>NC_134703.1:76321504-77521504 GCF_043290135.1 Rhipicephalus microplus
TAGTCACCTTGACCTTTTGTTACATAACCCACCCATGCCCATTCTACTTATTTCGATTTAGATGTTCTTGTTCCTTAACGATCCGCTTAACGATAAGTGATTCTTAACGATCACTTATCGCTTCCATGGCACATTGTGTCATCCCCGATTTCAGTATAGCCCTTTTCGTAAGCCTCCAAGTTTCTTCCCTGGATACATTTACCGGCAAGGTGTAGCTGTGGTACACTTTTATCTTAGGACATTCAGGTAAACTATCATTCACGATCTGATAATGCCTGTCAAACGCATTTCACCTCTTCATTCTTCTAGTTTGTTCAGTCTCATGAGCCGAATCTGCGGCCATTACCTTTCCGAAGTAAGCTAATTCTCCTACCAATATCAGTACCTCGCTACGCATGGCAGACCACATATATAAACATGCGTATAAATCAACTGGCGTCCCTCATGATTTCAAGTGTTTTTTTTTATTTCACTATCAAATATTGAATATTTTGTGTGTAACACTGCATGCATGGCACTGAGCCCGTCAAGTTTCGCCTAATCACAGTAAAATTTTAACTGCATTAAAATTTTTATTTGTTACGCCACAATACGTTGGCAAGTTATATATTGAATCTTAGAGTCGGATTCCCAAGAACCCCGAGGCGATTACGAGATACGCCGTATAGCGGGAGACTCCGGAAAGTTTTACCACTCGGCATTCCTTAACGTTCCCCTAAATCTAAGCACACGGGCATCTAGAACTTCGCCTCCATGGAAATGTGGCCCTTGCGGCCGGGATTATGTCCCGCGACCTGTGAATCGGCAGTTGAGCACCATAGTCAATATATCGCGATGGCGGGTAATGCGTTAGCATTTCATCACTCGAACAAATCTCCCATATCTCCAATTAGCAGCGCAGATTGTGAGCTCCGGTTGCCACCATTTAGCCATCATTCGTCTTTTCTTTGCTATTTTTGCGGTTTGTAAGTGACGTTGGCAAGATCCTTACAAGATTCGTAATTATTCTTTGTGTTTGACGATACTGCTTGGCAACATCAGCCCGACCAGACTACCTAGCTAGATTTCGAAACGTTCCTGCTCGCCATATTGCACAACTAGTTCCATAATATAGATCTGACAGCCTCTCCACTGCTGTTGCAACCTGTATCATTATGCAAGACCACCCGAATATAAACAAGTCCGTGGGAAGTTCTTCATACTATACAAAAGGTCAGACCTTCTACCATCTTAACGTAACATTGACAGCGTGTTGCAACATACTTTCCTGCCACATGCGTCAAGATTCTGAGCAGGTGGCACCCGGCCGACTATTTGTTACACCTGACAAGGAACGAATATCGAACCTTACACACAAGTACGGGCTAGAAAAGTTCGAGTCTCCGATACTCGTGACGCCTGCGCTGGCGTAGATTAAGCCTGGTGCACACGCAGGAAAGCAGAAAAACAATCACTATAGGAAATAAAAAGGATAAAGCAGAAAAGAGTGCCGAAAGGAAACCCGCAGCAACAAATACAAACCCGCCGCAAGTAGAGCCGAGTGGTGGCATATGTATAGCAAAAATAAAAGTGATTAATGATCACAGGATGGAGACGAATGAAAATGGAAATGTTTCAAAACTGTGGTTACTTTCACAACACAAACATTTTTCTTGCATGCTGTAGCCTCCAGTCGCATTTTCTCTATTTCGATCTATCTTCGGCGCATCCTAACACAATCACAAGCACACTATACGGTGTGTGAACACTTTTCTTTTCGATCCTCATTTCCCAGTGCCTTCGGGC
The DNA here is from genome assembly GCF_043290135.1 of Rhipicephalus microplus. Classification (NCBI taxonomy): domain Eukaryota; kingdom Metazoa; phylum Arthropoda; class Arachnida; order Ixodida; family Ixodidae; genus Rhipicephalus; species Rhipicephalus microplus. The sequence continues at coordinate 76,323,290 of NC_134703.1, forward strand.
TATTTTTCGAAGTGCGGCTTATCACCACTCCACCACTGCATACTATCACTCTCGCAAAGTGTGGCACTTTTACCCGCAAGCTTTCAACTACCTTTGAAGCCAGTATAAGGTAATGGGTATATCGACTGAGTGCTTGAGCATATGAATGACTTTTTGTTTCGTATTTATATTTAAACCTTCAAAAAGCTTTCAAAAAAAGCGTTCGTCATACGACGCTGAACATGCGCTCTTCTCTACAGAGGCCTCAATATCACGCCGTGAGAGAGTTTTGATGGATTCCCGCTGGTGTGCGCTTTATCGCATCAAGCACTAGACGTTCGAAGCCTTATTTTTACTTGTTTTATCTGTTTCGTACCCCAAGCAATCTCGTTTTCTGCAGTTTTACTTCTCGGCTTTCATGACCATCGTCTTACTGCCACCACGTGGCGCAAACACTCATGTGACTCTTCAAACGATAGCGTACATAAACACCACTGCGGATTGTGCGGAATACAGGTCACTTGGGATAAGCTCGGCTTTCAAAGCACCGTCGCCAGTATACCCAGCTCTCGGCCTGCCTGGCAAAATTATTGCAACGTCATCATTGCATCGCAACTGTTTATGTCGAACGCTTCCAATGCCAGCGATCACGAATAACCATTTCTTTGGGCAGTATGATACAGCTTCTGCTGTTCTGTGAAAATAGTCTCAATTATCAGCGGCAGCATGAAACTATATTCGCTAAGAGAGGGGTAGAGGCAAAATCATTGGGAGGGGACGCAAACCTACTCTCCCTGGGCCTTAGTGAGACCACCTTAGTTAAAGCGAGCTGCTGGCCAGCAGGTCGCGGGACCGAATCCCGGCTGCGGCGGCTGCACTTCCGATGGAGGCGGAAATGTTGTAGGCCCGTGTGCTCTGATTTGGGTGCACATTAAAGAACCCCAGGTGGTCGAAATTTCCGGAATCCTCCACTATGGCGTCTCTCATAAGCATATGTTGGTTTTGAAACGTTAAACCCCACATATCAATAAATTAGTTAATGCGAGAAAAGTATACGCCATTTTCCAGGATCATCATCACACAACAAGGCCGTGCAAGCGCTACTGGGCTTCTTGCGAACTATACTAGCCTGCCTGAATGACTACGAGTGGATCGATTTTATGTGTGCAAGTGTTTTTCCGTGTTTTTTATTTTTTATTTCTCTCGCTCTTGCCCCTATTCCCCAACACCAGTGCAGGTAGCGTACCAAATTCAGTTATCCATATTATTGCAAACCTGATCAGCTAGAAAGCTTACTCTCGATGGTATTTTGTGCGTTCTTTGGCGCCCGTTTCACCGTGTGATATTCTCTTCGCTGTACTATCTAGGTATAGACTCCGTAAATGCAGTTAGGCTCGCTTTCGCCTAAGAGTCTACGATGTCCAGAAGCGTCGGTCTTACGATGGATGCGAAAATGAAATTCTGCTTCACAAAGCAAAAAAAGAAAAGAACTTGGATGAGTCTCGAGCTTCGTGGCCAGGAGTAGAACACGATAGCGCTATGGTTCTCCGTGCGCATCGCCTCAACTGCTAGCCTAGCTTCGGTGCTCGGTGCATGCCTCATGCATGCCTAGGGAAACGAACGACTGTGCGCGTCACATTGGTCGTTTCAAGCTAACATTCAATGTCTACACTTGTTAAGTGCCCACCACGCCATAATTCTTTCTTTCGTAAATAAGCGAAAGTACTACTCACGCATCCGTAAAGCAACACGCAAATCTACGCTGCTGCTCCCATTGTTGATGCTTCTGCAGCTGATGACGAGTAAATATATCGGAGAGCTTCGCAATGTGTGGGGCCTCTAAACCACACACTCGCTGCAATTCGCATGCTCTGACGCCTCGTGCGATTCTTCCTTTTTGTTACGTACGTTATCTAACACCGTTGAGGATAACACCGTTACGCTACATGGTATTCATATAGTCTTCTTTTAAGCAGCTTTAAGCAGTATCGTGGCGTTGTGATACACTTGCTCGTTAAGCAAACGGCCTGCGCTCAATTCTCAATCATACGAAAGTTTTTTTTCTTACTTATTTATTGTATTTCCTTTCATTACACGGCATACACGTATTGTTTCTTCCCAAAGCAGTCTTAAGCATAGCGTGAGTTTGTAATCGAAAGCCTGCTTGTCACGCAGACGGCCTAGGTTTGCTTACAACCTGAACCGAACAATTATTTATTTTACTTTCATCTTTCTCGACTTATGCGATGATGATTTTTTGTTCACATCCAACGATGCCGATGCCGACACCACAACTTCTTCAAAATCAACTTCATAATGCTATCGCGTTAAACTACCGCCTTCGTAACCTGTGGGGGTGGTCCACCATCAGAGCTGAATGGTGCTGCCCGGCTGTTCACGGATAACACTGCCGAGAGACCAATTTTCGGGGAAGTTTCACGTGACAATGACTTCTACCCTGTTATTGGTTAGAGCCTTTTTTGAGCCGTTGCATACGATCTATTTTTTTACAACTGCTTCTTTGAGTTGAATAATATTTATTAGGTCACCCCATAAGAGCAGACTGCCGCTGTGCCATGCTAACTCCACGCATGGCAAGGCGAAGGCCTCTGACATGTTTCGCCAATCAACGTGGTTCTGTACTTGCTGCGGCCGCATTTACCCCCTCAGATTTCTCGATCTCACCTGTCTACTAATATTGCCCCGGGATCGTGACGTTGACCAAGGCCACAACCGGCATTGGCCGTCGATAATTTGCCAGGCGGTATACAGTGCGTCGGTTTTTATGTATGTGCTATCGCAGATTCCGCGTAAGCTCTTGTCTATTCCCGCTCTACGCACAACCTCAACATAATTATCTCAGGTTATGCTGAAGCTCCTCAAACAGTGCTGCGCGGCCTGTGCGATCGTTGCTAAGTATGGGTGAAACCCGGCCAAATGGCTCAAAATAAAATATAGGCCTCTTATTCGTTTGCTTCCTTTTTCTAAGAATACGATCCGAAGTAGATATCACTGGTATAGTGAAGTGTTCATCGAAGCCAACACGTTCGGAAAATGGCGGCTTATTAGCTGCTCATGGGGCTCAGCGCAATCTTTGAGAGGGCGGGACACTTCCAGCAGAACAAAAACATAAACCAAATGTCACGCCATAGCTGCTAAACATGTGACGTCACTTCAAAGCAGAATCACGAGTTGGGCGAGTTAGTGGATGTTGATCGTGGAATATTTTACAGTGCGACGGGTTAGATACGGACAGAGAAAGAACACAGCGCTGAACTCTCAACTGAAATTTATTCGGAAAAAGAAAGGACATATAGAGGAAACAATAACTCATTGTCTCCTATATATGTCCTTTGTTTTTTCAAATAAATTTCAGTTGAGAGTTCAGCGCTGTGTCCCTTCTCTGTCCGTATCTAACCCGTTGCGGCGCTGTAAAATATTCCGCGATGACGTCATTTTGTTGGCACTAGCGCGAAATTTGAACTTACTTTTCATGGGCCCCTGATCGCTAAAGACTCGCTCAAAGGCAATCCCCGGCGAGTCCTGCACGAGTGCACTTCAAGTCAAAGACAGCTAATAGAACTTCCACTTATGACTACATAGTGATTTTTAGGTACCATTTTTTTTCGCCGAAGTTTTACTAGAAAGCTTATTCTTAGAACTTTGATTCGGCGTTCGTAGCATCTTTCGCAGGCGGATTAAATCAGCCAGCTGCGTACTTGTCATATCTGAAGCATTGCTCATTTGCTTCGCACGTGCGCATGTTCTTTAGCGTGCACAGTGTTTCTGTTCTTCAATTCTAAAAATGACGCTCAGTTACGCCAAAATTAAGACACTTCAGTGCTACTCAATGGCCACAGTAACTCAGGTTTATAACACTGCGCACAATGGTAATTTCATTTCACGTTCATTTTGGTTTTGCTATGTATAAACGCTTATCTGTGTTTATAGGGGATTGGCACTATATCAGGCTTTCTTTGCATTTAGGCCGATCCCCAAGGCTACTATGTATACTGGTTGTCTGAAATAAACATATGAAATATAATAACCACCAACAGTTGATTGATTGATACGGGGGGTTTAACGTCCCAAAACCATCATAAGTTATATGTGTGGCGTTTTGGGATAGTTAGTATAACATGACGACAGTTATAGCGCGAGAACAGAACGACGACAAAGGGACACGAAGTAGATGGACGCTAACTTCCAACTAATTTTAGTGCGCAGAGCGCGAAAACATATAGAGGATACATGATTGCTCTTTGTGTCACATGGTTTCTGTGACACGGTTTACTGTCACCTCTAAAGACGATTTTTTTTTTTTCGCGGGCACCACCATTTTGCTAGTGGGCGGCCCTTTTCTGGTCTGACAACCCATCTGGCATGCGGGAAGCTTGCTTTTTACATAGTAGGCAAGCTTGCGGCTGCAGTTTTCACGTTCGTTTTTAGTTTTTACGCTCTGAATTTCGACTGACGTGATGCGGATTCTTCAGAAAATGGGTCTATGAGATGTTCTGACAAGGTTCAAGTGTATTTGAGGGGGAATAGTTTTATTATACAGTGCCGCGAACGAGTTCGCCTCTGTTGATGCAGTATATTCAAAGCACCGACTTTCTGCTCGAAGAATGCGCAGTACTTCCATATATTTGTTTTCCAGAATGAGCAACAACACTTCGAGAGCATAGTGAATATTTTACCTGAGCTGTAGCCATCCGCTTTTCTAACAAGATTTCTTTACGCCACGCCGTCCCATCGGCTACCGCTCTTGCATGAAGCCGTGCGTTGGAGTGTTGTGTTTCGTCTTTATTTCGTGTCACTGACTGTTTTTGTTAACTGCGCACTAACTGCTGTCTATGTTGTTTCTCATCCCTGAAGGAGTGACCGTATCTTACTCGCTCGTTTGTTTTTACAGGTAGGCGCTTGAATACTGCTCTTACAGCGAGGCTGACGTGCCTGCGCGTCCCCTTTTCATCTCTGTTTTTTCTTTTATTCACAATATTTGAGTGCCTCTCAGTGCCGCGGTACTTTGACCTGCGATAGAGAGAAATGTTACGCGAGGCTGTTTATCGGGGAAATATTGTCATCGTTGGAACAGCTGTATAGGCTGCGTACCTTCAGTTCATAGCTGAGTTTGAGCATCGGTGTCGAAATCGTTGCTGTTCCTTCGCCTGAGAAGAAGGGCTGTGAACATACCCGAGCACCCGCGGGAGGTACAAAGTTTTTCCTGTTTCAGTTTGCAAGCCATAGAAACCGCTGCTTCTTGTCAACAGGGAAACAATGCAACTTGAAGAGTCCACAGCCACAAAGACTCCGCGTCTGGTGATGCACATGGCATGTTTCTTCCGACAGCAGTTTCCTTTCTTCTGTAGTTGTTACCGCAACCAAAAACAGCGCAGTAGTTTCCTAATGACCAATTCTTGGCCGTCATAGAAATCGCAAACTAATTTTACGAGCGAGCCTTTTCATGCAGTGCAAAGACTGCACTAAGTAATAATGGCATGGGCAGAGGGCGGTAGAAACAACTTTTTCCGGAATAATAAAAAAAACGGTCTTAAGTTCTTTGCTCAATATATCTACATATTATTTCGGGGGAAAGAAATGTCATCTTGAAAACATAACGATTGCTTCTCCTTTGAATAAAACTTGGTTTTCTACTATTAGTACTTGTTCTCGCCAAATATAGTCGTACTTCATTGCGGCGCCCAAAACTCCCCATCTTGATGCCGCTGGCAATAGCTCCAGAACCACTTTGGATGGAAACCTTCGTCACCTATTTGAATAGACCTTATACAGCCTGCTACTCGTAATGACCAGCAGTTATGTTGTCTGTGCTCTATATTCCCTGCCCGTGTCTATTTCTTATTTTCGGTTTCGACTAAGATTCCTTAACACCCACTTGTTCCTTGACCCACTTGTCATATTAATCATAATAAAAGATTGCAGTGAAGAAGCAGTATCCTTTTGATTCAAGAAAATCCTCTCCAAATCATCACTATCATCTCTCCCTTTGCTTCTTGTTTTAATAAGGGCACATTTGCACATTGCCACTCGCGGGGTCGGGAGAAAGTAGTCTGGTTCGCATTTGTAGCAGACCCCTGTCGACAATGTCATGAACATGGTCCCGCCTAATGAGCGTGAAACGCCCCGCAAGCAAAGTTCCACATCTTTTTTTTCTGAACAACAGGTCGGTCGTGGATCCGTATACACGCCCGCGCACACTAAGAGATTTCCCCAGAGGCTCAGCCGGACACGTATTTTGACCAAACGCGCAAACTCTCAGCCCTCCGGTGTTGGCGTCCTAAATGAACCCGGGGTTCAAGCGCTCGAGGCGGTTTCAATTGTTTTCAATCCGTATTGAGGCCACGGGTACATGAGACTTGGGAAAAGTTGCGTTGTACGTGTGTGGAAGGAGACAGAGGCGACCCGCAAAATAAACGGGGGTAACAGAACATGATTCTCGTCTTTTGTGTTGCGGTGTAGACCATTTAAATAGAGACGCGCAGAGACACAGATCACAGAAACAAAACACCAGAGCCCTTTGTAGGACACGAAGCAGTTAGTTTGTCACGAAGCGCTTGTTTGTCTTCTCCGTTTGCGTCCCGTTAGTTTGTGTTCAACCAAAACCAAGTATTGTCAAAACATCTAAAACGTTTTGCTCAACAGCCATTCAAATTAGTATTGTATAAACGCAACGCGTAAAAAAATGGCAGCATATTCACGGAATGAATGATGAGAGTGCGGCGAAGCATCCGTCCATTCATTCGTTCTAGCTTCCGTCCGTCCATTCGTCCGTCTGTGTGACCGTCCGTGCGCCCATCCACCCGTCCGTCCGTACGTCTGTTCATACGTCCGCACGTCCATCTGTGCGTCCGTCTCGGCGTTCGCCCATGCATCCGCCCCTGCGTCCGTCCATGCGTCCATCCGTCCGTGCAGCCAACCATGCGTCCGTTCATGCATCTGTCTGTGTGTCCGTTCGTCTATCTAGTCAACACTCCAAGTACCACCATCTCGCATCTTTTCATCATATACGCGTCCGTCTGTGTGACCATCCGTGCGTCCATCCGCCCAACCGTGCGTACGTCTGTTCGTGGGTCCGTCCCTGCGTCCGTTCATGCGTTCATCCGTCCGTGCAACCATCCATGCGTCCATCCAGGCATCTGTCTGTGTGTCTGTTCGTCCATCTGGTCAACACTCCAAGTACCACTATCTCGAATCTTTTCATCATATATATTCGATATAGAAGCACCGCCATCCAGCGGACATTCCAAGGACTAAACGAGAGGTGGCACACGCACACTTTCTTACGGCTTGCGCTTCGGGTCTACTTCCCACTTTTAACAACCTCGAATTCATGGTATATACTAGTTCACTGTATTCATGGCACTGCGGCTCAACGCTCGCTAAACCTTTCTAAAATCAAAGAGGTTACGCCCAGGGAGTATAACGTAGCAACCCTTTCTTGTCAGATAGTGCTCAATGTACATGCCAATGGCTGCTAAAGGGGAATGAGAGACAGGAGAATTCGGCTTTTAGTTAACGTGCCCGCTGCGAATTTTTTATTGTTCAACAACGCACAGGAGAAATCTCCCACCAGCACCCCCTTGCAGATCAAAACATAAGACTAGGTACACACTACGACTACGACTACGCCTACTACGAGGGAAGAACGGGTGCCGCCTTAAGGAGCTTCACCCCTAAAATTTTACACGGCCCCTGTGTGGCCATCCGGAGGGTCCACGACGTGGTGGTAGTCAGGTACGGCCTGCCCAGTCCTGACGTAAGAGCTGCCTACAGCGGCTACTTCCTAGTAAGATCGTGCTTCATAGGGTCATTTCTATAGATCGTGCTTAATAGGGGGCTTTCCGAGTAGCCCATCAGGACCATAACAAATTTCATTGTTTTTCGGCATCTGCTTTCTGCTAAGATGACCCGAAGTCCGAAAGGCATCTCTTTTTTTTTTCACTTGATGTATTAATTCTTTTTCGGCGACATCCGAAAACTCTCCGCACCTAGCGTTGTTTCGCTTGGTCTTCGTGATTGGTCCATCTTTTATCAAGCGACATAAATCATATGTCCTCACACAAATCTTATGTAATGTGATAGTGACGTCATGATGGCGTCATAAATTTGGACGGTTTTCAAAGTTATGAGGACGTCGCATGGTGGCATCATCGCATGATGATTTTTCGCTTCACTCATGTCAACACCGATACCACGGGACAATCGACGCAGATGATCAATGTTCGCGTTCGATGAGGCACCTATAAGACTTTCGCCACAATAGGTATAGCAACCATGAAATAAATGTTTATTTCATTTAGGTAAATATGTACGATTATGAAAATATGTACGCTCTGAAAAACGGAGGAAGTGTCAAAGCATTGAAGAGGAAACTTGGGATAGGCAAAAGTCGGATGTATGCACTAAGGGACAAAGAAGGCAAAGTAACTACCAATATGGATAGGATAGTTAAAATAGCAGAGGAGTTTTACAGAGATCTGTACAGTAGCCGAGACAACCACGACCGTAATACTGTAAGAACTAGCAGTAACCCAGATTACACCCCACGAGTAATGATAGAAGAAGTCAGAAAAGCTTTGGAGAGCATGCAAAGGGGAAAAACTGCTGGTGAGGATCAGGTAACATCAGATCTGCTGAAAGATGGAGGACAGATTGTGTTAGAAAAACTAGCCACCCTGTTTACGAGGTGTCTCCTGACGGGAAGAGTACCAGAGTCTTGGAAGAACGCTAACATCATCTTAATACATAAGAAAGGAGATGACAAGGACTTGAAGAATTACAGGCCGATCAGCTTGCTCTCTGTAGTATACAAGCTATTTACAAAGGTAATTGCTAACAGAGTAAAAAAAACATTAGAATTCAATCAACCAAAGGAACAAGCAGGATTTCGAACAGGCTACTCAACAATTGACCACATTCATACTATCAATCAGGTGATAGAGAAATGCTCAGAGTATAACCAACCACTATACATAGCCTTCATAGATTACGAGAAGGCGTTTGATTCAGTAGAAATATCAGCCGTTATGCAAACACTGCGGAATCAAGGCGTAGATGAAGTATATATAAACATTATGGAATAAATCTACAGGGGATCAACTGCTACCATAGTGCTTCATAAAGAAAGCAACAGAATACCAATCAAGAAGGGTGTAAGGCAGGGGGACACAATTTCCCCAATGCTATTTACCGCGTGCTTACAGGAGGTTTTCAGAAGCCTAGAATGGAAACAGTTAGGGATAAGAGTCCATGAAGAATACCTTAGTAACCTGCGCTTCGCCGATGACATTGCATTGCTGAGTAACTCGGGGGACGAATTGCAACTCATGATTACGGAGTTAGACAAGGAGAGCAGAAAGGTCGGTCTTAAAATTAATCTGCAGAAAACGAAAGTAATGTACAACAACCTCGGCAAGGAGCAGCGCTTCGAGATAGGTAATAGTGCACTTGAAGTTGTAAAAGAATATGTCTACTTAGGGCAGGTAATAACCGCAGAGCCGAACCACGAGATTGAAGTAACTAGAAGAATAAGAATGGTGTGGAGCACATTCGGCAAGCACTCTCAAATTATGTCAGGTAGACTGCCACTATCCCTCAAGAGGAAGGTATATAACAGCTGTATCTTGCCGGTACTAAGCTACGGAGCAGAAACCTAGAGACTTACAAAAAGGGTTCAGCTTAAATTGAGGACGACGCAGCGAGCAATGGAAAGAAAAATGGTAGGTGTAACCTTAAGAGACAAGAAGAGAGCAGAGTGGATTAGGGAAAAAACGGGGGTTAAGGATATCATAGCTGAAATCAAGAAGAAGAAATGGACATGGGCAGGGCATGTAGCGCGTAGACAGGATAACCGCTGGTCATTAACGGTAACTGACTGGATTCCCAGAGAAGGGAAGCGGTTTAGGGGGAGACAGAAGGTTAGGTGGGCAGATGAGATTAAGAAGTTTGCGGGTATAAATTGGCAGCAGCAAGCACAGGACCGGGTTAACTGGCGGAACATGGGAGAGGCCTTTGTCCTGCAGTGGACGTAGTCAGGCTGATGATGATGATGATGTACGATTATGAGGCTCGCCGCGATGAAGGTTTCGAAAAGTGTAACCATCTAATGTCCTTTAACGTGTGCTGACGTCACACAGTGCAAGGTTCTTTAGCGTGCCGGCTTCATCAAAATGAAACCGCCCCAGCCGAGATCGAACTCGCGACCTTCGGTTCAACAGCCGGTCACCGTCACGGCTACACCACCGTGGCGAAGCTGAACAAATAATTGGCCACACAGAATAATATAAGTGCATCTGCAAGCATGTCTACACCAAGCAACTGTGTTCACCACGAATATTTGTGATGAAAAATTAGGGAACGATAAAGCTTCGCCTTTAGGAATTGGCCGCGAAAGCGACATCCTGTGCCTGGTGCGTACTTCCAACACTTAGTGCATGAAACCTTTTCGAATTTGCTATGCACCCACTACGTGGCCTTAAGGTAATAGGCGAAGTAGCGAGTGGGCTTTTTGTACTTGGGTACCGGTTTTCAACCACCAAGCCATTACGAAAATCACATATTGTGACGCCCGTTGCCAATGGACGCTTGTACCACGCATTATACTGCAATATTTCATGTTTCATTGTGAAGCATGCATACAAAACGCGTGTGTTTGTAAAGCATGAAAGCTACTTTCATTCCATTTTCAAGCAGAGAAATTTTTCTTTTCTCTTTGTTGACAACCAGAAGCGTGGCCATGTGGTAGAACATCGCTTGCTACGCAAACCACCAAGGTTCAATCCCCACTTGGACCCAAACAATTTTAGTTCGGTCCACACTCTGCTCTAATCTTTTTCATTATTTATTATTTTCTTTGCATTTTTCTCGATTTTACGGTCACGCATAAGATGATCTTCCGCTCAAAACCAACGACGCCGACGCCGGGATTTCTGCATAGGCGCTTGCCAGACGGTGAACACATGAAGAAGTGGCCTGAGCTTATGCGGTCTGCTATGTATGTGTGCCTGTTGAGACTGTGCATATTGGGACACGGGCGGCTACAATGAACCAGCACGCTCTACACGGACTCGATCAATCGGCTACCGGCTTCCTGTTGCCGACGCGCGGAGGCGACGCCAGCACTCACCTTTTGTTCCCGGGCAAGGAATATAAGCCCCTGCGTCCCGGGGAGTGCTCGATAGGGCCCGAACCGATATGCTACAATCTCGGCGTGCAGTTGGGTACAGCTCTGCAGAACCTCATTCTTTCAGACATTTTGCTGGGCTGCCATCCTGAAGCAAGAAAGAGCAGATCCCGATCAATTCCACGGCATTCCACTCGACTTATGGCTGAGATACAGTTCAAACAATATCGTGAAAGATCACAAAGTGTTACGCAAACGGAAATAGATAACTTCGTATCGGATGGAATTGACGGAGCTGCATCATTTTTTTTTCGTTTGTATTGAGAGCCCCGGCCTGTCTCTTTTAAACAAAAAAGTCGCCTCGTAAAAGCTTCAAGGGCGTTCTTTCGCAAATGTGACGCCTTTAAAAAGCACAGACATTCAGTAGCAGTGATAGAGCCACGTTATTGTGTGTCAGAAGACCGCGCAAAAGTGCTTATTGTTCATACTAAGTTACAAACTGGTGTTCCTACCGCCTTTTCAAGTACTTCGTAGCAAAGCAAATGCGCGTTACCACAAGTTAAGCATTTGCTGCAGTGAAACGGATCACATAAGAGTGAATAGTATTCGACTGCTCTTTAGCCACATTCACTGCAATATGCATTGTCACATATTACCTTCATTGGTCGTTTCAATGAGTGTAGTGATGTTTTTCGTTTAGAGAAATTGGCAATGTGTGTTGTGTTACCCAACCACTCGTCTACCAGAGCTAATATTTTGAACGAAGTCATATCGGGACGAGAACGTAGAGTCTCCAGTTTGTGTAAAAATCATTGCAAAACTTGCTGTAACGTGTCTAAGCCACCGCAAAAGACAACGTATTTCGACTGGCCTACTTTCAAAGCCACCCGAACCTGTTCACAGTCTTGATTAGAGAGTCCTTGACTTCGCAGTGCTGCACAGAACTCCAGGAGCCAGCCACAAGCGCCTGAGAACTGCGCAGTTGTGTTCCGAGAGAAAGTAATGCAGCAACGCCGGCTAAGCATTGTTTTTTCATCGAGGACTTATGCAACTATCGGGGGCATTGGAACGTTCCTCTTTATTTTTGTCGGCTCATTTTTCGTTAGCCGGAGACGCCTTTATTTGCTTCCTTTGCGACGGCCCTCTCTGCTATACATCGGAAGGTGCTCTATAAGTTCATTCATATGGAATAACTGGTCCGTTGCACGGGAGTGGTGAGCTCCTCGCATCATCGAGCGAAGAAGTGTGTTATCGGTCCTCATTCCTTTTCGCCCTCGCGTCGGGCGTTCACGAACAGACTTGAAAGGGTGTGCGGCTCTTGGTGGTTGCTCGGTTTATTATTACATTCACTTGGCGTTCGGGTTAACATTTTTGCGGCCCCTTCAAGCTCTCTATTGCTATCGCCTGTATCACCATCTTATATTTAATAGATGGCTTGCGCAGAAAAATCATGATTCCCGCAACTTTTCCTGGAGTAAACAGAACAGACATGCTTTAGCGATTCCACAAGGGTTAGCACGAGAGTAAGAATTTCTTACGATAGACAAATTCTTCGTAGAAAAGTTGTATTTAAATGTGAAGCATTTCTTGGCAAACTTCGGTGACTTTGAGCGTATCTATCTATCTATCTAGCCGCCTACGACATTATCCAAACGGCTCTCCTGGCCGTTTGGATAATGGTATCGATACCAAACTTGGTACAGTATAACATGACTGTATGGCGAACATAACCGATTAGTCATAGCATGAAAATCATGACATGTCATAAATGTCAAGACTTGCTGCTCTTGCGGTGGTTTCATTCACAAGATATGGGGCAAAACTGGTATAGTATGACATGACTGAGGGGCGAGCGGAAGCGACAGACCTTAACATCAAAATCATGACATGCGTGTCATGTAACAACATCACTACATGCCACACTCATGATGTGCTCGCGGCCGTTTCGCTAGCTTTGCATATACCGAATTTGGTATTACGTGACGTGAATGGATGACGAAGGTATGTGACTGGTGCAAACATAATAATCATGAGATGTGTGTCCTGTAACAACATTACTACATGCTACACTCATGGTGCGCTCACGGCCGTTTCGCTAGCTTCACATGTACCAAATTCGGTATTATGTGACGTGAATGGACGATGGATGTACATGACACGTCCAAACATGATAATCGCGACATGCGTGTCATGTAACAACATGACTACGTTCCACACTTATGATGCGCTTGCGGCCGTTTCGCTACCTTCACATATGCAAAAATTTGGTATTATGTCACGTAATGAATGACGAAAGTATGTGACGAGTGCAAACATGATAATCATGAGATGAGTGTCATGTAAGAACATTAATACACGCCACACTCCAGGTACCTATACGCTTCGGCGTAAGCAGGCGCACGTGCGCGCCAGCGTTCGTTTTATTGCGTCACGCCGGTGACGCCATGCCAGGCGCCGATATCTCCCTAGTAGAGATCAGTGGATCTGCCCACTGACTTTCATTGGGGGTCTGCATGCCACATACTCGCAAGCGCGCGCCGCGCTGCGTTGCTTTGACGCATGCGCGTTTGAGCGCACACGGCGTCCCTCCGTCACGAAGAGAGGCAGATGCTGTGCTGTCTAATAAACGGCGTTGGCGCGAAATGCAGCATGTCGCATTTCACGCCGGTTGCCACCGGGCCGCGCCGACGGACGCTGGTCGCACCGGTCGCGCCTGGCGTCACACTATAGAGTGCTCGCGTTTTGGTCGCGTGGCGTTCCTACGCCCATCCAGCGCGTGCGTCAACGTCGCGTCGGAATATATCGGGCTCTTCATGACGTGCTCGCCGCCGTTGCGCTAGCTCCACATGTACAAAATTTAGTATCACGGAAAGTGAATAGACGACGAAGGTAAATGACACGTCCCAACCTGATAATCATAATATTCTTTTCATGTAAAACATGACTGCATGCTACGCCCATAGCGTTCTCACAGCCGTTTCACTAGCTCCACATATACCAAGTTTGGTATTAGGTGACGTGAATGGACGATGAATGTAAATGACACGTCCAAATATGATAATTAGGATATGGATTTCATGTAAAACATGACTACATGTTATGCTCATAGCACGCTTGCGGCCGTTTCGCTCACTCTATATATACCAAAGTCGGTATCAGGTGACGTTAATAGACGACGAAGGTAAAAGAAACGTCCAAACATGATAATCATGACATCGAAGCCATGTACAGCATATTTTACCTCCACCTCTTAACGTTGATATGTTTTTCAAGTGACCTATCACCCTTCTTCATTCGTGCTTCGCATATAATCGATTCCTACTGTACGAGGAATCTGTCAATTTTTTGGTTTGATATATGTCCAAATCGCCGTGTCCTAACGCACACCGATGCAATGAAACTTGTATGGATCGCAAACCTAACTCAACTACTTGTGGGAAACTGCGGCAAGTACTGCCAAACTGTGCTGGCAGGATAAAGAAAATAGGTGGCGTCTCAGGTATACTTAGTTATTGCAAACCTAGTTATCACGAATGAGAGTATGTCTCGTTTGGTTTCGCAAAGCCTATTCGCACAGGCGGCGGATGCAGTGCCTTCGAGTACGGAACGCTGCCAAACACGAAGCTTGTCTGGGGCATGTTAATCTGACCTTTGTTTGATCCGCTGTTTCAAGCAGGCAACATTTTTTTCCCTTTCTTTGAGTATTTTCAGCCGGCCTTCTCCCTTTATTCTTAAGATTAGCAGGTTCAGCCTGTCGCTTAAGCCAAAGCGGACACGCAGACAGCCCAGTCAGTACGCCATCCACAGCTAGACTGAGCAACATCACATAGTTGGACTGAGCGACCAAGCGCTGGCGAAGCAACTGTAAATGCCCACGCACACTGGCAGAGAAAATGTATGCGGTGTGAGGCCGGTAGGGAAAACGCTGCTGCTGTGGGTCCACCTTGCCATCTCGTCTAGAGCCCTTCCGTTTTGAATTGGTGCACGGCAGTATAAAGGCTGAAGCCTCTCCTAGGTGCATTTTGTGATAGTAAATATATGGACAGTCTTGGCTGCTTTTTGCCATCGTCGCCGTCCTGCCGTCTTTCACGCATATGCATATGCATGTATATACATGCAGAGAAGGATGTGCTAGCCTCCTCTTTCTGCGGAGCGAATATCGCCTTTCCGGCCACGGTCGTCAGCATGTGCGCTTGTGAGTGAACAGGTGGAAGGAGGGAGAGGGGGGCGCTTATGTTTGCCGCGTTATCGCGGCAACAATCATCGCGCACCTTGTGCACTCACAGCGGACGAGAGATTCTACAGGCTTGATTTGATTTGTGGGGTTTAACGTCCCAAAACCATGATTGATTGATATGTGGGGTTTAACGTCCCAAAACCACCATATGATTATAAGAGACGCCGTAGTGCAGGGCTCCGGAAATTTTGACCACCTGGGGTTCTTTAAGGTGACCCAAATCTGAGTACACGGGCCTACAACATTTCCGCCTCCATCGGAAATGCAGCCGCCACAGCCGGGATTTGATCCCGCGACCTGCGGGTCAGCAGCCGAGTACCTTAATCACTAGACCACCGTGGCGGGTCCGAGATTCTACAGGCTGCGCTCTCACAACAACAACAACAACAACAACAACAACAACAACAACAACAACAACAACAACAACAACAACAACAACAAACGGTACCAAGAGTGCACCCCGAGCAGCCATGTTTTCTTACACCAGCGTTCTGTAGAGTAACATGAGATCAGATCTGAATGAGTTGACTGCCAGCCTCCCTTCGTATACATTGTAATTTGTCACCAACACAGTCATTGCTTCACCTTTTCGGTGAAACTAATTTTGTGCAATCATTTATGCCACAGTCACGAACTGCATTTGACAACATGCGCACGAATATACATAGCCACCGACAAAGTTTCTTGAGACACAGCTAGGTATCCAGCGACTATGCTATGCACTTTTTGCACGTTCTGTACCTTTTGTCACTAGTTATTCGCGTTTATCTGTACCTTTGATTACGTATCATGCGTCATTTGTGCGTGATACACGTGGGAAACGTTTCGATCTGCTTGCCATTCTTCGCGTGACCTTCCAATTTGTTGCTATTGCGTTTTCCCTTTTCTCTTTTTTTTTCTTCCGTTCTTATTTCTTCCTGCTCCCCCTCCCCCCCAATATTTTCCCCCTGACGTACAGGGCACAAATGACACTCGACTACATCTGTCTGCCCATATCTTCCATTCAGATCAAGGTGCCCCCCTACCAAAAAAGATTTTGCCAACGCCCCTGCGTAACTGCTAAGCAGTTTTGCGCAGTACCACACACTTTCAGATTATGAAGAGTCGCCCAAATCTTAAACTATCAAGCAAGAGCGGCAAATTTTACTGCGTATCAATTCTGTATGACTGAATTAGGTTCAAAAAACGATCCGGACATGTCCATGTCCACAAGGCACATATGCTCAAAACAATCCTTTGCAACTTCGTTCTATCAGATGGCGCTGACATAAAGAAACGTAGCTGAAGTATTGGCTGGCTCTACCAGCGTATGAGACGGGGTGAATTATTTCTAGTTCGCTCCGTCTCATACGACTTACATAACCTTTGACTAGATGTTCGCATGCTGGAAATCGTACGTGGCCGCTAGTTATCGGGCGCTTTTTGAAGATGCTTTCTGTATATACATGTATATGTGGCTACGTATTTCGCGTGCATGGTGTCAACTGTGGTTTCGCGATTGTAGCAAGGATGATTACATAATATCAGTTTCGCTGTAAGGGCGAATCAATAAATGCGATAACAACAAACTGTAATGCTATATGAAATAACCGTTATATGAATTATGGAACCTATCTCGCATAACTCAACAAAACGCTGCTGTATGAGCACATAGCTGCTGCAGATGGAGAAGCGGTTCTGGAGCAGCGGCATTCGTCCAGCCCGTAGAAGGATATACTAGCCGCTTGCTGATGGCTGCTGAGATAGCACGCATGCGCGCTTGCATCGCGACAGAGCCCATATTATCAAAGTTCACAGTTGCTACTCCAGCGGCACAACATTCCTCCCTCCCTTCTTTGACGTCCTTCCATGCGCCTTATGAAGGCGGGTGCATCTATTTTTCTCTGCTTGAGCAGCATTCGTCGGCAGACCTCGCACGCAGGCTGATGTTATAGCACGCGCCCTCCGAGAGACGGAGATGGGCCGGCTCATTTCGTCTATGTTTCAGCCACGTACGTCGCCAACACTAGCGCGCTTTTACCCACAGGTGAAAAATACAATGAATGGAAGAATTTTACCGATGTGTATCTTATACTGAACACGAAGGTGATTGCAAAAAGCTGTCTACAGTGTCCGTATAATTGCTATTGCGGTCAGAAGAAGGTACAGAGCGGAAGTACCATAACCTATCCAAGAGGCCGCTGCATGCCACGCGAAAAATTCAATAAGGTCACAATAGAAGTTCACCACGACAGCGGTTCAGCTCGACACCTCCAGTATTGACTGTTTCGACGAGGGCCTGTAGTCAAGGCAGGCCAACGGCTGCTTGTGCGCTTTATAGCGAGGGCAGCAATAAAGAACGCATTCTATCGTTTTTTCGCTGCCGTAGTAGTTGTAAACAGCACTGTCTTCCTTGAAAAATTGGGAGGCAAAATTATTTGGTAAAATCAACACCAATCCACAGTTGTCACAGAACCATTGTTTCACTGGGGACAAGTAGAGTTAGAATTTACGGTCAGTGACATTTTTTATGTCGGTGCGCCTATCGTAGCTTTTTAAGGTGGGCGTTTGCATGCATTCGCTTTTCTCTTCACAAACAGCAAATGAGTACGCCCTGACAAAGACATTGCGCTGCTTCTTCAGGCAAAACAATCTATTTTGCTGCTGCGTGCCGATGCGCTCGCAGGTAAACATAGTCGCCATGTTTTCGAGCAAGTCACGTTTGCCCACGCTTTCTCTCTCTTACACACATTGTCTACTTCTTTCCTACCTACTTTTAGTGTGGTCAATGTTTATTACCATCTAACAGCCGTAGTGAACGCCAAACCTAGCGCCGATCAAGTACCCCAGTCAGGAGCAGATGGTCGATATGTATACGGTGGACAAGACGTTTTGAATTTCAAAGCAAGGCGAAAGAATCCCGAACACATCCCCACTCCGGTTTCGCATTTCATTGTCTTGGTTTCTTTAGTCGGTTCGCTTTGTTATTGTTGTTGTTGTTTTCTTCCTTCGCCCTAAAGCCATACTGCTTTATTTGCTATGTTCACGCCTCTCCCTGCAACACACGAAAGAATGCCGTAGCTTGTGAAGCTGCAAGTCACGATAGGTTCTTCTGTCCGGGTAATTTAATTTATTCCTGCTTTCCGTTGCCGGCCTGCTGATTCCGTGTTGGCAGAGTTATGTGTTTGCATTACGCTGTCCGCCTCCTGCGTTCTCGAGGGTCCACAAAACATTGCCAAACACCCTGCATCCCCTGCGGGCAACAACCTAACAGTAAACATTTCCACGCCTATTTCACTGCCTACTGCTCCTGTGCCTTGTTTTCTATTGCGATTTATCCAGCTCTTCTCGTAGCAAAGTTCAAACTGGGTAAGCTGCATTGATGAACTTGCGCATACGCTTATATTGCTGGTTCACATTTACCATGAAAAGAGAGGGCAAACACGAACACGGGAGGACACAACGAGACGAGACATTCGTGTTGCCTAATTTGCTTTTCCTTTGTCCATACTTGCAAACCCACCCTCTCAACAATGATTAATTATAAACTAGGGAACTCGACCCACTCGTAAATTAACTCGAAAGGGCTCCGTTCTCACAGTTTGGCAGATTGCAAGGCAGCTTTATTTTCAGGTTTGGGCTACAGCGCATTCTATTTTATTGTCTCATGGTTACTGAAAGTTTGCCTATAGGTATTTCTTTGCAGGCTACGCATACCATAACAAGTATCCCACTTCAAAGCAACGCTCATTTTATTACCCACGAATGGGGTTGCATTGGCCCTAGCATAGTTGTCCCGCATAGGAATTGCTGACCTACATAAACAATACTACCGCTGCACTGTACGCAGTGGGTTTGTACTTATGACATGTATGGCCACTTCTTCTATAGGCAGCACTTAAAGTACTGGATTCGAAACAGTTTTTGGTGGTCAAGACTTCGTGGGCTATGGCCATATACGTTAGATGGCGCCAAAAGCAAAGAAGCCCTTATAAGTGTACTTGCAGTCGAGATGTTTATACAGCTGCTTGTATACTTGATGTGCATCCTCATATACTCGCGCGACTACAACTCTTCCTTTCCTTTTAATCTTTTTACGCACCCCTGCAATAGCTTTCCCCCAACACATGCAGCCAACCAAGCATGCGCCTCGCTACTTTCCTACCTTTTCTTGTTCTAACTTTTCTTCGTCTCAATACCACTGCCTTTTTAACTGATATTTAGGCTGCACACGAAGGAAAAGAAACAAGAACAGCTCGGTGCATTCTTTTCACTACGTTCTGATCTTTGTAGCAATAGAAATATGCTAGAGTTGTCATTGATTATATTACGGATGACAATAGTGTATTTTAACACACCAAGTCTTCAGTGACGTAGTTCCTTCACGGAAATGATGTCGAGAAAATGTGCACAATCAGATAACCTAAAGTTCCCGCAACGCGGGTCTAGCCCTTGACCGCTTGGTCCACGACAACAAATGCTGGACGCGCTAGCCCCTGCGCCATGGTCATTTCTTTAGTTCTTTGTTGTCTGCGCAATGGTCACACTGCTGCTAAAGTGCAACTGCGACATGGTCTCACTCTAGCTGCTTTGCAAACGCACTTTTCTAAACACTTTCCTTTTTCCACATACCCGCATACAACGTATGTGGTTTTGCACCACAGGTGATCAATAGCGTATGTCTACTGAGAAACAGCGAGAACAGACATTAGCAATTTAAATGCGAGAGCGTTAAGAAAACAAACATTGGCACCATTGACTACACGAGTGCAACGAATAAATATCAGAGTCCCAGCAGGAATCGAACTCAGCCAGTCTCCATGGAAATGAAGCATGAAGCATTCTATCACAGAGGCACTCCGAATCTAAAAACTGCTTCGCAAGAAGAGCTCATGCCAGCGTAGTGATGGAGAAACATTCATTGTGGTTGCAGTGCTGGCTAATTTTATGAACAATTCGTATGTACTTCTATGATGCAGGAGTAACGTCGGGTCAAGGTCAGTCGCATGCATAAACGTCATCGTTGATGCCGGGCTACGTATCATGGTACAGGGCTAGCATATTCGCAAACACAAGCGCTATGTGTAAGCTTGCGGTTCCTGGTGTTGGTAATACCCATGTTGCTGTTGACATCGTTACGCAACTGTAAACAATTGGCCATAGAAAACATATGCGCCTGTTCGACATATGCCTGTGCGTACAACATTTGCAACATTAGCGCCATTTGGTAACATTTCACACAATGAAGCAATAACACCACACTCGCCTCCTCTGCACATGCGTGTCATACCATCAATTCCCATGATATGTGGGATCTGCTGGTTTTTTTTAATTTTTTCTCTTGGACGATGATGAGCCGTAAATCGTGATATATTATGCTTGAATGATATGTGCATAACATCCCAAAAACACCATATAATTAGGAGAGGCGCCGTAGCGGAGGGCTCCGGAAACTTCGACCATCTGGGGTTTTTTAACGTGCACCCAAATCTGAGCACACGGGCCTACAACATTGCCGCCTTAATAGGAAATGCAGCCGCCGCAGCCGGGATTCAGTCTCGTGACCTGCAGGTCAGCAGCCGAGTACCTTAGCCACTACACCACCGCGGCGGGGCTTGAGATATTATGCTATAGCCTACGTTTTCCTTGTTACGTGTGGAAAACGTGCGGTAAAAAAAATGGCAGCTTCTTATGCCACCCGAGTATGAAGGTCCCAAGTTCAGGTTCATTCCGGCGGACAGTAGTCTTTTCGTCCGCTTTACCTTCACCCCATCTGGCTCACATTTACACCATAACGCTTAAAACAGTACAATTAACACTCCCTATACTTTCCATGGCTTCGTTATTGGCTGGTTTCTATTAAGGTTGTTTCAAACAAACGCAAATGAGGCCTAGAGTTCGCCTGCCCTGATTGAAGAAAAGTGGTGTAGTATGTATGATAAAGCAAACTTAGCGATAAGGGTATTAAAGAAATTGATTTGTCTTCTCAGACTTTCATGAAGAAAATGGTCTGAGCAATTAACCAAAGTGTTGGGCAATATAGAATCACTCGCCATCCGCTCACTACCTGTAATGGCTGGAGTAAGAGCACACCAAAACTTAATACTGACCACCGCTGTCTGAGACAACATTTCGAAAGAAGCACATGAGAAGACAGCGAATATAAATACATCTTCAGAGTAGCCTCGGATTATCAATAATAAAATCGATAGTTTTTTTTTCTTTTTCTAATGCGTGTACCGGTTCAAAACCTCATGTCACCAGAGAAGCGTTAGTCCTGGTTCCTGTATGCGGTTCCATATCATATCGGCCGAATAATCAGAATTTTTTATACTTTCATTTAAAGAACTTATATTCTACGTATTGTTTCGAAATCTGGCGTCATTTGGAATATTGAGTACTGCAAACTTCCACTGTTTTCTTGTTTTTCTTTTTTACATCTAGTATCCGTCATCTCATCAGACCAATTTATTCTTGTCATTACGGACCAATCCGACAATAAATAAAAACAAAACGGTATATGAGATCCTCATTTCGCAATGTGTAAAAGGAAACAAATATCATCTTCCAATGGACATAAAAAGAAACATTACGCTTTACCTGGGCACTATACAGGATTCGCTTATTGTTTTCGAAACATCAAGGCTTTCCAATCATGGGCAGTGGATTGTTTTTAAACATTTCTGATACTTCTTCAGCTTTATTTGATAATTATTGCAAGATCAGCGGAAAAGTAATTACTGTTTTGAGTGGTCCCTTCTTATCATGCGCATGCAACTTTCTTGATGATAGCGCCAAGCTACCTGCCACGCACAATAATATCTCCTTATGTTTTTGTTCTGTTACTACGCAACCAAGACTTTATATGCGAAATCAGTCAAGTTTGCACTTTTTTAAGCGAACCATTTCATACAGAACCGAGGTCACTTTGAGCCTTTCAGTCTTCTGTCTATTCATCTATATAATCATTTACGGGTGGACGCTCTCGGGGACACCTCCTTAACGCAGTGTAGACCAAAACGTGGTGTAGACCAAATTAGCATGAGAGCGAATGAGGGTTAGACGAATATGATTCTGTGATCACGACATGAATAACGTGAAAATCCTGTCGCGTACGTCGTCCAATCTTTTTCTCTTGACAAGCGCGTATTCTTGATCAACAGCGTCATCTTCATCGCCGGACAACGGGCAAGCCTAGGTCCCAGGTTGCTGCACACCCATAAAATAACACGTGACTATGCCCCCACGCGTACACACACACACACACACACATACATACATACATACATACATACATATATATATATATATATATATATATATATATATGTGTGTGTGTGTGTGTGTGTGTGTGTGTGTGTGTGTGTGTGTGTGTGTGTGTGTGTAGGCACACACAAAAATAACTCAGAAGACACATCTTCCAAGGCCCTCACCTACGATTGGAACAGGCGACACCTCGCTCCTCAGCGCGCTGCCTTAACCAACAAGACCACGTCCCTAATAGTGTCCATCTCACTAACTGCGAGTTATGTATATACACCGTTTACCACTGGCTTACTGTTAAAGGACTTGGAAAAAAACATTCGTGAAATATTGACGGCTTCATCAATGGAGGGCTGGGTTCACTGAAGCACTCTGACTCAACTTACGGCCCAGGTGAGTTGTGATGACCCTTGCGCCGTTAAAACATCGCACGGCTTCGTCGTCGAAACAGTGTGCTTCTCACCAAAAACCTTGCGGACTGACGTCATGAATTTTTTTGCTCCACAACTTCCGTGCGGTGTGCCTACAGGATGTGCTGGTAATATTCCCGGTGTACTTCAACGCTAATGCACTTCGGCGTAAAAACCAGTGGCTTGTACCATTTCTCGATGTCGAACTTGAACTCCAGCTCCTGTCAGACGTCATGCAGTCATCTATTCACAACTCCTGCTTAGATGTTGTGGTTACTGCATTACTGTGATTTCAAGCACAATCGACCCTGTTTCCTAGAATCTGTATGGTTTCTAAATGTTCCAGTCTTACTTCGTTTACCAGCACAATGAGTTGCTATCGCATTTATTGCTTCAGCCTTGTGCCGAAACTGACTTTTTTTAATTGCACACACTTTGTTTATTGGTCAATAAAAAAAGCAAGCTCGCAATCAGTACATTGTGGGAAAAAGCACACTTATATATCATTTGAACATGCCCACAGATGCTTCAGTAACATTTTAATGATTTTGCGAGCGCTCGTGGAGTTAGAAGGATAAGTAAAAATCATTACCGAAATTACATCAGCAAGAAACAAAGTAGTGGCTAGTACAGTTCACTGGGAACAATATGCACTGGATGTGGTTCAAGTAACGACATTCCTCTTTTTGTTTATTCATGCGCCGTGACACTTGAGACACCCTGTATAAATACGAAAAATACTGCCTGAATGGCCATACGTACTCGCCACACGCGGTGATTCCACCACATATTGCAGTGGCCCGAAAAAATTCAGTTAAGAAAAGAAACTTCTAGCTTTCCTGTACTCGCTCTTATACAGGAAAAGCTGGGAAATTGACGCAGCATGTTTTATTTGAGCCTGAACATGCCCATCGTGATGCATGTTTAAACATTATCTTACGTGATGCCCCGTCCTTCGCTGACAGCTCGGGAAAGTTGGACATGTGCGCCATGCAGATGAGCAAAATATGGAGCTATATATGCAAGACGATTGCTGATGGAATGGTAAAGCGGAAGCACACAACACAAAAGAGTGTTATGCGCTGATAATAAAATATGAATTTAAATGTTTCTTTTCTCTTTTTTTGTTAAAAGTATACCTAATTCAGTGTAGACTAGGAAATTAGGCCAATTTAAAAAAGTAAGCGTGTTGCTTCACAGGTCCCGCACCCGTTACGAAAGGGACGCCCGGCAGCATTTAACCAATCACGCGAGATACGGGAGCTTATAACTATGTTCTCGCCTCTCATGCGGCTCGTTTCAACTCTGGCAAAGACAAGGCGCCACGGAATTGTTGTAATGCTAAAATAAAGACAAGTTAGCCTCAACAAATAGCCAATGGCACACTGATAAAGGGTCGTTCAATCTAGATCGCGTGCACTTTTGTTCGGTAACGACCGTTACGCTCACAAAACGATCAGCACCTCGAATTCTGCGGTAACTTTGATAACGACCAACCACGCCGGCGGGTTTACACGCTCGGCACGCCCATTGTCGGTCCAGGCATATGAAAAAAAAGAGACTGTAATCAATATAAAGTACTTAAATCACACCGCAAGGAAGAGGATTATCACAGCTTTTCACCGTTGTATGCACTACGCCGCAATCAACTTAATTGTCTATCCTGACTTTTTGAGTAGTGAAAGCAGGCATCTCTATATAGGCAGCACTTTTAATGCCCCGAACACACCAACCATTACCTTTTGTCGCAGAACGATTACCGACGAACGCAGATTACGTTTTTTTTCTCTGTAATGACAATCTTATAACATGTCCGGAAGACACTGCAACAAGCGTTCGCATGCTCATTCTCTCTCTCTATTTTGTTTTTAATTGGGCAGAAATTGTCGGGGTGTTATTTTCTTAATACCACCGGCATCATTATGTCGTGATATAAGTCTTATCTAAAAACCACACTACTATAGTTTTTTTTTGTCCTTGTTGTTTTTAATTTTCGCAATCTTCAACAGTGTTTGGCGGATTTTACTTATGTGTAGTGTTAAAGTGTCCGCACACTCTGTACTCGCGTGACCGTTTTTTGCGTCTAATTTAGTGATGCACCAACTTTAGTAACTGGACTTTGTATTTATGCGATATTTCAATGGCTTGACTGAATTTATAACGCACATTGACTTCAAGAACGATTTCCTGTCATTACTTCGATGTCTGTGGTGTTAGATTACATTATTTTCTGTGACAAGCCCTAAGTGGAGCCATATAAATGCACCGACAACCCACAAACACATTGCCAAGAAGTATTCATATCGTCTACGAAAGTTCAATTCCAAGACACACTTTCACCCATAAATAGTTACTTTCAGTACCATCAGGCTTACTTACAAAGAGGCCAGGTTATATATTCAAAGAAGACGCCATTTTCATAATGATGCTCGCTAGCGCTCACCAAACTTCAAAACACTGCGTAGTTTAACTTCTCGGCAGCACTTTTCTACCAATCTCGCTTAGTAAAAACACGTGCCATCGTTCACATAGTGCCTCCTAATGCCCCAACGATTCCGGCATTTATCATGCACAAGCTGCTCCCGAGTAGGTAGCACTATGGTCGGAAAATGCTATTTTGTCTCGTGTGAGGCAATTGTTTTGCCTGTCAAGCATTTCTTTTGTCGCGCCTAACACTTTTTAAGAGTTCAAGATATAACCTACGAATGACATGACTTTTGTCCTTGGCGCTTACTCAAAAACGAACACAGCCATATACGCATTCGCCTAAGAGAACAGATGTTTGGGCTGCTTGGTTTGTTGCGTTCAGGGAAGCCATAGCGAGGATGATAAAGGGACCACTAAGAGAGGGCAGAACGTGCAAATTGTGTCCTCTTTCTGTGGCACTCTTTCACCAGTGGCATGGCTCCATTGAGCGTATATCACGATGAAGGCCTTCCTTTTATTGTCGAACGATATATTCATCGTCCCCTGCCCCTCTACGAAGGCTTTCCACACCTAAGGGGCTCTTGCACTGTCTCCGTGAGCGGCCCACTTTTCACCAAGCGACGATATCATATGACTAAGTCACCATGGTGCGCCACTTTATGTAACATATTAGTGACATCCCGATAACTTTTTATATTCTATTGATTTATGACGTCATACACACTCCTACTATGACGCCATCACGTCACTTTTTTTTTTTGCCTCAATCGCACTGACGCCGACACCAATGGTCAACTGCAGCGTTTGGATAAGGCACCTGAGACTGTCCCCCTTATTATCTAGTCCAAAACGAAAAGCCTCCGCAAGGTTCTAGAAAAAAACACTACTTTGTATTTTTTTTCAGCACATGACCAAAGCAACATTTAGCTCACTCAGGCTTGTGTTCTTGAGCACCGCGCCCTAAAGCATCATAGCCCCTCGCTGAACTAAGTATTGGCAGTGGAAGAACATTGGCGCGAATACGGCTCATGAAGGAGGTTCTTGAACCTAACGAAGCTCATTTATCAAGACTATAGAAGTGTGGCAGCATTATGACCCAAGACTTTACACCCTTAACATTATGCTGTGAAGATACAATGGAAAGACTACGACTCAACTTCTTGAACTTCCAAGTCGATTTATCACGACAACTAATATACGCACTCGGGCTCAGAGAAACCGTCGCGTTGACGCGAAGGCCGGGCAACGACCAAAGAAGTTTCATGGCTTTAAACTGGCACATATTGCTTCGTCAGATCGAAGCGCAGTCAGTGTATAAGGATTGTGACACCTCTGTATTTTACGTCTCGATTAGTTTATTACTCTTTTCTCAAGAGCACACGTTTCGCCATTTCAATGAACCTGAAGCAACTACAGAGATACAATAAAAAACCACCAGACTCCGCTATTTGGCACGTCATGATGGCGAACTTTGAAGGGTCATTGTCCCGTGCGCTTTTAATTTCTTAGGGAGAAGTGACCTCGCCAATGAAAGTCAATTTATTGCTTTCTGGAATGGCGAGAACATACCTTTGGAGCTCTATTACTTAATTTTGGAAGTATTGGTAATATGAAATAGTTTTTATTTATACATACACAAAATAAATATAAAGGAAGGGGTAGCGGAGAGACGGTTTCTATATTCTGAAGCAATTCTGTGCGAGCTATGAGATATTACATTGCGCACACAACGCACAAAGCTTACGGAGTGCTCTACACTAAGTTCTTGGGAAATCTTCTTTTGAGGAAAATAAGTTAAAGCTTAAGGACGCATTCTACTTGTATCTCCTTTTACTCCTTTTCCCGATTATCCTTTTCCCGATCAGTTCGGTAAGCCACTGTCATCTTTAAGGACATTGGCTGACCGTCTGGCTCGCAAACTAACGGCAGCTTCACAAGCAATGAAAAGTGCATCTCAGGTCATAAACTGCGAGTAGCACAAAATGAGACGACCAGTTGCCTGAGTCAATACTGCGCCACCCTTACTATACGAGCACACACCCACCCTGCACTACCAATTCTATTTCTTGATGCTTTCTTTCTAGATTTTGAACCTATCGGGCCTGTCTGGCCTTGTAGTTATGTCACACATCGTAAAAGTATCCCTGCTATTATACTTTTCCAGTGAAGGCCCTCCAACCTCCAACTACAATACTGCTCAAAAGCGTCATGTCAATTTGAGTTTCTAAAAAAGAATATATATATATATATATATATATATATATATATATATATATATATATATATATATATATATATATATATATATATATATATATACGTGTGTGTGTGTGTGCGCGCGCCAAACAGACTCAAAAGAGTGTGCACACTCGCCGCCATGGCTACTGGTGGCGCTGACTGACACTCGCACGCTGAATTCCCATATAAACCTAATAAAGTGGCTGGGGGGATATCTGTCGTGGTAGCTCAGTGGTAGAGCATCGAATGCGTCATTCGAAGGTCGCAGGTTCGGATCCTGCCCACGGCAAGTTATCTTTTCACCCACTTTTCTTTCTTCATATTTACATTACAATTTGTTCTAATATCTTACCCTATACTTTCCTTGGCATTATTGTCTGTTAGACATCATTAATATTGTGTAGAACACAAAGAAACGAGCCCTTATATAAACACTTCTTTATATATATATATATATATATATATATATATATATATATATATATATATATATATATATATATATATCACAAGGAAATAAAGTAACGCTCTCAGGCTGCTCATTAACTCCTTAATTAAAGACGATGAGGACCCTTTATAAGAAACGTGCACCAAATATAGTGATGTTGTCCACCTGACACTTACCCCATTAGTACCCCCTAGAAACCACGGTAATGATTCTTTTTTCTTGCTGTTCCATTCATACTGACCCTCTTTCAGCCAATTTGCCGACTGAAATTTTTCTGTAGAACGGAGCTGCAGCGAATTACGTTCATGCTGTCAAATCTAATGACGTGTTCGCGCACGAGTCCCAGTTCGCAAGCTCAGTAGCACCGCGCATTACGTGAACAATTTGAGCCACGTTTTCATCGAAATGGCACTAATGAGCAGGTCGTCTGCGTTTGATGCCATTTATAGTAATCCTCGAGTCATTCAACATTTTTGAATGCGGTAATATCAGCTCCTTTGAAAATTTCATTACATGTGGAATGCTTTCTGGCCTCAAGCGAGATTATTTTTCATTGCTGTCATCTTGTATTGCCGTATAAGTCAACGCTCATCCTGGCGAACTATTCCTTCTGATGACCTAATCGCGGTTTCAATTGTAATCATTTCTTTTTCACTCATGAATCGAAGACTCAGCCCCGGGACGCCGATGCTCTTTCGGATGAATGGCAACCAAGAAAAAAATGAAATATATTTCTACAGAAATCTTGGCGGTAAAAAGTACCACACGCTTCGTAGCTTCGAATCGCGGTATCTATTGAATTTTCTGATGAAAGAGATCTACGTTTTATAGTTTCTTGAAGATTGTTTTCCGTAACTTTCTTGACGCGCATGTGTAAAGTAGCTATCTATTATTTTTATTTTATAAAACAATAGCTATTTACTATGAGTGGTAGCTGAAACACAGGTTGTCTTCTTATCAGTAGTACACCACCATCCGTATGAAGTGGTCACTCAAACACAGCTTCTCTTTTTATAAGCAGTACTCTCTGGCTGTATCTCTAGCCATAAAAATACGGGTCTTTTGTCGTTCGTATTCGACTCGAGGTGGGCAAACTTGGTGCGGTGGCCGTGTGGACTGTCGCCGTCTGGCGCTGCTAAGCAACGGCACGCGATAAGCAACGGCACGGAGGGCTTATTGCGGACAACTGGCGTTTTACCTCGATCTTTAAGAGAGAGTTAATGATGGGTAAGCAATCGCAAGCCTTGAACCATAAGCTTGTTGTTGTTGTTGTTGTTGCTGTTGTTGTTGTTGTTGTTGTTGTTCTTGTCGTCGTCGTTGTTGTCGTTGTTCTTGTCGTCGTCGTCGTCGTCGTCGTTGTTCTTGTCGTCGTCGTCGTCGTCGCCGTTGTTGTCGTTCTTCTTGTCGTCGTCGTCGTCGTCGTTGTTGTTCTTGTCGTCGTCGTCGTCGTCGTTGTTCTTGTCGTCGTCGTTGTTGTTCTTGTCGTCGTCGTCGTCGTTGTTGTTGTTGTTGTCGTCGTCGTCGTCGTTGTTGTCGTTGTTCTTGTCGTCGTCGTCGTTGTTGTTGTTGTTGTCGTTGTTGTTGTTGTTGTTGTTGTTGTTGTCGTTGTTGTCGTTGTTGTCGTCGTCGTCGTTGTTGTTGTTGTTGTCGTTGTTGTTGTTGTCGTCGTCGTCGTCGTCGTCGTCGTCGTCGTCGTTGTTGTTGTTGTTGTTGTTGTTGTTGTTGTTGTTGTTGTTGTTGTTGTTGTTGTTGTTGTTGTTGTTGTTGTTGTTGTTGTTGTTGTTGTTGTTGTTGTTGTTGTTGTTGTTGTTGGAGAACTAAACAGCGCGTTTGCGACCACACGCTGGCCCACCAGTTCATGGACACCATGATGTTTACATTGGAAGACAGATTTGGCTCTGTAGCTTCTCCAGTGATGTCGCATCTACGAAATGGACAATCTTTTCACTATAGAAGAACTTGACGCATCTTTGGCGGCTTCCCGACGATCATCTTCACCAGGACCCGATGGCATCACCTACGCCGCTCTAGCCAACCTTCAACAGGAGGCAAGGGGACAGTTGTTAAGCTATTACAACCACTCATGGCTGGCGGGCAATGTTCCCCAGGATTGGAAGATAAGTAGACTTGTGCCACTACTCAAAGCAGGAAAGTCACCATTTGATTTGACATCATTTCGCCCTGTTGCCCTCGCAAATTGCGTAGGAAAAGTCATGGAAAGGATGATACTTACACGCCTAGAATGGTACCTTGAGCGGTACAACGTATACCCAAACTGCATGACGGGTTTTCGGCGAGGTAGATCATCTCTTGACAACGTGATTGATCTCACAACATTTATCCAGCAACAGAAGAGCCTCAAGTGCATACCACTGGCACTCTTCCTCGACGTCAAAGGGGCTTATGATAACGTAACACATAAAGCCATCCTAGACTCGTTGGAAGCTGTTGGAATCGGTGGTCGGATGTTCCAATGGATCCAGGATTATTTGACAAGAAGGTCCTTTTTTGTACAAACCTCAGATGGACCTACCACCAATTACTATATCTCCCGTGGCGTCCCTCAGGGCGCCGTATTAAGTCCCACTTTATTTAACCTCGTGATGGTAGGACTTCGTGAAATTTTGCCAAGTACCATCCTCATATCCATATATGCTGACGATATTTGTCTATGGACTTCGGCTGTAACTCGTCTACAAGTACGTGCAAGAGTCCAGCAGGCTGCCACCTTGACATGCTCATATCTCCGCAAGCAAGGTCTTTCCGTCTCAACGGAGAAATGTGCATTGGTTGCGTTTACCCGCAGAGCTATGACACAATACCCCGTTACCATCAATGGACAAAATATTCCATACCAGAAGAACCATCGCTTCCTGGGTGTGATCATTGACCGGGACCTTTCGTGGAGTGCCCACTGCAATTACCTGAAGAGAAGGCTAACTTCCATTGTCCATATAATGCGGTTCCTCTGCGGAAAATCTTGGGGCGCATCTATAAGGTCAATGATGCAGCTATACAGAGCACTGTTTCTGGGATTTTTGCGCTACAGCTTGCCGTTACTGGCAAGTACGTGCAAGACGAACATCCGCACTCTCGAAAGTCTACAAGGACAAGCACTACGCGTGTGCTTAGGATTGCCGCGATGCACCTCAACCTACGGGGCAATTATGATCGCAAGAGAGCATCCAATTCGAACATACATCACCACTGACAATTTGAGAGCCCACATAAGACACCTCTGCCGAGTTCCTAGTCACCATGTTGCAGTGTTGCCACTTCAAAGACCACACGCGATCTTTTCAAAGATTATTTCTGCCCATAGAGAATGCCTCCCTTTTGGCTTCACTCCCGCAACAAGACCAGCGTCACCCCCGTGGTGCCTACAACAACCACAGGTGTGCCTCACTATTCCGGGAATAACGAACAAGAGCCATCATTCAACAGTGGTTCTACGACAGGTGACATTGTCGCTACTCAACGAAAAATACGGCCAGAGGACCCACATTTACACCGATGGATCGGTCTCGGCTGACAGCTCCACAGGTGCTGTTGTCATCCCGGCGTACCAGGTCACTATAAAGCTCAAACTGTCGCATAGGACAACATCCACAGCAGCGGAGCTTGCCGCCTTACGTGCTGCTATACTTTATATTGCGGAGGCCCGACCTCAAAAATGGGCTGTGTTCTGTGACTCCAAGGCATCCCTTCAGAGCTTGCAATCAGCTTTACGACAGCGGGAGCACCAACAACTAGTGAATGAAATAAGAGAAGTGATTCACGAAGTTTTATCGAAAGGACATGACTTGGTGTTCCAGTGGTTACCGGGACATTGTGGTATTGTCGGTAATGACCTTGCTGATAATGCTGCCCGATCCGCCCACGCGGACGCCCAGACAACCCCAATTCCATTGTCGAGAACCGACGCTGCAAGGGGCCTTCACTCGTTCGCTAACACCATGTCGGAAACTTGGCTGAGTGACCCCAGTGTCAGGAACCGCCGCCTACACAAATTGGACCCATCGAGAAAGCTTCAAGTTCCATCGGACCTCTCCCGCCAGGATGCAACTTTACTGTGCCGCCTGTGGTTAGGAGTAGCTTTTACAAAGGCGTACTCCTTTCGCATAGGAATGGCGGATAGCTGCCGATGTGAATCGTGCGACACTGACGAGACAATAGAACATCTACTGTGTTCATGTGAACGTTTTGCGAGCGAACGCAATTTGCTACGCGAAACGTTGGAGACACTAGACAGTAGACCTTTTTCCGAAGAGAAGATACTTGGCTCATGGCTCTACGCGTCGCTGGCCAGCAAAGCGACGCGGGCACTGCTAAGTTTTCTGAAGACGACCGGACTACGCGACCGCTTATAAGCGTGCAATGGACAAGGTCCCACCAACATACACGTTGGCCTTCACTTCTCTCTCTCTTCTCCTTTAATCCCCTCACCCCTTCCCCAGTGCAGGGTAGCAAATCGGACGTGCGTCTGGTTGACCTCCCTGCCTTTCATTTCTTCCCTTCCTCCTCCTCCTCCTCCTCGAGAAAAGTTGTCGCCGAGTATAACACTCCAGTGTAGGGAGCATGAAGTGAATTTTAACCTCGTTCTACGCATGCTGGGCAACCATGGAATCAGAATATTGAACTAATTTTGCAGCAGTGTTGTACGTACATCTCGGGCGACAAGCCATCTGTCATCGCCTGACACGGTGAAACCCACCCTGTTCTCTTCAGGCTGAACCTACAGCTGTATATAACCTGTGGGCCCTCATCATGAGAAACCAACAAACATGTTGTGGATTACTGGAGCTCCACAAATGACTTCGGCAGCAAATGTTTGGTGTTATTACGTCAGTCTATTTGAAATTTGAAATCGATACCAAGAGAACAAAGGCATATGTTAACTCATCTTTGACAGTCTCTCAAATCGCTCGCGTTTCAGAATGACTTAACGGAGGCATTTACATATATACCAACTAGAAAGGAATGTTCAATGACGTTACACAAAGATTTCGATTCGTGGTACTCTCATTCTTGCTTCTCAGGCAACCCTGCATTAGTGACATCAGTTCTGGCGTCGTGGAACTATATTGTGGTTACACACGAAAATTCACTCTACGACAAGTTCATTCGAAGAAGCGCCGAACGCTAGTGCCAGCCGCCTCACAGCTTCCGAATGAACGTTCTCGCCAATTCCCACTTTCTAGCGCTGGTTGGTAGTTGGCTCAGCGTGGCTGCACACGACTAACTTCTAGTTCTCCAAAAACTGGTAAAAATAGCAAACTTCAGCTTAAAACTAATTTGTTAGACGGCGCATGTAAAAAGAAGAAACAAAATGCTAATTATGTCCAATATACCTAAACATATATAGCCTTTACTCTAAGCGGCTGTGCCGGATGGCGAAATCCCGTAAAACTTGCGGTTGTAAATTGTGATGAGGAGGATAGTGTGATGAAAGAGCGCTGGTCATGGCGACTGTCGCTGATGAGTTCGCAGTGACGGTAATCCGGGTACACAAATATATATATATATATATATATATATATATATATATATATATATATATATATATATATATATATATATATATATATATATATATATATATATATATATATATATATATATATATATATATATATATATATATATATATATATATACATTGCTGCTTGTTCCACAGCTTTGCTGCTGCGACTGCTAAATTTAGCTTCATCTGCATCCTATTATTGCATGCAAATGAATTGCCCCCACCCGCTGCTTTCTTTTACACTTTTCTTCGATTTCTTTCTTGTGAATGTCCATAAATGCATGACTTTCTCCCTCACTCTCCACGTGTAAAATTGAGAAGGGCATTATAACACTGCGCTCTAAGAACAAGATGAGACGGCACAAGCAGAATAAGTTTGCAAGTATAATTGCCTCATCATTGACGAGACGCTACAAAGCGAGGTAATTTAGCCTGAAAACGGGCGAAAGAAAAGACAGTGAAAGTGATAATTTTACTGCGCTAAATCTGTGCACATCCACCTACCTACTGCATTTCACGCAGCTCTTAGGCTTTGTTCATTAAGCAAAGTGTGGGAGCGTGCTAATTGGTATACCTTGTCTTGACAGCTGAAGCGCACAATGGCAACAACGGACTAAAGGAATAACGAAGGCGAGCGCTAACTTCCAACTAAAATTTTATTGCAAGGCATGACTGTGCTCATCTGCGCAATATATGCGCCCCCTTTCTGACATTGATGAGGATTCGAATGAACTAATTAAAACGACTCTAACAAATAGAAAGAGGGGGGAGAGGTCACTTCATTTCTTATCACTGAACAGGGCTAGCTGGCTTAGTTCAACTGCGCGCACGTGGTGGGTGGGTGCAAAGCTTTATTGCAGCCCGGCTTTATTTTTTAATTTTTTTACCCTTTGTGTTTGAAGTTCATTTCAGGGCATGGTGGTCTCACAGTCGCTCCGGTATTTGCGTGGTATCAAAATATGAGAACACACACGCACTCGAATGTGAATATATGTTGTGAATATATTGTGAATATATGTGAATATACATTGAGAATATGTGTGAATAAATAAAGAGCGAGTGGTGCAGGTCTAGTTGGTAAGACAAGGAAAACATAAAACTACACCTGGATACAGCTCTAGCCACCGCTGGCGCCATCCACTTCTTTCTTCTTGTATCTGGCACCTTCTTGCGTGCAGTGTCATGTATCTCTCATGTTTGCCATATGGGAAAGAATGCCAGGTAGTAAGACTTTTAGGCCTTTCCTCGTCATTAGATCATTGTTTTGACCCGCAAACTCTACAGAAATTGCCTGAAAAGCTTAACAAATGCGAACATGCACACACACTCGCTGAAACAAGTTCCAGCTATCACTTACGCCTCCGCGTAAAAGAAAGGAGTCAACGTAATTGTGCCTCTACGTTTTTAGCTTTGTTTATCAGCAACCTCATCGCAGGCATAAGGCAAGAAATGGTTGAAAGTCGTACCATAGTTCTTTCTAGCAGGCGTTTCCATCGAACCGATATAGTTTAAACAGCGTCAAGAACAGTTTCATTTCACCCTGACCTTCTAGATACGCCCCCGGCCCTTGCCGTTGAAAAAGTAGCTGGATTTCTGGTTTTGTCATCCTGAACAAAGGCAATCGTAGAAGCATTGCTCGTTTATCGGGCTGACGTTGTTTCAAATGCGAAGCATTTCTTAGCGAACTTCGGCGACCTTGAGCTTATCTATCTATCTATCTATCTATCTATCTATCTATCTATCTATCTATCTATCTATCTATCTATCTGTCTATCTATCTATCTATCTATCTATCTACCTAGCTATCTATGACTTTAAGTTCTCCTGGCCGTTTCGATAACGCTATCAATACCAAACTTCGTATGGTATAGCATGACATGACATTTATTATGACATGTATGTCATGACATGACATGTATGGCATGATTTACATTTGATGGTCCTGCAGCTCTTGCGGTGGTTTAGTTAACATGGCATGTTGCAAAACTGGTATGGTATGGCATGATTGCATGGAGAACACAAGCGACATACCCAAACAAGGAATTCATGACATGCGTGTCATGTAACAACATGAGTACATTCCACGCTCATGATGCGCTCATGGCCGTTTCGCCAGCGCCACATATGCCAAATTTGGTATTACGGTACGTGAATGGATGACGAAGGCACGCGACTGGTGAAAACATGTTAATCATGAGATGCGTGTCATGTAACAACATGACTACATGCTACGCTCATGATGCGCTCGCGGCCGTTTCGCTAACTTCACATATGCCAAATTTGGTATTACGTGACGTCAATGGATGACGAAGGTATGTGACTGATGCAAACATGATAATCATGAGATGCGTATCATGTGAGAACCTGACTACATGCCAAAGTCAAGGCGCCAATGCATTTCAACATGACGCGGTGTGCGTGCTCACTGGCGTTCTTTTCGTCGCATCACGCCGGCGTTGCCACGCCAGACACCGGTTCTGCCATATACTCGCAGGCACGCGCAGTTGAAGTACCCCGAGAGAGACTATCCGTCTTTCAACAATAAAGCAGAGAGAGTGGAGGTCCGTATAGTCATGCCTTGCTTGTTGCGCTGCATTTGTCTTGCCAGTCCTAGTCGCTCGCAGAAACTGCATTTGTTATGCGTAACATTTTAGAACGAAGTAGATTGATTGATTGATTGATTGATTGATTGATTGATTGATTGATTGATTGATTGATTGATTGATTGATTGATTGATTGATTGATTGATTGATTGATTGATTGATATGTGGGGTGTAACGTCCCAAAACCACAATATGATTATGAGAGACACCGTAGTGGAGGGCTCCGGAAATTTTGACCACCTGGGGTTCTTTAACGTGCACCCAAATCTGAGCACACGGGCCTACAACATTTCCGCCTGGGTGTATGGCTACATGTTTATTCTAATGTTGTTCAATTGTTTAACGGATAACGCGTGGAAGAGTTTCTTTACGAAAAAATGGCAGGCTCCTTCGGTATACATGAAAACTCAGCTTTGCTACAAGAAAAGAAGCAAGTCTCTAGTGATTGTCAGGCGGGTCTGTTGTGTACGCGTCAAAGCGATACCAATGCGAGGCATGCGTTTGTGGACGATTCGAGATTTTACCACCTGGGCGTCATTAACCAATTGCATCTAAATCTAAGCACACGGGGGTTATTTGTGCAGTTCACCCCCTATCGGAGCGCGGCCTCCATGGCCGAATATCGAACATCCGCCCTCGAGCACTCCTGCTAGGCGGCTCCACATGATGGCTGCACTGTTGACAATGACTGCGGGCTTTAGAAACCCTATGTAAAGAACCGCTTCCATAGGACACGCAAGAGGTACACCAGCGTACTTGAAAATTCAAAACGACTGCTGATTTCGTTGGCAACAGAGTTTATACAGGAGACAAATGTGTTGCCATGGAATGTCACGTTCAATGCCTACTGCAACGCGCGAGGAATACTGAAAATGACGTGATAGAATAGATTTATTATACTACCAGCGTCAACTGAAACCCGAACAGCGGCTAGCCTTAGCAGTGGTGTAGTGTACGCCGCGAAGTTATCACCATGGACAGGCGCGCATCGCGTATGCTTGCAGTGCTGCCGGGCCAGATGCACGCGCCCGAGAGCGGTGAGGACCGGAGGGCGCACACAATACCACAGCGAATGTTTGCCACCATTCGAATTTCATTTTACACCGATAGTAACGCCATTACATCAACGCATTCCAAACCCCGTGTTTCCTTATCACAGTGATGATACAGCGCTGTACATCTGTCAGTTCAGACGGTTTATATAAGCCTTTACCGCAGTGCCCGTCACGCACACCGTTGTTTTCGTTCTTTCTTTCTCTCTTTCGCATGACCGAGCGGTAACTGCTGGGTGGGCCATTGCAGCAACAGAGAGCAGGAAGTAGTGTACGTGTTGTCGTTCTGGCAAAGCCCCCGAGATTTTTCTGTCGAAAGCGTCGCTCCAACAGACTCATATATAGTGGCTAACGTTATGCAATACACGTATCCAAATCGGCGAACTGTCACGTGACAGCAAGCTCGAGTGACTCCGACGACACGCGTCATCTCCACCGAAATAATCACCTATCGCAATTAATAAAGGTATTGACGTTCCTAGGATTGAGACAGGAAAATTTGACAGCCTTGCTGCTGTACAAATTTTCAAGTGTTGTCTAAAAACAACAAACGCGAAAATGAACTGCCTCGGCTCGTTCACGGCTATGTATCGAGATTGAGTGACTCGGCACTGCAGGATAAATGAAACTTCTTTCAGGACCCCATAATAGCTAAACACCTGAAACATGATACGAACCCAGCTGCCAAAAGAGTTCCCTAAAGGCACGCATGTGTATTGAAGTGCCGATAAGCAAGTTCTCCGGCCCAGATTTAAATAGCAGGTGCTTTCATCTTACGAAAGTAGGTGCACGGTAAGCGTTAGCAAGCTGTAACACAGAACCCAAAATCGATATGTAATGTCAGCAAGACAACCACGATACACAGCTCCCACTCCCGTGGTAGCATATATTAAATGGTAAGAGGATGTCGTGCTACAGAGTGTTGCCACTGAGTATGTGCAACGCGAGAGGGAGATGGGGGAATGTCTGCTCCATGAGTTAACTCAGTCATGGCGGCCGAAGGCCTCCAATATTGCCTTCCGAGGACTGTTTGCGTTCCACCTTCAGAATTGCCAGGGAACAAATACATGACATAGTGAGATGCTCGTGATAGCTAAATTTTATATTTTCTCTTTGTGTTTGACCTTCCCGAAGCTTATCTTGAGACGGTACGTTAAGATGTGTAGGATAGGGGTGCTTTCACACGTTGCCGCCAACCGAAATGAGAAACCCTGCACACACCAATGTGTAAGCGTTAAGAAATTATATATATATATATATATATATATATATATATATATATATATATATATATATATATATATATATATATATATATATATATCTGTGACGTGACCCGAAAGCTACCGATAGAGGATACCATACGTTTGTGCATGTGGCCGCCAGAAAGATCAAACTCACGAGAAATCACAGAGCATAAATTCTAGAAGTCGTAGCTGCAAAAGAAATGCATTCACGTGCAGTAACATTACTGTGACCACAGCATAAAATAATCGATCGTTGTTCTCACCTTTTGCAAGTCGAAGATCGGTTGTTCCAGACCACGCTTAGAGGAGAAGGTCCCCACCAACACGAACCACTTGCTTGCTTGGGCGTCTCACGAAACTATCTTGTACCCGAACGAGAGCCTCCGGCCGCTGCACAGTCAGTCGTGCGATTAGCTTCTAAGCACGATAATACGCGATATCGGCAGAAATAGGTGCAAGCGCACAAAGAATCTGCAGATGCATGCGCCGTTGACTCTGCCATTTCCTTTCGGAGGAAGCACTGCGTGCCTTTGTTATCTGCGGGATCACATTGCGGCTGCTTTAAGCGGAAATAATTCAACAAAAGATCATGCAGGTCACACTTTAGAGGACCGCTAAATAACCTCGGAAAATAGGAATATCGAGTGCGTTCTTTTTTCACAGTGCCTCCAACCTTTTCGTGGTGCCAGTATGCTCACGTGGCGTCAGGACAAAAAAAAGCGCTCGTTTGGTCTATATATATCGTAGATATGTGTTGTAAATTGTCTCCTACTCTGCTTTACCATGCTGTCACATGACCATTCAGTCTTGTTTCGCACGACTATCGTGCGTGATAAACTGATTTCATTTCATTATCTGCATTTGCGGCTGTGCCAGTGGAAATAGCAGCATGCCATCGAGAAGTATGAAATCCTGACTGCTGAACGCTTGGCGCTGCTATTTTACGTGTTTCATGAAAAAAATAAGTGGCGAGGAGAATACAGTGCTTGTATAAAAGGTAATGAAGGCGAGAAATAAACTGCTGTGTTTCCTGTGAACTCGGTTTGGTTTAGGAGCTCATCAACATAAACTTCATGGCACATCTCTGGGCTGCCGTACAAAAAAAAGAACATACTTTGGCAAAACGCAATTTTCTACGCGTGCGATTTTTTTTTCCAGACTGCTCTTGTTTTCCGAGTCTTTGTTTCTTTAAAGGGTCACTAAAGGGAAAAGCGATTATTATATTATCAGTAAATTACTCTATTACACTTTCAAAACCACCGTGCTTGCCCGGACATCACTCGTTATAAGCGGAAAAATGAGCAAACATGAAATTCGGCTCTCGACGTCACTTGGAAATTCCAGCAGCTAACGCTCTAATGGCATACAATTTTTACGGCATTCGCTGGAGTAGTTCATAATCAGTTAAAATGAGATACACTAACCTCCTAGGGGGCCATAGACTGTAACAGCAGGCCACCCACAATCTGTCAGCGTAACGTACTGTTTATGTGTAAAATTTGGACACTGAATACAAAACTACACCGGCAATTTTTATAGCGCACAATAAAGAAATTCTAATCATCAGAGCTACGATCCGATTATCAAGGATGTCCAAATTTTGCTGAAAAGGCAATCTTCCACCTATGAGGACAAATTTAAAATATAAATTTTCTCCCAGAAAAGGGCCATTTTTAATTTAAAGTGTTTGCGAAACCTCTGACAGTTTTCTACCAATCACAAGAAAATAGTTACGTTGTTTTTGTCAGTATTGTACACCTCAACCTAATCGAGTTAAGTCAAACAAATACTTGTTTCACTCCTTTTGCATGCTTTTTTTCAAAGGCAATAGTCTTGGAGACCTTCAACGCAAAAATTTTGGTCTGTCTGTCTGTCTGTCTGTCTGTCTGTCTGTCTGTCTGTCTGTCTGTCTGTCTGTCTGTCTGTCTGTCTGTCTGTTCACTCTTAACGGCACCGGGTACTTCAAACAGCCGACCCTATCGGCAGCGCCCACCAATGTTGCTCAAGGTTTAGAACTCATACTTGCGCAATTGTCATTTAAAAAGCAATTATTGCGCATGTCTGAGGCACCATAACAACACGTTTATATTCTGCATGTGCACCTTTTACTAGAAAAGGCATGCATAAGTGATTTCAAAGACTGTGGCGCTTATCACGCTGCACTGACCATGCAACGCTTGCACGAAACGGCAAGTGTTTGCAACGCTTTGCTAAGACGAGACGGTGGTGGCACCTACCCGTCACCTTGCGTTCTACACTTTATCACCTCAGAGATGGGCGTGCACACCCGCCTCCGAACCACGCACTTTCTTTTCCAAGGAAATTGCCAGATGGCGCTCATGTCTCACGTGTGACCTGGTTGATGCACTCGTTCGCCTCCATTGCTCGCTCGAGGCACTCTAACGCAGTGCCTCCAGAATACCATTACCCGATTTTCTTGCGCAGAACATCAAATAAATGTTTTGTTCACTCTCTCCACACGCAAGACTATAGTCTTTCGACGACATTTGCAGATTACATGCAGATATCATCCAATTTTTTTTCACCGGTGCAGTTTCTGTAGTGATGTGTACCGCAGACATAATCGCCGGCTTATCGAAACTGACTTCTAGTAGTTCACACATGTTGATTCAGTTAGCCATTGCTTAGTGCAAAGACTCCCTTTCAAAGTTAAATGCACTAAACACTCGACAGCGGGCAGCCGTCGCCGACAAGCGAATACTCCTCCGCTGATCTTCATTTCAATAAACGGCCAGACAAATAGGTTTAGGCTAGCCCACCACGGCGGTATTGTGATTATGGCACCCGACCGCTTACGCGAAAGGTGGCGGGATCAAATTCAGGCCCCAGTGGTTGCATTTTCTATGATGGCCATAATGCTTGAGGTCCATGCACTTCGATTTAAGCGCAAGTTAAAGAACCCCATGTAGTCGCAATTGCCGAGGTCATCCTCTACAACGTTCCTCATATCGTGGTTTTGAGACATTAAATCCCAACAACAACAACAACAACAACAACAACAACAACTACTACTACTACTACTACTACTACTACCACTACTACTGCTACTACTAACTGTTGTTGTTGTTTGTGTTGCTTCGTCTTCTTTTGCACCCCCATACCATTCAAAACATAGTTCTAGAACATAGCATCTTCATTGTACTGACCTACTTCATACAAGTTACTGCAACAAAACTTGCTGCGCGAAACAGAGGTCGCTGCTCTCGGCATATTCACCCAGAGAGTCCTCGATAAAACAAGGCACACGAAGATGCGTTTGTTTGTTGGCGGGCCGCTTCAGCTGCCTAAACGACAGAAAATTCCTGAACGCACTTTATTGTAATTTTTAAGTAAATGTGGCTGAAATACCAAAGTGTTTCAAACAATTGCCTGTTCCCAAGAGGGTGTGCTGTTCTTATCGACCGGACCATCTTGCCTTTGCGGCAAGGAAACTCACTTGGCCTCTGGTTTATGAACATTTCTCGTGTCCCTGCTACTCTTGCTCTCCTCCTCTTTCTTCCTTTCTTCTTATCTCCGCCTTCAATTCCTATTCTGGCCAACGAAAGTGTATTCAGGCTCTGCGCTCCTTTCTGCAGAAGTTGTCAGCCGGCTCCCTCTCTATTACCTCTGCATCCGCGTACATCTTCGTACGGGCACCGTATCGAATAATAATACCTCAGACGCCTCATTGTCTGTCGCAGCACAACGCAGGAGGAACTCCCGTCGGACCCTTCCCCTTAAGGCAAGGCTTCGAAAGCAGCGCGTCTTGAGTTTGGTAGAAAACTTCTTTTCGTTCGTGAAGTGGTCGTACAAGAGAGCCTTGTTCTGAAATATGCACAAGAGGTCAATTGTTCCTTCAGGTCACGCGTGCCTTCTTCGGCAGAATCAAATTTGGTCAGCAGAGAAACACTCCGCTTACTGGTTGCATTTCCGCTTCCAAATCGTCCTATTTCGGCCTAATAGAAAGGAGGGCGCACGACTGACCATTTGCAAAAATCTGCAAGGTGGCTTTTCTGCAAATTTGTTTTCCAACCAAAAGGGAAAAAAAATCTCGTGCCCAGACAGCTTTTATTGATCACTGTGCTTTCACCACTCCTATTCCAGTCAAGGCGCGCGAGTGCGACAAAGTAAGTTTTTCCCCCAACAATTACTGTGTGGTTGTCCCACTTCGAACGAACCCTCAAATCGCAAGGCGGGCGAGACACCTGTCGTTCGTAAGAAGAAAGTCGGGGAAGGCTAAAACACAATGAGTGAAAAAGTCAGTGTAGGAGCGAGACCATTTGGTTGGAAAACAACTTTGCAGGAAATCCAGCTAGGAGATTTGCGCAAACGGTCGTTTCTGTACTCGCGAATCCACCTCGGTGCTCCTAAAAACGACATTGTGGGTTGTAGGTACGAATATAGGAAGAAAAGAGCAGAAATAACGGCATACGTCGTAGTCCGGTATTTCATGCAAATGCTTTGTAACGAAAAAAAAAGAGAACCAAGAGATAACACGTGTATGCGGGGCCGGCTGTTCTTACTCTGCCATTCGTCTTTCTCGTATTTTCACTTTCCGATCGACAGCACGCTCTTTCAATAGCGACTCCATTTTTGTTACACTCAGCCACGCTTCGGCACTGCATGGTGATCGAGCTGCGCAAATATCTACTGTCTTGTTTGGAGTCAAAGCTAAGGAAAGGCACCGTCCAAATACAAGAAAATTTTGAAAATTGCCGACGTTTTGGTTCCCGTACGGTATCCTTGTTTTCATTGACGCGAATGCATAAAGTAAGGACGGTTATGTTTGTGCGAATATATGGCGCAAACAGCGTGCGTAAACGGAAGGAAGTCTGCCGTCACTGCTGACCAGCGTCGTATCAATAGTGATATGACGCTGAACTAGAGATACCACGCCTAACTCCAATGATCGATGCTTCATTAGGGAACGCTTATTTTAGTGGAGGACAAACGAAGCCTGGTGTGAGTGAGGCTAACGTCCCAGCCTTAACCACTCTCTTCCATTTTGTTTGCGGTGCAGCCAGGAGACAAATGGAAAATGTATTTAATGATTTGCTGAAATATCTCACCCGAATGGTAGTTTCAACTTTTTTCAGTGTGGCTGCATTTCCTCTATGCAAACTATTTTTAGAACTAGTTTACCGTGAAATGAATCATGGCTCCATCACTGGGGATAGTTGCAATTAGGTCTCAATGTTTTACTTGTCCCATGCAGATATGAATTTTGTCAACACAAACACAATTTACTTCTGCAATTTATGTTGTGATTTGCTTCGAATTCATCGTTTCTAGGACTGCTTGACAACACTTTTCCTCTGCGGTGTTTCAACAAAACCAGTTCTCAAAACACGCAGTCGACATGCCTCGCCGGTGAGCACCCTCGCAGTATTCGAAATTAGAAGCACGATACACTTCACTCGATTCAGTTTTCTCTTCTGAATGGTGACTTGAAAACTTGTCACACGCAGAACTTCACTGTGGGGTCACTGTCCCGTGCGAGTCTCCTTTGGTCATTTCCTTGCGAACCTTCATCGGTACTTCCCTGTCCTCACTTCTGTTTCTGTGTCTCTCTTCTCTCTGTTAATCTACAGAAATTTCTTCAAACGTTCAACGTCGCATTCTTCGAGTTAGCGTGCCCGAGTCATTTCCGAGTAAAGAAAGGGAACGTCCAATACGACTTGTCGTCCTGAAAAAATGCGAACGCCATTCATGCATGTACCGAAACTATAGTCCATCGCGAATGCTGCCGACTGTGCTCTCCTATAACAGATAATCAAGTGAATGATTGAAATGGGGTTGGTGATTTCTCCCGTTACGTCCCTTGCGTAGCACGGTTCCTCCGAGAAATTTTTCCAGCAATCGCGTAGAATGAACAGTATACAATAATACAATAGGCAG
This sequence comes from Rhipicephalus microplus, assembly GCF_043290135.1. Taxonomy (NCBI): domain Eukaryota; kingdom Metazoa; phylum Arthropoda; class Arachnida; order Ixodida; family Ixodidae; genus Rhipicephalus; species Rhipicephalus microplus. Next base: position 76,367,739 of record NC_134703.1, read on the forward strand.
CTCACGTCACCTGTTCCAAACGCCACGCAGCAAGCACTGCGATGGACCAGACTTGGACAAGACATGTAGCGAAAGAGGTTAGCCCTGTATACAGCTGCGTCGCCTCGGAATAATATTCGTTCAGTCTTCCATCGAAGCACGCATGAAATGAATCTCGCAACTGTCTTCACCACTCCTGGTCGAACGACTCCCCTCTACCTGCACGCGCTTTCAACGTTAAACGAATGGACCGTGTTTGAGACGTCATCAGTCACATAAGCCCTACAGCGCGCTTCTTTGCCTGTGGGCTGTCTTCACCAGCAGCACCAGTCTGTTTATCAAATTCATTTGTTGTTTTTATTTATTTATTCATTTACTTATTTGTCATACTGTTAACCCTCACTTGAGGGTCGTTACAGGGAGAGTGAAGGATTGAGTTGCACAAAATTAAATATCTGAAGAAATTGTAAGATGAACTCTGTAACATATAGCATAACTATATGAGAAACACAGGTACATGCTTTTTCACTCAATATATTTACAACATGATCTCTATGACCAATGAAACATTTCTAAGAAAACACCTACATGAACATTGATAACTATACATTCTCAACAAAATGCCACTCAAGAGCAACCTCAAGATCACACAAAGTTCTTTTTGCACCGTATTGTTCGGTAATTCATTCCCATAATAATAGCATCGGGAAAGAAGGAAAATCTGAAGATATCTGTTCGAGCATGTATTGGTTGTATGAATGTAGTGCATGTTGTTCTTGGAAACATTTTGTAAGGATGCTTCAAATAATCATCCCTGTTTATTTTCACCCGGGTATGCAAGATCTGAAAAAGAAGTTTCAACCTCTGTTTCCGCCTTCCTAATTCTAGCGATTCTAATTTACATACATTTACCATTTCAGTAACAGAATCCCTTCTTCGATATTTGGAGCACATAAAGCGAGCTGACATTCTCTGAGTGCGTTCTAATTTGTTTTTTAAGGCCTTTTGGTGTGGGATCCACACAGCGCTAGCGTATTCCAATCTCGGACGAACATACGTTTTGTAGGCAAGCAGCTTGACATCTTTTGTGGCTCGGCCTAACTTCCTTCGTAGGAAGCACAATTTTTGACATGCTGATTGACAGATGTTATCCACATGAGGACGCCAGCTGAACTTATCTGTTCTAGTTACACCCAAGTATTTTAAATTACAAGCTTTCATCAGCATATTATCACCAATGTTATTGTTGGTATTGTAGATTGATTTAGCAATTACCTTCGACTCATCCATTTTATTAGATAGTTAGTTAATTAGTTAGTTAGTTAGTTAGTTAGTTAGTTAGTTAGTTAGTTAGTTAGTTAGTTAGTTAGTTAGTTAGTTAGTTAGTTAGTTAGTTAGTTAGTTAGTTAGTTAGTTAGTTAGTTAGTTAGTTAGTTAGTTAGTTAGTTAGTTAGTTAGTTAGTTAGTTAGTTGTGGGGATAATAGGCGTGACAAATCCACCATTCTTTTCGCAAAACACGAAGCTATTGGAACAACCGGTCCACCTTTGCTCCTTATCAGCAGTCATTTACAAGATAGAAAACGAACCCTCGATACACCTGGTTTTTATTCTAAAGAAGCAACTACTATCATAGGTGTACCACAGGGGTTCATGTCAGGTCTACTACTGTTCTTAATATATATTGATGACTTGCTGACTAGCCTCATCTCAACTCATTGTATTTTATGTGCTGATGACACGACTTTTTTCATTCAAATTGTTGCATATTACGCTAAAGAATAAGTTCAATGAAGATCTTTTGAAAATATGAACGGGGTGTGAAAATAACAAGTTGCAAATTAACTGCAATAATACCAAAACTTTTATCTTTTTTTCACATCAGCATTTGTTTACTCTTACTCAGAACATTTCCATTGAGAAATACATCATCTCTCCAACTAATTATTATTCATTTTTAGAAGTAGAACGTGGTCGCCTCCTTAAATTTCATCTACGCGTCTCTAACGTAAAAAAAACAAAGTGGCCTACGGTATACGCGCTCTTTAAAAGCTCGATTCCATTTCTCCTTCTCTACTCTCATATCACTTTAGTATGCTTTCGCTCATTCATATCCTACCTACAAGTTTGAATCATGGGCAACAAGTATTATAGCCAGCTTACCCCCCTGCAAATCATTCAAAGCCGAGCCATTCGTCTAATAACGTTTTCACCTCACTTCGTTAATGCCAACCAGTTATTGGATTCCCATAATATTCTCAGTGTGTCTAATATCAATAAACATAATCTCTCCATTTTTGTATATAGGTCACCACAGAATAACTTCCTGCATTCATAATATCGAATAATGCCTTTGTAAGCACTAATAATACTAGATACGCTGGCCCACATCACTTCACATTACGAATCGTCCGCACCAACCACGGCAAGGAGTCGTCACATTTTTTAAGACCTACTTTCTAGAATTTGCTACCATCCACTTTAAAATTACTAAATGCCCATAGGTTTTATTCTGAACTGAAAAATATTTTGTTACGTTAATAACCCTGGTTTTTGACTGACCTAGTTTTTTTGTTCTCCCCATATTTTTTGTTTATTTGTGTTTTCCGCATCTTTGTATGCTACTTCTATGATCTACACTATCTTTCTACTGTATTTTGTTTATTGTCTGCGTTTTATTATCTTTTACACTGCGTTTTTGCTGAATTTTTTGAATATGTTCCCCGCCCTATCCTTCTTACTCCTATTAACTTATCCACACTCCTTTACTTTTTCAATACTTTTTGTTAATTCTCTTCGTATAGTTGTTTTTGCTTGCATCTTCGTAGGTTTTGTTATAATTAGGTCTCTATATTGCCATTTTGAGGGAACTATTCACCATATTATCATGCACAGAAGAGAGAGAGAGAGAGAGAGAATTATAGAGTAAAGGCAAAGAGGTTAAACAATCATGGCTTTGATGGCTACCCTGCGCTTGGGGTGGGGGAAAGGAGAAGTAATAGAAAGAAAATAGATAGAAAAGAATAGGGAGTCTCATTGCAGTCTATCACTAAAGCCCCTCCTTTTGTATATTCTTACGATGTACTTCTTCCCTTATTTGATGAGAAATAAAGTATTCTGATTCTTTCTTGTGACAGCGGGTATGCGTTTTGAGGCATGTTGGTGCAATAAAGGTGTGTACCGTTTTGTGCCAATTTTAATCAAAGATGTGTGGTATGAAATAACAGGTGTAATTAGTTTCGGCAAATTAGTGTTGTGAACTCGTCTACCGGCGCTGTCATCATCATTGTAACAATTATCATCAGCCTACTCGCGTGTGCAACATGTAGGGCGAAGGCCTTTTCCCGTATTTAAATATAAACATTTTCTAGCGCTACAGCTTAGTCATAGTTCTGGGTGCCAATTGCTCGCTTTTATCAAAGCACTTAATCGATTGCAAGTAAGCTTGGGTGTACTTTCTGTACCATACGGAAGGCTAAGTGCTGGGCCAGAAAAGTGACTGAATGTCACTTTCAAGGGGAAATGATTCAGCCAACACACACATGCCCTGTGGGCAATTATGCATTGAACGTCTCATTCTTGTTGTCCAGTAATAACATTGACATTCTTCTAGCATCCTGGTAAATTTTACGTCTTGAGATATTGTCTTTCAAGTGTAACAATCGTTACAATCATCGCAATCTTTTTCATAAATTGATAAATTCGTTATTATTACGTCTTTTCCGACAGTGCTTCTCAGGTACATACCTTATAAAGCCTAACCGTATGGCTATTGTTGCATGAAAGGAAATTATTCCGCAAGTAAAGCCGTTGCGTATCACATCAAAAAGCAAACATTATTCCAATTGCACTTTCATGAACAGTCGCAGCGAAGCGGGTTCCACAACTGGCCCGCAGTCACAGTCTGATGGAGTGAAACGCGCCAAACATAAGACACACACCAGACTACATCACCTGGAAGGAAGGAAGGAAGGAAGGAAGGAAGGAAGGAAGGAAGGAAGGAAGGAAGGAAGGAAGGAAGGAAGGAAGGAAGGAAGGAAGGAAGGAAGGAAGGAGGAAGGAGGAAGGAAGGAAGGAAGGAAGGAAGGAAGGAAGGAAGGAAGGAAGGAAGGAAGGAAGGAAGGAAGGAAGGAAGGAAGGAAGGAAGGAAGGAAGGAAGGAAGGAAGGAAGGAAGGAAGGAAGGAAGGAAGGAAGGAAGGAAGGAAGGAAGGAAGGAAGGAAGGAAGGAAGGAAGGAAGGAAGGAAGGAAGGAAGGAAGGAAGGAAGGAAGGAAGGAAGGAAGGAAGGAAGGAAGGAAGGAAGGAAGGAAGGAAGGAAGGAAGGAAGGAACGAAGGAAGGAAGGAAGGAAGGAAGGAAGGAAGGAAGGAAGGAAGGAAGGAAGGAAGGAAGGAAGGAAGGAAGGAAGGAAGGAAGGAAAACAAGGGGAAAAGAACGGCAGGGAGGTTAACCAGCCTTTAGGCGGCCGGTTTGCTACCCTGCGCATGGGAGAGAGATGGGAAAGATGAAAGATAGAGAGCAGAGAGGGAAGAGAGAAACACAGCACAGTCGGCAGCACACGCGCGCACACTCAGTCATAGCGCAGTCTTGTCTTTCGCGGTGTGTGACGTTGCTGTTACAGTCGCTTGTTCAAGCCCGTGTCGCGTAGGAATTTCAACATGGCTTTCGTCGCCTTCTGTTGCAATGTCTTCTCTCGGGCACTTGACAGAATAGTGTCCACAGACATTTAGCTGTTGTCTATGCGCGCAAAAACGGACGCCAGTGACTGTCTCTGGATTTCATACAACGGACAGTCACACAGGATGTGGTGTAGCGTCTCTTCGCAATGACAGGCATCGCGGAGAGCGTTGTCGGCCATGCCTATGACAAAGGAATAAGATTTTGTAAATGCCACTCCTAGCCATAAGCGATGAATAAGGGTGGCTTCTCTTCGGTCGAGTCCAGTGGGCATGCGGAGAGCCATCAAAGAGGACAGGTGGTGTTGACGATTCGTATCGATGCTTGGTGGGCACCATAGTGAAAACGTGATTTCACGCGCAAGTCACCGTAGATTACTGGCAGCATCGGTCCGCGAGAGTGGTATGGCTTCTCGTGTTCCTTCAAGGGCTGCCCGTGCGGCAGTATCGGCATGTTCGTTCCCTATGATGCCGCAGTGACTTGGCAGCCATTCAAGCGTCACGTGATGCCCTTTCTCGTGTGAAGTGTGGAGAAGGCATCGAATTTTGAAAACAAGCTGTTCGTATGGCCCGCGACGCAGTGCTGAGAGCACAAATTGTAGGGCAGCCCTAGAGTCGCTGAAAATCGACCATTGTTGCGGTCGTTCCCGATTGACCACACGAAGTGCAGTGCGCAAAGCAGCTAGTTCCGCTGCTGTAGATGCCGTGGAGTGGTCTGTCCTAAAGCTGATGGTAGCACCTCTTGCTGGGACAACTACTGCCCCTGAAGAAGACTGGCGGTTCGTGGAACCATCTGTGTATACATGTATGCTGTCTGAATATTTCTCGTGCAAAAGGAGAGACAGTTGTTTCAGCACAGGCGACGATAGCTCAGATTTCCTCCGGATCCCTGGTACACTAAGATGCACTGTGGGTCGAATAAGACACCAAGGCGGTATGGATGGTTTAGATGCAGGAGTGAAGCCCGAGGGAAGTTTATCGTTGTATTTCACATTTTGGCGAACGATGCTTGGCGCCTCTCTGAAGGCAACAGTGCAAGGTGATGACAGGGAGCACGTGCGAAGTGTCTGATGTGCGTTCTCAGGACTTCTACAACAATGTGAGTTTGTATCGGATAGTCACCAGCAATTGCATTAGTTGCTTCCGTTGACGTACATCTGGGCAGACCGAGGCACACTCTCAGCGCTTGGGCTTGTACTGCCTGTAGAACACGAACATTGGTCTTGCAGGTATTGCTAAGCACGGGCAAGCTATATCTGAGGAAACCGAGAAACAGGGCTCTGTAGGCCTCCATCATTGCGTCTACTGACATCCCCCACGTTTTTCCTGCCAGGAACTTGAACAGTTGGGAAATAGCGGTCAGGCGCTTCTTCATATAGGTCACATGCGGACTCCAACAGAGGTCCCTATCAATTATGATGCCCAGAAACCAGTGGGTTTTGGCGTAAGAAATCGGTCGCCCGCAAATTGAGATGGCATAAGGGGTCATTGCTTTGCCAGTGAAGGCCACCAGCGCGCACTTTTCTGGTGATATGCTGAGACCTTGTTTTAACAAGTAGTCGGCAATCATAGTTGCTGCTTTTTGAAGCCGGGAACGTATCTGAGGACGTGTGACTGCCGAAGTCCAGACACAGATGTCGTCTGCGTATATTGAGATTTTAATGGTGCTTGGCAAGTATTCAACAAGGCGAAATAGTGCAAGATCGAAAAGCGTCGGGCTAAGAACTCCGCCTTGAGGAACACCCCTGGAAGTATAGCGTCGCGCAGTTGGGCCATCTTCTGTTAACACAAAGAATGATCTTGCAGCCAGGTAACTCGAAATCCACCGAAAGACTCGACCACCAAGGCCAACCACCGCAAGAGCACCTAAAATGGCTTCATGTAGTACATTATCATAAGCGTCTTTCACATCTAGAAACAGAGCTGCAGATAGTCGCTTACGGGGTCTTTCGTGCTGAACGTACGAAACTAGATCAACGACATTGTCAATAGAAGAGCGGTCGCGTCGGAAACCAGCCATTGAATTCGGATAAATCTTGTAGTATTCAAGATACCACTCCAGGCGGCCTAGTATCGTCCGTTCTATTAACTTCCCTACGCATCTGGCCAGTGCTATTGGGCGGTATGAGGTGAGTTCGAGTGGGGATTTGCCCTGCTTCAAGATGGGTAACAAGCGACTTACTTTCCAGTCATCAGGAACATTGCCATCCTGCCACGAGATGTAGAGGCGCAACAGTTCTCTGCTTGCACCTTCCCCAAGGTTGCACAAGGCTCGGTACGGAATACCATCTGGGCCCGGAGGAGTTGAACACCTGCAGAGAGCTAGTGCCGCCTCGAGCTCCTCCATTGTAAAAAGGAGGTCCATGTGGTAGTCACGGGAACGGGGGACGTCACCTCTCACTGGAGAATCTGGACGAGTGACTTGGTTGGCGATCTGCGCACAGAAATCTTCTGCGACATCGATGTCTGGCCTCCTTTGAAATAGCGCGAGCGCTTTGAATGGAAAGCGCTGTTCCGTAGGGTGACGCAGACCTTGCACCGTTTTCCAAATGTGTGAGAGTGGCTTGCGAGGGTCTAGTGACTGGCAAAACGTTGTCCATCGTTCTGACGCTAATCTATCCACGCGACGCCGAATCTTCTTTTGCATCCTCCTGGCTGCCCTAAGGTCGTGAATTGATTTTGTACGCCGATACCGACGCTCCGCCCGGCGTCGCAGTGCTCGGAGTCGCTCCAACTCTATATCAAAGTCGTTTCGTGTGGAAGATATCGTCACCGTGCGAGTGGCGTTTTGCATTGTGCTCTTAATTGTTTCCTCTAACCCAGATCGTAGGCCATCGCTGCAAGCATCTTCCATGTCAGATTTGAAGTTGGTCCATTGGACTGCTCGAATGGTCATCCATGGACCATAACTAGACAAGCATTTGATGTTAAGGTAGATTGGAGTGTGATCACTTCCTCGTGTCTCAGCATCTGGAAACCACTTCACGTATTTCGCGAGGGAGTTAGAGACAAAGGCAAGGTCGAGACAGCTGCCGTATGTCACCCCTCGAAGAAAAGTGGGGCTGCCGTCGTTCAAGAGAGTAAGGCCATAGTTGTAGACGATGTTTGCTAACCCGCGTCCTCTTGCATTTGTTTGCGTACTTCCCCATGCGTGAGTGTGCGCATTGAAATCACCTATGATGACCCATGGTGCAGGACACACTCTCAAAATATCTGCTAATCTCCTGGAATCGAGATTATTCGACGGCGATATATAAACGCCTATAAGAGTAAACATGAGTTTGTTCTTTTTCACAGTGATGCAGACATACTGATTGTCATCGTGAGGTGCAATTGGTTGCACAACATACGTTAGTTCACGACGAACAAAGACGATGATTTTGCTGCACGCACCGTTCGTTGAAGACATGACAGCTTTGTACCCCGACAGTCTTATTGGTTTCGACAAATTGGGTTCACAAATGACGATGATTGGAAACACGTTGGTAAACACTAACTGACGAAAATCTGAAAGGAGTGATTTTAGTCCTCTGGCGTTTCATTGGATGATGGATGCAGCCTTGACTTCTTTACGAAATGATGAGTGTGAGTAGCCATCTTCCTAGTTGAGAGATTCAAGCACTGGGCTTAGGGCGTCCAATAGTCCAAGTGCGCTTCGAGCAGATGGTGTCTTCATGTCGACTAATATTGCTCGGATGGCTTCTATGAGGGAACGCAGCACCGAGATGACTTGACGATCAGTTTTAGGCAAATCTTCCATGGCTGGAGACGGCTCTGGTGTGGCCACAACCTGCAGAGGTTCCTTAGCAGAAGAGCGCGTCGGGAGCGTGGGCCATGCCTCCAGAGAAGGAGGCTTCTCTGGTTCTTTCGTAGATGTGGTGGGCCCTTTCGCGACGCAACTGGATGGAACCGCTAAGGAGTGGGAAGGAGCGTCTCGGGAATGTGCCTTCTTTGAAGACTTTCGATGATGCCGACGTCGACGCCAACGCCGGACTACTTCGGCTGCCTCCCTGTGTGTCGAGTTTTCTCGGGCCGTTTGTCTGAGAACCGCGCGCTCCTTTTGGATTCGAGGACAGTCTTTCGACGAGGCAGCATGAGGGCCGCTGCAGTTGGCGCACTTCAGAGTAGTCGCCCGACAGACATCTTCAGCGTGAGGTTCAGAGCAGCGGGGACACAGTCGTAAGTTGAGGCATACGCCTTTGACGTGTCCTAGCCTGAAGAACTGATGACATTGAAGTGGCTTTTGGATGAATGGTCGAACCGGATGTCGGAAATGTCCAACTTTAACGTGGGACAGCATGCAATCTCCCTTGAAAAACACTTTTACGCAACGCGTATTTCCAAGGCGCCGCACTTTCGTAATGACAGTTCCCTTGTTTGCAGGCTTGATGAGGGTAGACAAGTCAGCATTAATAATGGCAATGTCGATGTCATAAATTACACTGGCAATTGATTTTTTATCCATCGGGATAAAGGGGCGCATTTTAATGCCACCTAGCTCAGTCGTTTGCTGCAGCTGTCCTAGCGCACTCACATTGTGCACGTCTATGGCGAGAATGTTCTTTCTTGGGTTTACTCGTACGTCCTTAATTTGATGTGGCACCGCACATTCGAGAGCAATGGCAAGGGCTTGCCTGTTCAGAAGCTGTAGGTTGCTTGATGGATCTTCGGGCATGAAGATGATGACGTGTGGCCAGCGCACAGGCCTTGACTGCACAGTCGCTGTGCTTGCAGGAGCTGATGCTGCTGTATTCGCCGTCCTTCTCTTCGCCCTCTTACCCCGGACAGGTATAAAACTGCCATCGGATGTGTCATCTTCCGACACAGAATAGAGATCGGTGTCCTCAGTGTCACTGGGAGAGACAGCTCGCTTCCTTGCGGTTGACGGGTGTGAGGACCTGTGATGAGGTGGGCCTCTGGCATGATCCACGGCCATCATCGCAAGACGGGGAGGCGAGGCACCTCAAAAGACCGATGATTTCACTAAAAAATTACAGAGCGCAGAAACGAGCGTTCTTCTAAAGAGACACTTCTTCGCTCCTACATCACCTGGGCTCCTCACTGCAACTCCGACCTCCTTGCAGCGTTTATCGACGCGAAGCTTCACTTCTCTATTCTCTTTGTTTGGGAGTTGCTCTGAAAAAAAAGCATATGCAACGTTAATCGGAATAACTGACAGTGCTTCCTGCGACGTCTGTGGCACTAAAAGAAACATGAAACACTTTCTGTGTCGCTTTCCTCGTTTTTCCTCGGAGATACCAACACTTTCTAACGCACTACGGTGAGTGCATTATCGGCCTGTTTCTTTTAAGGTACTACTAGAGCACCGTCTACATCTTCCATGGGCCTGAAGGCCAATGAAAGCAATATTGAGCTTCTTGAGGACAACCAGCTTTGGCGAGTATCTCTGACTTGTGGTGCAGCCCCGCAAACTACAGTGATTTGCAACCCTACTCAAATGCAAACACCTGCTCGTTTCTCGCAAAAAAATCCAACCTTCTTTTTTAGTACACCTTAAACTCCACTGTTATATCTCAAGAGTATTCCTACCGCTACCTTGGTGTCCTGATAAACAGTACCCTGACCTGGTCAGACCACATCATCAAACTTGCAGCGGATGCGTCCAGAACCCTTGGATTCCTCAAATGATCTCTGTATCCTTCCCCTCCCACCATCAGAAAACTTGCGTACGAAACGTTCCTAAGGACCACCTGGGGTTCTTTAACGTGCACCCAAATCTGAGTACACGGGCCTACAACATTTCCGCTTCCATCGGAAATGCAGCCGCCACAGCCGAGATTTGATCCCACGACCTGTGGGTCAGCAGCCGAGTACCTACTAGACCACCGTGGCGGGGCTACCTCATCTTTTCCCTTTAGTCAGTTCAGAATCGTGTCGCCCGGTTAATATCATCTCAGTACAGTAAACATGCAAGCGTCACTCAGATAAAATCATCTCTTGAGCTTACTCCTTAGATGATCACAGAAAAACCGCGCAGACAAGCCTGTTTCATAAACTGTACCATAACTTTTCTCATCTGCATGGCACTCTACTCATTCCACCAACTCGCACTTCTCGTTGGCTGTTCAACACTAAAAGTGTTCAACGTCACCATGGATCAACTCAAGCTTTTAAGAAATTCTTCCCACCTTCAGCAATTGAACACTGGAACTGTCTTCTGGAATTTGTTGTTCAGGAGCGTGACTCATACAAATCCAAAGTGTTGCTGTCTTCTGTTTTTATCTAACACTCCCACCATTCTGCTCGTCAATTGGCTTCTTCTCAACAATAAAGCTTTCTTTTTGTTCTTTTTTTAAGTATTCATTGGTGTTCACGTGCGACTACCTACGACGTGTATTAGTTCTTACACTATTTCAATTTACTCTGCCTTTTTTGTTTATTTGCTGTATAATTACTTTCATTTTTTACTTACTATTCAAACACTGCATTTGTGTCATTACATCTCCCTCATGTTGTCCCTCCTTATGTAATGCGTCGTATAGGCCTTTAAGGGTTAATAAATGATGATGATGATGATGATGGTGGTGGTGGTGGTGGTGGTGGTGGTGGTGGTGGTGGTGGTGGTGGTGGTGGTGGTGGTGGTGATGATGATGATGACGATGATGATGATGATGATGGTGATGATGATGGTAGCTAGTCGGAAGTTTTTTCTGGTTAATCTGCCTGCACGATTTCTTCCTCTGTTTATCAATACCCAAACTCATCAGCAGTTTATTTACCGGTTTAAGTCTGCATACCACCACGGTTTTATTATCTATTGACATATATTAGCAGGGACATAACCTGATTAGAACACGTGAACGTGCCTCTATTTCTACGAAATGTTCATGACGAAGCCCCCATAGCTTTTTTTTCAATGCGAGTGAATATTTTAGGCACACCGCGCTGCCTCCTAGCGACTACGGCCATTTTGCTTATATTGCCTTGCATCACATGTCCCCTCTAACTGAATTAGAAGCACCTTGTATGCCAAAAAAAGTGCGCTACTGCATATCTCTGACATATCGCTCGCTCTTATCTAATTTCATGTTTCACAGTTTCACTTTCCTCTGCGAAAAATAGACATAAGGAAGACGTCTAATGAGCTCTTAGGAGTGTTCCGGGCTCTATGATCCCGCTCTGTTGTTGTTGTTTTTTTTTCCAATGGTAATCTTTTTTGCCCGTGAGAACGAATACATTAATTTCGCTTTTCCGAGTAAGTGGTGGTTTGGCGTAAATAAAAATATGAGGACTAGGTAAGAGCCCTACTTTTTTGCTGCTTTTTGTAGGTATCTTCTCATTGCAGTTCAAAAACGCTTCCTTAAGCAATAAGGATATACAGCGCCGCAAAAAAATTGACTATGCAAAAAGAAAACTCAAAAGTGGATGCGCTTAGAGAGTGTTCCAATTGCGGCCCCTTCATCAAACTTTTTGCTAATTGAACGACCCCCTGTATAAGCGCTCTCTCCTGAATCTTTTCATTATATTTTTTTTCTCTCCTAATTTACAGCGACCAAAGTTGGCCGTTAATTAAAGTCTTCGGGGACCCCAATTATGTGTGGGTTCATTACTAGCGCAACGACGAAGCACAGTTATATTTCTTTTTTCGTTCCTTTGTCTTTATCTGCGAAGAAAAAGCTTCTTCTCTTCTTGACATCCGCCTTCCTTTTCTGGTCTATTGCGCTGCACGTCGAAGGTGTGCCAGTCGGGTTCGAATATCGAGAAGTGCATGAACGTGCTGTATACGAATGGTCGATGCAGCGATAACTATGTCACGAATGAATGCAGTCCTGTGCTAGGGGAAGCCACCTAATTGATATTCAGCGCGACGTGTATTTGACCTTATTTCTTCTTTGCTTTTTTACCTTGAGCATATTATGCATACAATAGGACGCTCACTGTGGGTATTAATAAAACTAAACTACAGGCCCTAGGTGCTCATCTCTAATTTGTATCTCGCTAAACACGCTTGAATATTAATAAGGAGACTACACTAGCACCAAATACGGTCACCTGACTTCCCCACGCTTGCACGTTTTCTGTGAGCGAGCAGTGTACAAGCTTCTGACTAAAGCGAGAGAGACAAAGAAACAGAGTTGAAAAATGTATTGTTTGTACATAACGTTGTTCTTTTTTCACGTGGCGTATTTTAATACCTACATCCTCTAATATATTGCTCACTGTCAGGCATAACTATAAGCGACTATTAAGTGTATGCACGCGCAAACGAATGCATAGCTATCACTTAGGCAACGTTTTATGCTCAAACTTTACACATTATGGCCGCATCTTTTTCGACGAGAACCAAATTCGCCATCGTTGTGTCACCTTCGACCACCTAGATTTCGGGATAAGATCACTAGCGCCATGGTCAGCATTCGTAAACTGTTCTCAGTTGTGTGTATGATACACTGTGCTACAACATTGCTCCACTCAATATTAAACCAATATACGGTGCGAAGAACTTCATTTATTGATGCGGAGAAGTGCCATCTCTTAGGCCGACACCGTGAGCCACTCCCACGTGGGGACAGTTAGACCTAGCCTAACCACCGCATCGCAGGCTTTCTGGACACCCATGGTGTTATCTAAAATTGACTGGAGCAGACTCTGGCGCTGCTATTATTCATCGGCTATGGGAATGGTGGGCAGTACATGGGTTTGCTTGGTCTTCGTTCTTGCGGGCTTCGAAAGCACTTGTGACTTTGTTTCTTGCACTCTTTTGGTTTTGTTTCGAATAAAAGAACAGACTGTTTTTCACTTTGTGGCTAGATTTGAATTGGCGAGCCTAGAAGGTCAAGGTAGTGAAGCGTAATTGCTACACCTTTGCTGTTTGTCATCTCGTGACAAAGCAGCTCCAAGCCACGCGAAGCCAAACAAAGTCGTAAGTAAGAATATCAGACAAATCCATGTGCTACCCATCACTTCTATGCTCGATGAAACGTCATGCGTTGTGCATCTCACCTACACTAGGGCCAGAGTTTCCTGTAGTCTATTTATGGAAACCTCTATCACTACACCCCTCGTATCCACAAATAGCGGTGGCAGCGCGCCATTGCTTGACTGCCAGAAGCTAATCACGGAATCCACGGTTAACCGTGAGTTGAGAAAGTTGATAAGAGCGCCGCCATTCGTCAGTAGCTGTCTCTTAGCCCTAGAGATACAACAGGGAGTTTTTGGTAGGTGTAGTGTTTTCTCAAGTCCAAGGACAGCACTATGTCCATCTCGATGAAGTTACGAAAGAGCTTTAAAGCGAAGATTGATTGAGAGTAGGGCTGCCATATTTTATGTGGGCTCACTATTTGTCGTAAAAATATTGCATCACATGTTTTTTATGTATCGGTTATTAAGTCTTGCCCATCTAAAACTGTTACATATCATCATGACGCCATTCTGTAAAGAGAGCAGTGGTGCTGAAGAGACACAGGGCCAAAAGTTCCCATTTCTTCGACAAAGCCGTCCTGCCGCTTTTTAACTCACTGAGAACCATTGCTTCAGCCGTTAAACTTCATTAATCTTGTTTGTCATTGGTGAATGACTAAATCAGCAGCCTGAGAAGACGTACGTTCCTCGGCAGAGTGATTATTCTGAGGAGTGCCGCAGTTAAATGCGCCTGCGGATCATACCCTGCACGCCTGCCCACCCTTCATGGAACCCACATCCTAGATGCGAAGTGGCATGTTGATTTCATCACAACTGCCGACCTGCTTCACGGATCTGTCACTCCTGCACAATTGTTTCCCGCAGGATGTTCACCCTGCACAGTGTAGTTGTCAGCGCCTACAAAGTTCCCTTGGAGACGTTGTTGTTTCGATCAAGGTCCAATTCCTTCGAGACAAACTGACATCATCCTACTGCAGTAAACAATCTTTGATTGTTTACTGTAGTGAAGACTGCAGTACTTAGTTGTTCTGTTTCATTCCACGACTTCCCAAAATTATTTCGTCTCTAGCAATAATAAATACGCCGTCTGAAAGAGTGATGAATGCAAACCCACTCGCATAAACTGAAGCTCTTAGATCTAGGTGCTTTCGCGTAAGCAGGTGCGTTGCTGCCAGTCAAGACACACCAATTTAAAACTGTGGCACGCAAACCAACGAATGTTTCTCCTGTCTATAACAAGCTTCTTCGTAGCGCACAAGCCACAAACTATCAACGTCCTCCACTGCATTGCCAAAACCGCAGTTTGATTGCTTGTGCGAAACGTGTGGCATAGGGGTATGTGTACCTCGACTGAGGGAGAAAGAGAGAATAAATATTGCCGCATGGTTTCGCGTGGCTTCGTGTGATAGAGTACGAAGAAGTTCGGACTAAGTCGCTTCTTGGCCTAGTTCAACGATTTTTATATGCTTCAGTTTTATATAAACGCTCTGTACACATGGTTAGATGACATTAGTCTATCAATAAACATCAGGAAAAGTGCAATCGTAGCTTTTCCTATAAGTGTTCCAGTGCAGATTTTCGTACTTTACAGACAGGACTTAATCCCGCAGGTGAAATCGAATAAATACTTAGGAGTGACATACTGAAAACCTAAACTGGAATCCGCATAGAGAAAATATGGCAGCTAAAGGAGCACGGGTGCTTGGGATGTTTCGCAGACTCAGCAATAAACGTTGTGGTTTACGTCGTGATGTGCTGGTCATGATATATTGTACGTATATTCACCCAATATTGAAGTTTGGCTGTGTCTTATCTTCTGGAGCACCCGCCTACAATATTAGACCACTGGTACTACTAGAATGCGAAGCGTTACGTATATGTCTTGGGCTCCCTAAATTTGTCGCAATTATATATTATAAGGAAGCGCCCCTGCCTTCTCTTCGAGCTAGGTTCCAAATACTAGCAGTCCGTACCTTCCTAAAAATATATGCATCCCCACATGGGAGGTTGCAATGTTTTCATTAATGAGCCGACGTCCTTTTTTAACCAACTGTGGTCTAGATTAAAGCGTCCACAAGTCATTGTCGTACAGAAGCTCTTGGAAACATTACAAGTTAACCTTCGTGTATTACGGGCACTAAAAACACCTATTTAAACCATGAAAACAGAATTTGACAATATATTTCCTAATGATTGCAAAACTCTTCCCAGTAGATACCTAAATGCTATTTTGAAAGACCGCCTGGCGAAATTAGACAAAAAGATTGTAACAGCAACTGATGCTTCAGTTCACAAAGTGAAGGCAGGAGTCGGAATAGCATATTCAGTGTTGGATCAGTCTTTTTCAATTTTTTTACTCGATTTTACACCTATTTATCAAGCGTAATTACTTGCAATTCTCTTAGCATTTCGAAAATTACCTCAATCAATAACAGATGCTATTACTTTTTCAGACTGCCTGTCTGTGTGTAGTTCAGTAACTGCGCCTAATATGTCCAAAGCTTTAAAAGTATTTTACGCCCTTGCCCTAAAACATTTACGACTCATTCGCTTGGTGTGGATACCATAGCATAAAGGTTTAACTCTCAATGAATATGCAGATGCACTCGCAACGGCCTCACATAATTATACCATAATTTCTATATTGCCGACACTAGCGTTTATCGCCGTGGCATGCTTTGAAAAATTTGTCATATCAGATCATTTTGAAAAATCTCGCTTGGCAACATCTGATTTTCCCATCTTAAGTACCCCTGGAAAAATCGATGGTGCTCCTCTATAATGTCGGAGATATCAATTACGAGACTACGCTGCCGAGTCCCCCACCCCACCCTTGAATATTTATCTACACAGGTCTGGTCTGGCACAGTCTCCCCTATGCCTCCCCTACAACGAGAGTGAACCTTCACAATTTTCTCTTAACATGCAGGTTACATACAAACCAAAGAAAGAGACCGTTAGAAGAACCTCTCCGTATGTTGGCTCTAAATTTATCCCTCCCGGTGGTCCTTTCCTTTGGAGCAACTGAAAAGGGATTTTGCCACAGGTACGTTTGTGAAGCCGTATGCGATTTTCTAAAGGCAACGAAACGAATATAATGTTAAGCTGAGGCATAAAATCGCTTTATTTTAAACCATATTAGCTTGTTCGTTTTTTGTATTGCCTCTATTTATTTTATTTCTAATCTATTGTTTACCAATTGGTTTTTTTGTTTAAACATCTTTATCTAGATATCCGGCTGATAAAACAATTCCATCTCACAAATGAAGCACCGTCCGTTTCATGGCCGATCCCCCGTGGTGGGTTGCGCCAGGACCCTGAGGAACAACCAACCAACCAACCAATCAACGAGCAGTACCACGCAAGGTTACCTTGAGCGTGACAAGATTGGTGGAGCTGCTGGTTACGACGACTCAGGACACACACCATGCACAAGAGCCCGCCCAGGAGCCGGATCGCAAGCCCTGTGCCCGTCAAAACGCCAGTCCATAGAACAAGCCGCCACCAACGAGACTTACCACCAGAGACATTGGAACAGCTTGCCGACTGAGTGACTATGACTTCACCCCAAGGCACCATGGAATCTCCTACGTCGTCTACGCCG
The DNA here is from genome assembly GCF_043290135.1 of Rhipicephalus microplus. Taxonomy (NCBI): domain Eukaryota; kingdom Metazoa; phylum Arthropoda; class Arachnida; order Ixodida; family Ixodidae; genus Rhipicephalus; species Rhipicephalus microplus. The sequence goes on from NC_134703.1 coordinate 76,384,878, forward strand.
ATCTATTGCACTGTCCAGAACCCGCTGATGACTTTCACGGAGAGCTGTTCGGGGATGTGGACGACTGGCTGAGCGAGTTCGAACATGTCGCAGCGATCAAATACTGGGGCGAAGCCGCCAAACTCCGCAACGTCTACGCCTACTTAAAAGACGGCGCCTGAACGTGGTTTCTGAACAGAGGTGATGTCTTGACATCCTGGCGCGAGTTCCAGCATCGCCTCTTGGAGACCTACCGGAGCCCCGACCACCGCGAACGTGCTGAACGTGCGTTGCACTCACGCATCCAGATGCCTAACGAGACCGTCACCATGTGCGTGGAGGACATGACGAGGCTTTTCAGGCGAGCGCATCCAGCAATGCCAGAAGAAAAAAAGCTGCGCTATCTTATGCGAGCCATGAAAGAGCAGCTTTTTGCTGGTCTAGTGCAGAGTCCTTCGAAGAGTGTAGCGGAGTTTCTGACTAAAGCCACCACGATGGAGAAGGTACTTCATCAACGGTCTGCCCTATTCGACCAGCGAGTGAATGCTGCACCACCTCCTGGATGTTCCGCCCCCTTCGGGAGCATCAGCATTGAATGGATTCGCGAAATCGTTCGCTCCATCACCCGCAACGAAATGCCCAAACTACACGAGGCGAGACAGCCGGAGGTAAGCAGCATCACCAGTATTATCCGGGACGAGGTCTAGCAGTGTGCTTCACAGCCGTCGCTGTCAACCGATGGATACCAATCTAGAACCACCTCCTACGTCCACTGATGTTAATATGCCGAAGCCTTGCGCACTTGCGTGCCGGTCTCAAGCCCTGCAGTCCCAATCTAGACAGTGTCGTCAGTTGCGATTCAATCAGTACACACTGGTTTGAACATCGACAGTCGTCGTGCTCCCACGTGGAAGTCCGATATCTGGCGTACATCGAATAGCAGACCCCTCTGCTTCCATTGCGGTGAAGCCAGTCACATCTACCGGGAAGGCTCGTGCTGACAACTTGGCCTGCACGGTTTCTCTATTCATTCGCCCCGTCGCCGAGTTGGTCAGAGGCCAAGAGAAATTGAGGACTACCTCACGCAGCAATGCCTACCTTTCTCACGGTGTCAATCGTGGTCACCAACTCCACGGCAACCCGCAGCCATTGGGCCACGTTTCGGTACGACGGCACAGGGATGCAGCTTAAGCCCTCGGCAGAAAAACTGAAGGCAGCGACCTTCGCGGGCGAGGACGCTGGAACTCAAAGTGTGGAAGAACTCCCAACGCTGCAAACATTGAATTGGCGTCTGAGTGCAGTGCGGGAGAAACGCCAGATTGTGCGACTGAACCCAGTGACCGAGTCTCGCTCGACATTCCCGTGCTGATAGACGCTCTTCAGGTCAGTGCATTGGTGGACACAAGTGCAGATTATTCTATAATGAGCGGAAAATTGGCAACCAGTCTTAAGAAAGTGATGACACCTTGGAATGGGACGCGTATTCACAAGACTGGAGGCCACGTTGTTACTCCATTGGGTCGCTGTACCGCAAGAGTGGAAATACGCGAGTCAACATTTGTTGTCACATGCCTCATACTACGTGACTGTTCTCGTCAGCTCATCCTTGGTATGGACTTCCTTCGAGAGAATGATGCGAACATAAATCTCCGCGAGCAAATGGTGGCTTTCTCAACGCAACGTGCAACCGATCGAGGAGCTGATAAACGTCGTAGACCTGCAATGCGTGTTGCCGAAGAAAGCGTGACGCTGCCTAACTGAGCAACTGCTTTCTTAGAAGTCAACTGGGAAGACCTCCAAGATGGTGACGCGGTTGCCGAGAGCAGCGTATGCCTTTGCTGCTCCAAGGTGTGTGCGCAAACCGAAGTATTGTGCGTGTGCGTGACGGACGGTCGCATATAGTCGTCCCAAATTTCAACTTCGAGCACCGACAACTTTTCCGCGGCACCACCATGGCCTTTGGAGACCATGTAGCGGATGTTACCGTGTGCTTTGCATCCGAGGAAAAGGTTGATCGATACAATTTTATGGACCACATCGACGTCGATTCGAAGCCTTCAGACGAGAAGGCCACACGTTTAAAAAATTTCAATCTTGCTTCGCCTCTTCATCTAGAGTCTGTCAAACACCCCTCACGAAGCACCGAATTATTACCGACGATGATGTTCGCCCAATCAGCCAGCAACCTTACCGTGTTTCGGCTAAAGAACGCGAGGCTATACAAACGCAGGTAAAGGAGATGCTCTGCGGTGTGATATAACCGTCCAGCAGCACGTGGTCCTCGCCAGTCGTTCTAGTGAAGGATAAAGACGGAACGCTGCGTCTGTATTGATTACTGAAAGCTCAATATCATTACCAAGAAAGACGTTTACCCGCTTCCACGGCTTGATGACTCTTCGACAGGCTGTGACACACGAACTATTTTTCATCGATAGTAAAGAGTGGATATTGGCAGATAGAGGTCGATGAGCGAGACCGAGAGAAGGCAGCGTTTGTAAATCCCGATGGGCTTTATGAATTCCGAGTTTTTACTTTTGGTCTCTGTTCGGCTCCGGCAATCTTCCAACGGATGACAGACACCATTGTCGCTGGCTTGAAGGGATAAAACTGCCTTGTATATGTTGACGAAGCGGTCATCTTCTCTGAGAAATTTGAAGAACATATGAAGCGCCTAGGAATGGTTCTGCAAGCTATCCTTTCGACCGCACTGACGCTACAACCCCAGAAGTGCCATTTCCGCTACGATGAGCTAAAATTTCTGGGACTTGTCGTGAGTTCGGATGGAGTTTGGCCTGACCCAGACAAAGCTGCAGTAGTCGCCACCTTCCCTGTTCCGTCAGACAAAAAAGCAGTGTGGCGTTTTCTCGGCTTGTGTGCTTATTATCGCCGATTCATTACCGACTTCTTGACGATAGCCGAACCACTCACGCCTCTCACCCGAGATGATGTACCGTTTGCCTGGATTACACAGCAAGAAGCAGCTTTCGCAGTGCAGCGAATGCAAGCAGCACCTGCTCTTGCGCATTTTGATGAGGACGCTGATACCGAAGTTCACACATATGCCAGCAACGTCGGACTTGGCGCTGTCCTTTTGTGGCAGCTTGGGCTAGTTGGTATGGCATGACGATAGTTATAGCGCGAAAACAAACCGACGACACAGAGACAAGGTCTTTCGTGTCTTTCGTGTCCTTCTTGTCTTTATGTCGTCGTTTTGTTCTCGCGCTATAACTATCGGCTGTTTTTGTACAACGGTACAATGGCGTTGAACATGTCATAGCTTAAGCAAGTCGTACTCTCTCCCGAGCCGAGGCCAACCACTCTACTTCAGAGAAGGAATGCCTTGCAGTCGCGTGGGCAACGACAGTTTCGACCTTACCTCTACGGCCGTCCCTTCAAGGTGGTGACCAATCACCACTTGCTGTGTTGGCTGGCCAATCTCCGCGACCCGTCTGGTCGTCTCGCTCAGTAAAGTTAACGCTTGCAAGTGTTTGATATCACGATTGTGTATAGGTCTGGATGCAAGTACGAAGATGCCGACGCACTTTCTCGACCAGCTACAGAACATCCCGATGTAGATTCGTAGTATGCTGATGGCTTTCTCGGAGCCATCAGTAATTCTGACTTTATGTCCAGACAGCGAGCAGATCAGGAATTGGGCCCTGTTATCGATTCCTTAGAGGGCCTAATATCGCACGTTCTTCGGCGCATTGCTCGCGAACTGTCATGCTTTTGCCTAAAGAGAGGCATCCTTTACAAGAAAAATGCTTGAGGTAGCACAAAGCCTTCCTCCTCGTCGTACCAGCCGACATGCGGGATGACATCCTCCTCGCGTGCCACGACGAGCCCACGTCAGGACACTTGGGCTAATCGCGGACTCTCGCCAGAGTGTGCCAGCAGTACTATTGGCCACGACTTTCTACCAGTGTACACCACTACGTGCAAGGCTGCCGTGAGTGCCAGCGTCACAAGACGCCACCTGTGAAACCTGCGGGACTTCTCCGTCCTATTGCTCCACCACGGACAATTTTCGACCTTGTAGTGATGGACCTTCTAGGGCCCTTCCCTTTGTCGGCCACTGGAAACAACTGAATTAGAGTGGCAACCAATTACTTGACCCGGTATGCTGACACAAAGGCGTTACCCCACGGCACGATGTCTGAAGTCGCGAAGTTCATGCACCACATCGTTCTACGGCACGGCGTGCCGTCATGTGTGATGACAGATAGGGGAAAGTCATTTAGGGCACAAATGCTGGAGAACATTTTCAGACTGAGCTGCACAAGACACCGAAAAACAACGGCTTACCACCCACAAACTAATGAACTGACGGAAAGGCTCAACAAGACTATAGCGGACATACTGTCAATGTACGTGGATGTGCAGAACAAAAGCTGGGACAATATTCCGCCATACGTCACACTCGCTTACAATACGGCAATGCAGGAAACCACTCGATTTTCACCTTTCTACCTTGTTTATGGATGCAACGTACAAACCATGCTTGACGTTATGCTACCGTATGATAATAGCGATGCACTTGCTCCAGAAGCCGAGCATACATGCAATACGTCGAAGAAGCTCGTCAACTGGCTCGCGTGAACATCGGCCACCAACAAGATGCAGATGCGCGACGTTACAACCTTCACCGTCAAAATGTCGCATACTACCCTGGTGAAAGAGTGTGGGCGTGGACTCCTATCCAACGACAAGGCTTGGATGAAAAGCTTCTGAACCGTTATCTTGGACCATACAAGGTTATCCGACGTGTGAGCGACCTTACATACGAAGTACTTCAGGACGGCACAGTGTCTTTATGTCGACAACATCGACCCGAAATTGTGGATGTCGTACGGCTCATGCCGTACTGCACAAAGTAGCCTCTGTGCTTGCAAGTTAGTTTGTTAACGTGTGACAGTGGTGTCATGTTGTGGCACTCTTTTTTTCGACTTGTCGATTGGTGTTTTCGTGTTTGCGCATGTTGCAGGTGCTGGTGCGCCCCCTTTGTTTTCCCTGGTACCCCCTCTCTGATTATATGTGTCATAGCATGTTGCATTTATGGTTTTTTTTCTTTTATTTACAAGAGTCGAGCTGATGCTTTTCAAAAGGGGGACTAATGCCGCATAGTCTCTCGTGTTTACGTGTGGAAGAGGACAAAGAAGTTCGGACTGAGCGTGACATTATAGAAAATGAAGGACGGTTAACCAGACTGTGAGGGAAATAGAGAGAATCCGGTATTTTGATAATACCACTGAACCATGGAGCGATAATATGAGAAAAATGGCAGTTTGTCTATATATGTATGTATGTATGTATGTATGTATGTATGTATGTATGTATGTATGTATGTATGTATAAATGTATGTATGTATGTATGTATGTATGTATGTATGTATGTATGTATGTATGTATGTATGTATGTATGTATGTATGTATGTATGTATGTATGTATCTATCTATCTATCTATCTATCTAGCTATCTATCTATCTATCTAGTAACTCATACGCACATCATTACGGTTGTCATCATCATCATCACTTACTCCTTTTTTTCATTTTCCTATCAATATGTATGCAACGAGATGCTTTTTTCCAGTTCGCAGGCTTCCCAGCTTCTATACCCTTCCTTTAACTTTCATACACGCGACAATACTTATGCATGATTGGACAAGAGCAAAATCCTTACTGCAACTTGTGTCAAAAACTATTAATCACATCCTGTGTGTGTGCCCTTTATACGCAGTTGAATGACAACCTCTTAAGCGCCTCACAGATAACCTAGACTGCCGACATTTTTATGAAGAGAAACTTTTGGGTGCTTGGGAACGTGTGAATCACGCCAAACGCAGCATGGAGGGCCTGCTCGAATTTCTAAGCAAGACAGGCTTAGATTCCCGTCTTTAGAGAATCTGCTAATGTAGAGACTTTTGGGCGTGTACTACACCGAACGAGACATTGTGTTCAGTGACTCATTGTGCTATACCACAATCACCCCTCATCTTACCCTCCTCTTTCTTTCCCCTTTCCTTTTATCCCTGTGAGGAGTAGCAGGCGAGAAACTCGCTTCCAAGGCCGATCTCTCCTCCTTCTTCTCATTAAACTTCTTCTTCTTCTTCTTCTTCTTCTTCTTCTTCTTCTTCTTCTTCTTCTTCTTCTTCTTCTTCTTCTTCTTCTTCTTCTTCTTCTTCTTCTTCTTCTTCTTCTTCTTCTTCTTCTTCTTCTTTCTTCTTTCTTCTTCTTCTTTCTTCTTTCTTCTTCTTCTTCTTCTTCTTCTTCTTCTTCTTCTTCTTCTTCTTCTTCTTCTTCTTCTTCTTCTTCTTCTTCTTCTTCTTCTTCTTCTTCTTCATGCGTGAAAATAAACTAGCCATGAAAAGCTCGGAAATAATAAGTTTTCGCCGCGTTTCGCGAACACGCGATGTGCGCATAGCTGGACGAAGTATACAGTAAGTTGCAGACGCACAGTAAGCGTGGAAAGGCAGAAAATTAGCTGCTATAAACGTTTAAAACAGTGCTTTGAGTGTATTTGTAACATTGTATTCATGGCGCTGTGCCCCACAATGGCAGTGTCTCATTCGCGGTAGGTAAATGAATAAACTCACTAAAACAGTAGTTTCATGTTCATTGACTTTCAAACACAGGACTACCAAGCGCTAAAGCAAGCAAGGTGACTGCGAAGTATTCAATGAATTAATGGAACACCTCACCTGAGCTTCGTGAACGAGACTGTAAAACGCTTTGGGTTCGGGTAACACCTGACTTGAAGTTTATAATGTAAAAAGTCGTTACGCTTTTTTCAGTTCGTCGCATGTAAACGAAGGACAACTTTTCAAAAGTTCCAGATAACTGTAAAGCTGAGTCTCTGCAATCCGTAATTAAACGAGTAGCAGGGTGCGTTTTTTCGCGTGCTACTTAATTGATGGAGCAGCTCCCGCGATTCAAAACAATAGAATTTTCTTAGACTGCTTATCGCCATCTAAAGCAGGACCTTATAGCTGAAACGGAATTACAATTTCCATCCTTTTAGTCAATCTTTCGAGTGGAATAAAAGACGTTTTCCAAAGGAAGCGGACGCAATTCCGTTCCCTCGAGTCCTTTCAAGTGCATTTCAAGTTGATGTTAGAGTTCGTTTGTTTTGTTTTTTTTAACACTTCCTACGACGGCGATTGCTACTACTGCTGGCGACTGCACCCTCACTAACTCTCAGTACAGTGAAATCAATGTGAACTCAGCACTTCTTCAAATCACCGCTATAAAAGAGATAACGTAGTTGTGATACGCAAATCATATTAGCGGATTGCAAATCTGCTGAATAGCGCATATTGCAGTTTCACCATCGTCCATTTTGATGCAAATCCTATCATCGCCGCTAACGAACGAGAAAGCGAGACAACCTGAGTCTACTTCCACGTTTTCAGCTATCTCATCACTTCTACACTCCGCTGATTCAGGAATTTTTAGACTTTAGATATAAACAGGCCAAACTTCGGTCATTCAGCAACCACCACTGAATATTAGATTGGAAAAGGCACGAGAGATCTTACTCGGTTTTGTTTTTCAGGATAGCCATTTCCACCTCAAGTGTAATAGATTGATTGATTGATTGATTATTTGATTGATTGATTGATTGATTGATTGATTGATTTATTGATTGATTGATTGATTGATTGATTGATTGATTGATTGATTGATTGATTGATTTGTGGGGTTTAACGTCTCAAAACCACTATATGATTATGAGAGACGCCGTAGTGGAGGGCTCCGGAAATTTTGACCACCTTGGGTTCTTTAACGTGCACCCAAATCTGAGTACACGGGCCTACAACATTTCCGCCTCCATCGGAAATGCAACCGCCGCGGCCTCAAGTGTAATTAAGAAAAACGTAATTTCTTGCTGCCCGCAACATGATCGAGCGTGCTCCAACTATTTTTCGTGACCGCGCTCGTTTGGCAAAACAGTGAGCTGGGCTAGTTGGTAGGCTATTTGGTACTAAAGTCCCCGAATATAGAGAAAGTAGCGACGCTTTCTTTCGTATCCTCTCCCAAGTGCCCAAACCTTATCTATAATCTCTCCCAAACGGTCACCGTACGGGTGGCGGCTCTATAACCCGGCTCGCGGCGTTTTCCTATCAAGAATGGTATGTCACTTTGATAACACGTGCGATGTTCGTGACCTCTCGAGAGGCGAGAGAGGATGGTTCGCGTCACGGCGGCTGGGTTAAAAAATAAACGATACTTTTCAAAAAATATCCAGCGACTGTAGTTGGCACTGGCCTCAACCGCCCATCGAATCTCGATCAGAACGCCTCTACCGTACATTGTCCGCCGCGTTGATGTAGCTGTCACGGGGCTTGGCTGCTAACCCTAACGTCGCGGGTTGGATTCCGGCCATCGCGGTTGCATTTCGACATAGGCGAAATACCAATTTGTTGTACACCAGACGGCCGAAATTTCCGAAGTCCTCCACTACGACCTCTCTCATAGTCATATAGTGTTTTTGGCACGTAAACCCCCAAATATTACTATGCAGTCCAACATTTCAGTCGAAACGTGTGCAAACAGCAAAAGCCCGTATGAAGGGGTGAGCGCTGCGTTCAGCACTTGTATCTGTGGTTCATTTGGATTCTTAAAATTCATTTCGTACCGCTCTTGGTTACTTAAATAAAGTCCGAATGGCAATGCATGAAGGTTTTCGCAAAGCTTTGAGGCAAAATTCAACCCATAAATATTGCTTCTTTAGCACAATGTTTCGTTGGTTCACAAGAGTCCCCGATAGCAGTTGGTGTTGCCAATGCTCCTCGACGATATAATTTTTCCGTAGCTCGCTTAACAAGCCGCCACGTCTTAAACGTAACCTTGAAAGTGGAAGCATAAGCTTTTGAACGTGTTTCCGTTAATCTAATAAAAACTCCGAAGAGCTCCAACCGAAAAAATAGGCTTATTTTTAACGCTTCGGAATCAGCTCGATTTTTTCTTTAAAGGTAACTACAGGGGATGTGCCGAGGTACAAACTTTAACTTCGTTCCCCATAAATCTCCTTACACCAAAACCCAAGAACCATTCACCAAGACAGACAGCGCCAGACTTCGTTTATGAAATCAAATGCTTCGACTGCCAGGTAATATACATTGGCAAAAAAGAAAAACTTGCCCGAAAAAATTCAATAGCATAAACACGACGCCAGAATATTCGCATTATTATGAATATCCCTTGCAAAGGACTCGGAAGATGGCAACCATACGATTTTCTTCGAAAAAAACAAAATCCTAACAGAAACTAATCGATGAAGAACGCTTACTACTGGAGTCGTGGTTCATTCAAAACACCAAAAACAACTGTATCATTGTAAAAGAAACTGGCCGGTGCTTAAACATATTTCAACACAGAGCACGACTGCACGGACACAAGAGAAGAAGGGGGGACCAACCCGGAGAACTGACCTACACGTCAACCTTCACTTCACACCCATAGCGCAGGTCAGCTGACATTTTCAACATACAATGAAACCATATATATATATATATATATATATATATATATATATATATATATATATATATATATATATATATATATATATATATATATATATATATATATATATATATATATATATATATATATATATATATATATATATTGTACCGAAGCATAGTGGCAGAAGGTTGGACGTGTTGCGAACTCGCCGTGCGTAAAGAAATTTCAACCAGTGGAGTCGTCACTTTGTTCAGTTTGCGGCATAACACTTCACTGATTATACAAATAGCGGCACCTGTGTCGACAAGAGCAGTTGTGGCGAAACCGTCCACAAACACGGCAATCTCGTTAGGGGGCGATAGATGAGGCCTTGGAAATTTCGTCGGTGGCGCAGCTCTTGCCTCAGGAACTGCGACTGTCAGTTTTCCTCCTGGGCGTGGTTGGAACGGCGAAGCATGGGGGAAGGAGACCGAAGACGGGGTGAAGGAGATCGACGTCGGCTGAAGTCTGGTCGACGTGAGCGGGGGTCATGCGAATCAGGTGTCACATGCGATTCTGATGGCCGAGGTATGTTGCCGGAATGCTGCACATCATTAAAATAGAATCCACGGCGACGACAGTAGCGCGCGACATGTCCTGGAATGCCACAGTTGTAGCAGATGGGCCGGTTATCCGGAGTACGCCAAGAGTTGGCAGGTGCTCGAGGTTGTGGAATGGGCCGATTTACCGGATAAACTGAAACTGGTGACCTGTAGTAGTTGGTGGCTGGACTGTATGAAGGGAGCGGCGGTTGGGCAGAAGGTCGGCGGACGGCTTCTGCATAAGTCAGCGGTGCAGCCACTGATATTGGGGATGTGGGCGAAGGGAGAGCCTCGGCAACTTGCGTCTGAATAGCACGGCGAAGTGAGTGGTCCAGTGTTGTGGGGGTCTCGTTGATGGTGGCGACAAGAGAGAGCTGTCGAGCAACTTCCTCCCGGATGTACTGTTGAATTTGAGGCATTAACACGCTGTAGTCGGGGCCACTGCTTTTGCACTCCAAGGCCGAAATATCAGCTGTCTGCGTATTAGCGCGACGTGTAGAAACTCGTTGCTTACGCAGCTCATCGAAAATTTGACATAACTGAATCAAGGCCGTGACGGTCTGTGGGTCTTTGGCCACAAGCATATGAAAAGCGTCGTCATCAATGCCTTTCATTATGTTCTTTATTCTGTCAGCCTCCGTCATCCTGTCATCAACTCGCCTACAAAGGCTGATCACATCCTCAATGTAGCTTGTGAAGCTCTGACCATTTCGCTGAAATCGTCCCCGCAGTCCCAGTTCAGCGCGAAGCTTACGCATGGCTGGACGACCGAAAAACGAGGTGACGGCCTCTTTGAAAACCGACCAGGTGGGGATGTCGGCTTGGTGGTTGGTGAACCATAGGTTGGCCAAACCCGTCAAGTAGAAGATGACGTGAATCAGCTTCGCAGGGTCATCCCACTTGTTAATCGCGCTGGCATGCTCGTACTCTGCCAGCCAGTCCTCGACATCTTGATCTTCAGTGCCGTTGTATACTGGTGGGTCACGCAGACGAAGTACACCAGAACACATGACGGGTGGCAGCGTGGAAGAGCCTTGTGGGGGATCGACGCGCTCGGTCATCGTGGACTGAGAAGGTAGCTTACGGCTGCGGAGCTCCAGGACGTTACCCAGCACGTTTCCACCAAATGCAACGAGCAAGGTTGCGTTAAAACACAGGTTATTATTCCAGAAACGTTAGCCGCAACAAGCTGGTACAGGCAGGAACCCGGCAAGCACGAGCCACACACGGACGTCAACGTCTTCTTTCACGCTGGCACAGAGCTGGCGCCACTATGCTTCGGTACAATTTATATATATATATATATATATATATATATATATATATATATATATATATATATATATATATATATATATATATATATTACCGCCCTCTTGTCATAGCCATAACTGAACTCGCCACTTTGTTCTGACAGTAATGTGTCGGCAGTGACCTTTGCAATTTTTCTTCCAAACATTTCTTTCGGTATTGCAGATAAAATAACATAGCTGGCTATAAATTTTTAATCATTATTGAACTTCATACCATGAACCGTATCGAAATTGGACAATTTCCAACAAAACTGCAGCCAAATCGAACAGGCCAGATTTCAAAGAATCGCCCAGTACAAACTAACGGCGCCTCATCTTCAACCTTCCATATTGTAACAGGAATAAAGTACGCTAAGAGCGGCCGAACCAACAAAGAGCTTAAAGGAAGCCGGCGCATGGTGACGCATGGAGTGACCTTCGTCACGCTACGGCGGTACATACCTGCGGCGTCGACTAAACGAGCCTTTGAGTGCCCAACAAGCCTTTCATCGCGCGGCGAGGTCAAAAACACTTTGCCTCGACGGCTTCCACCACGTACGCTATTCGCGCGCATCAGCGTGGGTGGTACATAGTGTCATTAGTTCGAGCGAGAATATTAGCATGTCCGCAATCCGGGTATTCAAAGGAGTGAGCCGGATCGTGACGTATGAAAGGAATGCCGGTGGGCCGTGTACGAGTGCAGGAATTCTGACGTCGGTGCCCATAGAGGGACACGCTATTTATAGTATCGGACACTCTACCGCTACGTAGGGAGCCCGCGTGCATGTGCATAGTATGTCGTAGCTAACGCATCTACAGTCATGTGATTTACGTTTGTTTGTGTCCTTTTTTCCCCGTGGAGGAGGAAGAAAGTTTAAGCGGAAGACAGGGTGGTTAGCCAGTTCTTAGACCGGCTGGCTATCCTGTGCTGGGGAACGGGGTGAGGGGAATAAAATATGTTAAAAAGAAATGTTGCGAAGAGAGAGAGAAATTACAAAAAAAATTGCGACAGAGGAAAGGCAACATCAAAGAGTACAAGACAATATAGCCTGTCTCTGAGGCCAGTTGTCCGCAAAAAGCGCAGCAAAGCTTTCAAAGCCTTCTGGGCTGAAGATGGGCTCGGCCAATGACCCAGAATCCTTTGTTCTGCGGTATGTAACTAACTAGTGCACCAAAATATATTTCATGACGGAAGAGGTTGGCTCACTTAAAATCCTAAAGGTGTAATAAGTGCGAGTTATGCGAGATTTAGAGAGCTTTGTTTTTTTTAAACTGGGGTAACAACGACCAGCCCGAGACACCTGTTAAAAACCGTGTAGAATACTCCCAGTTGGGTACCACAAAAACGATGTGAGAAATCCCTCTGCAGCCTTTATTGGCACACTGCGCGATACCGTCCAAACATGGCGTCTCGTTGAGAAGTCCAAAACAAACCAGCAGCAGCCCCACTACCCTTCTTTTTCGTCGCCTCTGTACGCACCGCACACAATTTCCTACAACACCCATGTGCACATAAGTGTCTTCCTCTCTTTAATGACCATCGTAACCAGAAAGTTGTAGGCACATCGCGAAGCTCGGCAAATAGACGCATGAACGAACATCACTACACAAACGCATCGACTCGAAAACGAATGTCTTGCAAACCAAGTGCGAGGCGATTCTCGATAGCTCGAATGAATGAATGAATGAATGAATGAATGAATGAATGAATGAATGAATGAACGAATGAATGAATGAATGAATGAATTTTAGTATTAACTCTATGAGATTCGAAAGGCCTATCTTCACAAGAAACGAAATGGTTATAAAGCTTATGACCACATTCGTATTATAGAAGTTTCCAGAAAACCAGCTGGAGTAACAACCTGCTTTTCATTTGCAGTTTAATCACACTCACACTTTCCCGGACACACTAAGGTGACCATGAAGTGACTGTATATCACCCCTCGTGATGCTCTGACATATTATTGAAACTTCAGAGCATGTTTTAACTGCATTAGGCTACTACTGGTCGCCATTAAAATATGCGCAGTACACGCACGAGTCTCAGAGTGTGTGAGCTGGGCAGCTGCTCTACGATTTCGAGCTGTTTGGTTAACGGACGCGATGCCGTGGTGCCGACGTCACAAGGGGCCGTCGGGAGAAGTGGCTGCAGTGTTGTGGCGGGTTTCTTTGATTATATTGCCTGATGAATCAGGGAAGCGAACCCCAGTACCGGAGTTTCAGGACGGTCAGGCGCGAGCCGCGGTCCAGTCCATGTTGGTGCAACGACAGAAGAGCAGAAACGGTAGCGGTTTTAATATAACATATGTTGTAATGCATGAAAATGTTGAATCTAGACAGCTAACGCTATGGAGTTTCTTTTACTCTATCGTGGTAACATCTTAGCAACCTCCCTCCTACACTTCTTGTAGTAGGTTCTACTCTCGTAGTTGCCCGTTTGTTTGGTATGCCCTGTGCACAAGGGGGTCAGGGCTACTCAAGCTGTCCAAACAGCCTTACCCCACCCCCTCATAAAATACTACTTTGGAGGAATAAAACTTTGAGACATAAAAGCTCTTCCACAATGATGGTGAGGGATTGAAATAAACTACCAAAGACTTGAACCGAACATTACTAAAGTAGGTATAACCACAAATATGCAAAAGACAGATAATGACCAAGCAAAAAGGTAAGTATTCATATTTGGCAACTGTCCAAAATTGCATAAAAAGTACATATATCTGTACAAAATGCATGTATCTGTCCATACAAAAATACAAATGTCTGTACAAAATTAAATATATCTAAATCCATCCCTCACAGGGGAGCATATTCATGAAAACTTTATTCACTGAAGAATAAGGATGTGCTTGAACGAGTACAACAAACACTCACCCACAATGAGAGGCCATCTGACAATGTTCCTAAAGCTAAATGTATACGTTGAATGCGTGCAACCAGTCCTAACATATGGAGCTGAAACTTGGTGTACAATAAAAAAATGGGAAAAAACGTTAAGAGCCTCACAGCGCACAACATAACAGAACAAGAGGTTATAGGGAAGACGTGTAGAGACACCGAAACAATGCATAATGGGTGAGAAAACAAAAAAGCAACAAAGATTTAAGACGCAAGACAGACAAGTGGTAGTAAGCAGGGTTATGGAATAGTTACGAAGTGAAGGGAGACACCGTTTAAGAAAGCAGAGAGTTGGACGACGGGACAAAATTACGTAGTTGGTCGGGATAAAGTGGAAAAACCTCACGCATGATAGGCTCATTGGTGGGTCTGCTGCCATAAATACGTGAACATAGAAATAGGTTTGAAATGACTACCATGATGATACTCCACTATTGTTCGTCTTATTAGCGCTTGGTTGAGTAGTGAATTTTTACCCAACAACCTGGGAGCCACCCTTAGCTTGCCTCCACTCAAGCTGTGAATCCAACGAAGCCGGGGTTCATCCCGCAATTTCTGGTTAAACCCCCGGCTTCATATAATGCGCAGCTTGAGCGGAGACAAGCCAAGGACAGTACCTAGGTTGTTGAGTAGAAATTCTCTCTGCGTAGAGAATAAAGCCGTAGACCAGCATATCAATAGAGGTTGCTAAGATTATTCATGTATGACATTTGTTGGTTTCCCCACAACAGGAAATGAAGATAAGCAGGAGCGGAGTAGTAGGAAGATGAGCTGCTTTAGGTACTGCCTTGCTACCCTGTGCAACAGAAAAAAATAAAAATGTGTTCCTGACACAACTGTTTGTAAGACATCCCTTCGCTTAAAATCAGAATGTGTTTTTCAAAGCCTGTACACAGGTTTGGCGTTGTTCTCTCCTAATTGTCTTTATTTATTGTCATCTTCCCTGGTCCACTTTTCAGTCCATTGTTTTACTTAAGCTCCACCACAACATGTTCGCGAAATGCCTGTTGCTTTCAGGTGGCGTCTTCTTTTTGCGAAAACGATTTGTGCCCCACCGCGGACGAGCGGTCAGGTACAACGAAACACGCTTTCGCGTTAATAAGGCTTAACGTAAGCTGGCATTAGGGGACACGACTGCGTAAACAACACGCTGGGGAATTAATGAAGCCGCTGCTGTCACAGTGCTCAAAGGCATATTAAGAAAGAACATTAGCGGTCTTTTGTCTTCCGAAAGTGAAGAAAAAAGCAGGCCATGTCTTTGTCGTAAAGAACTCCACGAACGTAAGCTTGCTCGGACGCACGCAATCTCGTTTAATGCAATTGTGGTGTGAATTTACTTTGTGTTTTTCTTCTGTATATTCACCTGAACTAATGAACACTATCCACCAAGCCATAAATTTGATGAGAAGTTTACATGTACCCTTAGCTGACTCTGTCGTTGCTGCTATCATCATTATTGTTTGTGTCGTTGCGAGCGCTTCTTTCGCACGTAGCTCTAATGGACAACTGACGTTTCAGAAATAGTGGACGGGTCATGTTTCACGCCGCCAAGACCTTGTGGTACTTGTAAAGAGAGCTTTCGAACTACGCGTGGTATTTTGAACAAAAACAATACCCTTTCCGCTTGTGATTATAACATTAAATGTGTTTCAGAACAGAATGATTCGGTGGAATCGTTCGCGCTTGGTGATTAAACACCACTGAGAATACAATCTCAAGGTCTTGGTTTTCTTTTTCTATACCTGGAGCGGGTGCCTAACTCAAAGGTACCATCATCGTAATCGGTGATTAGTTGCTCCCACAGCGATGCCTCGCAAGTGAAAGCACTACAGCCGCGTGCCTTTCCTCACGACAAACACTAAATCTCTTTATTCTAATCGCAGGCCAGTCCTTCAGACCTAACATCTGTCCTAGTTTATTTAAACAACGCTGTTTAGTAAGAGCTTTCTGTCTGGACGTACTACGCCTTTAGCTTCAGTAAAGCACAAATAATTTTATAGCACTTGCACATACGTGGCCGCTGTGTGCAGTAAGTCATCTAATCAATTATCAGATTCAGTCGGGCTCAATTGAAAAAAATCGATTTAAGTCTACTCTGTTTATTCGCAAATGAAAGAACTGCTCTCCAAAGCTTCACCCACAAATATACGACGTTACTCAAAATTTTCCTGCTCCCTAAGAAAACAAGAAATAGCGCACGTATTCCGTTTTAGTGCTAGCAAAATGTATGCCTAGTTCTATGGCACATCCCAGTAGCTTGACAACAGCTCGCATATATAATAGTTTGATGTCTCTTATGTAATAAACGCCCCGCCGCGGTGGTCTAGTGGCTAAGGCACTCGGCTGCTGACCCGCAGGTCGCGGGTTCAAATCCCGGCTGTGGCGGCTGCATTTCCGATGGAGGCGGAAATGTTGTAGGCCCGTGTACTCAGATTTGGGTGCACGTTAAAGAACCCCAGGTGGTCAAAATTTCCGGAGCCCTTCACTACGGCGTCTCTCATAATCATATGGTGGTTTTGGGACGTTAAACCCCACAAATCTATCTATCTTATGTAATAAACATATGTCCGGATTCTGTACGTATACTGTTTTTGCCCTTTTCTCTTTCTTTTGCATTTTGCGCGGCCATATACTGCTACCACATTATGCGCTTTAATAGTGTGTATAGTTACTTTTTTGTTCCTTACCATCTCTTATAGATATGAGGTGCACTTACACGCACTTCTCCGCATTCAGGGCATCGAATATGAGCGCAACGTACGTGAGTTCTTCGTAGGTTTCAGAGAGTCCTATAGCGCCTCAATTTTTTTCGATCTGCTTCACCTTTGCTTTGTATCCCAAAGCAACACATTATGTTCTACGGAGCAAGGTCTATCTCTCCTCAAGCAGGTTGACTACCCCTTAAAACCTCAACGTGCAGGAGAATAGCCATACTTATTAGAGAAAACATGAATGCTCTAAATATTCCTTACGGTGATAACCGGGCCGTCTGCTAGACTGACGCCTCTAGATTGCACAATAAGCATTGCACCATCGCTGCGACAAGCGAAGCTACAACCATAGCGGCATCAATAAAAGCCCATTCAGTTCATCATCATCATCATCTTCATCATCATCAGCCTGACTAGGTCCACTGCAGGACAAAGGCCTCTCCCATGTTCCGCCAGTCAACCCGGTCTTGTGCTTGCTGCTGCCAATTTATACCCGCAAACTTCTTGATCTCATCTTCCCACCTAACCTTGCGTCTCCCCCTAACTCGCTTGCCTTCTCTGGGAATCCAGTTAGTTATCCTCAATGACCAGCGGTTATCCTGTCTACGCACTACATGCCCGACCCATGTCCATTTTCTCTTCTTAATTTCAACTATGATATCCTTAACCCCCGTTCGTTCTCTAATCCATTCTGCTCTCTTCTTGTCTCTTAAGGTTAGACCTACCATTTTTCTTTCCATTGCTCACTGCGTCGTCCTCAATTTGAGCTGAAACCTCTTTGTAAGTCTCCAGGTTTCTGCTCCGTAGCTAAGTACCGGCAAGATAAAGCTGTTATATACCTTCTTCTTAAGGGATAGTGGCAATCTACCTGTCATATTTTGAGAGTGCTTGCCAAATGTGCTCCACCCCATTCTTATTCTTCTAGTTACTTCAATCTCGTGGTTCGGCTCCGCGGTTATTACCTGCCCTAAGTAGACATAGTCTTTTACAACTCTAAGTGCACTATTAGTTAGTCCAATTAGTCTATTCAGTTAGTCCAGCCGAAACTAAGGCGGTTGTTACAGCGATATGAAGCACAGAATAAACGGAAGACTTGGCTCGTGTGACGGATTCTCCGTCCACTTGCCGTATGTTTCAAGCTATCGGGCAACTTCACGGACGGTAATAAGCGTGCTAGAAAAACAACTCCTAAATACGCGTGCAGTATTTTGATGCCACGCACATGCCGAATTTGAGGGCAACGAAAGCACTTCCCGCGAAATAAGCATCCGAGCACCGGTCATCAACACTCGGAGAAACTGCAACTGCCCCAAGCAACATCTTCGAAAACCGAAGAAAAGAACGACAAATATAGAGACATCCACATCCGACTCGTGTAGGAAAACAGGCACTAGATCGACGTCACGTAAGGGACAACACATAAAATCACACACACACACACGCGCGCGCGCGCGCGCACGCGCGCCACTGTATTTGGTGTGGTGAAGGGCCAACTCTCGTTTGCACCACGAGGGAATGTGAGTGGCCGCTCCCAGAACATCGATTCTCCCCATTTGGGGACAGCATCTCGAACGCGGCAGTGGGATACCTTGCTTGCTAGTAAGGATCGCGAGAGCCAGCTCGCTCTGATCGACCAAGCACGGCGAGCCGCAAAGGCCAGCGGAGGCCTAGACAAAACGTCCCACCCCTTGCCCAGAAACTTATAAAGGACAACATTTTCCACGGGCTATGTATAAGCCCGTTAATTTGTTCTGTCATTCGCGTACATATATAATAATTTCTACCGAAAAAAAAATCAACCAGTTAAACGGAGTGAAGATCAGCCGACAGTCAAGCCCCGCCGCGGCTAAGGTACTCGGCTGCTGACCCGCAGGTTGCGGGATCGAATCCCGGCTGCAGCGGCTGCATTTCTGATGGAGGCGGAAATGCTGTAGGCCCGTGTGCTCAGATTTGGGCGCACGTTAAAGAACCCCAGGGGGTCGAAATTTCTGGAGCCCTTCACTACAGCGTCTCTCATAATCATATGGTGGTTTGGGGACGTTAAACCCTACATATCAATCAATCAATCAATCAATCATCAACCCGACAGTGAAACTGACGAATGGTCCGCACGCCGTGCTTGGCTAGCGAGATTACGTAACGTCGTAAGTACACCACTAGGTTGGAAATAAACGTCCTTACACTTGATTGCGCAAAGCAGGATCGCGTTACTTGTGAGCTCAGACAATGACGTTTCGATTAACGCCTCGTGTCACGTGATTTGCTGTCGGCGCACCTTAAATGCCGACGAGGCCTTTTTTTTCTACATGATCCTCTTACACGCCAAGGTGGCTTGCTTTGATTTTATGCAAATAACGTAAATCTGCAATTGACCTAATAAACTCCTTAACTTAATAAACCTTAATAAACTCGTATTGTTCTGCCTTGGTTTATGACAGTTTACGTAATTATTTAATAAATGCATTAAAGAAAATACGAATTGCTTCCCCGGAATGCTGTAACGAAAGTCGTCGTCATCATCATCATCATCATGATCACAACATGGCGCTTAACGCCTACTACTACCACTACTACTACTACTACTACTACTACTACCGCTAGTAACAACAACAACTACTACTACTACTACTACTACTACTGCTGCTGCACTGCTACTACTACTGCTCCCCCAACTCCTACTCCTACTACTACTACTGCACTACTACTGCTACTACTACTACTACTACTACTACTACTACTACTACTACTACTACTACTACTGCACGGTTGCTGCTGCTAGTAATACTACTGCTACTACTACTGCTACAAAGACGACGAAGACGACAACGACGCCACTACGCGGTCTACTAAGACATTTAGCTGTAAGAAATACAACTAAAACCAGTATCACACAGTGGGCAACAAACAATACATAGCCGTATAGCGTCAGACACTTTCTTTCTAGGCGGACCCAATCAAAGAAAGCTGGGTTTCAAGGGTTAAGCTCGAGGTAGAGTTATCAGCACCGGTTCTTACAGCGACGTTTAACTCATCTCTGCCACGTTGCACAGATAATGGTTACACTTTCCTATGTGTAACCATTGACAAAAGGGGTCTTTTATGTACTAACATTGACGCAAAGCCTGAGCACACGATTCCAAATGCCAGGATGCCTTTGCAGTGCAGCGTATCGTGAAACTTAGTGGGCAAAGGTCCCCGTTTCAAGTTTCACAAAGTGCACTGCGCCCGCGATTGCTTTGCTTTCGCAACGGTTCAACAACACGTGGATAGAACCTCACCACCATTCGATTTGATGCGCGTTTGCTTCACATTTATTTGGCTTGATTACGCCACGCCATTTCCCTCTACGCCCTCTACTGTGGCATTTCCCATCATTTAATGCCTCAAAGGCATTGCTCCACCTGCTCTACCCGCACATCGACCAATTACATTACGCTGCCTAGTTCACTTAAAAGGCTTCGTTTGTGCAATATGTTTTGTTTGTAAAGCCGCTCTTGGCTTGAGGTTTCGCCAACAGTAGCAGAACGACAAGTGTTTCTGAAAGTCTGTTTGTGTTATTCAGTCCACTCAGTTTTCGCTTTACAGAAAGCGAGTGAGGCTTCGGAGATAAATACTTGGGCAGTGCGACTCACCACGAAGTAGTCGCCACACATACCAATAAGAAAGACACTTTCCCGCTCTTTGTTTTCAAGTCTGTCCCATTATGTTGCTATTTTAAAAAAAAGGTTCTTGTGCGGCACTTTGGCAAACCATTCAGTGTGGGTTTTTCTTCTTCTTTATTGTAGCTGAAAGTGCTTATAATACAGTTATATCTGCCTCTCAACAGGCGTATAAAACGCATTTTTCTTTTGTCTTATATTGTTTCGTATCATTGCATGCAGCAAACAAGTTAGACGATAACCAAAAAAAATCTACAGAAACTTAAAATTCCATGTGTTCTTCATGACTTCGTTTTGTAAGCGGTAACCAACACCGCTGCATTGGGAACGCTTCTATCGGATTGTCTTCGAACTTTCAGAGTCGGTATCAAGCTGTTCAAAACAATTGCTTTGCCATAAAGAGACTGCCCTTTACTTAGTCTCGACTCGGAATGCCGCCACATAGAGATTCTACGTCGTAAGTTTTGACTGCGTTCAGTATCAGCCACCCGAACGGTTTCTCTTCCGCATTCTATGCGCAATCTAAAGAAAAAACAAGAAAGCAAGCCTCGAAATATAACATCTATATGTATTTTCGTATACACTTGCGAAACAAGTTTACGGCTGTTGAGATGGCGACGAGAAAGAAATATCGAACACAAAGAATGTATTCGGTCTAGAGTAAACGTCAACCTGTGTTCCCGTGAACAAGTCTCAGAAGACGCAGCACATTGAAGGACGCGGAAATTGGATCTAGCGCGTGTACGTCACTAGCTACACGTGAGACACGCGGAGATCGGAAATTATAGTGTTGCTGCTGTCACCCACTGAATGCACGGTCCACAGTGCAACACGGGTGAGCGAGAAAGGACGGCCCGTTTCCTGGAACTGTTTTCGTTCAGCGAGGGGACTCTGGCGAGTATTGTGATTTACGCGTTGACCTTGCTACCCCACAACATTTCTTCACCAGAGGACACACACAGTGAAAGTGCCATGCAGTAGGCGGCGTCGCATGGGCAACGGAAGTGGGCTAGCCTAACCACACGTCACTGCGGCAGTGAGCTATGCGGTAAGCCTTTTTTTTTTCTTCTTCGCAGCTCAGCTGTCTGGCATATAGCTACTTGTGAGTCGATCGCAGAAAACTGTTATCATCTCAACGGGTATGTGGCCTAGAAGTGTGACAGCTTGGGCTAGTTGGTATGACATGACGATAGTTTTAGCGCGAGAACAGAACGACTTTGTCTCTTTGTTGTCATTCTGTTCTCGTGCTATAACTATGGGCATGTGGCGCTGTATGACCTACCAGAAAGCTGTCAGAAAAGCAACGGTACGTTGCACAGAAATGGAGAAAATCCCGCTGCTCACCACTGGTCTAATAAAAATAAGAAGGCCAACAGTTAACCCAACAAACCACTGCGAAGCCGCGGCATGGAGCCGGAAACTCGGACCACGTAGAGAGCATACTCGAGGAAACAAGAAAGGCAACGGCGGCTGCGGGGAAACCCTGAAACGATGGAAGCGACCTGCGCCAAAGACGCCATGCCCGTAGATTTACGAGACGTGCGAACGCTTGGTTTCAGAGCGAGGTTGGACATCCGTCTCATGCTTGTGACTGTCTATAGTTCAACTCTAACCACTCTGCGCTGACGATCGATCTATAAACAACCTACCATCGCATATAGGCAAACCTAGCAACGACATCGAATCAACCTATAAATAACATGATTCCCTTAGAGAAGACCTAGAAACAAGCCACAAGTACCCATAGTTGTCTTTATTTATTCTTTATTTATTCGGTGAGTGCCCCGCTTTGCTCAAAAAGGCGTTACAGCAGGGGGGTTACAGACTGGAATAAAACAATTCTTCGTTTATACAGCACACTTGCTTGTCTTGCAGCCGGTTCCAATCTCTAATGGTCATCACAAAAAAGGAATTATAAAACATGGTCGTTCTTGCTCGATACTCGTTCACTTTGCGTCGGTGGCCATGTCGACTAGATATGTAGCTGGGTTCAATGAAATAGTTATGACGGTCAATCCCAGTCCGCCCATGAAAAACAGAAAAGAAAAACTTCAAACGCAGTTTTTTCCTGCGTAAAGAAAGCAATTCCCAACCCAATTCAGCTTTCATAGCACTGCAGCTGTTTCTCCGCTCGTACCGCCCTAAAACAAACCACGCAGCTCTGTTTTGTAATTTTTCAAGCTTATCAATCAAGTTCGCCTGCATCGGGTCCCACAGAGGACATGCGTATTCCAAAATTGGTCTAATACATGTGAGATAGGCTGTATTTTTTAATGTTCGGGGTGCCAATCTTAGGTTCCTCTGAATGAAGTTTAGAGCCCTTGCCGCTTTGCCAGCAACGTGATCAACATTGGCATTCCATGAGCAGTCATGCGACAAAACAACGCCAAGATATTTGCATGTTGGTTCGGTAATAACAGTATGCGTATCTATGGTGTACGCCGTTACTATTGGTTTCTTTTTTTTGGAAACACGCATATGAACGCACTTTTTGGGGTTTAGCGTCATTTGCCACTTCTGGCACCGCTGTACAATACAATCCAAATCGTTCTGCAAATAAGCACAGTCACCTTCGTTCTGAACCTGTCGATATAACACACAATCGTCGGCAAATAAACGCATGCGCGACGAAATACCCACAGAAATATCATTTACAAAAATAAGAAATAAGAGAGGCCCAAGGACAGAGCCTTGGGGCACGCCTGATGTAACGTTAACATAGGATGAACACTTCCCATTTAAAAAAACGCATTGACACCTGTTCAGCAAGTAATTGGTTATCCAGATGAACACATTTGGGTCGAAATTTAGAGTCTGTAATTTAGCCAGGAGAAGGGAGTGTGACGCGGTGTCAAAGGCCTTTCGAAAATCTAAAAACACGCAATCTGTTTGTCCACCTTCATCAACGTTGGAAGCCAGCTCGTGAAAGAACTCTACAAGTTGCGTCGTACAAGAAAAACCTTTACGAAAACCGTGCTGCTCATTTATTGATACATTATTAGCAGTAAGATGGGTCAATATATGCTTGGATAAAATGTGCTCGAAAATTTTGCATGCCACTGACGTCAATGAAATGGGTCGGTAATTTGTTACATCTTTTTTTGAGCCACCCTTATGAACCGGAACAACATGAGAAATTTTCCAATCTCCGGGTAGAGTTCCCGTTGAAAGAGATTTTGAATAAATTATATAGAGGTAAAGGGGAATTGGCAGTGCACATCGGTTTAGAATACGAGGAGAGATGCCATCAGGACCAACTGCTTTGGATTCATCTTGGTTTTCTAGAAGAGAACATATGCCACGGACACTCAGTTCTACCGGTGGCATCAGCTGAATCGTGGTTGGGTGTGGTTTTGAAGGAACGTCAAGCTTGGGCAAGAACACAGACTGGAAATATTTGTTTAAACAGGTAGCTTTTGCTTCCTCATCAACTACAACCATATTATTAAAGTTTAGTTCAGCCACTCCAACATGATCAGACCCACACTCTTTGATATAATACCAGAAACACTTTGAATTAGTTTTCATTTTATTGCTGAGCCCTTCGAAATATTTCGTTTTTGCGCTTTCCACACATGATTTATACTGCTCCGTTAATGCTTGTAATTCTTTCACGTGGTCACTGCTTCCAGATTTCTTTAATTTACCAAAAACCCGTTGCCTTTTCCGGATTAATCTCAAAATACCGGACGTCATCCATGGCTTCTTGCGTTTACGAAGCTTTCCGGCTTGTTTCGCAGGTATATACTTATCTACGAGTGCTAACAGCTTGTCCTTAAAGCTAAGCCATAAATCATTCATACTGTAGTGTTCAGCTAGGCATTCAAACACGGGCAAATATTCTTCTAGCTTTTCGACTATTCTTGTGTAGTCACCCCTACTGAACAGAAAAAAACTTTTCTTGCCGCACTATTTGAGGTGTTTTTACATTCTTTTTTTTATTTCTGCAACAACAGCCATGTGGTCACTGATTCCTGGAATAACATTGACATTATTCACCAAACTGGGTGAATTTGAGAACACAAGGTCAAGAAGGTTATTATTTCTAGTTGGGCAAGTAACAAACTGGGTAAGGCCGTAGTTGTTTATTATATTTTTCATTTCTATGTTTGCGCGGCACCCAGTGCCTCGTACGCATATTCCATCATGCCATTCTAAGTCTGGCAAATTAAAATCCCCAGCAAGAAGGAATGTTCGGTTTGAAACTTCCGAGATAATCTCATTTAACGACTGAAGTGTTTTGTAGTCCGAGTTTGGGGGTCGATAAAATGCACCTACAGCGAATGAAGAATTATCATTTAGGGTAATCGTGCACCAAACAGATTCAATATCACACTGAATGTCGAGGGCAGCAGATTTCAAAGAACTTCGCACAAGTAAGAATACACCGCCCCCATGGCTTAGTCTATCTTTGCGGTACGCGACAAAGTCACTTGGAAATACTTCACAGTCGCTGATATCACGGTGCAGCCACGATTCCGTTCCGATAACTACGTCAGCTTTAACAGACTCGATAAGCCCCGCCAATTCGTCCGTCTTTTTCGTTATGCTTCTACAATTTATTAATACAGCGACGAAGCTGTGTCGGGCGTGTTTTTTTTTTTCAGGTGCGCGTCATTTTTTTCGCAATGAAACGACTTCCTTCTTCTCGTCATCCCATACGTACGTTTTTTCATCAAGGGAAAGCCTCTCAAAGTTCAGTCTTACTTTTGTGCTCTCACTTTTGTGGGCTTTACCGTATTCCCATAACCGCTTTCGCACTTCCCGAGTAGCTGGCGCAAAATCCTGATCAATTCTGAAACCTAACCCCTTCAATTTTTTTGCGTTGGACAAAATTTCTTGCCTTTCTTTGTACGAAGCGAAATTTGCGATGATAGGTCGCTTTTTTTGTTCTCGGTATACACCAATGCGATGTGCTCTTTCTAACGATGCCACTTCGATTCCAAGCTTGTCGCCAACGATTTTATCAATTCCTGGGATTCGTCCCATGTTTCTTGTTTATTGTCATCTACTCCATAAAACAAAAGGTTTTGTATACGACTTCTGTTTTCCAGGTC
The DNA here is from genome assembly GCF_043290135.1 of Rhipicephalus microplus. NCBI lineage: Eukaryota > Metazoa > Arthropoda > Arachnida > Ixodida > Ixodidae > Rhipicephalus > Rhipicephalus microplus. Next base: position 76,410,529 of record NC_134703.1, read on the forward strand.
GACGTTCTTAGCCTGCAAATTCCTCAACTCTTTCTGCAGAATCGAAATGTCATCCTTATGCTCTGTAACTATTTTGCCTAAGTCTTCAACTTGCTTCTTAGTTGCTCCAAGGCTGTCCTTTATGTCCTCTATCATTCCCTCATGCTTCGCGATCCGGGATTCAATAGAATCTAGCTTAATTAGGATTTCAGTCTGCCCTTTTTGCAGGCTTTGTAAGATATCCATTTCAACAGGGCCCGGGTTAAGTTCCACATCGCCGGAAAGCAACAATAGTAGGTACAAATAAAACACCCTTTTAGCAAACAGAAAAGACGTTCTTCGAGGCGCTCGCGCTCTTTTACGACAATGAGCATCAGCAAATGCCAAAGTGGGAGGAGCCGGCAACGCACACAATAGCCGAGAAGCCCGAATGGGATAATGCAAACCAACCTGCGTGAACAACAGGGAAATCAGCTGCATGTCCGCCAGCGTGCCGGCTCCAAATCCCACGAGGCAGAAGCGTTGCTCGTCTATATAGGGTTCATTTTGATCACATGGGCGCCAATGTCCGTAGATGATTGGTCGATGGTAATCACTGAAGTTCCGCCACGCGCCGAGCTCGTCATCGGAGATAGCGGGCTCGGAATTCGTGGCGTGGTCCGACAAGGCGTGGGATGCGATACTCGCCGAAGATAACAGTACCGCTGAAGCTTGGTTTGAGAACCATTTTTGCTGCTTCAAGCCTTGCGCTGTTTAGTTTAAAACTTTGCACTCTTTTTTTTTAAGCGAAGCGTTCTTTGCGAGTTTTTGTACTCGCACGCGAAATCTTTCGGGGTCTCGCAATGTCTCGTTCGGTCTCGCCAGGGCTGTCCCGCTCTCGCAGTAGCGTCCCTCCGTCATTCTTGCTTTAAAAAAATGCCAAAATTTTGTCGACGTAAGCAACTTAAGATCCTGCTCTCATTGTCAGGAACAGGGACAGTGCGCAGTTACAGAGTGGCTTGACTCTGCTGTGCCAGTATATAGATAGCGTGAGCGACAGACAGACAGACAGACAGACAGACAGACAGACAGACAGACAGACAGACAGACAGACAGACAGACAGACAGACAGACAGACAGACAGACAGACAGACAGACAGACAGACAGACAGACAGACAGACGGATGTATGGACGCTTCACATGCTCATCATCATTCACTCCGTAGATATGCTGTGACTTCTTTGTTTGCATATGTCTATTGAGTGTCGGGTTCGCTATATAACTAAGACGTTTTTCCTGGTTGCAAAACCAATATTGTGGTAAGACAGTCGCACAAGGCGGCAGCCATCTTCTTCTTACCCTTAACATCCAAGAAGCCGATCTGAGTCGAGGCTTTCCAGTCAATTGGTGTAGCGCCGGGCGCGATTCTCGATGTGTCCCCCTTGCGGATTGTCCACTTCGACCTGCGCTGGAGCTCGGTGAGCAGCGCGCCCCTTCTTTCCGGACCATCTTCCGCAAAGTCACTTTAACATAAGGGAGCTTTCAGAACTCTACACACAAGTGAGAGAGACAGAATGCATTTTACCACAACGATTGCTGCTTCCCGAGATCCAGGGTTGAAAGCACATCACGGAGTCCGTGCACAAACTCTAATCCCGTTTCCGCTTAAACTGAGTTTAACGTAGCCGGATCCCCTGACGCACCTGGAAGGTAGGTACGCATTTGCTTCATCGCTCTTCGAACATCTAAACACGTTCATACGCAAGTTCACACTTAGCAAGTTTGTTTAAGAGTCTTGTTACTGTACCTTTCGTCTGCTTTCTTTCCCTTGATGCTGGGAATTTGCTGGCGGGTTCGTTGCGCCGACGTTCCCAAGAGCGCCATGGCGTCACGGCTGGCTGCTTTTTCGAGTAACTCAACGCGCGCCACTAAAGTGGACATGTCCACACGGTGTACACTGCGAGGACAGCTCCCCTGGTCACGGGGTCTTGCAGCGTAGTGATAGTGCAACTCAGTAGGAGGAGGGAAAGGGCTGTGACACACAAAAAAGGAAGATGGCGGTGCTCAGCAGAAAGGGTAAACCAACACGCAGTGCGGGAAACTTGGTCAAGTTTGTACGGATCTATGAAGGTAGTTAGGAGCGCAAAAAACACACAGTGTACACGTGAGATGCACGAGGTACACGTCCTGTTTAGTCTTTCTCGTGTATCATGCCTGTTCTGCGCTCGCAAGTACCTTCATGGAAATGGGGCACTGTCGACGCTTGGTGGAAAGGGTGAACCAATGAGAAGCGCTCAAATGAGGGTGAGCCTGACGAATGGGGGAAGGGAGGCATAGGTTTGGCTTTGCGACAGTAATCGCGGAGTGGATCTGGCCATATTTTTAACGCGATAGCGTTAGAGAGCTCTTGTCGCAGAAATTCCGCCGTCGGTGTCAGCCCCATTGGTTGCGGGCGAAAAAATCGTCTGTGCGTCTGTGACCGAAAAATCAAGTTACCGAGATCGCTGAGCGAGGCCGCTACTTGTCCATGTGTGCGCGCGTGATCACACTGAAAAGGGGGTGCATTCGAAGAAAAAAAAAGTGCTGAACGTCACAAGGCGCGGTAGTTTCTGTGTGCCTGCCACCTCTCCCTGCTTAGCTTGCAGCACTTTCGTCGGGATGAGAGAAGAGATGATGCAATTGCAGCATGCGACAAACCTTTCTAACTTCACTCGCACTGGACAGATTCTTAAAATTTTTGCGGCGTTGAAATTGTGAGGTAATAAGCTCTTCTAGTGAATTCATTTCATGGTTAGTTGCAAACTTGTTTCAGAGCGCCTTTAACGCATTTCGTTCAACAGGTGTCACGACGAAAACGAGCCCATTCGGCGATTTGTAGACGCATTTGGGAAGCCTCAAGCTACGTCAAAAAAGGCCGGGATAGTGCAGTCATCGCCGCTAAAAACACACAGGAACTTTCTAACAGCTCTAAAAATGGACAACTATGTCCATCTAGCCGAAACCATACCATGCCTTTCCAGAAGCGTTGATCAAGCAAACAGCAAACGCTAGGTAATGTGCTGCTATCTGTGAGGCATTGCGAGACTCTTTATGGCCTCTGAGATATCAAGCACGCGGTGTGTATCTTCGAGGTCATGCGACTCTTGCTTTAGATCAAAAACATGCATGTACCATTCGCGCGCACGCGCTGGCATGCCTACTGTGTGCGAGTGTGCATGTAACACTACATGGTAATACGTATGCAGCGATTGAAGGGCGCACTAGGGGCCCGATTCTGCTGTCGCGTTCAACTCTTAAAGGCGAAGCTTGAACGTCCCCATTTTTTCAGACGATTGCCTTAATCCTGTATCATCCACCCACCATCCTCTCCAGAAAATTGGCCGCTTTTTACACCTCGCTTGTTTCTGCAGTGCTTCTGGGATCTGATCACGTTTAACCACGTGACTGTATCACGGGATGCCTTCGTCATCATGACGCCACAAGGTTTGAGGATTTCTAATGTAACGAATGCGTTACTCAACAGCGCCACCGCATGATTTCTTGCATCACTTCGTGTTCATGCCAACACTTGCCCCTGACGGCCATGTTTCGTGTTTGGTGAGGCATCTAATGCATTTGCCGTAAGTATAATCAAACAGTTTAACGCCGAAACTTTCGATTGATGTAACTGAGTCATTACTTCACTGCGTACGGGATAACTGCGAACGCCGTATAAAAACGCTTCCCTAGTGCTCTATAACCGCGAGTTCCCAGCTAGAGAGCTTTCTAGCTGCTTTAAAGTTCCGTTTTAGTAACGTCTTCGTTCAACAAGTTATATTTCTTTCATTCATATAACATTTCATATCCTCTTACTGCGCACCGTCCTAATGTAGAAAACGCAACGACCCAATAATGAGCTCGCTCCAACGTCTTTCTTGCTAATCCTTCCAACGAACCAACTCGTGAGTGGTGGAAAAACGGAGATGGAGCCGAGCTTTTTTTTTTTTTTGTCTGGTCGTGGGACAAATTTCTCGCCCAATTTTAATATCTAACGATCATATTTGGTGGCGTTTTTTTTTCATTCTCTTCGAGCGAGGAGGCCGGTGGATGGTATAAGCGGTAGAGAAAAGACCGCTATTTTATTGTTCTGCACCCGTGACAGCAAGTCAGGCGCTGAATAAAGCGGAGCAGCGAGGCTTTAATTCCTTACTCTCTGCCTTTTTGTAAAGGAGGTGTGACGACCATTGGCTTTCACTTTCTTTCTTCTTTTTCTAGATTTTCTTGAGACTTCCACAAAGTTGTTGGCTAAGGGCGAAGCACATAAAAAAGACAAAGTCCTACGATGCGAGACCGAAACGAGAAAGGAATTGCGGCTCATTCCATCTCGACGAGCTCTTCAAGCTTGCTCGTTCTTGGAAATTCACGCTTCGATAAGAAGCGTGTCTCCGAGATGAGAAAAAATGGCAGGAGGCCGAAATGGAGAGTTATTGCCCTTCTTTTTATAACTTCTCGTCCACTCAAGCAGCGCTTTGTTCCACTGTCAGAATCCTTTTACTCGTTTTCTTTTTGTTTTCTTTGCTTCGGGGTTTTCTAAAAGATAAGAATCTAAAGATCCGACCAGTTCTTCTGTATAATATAGTGGTGCTGCAAGCGACACACCAATTAACGGCGAATGATCCACGTGAATTATCACAGAACGCAGAGACGGACAGAACACGTAGTGATATGCGCGTGAAGAGGCGGCATGGCGTCGGAGTAAAAGTAGAGAAAGTGGCAAAAATAGAGAGGTAAAGAGAATACGCAGAGGATAACGAGAGGATATTTTCAGTTGGCGGCTCTGTACGTGAGAAGGCAAAATATTGTATGAAGTAATGAAAAACCAAGAAGGAAAAAAAAGAATCATGAATGGTGTATAGCGGTGACTATCCCTTGATATTATTCGGTAGGTAAATTTCACACCACTTTTCTCTGTCTTTTACACACTGGTCACATCATATAGCAATCGTAAATGTTGCCCTATCTCCCGTGCAGAGTAGAAATCATCTCCGCGTGATCAAAAGCGTTAACCATCTAGCGTTGCCTGGGGTAGTTAGATTATATAACACAAAGGTGCCTAGGCGTTAAAAACTGCTTGCCACTATTGAAGCAATAGGGCTAAGGTTAAATTCCTACTCGGATTCATTCATTAGGCGACGACAAGGGAGCTTTTTTTTATACCTAATTTATCGCAAAGAAAAAACCCTCCTTCCCCCTTCCCCCCCCACACTGAACAACGCTTCAGTCGTCATAAACAAACAAAAAAGGAAAGCTGCTGGTAACACTAGTGTTTTGTTTATTCTTCAATGTAATAGATTAGCTGTTGTATACCCGTGTCCTACGTGCTGCACAGGGGAAAGCTGGCCTGTATTTTCACAAGGTGGCTGATTGGGCTGGTTGCGACAACACACTCTGCAAGAATTTTTTTTTTCGTGCGCAGAATGCTTGAATAAAGTAAGAGACGAGATAGTTTAGAGCACACGCTTACAACCAGCTCAGATGACTGGAATGTATTGAGTAGTTAGAGAGAGAGAAGCATGGTGAGAGATCATTAGTGCCCGGAAGGCCGCCATCCGCGTAGGTTGGGAATGATGAATTAACAAAAAACACACATACAGAGATGTGTAAAGCCACTAACTAATATGTCGAAACGCCATGTTAGCAATAAAACTGGTGGTAAGCGTGCGCTCTGTTACATCTTGCCCTTTTATCGTCAAGCCTACGGTGTGCTGAAAAAATATTTAGCGTGTCATGTTTGGTAATTCGACTGCACGAGAAACCGAGTGCAGGTCCGGCTAGTGTGGTGAGGCCCAGAGAAACGGTTTTGAAACGTAAAAAAAGATAAATAAAAATATGTCACTTCCACTTCCAAGGTCTTTGTTCGTGATCACAGGCAGGTTAATAAGGACAAGTAAGCGTCGAGATACCTATCGGTGCACATTACGAGAAGTTAGGTAAGTGAGTCCCTTGATCGTAACGTCCGATCAGTGTGGGACATCAACAGAGAGATACTGTTCTATCCGGGACGCGTTCCGACCGGAAGATATACACTGCTGGCGTAAATTTAGCGCACCGGCTACAAACAAGTGTATGTGTCTTAGGGTCACCATCACATAAAGTGCTGAAATGTAGCTATTCGGCCGCAGTCAGGGCGGTTGGGGGAAATATCTGTATACGAGGCCACGTAGGCAGGTGATGGAAACGCATCCGTTTCAATTAATCGAATGGCGGTTCCTTTACATCAAGTTAGATCCCTGTGCGGAGCTTGTAGTGACCTATTGCCCGAGCGGTAATGAGATTCAATGAGTTTTCCTGATTTTTTTTATTTTATTCATCACTGCTGCGGTAAATAACTCACGCCGGGAAATATTTTAGTTCATTTTCCGCTGTTCTCCCGAAAAACTATTGCTTTCTTTGCTACCCAGGCACGCTATCAGAGCATACCCTGTATATTGTATAGAAAGGGGGTGGGAAAGGTGACGTGAGAAATAGATGTGATAGTGAGGGAAAATAAGTGTGACGGGAGAGAGTGAAGCATGGCGTGTATATAGCAACAGAGAAAAATAAATTAAATAAATAAATAATAATAGAAAGAAAGAAATAAAAAGAAATGAAAAGAAGAAGAAAGAGAAATAAACACAAATAAACAAAAACAAAACGTACAAAAACAATGTAAAAGGAGAAAAGACGGAGAGATAAAGTGATAGGAAGAAAGCAAAAAAAGAAAGGTATACGAAAAAGGCCGCCCAGTTGCACACATTATTGAGGCATGGAACCGCTAGTGCTGAGCTGTCTGAATTTTTTTTTTCATCCCATCCCACGTGTGCCTCTAGGACGAGTGCACAACTCTATTAGTGACGCTCCCCATTTCTCCCAAGATTGTGCAATGGATTATACTTGTCATATGACCCATTTCCCTTGTCTAACAGCAGTTGTCGCCCGTTGTCTAGCGTAGTTACAGCACCACTGATCGCCACTGATCACCACGTATTAGTACACGACCATTGGTAGAGCTTCAGTGCAACCCTGCACATTGCTATCGTTTAGGGAGAAAATATTGCGCAATGTGTAAGCGGTCACTGATTCGTTTGATGTCTACCGTCTCTACAGACGTGAGATTAAATCATTATTCATCCTAGTTCACGGCAATAAAAGCTCATCCGATATTGTAGTGGTGGCGGTCAGTCATTAACTCCTGCCTAAAGTTGCAGAGGTTTCCCGCATCACCTTTACGGTAATTGAAACGAGAGAGTGCATGGAAAGAGTATATAGCATGAATGTTGCTTGGTACAGTTTCACGTATGTACGTCTACCTTTCGAGTAATGTTTCCTTGACTTCAGGCCTGCATAACAGTGAGAAAAAGCAGCCGGTAGTGACGCCAAGCATCACTCGTGTTTATGCATTGCCATTGGTCGCCTCTATTTATCGACTCCTTCGATCACGTATAAAGTCAAATCTTTGTGCCCTTTTCGTTTCCCGCGAAGCATTATTGCGGGGGTATTACCCGTTTTCCATATAAAACCGCATTATTACGGAGGGTCGACCATTTCTTTGAAAGCTTTCGCCATATTGAATTGAAAGTGGGAAATGCTCTTGAAGTGAGCGGGCGATCAAACGGCGAACGGCTGGTGAACGCGAACCAATCATCGTCGGCGACGGGCGTTTATTATCGGCGTCAGGTGAATCGGCGGTTGCACGCTCCTTATAGTGCGATATCCGGTCGCTGTGTTAATCCCCACTCGGCTTTCGTCACCTCCACTCCCTAATTCCCTTCGCCACAGCAGCCGGTTATCTCTGTGCATCCTTCCGATTTCTAATGGGGCCAGCACGCTCTCCAAAGCTTCTCGGATGTCGGTATCCGCCGCCCAAAATGCAAATCGTCAACGCGGTCGATTGAAAGCTGCCGGGTGAAAGCGCACGCAAAGGAGGGCGAAACTGGAGATTTCGCAAATGTCCTCCGCTGAAAGGCGCGCGCGAAAGAAACTTTCGAATGCGCGGGACGCTTAATTCCCATGCAAATGTGGCCACGCTCACTTCGACTCAGAAAGTCAAGCACGTTGACATGTATGGCTCGTCGAAAGATTAACTCGAAGGGTAAGACAACAATGACCCACCGAAAAAAGATAGTCATCAGACTCCTCACTTGCGAGGCGAGTGACGAGACGAATGTCGCAATTTTTCCTTCACTGTCAATAGAGGACACGCTGCGCGCGTTACTAAACGCAGTTTACGAAACCGTTGAACGAGCATTTCTGCATTTTCGCGGAAAGCGAGCACAGCATTCACGTTACGTGCCTGCGGAGCAACTCGTCTCCAATCTGAGATCTACGTGGCTGTGTGCTTTGGTTGCACAAAGCAGGCTCTTTCTCTGTGCGAAAGCGGGTTTAAGAATTTAAACATAAAAATCGCTGTTCTTCCTACGTCGATGTTTGAGGACGCATACATTGACCATAACCCGGAGCAACATATCTTTGCTTACGAGCAGCTTATGGGCTTTTGGGAGGAATTATCTTGAAGATTAACTTGGGCTCGACTCTCGCTGTACACCTTTCCTTAGCTGATTCTAAATGATCGTTTGCGGGCAGGTAAGTTTGTGATTCTTTTCGCATTATGACATGGCTGACACCGAGAACCGAGGCAGCCTAGCAGTTAAGAAGGCGCGAGGCCAGGTTACGCTACCGCGATCTGCTTTTAAAAGCGAACCTCAAGTCTCCTCCATTTTTGTTTTTTTTTTTTGAGCTTGCTTGGCAAGATTTTTACGCTCGCGCCTTGTCCGGCGGCCGCCGGCGTGCACACCAGTGTTGCCAGTGTACCTTTCTCCGGTCGCCGCTCTAGGTCGCCGCTCCGGTCGCCTCTCCGGTGATTTCAACGATGCTCACTAGAAGCGCCACCACTGTAGGCGTCGGTTTTCGATAGCCTGTGCGCTCGCCTCCTCGCGACTACGTCCACTTCTTACACGTCACTTCGTTGACATGGTAGCACGTGACAAGTTCCTACGACGAGTTACGGACGGGTACCGATATCCTCCCAGGCCGCCTCCTGCTTGCTCTCAGTCCTTTCTTTAAGTTTATTCTATGGGTTAGAGAATTATCTAAAGCAGCTGGTTTGTGTTCACACCCCCATGAGATGTAATATGCTAGCAGGCCTGTGTAAAGAAATCGCACGCATAGGTTTCCACCCGTTTGAGGGAGATATGCAGGATAACATTTGTTTATTAACCTTCACTTTCTATTTTGAAGTAATATCAGATCGCGTTTTAACTTGAAAGTTTTTTATACCGGGACCCATCAAGATTTCAGCGACGTACTTCCAGAACGTAATTGACGTCCAAAGAATAACTTTCAGAAGTCAAAAAAAAAAAGAAGTGACGTTAATGGGAGTCACACCCACGCCTTCTAGCACAATTACAACAGCTGCCAGGCACGCTATTCGATGCGCCATGGTCTTTACATACTTTGCAGCCTCTAAAAACACGTCTTTTATATCTACCACTGCCCTCCAACAGTATTCTTGATAAAGTGTAATAATGCATCATTACGTGGAATCCACGATCAGTTCCTTCAGTACGTCGTTTCTACCCGGCCATCCTATTCGGCGCGTTTCCAATAGGACAAAGACAGCTTTTTTATCGCCTCGACACACTGCCAGTCGGTGACCTTACCCAAAACGTCGGCGTGGCTCGATCATAGTGTCCACCTATACAAAAAACAGTTCATCAACCAAGCTGGTTTAAACCTCGTTGTATGCAACGTATAGAGAAACGCGCTTGTTTCGCCTGGATTTAACTCCGTGTTCCCCGCTCAGGTACATTACCCATTTACGCTGGCCGGCGAAGAGCGAAGACACAACACATGTTGCGTTTCCCTCTAACCATACTATGGCGTCCAACAACTCAAACATGCCGCGTAGACAGCCTTAGCCCAATTTTGGCGTACAGTCTCGCACTTTTCTTGGTTGTCACACAGCTTCTTTGGTTCCGCTCTCACCGTTGACAGCTACCATAAGCATCCATGACAAGACGGGTGTGTTCAATCAATAATCTATCAATGACAATGGACGTTAGTCGTCGGTATAGAGAAGTATCAGTAAACATCAACGTGGATGCATTTACCAAAAATGGGGCTTAAGTTTAGCTGTAAAACAGCTAAATTTAGGCTGTACAGTGCATTGATATACGATAGGCTTTCTTACATCAATGTACAGTAACCACTGAACTACTTCTGTAAGGAGACGTTCTACTTTCGCGTTATACCGGTTATTATATCCGAAGCATTTCTTAGCGAACTTCGGTGACTTTGACCGTATCTATCTATCTATCTATCTATCTATCTATCTATCTATCTATCTATCTATCTATCTATCTATCTATCTGTCTATCTATCTATCTATCTATCTATCCTATCTATCTATCTATCTATCTATCCTATCTATCTATCTATCTATCTATCTATCTATCTATCTATCTATCTATCTAGCCACCTATGACATTTAGCTCTTCCTGGCCGTTTCGATAATGGTATCAATACCAAACATGGTATGCCTTAATATGGCTGTATGACGAGCATAAGTGAGCAGTCATAACATGAAAATCTTGACATGTATGTCATGATTTACATTTCATGGTCCGGCAGCTCTTGGGGTGGTTTCATTCACATGACATGTTGCAAAGCTGGTATGGTATGACATGGTTGCATGGCGAACACAAGTTACAGACCCTAACATGAAAGACATCACATGTGCGTCATGTAACAACATGACTATATGCCACGATCATAATGCGCTCGCGGCCATTTCGCTAGCGTCACATATATCAAATTTTGTATTGCAGTACGTGAATGGATGACGAAGGTATGTGACTGGTGCAAACATGATAATCATGAGATGCGTGTCATGTAACAACATAACTACATGCCACACTCATGATGCGCTGGTGGCGTTACGCACACGGACGACATAGGTGAATGACACATCCAAATATGATAATCACAACATGCGTGTCATGTAACAACATGACTACATGTCACACTCATGATGCGCTCGCGGCCGTTTCACTAGCTTCCCATATGCCAAGTTTGGTATTATGTGACGTCAATGGATGACGAAGTAGCTCCACATACACTAAATTTGGTATCACGTGACGTGAATCGATGACCAAAGTAAACGACACATCCAAACATGATAATCATGACACGGAATTCATATACGGCTTAATTTACCTCCACTACGTAACGTTGTGCTGGTTCTAAAGTGAGATATCAACCGTCCTCATTCGTGCTTCGCATATCGTCGATTTCCACTGTACATGGGATCTGCCAATTTTTAAGCCAGAAGCATCAACCTCGTTTTTTTGTTTTGTTTTTCCACTGACATTTTCTACCGAGCACATCGTGTCACGACCGCACCCACCATGGCACGAAAATCGTAGCACAAAACCCCTTGAACCAACTCGCTGTTAAAGCAGTCTCAGGATCACAGATAAACTTGTTTAGGGAAGGGAAAATATGCGTTATCTATCTTTTCCTTTAGAATGTACCACGTAGCCTTGTCCTCACAATTCTCGCCCAAGTATTGAGCAAGACATTCCACGTACTCCTAAATTGCCTCTAGGAACACGTTCTTTTCTTTCTGCCCCCCCCCCCTCACTCAAGTAAGGTCTCTTTACATTTTCACTTGAAAAGACGCCTGTCGTAAAGAGCTTACTAAAACCATTTCCTAAAACGCCCTGACGCAGAACTGAGGGTGCAGCTCCTTTCCCCAGTTCCGCTGTACTTATCTCTTTTGATAAGATTCACGTCGTCCTTATAGCGTGCGTTGCGCTAAAATTTGAAACCTCCAAGTATGTAGCGTGTTTTTTTAGTTTCAACGCCACTTTCACTTACGGAGTAAGTGTTCTCTATCAGTTATTTTCCTTTAGTTGTTTATTTCGTTTCCATGGCGGTGTAGTTGCAACATCGCTGGTTGCTTCATACGCCGACGGAGACCGCGTCCAACGCACGACCGACAATAACTGAAGGGTTATGAATAACTGCGGCGGCGCAACACCCAAATGCGCTGCAGGTGAGCGCTCGGCGCTTCGAGGGTTCTGTAAGCTGGGAGCGGGGAAAATGCATTCCGACGATGAGTTATTTGCTAAAAGCATAACGCGGGCGCGACGTCTTTTGTGGGTTTTGGGTCCTCTTTTGAAGATTCAGCGCTGCAGAGATTTTTTTCTTAGGGTCACGTAGACCGCGTTTTCTCCATACGTTTGGCGGATGTTCTGGATTTTTAGGGACCCAAAAGCGTATATCTGAAAATCTTTCCGGCGGGCAAGTGCACAAGTTGGCACGACGCCTTGCGTCGAAACGAACTATTTGTAATGCGAAAAGTCGTTCACAGTGCTAAGACGCAGAAACCATGTAGATGTATCTGAAAGATTTCTATTTTATTTATTTGGACATGAAAAACATTGGTGTTTCATCCTGGCTTCGCGTATTTACATCAACAACTGCAGCTTTTTCAGGTTAACGTCATTGAGTTTACCTAATCACGTACATATGCATCTGCTCCGAGGCTTAGTACATGATCAGGGACGACGGATGTTCGCGATGCATTGACGCGAGACTTGAATATCTGCACGACCTAGGTAGGGTTCCGTGCTCATGGATGGCGGATAAAATCAACTCTTTATCGTCATCAGTCTATACTCGATTCTTACAATGATCTTTATAACGTATTACGTGTGAGCATTAAACTTCCGTTGACATAAGCAGCACTCAAAATAGCGTATTTATGTGATGACTTACCAACCGCCTGAATGGTGTTATTTCATCTCTGTCATATAGTGCCTCTGGGTGTTTTTCAGTGTATACGTTATGGTGGCATCAGCGCTTATACGTTGAGGTATAAGCTTGCCTCAACAACATTTTGATATTGCCGTTTTTGGCCGCGTATAAATCTGGCACTGGAGGAGCGGGGTTGTTTTGTTTTAAACTGAAAATGCGTCAAGAGCTAATTTTATACTTCCTTGCGCCTGTCTCAAGCTTCATGCAGCTCATGCAAGGAGTTGATGGAAGCCAGTGGATTCAAATGTGCGAGATGTGTCCTCAGGCAATGCATTTAACGACTGAGCTCTAAAAGCAATGGTAGATTACTTTTCACGTGTACTGTGGTAATGACGCTACATGGCGCGTCGTTTCTAGCCATACGCTGGCAGACTACATGGTAATCGCCTGACAGTTCAGTAAGTCTCTGTTAGCCTTCTGTGTACTGTCTCTTTCAAATACAAGCACAAGCAATAGAAGGAACTTATTAGTGACTGGCGTACATCATACGACTTATATCGTATGTGTCGCTACGGGCAAACGTATGTTTTTTTTTTTCTAATAAGCACAACGACCAAGCTACAACGACGCAATTTTCTTATATGTTCACACGCCAGTTCTTCTAGGTTGTCCCACACTTATTTTGTGCCAAGATTCGAGCTTAATTTTGACGTTTCAAAAAGAAGATATGACGTGTTTAATGAAGCGCCAGAATGAAGATCTTTCCGCTTGGATTCTCACTAGATTTGTTTAGTTTGACCAAGTTTTTTTTTCTACGTTGAGCCACCTGCTACTTCACTGTTCTTTTATTTATTCAATATTACTCTAGTTAGTTTCACTCTCTTTTCGGCTTAAATTTATTTACATTACCTGCCTCCAATAAGAGCCCCGCGGTTGCTCCAAAGACCACACCACGACGTCAAAATGATGTGAAACAGAGCACCTCGTTGCGCTGACCTGTCGCGAAAGAATGTCGATTTAGTCTCACGCATTAACAACTAGTATGTGCACATGGAAATTGATGGCGCATCATGTATCTGGCGAGACCAATACGTTGGCAGTCGAGCAAACTTATTGACACAGGTATGCCAATCACTGCTAATGCCAATCGTTGCTAATGGGCAATGAAAGACAGGCGACTGCGATTGGGCGCCGAGACCCGCATTTCTCTTTTTGTTAACAAGCACGCTGCGAATTTTAATTTTTAAAGCTAGATTCACACGCGAGGGCGAAATCCCGCTGCTCCACGGACCGAATAGTCACGTGATTAGTTTCATCCAGCGCAGCAACATAGATGCCGCATGCACAAAGTCGGGGGTATATGTTCGCGGAGTCCTCGTGCATATTCTCGCCTCCTATGCTTATGCAGAGCGTTTATGAGGTCATGCAGGCCACGCGCTGTGAATGAAAAGCACCAATCCACCACCAAAACACCAAAAACGACTCGCCTGTTCTACTGTCTCACGAAACGCATTCGGTAGTTGCCGCAAAACTAAAACGTGTGGATTTTAAGCCGGCAGCCTGCTTCCTAGCCACGCCAATCCGGCCAACGTTGACAGATTTGACGCTGAATCCTCTCGATCGAGAGCAGACGACCACCAAATGGAGGGATCGTTATAGCGGTGACACATTTTCATCCGTGCCGCGAGCGGAGGAGAGCGGATGAAGCGAGGACGGCACGTTTCGATTACGCACACGCGACGTGATGCGCCGTCCGCTGCGAAAATTCCTCCTCCGTTCCCTCGTGTGAATCCGCCTTAAAGAACGCAGAAGGGAAACATGAAAAACATCCCACCAGCACTACCTTGGAGGTCAAGATGCTGTGCCTACATATACGAGGTGGCCAGTGATCGGTTGTGCAGCGCGAGCAGTCGGTTTTTTAAATGCGAAGCATTTCTTAGCGACTTCGGCCACTTTGAGCGTATCTATCTATCTATCTATCTATCTATCTATCTATCTATCTATCTATCTATCTATCTATCTATCTATCTATCTAGCCACCTACGACTTTTAGCTCTCCTGGCTGTGTCGATAATGGTATCGATACCAAAATTTGTATGGCATATTACGACTGTATGAAGAACACATTTGAGCAGTCACAACATGAAACTCATGACACGTATGTCATGAATGTCATGATTTACAATTCATGGTTCTGCAGCTTTTGCGGTGGTTTCGTTCACATGGTATGTTGCAAAACTGGTATGGTATGACATGACTGCATGGCGAACACAAGCAAGAGATTCCAACATAAAAATCATGACATCCGTATCATGTAACAACATGACTACATGCGACGCTCATGATGCACTGGCGGCCGTTTCGCTAGCGTCACATATACCAAATTTGGTATTACAGTACGTGAATGAATGAAGAAGGTATGTGACTGGTGCAAACATGATAATCATGAGATGTGTGTCATGTAACAACATGAATACATGTTGTTACAACAAATGCCAATTCTTCCCGTTGTGTCTCAGCATAGGCACGTATCTTCATACTCAGTACTTTTTTTTTGCCGAGATTAGTGATGGAGCGCAAGTGCAGTTTTGTAAACTGTATTTTGCATTATTACATCAGTGTTTCCGCTGAGTGCCTCCTACACTTCGCGACACCGCACTGCACTGCCCTTCGCGCTGCGCAGCAAAGCTACAGATTGTGCGTCATATCGAGGAATAGTTTCGGCTTCTTCTTACATTTTCATGACATGAACCAATATTTCTACAAATGTTTCACCATTTCTCGAATAACGAAATTCACGTAGCGAGAGGTCAAGTGGTATGTCATCATATACAATGCAGAAACTAAAGTTGTGACTTGTTTATTTATTACTTTAGCAATCTTTTAGTGCACGCAGAGATTAATGGTGCCACTAAAGCACTCTGTTGGGGGTACAATCGAAAAATACAGACAATGAATGTTAGCAAATTGCGCATGCTTATAAATGGAGCGAGAAACACAAGCAATAAAAATTCCTGTAGTCCCAAGTATGGGATTTTGAAGACCGGATTTGCATAAATAAGAACGCCGAACCCATTTGTATAATTTAAGAGATATTTCACATGCCCGGTTTAACTTACCTACCGGCTGCAGAAACTCCAACTCGACGATGTATTCCGACTTAAAGATATCTTTCAACGTCGATTTTTTTCTATCGAAAGCACCTCTTCTGTCACAAAAGTAAAGCTATTTAAATACGTGCTACACAGGTATGAGCTCGAGTTTCAGATATTATAATAGTTTATAATATTCGTTAGTTTTGCCCGAAATGTTTTTAATCGGCCAAGCACTCGCTTTTTTTCGCTTACTGACGTGGACCGTGCAGGCGGTTTTGCATATTTCCGCGCGAGCGCGGATAAAGTATTATGCACTGAAAGCACCACCTCAATAGCAAAAAAAAAAGTTTTAAAAAGTATAACTGCACTAGTTGCTTCAATGCGAGCCTCACAAGAAAGCACCATTATTATTAAAGTTCCTTTGGGGCTCGTGAAAGACCTCGCGACGCTCAAGTCTATTTTGCGCGATGAAAACCAGGCTTTGATTCTTGGAGGGCTTTTTCGCGAGCGTTTCCCTGAACTTAGCACGAAATCTGATTATGCCACCAACGGTGCGAAACAAGCTCGGGTTTCTCCAGCCCTCCTCCCTCTTTTTTCCCCCATCTCGGGCTCATGTTTTATACTTCCGGACCGAACACATATAAACACTGGAGAACTCTTACACAGTGCCTATATAGAAAGCACCCCCGACCCTATGGAGCAAGAAAACAGCCATTGCGCATAACTTCACAGCAGCGAACACTTTTTTCAAGGCAAGTGGTACGAGGTGGAGTGACGTTAAGTGCTCTAGTTGTGTGCACGTCGTAGGCTTACCAGGAAAGTTCGCTACATTGGGGCTTACTTATGACTGCTATTGATAACTTATTGTCAGACATAGCGTCTCAGCATTCACGTTAGAGCATATAAGTCAGAATTATCGAGACGAAGAGCACTTTACGGTGACACGATATAAATATAACACGTAATTTTCGTTAGCGTATTCTCACGGGCACGAGCGACGCCTGAATATATTTTGTTCAACCCTTTGAATTGAAATGAGTTCCTATAAAAAGAAAGCCAGCACTGGAACCACAAGTGACGTTAACTCGGCGTTAAGTTTGTGTCGCAGGTTTACGTATTTATTGGTATGGCTCTATGTTAGAACAGCTGTTTGCCACGCATGATGCTTGCATTTTATTCCTGGGGAGATTCCTGGAGATTTATTCCTGGGGATTTATTCCTGGGGATTTATTCCTTCGTCGGCTCTGCGCTGCCAACGTATGTTTCTCTTAATGCGAACCACAGCCCGTTGTGTACGGGTATGAGTCTCACGTCTCTAGAGGAAAGAATTTGGCAACTTGCTCAACGCATTATTCACACGTTATTGATGTCGTGCCCAGACAGTCATATTTCCCAAGCTACCCTACCCTTACACGCCAATTTTCGTATACACCATGTTTAAAGGGCGATCACGAGAGTACCCAGACGTGGGCGGTTGTAAATACGGCTACCAGCTGGCTAGCTAGGCTGGGCTGGTACGGCACGGCACGGAACGGCATGTCATGGCATGTTATGGCATGGCATGGCATGGATGTACGGATGAATAGAAACACTCAATTTGCCGGCTCTCCACTAAGAAACGCTTCGCATTCAAAACGCCCCATTAATATTTCAGTACCGCTCCAGCGGCGTTTCCATTTGGGCAGTTTACAGCCACAAGCATGTTGGAGTCCCTTCTACTGACCAAATAACATGGTCAAAACATGTAACGGAAATGTTCCCGAAGGCATTTCAGAAAGTATGCCTTTTTGCGTACAGAGGGCGACGTTATGTCCAATCGCAAGTACACTTGCTCGCTGTGAACATTATGTGCGATCAAAATTAGAATATACATCACGAATGAAAAATACGTTACCTACTCACCCAAACGCCTAAAGAGCATAAAAGATATTTTGTAAGGCACAGTATATAGGTACCTTGTTTTCGTTTTTCTGTGTAGGTTTATACTAACGGAGTACTTTTTTGTCGCAACTTGCATAGTTCAATGTCTACTTATTTCTTATGTAACCTTACACCTGTGCGTGCAGGGTATTCAATTTACATTGTTCGCTGCGCTCAGTTTCTCTTCCATGTGTCACATGAATGTACTCTTTTGCGGCTCGGGCGCTTTGAAGCTACGGTCTTGTATCTTTTGGCCTGGGGCACCTTTCCCTTGTGTATAAGATAAATAAATACATTTATAATATTATAAAATAAGAAACTTACATAGGTTAAAACACTCTGATCAGCTTAAAATGATCCATCGGAAGGTCATTATGTTTAATTTTAGTAAATATAAGCGAAGAGATTCCTCTAGTGCACTCATGACTAAAAACAAAATATTTTCTTTACATTCCAGAGGGAATTTTTATCGCATGAAATTTCTTGATAATGTATTGGTTGTTAATTTAAATATAAATGGTGTGTTATGCCTTCGTCTTGCTAAAATGCGAAACACAAGAGATACTAGGCTAGATATATTGAAACTGATTTTCGCGTATACTAAAGCCTTTATACATAGCCTTTTTGACGAAACTATAGCCGACTAGAATAGACCATCCGATTCAGTAATTGTGCTGCCACATTTTGTTTGAGCTATGTAAGAGCATGTTTTTGTTACATTAAATGTCTGCTCGTACTTATCTTGTTCCATTTCATGATATATGCGCGCTATTATATTACGCATCTATTAATTCTTCTTGTTGAACATTAATTATATTTTACCATTGCATGTTAGGCTATCCTTTAATTTCCTTTCCTCCTCTCTACCGCCCCTCCTGATATGTCCAAGTTGGCCTGTGAATTATTCAAATAAATATATAAACAGCTCGCCGTTAGTACATTGAAGAACATGCCCTCAGCGGCCGAGTCGTATCGCGCCGCTCGTTGTGGTGCAAAAAGTCGTAAGTTCGACTCCCGGCACCAGAACTTTTTGTTCTAGTTTTTTCTGCCCTTTGTAAGTGCACACTTTAGAATTCCGCATCCGTGACGGAAATACATCAGCGGTGGACCCTGTCATAAAACACTTCCGTGTTAATATAGTTTTATATCCTTGCTTAATCAAAATGGTCCTGACTATTGTTCAATAAAAGTTCTACTGATAATTCCGCTTTTACTTGGCTACCGATTCGGCGGTAATATCAAATGGCATAGCTACTGTGGCTACTTTTGGCTTTATTTCTGGTCCCTTTTAGAATCCATCCAACGGTAACCCTGTAAGCAGATGTCTATTTCGGCGTATCGCAAAACTGAAAATTGGCTGGTAGGTCACCCATCATATCAGGACAGCGATCCTCTCATAGACGGGCAAGGTAAATATGCACCATGAGAACACAGTACTGATGCTAAAAGCCAATGATGTGGATTGCCTATAGGCTAATAAACGGCATGCACTTTAGTGTACCATCTCCAATGCATAGATAATTTTATTGAAATATAATTGCATATCCACTATTATATTGAGTTTGATGCGAGATGTGTTTCTGTAATGTTATACTTTGAAAAACAGAAGGTTTTATGTTCGTTTCTTAAGCAGCAATTCGTTTCTTTATTACACCACCTAGCAGTGCACTGGCCGGTTCTCATTTATAAAAAAAAAAGCTGCCCACCTCTTCCTACGGAGGAAACTCGAGTAAATGCGTCGCATAATGGTGGGCGTACCGCGTTAATGTAACGTAATTGGGTATAGTTTGGGAACGCTTATATGTCATTTCGTCTTTATTATTCTTATTCATTGAATCAAAGAGAAGCATTGCCTTCAACGAGTGATGGAACGCTGTTGTTGGATTGTACCCCCATACTGGTCGAAGGTACTGTTGCTTCCAGTGGCCACTGAACGGTTGTGCAGCGCAAGCTGTCAGTTTTTGTTTTTTTTTACTGGCAGGCACTGCCTGCGCCGGCCTTGTGAGGCTAGATATGGGTAGGGGAGCGACAGTTGGCACGAGACGCAAGCATGCGCAGTGGGGGGTGAGGACGGCACCACCGACGCCAGATCAGCGACAGTGTGCGACTAAAAAATGCTACACATTTAAAATAACACAGGAGTGATATAAGCCCAGGTTTTACTACTTGCATTCAGCGTAGATAGCTCATTCATGTGATTGAAGCCCACCCGCAAAGATTGACAACATTTAGTGAACGAACAGAAACAGCGACACAAGTGAGAAGAAATTCAAATAAAATGGAAACAAAATAAGTTCGATTTGAAAAACCAACACTCAGAGACAGCGCATCAAGAACACCGTACACTCCAAGGCAGCCTTTCAACATCCAGAATTATACCAAGGTTAAAAGGTTGAGGATGTTGTAGGTAACCGGCGAATCTAGCCTTGCATAATTTGCAGGCAATTGCCCCGCCCGCATTCCGCTATATTAATTGTAGCTAATGTCCTTTGTTTGGTTTTTAACTAAGCACGAGCAAGCTCTTAAAATAAAAATTGTGCATAGCGTGACGTAAGCCGGCATAAGACGGCGACCTCTGTGCTATTCCAAATGCAGTATTGTGCCGGTACTCTATCTTGCTGCACTATACCCCAAACATAATTGTCACTTATCACCAGTCACATGCGAGGTCTGTAGTATTCAAAATTTTCAAGAGAAGTCGCGACGCCTCTTACCTGAAGATCGAGTGACCACGCCGAAACACAATATCAGTCACGCTGTAACATGGCGAGCCTAACCGTTGCAGTTCCTCAAATAAACCTTGCAGTTCCTTCCTAAGTTCACGACACTTAGGCAAATAGTGTTCTATATCACCATTTTTCTTGCACTTCGGGCACAAAGGCGTCGCGGAGAGTCTGACCTTGTGGAGCCATGCTGGTGTACGCGTTGAGCCTTTTCAGATGCGATGAAGCAAGCTGGCCTCTTCCCTTGATAGCCCTTGTGTCACACATGGCTGGTGAGGCGTCAGCCATAACGAGTGAAAATGCTTATTGACAGCTTCTCGTAAGATACGCGGATTGTCTTTGGGAGCCTTCTTCGTTGGTGTAAGCTCCAGAGCACTCCGGTCAAGTCTTTCAGCCGCCTCATTACCCGATATACCCACATGTGATAGAATCCATTGAAACTTAATGTTTATACCAGTGACATGCAGAACTCTAAGGATTCGCAGTGATCTTTGAGTGCATCGATCTAAAACCAATCCATTTTTTAGCCGCTGCAAAGCGGACTTACTGTCCGAAAACAGGAGGACTTGTTGCTGCCTACAAAACTTCCAAACAATTATCCCGAAATTTCACTGCTTAGCTAATTTGGAACAACGCCCTACAAAATTTTAGCCATGGTTCTCGAAACTCTTTAGAGAGCCTTTTTTCAGCTTCCGTGGATCGTTGTAACTGTGGCATCTATAAAGGTTGGCGCTCTTTGGATCCCTGAAAAGAATCAGCGCATGGCTTACGCGATCTCTAAATGCGTTCCTTCAACCCCCAGGAATTCAGCTATAAAATATAAATCTCACATACGAGAAGGAGTGTGCAGCATACAGACTTATCTTTCATCTGTTACCCAGCCTGTAAACTACATAACCCACTACAGATGACGCAGACAAGAATAAAACGGAGTAAAAGTGCTACCGAGTTATTGAAGTTTGTGTCAGAAAAAAATATTCTCTTCGTAACGGGTCTCTTTCACTTGATGCCACTTTATTGAGAATGAAAAAAATGAAACAAAAAAGCCGCTTTCACATGACTGCTTCTCCTAATAAATCCTCATCTCCAAGAAAAAGCATGCTTTACAGGCTTAAAAAAACGGAAAAAAATATTTGTTAGCAAAACTGCTTCTCCCTATAAACACTCAACAGGAGGCAAAGTACACTTTAAAGGGGCAACAAAGTCATTTCATGACGCAGCGAAAGGTCAATGCTTGAAAACGCATAAAATGTCAGTGCTACCAAGTTATTAAAGTCTGGATAAGAAAAGTTAATTCTCTTGATAACAGATCATTTTCGATTGATGCCCTTTTAATCAGAATGAAAAAAAGAAAAAAACAAAAATGACGCTTTCACGTGACTGCTTCTCCTGAGAAACCCTCATCTCTAGAAAAAGCACGCTTTACAGGCCTAAAAACAAGAACTACAGTGTTAGCACCACTGCTTGTCCTGATAAATATTCAATAGGAGGCGAAGTACACTTTAAACGGGCATTAAAGGCATTTCATGTCGGTGTGAAACGTCAAGCTTGAAAACATCTAAAATGTCAGTGCTACCTAGCTATTAAATTTTGGGTCAAAAGTAATTACATTGATAACACGTCATTTTCACTTTATGCCACTTTAGTCAGATAAAAAAAACAGAAAAAGGCCGCTTTTACGTGACTGCTTTTCCTGATAAGCCCTCATCTCAAATAAGCACGCTTCACACGCCTCAAAAACAAGAAGTGTATGCGTTAGTACAGCTGCTTGTCCTGATAAATGCTCAACAGGAGGCAAAGTACACTTTAAATGGACATTAAAGGCATTTCATGTGGGAGCGACACACCTTTCTACTCTCCTTGTCTAACTCCGTGAGGTGGGTCTTAAAATTAATCTGCAGAAAACGAAAGTAATGTACAACAACCTCGAAAGAGAGCAGCGCTTCGAGATAGGTAATAGTGCACTTCAAGTTGTAAAAGAGTATGTCTACTTAGGGCAGGTAATAACCGCGGAGCGGAACCACGAGATTAAATTAACTAGAAGAATAAGAATGGGCTGGAGCATATTCGACAAGCACTTTCATATTATGACAGGTAGATTGGCACTATCCCTCAAGAGGAAGGTATATAACAGCTGTATCTTGCCGGTACTTAGCTACAGAGCAGAAACCTGGAGACTTACAAAGAGGGTTCAGCTTAAATTGAGGACGACGCAGCGAGCAATGGAAAGAAAAATGGTAGGTGTAACCTTAAGAGACAAGAAGAGAGCAGAGTGGATTAGGGAACAAACTGGGGTTAAGGATATCATAGTTGAAATCAAGAAGAGAAAATGGACATGGGCCGGGCATGTAGCGCGTAGACAGGATAACCGCTGGTCATTAAGGGTAACTAACTGGATTCCCAGAGAAGGCAAGTGGGTTAGGGGGAGACAGAAGGTTAGGTGGGCAGACGAGATTAAGAAGTTTGCGAGTATAAATTGGCAGCAGAAAGCACAGGACCGGGTTACCTGGCGGAACATTGCAGAGGCCTTTGTCCTGCAGTGGACGTAGTCAGGATGATGATGATGATGATGATGATGATGATGATGATGATTAGGATGATGATGATGTCGGAGCGAAAGGTCAATGCTTGGAAACGTCTAAAATGTCAGTGCTACCAAGATAATAAAGGTTGCATAATCTTATCTTATTGGAATGACCAGCTCTTCTACATGCACTTACTGCAGCTGCGAGGAAACCATCGCGCACCTTCTATGCGAGTGCACCCATTTCAACGCACCAAGACAAGAACTGACTGCAGCTCTGGATAGAGTGGACGGTCGGCCTTCGTCGGAACAAAGGATTCTTGGTCATTGGCCGAGCCCATCCTCAGCCCAGAAGGCGGAAAACTGCCTCAGATACAGACTTTAGTGTCTTATACTCTTTGATGTTGCCTTTCCTCTGTCGCTATTTTTTGTAGTTTCTCTCTCTCTATCTCTCTCTCTTTGCAACATTTCCTTTTATAATCTTTTATTCCCCTTGCACCTTTCCCCAGCACAGGGTAGCCAGCCGGTCCGAGAACTGGCTAACCTCCCTGTCCTTCCACCTAAACTTTCCTCCGCCTCCTCCTCATCCTCCTCATCCTCCTTGGGCCAAAAAAAAATAATTATATTGGTAACGGGTCCCTTTATTTTGATGCCCCGTCAATGGGAATGAATAACTAACAGAAAAAAGCCACTTTCACGTGACTGTTTCTCTTGATAAATTCTCATCTCATGGCAAAGCACGCTTTACAGGCTTAAAAGAAACAAGTATATGCGTTAGTAAAACTGCTTGTTCTTATAAATACTCAACAGGAGGCGCAGTACACATTAAAGGGGCATTAAAGGCATTTCACATCAGTGTGAAAGATCAATGCTTGAAAACATTTAAAATGTCAGTACTGAACAAAGCAGAGCAATTACCAATGGGAATTTTGAAGTAAATGTGGAAGATGCCACCACAGAAAAGTTCCGGGACACTGGCTTGATCGCGTAGTAGGGCCCGAAACGTCCATGAAAAAAAGAACATTTCAGTGCATCCCAAGTGACAGAATAAAATGCGACTTGTGCATGTCAGTCTGATTCGCAAATAAATCGCAGCATATCCACGAGATCAATGATGACAAGTGGGGCGAAGCAGACAGACAGACAGATGGAGGTACGCAAGCACGTACGGACGGATGGACAGAAGCAAGGACGGACTGACAGACGCTTCACCCCACTCATCATAATTCACTCCGTGGAGATGCTCCGACACCGTTTTTATTGACATGCAATGCAATGCAACTGGCTACTATACGACGACTACGCCGACACGGCCCATACGACCTACAGCGTAAGGAGCTTCGCCCCTAAATAATTCTCCGCAGTTACCTTTGGTAATGACGCAAGTTCCGTTTTTCTCCAGGTTGTGCTCTGCTGCACTGGCCGTTGAACAGTACTGGGCACACATGAAAAGAAAGCCGTTCTTGGAGGCAGGCCGTTTTAAGTACACCGACCATTAAACGTGATATCATTTACAAACTAAGCATTTTCTTGGCATGAAAAAAGCACAGCGAAGTTCTCGGAACGCTATTTTAACCATCCACGAAGACTTAACATTCGCCTTTAGTGTATACAGGGGGCGTGTATATGTTAAAACCATCTAGATGGCGCCAACCGTGACTCCACGAACTCGCACCCGAATACATGCGCATGAATTTGAAGGCTAAAGCTTAGCATGTGTTTGGAAAAAGCGCTTAACGATCCCGAGCTCAATACCGTATTTCCATTCATCCGTTCGTCTCTCCGTGTCCAGATACCACTGGCAAGTTATGATACAGACTCTAAATTGAGTCGCTTGTTTCGTTTTGGGATCTTCAACTTTTCGGTAAATTTAGTTTGGTATTTCAATGTCGCTCTCAGCCAAACGTAATAATATTAACATCAACGACAAACATTTCATCAATGATACGCGTAGCGTTTATATTCACCGACAAACAGTACTTGCGGCTTGACCCGAAACCAGCTAGCGGGACTGTCTTTCTCGGGAAAAGAGAAGGCGCGCTGGCAAGCGATTCCACGTCAAGGGGTTCGGGGAATCACCGCAAGCATGTACATTCCCCGATACCACTTTTCTTACACCGTGCACAGTACCAAATGCTATATCGAACGCTATACATACACAAAAAACTTAGAAAAGACATACCATGGTATGTCGAATGACAACAGGCTCTCGCCGAAGGTATTTTAGATTTTACTATGTGTCCATTTTTCTCCCGAATTATAGACGTAAACAACGTCGCTGTAAAGGACCTCATGTGTTAATATTGGTGCGTTAGAGGCGCAATGGAGGCCCGTGTAGCGTGCGATGTACGTGAACCTTAAAGAACACCACATGGTCCAAATTTGGGGATTTCTCCCAAATGGCGTTTCTTATATTCATATCGGTTTTGGGACGTAAAACCCTGCAAGTTATATATATATATATGAGATATAACAGACAGTAATGCCAAGGAATGTACAGGGGAAGTTATTAGAACCAATGGAATGTAAATAAGAAGAAAGAAAAGTGGATGAAAAAATTACCAACTGTGAGCAGGAATCGAACCTACGACCTTCGAATTACGCGTTCGATGCTCTAACCACTGAGCTATCACAGCGGCCCTCCCTCCATCCACTTTTTTGGGTTTATCTGTGAATTTAGAAGTAGGAGTGACAGTCAACGCCATCTATAAGCCAAACAACGAGTGTGAAAACACTCTTATGCGCATGTTTGGCGTCACGTAGCACGTGAACTTATTATGAGCGGGCAGCTGATTAATTGTCCCTTTTATACAACCTAAACACACCAAGTCTGCCAGTACGAGACCCTCGTTCAATGAAATAAGGGAAAGAAGTGTATACCTAAGGGCTCGTTTTTCCGTGTTTTAACACAATATTAATAAGATATAACAGGCAGTAATGCCAAAGAATGTACAGGGCTCTGATAGCTCAGTGGTTAGAGCATCGAACGCGTAATTCGAAGGTCGTAGGTTCGATTCCTGCTCACAGTTGGTAATTTTTTCATCCACTTTTCTTTCTTCTTATTTACATGTCATTGCTTCTAATAACTTCCCCTGTACATTCCTTGGCATTACTGTCTGTTATATCTCATTAATATTGTGTTAAAACACGGAAAAACGAGCCCTTAGGTATACACTTCTTTCCCTTATTTCATTGAACGAGGGTCTCGTACTGGCAGACTTGGTGTGTTTAGGTTGTATAAGAGGGACAATTAATCAGCTGCCCGCTCATGATAAGTTCACATGCTACGTGACGCCAAACATGCGCATAAGAGTGTTTTCACACTCGTTGTTTGGCTTATAGATGGCGCTGACTGTCACTCCTACTTCTAAATTCACAGATAAACCCAAAAAAGTGGATGGAGGGAGGGCCGCTGTGATAGCTCAGTGGTTAGAGCATCGAACGCGTAATTCGAAGGTCGTAGGTTCGATTCCTGCTCACAGTTGGTAATTTTTTATCCACTTTTCTTTCTTCTTATTTACATTCCATTGGTTCTAATAACTTCCCCTGTACATTCCTTGGCATTACTGTCTGTTATATCTCATTAATATTGTATTAAAACACGGAAAACCCTTAGGTATACACTTCTTTCCCTTATATATATATATATATATATATATATATATTCTTTTCGTAGTAGTAAGATGAATTACTCTTTGATCGGTAAGAATTTGCTTCATTTAGACCCAGACTGCTCACAATATTTCCGGAGTTCTCATAGAACAGATAACTTTTAAGTCCATTGAAGATCGAAGGTCATGGTGTTTTCAACAACCATGACTAAAAGAACCTTGCGCAAAAGCGTGGGGATAGCACCCTCTACTGACCAGAGCGCATACGCGCTGGTAGATGTTCGGATTCCAGGGGTGCAATTTGGCGCCCAAACTGTCAGCCTCACTCTGGGTCATTTTGGAACGACGTCCGTATATTCTCGAGATTTAATTTGGGCATAGGCTCCACGAGCACCAGCCTGTCATCAGCGGCAGAAAAAAAAATACGCTCTGCGGTGCCAAGTTGCCGCGTAGGCACACGCCATTTAGAGAAGGCAAGCATGTCAGCATCCCTATATATAATTCAACTACACACAAAGTGTTCTCGGCGCAACCAACAAGCGTTCAGTTCTGCGTTCCACCGAAATCAGCCAGGCCCGTAGGGGGAACTATCTCGCTGGAACAAGCACGCGAAATTTGTCGGAAGTGCCAATTACTCTGACGGCGCATCGCTTCATCAACAGTTCTTTCGCAAATTTCTGACCATCGGTTAGCCCCTCCAGCAGGAATCGCTGCTTCAGTCCAGTCTGCACCCGAAAATCATTATTCCCTCAATACACGACGTGACGAGCTTCTGAATAATACCTCTCTGCTACTACGTTTACAATGTGTAATGTTTACAGTCCTACCGGCACTATCGATGTGTGCAGCCATGGTGTAAAAGCTCTTGATGTGTTATGTTGCTGGTTGTTCTTCTTGCCGTCGCCGCCACCACCACCCATTCACGTATATGTATATGTATGTATATATGTACGGGGAAGGATGCGCTAGCCCCCTTTTTTTGTGGAGCGAACATCACCTTTCCGGCCGCGGTCGCCTGCACGCGTACTTTTCTCGTGAGCGAACAGGGAACGCGGGGGGGGGGGGGGGGGGGCTTATAGTTATCTCGCTATCGCGGCAACGACGGCAATAATCCGCGCGTCTTGTGCTCCAACAGCAGGATGGAGCTTCTACTTCTACAGGCTGCGCTCTCAACACGAAAACAAAATTGCCCGCAGCTTCCCTCGGGGGAACACTGAGGAGGATGCGGAGCATATAATTGGTTAACGGGGTGTTAAAGTGCGACTTACTTGGGTCGATGGCTAAATTGGTTAACGTGGTTGTAGGAGGGGGTGTTAAATGAGTGAACACGTACACACGTATGCGAAAGGGCGGCGCTGGTCGAAGGGACGTCGATCATTGTGTTTGTGGATTCGTTGGAATTCATTTCACCGCGACCTTGGACGTCGACGCGCCGTACAAACCAACCGACGAGCGGCAACTGAGCGAGCGAGCGCCGACCTTGAGTATATATACAGCACGACGGCGCATGCACTGTCAGCTGTTGAATGTTCTCGAAGCGCGACGCCCCATGCGCGTCAACTGGAGAATCAGGAGAATTGTAGATGTCGAACGCGGTGTGTAGAGGAGGAAGGGTGCACAGATGGTGGAGGAGTGAAGCGCGCGCGGTGTGTAGAGGAGGAAGGGATGCACAGATGATGGAAGAGTGGGCGACGGCGCGACGGCGCATGCGCGCGCGTCAGCTGTCGAATGTTCGAGAAGCGGTGTGGACGGCGCGGACGGCGCGGACGGCGCACTACAAGGCGCGAGTATAAGATGCTCCGCATCTAAAAATGGCAGCATATCCACGGAGTGAATGATGGAGGGTGGGGCGAAGCATCTGTCCGTCCATTCGTACTTGCTTCCGTCCGTCCATGCGTGCGTCTGTGGGGCCTCCCGTGCGTCCATCCGCCCGTCCGTGCGTGCGTCTGTTCATGCGTCCGCACGTCCATCTGTAGGTCCGTCCCTGCGTTTGTCCTTGCATCCGCTTCTGCGTCCGTCCATGCATCCATCCGTCTGTGCAGCCATCCGTGCGTCCATCCATGCATCTCTCTGTGTGTCCGTTCGTCCACCTGTTCAGCACTCCATGTGCCACCATCTCGCATCTTTTCATCATATATTCCCCATATAGAAGCACCGCCATCCAGCGGACATTCCAAGGACTGAACTAGAGGAGGCACACGCACACTTTCTTACAACTTGCGCTTCGTGTCTACTTCCCACCTTTAACCACCTCGAGTTCATGGTATATACTAGTTCACTGTATTCATGGCACTGCAGCCCAACGCTCGCCAAACTTTTCTAAAGCCAAGAAGGTTACGCCTAGCGAGTATAACCTAGCAAACCTTTCTCGTCAGATAGTGCTCAATGAACATGCCAATGGCTGCTAATGGGAATGAGAGGCAGGAGAATCCGGTTTTTAGCTAACGCGCACGCTTCTTATATTTCATTGTTCAACAACGCACAGGAGAAATCTCTTACCGGCACCACCTTGCAGGTCAAAGCGTAAGAGACGTTACGCACTACTACTAGGGACGAACGGGTGCCGCTTTAAAGAGCTTCGCCCCTAAAAGCCACACGCATGAAATACATGCTTGAAGCAGTCGTTAGCTCTGCACTACGGTCTTGCGTGCGCGTTTTCTACAGACTAAAGTAAAGGGTATGAGGTCGATGGCAGGGACGGCGGGCTTCTTTACGGTCGCTGGCTCCCCGCCGTCGTTCGCATAACTGATGCTCGCCAGTGAGGAGGCGCGTACAAAATGAAGGTTTATTTACATTGAGTAATGAAATGAAACTATACAACGATTGAGCAGAGATACAGCGCTAATGTACAAAAACTCTTCGTGGCTTTTATAGCCCGTTGATTCCTCACACGACAGTGCGAAGAGGACGGTGACCACTGTTGCCATAAATCAGGTGACGTTAAATTTCAGTGATCCACCCACCAGAAAGGGTGCAGATATTGGACCACTCACCTGATGAGGAACACGGGCGCAAATGTCCAATGGGTAACACGAGCGCACCACACAAAGACGCACCCGGTCCGCGTCTTGAAGGCTTCGCAGGGCGAGGGGGTAGAATCCGGTGGAGAGAGAAGGTCGAGCTCCTCAGGGGAGAAGATGGCCGCCAACACGAACGTCAGCAGCGGTCCATGGCTGTGTTGTGCTACTGTGTTTCCAGAAGTTTCTCGAACCCGGCAATCCAGGTGCTCGATCCCTGAGAACTGCTACTGTTACGCCTTCCCACGCTTCCGAACTGTTGGTCCTTTGTCAAGGCCTTGCGTAGGCGACAATGGCTGTGTGGCGTGGTTGACCTTATGAGAACTGCCACAGTGGCGCCGTCTCACGCTGTTCGAATCCATTCAACAAAAGGGTTGTTTCGCAAAGCTTTCGTTGTGACCCGACCACCGCTAACTACCTAGGGGACAGCGTCGTGTGCGGTGCTTGTGACTGGGCGCCGATGGGGTTGAAAGCATTCTGATTGATTGATTTGTGGGGTTTAACGTCTCAAAACCACCATTTGATTATGAGAAGTTGAAAGCATTCTGGCAGACCGGCTTACGCACAATGGCGTCTGCTGAGACGAACTGCCGGGCTGAACGTAACACTAAGCAGTACCTTAAGAAAGAATATATCAAAGGGCACTTCATCAAGACATGTTTGAAGAAGGTAATATATAGTATGTGAATTAAATTTAAAACGTTTTTAACGGTTCGTCGAAGTGTGTTCTAGAACAGTATGGTAAAGTAGTGTTCTACTGTCTATGGTACATCTCGGAGAACATTAACTAAAGAAACAAAAACACTTTTCTTTTACAACCATGGTTTCACCGGCAGGCTATCTATATAAAGTTAATCGATGAATGTTTTTGTATCAGCATAAATATACATTTTCCGGGCTCGTTTTAGTACGCCTCATGTCCTGGAAGGTCGAAATACAATGAGCAGTGAAGTAAGGCGTAAAAAGCATGTATAACACATCATCCAGTTTGTGCCCGATACTGCACGTACGTATTCTATGGAAAATCGGACTTTGAGAAGGCGGACAGTGATCAAAGCTTCCTGTATAAATCTCCACAAACACGGGTGTGCAGAGACATGTGAATAAACAAGTTAGGTAAGACATTAACGTAAGTATTTCGCATGAATTATCGAATTATGGGGTGGGTGTTGTCGCGAAAAAAAAAACCAAACCGTGAATCTAGTTGCCATAGATATAAATGAACAAATCCCAGTCCTCCATCCTTTACTGGCCTTAGTATGTTGTCCCGTCTCATCAGTTCAAAAGTCGGGGACCCCATGAAAGTTGCGAAAGTCCGATGAAAACGATCTATTAGATCGAGCGTAGTGTAAAAGTTGCAAAGCAGGGTAACGTTTTGTAGCTAAAAAAAGTACAGCGATCTTCAGCTCTCCCAAAGATGCAGAGGCGAGTGGAACGAAAGTGTGGACCTGTCATTCAAACGCAGTTGAACTCATCTAAATGTTTAGGATTATAGTTTGAATCATGGGGTAGTACGCCAGACAAGTTCTCAAAAATTATTTCGACTCGTATTCCGCCAACCTACCTTGGTGTGCCACTGAATGCGTACAGAATCAATGCGCGTTACTGAAAACGGCGCGTTCCTAAGCTTGACTGAGCCACGCCGATGCTTGGAACTCCTTTGCAAACTGGCCTTATCCAGGCTTGACGTCGGGAAATAAATCGCGATAATATCAGTAATAAAGCGTCTTATAAAAGCAAAGGAACAACAAGGTGTCACACAATGTGAGTTGCGCAACGAATGGGTCAACGAATGCTCCAAAATTTTAGAAAAGCTTGATTTTGTGCACCTAACAACTGTGGCGCATACCCACTGTGAGGCATTGTGGGGATTGCAAAATCTTCTGGCATGCACATAAAAAAATCGACATCGTAAGTTAAGTAAATATACTGGGGAGTCACCTTTACACAAAATGTGCTTTGTGATCCACACGTCGATTCAGTTTTGGCCAAGTTATCTCGAGTGGCCGGCATGATGGCGCGTCACAGCTGTATGTTACCCTTTAAAATAAAGCTTCTTGACTTACAACACACTCGTTTTTTCTTCCTTATACTATTTTTTGTATGGGGTACGATGACACAAACTAATCTTGAAAGACCTCACATACTACAGAAATAATTTTTATGATCACTTTTTAATGTGCCATATAACTCCAACACTTCAGATTTATTCTGGAAATAAATATAATTCGCGTGTTTGACCTTTATAATTATAAGTTATCTCTAGCGTTCAAACGCAAAATAAAAGAAAACTTAGAGAGAAAGAGAGAAACAAAGGAAAGGCCAAAAGAAAACTTAGTTTTTTATGAGCTATCTAATCTAACAAAAAAACACCTTCATATGGCACTCGTCACACAGAACCGTGAAAGGTGGTCACTGCGCGGGCAAATTACTCTGTGCAGCGAATATCTTACACCTTACCAACCCTTTTGAACTGATGTCATAAATCAAACATTAAAGTAACATTCACTTTTGTACGAACACTTCGTGACCATTTCATCAATTTATGCTCACATAGTAAACAAGAGTAATGCTGATGTAACTGTTTATGTATGAATTAACAGTAATTTTTTCTTGTTTCTTTCTCATCATCTGTGCTGCCGCTGCCTGCATTGTACAGGTGGCTGCGTGTCCCTGTCAGGTTACTAGTGCTCTAAGCGACCTTTACCCACAGTCTTCTTCATCGTTGATGGAAATAAAGAAGTTATTATTATAATTCTTCATATTCGTCAGCTACAGCACAAAAATTGCCTAGTTACTTGCAAGTGTGCAAAAGGCACCACGCTTCTCCGAAGAATCACGAAGAATGGCACAGTGGATTCCTGCCTACTGCACAATTATTTATGGCGTAATTGGTACCGTGCGAGTGTTCTCGCAGCAGCTACTCAAAGAGTGTAAAAAAAAGGCTCTGAAAGGCCACTCTTTCAGCTTTCGCTGTGACAGTGCTACGCGTTCAGCGCAGGCCTGGCGGTTTTTATTGTACTTGCGTCGCAAATAGCGTCCGGATGTAAATTAGCTACGACAGCTTAGAAGGTTATTTCCAGGAGTCTGTCTGTTGCAGTAAGTTCCTTAATTTGCAGCCGTAACCGGTGTAAGCGGTAATCGCGAAGTGACGATGCAGTCCCTGCTGGATCGCAGGTGCAGCACCGGACTGAGAAATCGAGAATGGGGAAGATGGGGTGCGAACTTCAATTTGAAGCGAGCGCCGTAATTTTACGTCAGAATAGGGGCACACAAGAACACCCGTGTGAGGGCGGCACGGCGCGCGCATTTAATTCACTCTCACGGGAAGAGCAAATTAAATTCCAACCTATTCGTATATATACCTGAAAAAACTGAGCTTCCTCGAACAATTGAGGAATATTTCCCTTTCCGTTCTTTTTTTTTTCTTTCAGTAAGCAGTAAGAAATCCAGAAAGTTCACATTCAGCCAAGCTCCCGCACCCGATATGAGAATACGCTCGGAGAAGAATTCCAAGCCCACATTTAGCTTCAAGCGCTCGTTTGTCTTCAAATTAAACGTGCAAGAAAAAGCTCATCAGATGTTTAATTGCGAATGGTTCCACACGCTTACCAAAGTACGTAATAAACAGAAACATCACTATTCTTACTTCGCTAGCGAAGCTGAGAAGAGCATGGGAATTCAATCAGTCTTAAAGCGGACGGAAATTTATTCTAGGCCCTCCAAAACAGAATCCTCGGAATCATTTCATCGCGCTGTGCTGCGCTTGTTGCCTCCCAACTCTTCCGTTTATTTGTTTACATTCATGTCGTTATCGCACACTTCGAATTGTATTATTAATATCCAAGCTAGCAATCGCACAAATCGCACTTCCGTCATACTTCACCGAGTTGCAACCTAAAAAAATGCAATACCCAGCAACTCCACCAATTGAGAAGAGGTTTATTGGCGGTATGTTTCTGTGGTGATTCTTCGAATGCAACACCGCGAGTAAGAGCGGAGCAGCGTCTAGAAAGATTACGGCAACACAGCAGGTCACAGCGAAACACCATCTATAAGGATGACAGCGACAAAGCTATAGTCAGAGCGAAATGCCGTGTAGAAAAATGACATCAACGCAGCGAGTCAGAGTGGAGCGCCGTCTAGAAATATAACACAGCGAGTCAGAGCGAAACACCGTCCAGAAAGATGGCAGCAAAACAGCTATAGTCAGAGCAAAACGCCGTGTCCCCACGGCTCCGGTGACGTATTTCCGGCACGGATTTGACGTTGTAAAATGTATGCTAACAAAATGCAAAAAAATGAAAACGAGAAGTAAAAGCTACGTCGCTTCGCTTCGAACCAACGACCTTTCACTCCGAAAAGTACGCCACGAAACCACTCCATCACAAAGTGTACATTGTCGGCTTTGCTAATGGCAAACTTTTTATATACACTGTATATTTCGTGGTCCTCTGAACTCCGCGTCTTCAGTGCATTTTCGTCATCAGTATAGCGAGCTGGCGCGAAAGCCTCACGTTGGGCACGCTCTGAGGTCGTCGCTTCTCCCGTTTCTATGAGCTCGCACCTCCACGGGGCATGGTCTTTCCTGCACGCACGCTTGTACGAATCGTGATTCGGGAGAGCACGAAGGTCACTTCGATCGCTGCCACGGCCGCGTTTGCGAAAGAAGCACGCTGCTCATACAACCGTCGTTCGCTTTCACCTCGTGAACACTTGTACGTTAATTTCGTCCGTTTTAGGGGCGAAGCTCCTTATAGCGGCACCCGTTCGTCACGCGTCCCGTCGTAGTATGTAACCAGTCTTACGCTTTGACCTGCAAGGTGGCGCCGGTGTGAAATTTTTGACCTGCAAGGTGGTTCCGGTGAGAGATTTCTTCTGTGCGTTGTTGAACTATAAAAGATAGTGCTCAATGCACATGTTAATGGCTGCTAAGGGGGAATGAGAGACAGGAGCATTCGGCCTTTAGGTAACGCGCACGCTGCGATCCCCATTAGCAGCTATTGGCATGTACATTGAGCACGATCTGACAAGAAAGGGTTGCTACGTTATACTCGCTGGGTGTAACCTCCTTGGTTTTAGAAAGGTTTAGCGAGCGTTGGGCCGCATAGCCATGAATAAAGTGAACTAGTATATACCATGAACTCGAGGTGGTTAAAGGTGGGAAGTAAACCCGAAGCGCAAGCCGTAAGAAAGTGTGCATGTGCCACCTCCCGTTTAGTCCTTGAAATGTCCGCTAGATGGCGGTGCTTCTATATGGAGAATATATGATGAAAAGATGCGAGATGGTGGTACTTGGAGTGCTGAACAGATGGACGAACGGACACACAGACAGATGCATGGATGGACGCATGAACGGACGCAGGCGCGGATGCATGGACGAACGCAGGGACGGACGCACGAACAGACGCACGCACGGACGGGTGAATGAACGCATGGACGGTCACACAGACGTACGCATGGACGGACGGAAGCAAGAATGAATGGATGGACGAATGCTTCGCCCCACTCCCCATCATTCACTCCGCGGATATGCTGCCATTTTTTTTTTCTTTCTGTTAGAGCAGCGCGCTTTAAACATCGAATTTTGACAGTTGTTAGTCTATGCTCATTTCGTGCGTGATTTATGCTGGAGCTGTGCGTCGCAAATTTCGAGCTGCTTGCCTTTCTTCGGGTGATATTACAATATTTTGCAATAGCATTCATTTGTTTGCCCTTGGGGCGAAACAATGCACAAAAACCGCTCAGC
Source organism: Rhipicephalus microplus (assembly GCF_043290135.1). Classification (NCBI taxonomy): domain Eukaryota; kingdom Metazoa; phylum Arthropoda; class Arachnida; order Ixodida; family Ixodidae; genus Rhipicephalus; species Rhipicephalus microplus. The sequence goes on from NC_134703.1 coordinate 76,445,904, forward strand.
TACCTCTATGAAAACGCACTTCACTTTCATGTTATGTCAATTTCTAAACTTTTTTTCCCAATAGTCACCAAGCCCATAGCCGGTATCTAAACGATCACCAACGCGAGGACGCTCATGTCACATCGCGGAAGTGCACCACGACTCGCTGGAGAAAAAAACACAAATATTGAGGGGGAGGAGGGGAAGTGAATACTTCTAATGCGTTTTGTTCGTCTGGGCCGCTGCCCTCCCACGCGGCCAGCCGAGTCATGGAGAACGAATGGCCCCCTGTCAGTGCTTTTTCGCCAGGAACGTGACCTCAGAAGAAGGTACAAAGCAGTAAGCCGGCTGCCTCTTGCGAAAAGATAACGCCCGCGCTCCTCCGCCATAACTTTCGGTCGCGGCGCTGATCCCCTAGGAATGCGCCACGAGTTGATCCACTCTAAAAGCTATGGCCGCCTCCTCGGGGAGCAAACTGCCGCACAACGAAATCTGGATCATAGCAGAGAGGGTCCCTTTTGTACATATATATTTGATAGTGCGGGGGCAGAATACCCTGGACGCCATGGTGACCCTTTGATCGTGGCTCGTTCCTTGTCGTTCACTGCCGCGCACGTGTTGACGATGTACTGCCTCCTGTCTCAGTGATCGCCCGGATCGTGCACGTCAGCGATCAAAAGTAGCTCGGCGCAGCAGCCTGTAGATCCTCATTGTTGCAGCGAACATCGTGCCATAGTGTCGGAATCTTAGCGTTATTATGGACGAAAACAGCCCTTCCAGCAGCAGCCTAGCCATCGCTTGTGTCATCGCGATATGCTGCCCCTCGGTGACCGGCTTTCAGACATGCCAAATATTGCTAGGTCCTCGTCTTCGCTTTATTTCTATCTGTACGGATGGGCAACCCTGCGATGCCTCGTTTTAATGTCAAAGAAGAAGGTTGCAGGACTGGTAAGGGAACGTGAGAAATAATAATAATAATAATAATAATAATAATAATAATAATAATAATAATAATAATAATAATAATAATAATAAGAGGAGGAGGAGGAGGATGAGGAGGAGGAGGAAGAAGAAGAAGAAGAAGAAGAAGAAGAAGAAGAAGAAGAAGAAGAAGAAGAAGAAGAAGAAGAAGAAGAAGAAGAAGAAGAAGAAGAAGAAGAAGAAGAAGAAGAAGAAGAAGAAGAAGAAGAAGAAGAAGAAGAAGAAGAAGAAGAAGAAGAAGAAGAAGAAGAAGAAGAAGAAGAAGAAGAAGAAGAAGAAGAAGAAGAAGAAGAAGAAGAAGAAGAAGAAGAAGAAGAAGAAGAAGAAGAAGAAGAAGAAGAAGAAGAAGAAGAAGATCTTGCGAGGTTTGACTCCCGAAATGACCGCATGATTATGAGAGACGCCGGAACGTCGGAGTAGAGGACTTTGGAAATCATGACCTTCTGATGTTTTTTTTTTTTTTGTACAATCCGCATCCGCACATCGGGCATCTGCGCGTAGCTCGAGATACTCGTGGTAGCAGCTTTTAAGGTTCGCCTTCAAGTGCGCATCATAAAACTTCCACGATTTGAGGACCCACGGTGACAAAACGCGCGGAGCGCTGGTCACACGTGCTCGTGAGCGTAAAGCTATGTACTGCAGTTCAAATAGCATTAAAGGGCCCCCCTCGCGCTTTTGTCGTGGCTCATGGCGCATGGGCGATCATGTGATCAATTTTTCATACACGGCTACTATATATATTGATTTTGTAATTAAAACACGCAACTAGCCCTCTGATACGCTGAGCTTCATACCGACTGTGAGCTACACGAGCATTCAGGCTGAGTTTTACGGTCAGCCCATCGGTCTACAGCCGTTTCACTGTGCGATTAACAAGCCTCTTTCTTTTCGTACTGCAAAAAAATGTTAATAAATAATACTGACTTCTGAACATCCAGCGCTTCGTATGCGTCTTCACATTGTTTACGCAGCGCTGTGCTTGACGCAGGTGTGGTCGGCGGACCCTTTACGCGACATGGTGGAGCGGGGCGTGGGAGAGTCACAAGTTTATGTATTATCGAGAATTCTACATAAACGGTGACAGCTTTCGATATGAAAGAAAAGAGGAAAGTGTTAATAATGTGGTTTCACACGTCATAGGGCGTTATCACCAACCACCACCTCCTCCCCTTTTTTTCAATTTGCTTCATGCTGAAGAAAAAGTTAGGGGTTTCGTGGAACGCCGAGGAAACCTAGGCCAGAAAGTTAGAGAACCCCTGCGCTAACTCATCGAAGTATCTTGTGATGCGGAATGCAAGTGTCGTATCAGATACATTTATTCTGATAGTATCTTGTATCTCAAAACGTTTGCAAAATATCTTTGTCCCCTTATACTAAGGACAATCTTTTCCCAAAGAATGTGTGACAAAGTACCATATGGGGCAAAGTACCCTAGCCCAGCCCTAGTGGGGCACTGAACGCCAGGCTGACGTCACTGTTTCTTTCAACAAACATTTCTCTCCTTCCCATTACCTCCTGTCAAGCTCATAAGGCTTCTTCAACACAGTTGATGGTTCAATCGATGTTTCGCTTTCAGAACTTCAAGGCTGTGTTGCGTCGAGTGGGCCTTTTCTGTAGCCCTTGTCTATAGCCTGCGCTAATTTCAAGACGCATGCAGATCCAACCATCCAACGTTTCCAGCCTTACTCCCTGCCGTCATGAAGCGCAACCAAACAACCTCGGGAAACAAAACTGTCTTCGAACATTCTATTTTTTTTTTATTTTTTCTTGCATATAACACGAGCGGTGAGAAGAAAATATAAACGACCCTATCAGTGCTCCCCACCGGGAACGTGACTTGGCGGGAAGACGAATACGAGCGTGTAAGGAATCTTGCCAACAGATAATTACACATCTCCTCCTTCTCCTGCACAGCTTCGGCCGCAGCTGCGATTCCCAGAGAACGTGCCTGAGCGTGTGGCCGCTTCAAAAGAGAGAGAGAGCAAAAATGCCAACATCTGGGTCGAAGCAAAGTGAGCCTTACTTTCTTTCTGACTTAGCGGTGCGTGAAAGGACCTTGACAACATGTGCCTCGTGTTGCTGCGCTCTCTTGTTATTTTTTTTGTTAGCGTTTTCTCTATTCGCGAATCGGTAAAACAACACGAAGAAACGATTCCCGTTATCTCATCGCCTTCAGAGCTGGCTGTAACCGACCGAACATCCTTAACGCGGTTACCGGGCGATCATTTCTGCCGGCAGCCAGAACTTGGCACTATACATCCGGGCTACCTTTGCGATATGATCCGATTTAGTAACCTGCTTGAACACACGACCAGAAAAGTACAGCGCCTCTGTTGTCTTTCTTCCTGGCCGCTTCCTTTCTTTATAGCTTCTCGTTTTCTTTTAATTTTCACGTTTCTCCCCAGAAGCACATGCAGAATACAAAGGTGTGTGCGTGCGCAAGCTTGTATATGTGTGCGTGCGTGCTCCCATATATATGTGTGTGCGTGCGTTTGCGTGCGTGCGTGTGTATGTGCGTGTGTGTGTGAGTTGCTATAGCGCAGTTATTGCTCAGTCACATTCAACGAGGATCTCGATAGCAGGCAAGTGAATAGCTTGCCACAATACTGTCTCATATGCAAGGTCTAATCATAAACAAGAAAACTCGGTGTCTCTTATGCATTCGCTTAAAACGACTCGAATGTGGAAGTGACCTGGTGTGGCTATATTGTAGTCATCAGCGTAGTCATGATAATGAAGTCATCTCAAGCTCAAGCGATAATATGATGATGACGATCATTATTATCGTCATGACTATGGTCTTCAATTATGATGATATTAGGTGTCATTCGTATTAACAAAGACCATGCCAGCGGTCTCATTGAACACGACAACGTTAAAGACCACATGCCGCAGAAATTTCGTGTCGCTGTCAGTGTCAGCGTTTGAGATTGTGAATGAGAAATCATTTTGTTCGTGACCGAAAAATCAATGAAGATGTCAATAAAATAAATAATAAAAAATTACGGTCGGAGTGAGAATCGAGCTCAGGCCCTGTGCTCTGCCACAGAGCCCCGATATTTGCTGAAAGGGCTTTGGAAAAAATTGCTACATTAATGTATCGCAGTGGAAGGAGTCTCCTTAACGCATTCTAGTAAATAGCATGGCAGACGCGTGGACTCGTGCCAGGTGTCAAAAGATGTGAATTGAGCGAGAAGTGGGTGTTTTGAAGAATCACCAGTCACAAAGCGCTCAGGACGCTGTTGTTGAGGAGTCGCTGATTTTTTCATAAAGAACTGGTTGAGACTGTATTCTGTATATTGGTACACGGTTTACACTAAGAAGAGGACGCCGTGAGTATCGTGACAGGCGCGCACGATTCTGTGCGGCCCATTTCACATCAATCACCACAGACGGAGCGTAGTGCGACCGTCTCGCTAACTGGGAGAAAGCGGAAGGCAGCGTTCCACAACGCGTTCCACAACGGCCGCCGCAGACAAGCCTCCATTCATGCAGCGCTTTATCTCCATATATATGGCTTTGGTGGATGCCCTCGCCACATACCTCAGTGATGACGTCATCAATGACGCACAACGGTTCGCGCTACTGTGGCGTCACGGAACCTGTCGTCTCGCCACTGTCGTTCTCTCCAACTCGCACTGTCCTCGCTGTCTCCATGTTTTATCCTCCACCGCCCTCCGTCTTCGCTCTCTTTCATCCTCGTTCGCTCTCCCCATTACGACGACGCAGCAGAACGTAGGAAGGGGTGCCCAAGAGCTACCACCCCAACGTCGCGGGTTCGATCCCGGCTACGGCAGTCGCATATCGATGGAGGCGAAATGGTAAAGGCCCGTGTACTGTGCTATAAAGGGCACCAGATGGCCGAAATTTCCGAATCACACCACTACGGCATCTCTCCTAATCATATCGTAGTTTTGGGACGTATCTTCCCCAAGTGTCAGACTGAACGTCCTTCTCAACGCGCTTTTTAGGAGCGAAGCTCTTAAAGCCGTGGGTCTTTCCATGCATGCCTCTTTTCTGACCAGTTCGTAATCACCTAGTTGTATGACTCTCTCAGCAGGCAGCGCTAGCGTGAGTGACAGACAGACGGACACATGGACGGCCGCACGGACGGACGGACGGAAGCAGAGACGGGTGAACAAAAGCATGCATGGACAGACGGACGGACGCTTCGCCCCACTCATCATTCACTACGTGGATATGCTGCGATTTTTTTAACACGAAAGTATTTTATGACCGGGTCCACCAAACTTCAGGGACGTATTTCGGTCACGGATATGACGTTGTCAAATTAATGCTACCAAACGAGAAAGACTGAAAAACTTTTTCAGAAATGTTCCCCGCCGCACGTCAAACTACTAACTCACTGGGAAACGATGAAAAGTGCCCGGTTTTTTATCGCCTGAGCTATTGAGGCAATTTCTGAGTGCTGTAAGAACGCACCTCATATCTTATCTTTCGCACATTCTCTTTCGCGCCGCGCTCTTTGTTAGCGAGGCGGGGCGGTGCCGCCGTCTGTGCGTGCTCAAGAGAAGCAGTGCGGCATAACGCAGTTAAAGCATGCCGTCAGAGATCACCCGACCGCGCGCATTCTTGGAGGCCACGGTTAAAAATTCTCGATAGCAGCGACAAACCGTGACTGAACGAGCATCGTAGAGTTGCCTATACAGTTATGTTCCTTGCATTTCGCTTCATGTTAGCGAGTGACAACTCGTTGTTGAAATTGTGCAGCTTCTATATGCACCAACGATGTTTCACCACCAACTACTTCGAGTGTGATAGCACTGACGTACTTAATTAAACTTCTGCAGTAAGCACTGCCATGAGACGACGATGTCGACGGCGAGTGTCGTGCCTTGACGAAAAGAACCTGAGGCCAGCAGGACCAGCGCGCGTTAGCGGCTCAAGCTACGAACCTATGCACCCCGCGTTGCTGAAGGGCAGTGTGAGAGCTGGCGTAAGTTTGAGGAGCGTACACAACGCTGTTCCTCTCCAAAACTACCTCGCACAACTGTATTCGTATATGCCAAATCATGTGCAGAACGTCCGTCTGGTTTGGGTACCAGGCCACACTGGATTAGAATTAAATGAAGCAGTGGACTGGCACCATCTGTTAAAGAACCTCTCCTAAATATTCTAAAACCATCCCGCAATAACACGTTCGCATGATTGAGAAACGTTTGTGTGCTCGAGGAACATACTAAATCTTTTGACCTGAGCGACACAAGTTTCCAGCACATTAGGTAGCCGTGGAAATAGCTCATGGTGCAGCACAATTAAGACATTTGGAAGCTACGTTAACACGATTGCGATGCAGACTACGATGACTAAATTTTTACTTGCACAGGCCTGCATTCCTTCCTTTCTCCCAAAGTAACTTTTGTAATGAAGCCGAAACAATCGAGCACGTTTTATGGACTGTCGAATATATCCGAAACCTAAGGCAAAGATTTCTGAAACCACCTTTTTAAAAAATTGGCCTTGAGCTTTCTACATCGGCGTTGCTCTCCCTGAAGGCGTCAGCAATAGGGCACTGCAACAGGGTCATTTACGATGCTATATTTATTATTTAGATACATCAAATATAATGCCATGTTAGTACTATCAGTACCTCTAAACATTACCTTTCATTTATATATTCACCTCAACTATATCAATTAATTAGTTGATATGTCTAAGTTCAAGTAATATTGCATTAAAAGACACGATAAGTATTACAAATATTTTTGTTTCTCTTTAGATAATCTTTTTCGCATACTTTTCGTCATTTTTTCTCCTCTCTCTTCTTTTTATTATTTCTTTATTTTGTTTTACAAATGCTACTGCCGCACGCCATGGCCGATCCCCTGTGGTGGGTTATGCCGATCTTCAGGGACTCATCATCATCATTATCATCTTGTCAGTCACCTGCCTCGTGGGCACGCGCCGCAGAAGAAGCCGCAACGTTGTCCTGGTTGCCCACCGGAAACCTTCCCGTCTTCAGAAAAACGCTCGCCGCATCAAATGCCCGGCGAAGAGGCGTCAATCAGCTCGGGCCCTCGCACTATCATCGCGCTTTTCGTTCTGCTGGCACCACCGCTTTTTGCCGCACTGGCGGCACTCGCCTGGATACTGGTTCACAGCTTCGCCAGCACCGACGGCGAAGTGCCCAAAACCCCGCCCTTCTGCTGCCCGGACGCTATGGAGACTATACTGACGCTGTCGAATTTGACGAACGATCCCTGTACCGACTTCCTCAGTTACGCCTGCTACAGGAAGAGCGAAGTAGACCGCACGGCGGTCGCTGTTCGAGCGTACATGTCGGCCGTGGTCCACCCTACTCTCCAGGCCAAGTTGCGCTCGCCGGTGAGCGACAAAATTTGGACGAGCCACAAGAGCTGCCTCTTCGCTGCCGTCAGAAACTTGTTCACTCCCGAGCACGCAGTGACCGCCGTCATCGACCTCTTTCACCACTGGTCGGGAACGTCCACGAGCTCACCCAGCGCTTCCATCGACTTGGTCCGACTGGTCAGCGTGCTACACTTCAGCTACGACATTTCCAGCGTGTTCAGCACCTACTACAAGTTGTCGTCTAAGAGCGACGAAGCTGCTACCTTCGTCATATGCTTCCGTCTTGCACCCGACATCGGATTCGTCACTCTTAGAGACGACCACGCCACGTTTGAGGCCGCCAGGAGACACGCTGGCGTGAACGCTTCCCGCGCGGACGTGTCGAGACTAGCGCGCCTTTTCCGCGGAGCTCGTAAGACATCCGTCGATGAGAACATTATCGTCCCGATGGCTCTGCTGGACGAAAAGTTTCCAAAGGAGGCCTTATCAACGTGGCAAGACATTCTGAGCACCTTACCGGCGATCGCCATAAAGAACCCTCCGGATGTCGCCGCGGTCGTGCGGATACTGATGGACGAAAGCACCCTTTTCCAAGCAACAGCGCTGCTGTACTTCTCCATCAGCACGACGTTGCTCATGTTTTCCGAAGAAATTAGGCGGGCACCCAGTTTAGCGGATAACGCGGCACTCTGCGAGGGTCTGACGCTGGAACTGTCTCCTCTCTGGGATGTGTTGGCGACGCAGCAGATGACCAGTCCTGTCCGTGACCAGCTGGTCATGCGACTTTACCACAGAGTCTCTGAATCCGTAATTGCGGACGCGCGACACATCTTCGCTTCCCACGTAGACACTGAAAAGGTGCGACGCGTTGTGCGAAGCATGCGCGTCGTTTTGGCGGCAAACCTGACCAGCTCGTACGTGCGCTATCTACCCTTCATGAGCGACGACTACTTCGCCAATAAGTTCGAAATGCGAAGATTCTATAGTCAAGTGAGTAACGAAATCTCGCTTGTTTAGTAAACCAAAGCTCACTCGTTCCATAAACTCTAATTTTTTTCAACACCACTCTGGGTTTCAACGTGGTTTTGATCGTCCTTGATTTTAGGTTTACGAGATAACAGTTTTGCTCTGCTTTGCAGCTAATCCAAAATCGTGGGTTCGACACTGGCCGCGGCAAACTCTAGGCAGTGGTGTACTATGCGATGTCAGGCCTCTTTCCGAAGCTATCATGTGTTTGAAATTTTTAGAACCTCCCTATGCGGCGTGTATCATCATATTGTGGTTCTGGCGCACAAAAACACAAACAATTATTACCTTTCTGATTTCTAGAGGCACAAAATTAATTTTTTTTACTTGGTTAGCCTCTTTCTGGGACTCGTTCTGCCCGACGACCTTCACCGATGTAGTAATATTTGCTGGGGTTTTGCGCGCCAAAACCATGACATGTTCCTGAGGGGCGTGTCATTGAAAGGCTCCAAAAAAAATTCGACCGTCTGGTATGATTTAACGTGTCTTGACATCGCACGACACACGGGCCTCTGGATTCCGCTCCCATCGAAATGCGACCGTCGCAGCATCGAACCCGCCTCTTTCGGGCCAGCTGCCAAGCACAGTAGCATCTGCGGTGGCTAGCTTCACCGATGTGCTAGCTGTCCTGAAACTATTCAGCGACAAATTTTTTTCTTAAATTATCATCGCATTCGGCTTAGGAATATTTTATCTTGACCTGCTGTATCTGCACCAGAGTTCATATGCAACTGTACATAATAACAAGCACTTAATGTAACGCTTCTTTGAATAAAAAAAACTCATTTCTCTACCTCAAATAATGGCCTCGGAGAGAAATTATGCTCTAATAAAGAAGCACTTTGTTGCTGTGACGGGCAAGACTGGCCAAGCGTTTGACGATGAGTTAATAGCAAGGTCGTTAAATTCGCTCGGTTCAATCGACCAGCTGTATAATACATGAACAACGTTTGCCGCCCTCTTCCTTCAACGCCTAAAGCATGAAGCCGGGCGTCCTGACGAAAGTAGAAGCCTGAAACAGCGATTTGTCACACAATAAATGTCGATATTCAGTTTCAACCGCATCAGATATATAAAGAGTAAATGAATTCCTCAAAAACCTTTCTATGTATTCGCGACCCAACGAGATCTCAAGCAAACGATGATTGACAACCGCCGTTGCTGACGTACAGTCTAGCGCTAGAAATTTCGCGATTTTCGACCTATCGGAAATGTGTACTCTTACAGCAGCCAACGAAACCGACGAAAATCGACAATGCACCTTTGTGTTCTCAACAATAGGTGCTAGTGCGGCAAAGCAAAAAAAAAAGAGGGGAAGGGGGGGGGGGCTTGGTGGGTTTTTTTTAAGTGCACTCCCTACATGCGCTTATCCCCCGTATTCTAGAACGTCCCTTCACTCAACGCTTCACCTTCACTTGAGAAAGCCGATGGGAGCGCCTTCTCTAAGAATGGCAAGTCACTGCATAACAGGGATAATCTGCTGCGATTCTTGAGTAGCACAGCGTCATTTTCATCCGAGCAGTAGCGCACTACTCAGCTCTGTCAAGTGAAGGGTGAAAGCCGAGTCGAGGCGCGTTTGTGAATACGGGGGTAAATGTCAAGAACTGAAGAAGTGCGTCACATGAAGCGTCTATGTCGCCTCACAGAGTGCATACGACGCCCGCGATTGAAACAGCGCGTTTGTGTTCCAGTTGATCAAGAGCAACGCGCTGCGGGGTCTCTACGGATTGTACACGCTCGGCGTCGACTTGTCTCGCTCGTTCATCAGCAGAATCGAAGACCAGATCGCGGTCGCCGCCAATGTCTACGCACTTCTCAGCTTCTCCAACGACACAGGCCGGGGAGAGCGCAGCAGCGAATCCGTGCACGGTGTTGACGTCATCAACGCCGCGGTGCTGGGTGTAATGTTTGCCGACGCCTTGTGGGGCAAGATCTTCGAACCCGCGGATTGGAACCGCGATACGTGGCGGCAGCTGATGGAACACCAGCAATGCCTTCAACCGCGGGCCGACGTGGATGCCTTGGCGTCCGATCTGAAGTACCCCATCTTGTCGCTGCTGTCGACGATCAACGCTTTCGCCGCGACCAGTTGGCATCGGCGGGCCCCGGTGTTCGACTTCCACAGCTTGTCGGCGAGCCAGGTCTTCTTCGTACTCTTCGTCGTGCACCACTCGTGCTCCTCGGCGGGCCCCGACGCCAGCGGGACGAGGACGTCCATGTTGATGCGTCACTTTGAGGAGTTCCGCAAGGCGTTCGGGTGCGCGCCGCTGACCAAACTGCGCATAACGGACCTCTGTAAAAAGCACCAGCATGAACCCGAGTGATCCGCGTTGCCTACTTGCACCTCTGTAAAACACCTTTTTTTTATTTATCCAGCGGCCATGTCTGTCGTCACGAGGCGAATGACGGTGTAGAGGAGTCGGCACGTGCATTACGTCTCATGGTGTTAGCGCTGTGAAGTGTGGCGCGTTCGAGGCGAATACTGCGAACTAACATTTACTCAAGGTTTTGTTTCGTAGCGCGCAATTTTTTCATAGAATAATGTATTCGCTACTCCGAAAATGCGTCTTTTTTTTCTGATTCGACAACCTATTGTACCGGCCGAACTACTATTGTTTAACTTGAACAAAGTCTACAATTCGGAATCTCTCATGATTCGTGACAGTTTCACGCGTATTTTTTAGAGGCGAAGCTCTTTAGGGCATGGGCTAGTCCCGCGTTCTCGTAGCCACCTCCTCCAGCTTTCGTGGTGTTCGGAGTTGGTGCCGTCGTCCTTGGTTGCAACAGAAAGAACAATAATAAAGGCTTTCGGGTCCGAGCGAGGATCCAAACCAGGCCGTCTGCGTTGCAAGCAGGTGTTATACCAAAGAGCCACAATGTTTGTTGAAGCTGCGTTGAAAAAAAAGCAATATGAATGTCATGTAGTGGAAGAAATACCCTTTACATACCACAACTTGCGCGGCAGAAGCGTAAAATCACACCAGGCGTCAGAAGATGTGAACTGAGCAAAGCGCGGACGTACTAAATGTCCAACCTTTAAACAGAAGTGCACAGATATGATCAATCATAATAAACAGTAGAAGCATCAACAAAGTGAACATCTGCGTAAGTTCGTGTGTTCTCCTATGGACGCATGGTGAGCCGATTGCTCATTCGCTATAAAAATAATTATGGCGTACTCGGTACTTCACGGCACTGCTTGCGATATAGGCATTCAATGGCATTTAGGAGCGGTCCATGCTGCATGCACAGTCTATCGTTTCCATACGGCACTGTTGAGGCACGCACCGAGAACCAAAACTAGACTAGCAATTGAGACGGCGGTGTGCACGGCGTTCGATTACCTTATCACGATGTACTGCTTTAGAAGCTTTTTTTTTGCATACTGCTCACACTTTTGGCATCTATCTATCTATCTATCTATCTATCTATCTATCTATCTATCTATCTATCTATCTATCTATCTATCTGTCTGTCTGTCTGTCTGTCTGTCTATCTATCTATCTATCTATCTATCTATCTATCTAGACGCTTACGCCTGGGTGCTCTCGTAATCAACCCTTTATTTCATCATCATCATTATCAGCCTGACTATGCCCACTGCAGACGAAGGCCTCTCCAATGATCCGCCAATCAACCCGGTTTTGTGCTTTTTGCTGTCACGTCATACCTGCGAACTTTTTATTCTCATTGGCCCAACTAACTTTCTGTCTCTCTTTCGTGCGTTTGCCATCTCTGGGAATTCAGTAACGTACCCTTAATGACCAACGGTTATTCTGCCTACGTTCTACGTGCCCGGCCCATTTCAATTTCTTCTTCTTGATTTCAACTATATATTACATACTTAACCACGGTTTGTTCCCTGACCCATACTGCTCTTTTTTTTGTCTCTTAAGGTTACACTTATAATTTTCCTTGCCAACGCTCGCTGCGTTGTCCTCAATTTAAGCTGAACCCTCTTTGTAAGCCTCTAGGTTTCTGCTCTGTAGGTAAGTACCGGCAAGATGCAGCTGATATATACCTTCTTTATGAAGGTTAGTGGCATATTACCGTTCATTATTTGAGAAAACTTGACGAATGTGACCCACACTTAACTAGGCCAGAACCAAAATTAGTATGGGAGAGTAGGTGCTTTAACGAATGTGACGTGCTGGTCAACACATGAATAATGTCACAAACCTATTGCGTACGTCGTCAAACACTTTTCGCCAGGCAGCGGCACATACCCACCCGCGGGTGGGTATGTGCCTGCACGTTCCGCATACGAACGACCATCGCATTTGCCCCATTGTGCAGTCTCGGCAGGGCCGCAACGATGGTGGTAGCTTTACGATGAACACGTTTTGCTATCGGCCACAAAAACGATAACCGCTGAGAGTGCTTATCGCTGTCATGAAACGTTGCGAGGGAGGCATGTCGTTCGTACGCGCAACGTTAGGGAGCACTAGAATCATCGTGCGCACTGACGCGCGAGCGGGTTTGTCACGTGGTATTTTTTTGTGTTTCGCAGGCATTTGTAATGAGCAGAAAACACTAATACTTAACAGATATAACGTTCAAAACTATCTATTTGGACGTTTTGCAAACCGATCTACAACTTTCTCATCGAAAATTTTTTATCTATCTTCGTTTCTTCAAAAGTTGGTTAATTAAACAAATCTAATTAAACAATATTTGAGAACACAAAGAATACTCTCACTAACTCTAAGAAACGGTGAGCAACATGCATTTTATCGCGTCGTAATTATGTGTTCCGGCATTTTTTTAAACTCTGCCTAAAGTTACGCGGGGCACCATATATATATATATATATATATATATATATATATATATATATATATATATATATATATATATATATATATATATATATATATATATGTGTGTGTGTGTGTGTGTGTGTGTGTGTGTGTGTGTGTGTGTGTGTGTGTGTGTGTGTGTGTGTGTGTGTGTGTGTGTGTGTGTGTGTGTGTGTGTGTGTGTGTGTGTGTGTGTGTGTGCATGCGTGTGTGTGAGGTGAGTGAGTGAGTGAGTGAGTGAGTGATAACTGCCTTTAAATTTTTGACGTTAATTTCAGAAGATCTATCGATGTTCTTGAGGCTTACTGTCGACATGACAAGCACTGCAACTAGTCGAGGCTGAAATATTTTTCTTGCCAGATAACATGTAACCACATCTTACGTTAGTGGAATAATTTTTAAGAGAAATGCAAACGTCATCATTGGTCTCAAATATTTTCTACATAAGTTGTAACGCTGAATAACACTAGGACAAGTACATCGATGCGATCAGCACCCCATCATTCTCTTATGTTGATACAGCGTTATACCGTTAATGTTCACAATATTCCTATGGCTCCAGTAGAGGCATTTAGCTGCTTAAGCACGTAAAGCACTTGTCTTAATGCGCATTGAAATAAAATAGTAATATCGTTATTATTGATTACAAAAATTTCATACGATGTAAGGCCCCCACATTTCAGGGTTCCAATCGTAACGATGGCCTGAAGTACAGTCCTATGTGGTTAAGTAGCTTACAAGTTCCATCCAACTGTACAATTCCCATTGCTTGAAGCTCGGAGCTTTACTACGCTACAGTCATGCAAAAATTGCACATTCGAGGCTGCATATGTTGATGCCGCGGCTCGTGATAATGAGTTATGGCTGCGCTCTAGTACATCTTAATACCAAAACGGCCAAAACTGTTTCAACAAAGCGCCATGGTGTCGTTTCGTAGTGCGAAAGGCCAATCGACGAAGTCAGTGCTGTTTTACGTTGCCATGGGTACAATGGGCATCACTTCGTGTACAAATATTCTTGGAAAAGCACAAGATAAGTGCGCGGGAACTGATCTTCAAAAAGGAACGATGAAGTGGCGTGATCACCGCAGCGTCCTGCACTAATTAGCGAGCTTGTGTGGGAGGTATAGAAAAAAATCACGGAGAATCCACGAAGTGAATGATGATGAGTGTGCAAAGCGGTGGGGTCGTTCACTGTCGCCGTAAATCATTCGTGACATTGAACACTCACGCATGTAAATGAGTGAAAAATCGGTGTACTGTTATATACAATGTTTATTGATCATAAATGGTTGGTATGTTGTGTTAAGTTGTAAATTTCGTTTTGCCTTCATTGTGGTATCGAATATGGTTGGAAGGTGGCACAGACGATGTCTGTGCCCGTTCACCTCAACCTCCACTTTGTCCTTGCGCGCTTGTAACACGTGTGGGTGCGCGTGGATCTGCGTTCGTGAATGCTTCAGTAGATCCACGTTCAAGGTCAGCAGGTTCTGAACCATCTGTAAGGTGCGTGGCATATCGTCACACAACTTTTCTGGCATCGTCATCGTCATCGCCAAGGTGTATAGTGGGTTCCTTGCATGTGCTCGGCTACGGCACACAAACTTCAACGCCAACGGACGAGCCTCGACCATCAAGAGCTTCGCCCCTTAAATCACGGCATATCCACGAAGTGATTGATGATGAGTAGGCGAAGCAGTGAGATCGTTCGCTGTTACCGTAAATCACGCGTTCCACTGACCACTCCCGCATGTAGATGAGTGACAAAGTGGTGTACAGTTGCATACAAGGTTTATTGGTCATAAATGGTACGTTGTGTTCAGTTGTGAACTACGTTTCGCCTTCATTATTACTCTTTTGTGATATCGGATCTAGCCTGAATTTGGCAAGGACGAGGTTTGTGCACGTTCCCCTGGTGGTTGTTGGTTGTTTCCAGTCATACGAAATGTGTCGTAGAGAATATGGAGAAGTCATATACTGTACAAGTCACTCGTTGTCCGTGGTCATCCTCATCATCTTCATCGTGACCAACTTCATCATCATGGCGTATATGGGTACCTTGCATGTGTTGTGCTGTGTTGGCTGAAAGAGAATGTGTGGTCTGAAACGCATTTGTTCATGATAATCAGCATCATCGTCAACGGCGGCTACGGGGCGCCAACGGACAAGCCTCGACGTTAGAGAGCTTTGGCACTAGAACACGGAGCCTGCATGCTGACCTAACTGCCTTTTTTTCTATATTTTCTTTCTCTCAACTACATTCAACATGTACCAAAAAAATTTCGGTACATGCTGCGGATTCGGCATACAATGAGGCTGAATTCATTGCGTCATTTCGAACTGACAACCACCAGCGCAGTGGCTTAACAGATAATCTGTCACCCTGCATAGCTCACCGAAACGCGTCATGGCGAAGGCGACCACGTTTTGATGGTCGCTACGCTCTGCTCTTTGCTTATATATCTTTGTGAAAATTGTTCAAGTGGTCACTACAGTCACTGTTTCAGTTTCGTGGCAAGAGTTGGAATAAGTTTGCATATAATTGAGATTGTAAAACAATTACCACACGTTCCTTGTATAGAAGGGCGAAGCGATGACGAGGCATAGTAAAGTTTAACTAACATTGCATAAAAATATGTATGCCTTCTTTCAGTAACACGAGGTAGCTTCCGTTATATAACCCAACAGTTCTCCCCCAGGGGGTGCTATATCTGGATGCGAGTTTAATTGTTTGTTTGAATGAAGAGTTTCTCGGCTCCTTCATTTTCATGGTGACGGTGTCACCGACGGCCGCGCCGAAACAGTCGCAATAAACATCAAGACGTGGCCATTAGGGTACACCAGTTGGTCTCAATCCCTCGTTTGCTATTAAGGCGCACGTCATCATTACGTCGGATAGTTGACACGTGAAACCCCAGAAATGGCTCGCGCAGCATTTTAGGCCGACGCCTCGAGCCACGAACTAAAGAAGAAGAAGGATCTACTCGGAGCTCTGTGACGAAGCCCTGCTCTGTCTTCAAAAGGTGCGTCCTCATGAAATGCCACGTGACGAAGCGAGCAGCGCCCACAACTCCCACGTTCTCATTGTCTGCTTAACATTGTCCGCGCCGCTGCTTATCTCCGGTTTCGCGGCACTACTCTGGACTTTAGTGCACGCCCTGACTGGCACCTCGTACAAGCCCCGTCCCGAGCAGCCGCCATTTTGTTGCCCCGAGGTCATCGAGACGATAATCTTGCTGTCCAATATGTCGGTGAACCCCTGCAGCAACATCATGAGTTACGCCTGCTACAAGAAGAGCGAGCTGGACCGCCAGGCGATCGTGCAGCGCGCGCTCGCCTCGGCCGTGCTTAACCCGACTCTCCAGGGCAAGCTGCGAACGCCGGTCGGCGACATCCTGAGGACGCACTACGAGAGCTGCCTCGTATCAGCCGTCAGCAATCTGTTCACCACCGACTACGCAGTCAAAGCCGTCATCGACCTCTTTCGCCGCTGGACGGTAAAGTCTACAAGCTCGCCGCGCACTCCCGTGGACCTGATCAAGCTCAGCGGTCTTCTCCACTTCCGGTACAACATATTCAGCATCTTTAGAACTGAAACGGTACGACTGGCGGAAAGGAATGAAACAGCTTACGTCATCATTGCCGTACCCGCGCCAAACATCCTGGCTGCCGGCGATGCTGGCTCGGCCAAATACGCCAATGCCATATTTGTAGCCGCGAACGCTTATACTGGTCTAAACGTTACCATTGAGACTATGACAGCTCTGATCACCCGACTGCGAGGCGCGATATATTTTTCAACCAAGGAGCTCTACGTCGGCAAGTTGCCTGCCCTTAACTACGTGTTTCCCTTCGCGGACATCTCTTCGTGGAAAGTGATCCTTAGACAGGTCCCTCTCATTGGCATGGAGGATCCCGTCAATCTCGTGGGCGTCGTGAATGTTCTTCTCGACAAGCACCCGTCCGTCCAGGCAGCGGCGCTCGTCTATTTTTCTGTGCACACGACCAAGTCCGTGTTTTACGAAGAAATCAGACACACGGAGCAGGCGACGAGCCTAGTGGCGCGAGCTTCTTTCTGCAGCCAGCAGATCGTGAAGCTGTTTTCACTCTGGGACGTCTTGTCGACGCAGCAGATGACCAGCCCAGACCGAGATGCTGTTGTGATGCAGCTATTCGACAGCATCGCCGAAGCCGTGGTCGCGGACGCAGTGGTCACCTTCTCTGAGCACCTCAACTCGAGCGAAGTTCGCAGCGTGTTGAGAGGCGTTAGTGTCGTGCTTGCCATCGACATGACTGCGCCATATGCGCATCATCTGCCCTATGTCAGCGACGACTACTTCGAAAACGTGATGGAGTTGCGCGACTTCTATTTCCAGGTGAGCATTTGAAGGTGTATCGAAAAAAAGGACTTTCTGTACAACGACGAGTCACATAAACACATGCTGTACTGAGTGGCATGCGCAAAGAATCGCACCAGACATCGCAACACGTGAAATGTGCAACGAGCGGATTGTATAAAGGCCCATCCATTAGAAAGCGCTCTGGCATAATTCATGATCACCAAAAGCAAAAAAAAAAGTGTGCAGCGGCGCAGATGCTAGTGTTGCCTTTCAGACGCTTATGGGGTCATAACTTTTCAAAATGATTCATTATGGCGTAGACGGCTCTTTGCAACAGCGCTATCAGTTGGCAATCCTGGACATATTTCCTTAAAAGCGGCCTACCTTACACTCACGGACGTCTCTTTTCTCACGGCACGGTTGATGATGATGATGATGATGATGATGATGATGAAAAACATTTATCATAAAAGAGGGAGGTACGGGGCCAAAGGATGACCCCGCTACATGGTCGGCGTCCTTAGTCCGGGACACCGCATGACGAGGCCCCTACTCGCGCTTGTCTCACCAGAGCCCGTTGAGACTCTAGTGATGAGCAGTTGAGGAGAGAAGTCTCACATGCCTCTCGGGAAGGGGTAGGGGAAGGGGGTAGGTGGGGATTTTTCGGGCATGCCCATACCATGTGGAAGATATCACACGTCTCCCCACAGTGTGGGCACCGTCCATCTGTGTTCGCATCGAAATGTTTTAGGATTGCAGGACAGAGTAGAGTACCTGTCTGCAGGCGCCTTAGAGTTCGCTCTTCCGCCTTACTCAGCCCCTTCGCAGGAGCCGGGTAAAGGCAGTGAGTGTCGCGATAATAGGTCAGAATTTTTTTGAACCGCAGCAGTGGTGTATCGGCCTCCGAGTCATAAGAGCCAAGGTGAGGAGCCCGGTGGGTAAGCGCTCGGGTGGCCGCGTCAGCGGCCTCATTACCTCGTAAGCCCTGATGGCTAGGAGCCCATACGATGCGTTTCGGGGCTGGATCAGCGAGAGCCCGTTTTAGAATTTGGCTGGCTAGGGGGGATATCTCTCCTACCAAGTAATGAGCACATGCTTTCCGGGAGTCCGTGATGATAACTTTCAAGTTGGGGTCCGCAGCAGCAAGCGCTATCGCGACTTCCTCAGCGCGCTCTGGATTTCGTGCTCGGAACGAGAGCCCATTGACATGCTTTTCCCGGTGAACTACAGAGGCCGTGTAAAATCCCGTGGACGAAGGCCCTGCTATATCTACATAGAATACACCAGGTCGGGAGCCGTGTTGCCTACGGCACGGTTGAGGGCTAGGTAGATTCCATGCTGCACTTGCCAAACATGCATCACGATCCCATTCTTCCGCACGCGTTTGTAGTCTGCCTTGTCGAATCCTGGCAAATCCCAAACTATCCCTCGAAGTCGTAGACTAGTAATACTGTTGTGGCGCTTTCAGGGACCACAGCAGAGCGGCAAGGGTTGATGTCTACTCACATATGCGTATGTTTGCAGTACCCATCAAAATATTCGGTAGCTCAGATGAAGTTGAAGTGTATGCCGCAAAGTTGGACGTCTTAATGGTAGTGGCTGTGTGCTTCTCGTCCACCACTCTTACCAAATACGGCGCTCTTTCTGTCTCTTCTCGTTCTTCTCATTTGCAACCTTGCGCCACGTATTTCAGTCTTACCAAAGACGTCGTGCACTTCCTGTGCCTCGCATTGACCCCCCGTCGACCCACACTAATGTTTGTTGTGGGTGATTTTAATACAGACGTAAAAACAAAGAACACCTTTTTACCACATATACCTGAGATCATTCCTTTTCTCTCCATTGCAAGTTATCCCACTGATTTGAAGACCTCGCGAAACACTCGCATAGACCTCGTCTTTGGGAGGCAGGCATTGGTGCAGTACGTTGAACGTATCCCTACCACTCACTTCTCTTACGTCCACAAAGCTTCCTTCTTTGCTGCAAGACTTTAGAGAGAGATTCGTGAAAAATAGTGGTATGAAGCTGTACATACATAATGTCCCTCCCAACCTATCGCAAGTTCAAAACACCTTAACAACTGCGTTTAGGTTTCGCATTATAGGCAGTACTGTTATCAGTCATCAATGTTTTATATCCTTCCAGGTCAGACGCATTAATGCTGCACGGGGCCTCCCAGAGGTGCACAGCTTCCGGAAGACCCTGTTCGAGGCGTTCGTCAGCAGAGCTGGTAACCGCATCGTGATCTCGGCCGGCGTGTATACGCTCCTCAAGTTCAACGACACACGCATCAGGGGCAACCACTCCCGACTGAACGGCGCAGCTGTCAACAACGCGGCCGTGCTAGGCGTGCTGCTCGCCGACGCTCTTTGGGACGCGCTGATCGGAAGCGATCGCTGGGACCCCCGAACCAGGCAACAGCTTATCGACCACACGGTCTGCATAAATGAGCTCACCGGGTTCATCCTGACAACCCACCTGAAGTACCCGTTGCTGTCCCTGCAATCCGCGGCCCGCACCATCGCCGCACCGGGATGGCACCAAAGGGCTCTGGCGTTCGGCCCGTACAGCTTTTCGGCGAGCCAGATATTTTTCATGCTTTTCGTGCTGCACCATCCGTGCCAGACTCTGAACGTGAACGACGAAAATGTCGCGCACGAGGTATACGTTTTCACTCGGTACGTCGAAGAGTTCCGTCGCGCCTTTGGTTGTCCGGTGCCGAGTTTCGACTGGGCCGCTCTCTGTTCGACGTTATAACGAAGACGAGCCGCGCAGTTCGCCGTCGCGTGCGCGGCATAAGCACAGACGTGTGACTCGTCGAAACACAAAGGAAGCAAGAAAGACTTCTATTGTTTTCCACTTGCGAGATGTCACGCAATGCGCATTACCGATTATGAAAATCATTGTATTTCCCTAAACTATGCCGCAGTCGTTCAAATCTGAAAGTGATTCTTCTACACTGTATACACCTGCTTGGAGTTATCGCACACCCGTAGTCTTGAAGACTGTCTTGCTAGATAAATATGGTGAATGCGGAGGACGACATTTCCTTTCATTGCTGTATTTTTGAACAATCCAATTTCACTGCTTGAATTTCTCCGTTCAGTATACTTCTTGATAATTTTGTCAGCGGTACTGTCTTAATAATTAAATGCAGCTGTGTTACATAATGTACGTTTGTCCGCGAGAGACATGATTTTCTTATGCTTGCCTCAGGCACAAGACATTTCTCCCATAACCATTTCACAATTTTCTTGAAAAGTTTCGCACAAAAAGCTACCATTTGATTTCACTTCATTTCCCTTTTATGTGCAGATACGTTGAATCATAGTTTCCTAATATACACTAGAGGGAACTCTGGCGCTAGTGTCTATGGGAGCTGCAACGCACGGCGCTTCAGCGAGCATGGCAATAATGGGTAGTACACGGATTTGTCTAATATTCGTACTTCTGGCCTGCTTTTAGCTCCGTGTGTGTTCGCGTGGCTTGGAGCTGTTTTCTTACGAAACAAATATTAGCGAATGTTCAGCGGTTGCGCTTCACCCTCTTATTCTCTTAGACTTACCTTTCCAAATCGGGTCACAAAGTTCAAAAGGATTGAATCTTTCTTTCAAAACAAAACCGAAACAGCAATAAACGAAGCCGCAAGTACGATTCGCCACCCGCAAGTACGAAGACTAGACAAATGTGTGTACTACCCATCATTCCCATGGTCGCTGAACGATCGCAGCGCCCCAGTCCCCTCTATAGTTAATTTTAGGAAACTCTATGCGTCGAATAAACCGATTTTCATCTACGTTCTTCGGATATGTGCCGAAATAAACATTTCTTTCGCTGGAGTGGGCACTCAACGATTCTAAAGAATCGCGCCGTCCGGCGAAGTGTGGTATTGATCTCAATATCATACAGTATAAACTTAACGCTATTCACCGAATTATGGACCTGACTGCGCTAACTCTATATTTATGAGGGCTACGCATCATACTAGAAACAGGTAAACGCTTCAATAATACCGCCGGCGCATATGCTAGGACTGTAGGAGCTTAACACCCTTCACAGCACCTAAGCACGTTCTTGGGTGCGCATAAAAACACCTCCAGTGTGGTGGCCGTAACTTCAGTCCTAGCGTATTTCAAAGAATCTACCGCAAGTGGGACAACCTCATATAGGGACCGCCAAACTGAATTCTTGGCTCGCTCAGCTATTTGGTCCAATTTTAAGGAGTCTTGCAAGCCACTCACACAATCCATATAGGTGATTTTACATGGTGTTGGCACACGTGAGCTTTAAAGAAATGGTTCAACGCTACGGAACCTTTTTATTTGTAAGGCAACCGCTGAGGGCGCGCTTTGGTGTTTCGGACTTTTCAAGTGGCATCAATTCAGCAGCAGGTCATACTTCTCATATTGCAATATCTATAGGTACTTATGTTCTTTTTCTAGTAAATATAAACATGTAAAGATGTACTCAAGCATCCAGCAAGATAAGCTAGAGATGCAGGAAAAACAGTTTGCGGTGATAATTAAACACTAGAATACTTTGTGGCTACAGTTTGAGCTGGTGGGCGAAATTCGGAGATCAATATTGGTGCTAACACTAACGAAATCTGTGTAGGTAACAAGTTATCACAGCGGTCACCAGGCCGATTAGGTTTGCGGGTTCACTGTAAAATCACGAATGTGTATAACACCGGGCGACCTCTCTTAGAGTCGGAAGAGCGCTCAGTCAATCCGTTTGTTTGTCGTCTGCTAGGTAATATGTAATTCTATTTCCCGAAGTGATGAAGCCATATTTGTCGATTGAAACAGTTGGGCTGGATGTGCAAACCATTGGCGATTGAGCTCTTAAACGCTCGCGCTGAAACGTGTCAAACAGGAGATCGCGTGATAGCGACGACCTCACGATGACCACGACTGTTTTTTGAGTCGGATATATCTTCGTAGCATCGCTTTCAAACCGCGCTTATTGGCTGGTTAAGGAAAGGCCTGCAAGCAGCCTCGCCAGTCATTGGACAAGCTGTAATTACGTCAGGCAAAGCGACACTGTCACGGAAAGTGATTTGCACTGAGTATGGTACCCCTTCTGGAGGTCTCCTTAACGCACACCGGCGTCAAATTCGCTGCGAGTATAGGACGAATACGCCGGATACACTTTCAACCTATCCCTGCTTGACACGTAGGAACAAAATTTACAACTTTTTCGATCGGTTTCTAGTCCCTACAGCCAACGCTTCCAAACTGCATGCTCTCACACACGCTGACACGCCAGATATAGTGCAATATTTACTGTTAACACAGTTAATTATGCACGCGAACAACGATGATGCGACACATTCAGGCAAATACAAAACTTCCTACGAGGTCTGACGACGTCGTCACTGTAACCGACTGCGCTTATTATGTGAAAACGCGAAACTTTCAAACAAAAAAAAGCCTATTTTTTTACGCAGTAACTGCATGCCGGAAAGAAAAAAAGAAAGAAAGAAGGAAAGAAAGAAAGAAAGAAAGAAAGAAAAGGAAGGAAGGAAGGAAGGAAGGAAGGAAGGAAGGAAGGAAGGAAGGAAGGAAGGAAGGAAGGAAGGAAGGAAGGAAGGAAGGAAGGAAGAGAGGGAGGGAGGGAGGGAGGGAGGGAGGGAGGGAGGTTAACTAGCCACGTGCCCAGTTTGCTACCCTACACTGGGGGAATGGGAAAGGGTGTATATATATGAGAGGGAAAGAAAAGGGAAAGAGAGGAGAAAATTGTCAGTACATGGATTGACGCGTACGCAGCGGTGGTACTATGCAAAAGTCAAAGGCGTTCACGTGGGCCCGTAGTACTCACAAAGTGCAAGAGGGCTTTACCTGCCTCGTGAGCCGAAGAAAAACTAAAACGGCCGTAAACAAAAATATTCGAATAAGCACGGGGCAAAAAAAAATGCAAACAGGCCATACTTGCGAAGAACAAAAGTAGCAAGGCCGCTGAGCAATTTCATTTATAGGGTTTCTTTTTTTCTCAGAACACACGTACTGGAGGTCGCGTCACAAAGGATATCCACATTCAATGCACTCGTGTAGAAAAGAAATGTTAAGGACGCCTGGATTTAGCGCAGAAAGTGCACGGTCACTAAACGCTGCACATTACTTTTGAATAAGAGAACCACAAAGAACATTCACGTGAGAACTGCAGCAAGAATAACAGCAAGCGAAACTTATCTCGATTTATTTTGCCATGATGTGTAGTTCGTCCCTTACACAGCATGTTCATTTATATTCATCATGGGCGACATACCAAATCGTAATGGTATGCAAAACTCAAAGAGAAAACAAAATTTAATTGTCAAATTGTCAGCCCTGAACCTAAAGTACGCTCACGTGTCACTAAAGCGAGTGCTCTAAAGCAAAAAAAAAATGAACGGGAGGGGGAGGATTGAAGATAGTAATCACAACATGATAGCGTAAAACGAAAAAAAATTCTTGAGACATTCGTAGTAGCTCCACATGTTTCTTTTATTATTTTTCGATAAACACACACGTTTGTATTCGCAACACAGACGCGTGTCACGCTTTGGAAATACGCTGCAGCGCGCTGAGAGTGGCTGCTGGAAAGATGCGAAGCAACATTCTTTTTAGCATATATATTCAGCATGCTTTGAAATGCGGAACACACATCACATAAAATATCGCTCGTTCCCGCGAAAACGAGAAAACAGAGAAAAATTCAACGCGCGATACAATCGCGTCACCATTCGCTCTAGAAAAGCAAATGCGACACGACAAATTAAAAAAAGTAAATTCTAATGACGCAATACCAACACCGGCAGTGCATTAGTAATGATAAAAAACATTAAATCATCCAATCGCGGTTTTAAGGGAAGCTGCATATCGCCACGAAAATGCGAGCACGCCTGATTCGAGAATCTTTGGGCAGCTTGCGTGACGTCACCGACACTTGGCAGCCCTGTACTAAGTGCTGCTAACGACCGGGCGATACTCGGTCAAAATGCGAGCGACCGACCGTCAATTCCGTGCAGTGAATAAGCTAAGCGCGCGGTTTTCCTGAGGGCAACAAAGAGGTGACGCGTCCGCTACTCCGGGCAGGCGACCACGAAAGGCTGGTAGGGCACACTTCGGCCTGCCTCGTGACAGCGGGTCACCCAGCGGGGCCGCAGGAACACCAGAGTCTCGTTCGCGCACAGGGCCTGCAAAGAGACGAACGTGTTCGAAGGCGGGGTGAAGCGACACTCGCCTACGACGTAAATCTTGGTTTCTCGAATTCTCTCTGACCTATATAGGGGAACCCCCAACGCCATTTCTGGATTGGCACGGAACCCTCCACTTCTTCACCAAGAGGAGCTCGGTCAGATGTGAGAGAGAGGAGGGCGTGCGATGGCTTTGTCAAATGCAAAACTCAATGCAAATTTTCTTTCATCAATCAGTAACACATTCATACGTGCACTGGGTGCGAGTGGTGGTAACATGCGAGTGAGTCGCATTCGTCCTGACCACTCACAGCGGAACCCTGAAATGCCGTTCACGGAACCCCGTTTGAGAACCACGATGTAAATAACAACAGCTGCTGAAGTCTTACGTCACGAAACCGCGACGTGATCATCGCAGACGTCGTTGCGTAGGGCTACGAAAATTGCGATAACACGTAGTTCCTCAACGTAGCCCCTAAATATAAGTACACGGGTCTTTACCATTTTCGTCGCTATCGAAAAACGCGACCACCGGAGCCGAATTTTATGCCGCGACCTTCGGTTCAGCAGCCGAGCACCGTGAACGCTATAGGCCGAGGCAGCGGGTAAAATTAGAATGCACGGAAAGACGCGAAACAACGAAAGAACAGTGCTGGCTTTCAATGTGAAAACGTGCACATTTTTTGCAGGGCTCAGAACGCTAATTCACGTGCAGGCTGAGCGAACAAATGAGACACCGAGACAAAGATTGATAGATGACAGAGAAGCTATCATTAACGTTTTACTAGAATAAATATTGATACGGAACTTATTTCGAGAAAGAGGGGCAATCTGATGTCTTACACAAAAGGCGCTCTAGAGCCTGTTCACTGAACTTCAGGTGTTAAAATGCGTGGCAAGATGACGCAAGGTATGAACACGAAAAACAGACAAAACAGGGAACAAAAGTATGGAAAGAACATAGGTGCTGCGGTAGGAAACACATTATTACAAATATAAAGTGCATAAAAATTTAAAAAAACAAGCCCATACCAAACAATAACTGCCGTCCGCACTACAAGTTGACAGTTAAACACTTGACAACGTCGCCCATGCAAGTATGATGTTCGTAATGATAGCAATTAGGCCAACATATGGTTAGATAGCATACACAGAATCAAAACTAGAACAATAATAATAATAATAATAATAATAATAATAATAATAATAATAATAATAATAATAATAATAATAATAATAATAATATAATTTTACCTTAGCATTTTGAGAAATCAGCACAGAAATAAAAAATTAGCCAGCCAAAGCCTCATTGGGCTTGAAGGGCAGAGCTGAAAGAAGACAGCAGACCACAAGACCACATAGATGCAGACACTTTTTTTTTTCGCTGATGAATACAAAATAAAGACGTGCTTGTACGGCAGTGCAGGACTAGCTATGCAATCATAGCTAGCTATGCTAGCTATTATTGCATATCTTATAGCTATGAATACAAATCAGCCTAGCTATGCAATCATAGCCATGCGATCGTGCAACAATAGGACCCCATCAGATTTTTGCTGACGCAAATAAGAAAAAAAACAGGGAAACGAGAAAGAACATGACAAAGTATCACAACATCGTTCTAATGCGTGCAGAATACGAAGGAGAAAGAAAAAAAGAAAAACATTAATTATATTTCCTTTAGTACACAAAGGGCCACGCATAGCCTGATGCAACATGACAACCCGTAGGTTCTGATACCGCCGATGCATTTATCCCAGGAAATGAACAAGTATAGCCAAGGAGTTACAGATCATTGCGACGAAGAAGTTGCTTCAGTATGAATTTTGATTTAGCACAATATATTTTCAGTATCGGATCTCGACAAACACAGATGCAGACGGTCATGAGCTGAAAGCCACAAAACAGCTTCGCGAGGCCCACGGTCCCTTGAACTTGGCATCGACATAAAGAAGCACAAATATGTCGCAGAAAAAAATACACTATCGTCTTTTTGTTCAAAAGAAAGCACGCGAAGTCAGCTTAGCAGGTAAAGCATGTCACTAAGCTCAATGGCACGCAGGTCCCCACCCACGGCATTCGCAGTTCGACGGGGCGAAATGCTACACACAATATGAGCCCGTTAATGAACCCCAGGTGGCCAGGCTGATGCGGAATGAATCAATGAATGAATTCAAAATTTTGTTCCATAAATGAAATGCGCAGTACCAGGCCATATAGGCGTGCTGCATCTAATAACCACGACGCGGTTTTGACACGTGGAACTCCAGGATTCTAATTCGTTTTCACCACGAGGTACGGCAACTCAGGAAATGTGTCTCACAGTCTGCGCACAGATGACGATTACAAAGGCCCGAGCATACGGACGGTAAAGCGGAAAGGCAAACCCCAGGTACTGTACAACCTAAAGAAAAGAAAAGAAAAGAAAGAAAGAAAGAAAGAAAGAAAGAAAGAAAGAAAGAAAGAAAGAAAGAAAGAAAGAAAGAAAGAAAGAAAGAAAGAAAGAAAGAAAGAAAGAAAGAGAACTTTTTCGAGTGAGTTCTCAACTACGCGTACAGACGCGGCCACGTCTGTGCAGAGCACGCTAACAGCCGGTTTTCGCGCTGAGGGGCGAAACCTTGGGGCAGTATCTGGCTCTGGCGTAGTCAGCCTGACAACTAGGCCGTGCATGCTCCTGATACATCACTTCAGAGCCCGAAACTGCCTCAAGGTTTCGAGAGGAAAAACCGGCTGCTCTAGCGCTCCACGGAGATGTGGCCGCGGCTGTACATGACTATCTTTACACAGATAAACTAACTCTCCATTGGGTCCGAAGACTCACCGACAAGAGTACAATAGCTTTTCCATGACAGTCCACTAGTCTCTTTAAAGAGAGCCATCTTCGTGGTGGCATGTTAGGACTTCAAAAAAAAAGAAAACAATAGGACTCTCTTTTTTGTATGTGTATTAGCGATATAAAGCAAGGCAGACTCAACGCAAGGGTACGTCAAAAATTATCTCTCTCTCCCTCTCCCTCTCTCTCTCTCTCACACACACACACACACACACACACGCGCGCGCACGCACACACACGCGCGCACGCACACACACACACACACACACACGCACACACACACACACACACACACACACACACACACACAGGAAAGAAAACCACGACCAAACTATTCGTACGTCCGCAATATAGCTCGTCCCAACAACTCACCGCAGGAGGCGCGGCTGCGGTGCCCATAGCGGGGAATGAATTGCCGCCGCCGGCCCTCGGCGGTCCCGAAACCGCAAAGTACGAGCGCAAATAGCAAAGAACTAAGTACATGTATACGAGGATATAGTGTGAATAGGGGGAGCGGTCTGAAAAGCACACTGCACGAGAGCGAAGGACCCATTCCCCGTTGGATATCTGAAGGAAGCGAACCACCTTCGCGGGGTCAGGGGGGAGCCCACTCGGGCACACACCTTTTGTGGGCGCGACTCCGCATTTGCAAGTCGATGCGCGCACGACGGAGTTCAGCAGCGCTGTATAGCTGTCGGGGCACAGCGAAGCAAAGTGGTCGAGGAAGAGCGGGACGGCGTGAACGAGGCACTCACCCGTCCACAGCGCGTAGGCCGCCGCGATCCGGCGCAGACGGCGACGAGCGCAAATAATTGTCGCGAAGTGCCTCCCGAACATACTTTTCCGCACCTGCTCAACTACCTCTCTTTTTTTTTTCTTTCTGCGAAGTACGCCGAGAATAGCACACGTGTTGAAACTTCAAGGAAAAGGAAACAGAACTGTAATACGCGGTTCTTCGCACTGAAAGCGCGAAAAAATAAGGCTTGGAATTGGAGAATAAGCATCGTCAAATCACGGACAACGTTGCCAGCAGACCCGGGCTCGAGCCCCACTGCGTCTTTGGTGCTAGGTTTTTTTTTTTTTAATTTCGCACAATGTGGTTATGGACACCGGCGGCGGCGGCGGACCACTGCGCGTGACCCGAGTTGTGATCTCATAACAGCTTTCGCTGTAGACAACGCGTGGCAACTACACTACTGAGAAACCTGAGGAAGTGCGTCGCACGGGCACCCAGCGATTCCCTTTCGTAGAGTTCCCACCGCTCCGTCCATCAAGGCGTCAATGATGCTAATGTTTGAGGTAAGCATGCACGGTTCCCCGACCCGAGCGTAATACTGTTGGGAAGATTCACAAACGCTGTGCGCGACACGAGCGCTAGTGTTTGCTGCGCTTAATCGGCTTTCTGTTTGTGATGCCAGCTGAGATACGCGTCGTCTGCGGCGAGTTCTGCCAGATTGTTCCTCAGGTCAGATACTAGTAGCCTAGTCCTTGACAGCGTCGCGCAACGCCGACGCAGGGGCAGCCAAGGGGGAGGGGCATTAGCTCGGCGAGGCGGTGGCTCCCTCTCTTGCAGCACACCGGAGCCAGTCCCATGTTTCAGAAACTTTCTTAACAATTTTAAGTTAATTAATGCGGTTACTTCTGTACTGGTCTCGTCAAATATGCTGTTTTAGACCTTGTTCGTTCATTTTAGCCCAAGTTCGAGCATTGCTTGCCTCGTAATGGCCTGCACTGAGCTTGTTCACACCGCATCAGATGGATGGACGACGAAACGGGCTACCTAAGTGCCCCACATTTAAAACAACAAATCATGTCCCTTGTGCATCTATTCGATTGACGTCTGTCTGTTTCGTTTGATTGTGTCAAGAAACAAGACATTCAGACAAGTCCGTTCGTTCTTCCTCCCTTTTTGATTTTGGAACGTGAAACTCTCACATATTATTTCTCTGTTTCTGATTACTTCTTTCTTTCATTCATTCATTAATTCATTCATTGCTTTCTTTCTAAGCGAGGGTCTCGCCCTGCCAGGCTTGATGCCTTCGGCAGCACGTGAGGGTTTACCGCTTACATGCCACCTCGTGCAGTGGTAAACAAACCACGTGATAGCCTCTGGCAATAATAGTTACGCACACAGAAACACCCAACAATAAGGACGAGGGGGCACTCTTCATCGTATCTCGATTTGCAGAGCATCGGACGCGTAACTCGAAGGTCGTTGTCCCGCCGACGAGAGAGATTATTTTTTCGCCTCCATTAGTTCATTTTAATTTGTGCATTGCATACTGCACTACAGATAAAAACGACAAATAACAGTCCGTATATAGGCTTTCTTGACAAGGCTGCCTGCTGGATTAATTTGGTTGCGTTTAAAAGAAAAACTAGCCCGATAAACAATTCTCTTTATTTCGTTGATCATAACGAGTGACATAAAAACAGTATAAAACACAAATGGAATTCGTAAACTTGAAGCACAAGTTGAAGCAGACGCACACAAGGATGAAAAAGAACGTTAGAATCAAGCCAACTATTTAATTCGCATGCTATGTCTTGGCATATAAGATAAGGCTCGGCAGTACCGAAATTGGAATCCGCTGCGAAATGAACCACACGCCCAAGCCTGCTACCTTTTTTTATCGCCTTTATTATACGTACATGTGACCTGACCACGAAAGCTAACGACCAGAGGCTCACGTGACACGCGCTATGCAATCCCTCGTTACGTGGCACCAACAAAAATCTTCTCCCGCCACTCGGGACCGCCACCATTTCGGACGACTTTTGCTCTCGACAGCGTCGTCCGAAAGCCCCCTGAATATTTCAGGGCTCCTACATGCCGATCGCACGTATACGAACTCGCTAGAGCGGAGTGCGTCGGCTTCGTCCGAGCTTCTCTCGCTCACGGCTCCATCTGTGCCGGCAATTAGGCGAACCGCCGAGAAAGTGTAGCAGCTTCTTAAGCTTTTGCCGGACGCTCCCGACTGGGCGGCACAGCGTAACGTGTTCCGGCCTCCTTCGTTATTCATTGCGCGGTATACATACCGACGCGCTGCATAATGAAGGACTCTTTTTTTTTTCTTCCTTTTTGCGTCTCCTGGATACGCGCGTTAAGTGAAATACAAGCTTCACTCGAAAATAGGAGCCCAGGCGTCCTGATCACACAGTCTACAAAGACACGCAGGCAAGACCCCCGCCTTTTCTTCCTTACATCGCTTCCTTATACTTCCACACGCTCCCTTACCTCTCCAGTTACTTCATACTATACTCGGTGGACGCTGCGGTGAATTTACTGCCTGTACCTTTCTTTTTATTTTCATTCTCTTCTCTCTTCCTCATCTTTCTTGTCCCCTTCCCGAATCACCCAGTGCCTATATAGGGTAGCCAACCGGATGTCTTTCAGGTTAACCTCCCTGCCTTCTCCGTTCTGTTGCTTCCTTCCTTCCTTCATTCTGGTGAACAACAGCGCCTGAGGTGTCTCGATCGAGAAAAGGAGGGGAGGGAAAACGGAAACGCACTTACTTATTAGCGCCTAATGATAAGTAAGGCCCAAGTGCGGATCTCCTCAGTGAAATAAGGTCTCCAGGCCTTGTGAAATCGTGGTGTTCGATAGCGCTTCTGCGGCCGTAATGCTCTTTTACTTTTCGTTTCCCGAATTACCGCGAGAGAGCTGGCCCTCCTCCTCCGCAGCTGCCGTGATGACAGTCCCAAGGAGAACTTTCGAAGGGCAACCATTCTAGAGACAGCACGGTGTTTTGCTGCGATTCGCGTTCTTATCTGTTGACTTAATAATATATCCGCATTGCAGTCCCAGAAGCATCGCTCTCAATCGCGAGACAAAAAAAAATGGTCGCGTAACCGCGTGCTTCGCTGCAAATATCGTCGAAAGACGGCAGCTTTCTGCCGACCTTACATGTCCCGTCTGCCTTACCATGAAGTGCGGTTGAGAGACAGCCACTGCACTGCACGAGTTTCTCCTCTCAACTATTTTGCTATCGCAATAATCTCTCCCTCATTCCCTTCCTTCTCCCCCTCTCTCTATTTACTTCGTTTCCGGTGTTCTGTCTGATTGCCTCATTCTCTCTCCCTTCCTTGCTTCTGTGCAGCAAAACTCGCAAGTCAAGTTTCTCTCTTTTTTTCTCCCAGACGCGCGCACGCACACGCACGCACGCAGGCATAGGAGGCCCGACGCACTGCTCGCACGTACTGCCATGGAATTCGATGCACGGGCACGGCCATGGTTGCCCTCTGCGGGTGAAACATTCGCTCCCCGGCAGAACCATTCTACAACATGTTTCGACAATGGAAAAAGCGATAACCTCAGCAACTAAGACACAAAACGAAAAGCGGAAGCACGCACACGTATACGCTCGAGAAAATCGCACACGCTCGCATTTTTTTTTCCCGAAAAGTGAAATGACATTACGCCCAGGGAATAACAATTGCAGCGAGTTTTCAGACAGGAGCGAGCGCGCGGCGCACGCCACACCTGTTTCGCACAAGCGGTGAATATCTACGATGGTAACGCCTTCTCGCGTATACTTTCCGGTCTCGAAATTTTCAAAAAAGAATCCCACCTGAGGCCGCGGCAAACGCGCAGCTTGATTAGCATTTTCCGTTTCCGAGAATTCTCTCGCGCGCTACCGAGATTAGCATTTCCAGTTTACGCATTTTAAACTCGAGCCCCCCGTCGTCTTGGTTGCCTCGTTTTTCCGCTTGTGCGAAGCTACAACAAAACTTTTTTTTTTCGTCGCCGGCCTCCTCTGAGGTACAAAAAAAAAGAGGGGGGGGGGACCATCCTTCCTATAGAACCACGCTATTTCTAGTATGAAAAGAAACAGTCGCAAAAGTAGATCGAACAGTAACACACCGGTTGCTTGTTTACGTGCTCGCGGAGTATCGGGAACCAATGTGCGACACGCGCGGAAAAGGCGGGGTTTTCGCAGTTCATCGCAAACCTCCGCTAACGTTTCGCGAGAAAGCCAATTGCGGTGCGCGACTCGGGCCGTATTCGCGCGCGCGTTCGTGGCACACGCAATGTGGCGAGTGTCGCAAACCAACGTCGATTCGAGACTTCGGGGAGCACGGTTCGCTGCGATAGTTTCCGTTCCACTCTTCTGGGAGAGCAGCGTTAAAGAATGAGGGAAACAAAAACATACTTTTCATTATAGACACGCACGTCGGACTCCTAATATAGGAAGTCCTGGATAGAATTTCGTAACCTGCCCGACACGTTCCGTGCGAAAAACAAGGGTGCTCAAGCATGCATCTTACGCGCGGAAGGAAACGTGGCAACCCATCGCAATCGAACAACTTCCGAGCGCCGGCAAGCTTGGCTTCGTGACCTTTTATGGAACACAAACATCAGACGTTTGCTTTCAGCTTAAGTTGCCTGCCCGCGGAACTGTTTCGCACGTGTGATCTCGCACTTTCGGCAGGGAGCACCGAAAATGAGAGGGCGCCGGTGTATAGTTCATGAGCGCTGCTCCGATGTAGAATCATGCGCTCTAAGTTCTGTGGCTCCTAAAGAGCGCTGTCGGATTCCGGAATCTTGGCAGTGTCAGAAAAAGAAAAGGTGGCCATGTTGTTGTTGTTTTTTTATCCAAGCCAAGCTTCTGCCAATAACAGCCGTGCGAGTAGAAGAAAGATGACAGCACAAACGGGACTCTTGAAATAGTGTACGCAGAAGTGCAAACATAAAAAGTCACAACTTCGCCCTAAAGGCAAAGCAATGAACGCGATAGCATTAAATTGGAAGGTCACGCGAAGAATTGCAAGCCGATCGAAACGTGTCCCGCGTTTCTCACGCACAAATGACGCATGAAACACAGATGAACGCGAATAACTTATGACAAACGGTACAGAACCTGCAAAACGTGCATAGCCGCTGGATACCCATAGCTGCTGTCTTAAGAAACTTTCTCGGTGGCTATGCATACTCGTGCGCATGTTGTCAAGTGCAGTTAGCGGCTGTGGCAGGGATGATCGCACAAAATCAGTTTCACCGAAAAGGTTAAGCAATGAATGTGATAGCAAAAATTGCAATGTTATACGAAGTGAGGCTGGCAGTCAACTCATTCAGATCCGATCTCACGTAACTCTACAAAACGCTTGAGTAGGAGAACACGGCCGCTCCAGGTATACACTAGTGGCACTTTTTTCCCGTGTTAAGAACGCAGCCCGGGGGAACCTCCCGCCTGCTGTAGGAGCACAAGACGCACGCTGATCGTTGCTGAGATATCGCGGCGGCAACCCTAAGCACCTCACCCCCCCCCCCCCTCCCGAGATAAGCGCGCGCGTAGATGACCCCGGCCGGAAAGATGTTCGCCTCGTAAAAAAAGGAGGCTAGCGCACCTTTCCCCGCATATATCTGCATCGTTCCCCGTATATGTATACATATATATACTTATACGCGAATGACGACAGTGGCGGCAACGACGGAAAAAAAAAACTGCCTAAACTGTACATATAATTGCTATCGCAATAACAATGGGTCCTACAGATCGTCTGTGTAGCGTATCTTTCCGTCAATGCCGATCTCAGCAGGCATGGACTACATTCCAAACACGGGCACAAAGACGTACAGAGCATACCGTTAAGATGTGATTTGCTGCCACATGTATACATTATCGGGTGCGAAGCACCTGCGCGGCTCGGCTCATCGCAATGTCCTGTCATCACGGTCCAGCGTATCGTTGGGCTCACGTGATGAAGCCATACACCACGACGACGTCTAAATTTGTCACGCAATCATGGCGTGATCAAGACGCGGAGAAACACTTTAGGGTCTCGGCCTGTGGACGTCTATAGCACTATTTAAATGACTGCTAGGATCGCACAAAGTTAAGAAACGTCACGTTAGCATTCTACATATCTTCTATACACCCTCAGCTATCCCGGTGAGGATCATGCCCCCGAGTACATAGATTCGCTGACTGGGCTGAATTGCATTTAAATAGCTCACGTGAAAGCGCCACGGTCCTGCGAGGTGAGTTAAAAAGTTTGTGTCCGTTGTTTTGGAAGCAAAGCGAGATCAATTTTACGGCTTACTCGCAAAATTTCGTGTAATGGAAACAGACTTGAGTTCGATGAAAACTCGCACTCCACTCCCAAATGTAGTGATGCGCGCTTCTCTACACAAAACGTGTGCCGACAAAATAAGTCGATAACTTCACCGACCAGCGGGTTATTGCGGCTAACTATAGCGTAGATCGGACGGGTTAGTGAACAGTAAAACTCGTTACGCGTACTATCGGCTCCGAATGAAACACCAGCAGTGGTGTACGTGGTACAGTTTGCACCCTTAAGATTAGAGATCGATACGATACGCTCATGCGGTTTGCGTTCGTGAGCCGCATTCATGATTTTGATGGTGCAGTGCTACCTAATCGGCTGTGCGAGCTTTTCAGTGGTTACGACGCGCGCTATACGATTCCGAATGCTTGGGCGGCACGCTCCCCTGTTCGCGTTTATTTTTTTTTTCCACACCAATCCTAGCTTCGCAGACAGTAGAAAAAAATCGGCGAATGTGTCTGGGAAAATAAGAAAGAGAGCTCTTTCCAATCATTATTTTGAATCCTTTGGATGGTTACTGCTATTTTTTACTGTGCTGTGTTGCGACCGGGGTTTCCAGACACCGGAGGTCCGGGATGAAGTTGTCGAGGCAGGAGGAAGAGAGACTTGAAGAGGGTTTATTTACAATATATACATTGCGAACTCCCTACACGGTGAGCCCTCAAACGTGGCAGGCCTCTACATGACTCCTAACATAGCGCTACATGGTGCTTGGTTCTACATGGTTCTGCTCGGTTCTGCTCTGTTCTGCCTGGTTCTCTTCTCGAAAAAAGCACACCGAATGAGCCGTGGGGGCTCATTATAAAGGGTCTGTCCTCCCCAGATCCCTAGATCGGGGACCGCGTACAGAGGGCACCGTCCAATCACGGATCACACATTACCCGCGAGGGTGACGAGCACGCACGGTCCACGTGAACGTTCAAAATTGAAGCGTGATCACTGCACTCAAAGGTGGTGCCAGCAGGGCTCTTCCTCGTCGTGTGTGTCGCTGGTCGAGAGGTCCCACGCTCAGGACGGCATCCATCAAAGGGTCCGCCGAACTGTTTGCTCAATGAGCGGGGTGATTTGCGGGGGCCGCCGCGACCTCTTGTTCCCAGGAAGATGTCGCATTTGCTGTCGTCCCCCGAACGGCCCACTCCGTCGTGGCGACAGGACGTCTCACCCTCCTGCTAGGACGGACAATACAGGGCCGGCGTAGGCAGCCGGTCGTTCGGTTATTTGTTTGAAGACCAAAGGAGCGCCGCTCCCCCGCCAGCCCTGGCGCCGGCCATGACTGCATCCATTGAAAAGGCCGCCGTAAACAAGCTTCAAATGGTCGCCGAACGACTCGTTTAATTAGCGGGACGATTCCCGGCCGCCGCCGCCGCCGTCATCTTCCAAAGAAGAAGCTGCACTTGTGGTCTCCCGAACTGCTCACGGTGCCGTGGCGGCAAGACGCCGCACCCCCCCGGCCAGGTGGGAACAATACATGGCGGACACAGGCCGCCAACCCGTTTGGCGACCAAAAGGAACATCAAAAGGAACGCCGCTCCCTCGTCAGCTCTGGCGCCGGGCACAACAGCTCGTCCGCCAGCGGGAGAAGCGACCTGAGGGTGACCAGCTGCACAGGTTGCCCGAAGTGTCGCTGTGTAGTGCTGTCTTCCAGGCCACTGCTGATGACGCTCAGCCAAGGACTCTTTCCCTCTCGTTCCCTGTGGCTCCCCTCTGGGAAAAGCATTCATACACACCACCACAGGCACGGGAGAGCACCCTGCCCGCACTGAGACACGTCGAGTCCGACAAATTATCCAAAAGCAACCTTACTTAAGCAGTATTACCAAACACAAAGCAGCAATCGGGACGTTTCTCTGAGGTTTCACCAAAACTCCTAATCCCGATCCGATAATAATCTTTCCATCAAACGGCTTTCAAGAAAACTAACTGTCAAGTGATGCGCTCACCGTGGCATACCCGAGTGCTTGCGTGAGTAATCCGCCGTAACCCACCAGGTATCATACTCATAAAATAAAGCATTTTACTTCACGCTATCTTTTAGTTCCCGAAATTTAGTGCCGCCAAAGCCAGTCGTCAATTCCTTTTGAGAAGACGAAAGCATAACTGTCGTGCTGTACCTACATCAGGACATCCTCATTACACGTCTGCCATCACACGCTATAGTGCTCCTGCATGGATGAACCACTCATTAACTCTCGTGAGGTTACCACTCTACACTTAAGCTCATGAACTAAAACGTACACGT
Organism: Rhipicephalus microplus; assembly: GCF_043290135.1. Lineage (NCBI taxonomy): Eukaryota > Metazoa > Arthropoda > Arachnida > Ixodida > Ixodidae > Rhipicephalus > Rhipicephalus microplus. The sequence continues at coordinate 76,482,675 of NC_134703.1, forward strand.
AAACCCACGAATACCTTTCCTTACTTCAACACCGGAGACATGCGAACAAAACAAAAAATAACAACAAAAAAACTTTCGCATGAATCCTGAAAACCTCGCAAGAATATCCTTGCGTCCGTGCGCTCACTCAAAATTCGTCTCTAACGTCGGTCCTACTTGACAAACGCCCCTAACGTGTCGTTATACTGCCGCAAAACGGTTACCTTTAAAACCAATACATACAAAGCTTAAAAAATAAACAGCATGGTACCTGCTACTTAAACGCTATCTAGTAGCAGAAGTACAAAACACATTCCAAAAGGAAAACTGACCTAAACAGTCAAAACAGATATTCAAAACTAAAAAATACAAATCCGCGGGAGAGCCTTCCGAAACGCTTACCGCTGTCACTTAATTTTGAGACGAACGCGCGGCGTCGCGTCCTGTGGGTCTTTCTAGGCGAACGGGAATTGGAACAATGGCAAAACCCATTCGCTTCGCCTCCGACCCCCGCAAAGCTCTGCGCTGACAACCTGCGTTCTTACTCTCGCTGAGTACCTCGCACTCCCGCAGTCCATCAAACATGCCGTCGACAGAGCGACGAAAGGGTCTGCCTTTCTACCCAACGTGCTTTTTTTTTTTTTTCGTTTTGTCCGGCGGCTCGGACGCATACAAACCAACTCCGGTGCCGATGACAAACGCCTAATTCTGTACGCTCTAATGCGTGTCACTATCCTTCCAATAGATCTATACAACGCATATAGGCTACCAAAATGATAGAGCGCTAACGAAAACAAAGTACAAACGAGTTATTTACAAAATCACAAAAACAAACAAAATGTTCCTTTCAACAGTCCCGAGTCGACGTTTTCTGAGAGGCTAACAGCTGTTCGCAACAACTCTGAGTCGAACTCGCGGTGGTCGCGCCCGGAACGATTTTCTCGAGAAGCGGGGTCTACAACACGCGTCAATCGCCCTGCTACCGAACCCCGCGACGTTCCTCGAAGCCGACTTGCTGTCGCTTCCTGCCCCTCGAAAACCACCGACTCTTTTGCCCCGCACCCCGTCCAATGCACCGCGAGAACAACGGAAGGGTCTCTTGCCCTTCGGCCACTTACGCACACAATGCGCTTCTCTTTTCTTTGTTCTCTGGCCGCTCGGACGCTTGCGATACGGCAACTTTCTTGAAATTTCGCTCCGCCATTTGAATACATTCCTCAAACGCGTCGCGATTTTTGCCTCGTCTTTACGGCGCTTTCTCCGTTTGTCACGCTTCTTCGTGCCGTCTACGGAGCCTTTCGCCAACCTCTGATGCTCGTCAGCACCCACTTGCTTGTTAGCTTTCCCGCGCGCACTGTCTGAATGATTGCCTAGCAATTCATCCTTCCAACACTGCCGCGTACGATGCGCTTTTCTTTTCCGGCGGTTCGGACGCATACGATACAGACCCGTCAGAGAAGACAACGGCACTTTTCTCGCGATGTCACTCCGCCGTTTGAAAACCTTACTCAAACGCGTTGTGCTCATCTCGAGCTTTGCCTTTTTGTTGCCCTTCAGACGCTTTCTCCCCTGTGCACGCTTCTTTGTGCGGACCTGGGAGCCTTTCGTCCTACTCTGACGTTCTTCATCACCGATATGCTCCTCCGCCATCTCGCGCGCCCAGTCCTGATGATTGCCTATCAGTTCATCGCTAGACCGCGGCCGCGTAGATTGCGCTTTTCTTTTCCTCACTCTCCGGCCGCTTAGACGCATGCGATTCGAGCCAGTCAGAGAAGACAACGGGCCTTTTCTCGCAAATCCGCCACGCCGTTCGAAGGTCCTCGTCAAACGCGCCGTGCTGATCGCGAGCCTTGCCGCGCTTCTGTTTTTCGGACGCTTTCTCCGTTTGGCACATTCCTTGGTGCCAAACCTGGAGCCTTTCGTCCGCCTCTGACGCTCATCAACATAGTCTACAGGGCTGCAAGGTTCGATGGAACACTCTGTTAATCTTAACTCCGTTTCCACCACCACGGAACCCTCACACCCTGCTGCGACCGCGAGCTCTTTTCCCTCAGAATGGGTTAAAACCTGTTCCATTCCCTTACAGGCACTAGCCTTTTCTTCGGCCTCAAACGGCACCGCCGCTATATCTACAGATATCAGACATGTAGCCTCCGCTTCAGTTGTAAACGGCACCGCCGTTACATCGCACCGTTCGTGCGCTACATCTACAACTTTCTGACCTGTAGCCTTCTCTTCAACCTTAAACGGCACCGCCGCTACCTTGCACCGCTCGTGCGCTACATCTACGGATTGACCACTCTGCTGCAATGCCACCCCTCTACGCCGAATCCTATCTATCTCTTCGTCTAATTCCTGCATCCTTTTCATATGTTCTTCATGCCTGCGCTCAGCTTCCAATTCCTCCTGGCGCCATCTTTCCTTTCTTTGCGCCCTTTGTACTTCCATATGTTCTTCATGCCTGCGCTCAGCTTCCAATTCCTCCTGGCGCCATCTTTCCTTTCTTTGCGCCCTTTTTACTTCCTCCTCCTGGTCCAATAAGTACATATTCCCGAAGTGCTCGATTTCCTCATTGTCACTATTGCTTTCGAGAATCACTTCGCGGAGTTTAGAAGCAGGCATATCATCATTAAAATCTAGCTCCAGATCCCAACACAGGTTCAGCAGGTTCTCTCTCGTCAATCTCGTAAGATCCATGGCGACTACTTTGCTTTGGCTCAGCTGTGACAAAACACAAACCCACCAGCGTTTCAATTCTGGGTCTAGAGAAATTGAAGCCTGGCAAATCTCACAGCGGAGACCACAAGCTTAAGCACCCAAGTAGCACTACGTGGCCAACATCCCTCTCTACTTTTTCTTGTTAATTTTTCACTCCTGCTTTTTACAACATCCTAAAATTTAACCCGCAACGTACCCTTAGAAATTTTGAAACATTACCACTTGTTCCTATTGAATCATCTAAGCTTTCCTGCTTTAGCGTACTTGCTCAGATAATCATCCAGTGCTGCCTTGTGCTGAGATAACAACCACAGTGGCCAGGCAGTTGTTGGTTATATCTATCTTTTAACGAATCTAGGCTAAAAGACTCGATATATCTCAAGCACAAAGCCAGGCACTCACCCCATTACGTGCGGTGGTGGTACGCTGCTTCGATCCCGCCGAGTTCCAGGGCTTTCGGCTGGCCTCCGGTACATGTCGCTCTCCGTCGCAGACTCGTATCCCACCGCTGCCAACCAGTTGTTGCGACCGGGGTTTCCAGACACCGGAGGTCCGGGATGAAGTTGTCGAGGCAGGAGGAAGAGAGACTTGAAGAGGGTTTATTTACAATATATACATTGCGAACTCCCTACACGGTGAGCCCTCAAACGTGGCAGGCCTCTACATGACTCCTAACATAGCGCTACATGGTGCTTGGTTCTACATGGTTCTGCTCGGTTCTGCTCTGTTCTGCCTGGTTCTCTTCTCGAAAAAAGCACACCGAATGAGCCGTGGGGGCTCATTATAAAGGGTCTGTCCTCCCCAGATCCCTAGATCGGGGACCGCGTACAGAGGGCACCGTCCAATCACGGATCACACATTACCCGCGAGGGTGACGAGCACGCACGGTCCACGTGAACGTTCAAAATTGAAGCGTGATCACTGCACTCAAAGGTGGTGCCAGCAGGGCTCTTCCTCGTCGTGTGTGTCGCTGGTCGAGAGGTCCCACGCTCAGGACGGCATCCATCAAAGGGTCCGCCGAACTGTTTGCTCAATGAGCGGGGTGATTTGCGGGGGCCGCCGCGACCTCTTGTTCCCAGGAAGATGTCGCATTTGCTGTCGTCCCCCGAACGGCCCACTCCGTCGTGGCGACAGGACGTCTCACCCTCCTGCTAGGACGGACAATACAGGGCCGGCGTAGGCAGCCGGTCGTTCGGTTATTTGTTTGAAGACCAAAGGAGCGCCGCTCCCCCGCCAGCCCTGGCGCCGGCCATGACTGCATCCATTGAAAAGGCCGCCGTAAACAAGCTTCAAATGGTCGCCGAACGACTCGTTTAATTAGCGGGACGATTCCCGGCCGCCGCCGCCGCCGTCATCTTCCAAAGAAGAAGCTGCACTTGTGGTCTCCCGAACTGCTCACGGTGCCGTGGCGGCAAGACGCCGCACCCCCCCGGCCAGGTGGGAACAATACATGGCGGACACAGGCCGCCAACCCGTTTGGCGACCAAAAGGAACATCAAAAGGAACGCCGCTCCCTCGTCAGCTCTGGCGCCGGGCACAACAGCTGCAACTATATTGAACATCTTAAGGTGAAAGCCTTAAATTACTCATCAAACACGAAAATTGACCGTCGGTGTCCTGCGTCGACAGCATGAACACGAGTAATGCAAAAAAGCCGTCCCATGATGAAGATACCCTATGAAGTCATCACGACACCGCAGACCACCAAAATTCGTGACATCCCAACGTGACGTCACATGATGACGTCTGCACACATCGTTGCTTTGCATTGCCTCCGCCATCGGTGCCACGATCACACATTCCACACATCAGCAAAATTGGCTTATGTGTTGAAAGCTTGCAATGTTTCCGATCCTGGGGACAGTGCAAAACAACGTTGAGTCCGCAAAGCGTTCGGAGGCGAACGGGAAAGGAACAAGTACATCGACTGAAGAGAGAGAAGGAGAAAATGGTTTTCGCTTTCGAGTCGTTTAAGGCAAGTACATCAAAAAACCTGTGAGTGTTTTTAGTACAGTGATCGCACCACGCCCCCTCAGGAGTCACTTTTTGAGAGTTATTTACACTATTTCATTGTAAATACATCCGACTACGACTTTCGCATTGAAAGCTTCGTATTTACGTTTGTGCGAATACCCGCCACGGTGGTGTAGCGGCTAAGGCACTCGACTGCTGACCCGCAGACCTGCGGCAGACGCGTTTTCGATCGAGGCGAAAACGCTTGAGACCCGTGTGCTTGAGACCCGTGTGATTATATATTATAAGAACACCTGGTTGTCGAAATTTCCGGAGCCCTCCACTACGTGGTTTCTCGCAATCATACCTTCGTTTTGGGACATTAAACCCCTTTATTATTATTATTATTATTATTATTATTATTATTATTATTATTATTATTATTATTATTATTATTATTATTATTATTATTATTATTATTATTATCTGATTACACCAATTCTGCTCATCATACTTTCAGGCGACACAGAACTAGCCAGGAAACGTCGTTTTATTAACGTAGGCATTGAAATAGCTGTGTTAAAGAACTCCGCACAACCTACCAACACGTCATATCACCGGAGTCGACTCCCTTTTTGACCCATGCCCTCACCCTTAGTGAATTCTCGTTTAAATTTCAAGTACTTACGACGAGCTTACACAGCATGCAGCTGCTGAAAACATGGATTTAATGTAAGGTTGTTGCCTGTAATGACTATTCAGTTTATTCGAATGGAATCAGACGTCGCTTTTCATGCCCTTAACGCTCCGAACAAAGGAAGTGATCCGAAGGAGCAGGCTGCAGAGATACGCGCGGTAGTGGAGGGTTCCGGAAATTTCGACCATCCGGGGTTTTGTAACGTGAACCCGAATGTTAAGTGCACGAACGGTCGCGAGAAACTGCCACAATCGTCACTTCCTTGCGTGAGCAACGCGCGTCTTTCGCAAACGAGGCCGCTGCAGCGAGCAAAGCAACCTTCGTACTCTCTGTATTTCCAACGGCGGTGAAAGCGCGAGACGTACAAACCACGCCTATCCCAAGATAAGCACGCGCTTTCTAGCGAACACCCCCTATTAAGGCGCGCACGCATTCCAACGTGCGGGTAGACTACCTCTAAAGCGCGCGTCTCATAATCATATGGTGGTTTCGGGACGTTAAACCCCACATACCTCTAAAGCGCGCCGAGCACCCCTATTGCGCCATCTCACTTGTGACGACAAGAACACGCTGAAGTTACCGAGTACCACCAACAATGATAGGCGTATATAAATAGCACGCCGTAGCACGCTGAAGAACGTTGTACGTGTGGCCTATAGTCGTTTTGCGCAGCACGCTGCGCAGCGAGAGATCGTCGGTTGCTCCATGCGATGGAACTTGTTTTAAAGTTATTTCTTCGCCGTGTTTTTGCCATGTTTTGGCACCCCGGCTTGAATAACTTTCGCGTAAAAATAAAAGAAAAGTAGTGACAACACAAAGTAGTACTTACCAAAAAAACAAAAAAAAAACAATATTACGTCTGATCTACTTAACTACTAACAAAGTACGCCATAAGGGCTAACGTAAACCACCAAGTGCATTGAAGCGTTAAGACACGTTTACTCACCGCCATCCCCACAATGCAAGCCTTAATGAAAGAGAAATAATTAAACAGCGAAAGAAATAATAACAAAGTGCTAGACGACGTCGCAGAGTTTACTCAGGAGTAAGCGGTCTAACCAGACTTTCCACCCACACTTCCTGACTGACGGCCTTTCACACCGCATTACGCACTCGACAGATAACAGAGGCTTTAAAGAAAAAGAAACAAAATCCAGAACATCGGAAACGCGGCCCACGGCAATATCTGAACGACATCTCCCGCAAAAAAAAAAAAAAACGCTACAGCACTTCTTACAAGCCCCACACAAGGGCTTCGGAACAAGCTCTCGCCACGATATGCGAACCCTCAGCGGGATGCTTGAATGCTAGAACCCAGCGTGCCACGAAAATGGGCGTCCAGACCGGAAGAGGGCCGCTTTGATCTACACTTGAAAATTCTCGCTTCAAGAAGCGTGCCAGTCAAGACGCGTGGAGCACGATAACGTTTTGAAGAACTTTCAACGTCTTCACTGCGGCAAGGGAAATAGGCTGCCTGATCGATAGAGCTTGAAAGCGTCCACATGCCAGCCAGTCCCCACCCCCTCGCGAGGTGACACTTCACAAGGACTAGATACGAAGTCGCGATAATTCATAAGAACAACAAAAAGAAGAAGAAAAGCTCAGCGTAATAAATGCGGCCAACGTCAGTAATCTAACTAGCTTTTTCCAGCAAACGCTCTTCCGCGCTAACTGGACTCGACAATTAAATGTAATACCTTAACTCCCGCCACAACCACCAGCATCACAAAGATGACGATAAGAAAAATTGTCGGACATATATGCTGATATGAGCGACGTTTCCAAAAGACAGCGCCCCTTCTAAGGAAACTAGCCTTTGTCGGGGCAGCAAACCGATTTATAGTAACTGTAGCGACCGTGTTTTAGGCAAACGCATTAATTTGTTCCTTGTGCTCCTTAGATATATGAGTAAAAATGAGGTTAAAGTGGCCTTGCAACATTTTCTTATCATTATCAGAAATCGCGGACGATCGGCAGTCCAACCTAGACGCGAGCCAAACACTCCAGCGCAGCACGTGGTCTAGTGTTAACATTCAATCCTCAAAGTTAGCTCAATATCCCTGCTTCTTCTCTCTACAAATGATGATACAGTAACTCACACATAACGATGCCGGTTTTAACGATGTATCGGTTATAACAATGACAGCCTGCCGCACAATCATTTTTTTTTTGAAATTTCGTGTTCTCCAAGAAACAGATCGAGGTCTAGACGCGCGCTGACGAAGAGACGCATCATCTCGTCTCCTCCTCATATCCTCTCTGCGTGGCGTCCAGCGCGCTCGCTGACACGAAAGGAAAAAGCGCTGCAAGCGTGCGAAAATCCATGTATCGCCACTCATCCGTAACGAATTCTCAAACATTTTTGAGGCACGCGACTCATGCAGACTATAACAACGCAACTAAAAAGAGTGTTGCAGAGCCCCCTAAGGCGGACTGTTACACTGCTTTTTCACAGTCAATATGAATGCCTTTGGGCATTCGTACCCATATATGCCTATTTTAAGTATCGGCGCCTAAGTAAACATTATATATATATATATATATATATATATATATATATATATATATAGGTCGCCATGCTGACATGACAATGACACACAGTTGCCGATTTCGCAACGCATACAGTCAGAGGCACGGCGGAAGACACACAAGAGGCATTAATTGAGTGTACATCCTCTACGAAGTAGAATTAAAATCATCGCTAATGCGAACACTTAATAAACTTTCTCGTGCGTTTTTTTTTAATAAGAAGAGCAGAAACTTTCCTTTCCTGCAGCGGAAAAATGAAACATGGCAAATAAGCAAACGTTATACCATTAAATTGCACGCGGGATATTCAGTTTTAAAAATATATCTGGCTCAATTACCTGGTGCAGGTCGGATGCAATATACAGTACCGTGAAACACCATAATTAAAACAACATTCACAAGACAATTGTTATTTGTGCCGCTAACACAAAAGTCCCACATTGCTCAACACCCAGTCACAATTTTCTTTCATGCTGAAACGATCTCAGATTGGGTCATAGGGAACTTAATTTCACTAGATTTCGACGATTGACACCGTTTTGCTGCGTATCAACTTGATACAGGCGACTTCCGAGCAAACAGAACACCCCGATCTCACGCAGCAAAGCATACCACACATCATGACCTTCACTTTAAAACTTGCGCGTGGAACATGTAACAGCACTCACCTCATCGAACTTGTCGTTCCAGTCAGATTTTGTGATCACGAACTTCACAGTTTCATCCAAGTCCTCCTTGAGATCTCTGCGCAGCAAAAAAAAAACAAAAAACGACGGAAACGAAAACCCTTTCAGAAGGTGATCATCTTAGCAGGAAATAACGCACTATACCTCCATCAATAAAATTCACAAGAGTTAACTTTAGCGCTGCGACCATTCAACCTCAATGGGAACGTCACGACGCAGAACTTTGGGATACGATCCCAGCCCGCGCCGCCATCACCGAGCACATGACCGCAGAAGACACCGAATCAAGCTGCACGGTTCTCGCAATCGCGTGAACGTCGTTGGTGGTTTGTGCAATATTTGACCACCGCGCAAGAAGAAATCAAATAAAAAATGCCCAGACGCGGGAATGTACTGTTCGCTAAACGTGATCGTGCACAAACCCGCGCGACCTCACGACAGTGATGTCCGAGGAGCAGGACTTGTGCGCACATCTGACAGGAGGGCCCTCGACAAACACTAGTACGCGCGGGCGTCAGCGCCGAAGAGCGCCGCTGTATAGGCGACTCCTGCGAAGTTGTTTCACCCCTGACGTGCGACACCACGGATTCGGACACTGCATACACGGAGGATCCGAGCTCCCCAGTAAGCAGTGCTTAGCTGCAGGCTGCATAATGTCCCGAACAGTTATTCTTCATCATAAGCGAAAGGCAGACGATTTAAACACGCGCACTACACGTCAAACAATCCGCCAAACGAGCGTAAATACAGCGCGGTCACCAAGACATGTGTGCTCCGTGCGCTTGTTGATGACGGACTAAAAGACAGGAACTGGCGTCACTTGCAAGCTATTCATTGCATGCGCTTAAGGTGGGCCGCATCCCTGCAGAAGACCGGGTTTCTAAAGAAACCACCGCACGTGTAAAGCTCATGACGATAGGAAAGAGTGTAATAAGTGTAGACAGGAGCGGAAGGAAGTATAGAACAGAGGAACATGTCTTCCGAGCTGTTTCCCTATCGCCCATCTTTCCCCAGAGCTCACGGAGGCTCACACCATCACTCACCCGTCATGGCCGACGATGTAGCGGGTGAGCGCGCGCCTCTCGTCCTCAGGGAAATCGCCGTACAGCAGGAACGTCTTTCCCGCGAAGAAAGCCGGCAGATCGGGCAGGTCCAGTGGAATCGCCTCGTCCGCCGCCGCATCGCCAACGAGCGGGTCGGCTTCGGAACCGAGGCGCACGTGCTCCGATGCTTCCGTCTCTTGCTCCCTCTGACGCTGCAGCACTCTGCGCGAAACGGGAAAAACGAGGCGCACGCGCGCTTCCCCGTCTCTGCTTCGTGTCACAGGCTAAGAGCGCTATCGTATCAGAACACTCCTCGCTCGTATGAACACGGATTCGAGGCTGATCAAGCGTAGATATGCTGGCAACCTAACAAGGCACTTGGAATACAGCGCAAAGGGCGCATACAAAGCTCTAGTATGTAACCTAACAAGGGTCCATTACCACGGATTGAAAAACAAAACGTCCACGAGATAGCCTTCTTATAGCGAAATGCATGTGAACCGTAAACAGCCAGAGAGGAAATATGCGGCTCGTTATCAACATTGGAGCCACATAGCGCAAAAGATAAGCCTCGAAAACAAAGGGCTCAACAGGAGCGCTCGACACTGAAACACACACGGCGCAGCAGCTTCCAAAGAGAGATTAGGGGGGGGGGGGGGGGCGGGGAATGTAGCGAATTCTTAACGATTAAATTGTCGCAAGACTGATAGTTGGGCTAGTTGGTGATACATTAACGTTGCATTTCGGTGCTCGTGATCTGGCTGTCACCCAAAGAAACTCCGTCAAGGAATCACTGGTTCGACACCACCCGCCATATCTTCTTTTCCCCTCTCTTCTTCCACCATGTAGTACGCAGGTTGTCCTTAGGCAGTCCCTAAGCAGTATTGCTTGGCTCCATAGCTGAGACCTCCAAAATCGGCACATCCGCTTTGTGTGTCCTAAAGACGGTCGTATCCCCCCACACATGACCATTAGTTCCTCTGGGCATGTTCCACGGCGCAAGTGCCACGACAGCACTCTTGCTCGACATTCGCACGTGGATATTCTTGCCGCCGAGAAGGCTGGGTCTTGAAAAATACGTTAACACGAGGAAAAGAAGCCCTTGTAGAAGAAATAAACGGAAGCAGGACTGATAGTTGGGCTAATCGGTGATACATTAGAGTTGAGGGTCAGCGCTTGTTTGTGTCGCTTCTCTTCGTCCCGTGAGTTTGTGCGCTGGTACTGCCCATAATGAAATTGTCCTCAATGATGATTCAAACCTACCAAAAATGAAAGAAACTACACACGTGGGAGAATAAAGTTCAAGTCTTTTTTTATTTTTATCCTCTAGACACTAATCGCAACGAATTCATTTCACATTCGCTCGGCCTACGTAACACCGCTCCGCGATTCCGTACGAACTTTTTCTCTGCGTTTCTTTCAAACCAACTGCAACGCATTCCCTTGCGGTACGTATAATTGTGTGCTTCTTTCTTTTGTTTATAAAGTATGTTACAACCAAGTCAGCTTCTGCGGAAGTGATTTCTTTATGTGCTTAGCGCTTTAGGGGCCCGCTTGTCGTCCATTAAATGATCTAGTGTGGAGTGCTCACGCTCACAATCAAGTGCTCAATACAGGTCTCACACAAGGTCAGCGATGCTCCACATCGTGTTAACATAAACGGAAAAGGTCTGAAAAATATCATCATTAATTCAAATAACACACAAGTACTCACAGTAACTATCATCATATAAGATCGCCAAAAACGCTTCAAAAACGTGCGGCTAACACCCGCGCCGCCCATAGAGCACTGTTGCCACGGCTGCTGATTTACCAGTACATCTACCGAGTTCCATTTTTTTTTTTTTTTGCTGGTTGAGTAATAACGGTGTCCAGATCTACTTACTTTATGTGTTCTCTACAGAAACGATTCCAAAAGCCACCCCTTTTTCAGCATCGAGATGATTCGACGTGGTGCCGTACGTGGTGACGGTGAAAACTTGCTCAAATGACACCACACAATAATTACTGGGAACGCTTCGGCGAGGGCATTTTCTAAACGAACAGCTTGGAAAACGAAATAGCCGGGGAAAAAAAACTTTTTTTTTCATCGCGTGTTCCTGCAGAGTCGTTTCTCCCTTTCCCATTGTACGCCATCCAGCTTAATTCAAGGCGTGATTATCCCGCGTAATGCGCTACCTTCGCTGGAATGTGTAGGAGTGAATAAGCACTCAACAAAGAGCGATAAACCAGTGTTTGCCGGCCAGTGTATGCAGGTGCGAAGTGCTCTTGCAAAAAATCAACTCACATATTTTTGAATCCCATTGACATTTCGCAAGAATTTCACTGCACATGTGTGAGCAAAGTTTGCAAAGGAGCAGCCTTCGACTACAGCTAGACTACCTGAACAAATTACTTTTAGGGACGAAGCTCCTCTAAGTCTAACCTTGTCACTGGTCACGCGTAACCGAGAGAAAACGAGACTAGAAAGAAAATAAGGCAAAACAAATGGATGGCCATTTCTTGTCTCATTATCCTAGATGACGTTACTCTGCCGCTACTCTACGATTGGCTGCTGCGCGCGCTTTGTCTGTGTGCGCGGAGAACGAGTACCTCACTCAGTCTCCTGATAGTCGCCGTACGTGGCGGATCGTTGATGGGGCATGGACGAAGCCGAAAATAGAGGAGACGCTGACGAAGCAGAGTGACGGGCGCGTTGAAGACGCTTGCGCTCGGCTTCCTTGGCTCGCGTCTCGTCGGTGTTACTCGCGCACCGTCTGCATTATCGAACGCGATCGGACACACGAACGGATGGACAGGCGGACGCTTCACCCCACTCATCATCATTCACTCTGTGGATATGCTGTGATTCATGCTACACTACCCTGCTTTTTCTCTCTGCCACTTCTCTCTTTTTCTGAATATACAGAATTAACACAGCGTACCCCGAGTTGTGACATTCAGGCAGCGCTTTTTGAAAAGCCTTTATGGCTCGGAGGCACTCTTCATCGAATGTGAGGCATCTTTCATAATCGTATGGTGGTTTTGGGACGTTAAACCACACATATCAATCAATCCCTAAAATGTGAACGGGTGAATGCACGTGGAGGAAGAAAATCATTATATGCATTAGAGTCAATGGGAAAACAAGGCAAGACGGTGGAAACATTGGCTACGTGGTATATACTTTCAAAGGAAATAGCGCACGAAAACGTATGACGAAAAATCGGCGATGGATATATTATAATAAAATGATTATTGACCGTTCACGTTCCTAAACAACGACATGACTAAGAGAGAGACCCTAGTAAAGGGCTTCAGAATTTTCGACCACCGCGGCTTCTTTAACGTGCTATAAATAGAAGCACCGGCGATGTAAAGGTGGTGGATGAACATGTGCAGAAGCGCCTCGTCCCCGCTTAATTTTTATTGAGTACTTCCAAGATCCTTTTGCAGGAAGAGGATCTTATTTCCTTCATAACCATTATAGACATATTCTTTAGTTCTAAACAGAAGTAGGCACCGTCGACATACTGAGCCGCTCATAATCCAACCAGCCCCCGACGCGCTGTGCAACTTCGTCGGCACGGAAGCAACTTCGTCGCTTCCGTGCCAGTTGTCACGTGATCATAAAAGGCGGTGGCGAGCTTTGGGCTGGGCTGAGCCTACCGGCCGCGAAGTCGCTACAATCGCATGTCGATTGCGCCTACTGCTGTTTATACACGGAATAGGTCTGTACCACCATGACGGGTGCTATAAAACAGTACATTTTACGTAATTAGTGCTTATTTGTTTTTAATCACACATAACAGCGTACAGTAACAAGAAATACTACAGACAACAGTGTACGGCAGACCGGCCGAGGGTGTTTTTGGCGAGTGATCGAGGTGGTGTATCCCTTACCTTTGGATCTCCTCCTCGGTATCGTAGTCTTCATCGTTCGCGTCTACATCTGTGTCGGCGTCGAAATCGCTGTCGCCTTCTTCCTTGTCAACCTGCCTTGAAGGGACCGCTGCGCTTCCAGGTTTGTCACCTGAAAGAGAAAAAAAAACCGCATGCGCGCGCCTGAAGACGCGACCATCGCATCGCCTGAAATTATTATTATTATTATTATTATTATTATTATTATTATTATTATTATTATTATTATTATTATTATTATTATTATTATTATTATTATTATTATTATTATTATTATTGGGGTTTAACGTCCCAAAACAATGATATGAAAATGAGAGACGCCAATAGTGGAGGGCTGCGAAAATTTCGACTACCTGGCACTTTTTTAACGTACAGCTAAATCCGAGCACGAAGGCCCCAAGCATGTTCGCCTCTATGAATAATGCGACTGCCGCGGCCCGAATTCAGTCCCGCGAACTGGAGGCCAGCACTCAAGCTTTCATATACGATTTCAGGGAGTTTTCCTTTTTTTTTCCCTGAATATAGCCGCAGCCGCCGCAATCGATACCTATCATACAACCTCACGAGCCCGACTTAGCACCGCCATAGCGCGTAATCAACAGAAAGGCACCGCTATTACGTCGCTTCTGTGAGTCGGGACTGTTTGTGCAGCACTTGAAACGATGCGCTTATGATTGAGCTGTCAAAGCGACAGCGAGAGCCAGGAACTAGGATTCCTCTAGTGAATACACGGCCCTGTTTCACGTGCTTACCTTAATAAAAGCGAAACTACTGAAAAACAGGCAAATATAGAACTAAGTTGCGACTTGAATAAAATAGAGAGGACATTCCGGCTCGTCGTAGCCCTATGCCCTTACATTAGCTGCCTGCTTAGGCGCTCTGAAAGGAAGACACGTTAAAAAAAAGAAATAAAAGAACGAAAAGTAGGTACTGGCTGCTAGCAAGAGCAGCGTATCAACGCGGATACACAAACCAAATTAACATCGTGAGAATTTCTACGGTCCAACGGAGTATATCTCAAGGACTCTAGGTTCGCCGTCAATATATCTTCTATCACCGATACTTCTCTTTTTTTCTTCCTCGGCGTATGGCGAGGAACTAAAAAGCAATAAAAAAATTCCTTGAAAGTTTCGATTGGCACACGCCTTTCATGTCGTCACGAACACAACCACGGACGGGCGCACGAACTATACGACGATTTTTCTTCGTTGTTGTTGTTGTTGTGTTGTTGTTGTTGTTGTTCCAGAAAAAATTTCCAGAAGAGCAAACGGGAATTAGTGGAATGTTCGAACAACATTATTGGCAATGAAAAGCCGGTACTTTTGAGAAGCATGAACACTGAGTTAGAAACTGGGAGAGATGAAACGGGGTGGATGACGCAAGAAAAATCGCAGCGTGTATACGGAGTGAATGATGATGAGTGGGGCGAAGCGTCCATCAGTCCGTCTGTTCGTTCTTGCTTTCGTCTGCCTATGCGTCCGTCCGTGCGTCCATACGCCAGTCCATCCGTCCAACCATCTAATGAACACTCCAAGTACCGCCATCTCGCATCTTTTCATCATATATTCATCATATACAAGTACCGCCATCCAGCGGTTATTCCAAAAACTAAACAAGAGGTGGCTACCTCCTCCTCCTCCTCCTCCTCCTCCTCCTCCTCCTCCTACTACTACTACTACTACTACTACTACTACTACTACTACTACTGCAACTGCTACTACTGCTACTGCTACTACACACACGCACACACACACACACACACACACACCACACACACACACACACACACATACATACATACATACATACATACATACATACATACATACATACATACATACATACATACATACATACATACATACATACATACATACATACATACATACATACATCGGGGACGCACGATCCACGGCTTAAGTTGTTTCACCCCTGAAAAGCACGGGCATTCCGCTCTGACCAGTCTCTGCTTTCTTTCCCTACATGTCTGCCTAAGCCATTCCTACGCGTAAAATATGTGAAGTATGCAAAATTCGGTCGGTCGAACGGCGTCACCTTGTCATTTAAACAGCCGATAAATATTAGAGTATAACATAGCAACCGGGCATTCGAAGGCGAGAGTCTATAGATGCGTCATCAAATGTGACATTTTCGACCATCGGCATCCTACATCGGCGGCGTCTCGCGGCGTCGAGGACGAGTGATATGCAAAAGTTATCACGAGATGACGTCACCATATGACGCCAAGATCACGACAGAGATCGCCCAAACTTGTGACGTAATCATGAAGTTGTCATGAAGTCACAATGAGCTCACGTACGACGTCACGTCCCACGACCGTAGCATTGTCAGGGGTGGTCCGATCACGGGAGCAACGCGAAAACACGTTGAACGCAGAAAGCTTTCGAAAGGTAGCGGGCCAGTACCATCGGCTGAGAT
Source organism: Rhipicephalus microplus (assembly GCF_043290135.1). Classification (NCBI taxonomy): domain Eukaryota; kingdom Metazoa; phylum Arthropoda; class Arachnida; order Ixodida; family Ixodidae; genus Rhipicephalus; species Rhipicephalus microplus. The sequence goes on from NC_134703.1 coordinate 76,498,619, forward strand.
GTGAAAGACGACGGCTTTCGCCATAGAGTCGTCATAAGGACCAGAGACACCGCAGAACCAATACGTCTTCGGTTTATTGTTGAAAGAACGAGATTTTAAAAATTTAATGTACAGAGCGTGCCCCTGGCCACTTCTTCTTTCTCGCCTCCGAGCTCCATCTTCAATCTGTTCTCTACATCTTCCCGCCGACCAGATTTAACCGAAGCAACCTTCGAGCGAATACAACAGTTGAATCGCCTTCTTGACCAGTTTTCCTTCAGGTGTACAATGCAAGCATGTTCTCACTGGTCCATCCTTGCCTGGGAAAATCTTCTCGACCTTGCAGAGTTTCCACTGCGTTCTTATTCGCGCTTCTCCAAGCAGAAGTACATCTCTTTCTCGTGGGTGTGCGCCAGAATAGCAAGGATCATCATCATCATTAAGTTAATGCATGAGAGACCCCGTGACTTTTTTTTTTAATGTTCGAAACATTACCGACAGCGCACGGTGACATCCTTACATACCGTATATGAAATAACAGTTTCACGCATAGAGCAGAATGGCTACTACATGCCTAAATAATCCATGGATGTCTATTTCTCTCTCTCTCTCACTCTCTCTCCGTTTTGCCTTTATTCCATCACCCTCGGAGTAGGGTACCAAAACGGCCGCGCGTCTGGTTGACGCAGTGGCATGAAATCAGAAAAAGACGCTTATTTTTGCAACCCGTGAGCGCGGCGCATCGTCCAAGGTGTGTGTGTGTGTTTGGGGGGGGGGGGCAAAAAGAGGCTGAGTAAAAGAACCCTTTGTTAACTCCCTTAACTCCTCAGTATTCGGATAACCATCTGCCTCTGAACACTTTCCGACTGATTACTTATACAGTCGAACCTTTACTATAACGAAGTAGCGTTGGAACCACAAATTAGTCCGTTATATCCGATTTTCGTTGTAGCGGTAGAGAAAAATATCGGCCCTATAACAAGTCGGCAATACGCACGCACGCACACAACGAAAGAGTCATCCCGCAAGGGCGGTCAGAACTAACAAACGCCTGCACCGAAAGGCTGTCCGCATTCGCCGTACCTGCAAAATCCCTATAATCCCCGTCACGTGCCGCAAAGAACGGCACTTGCTATTTAGTAAAAACATGCGTATTTCGCAATACGCATACTACGGCTACCAATACGGCCGGTCATTGAATAAATTAAAACGACCGGGGCCGAACGTGCTCCGGGCGAGCTGCAGTTCATTAGAGCGCGCAGTTCGTGAAGTAATCCCCGCGAGAAAGCCAGGAGAAGTCTACGAACAAAAGCTTCGAAAAGGGACAGCGTGACGAGCTAGCGCTTTATTCAAATTTATTCTAATCTGATGGAAACGCGCGCGCAAATCCGCGGCGCCGGTCCGGTGAGAGAAGAAACAACAAAGGTGAACAATATAGCGAGGACCTTAAAAAGTAAAGAAATGGAGCTTCCTCGCAAGTCATAACTTAATCCCTCGACTGATAAAAAGAAGTTAACGAGACGGATCGAGCCTCCTTGGCGCTTTCGATCACATAGGTGGTGCAAAGTTTTGTTATTTCATATAGGTCACCTTAAGGCATGTACATCTGGCACGGCGCGAGCACTTAAAGGAGACGAAAATGGCGCACCGCACATGTAATACATAGAGTCTACGTTTAAAAAAAACAATAAACATACGTAACGTTAGGTTTCGAGGTATACGCACTAACTTGAACCCGTTGTAATCTCACCAAGTTAACTATGCAATGCCCACAGACAGTTCTGTCTGAATAACAGTAGCAACCACAGGCAACCATAGGCATGAGAACAGGAGCGAGCGGGGGGGGGGGGGAGGGCAATGTCGTCTTACACACTGACATAATAGAGAGGGGGGCGCTACGATGAACCTTCGGCCCCTATAAAGGGGAACCCTGAGCCCTTTTGTGGTTACAACAAAATGCTCTACCTGTTTTCTAGCCATGGAAGGAATACGCTTCTAAAAAGAAAAAGGAAGTGGGAATGTTGCCTCAGCTGTAACATAATTAGTTTAGAAGGGAAGCACTAAATGCATCGTTAGAACACCTCCTAGAACATTGTTTTCGGTATATGAAGAATGCAACTGTAGGCTTACCGTGAAGTACTTACACGGCTCAGTCGGTGTTTCCAGGCACCGTATTAAGAATTGCAACTATGATACAGCGAACGCTGATGGGTTTAAACATAGTCGGTTGTCGAAGCGCTACAATATTTCGCCCGTATATATGCCTGAACCTGGGCTGTGTTTCACAGCGGGCCCCGCTGTTAAACAAAGGTAACGCACCTCAACACCGCTATAGACTGAGCCATTCGAATGACAGGCACAGCGCTTCGCTCCAAAGCAAACGGCGCCGTTGGTCAGCCAATTCACGAGTCACGAAAATCGAAATGCCTCCAAGCGCGCTGTCCAGTGGACTGCGCCGTATACTGTGCATCAAACTATGGGTCAGGAAGTTCGGTCGAATGTCAGAAGCACGTATACGTTGAGCTCACACGTGCCGACACTAGGGCGAAATGCGAATGACAGTTGGCGGACGCCGTTAAAAGAAAGTCTCGTGCGTCCGAGCGACACCGAACGAGGAGGAACAGCGAAGGCGCATTTTCGTGACATGCGCGCGCCCCGAGTAGGAACTTTTTGCAGCGCTCGGCGTTCACCCCCTCTCCGCCTATACGCGTAAGAACTCTGTTATTACGGGTTAAAACTACGAAAGGTCAAGCCCAACAAGTACGAGAGGAAAGAATGCATAAGGGACTTTTGGCATTGCGATGAGTGGCCCTCGGGTCACCGAAAGTTGGAGGAAGAAGAGAGGAGAAAAAAAAACGCGTGCTTCAATGTCCAGCATTGCCCACGCTTGCTCGCCCCGAGTTTCGCAAGCGGCCCCGTTTCGCAAACGGAGCAATGGGAAACATATTATCAAGGTGTTTCAGCGCGCGAACAAAGGAAAAAGGGCAGGGTAGACAGTTGGAAGTCAGCGCTCTTTCTGTCTACCCTGTCCTTTTTCCTTTGTTCGCGCGCTGAAACACCTTGCTAATATGAATACGCACCAACTAGCCCAAGCTTCCACTCTAATGGGAAACAACCGCGTTGAAAGTAAAGTGTTCTAAAAAAAGAAAGAATTCCATCTGCCGTCGTCGAACGCCCTGCAGAAGCGCAGATAGAATACTTTTCAAGGTGCGCCGCGTCTTTTCACGAGAAAGACGTATACCACTCGTGCTCTACGGGGTCCCCCAAAAGACGTTGAAAGCGGTGACACACACACAGTGCCGAGAGAGATGACAGAAGCTTTGCAACGTGAGTGCATTTTCTAATCGCGCTGGCGGGAAGACCCGAAACTTGAGCTAAGCACCCTAAGACTGCCCTGTGCTGCCTCTACCCCCTTCCAACACATTTAGTTCTTCATTTTACACTCTATATGAAAACGTCTAGTAAGCACGCGTGCAAGTATATGAATCACGTGCCGTGAAGAACGACAGTATTTATCTCGATATGCTACTTACGCTGTTTTTCGCATGTCCACAAAGCTTCTCCTCGCAGATCGAACGCCCTGGTATTCCCTAATTTCCGCAGTAAAAAAAAAAAACAAGAAACAAGAAAGGAAGGAAGGAAGGTCTTTCCTAATTTTCACAGTAAAAAAACAAGAAACAAGAAGATATATATATATATATATATATATATATATATATATATATATATATATATATATATATATATATATATATATATAGAGAGAGAGAGAGAGAGAGAGAGAGAGAGAGAGAGGGGGGGGGTCGGATCCTGTCCACGGCAAGTTACCTTTTCACCCACTTTTCTTTCCTCTCATATACATTACAATCGGCCTAATAACTTCCCCTATACCTTCCTGGGCATTATTGTCTGTTAGATCTCATTATTATTGTGTAAAACACGAAAAACGAGCCCTTAAGTATACACTTGTTTCCCTTATTCATTAACGAGGGTCTCGTACTGGCAGACTTGGTGCCTCTAGGTTGTATACGGGGGACTATTGGTCAGCTGCCAGTTAGTAATAAGTTCACGTGCTACGTGACGCCAAACAGGCTCATAAAGAGTGTACTACACTCGCCGCCATGGCTACTAGTGGCGCTGACTGACACTCCCACGTTTAAATTGACATAGATCCCCAATAATGTGGCTGGGGGGATAGCTGTCGTGGAAGCTCAGTGGTAGAGCATCGAACGCGTTATTCGAAGGTCGTAGGTTCGGATCCTGCCCACGGCAAGTTATCTTTTCACCCACTTTTCTTTCCTCTCATTTACATTACAATCGGCCTAATAACTTCCCCTATACCTTGCTTGGCATTATTGTCTGTTAGATCTCATTATTATTGTGTAAAACACGAAAAAAGAGCCCTTAAGTATACACTTGTTTTTCTTATATATATATATATATATATATATATATATATATATATATATATATATATATATATATATATATATATATATATATATATATATATATATATATATATATATATATATGTGAGATATAACAGACAGTAATGCCAAGGAATGTACAGGGGAAGTTATTAAAACCAATGGAATGTAAATAAGAAGAAAGAAAAGTGGATGAAAAAATTACCAACTGTGAGCAGGAATCGAACTTACGACCTTCGAATCGACCTTAGGTTCGATTCCTGCTCACAGTTGGTAATTTTTTCATCCACTTTTCTTTCTTCTTATTTACATTCCATTGGTTTTAATAACTTCCCCTGTACATTCCTTGGCATTACTGTCTGTTATATCTCATTAATATTGTGTTAAAACACGGAAAAACGAGCCCTTAGGTATACACTTCTTTCCCTTATATATATATATATATATATATATATATATATATATATATATATATATATATATATATATATATATATATATATACACGGCGGCGCTTTCACTTCACCGTTGAAAAGAACAAATTCATTTAAGCTTCTAGGTTGGCGTTATCTCTGAAGAAACTTCCGCAAAGAGCCTCTCATGCCAGTTGCATTTTCTGGGCTCGGTACATGCATGCTGTATCTTTCGTTTTCTCCACGAACAAAATGAACATCACAAGTTGCCCACCACGTACGCCATCGGATTAAGTTTAAAGTTGCAAGTATGATCGGAGTCTGCAGAGAAGGCTTTCTTTCTTTAACGGTGAGTTTGCTGGTATATAAAACACCCTGAAGCCTCATCGCCAATAGAAGCGCAACTACGGACACAAGAGCGCCCAACCAGTCAAACTTTTTTTTCTGCATGCGATTTTCCGGACATTATAATTTCTTGCATCATGCATACCTGGCACTACGTTTTTATACGTCAGGCGAGACGGCGCGAGAATTGCGCAGTAAGTTCGCGCGTCTCGCGCTTGCATTTCCTCGTTGTAAACGTGGCCTGCGCGATTGAAACTCGAGACGCCTGCCTGCACGTTCCGCTCACCCTGCTGCCCGCCACGAGCTTTGCCCCCGGGCGTGTCGCCGTCTGCTTGCAGAGCGGACCGTTTCACGGGGACCGCTCGGTCACCGCCGGACTCCTGGCGTTTCCGCCCGCAAGGACTCGGTGCGCTGGCGGAGGCGGTTGCCCCTCTTCCTCCTGCTCTCCTCTCCTCGCCGTCATCTTCATCATCATCTTCTTCTTCTTCGTCTTTTTCCGGAGTCGACGGGCGGTGATAGTTGCCCAGCTTGTACCTGCGCACACGAGGTCCAAAGCGAAATGTCATTTAGTTCCACGCCGAGTTCACCACCGGACAGCGAATGTATTATTATTATTATTATTATTATTATTATTATTATTATTACTATTATTATTATTATTATTATTATTATTATCATTATTATTAAAAGAATGGGGTCTAACACCCCAAAGCCACGAAAACACCCCAAAGGAACGCCGTATAAAGGTGGGCTCCGGAAGTTTCGACCCCGTATACGGTTCTTAAACTATACCCACCTAAATCTAACACGTATACGCGGGTCTCGAGCATTCTCTCTTCTATCGAAAAAGCGGCCGCCATGGCTGGGATTCGATCCCGCGACATGCGGTTCAAGAGCCGAGCAGCATTACCACTATCGGGCAGCGAATCTGTAAGTGCGCGAGTTTTGTGATAGGTCATCTGGATCACGTGATCTCGTAAATGCATCATTAGATTTGAAATGCGCGCGCTCACACATATCCACTATGTGTACAAAAGAGCGCACATTGCTGCAAAAGGCAGACGGTTCGCCCGGCAACACGGCTAAATTGAGAAATCGTACGGCGGCTAATTTTTCAATTCACGCTCGAATAGCAGGCATACATCGCTAGCATTCTCACCAAGGAGAATTATGTCTATAGAAAAGCTAACCGATTGAAGCTCACTTAACCTGAAAATATATGCTCGTCTCTCCAACACACAAACTATAGCTCTATAATTACACATGAATGTACACATTCCGGCCCTCTCTGAACACGTGCAATATGTGCACCACGAGCACCATCGATGACAGCATACGAGAACTCCTGCAAAACAATTTTCTACTTCTTAAATGGTGCTCAACGTCGATGCTGCCGAATGAATGAACACGGCGGCATCGACGTATAGAGCACTTCTTTCAAAGCAGAAAATCATTTTGCAGAAGTTTTCACACACTGTAGTCGATGATACTCGTGGTGCACATATTGCGTGTGTTCAGAGAGTGCCGGATTGTGTACATTCAAGTGTAATTATAGAGGTAAATACCTGTCTTCTTTTTTCCTTCTCAATTGTCAATTCTTACGACTAGATAGCTACTGCTGCTTCCATCTCTGATTTCTCTTCTGGGGAAGCAGAGGAACCGGCTCTTACCATTCCAAATCACTCAATTTATTAACAGTGACTCTAAAACTGCCATCTATAATTGTGGAGCGGATAGGGTGTCCCAAAACAGCACTCTCTCTCTTCCTGGTCCATACCCCGCAACTTCCGCGCACGCGGGCCTTGCCTGTAACGAAGCGGCTCACGCCAGCACCCGGGGACTTACAGTCGGAGCGCAGGCATTGAAAGCAAGCGCCGTTCCGACAACGGCACCATTTTCTGCGCAGAATCGACTTCGAACAGTTCAGTTCGCGACATCTACAGCGACTCGACTCGGCCGTCTGACCTCTTGTCCGCTCATTACGGAATCCCCACGCAAGTACGAAGTGCTCTGGCGACAGCTACAGAACCGCAACTTTCTCTCTCCTCATCGTCCTCACCTGATGTGATTTTGTAGCTATACTCCTCCTTTTTCCGCAAATATTGCTCCGCAACGAAGGCAAATCTTAACCGTATTGTGTGGCGGTGCCCTGAAACATCCCCTCTCCCGTCCCTGCGAAAAGATATTAAATACGAGGAGCTACGGGAGGCTGTTTTTCGCAGTTCGAGACACGGCGTCCAGGAAGCCATCCTAGGACAGGCATGCAGAGAAGGTTGCGGAAGACTGGCACGTGTAGTGGCCTGTATACCTATCCCTATCCATTTGCCCATTTTCTTGGAGAAGGAAAAACAGAGTTTTTTCACCCACGCGCCTGACATCGGAGAGGGTATGTACTACGAACCGAAAGGAACGACGAATGGCGGCCTCGAGTAACCCTCCGGAAGCGTATCCAGCGCAATACATTTTCACGACTTCCAAGGAACGGCAGCAGACACTCGATACATTGCATTTATAAGAAGCTATTGCATGTTCTCGTCTTCTTCTCGTACTTCCTTCCGTTCTTCATCTTCCATTGCTTCTCTTTGAGGCACCGTGGAAAGATATCGAATATCACATTCGTCTGTACCCTGATGCGACACGAAATCGGACTCCCGTGAGGTGCGGCTCCTTCGCGGAATGGTACCGTCGTCTCAACTCTTAAGCCGCTAAATTCGGGTCTCCGGTGTTACGTTCGTCGATGCGAATGTGCGTGTTCAAAAAGCAACGCTAACGCATCAGCACACTCCTCGCTAGCTCCACCGCACGACAAACAGGCGTGCGGGACGAGCGTTCCGGTATAAGAGCAGTACTAAATTTTCTTCGTCGAGAAACTCTAAAGCCTTACCAGACCCAGGCGGGCCGTAACGGGAAAGCGCCCATTTCCGACCCCGCTAACGCAGCTGACCCGCGAGACGGCGCATGTTTGCGTCTTGCACGCGTGTAGAACAACAACAAAAATAGCCAAGGAAACAAGCTTATTTATGCGCTCAGTTCAGAGGGAGAACAAAAAGGTAATCCACGTTCGCAACGTAAACGCACGATGGCACAGCGGCGTAGCAGAACTTTCTGCGCCGAACCTTCGTGCAGAATTCAATGGGAGCTAGTGAAATCATTACCGGGGCCCCGCTGAGTGTTTTTTTATTGAACAGTGCGCGCGTACAAAACCGACCGATTTCACCTATTTACGTAGATTTCGATGCACACACGAGTCCTCGAGTGAAAGCTTTCTCCGTGTCCTGCGTTCGCAATTTAGCACCCGAAAAACAAACTCGCTCCGCGTTAAATAAAGGCGGAGGTTCACAGACACAGTTATTTCCGAAGAAGCGAGTTTAAACCCCTCAGCTCCGCTTTGGGAGGCTAAAAATAGCGATGGGTTTTTTTTTTTTTTTAAGCTGTCACTACTTTCACCTAGAAAGTTTCTTCCACTTATCGCAGCTGACACACGTGGCGCGTCGTGCAGTCGGTGTGAAACCTAAATACGCAAAGCGTGCACACGAGCATGACGTGTGTAAAACTTGACAGTTCTCTGGAAACATCGGGTAGTGGCGTCCGATTTGCTTCAAACTCCGTCGGACGTCGCGGGAGCGGTGCTTATCTGCGGGAAAAGCCGATTCGCTTAGCCCCCCGCGGCACGCCAGGGAAGACACGCGTGTATCGCGGAATGTTCTTCCCTAGCCCCACAAGTCGAAGTCACTTCTGTCAGCGAGAAAACAAGACAGAAAAAATGAACAGTTAACGTGTAACTAGGGTTTCGGGGGATAAATATTTTGGGCAGAAGCCAAGATCAAACAGCTCGAGAGGTATTAGTGGCCTATCTGATATCGCGGAATGTTCTTTCGTAGCCCGACAGGTCAAAGTCACTTCTGTCAGCGAGAAAACGAGACAGAAAAAATGAACAGTTAACGTGTAACTAGGGTTTCGAGGGATAAATGTTTCGGGCAGAAGCCAAGATCAAACAGCTCGAGAGGTATTAGTGGCCTATCTGATATCGCGGAATGTTCTTTCGTAGCCCGACAGGTTGAAGTCACTTCTATCAGTGAGAAAACAAGACAGAAAAAATTAACAGTTAACGTGTAACTACCGTTTCGGGGGATAAAAAATTTTGGGCAGAAGCCAAGATCAAACAGCTAGAGAAATATTGGTGGCCTGTCTGATATCGCGGAATGTTCTTTCGTAGCCCGGCAGGTCGAGGTCGCTTCTGTCAGTGAGAAAACGAGACAAGAAAATGAACAGTAACGTGTAACTACGGTTTCGAGGGATAAATATTGTGGGCAGGAGCCAAGATCAAACAGCTCGAGAAATATTAGTGGCCTATCTTACAATGAAGAAAAGTGATGACTGTGTATGTGATGAATATATTAGCTTACTTCAATCAGAAATATGCTTATTCGATTACTGAATACCCTGCTAAGCTGACGAGCGGGTGTAAGTGCGTCTGCGCATGTCATAACTCGCTACGTATTGCTACGTTTTTCGATGAATAAACGAGTTGAAAAAGTTTACCGCCCGTGTCGTCGTACGTCCCTCTCTCCTCGTCTTTTTTTGTGAGGGGTCAAGATGTAAAACAGTAAACACCAGCTATGTCACACGTTCTCCTGATAATATAGATGATTTGACGTAAGACAAACGGGTGCCGTCCCACCTTTGATTGTTACACGAAAGTTTCTTTCAGGACGCTTACCCCCGTATTCTAGAACGTCCCTTCACTAAACGCTTCACCTTCACTTGAGAAAGCCGATGGGAGCGCCGTCACTAGGCACGGCAAGTCACTGCATATCAGCGATAATCGGCTGTGATTCTTGAGTAGCGCAGCGTCATTTTCAGCCGAGCGGTGGCGCAGTGCTCAACTCTGTCAAGGGAAGGGTGGAAGTCGAGTCGAGGAGCGTTTATGAATACGGTGGTTAAACTCCTTAAATGACTCATCAAACGCCAAATTTCACCATTGGCATCGGCGGCGTCTAACTCCCCGGAATGTCGGGCACAAGCGAAGCGAAAAATCATACCGTGATTCGTCCCCATATGACGTAGCGATGACGTCAGAGATCAAGCTTTGCGACGTCGCATGATGACGTCATCACATGGCATCGTAGCCTTGGTCAAAAGTGCTTCGATCGCGAAGGCAATGCGAAACCAGACGAGGTGCCTCCAATCTTCGAGGCGGTGCATAACTACCATACGTGGAGGAAGCTTTCGAAGGGTGGCGAGGCAGCATTATATACTGCATCGGCTGAGAGGAGAAAGAAGATCGCTTTCTATTTCGAGTTGGTGTGGCTGCTTTTCTCAATTGTTGGTTTTGTGGAGTCCCTGAGACAAAAGACCATCATCTAATATCTTGTAAAAGATACGCCACTTTGCGCCAAGTTACATTACGTGCCGTCTTCCGTCTTGAATAAGATTGAAGTTAAACACTCCAAATGTACCTTCTTTGGGGGCTTTGCCCCTAAAATTCACTGACGGGAAAGTTGCTTATGCATTTCAGGAGTTTATTAAAAGTTCATAGATATTCAGGCTGAAGAACCAATCACTACTCCTAAACTACTTGTTAAAACTGATTTATTTATGCATTTATACATTGTTGTTGCTGCCATTGTCTGCATTTTCTATGCCTTTATATACTATTTATCAATTTCTAATATTTGATTGTTTTCCCTTGCTCCCTTTCATTATTTAAAAAGACGTAATCTCACAAAACAAAAGTGCGGTTCTTTTTCTTTTGAAGTGGGTGCATCTGAAACACCATGATTTTTTTTTATTTCTGCATATGGCAACGTCAATTGGTGAGATCAGGAAACCTCGAATGTAACCACGCAACCATATTCGTGCATGTGCGTCTACCATAGCACTGTTCGTTTAGCTGTTAAAGATACTTAACAATGAGGCTGCAGCGCGATATGGCGCTATTGAAACCCGTCCGCAATGTAATCTATAAATTGACGTTCGAAATTTACAACGCAACTACACGGCAGTCACGACGGTAGAGCAAAAGGCGAAACATCGTATACTTCAGTCAGCTCCCATATATGCATGTGCAAAACACGCTACTAAACAGCATACAAATGGCGCGAAAATTAACACAGCCGCAGTTTTTGCAGCCATGAAAGCATTCGCTGGTGACAAAAAAAAAACAAAAAAACAGAAGGTCCCCACTAACCCTTCGAAAAAAGCAATAAAAAGAAAAGAGAAAAGTAAAGAAATTGGCCCCGCATCTGCATGTATTCTGCAAATGTCGTCGAAATACGCCAGCCTTGCGTGTGGATAGAGTGAACAAAACATTTATTTGATGTATTGCACAAGAAAATCGGTGAATGGTATTCTGGAAACGCTGAGTTAGAGTGCCTCGAGCGTGCAGCGGAGGCGAACGAGCGCATCAAGTCACGTCACACGTGTGACATGAACGCCATCTGGCAGTGTTTTTTTTTTTTGAAAACGAAGCGCGTGGCCCTAAGACAGGCGTGCGCACCAGTCTCAGAGGTGATAAGGTGTAGAACGCAAGGCGACGGGTAGGTGCCACCACCGTGTCGTCTAAGCAAAGCGTTGGAAACACTCGCTTCTTCGTGCAAGCGTTGCATAGTCAGCGCAGCGTGATAAACGCTACGGTCCTTAAAATTACTTATGTGTGCCTTTTCTAGTAAAAGACGCACATGCAGAATATATACGTGTTGTTTTGGTACCTCACATATGCACAATAATTCCTTTTTAATTGACAATCGCACAGGTATGAACGCTGAATCTTGAGCAACATTGGTGGGCGCTGCGGATGGGGTCGGCCGTTCGAGGTATCGGCTGGTGCTGTTTAGAGTACTCGGTTCGCGTTAAGGGTGGACAAACAAACAAATGGACAGACAGATCAACGTTTTTGCATCGAAGGTTCCCAAGAAAAACTATCTTCTTTTAAAAAAAATGTTCACGGAATAGCGAACATCAGAGAATCGATCAAGACCAGATGGCAAAAAAGGAATGAAAGATATGTTACGGGCATCTGTTGGCACCTAATAGTATGAGGGGCTTTTCTGTTTTCCGCATTTTTATTTTTCTTAACAGTTTTTAAAAAAGTAAAGCAGCGAAGTTGCCGGCATCAAGATTGTGCTGGCGTACGAATATTTCTTTCGTGGCTGCGCGTAACTACACTTCGCTACAATACGCAGGCAGAATAAGAAGAAAGAAAAAAAAAAGAACTAAGACAGCCCATACTTTGTACCCTCGACATGGAGAGCGGAAACTCGTAACTAGATTTCCCAAGCCGATTTTTCGATTCCGCGGCGGAACGAGGAAACGTAAAAAAAAGAATGAAGTGAAAAGAAACTAAACTAAACTTTTCCTTTCTTCGGTCAACAGCTGACGGAGCGCTTTCTTTCGCGCTATTCGATATGCAACCATACATATAGCGATGGAATTAGGTCTTGCTCGAAGATAAAGCGAAGCCTTCGAAGCGCGGCTCGCCTTTGTAAATGCAGCAACACGAGCTGATGCTGTATAAGTTACTGAAAGCCGGAAGTAAGAGGACTGAACAGAGAGGAAACGCGGATTCGAGCAGGTTACCGATATCGTACGATTCGTGCGTCGGTATCAATTCAATCCGTACCAACGAAAGAAAACAAGAAAACGACACGGCAGCCCCAATCAAAGGACGTAGCCCACGTCTCTGCGAGCGGTCGCCGACAGCGCGCCCTCGTTTTATGTTGCTACGTTCTCAGTGACGAGGAGCAAAACGTTAAACTATATCACTCAATCTAATATCGGAAATCATGTTTTTTCGCAGAATTTCACTTTTCCTCGAACTGGTGTATTGCTATTTTTTCAATTTAGGTACTGTACCCCCCCACCCACTCACCCCGCCACACACACACACACACACACACACACACACACACACACACACACGCGCGCGCGCGCGCGCGAAATTTTGGCTCAAAGAACCTATCTAGGAGCGTTAAAAATTCATTATATGAAGCTTTATGCTTAAAATGACCAAAAAGCTTGCTTAGTCAAGAACAAAGTTTGATTGATTGATTGATTGATTGATTGATTGATTGATTGATTGATTGATTGATTGATTGATTGATTGATTGACACGTCGCGTCACAACTCCATCAGTCTGTCAATAAAATTTTCAACCTTGCTGAATACTATTTCATGAAGCTGGAGACGTCAGTCAGTCAGTCAAGTCGGAGCCGTAGTCGGACTTGGTATGTTTGTGCGTGTGATAAGATTATCGGAACGGTGCTAAGTATTGGGCACTGAACATCTAGTTAGCTCGGAATGAGTGAAGTAGTCAGAACGGACAAATGTATTTATTTATTCTTCCATTATTTCTCCCAGATTTCTTTCCTGTCACAGCGTAGCAGACGATGCATGCGGCCAGCGCGAACTGTTTCCAAGCATACGGAAATTATTTACTGAGTAATAAGCAACACAATGCTGCGATCACTTGTCATCCTTATCGCTCTGTTTGTAACGAGCGTAACTACAAGTGCGCTCCATCACGAACGCGCGAAGCGTCAACTTATCTTCGTGCCCCGCTTTATCAGAAACTCCTCTCAAATTTAAAGCTGATTGATTTGATTGATATGTGGGGTTTAACGTCCCAAATCCATCCTATGATTAAGAGAGACGCCGTAGTGGAGGGCTCCGGAAATTTCGACCACCTGGGGTTCTTTAACGTGCACCCAAATCTGAGCACTCGGGCCTACATTTCCGTCTCCATCGGAAATGCGGCCGCCGCAGCCGGGATTCGATCCCGCGACCTGCGGGTCAGCAGCCGAGTACCTTAGCCACTAGACCACCACGGCGGAGCACGACATTAAAGCGGCCGCGGCCATGGGCACCGCGGCAGTACTTCAACAACCGCACTGTGATTCACTTGTCCCTTTCAGGCGCGGGTGATTTCAATAAAAGATGGGGATTGTTGCGGCTTGCTCCTCATCCCATCCTGCTATAATAATATCTGAAGTTAAACGTCCCAACACCACGGTGAGATTTATGGAGATAAGTTTGCTAAAGGCTTACCCTACGAAGTACTCCGCTGCCGTAACGCACAAAGACGCTGCGGCCGAGTTCGTCGACTCTCAGACACAGCGCAGAGATGGCCCTACAGGCAGGTCGTGAACACACACGGATTCATTTTCCCAAACATACAGCACAATACAACAATGACGGGCTTGCGAACCGGCAAGGAACTCCGCATGACCAACCGAGTGCACGCTTGCCGGCAGGCGCTAGGGCATCACACAAAGGGCGGCCACTTCAGCGTGCCTCACGGTAATGCCGCGGAAAATCCCATAATTAATTTAGGTAAATCCGTATATGACGTCAAAACGTGGGTTATAGAAACCCGCGGCAGCGTATTCATTTCGGTTTTCATGAGTGGTATCTCCACAGCACCCATAGCTATCAAGCTGGGCAAAGGTTGTTGTCGCAATACCTTGTGGACAAGTGTCAGGGTGTGTTTGCTAGTGATATCCCTAGAACGTCAGGTCTGGTTCAAAAGTCCTTCAATAACGCACTGCTGCAGTGACCAAGAAAATTGCATTGCGCCCCAACGAATAAACTTAAATAATGCGACGTATAATTGATTGATTGATTGATTGATTGATTGATTGATTGATTGATATGTGAGGTTTAACTTCCCAAAACCACCATATAATTATGAGAGACACCATAGTGTAGTGCTCCGGAAGTTTCGGCCACCGGGGTTCTTTAACGTGCACCCAAATCTGACCTCACGGGCGTAGAGCATTTTCGCCTCCATCAGAAATGCAGCCGTCGCAGCCGGGATTCGATTGCGTGACCTGCGGGTCTGACGCCGAGTGCCTTAGTCACTAGACCACCGCGGCGGGGCCAATAATGCGACGGAAGATATAGAAGTACAGCGAAGTAGCGCGCAAACGTTTACCTCATGTACAACCAACTGGCCCCTACCCAGGCTCTTCTAGCTGTTTACACTACACGAAGTCAAGAATGTCAGGGCGAATGCACTGATGAAAAAAGTGTTATAATTAAAGAATGTATATAATATTCACGACGTTTCACTCAATACGCTGCAGCACCATTCTACAGAGCACACACGAGACACGCCTGAGCACGGCGGCAAGCGTCTTCTCGGTAATGAACTTGGTCGATGAACCGGCCTCACGCTATGCTCACCCTGCGTTTCAGCAGATTGGCTTTGCCTTACAGGCAGCCCACATGAGGCGGAGCACGCTTTACAGGGACACCGACGTGAGAAATCCTCCCGCAGACTTGCTTGGTTCGCACGTGCGCACGCAGTAATGACGTCCCGGACAGACAGACACCCTATCGCGGCGCTGCTGAGAGCACACTCACTGCCCGCCAGTCATTTCAATGCGGTATAGAAAAAAATGAAAAAATACGACCCCCGGGCACGAACGTGGAAGCGAAATGGACCGCAATCACGCCAGGACGAGCGCCGAAGTGTTCTCGGCCCGCATGCAATTAAGACATCTTTCATCTCGGCAAGAGGACGCAGTTCTCGCTAATATTTGAAGCAGGTGAGCTTAAAAAAAAACGGCACCCCTAGTTTGTATGTACAAACTGAAACACATATTGCGATTTTGATTTTTTTATTTCTGAAATGGCAAATCTTGCCCCAATTACATCCAGTGTGAAATGTGCAGAAACAGCGGTTCTCCTGCGTGTCTCTTGCGATTTACTGCGTGATCTTGTGACTTTGCGCGTGTCACCGACCGTAAAGTGACGGAGACCAGAAGTATCCACACGGACACCTTTCGCTTCAACTATTTACTTTCGATAAACATAAAAATGAAATACACTCAAAAGGGTACTGACATCAATGTTACAACTCTGGTGGCTTATTCGAATTCGACATCACTAATAAAGTGTCCAAATCACAACCTAATTTCGCTGCTCGTTAAAAACAATGAAGTCCGAATATACTTTCGTTGGCGGCAGTTGGGGTCCGGAGTAGCACTTGACACTTGCTGGAGTCCTCGGGGCGTAGTTGGGGGAGCGACTTGACACCGGGCACCGGAGTGTAGCCGATGTGGGTTCTGTTCCGACGGAGTCGGTGTGCGTCTTCCTTTCGCCCGAGCCAAGGTTCGACTGCTTTAAGCTCCAGGTCAGCCTCGTCGAAACATCGCGGCCCTCTCCCGGGATTCCTTCAGGGGTCGATTGCACGAGAGGAGCCTTTCTTTCTACCACGCCGGTGCACGCAGTGTTTACACTGAACTTTGCCCGGCGCCGGGGCCGTAAGGCCCGCGTTGGGGTCAACTTCGTGTCTTCTGCTGTACAATATGTGGGGGCCCACTTGCGGGGAAGGCTTCAAATTCGCACTGTCTGGGGACGTATTCACTGGGCACAAATTGACTTGGAGTTCAATTATTGAAAGAAATCCTTTCTAATACGCACACCCATGACAGTGTGGGTGTCTGTGATTACGTTTTTGTAGAGCACAGGAAAGCGCGTGTTGCCGTGCCTGACACACCCGCCCCTTCTACAGTGGCATTAAGCCCTCATTATGGTCGAGCCGCCTAAAGGCACATGCGTTATGAGCAACGAAAGGACGCAGGTTTGTATCACATGCACCGTTTTCGCGCAATGCCCGCCTCTCTGATGGGCAGTGTTTCTCACACTGCCGAAGCAGAGCGAGTTTCCCTCGGCACGCGCACCCATTCCTCAACTCCGTCCATGTCATCACGTGCCATCCGCGCCATTGCTCGCTCTCCCATTGGTCAGACGCTCTGCCGCGAGCGAATTATCAAACTCTGGTGATGTTCATCGCATACACTCTAGAAACGTGTTTTGGTCTCAAGCATATCTGCAGAAGTGAGCATATTCGCCCACCGCTCGTCGCACCAGCCAAGACTTAGAGGTAGCTCACGTGAGGATACATACAAGTCTAAAATACAGCGAAACAGATGACACTAGCGCTTTTGCGTTGTGAAGTACGGCACAAAGCATTATTATTTCGCTTGAGCTCACCTAACGCATCCGCCAGATACTAGCCGAAGAGCGTCACACACAAAATCAACAAAGCAAAATGACAAATCAAATGCACCCGTTAGACCTTCCAACGTAATGCAATGCAAGTAATGTTTGCAACGATTGAAATCGGAAATTTGCCAAACCTTAAAGACGTAAATGGACTGTTCAAAGAAAAAGACCGGACGTTGTTTTGTATTGAAACTGTTCACCCATTTAAGTGTTCAAGGGCTCGACTGCTGATCCGCGGGTCGTAGGATCGAATTCCGGCCGCATTTTCGATGAAGTTGGAAGTGCTTGGGGTCCGTGTACATAGATCTAGCTGCTCGAAATTTCCGGAGCCCTCCGCTACAGCGCCTACCTGTAATCATATCGACGTTTTGGGACGTTAAACTTCTACAATTATATTATTGTTAGAAGGCGGACGCTACGTGAAGACACTTTCGGCTCACTTCTCAAAAGCAAGACTGGGCCTTACGTTTATACTCATGACAACGTCATGCAGCAGAGGCAGCAGCAGACGCTTCGGTGGCTGTCATAGAACGGGCTCATCAAAGTGAGGTTGTACAAAGCAATGATACTATCACTTACGTTTCTTTTTAGTCGATAACTCTTCACTGTTATATAGCGCGTGTTAACTATGAACAGGAGTTTTCATCACTCTTTTTCTTGACAAACACTTTTATTTCAATATTTTTAGGCACTTTAACAACAATAAGACTAGGAGGTACTTCGCAGCGAACAACTACAAATTAATTTGACCATCTGACGTTCGCTAACGCGCAACTAAACCTAAGTACGCGATTTTTCTCGCAGTTTCAACCCAATCCAAACAACGAGAATCAAACTCGCATCCTCCACCTGAACATTCCGAAACTTTACCTGCGAAGCTACAAGGTGGTTGAATAATTAAGCTTTGCGCACGCTTTCTTGTTACCGCATATACGTGAAACGAAACCGGGAATGTGACACATCGGCTCCAGTATTTTAAAGACAAGAAGGGGGGACATTATCCTAAATTAAGTCGAAATGTAGTACAGAGTTCGACGAAATATCGTCTAGTCAATTAAAGGCATTGTTAATAAGCAGGTCACTGATCAATGTCAAAATGAAATAAAATGACGTCCCGGGATCCGTATAAGGATCGCAAAACGTCATTTCATGTTATTTTTACATTGGTCAGTGACTTGCTTATTGACAATTCCTAACTGAATTATTCCCACTACTCGCAGGAGCACAGCCCGAGAGTACAAAAAGCGAAAAACCGCGACGCTTCCGGATCGGTGTCGCCATCTCCTGAAAGTAAACTGCACCACCGCGCCAACCGCCAGTCGCGGCTCATTCGTAACGGCGGGAGTTGTTGCAGACGATTCCACGTACGACACACGGGCGCCGCCGACCTGGGCTATTGAACGAATGCTTGCTTATTTTCGTACATTGCAACGTGAATTGATAAGGTCGTGCAACGCTGTACGCTCCAACACAACCGTTATACGTACGCACATACCGTAAGCACTGTTCGTCAAGTACTTTCAAAGCGAAAGCTGTCATGAAATCACAACTAGGGCAGTAGTTGTCCGCCACCCACCGCCGGTGTCCGCAACCACTATCACACGAAATACGAAAAAAAATGAAATGGGGGAAAACCCCAGGCCCCCCTATCGGAAAAATTGCCATGGTGGATACTGGAAAACATGGTGGGCGTAGTGGAAATAATAGTAGGCATGGTGGAAATTATGATGGCTATGGTGGGACGTAGTGGAAAATATGGTGGTTATGGCGGGACATACTGGGTGGTATGGTGTACAGATGATGGGTAAAGTGGAAATGATGGTGGAAAGCAGAGGCTAGATATTGGGCAATAATGGGACACTCTGCCCACCATTGCGATAATGCTGGGAAGCCCTAAGCATATGGTGGGTGGTGCTTATTATGGTAGGCTACATGGTGTACCAAGCTGAGAAACTCTTCCCACCATTGCGATAATGCTGGGAAGCACTAAGCAGATGATGGGTGCTGCTTGTTATGGTGGGCCACATGGTGTACCAAGCTGAGCAGCTCTGCTGACCATCGCGATAACTCTGGGAAGCAGTAAGCAGATGATGGGTGGGCTTGTAATGGCGGGCAATTTATATAGTGTGCCAAGCTGGGATCTGTACACTACATGTTCTACCACCCTGATTTCCACCAAAGGTTAGGCCTACCTACCGAGCCCGTACAATTGTGTTATCCGTGCTTCCGGGTTTCAGACTACACGATTTCGACGATTAAGTATGACAATACAGCGCAGCCATGGCATCAATTAACCTAAATGAAGCATTTTTCATTGTGTATGGTGTCCGCTCAAGAAGCAACAAACATCGATGCGACGTGATTAAAGCACTCCCAGAGAACGTAAGTGTCTTCTCACCGACGGCCGCGGGTCGCACTTGCCGGCACTTCTCTAGCTTTTGTACGAGAACTCAGACGTGGCAATTCGTATGCTTCGTGAACCAACATGATAGCGTAATGTTTCCGGCACACTGCATTCGTTTTGGCCAAGCCGTTATGTAGTTGTTGCTTTAGCGAAAGAGCTACAGCATTGAGCTGGCGCGACCGCCCTCTACATTGCGCGAAAAGCATCCCAATACTCAATCAAATAAATTAGGCGGGCGTATCTATGGAATGAGCCTAGAAGCGTCATAAAGCGTGAGCAGGTGTCGCCCTTTAGAACGAGTGCGAAACGGATATTAAACTTGGCAGACCCCGCCGGTAAACTCTTGCTGCTCCCCAGTCCACTTGGTTTTTTTTTTTTTCTTGAAGTTGTGAATTGTAAAAAAAATATAGCACTAGTGCCATTAACATAGTGGCAATCGTTACAGGCCGCAGTTGCTTGTGTTTAATAAATGTGCAATTTTTAGTAGCAGGTGTAGATCTTGTCTATGTTGTGTACACGACAAATAT
This sequence comes from Rhipicephalus microplus, assembly GCF_043290135.1. Taxonomy (NCBI): domain Eukaryota; kingdom Metazoa; phylum Arthropoda; class Arachnida; order Ixodida; family Ixodidae; genus Rhipicephalus; species Rhipicephalus microplus. The sequence continues at coordinate 76,518,726 of NC_134703.1, forward strand.
AACTTAAGTTGAACCGTAAGTTTGTATGCCAACTAAGTATTTAACACGCGCAGTGGTTAGCGTCTTCGAATGGGAATCCGCAGGTTCTACGTTCGATCCTCCGGGGCGCCTTGTTTTTTTTTTTTTTTTTTTACGGGACGGGTGTTTTTTATATTGTTTTTATAGAATTCTTTTTTATTTTTTGTGGCAGCTCGTCACGGTGATTCTGACGTCATTTCGCGCTCAAGCGTTGCCGGCACTGCAGCACCCACCATGCGCCATGGTGAGCGTTTCCCACCATTCACCCACTACATTAATCCACTATAATGGTGGGTGGTGGTTTACACCATGCCCACCCTTCGTTTTTTTCCGATAGGGCCTCCATTAAAATCGAACATTCGGTGCGTCAAAGTTGCCCTGTTAGTTTACTGGTGTTTTGCATTTTCTTTAAAACAGTGCGTCTGTCGCAAGTAGCGCTTCGACCATGCGGTCGAAAGCCATTCTTATCAAGTGGAACAGTAAAAGTCGTAAGAGGCGGGTAAGAAAAGCGACGTATAACTGACAGGAAAGAATCATTGATAAGCCCCGTAGCTTGCTCCTGCTTCCATATCACAATCAAGCGGATGCGCTGTCTTTTCGGGCGTGCGATAGGCAGAGCATGGCCTCCGAAATGGCGAGTGCGCAGCGTGTCGCACCCGCTATCTCGGAGGCCACGGGCAGAGGAATCGCTTTCAATCGGCTTCTTCGGGGGCGCTGCTTTACGATGCGGCTGGGAGCGCTGTCACGTGGTACTTTTAACATATCGCGGGGATCGCTTATCATTCAGAAAAACTGAGTACGCGTTCATACGTCGCTGAAAATAGCGCAGTTCGATACCCCACGTGGTTGACTACAACTGCCTCAATGACGCGTATGGAAGTGTTGATTGAGCCAGCCCCGAGATAAAGAGCGTCCCGCTAAAGTGTGAGGGCCGACGCAGCCACGAGTCATACGCTACGGCGACATATCGGCGCCGTGTAACGAAACGGCCCCGCGAAACGATCCGGCAATTGCGCTTCCGGACAATGATCTCGGAGAACGACACCCGTGAGGCGAGTCGTGCACGGAGAGCCGCACTAAATGTCGAGGGTGACGTCCTCGTGGGACCCCTTGCGCTGACACACGAAGCTTGCGAGTGCGCCTGGGAAGCTTGCCCACTCCCCAAGCGCACTCGCGCATGTGCCACAGCTCGCGTAACCAGTGTATGCGCGACGGCCATCTCTTTTTATGAAATGACCGTCACGGCTGAAAGTTCCACCATTACGTGGCTGTGGACAGCTGAGAAGAACCACGGCCGGTCTGCAGGCGCGCGCTCCCTTTCCTCGCGGCCTGAGCAGCCACGGGGAGTACAATGGAACTTTTTCTATGCAGTCACGACGGCGCGCTCCGCGAGAGGGCGTCGCGAGCCAACCCTCCCAAAGCCCATTGCGCCGCATGCGCTTCGTATTGTAAGCTAGCTGTACCCAGCCAATTTCTCGTGCTAATTACTTCTTCCGATTGTAGGAAGCGGTGAAGGAAGTACATGTGCGTGTGGGGACAGTGTGGCTTTCTCCGCACTCGAAAAAAGAAGACACACACGCAGCGCTACTGGCCACAACAATCTTTATTTTTTAAGACCTGACCACCTTATTTTCGAAGGAGGCGAGAGTGCCTGAGACCCGTGTTCTTGGATTTAGGTGCACGTTAGAGAAGCCCAGGTGATCGAAATTTCCGGAGAGCTCCACTACGGCGTTCTTTATAACCACATCGTGGTTTTGGGATGACCATGCTGATGCAGATATCACAGAGTGCGTCCTTGTGCTCGTTTCTACAATGAGATGGGTAATCTCGTCCTCATGACGAGCCACTGAGATAGGGTTGCCTTTGTAGGCATGATCGGTGCGACTAGAAGTATGACATGGCAGTAAAATATACGACCCCACAAATGATGTGTTACTATGATACAGGGTGTGGAAAAAAAATAACCTGGAGAAATTCCGGCGCACAGCAAGCGGTGGCATGTTCAGCGTTTTACGCGGGCGTATGAATGAAGACGTCACTGCCAGAGCGGTGTATTTTTGGGGGGCCACGCATATCGCCTCCCCGGATCCGCCACTCACCAGGTCGCGCCATTCGGGAAAGTAGCTTGCTGCCGTACGCATCGCACTTGAATACACATGTCGCAGTGAGTTTCCCCGACGTATTTTTCGTGTTCGTGCCTGCTTGCTTTTGCGAAAAGACCTTTGTGTGTGCTTGGTGTTCTAGTGGAACGTTCGCACAGCGCGCACATGGTGTACTGTTGTGTGCATTTTGCAAGTCGCGGTCTTTAAAGACTGCCGGCGTGTCATTTCACCAATTTCTTCCTGATGAGGAACTATGCGCGAAATGGCAGAGAAACATTTCCCGCGACAATCTCGTGATTAATGACAAGTCTCCCTCCACTGTCGTTTGCAGCAAGCATTTTCTTTTGAGTGACTATGTCAGTGGATGCGAAATTCAAAAACTTGCTCCTGGCGCGGTGCCAACCATATTTGAAGGATGCCCATCGTACCTGGTGCCCCAGCAAAGAAACCACGCAAAGAATCGAAAGCTCGAGACTCTGCTCCTTCAACCAAACTCATAAAACGAAAGTCAGAGCCAGAATATCACGAACGTGCTGTTTTGGAGTCGTCGGAAGGATAAGCCGAACAGAAATTCAGTAAATGCACCCGAACAAATAACGATGCACAGTGAATCATTCGACAGATTTCAATGATAGCGAGGCTTCGGTCACAAGTAGCGTACCATCGCTCCATTTGCCGGAAAACCAAGCGGCAGCTAGAAGACAGGATAAAAGTGGCCAACTTTTACCGTAGTAACAAGCACCATTCGTCACTGACAAAGATTTCCGCGGATGCCGAAAAAGGAGAGAAAAAAGCTGTCTTTCTGCTTCACCAAACAGAGAGCTACCGGGAGGTTCAATCTTACTCCAAAGAAATCGTCAGAGAGTGTGTAATATGGCGCTTTCTTCCACCCAAAGTCTATGATCATGGACGAGCTGAGCTTCTGACACTACCACATAAGTGCACACTGCAGCGATACGTCTGTCCCAGCTCATCGTCCTCGCGTATGAGTAGTGCAATGAAGGAAAGACTGATTGACGAGGCTTCTCTCCTCAGCCACAAGCAGCACATGGCTTCATTAATAATTGATGAGGCTTCAATAAAGCCAAAGTGCACATACGACCGCAAGTCTGACGCAGTATTCGGAATCAGAGACAGGCCAGAACACCTTGCTTCGCACAGCACGAACGAAACTCTTGCTAACAGAGTGCTTTGCTTTGTGATTCATGGAATAACAACTTCGTACAAGATCCCATGTTCCTATTATTTTACGAAGCAGCTTGGCTGGAGACTTGTTTGCCTGGACGAAAGATCATTGCAGCAGTTGAGGACTATGGGTTTGTGACCATCCGCATTGTTACAGATAACTACTCTGGGAACACAACCATGTTCAAACTCATGGGAAACGGCTCCCTGTCAACTGTAGTCAAACACCCCCACAATGATGAACGGGTGATTTTTTTAAGTTTCGATGTTCTCAAAAATGTGCGCAGTCAATTTTTGGAGCGTGAATTCTCAGATGGCACAGGCCTCATTACTGGAACATTCGTGCAAAAGCTATATGAGCACGAAAAGGGAATGACTGAAACTGGCGAGGAACCTCACTAGAAAGCATGTACACCCATCTAACCTGGCAAAGATGAATGTAATGCGTGCAGTGCAAGTATTCTCGCTCCAATTCATTGGCGCACTGGAACATCTGTGAAACTTGCGGGGCAACTCCTCTCTTGTCTTATTCAAGGATGCAGCATCCACAATAAACTTCATGAAAGCCATAAAGAGATGGTTCGACATTCACAACACTATGTACAGTGGAATTGACTGCAAACTTCCCATCTCGAAGCAGGAAGACAGCCGATTGCTGTGGCTGGAAAGTGAATTTTCAGGCTACATTAAGCGCATCCAAGATTCTTCTGTCGCCGCTGGTGTTGGAAACTTTACAGACAAGACATACACTGTCTTGCTTTTCACCACAAAGTCCACAATGGAGACAGTACGATTTCTTCTGAGAAAAGGAGTAAACTATGTGCTCACGAAGAAATTTAACAGTGATCCTATAGAGGCATTATTTGAAAAACTGAGGGCAATGTGCGGGGGCAATGACATGCTAGACGCAAGAGCCGTCACATCGGCTTTGACCCACATTGTCAAGGGCAAGGCTCCATCTTCAAAAAACACGGGCATTCGCGACGAAAACATTGAAGGCGCGGCGGTGTCTATTCCGGAAGATGTTATTGAGGAACTTGAAGCTCTGCGAGAACCTCCTCGCAGACCACCGACATCAATCGCCTATTCAGGCTTGGTGTATGTAGGTGGTTACATTGCCAAGCTCATCAGTGATGTCGGTTGCGAGGCTTGCGCCATGCTAGTGACGACAAATAAAACTAGCAGTCCTTTGTACCAACTTCTCTGTCAGCAAGAAGCCTATGATCTACACTACCCGAAACCGGAGTTACTATCAATGCTAAACACAATTGTGACGTTCTTCGAGAAAGCAATCAAATATCTTCCTCGAACGAAGATCCTCGAGACTTTGCAATTCACAGTTGAGCCATACCTTGAAGATTCGCCACTTCTGGACTGTCCGGAAGGTGTTGACAAGAGTCACACCAGAGTGCTGGCTCATATTATTTCTAAAAAGGTTAACAGATGTCACAGAACGAGCGCTAAAAATGAGCGCGCCGCCAAATTCTTGCGACAACGGGCGGGAGAAACGCCGCGAGGTCAAAAGAAAAAAAAAGAAAACAAACATCCAAGGCTCCCCGGGCGCGCGCTCTCCCCGCAGAAGCATGGCTTCGCAGACGAACCTCCTCACCCCACAACGGCGGCCGAGCAAGCACTCGATTTTTCCAGAACGAAAGGGGCATGGCCACGACGAGTTGAGTCATCGGACGCGGAGGGACTTCCAACCGTCTCGCCCCCTTCCCAGCCTTCGCTGCGCATCGCGCCGACGAAATGACGAGAACCGTCTGGAATGTCGCGCGCAAGGTATTTAACCGAGCAGCCGAGATGAGAGATCAAGAGGAGACGGAAGTTAGCGCCAGAGTGCGTAGGGATTCCGCCGTGTAGTCGGCGAAGGTTTTGCCCGAAGCGACAAAACAGGAGAAGAAGAGGATTTCCACCTGAGGGGTGAAAGCTCGAGCTACAGGCAAGAGCGTGTGTTTACCGCTATCGAGCGAAGACGCGAGCAACAGCTGCGGGTGTGAAGCCGACGTGTTCCGGCGAAGAAGTTGAAGTTGGAAGAGTGGCCAATTGAAGACGGGAGGTTTCCTGGAAGAGAAACTTCGAGGACTGCGGAACGACAACAACGCTGGACTTTGAGTGAGTGATTCTCGGAAGAGTATCATCTAGACTTTGGTTCCAAGAACTTTGGACTGAATAGGTTTTCTATCTCTTTAGTCTTTAAGTGTCTTGGTTGTTCAATGCATGCGACTGCATTGTAGTGCGTATTGTTGTCCGTGTCCGTTGTTTCAAGCGTGGCTGATTGTATTGTGTAGTACGTTGGTTGATTGGTTTGATTGGTGACATATTGTATGCAACTATTGTGGAGTGTGCATTTTTGTGTATTGTTTTCGATCTGCCATTATTGAGAATATAATTTGTTTATCAACTCTCGGCTCTGACTTGTTCTTTGGGCCACAGCCGGCGTCCGCTGGCGCGCCAAAAAGGACCACTTCTAAATTGTCCACGCTTTCGTGGTGCGGTTCGGGGGGCCGATACTTCGGCTCTTGGAATTAGCCCGGCGATCGCCTCCGTAATAACGGGACATGTGTGACAACAGATAAGAATGACAGGCCTTCTGGTTCCATTCACAAGCCCTCGCGGAAGCATTTCAGGCTGTGACAGATGTGACTACTTTAAACTGTGATTGTCACTACAGTGTTTTACCAGCAGTGCTTTTTTTTTCAGTTCTCCATGCGCATATTGTTGCAGTACCAAGGAGAACATTCTGTTTCCCATTAAAAGGATTCTCTGAATGTTTTTTTATGTTTACTCTTCGTCTCCGGTGTGGCCGTCCCCATTATGCAGTGACTTTCATCTTTTTGAAGTATTTATTTCAATATTAAAGCACGATTTAGGATGCCTTCAACAAAGAATGTGCAATTTTGCTATTTTCAAATACAGCGACGGCCGGCATGTGCATTCGAAATAAACATTTCCAAAACCTTAACTAAACCGTTTGCTCAACCAAGTGCAAGATTCATCCTCTTACTTATTCTCGAAGTTAGAGGAAACTAAAGAAAAGGCTTTGTTATAACCGAGTCAATCTCTGCGGAGCAACAGAAGCGGTCGTATGAGCGGCCTGCGCCACCACTTCTGAAGAGCGGAATTGACCAGAGTCATCATATATACTTGCTACCACTTTTATATCGCATTGGTATCATGAATACCATGTAGAGTAACTTCAGAAAGCGCCACGGTAAGTCGGAAGCCAAGTGCTCCCTGCACACGCTAGCCTCCGCAACGGCCGAAAGCGGGTTGGCTCGGAGCGCCCCCATGAAATTGCGGCCATAGGTAGCAACAGCCCCCCGTGCGCAGGCCGTAAAGGAAGGGAGCGAGCACGCACCTCCAGACCGGCCGTGGAAGAACACGCCACATCTCTCGGTTGGACTGTCATTACATATACCATATAGCCTCCTATAATTTTCTTGACTGCCGGATGAGCGCTATACGCCCGTCACATATGGCGGTGCCACCTACGTAGGGTTAAGGGTCCTCGTACATGGCCTTTGAGATCAGCAACTTTGGCGTTTGCTATATTCAGAGGCTATGCCTTGTATTGAAGGGGTTGCCTGCTGAATGAGCGCGAAACGCTCGTCATATATGGTGGCATCACTTACGTAGGGTTAATTATAATTAATTATAATGGCACTTACGCCTTTTTAAAGCTTCTTTCGCATATAAACTCCAAAAACGTAACCCTACTTAAGTGGCACCACCACCGCAGTTCCGACGACGGCCGCTTTTCAAGTGACCGCCGATAATCCGGCAGGCAAAGAAAAACTAGGAGGCTGTGCATGTACAGACAGTTTCCCCGTACGCGTTCAAGCGCGGCCACATCTTGATCTGATAACGCCATAGGTTTCGTACCCGTATCAGAAAATGCGGCTGACAGAGGATAATCTTCTGTCTGGAGGAGCTGCGCATGATGTGGACGCCAGCTGGCAGTAATGTCTGGATACAGACACTTGTGTAGAAGGCAGAGCCACTGGCAGGTGGCAGCAGCGCATCGTCTTAGTAAAGCATAAGAAACACCCACTTTTACGTGTATAGTATCGCATTGTCAGCGCAGCGTAAGAAACACTAGGGTCTTTAGAATTATGTATCTATGCAATTTCTAGTAAAGAAATACGCCCCCTAATACTTACGCATTGATGTTGTCTCTCAGACATGCCTAATATTTGCTTTTTGATCGAGAATATTCATAAGTATGAACACAGCCACCAGATAAAGATGACTGGACGTAGAGGAAAGGCTTAAACTTTGGCCGGGAGGCTGAATCATTTCGAGTGACAGACACACACAGTGGAGTTTTAAACACCTCGGGTTCTTATACGTGCATCTAAATCTAAGTACACAGACCTCAAGCATTTTACCCTCCATCGAAAATGCGGCCGCCGCAGGCGGGATTCCATCCCGCGACCTGATGGTCAACAGTCGAGCACCGTAAGCACTAGACCACCGAGGAGGGTCCCGCTACAAATGTGCAAGGTGTGATGTGCACTTTGTTGACGCTGCATACGGCTGGTGACGAAAAATTATGGCTAAGCACTTTGCAGTGCATTAAACCACACACGTACTCGTTGCACAAATGACTGGTTCTTATCTTATTCTTCTGCCACGCTATGTTAACGCGATTCCTTGAGGGTTGCCACTGACTTCTGAGTGAAATTTGCCAAACGACGAGCGAAATGTAGCCAAAAGTCGCCATTTATCTTCAAATTTCGTCATAAAAGTTGCCACTCTACATTTGTGTGCCTTGCCTAGTAAAAAAAATCCTCAATTATGTATACCGTAGCCTCAAGGAGTATGATACCATCCATAAAAACCTGAATTATATGACGATTTTCAAAGCCAGTCACACCATTCTGCTTCACCATGAGAATCCTGAAAAAAGGCATACATTCACTAGCAGCGTGAATGCTAGCACCTCTTAAAAAGAGCTTGTGATGGCTTCCGTTGTAGCAAATACCAGATGAAGCAATGGCTACAATAAGAGATGGATGGCATGCATAGCCTTCCTGCAGAATCAGAGAATTTCATTGCCATGAAATCGTGTATTCGATAATCGAATAACTTAATTACAAAACAACGAAAATCAATTCGAAAGTATTGCGTCATCGTCTCAACACCTGCACAGCGCTTTATGGGCGGTCATGCTTACGCTATACATTCGCCTCGTGCGATTTTCGAAAGCTGCCCAAAGAAGCCCTACTCGTTGGCCCACAGGAAAAGTATCGTAAAAACAAATTTAAGGTCAATATACGAAAATAGGGGGTACTACAGCTGGGAACAAGTGGACAAGCAATTCAAAACAGTTGTAGCTATGGTTGGAACACGCAGCCTTATCAGCTCCTAGCCACTTCAGAAGCAAAACTTTGAAGAAGCTTGAAGCTCTAGAAGCACCTAAAAAACGTAATATAGCACCACCGGCTCGCGGCCCTCGAAGCAGTCCATTGACCTTAACTTCTCAAGGAAATTGCTGGCGGATGCACCATTGTGCCAGTAGTTCCCTAGCTGAATTAGGATATACACAGGAGAAACAATGCAGACATATTAAATTGTGCGTTAAGTGTGCCTTGTAACAATGGGTCTAAAGCTATGAAAAATAAAAACAGTTTGCCAATTTGTTTTTAGGACACTGAATATTGAATGCATAACTCATTCCACACCTAAGCCGAAAGTCAACAAAAATTTGCCATGTCGCCATTCATAATTTTATGTCGCCACGGGCCTCTCGAATTCGCCGATTTGGCGAAAATTAGCCACCAGTGCGAACCCTGATTCCTTGCCCGACATGAAACAGGAAACTAAACCACCGCAGCATCAATTGTGTCGGTCAACACCTGCATGAAAACAGTCGTGATCGCGTACAGGAGAGGGCAACATATCGGTCGGCTTTGGAAGATTCTAAACCACAGAGCTAGCAGCTTTGCGGGTGTAATACGCAGAAACTGGCCGAAGAACGAAACCAAAATTAGTCGGCACACCTTTGAAGTAAAGACTTACAAAAAACAAAGACATCGGCACTATAAAAAATCTATGTAATCCAGCATTGTGGCAGCATATGCAAATTAAGAGAAATGGTTGGAAAAAGCAGGCGTCCTAACATACAGGCAATGACGTACAGCCGTCAGCACCTTGAACACGAACGCTCCGCCGCGTGTCCTGCAGCAGTTTGATTGATGCTGACACCACGTACCTTTGGGTTCTGTTGCCAGATGCTAACCATACATGCCAACATACCATCCAAGCCTACTGAGGTATTATCTTGGCAAAAGCGCCCAGCACTGCGCGGCTGGCATCAATCAAACTAGCCCTCGCCATGCATCGAAGTGTTCGTGTTAAGAGTGCTGACAGCTGTGCATGTACCTATTCTACCCTCCTACGACTGTGAGCAAATAACGTACATTTGCATACGAGTGAACCCTCAGAGGGTTAAATAATGCCCGTGTCATTTTCTCACACTGCGTTCGGCTCAGTCCTTGTATATTTTATAGGCTGAGCCAGTACATGCAACGTTAATGGGATGAACGAGATTTCAGTTTAAGCACAGTAGTCACCCGGGACATAGTCAGAAAACTTTTCCTGGGGAGGAGCGGACGGTTCATCCCTAGTGTAATCTAGTGCATGCGTGTGTATGTACATGTGTATTTAGTGTGGGCATTTATTATGTATACACATATTTTTCATCTGTACATTGTCAACATAAGGCTTTCGGTTGTGCATCCTCATGTTCATCGGGTAGCATCATCATTATTTTTGGGTCCACCGTATGCCTGTTCGCTTCCAAGTCTTCGGGCCTAATAAACATTGGCCCAACCAAGAATTCATACACGTGGTCAAGGTTTAGGGGTGCATAATAATAATTCAAGGGCATAATAACGCTTCACTATGAATGTATGCTTATTACACCCACTTAAGTGGTTGGCTAGGTAATTATGCACGATGTACACATGTAAAAATTTTAAATTCCCCAGCTCTACCCATTGATTGATTGATTGATACATGGGGTTCAACATCCCAAAACCACCATATGATTACGAGAAACGCCGTAGTGAAGGGCTCCGGAAATTTCAACCACCTGGGTTTCTTTAACGTGCACCAAAATCTGAGCACACGGGCCTACAACATTTTTGCCTCCATCGGAAATGCAGCCACCGCAGCCGGCATTCGATCCCGCGACCTCTGGGTCAGCAGCTGAGTACCTTAGCCACTAGACAACCGCGGCAGGGCGCTCTACCTACTGGCCATGCCAGTAGTACTTATGAACTGAAACTTGCAAATTCAGGGTTAAGTAACCTTTGTTTTCATTATCATCATTGCATGGTGAATATCAATACAAACAGTAAGATAAGTGCAACCAGAGTCACCAGCTCCACAAAGTTTTACTGGCCGCATCAATGTTCCAATATGACCAATGCACATACCATCAGACGGTGGTACGACAACCGTCACTGCCCCATAAAATATAACAAACCTAGTACCAAAAAAAAAAATTTGCATGAAACTGCATGATCACTTTGCATTGTACATTAGAAAGTGAATTAAATTGAGACATGGGGGTTTCCGTGGCTTGTCTAACGTTATACTATTTCGTAGCAATAGTAGGAACAGACCTCTATAGCAGACACTGTCACCTTGTCAGAAGAGAGAGAAATAAATAAAAGGAAAAGACAGGGAGCTTAACATGGTAGAAGAACTGATTTCCAACCCTGTACAGGGGCAGTGACATAATGGTCGAAAAAAGGATAGCGAGGACGAGGTAGGAAAAAAATATATATAGTACAAATACAAACAAGCAGGGGGTTCACGCAGAAAGTGCAGGAGCGCCTGCACAGCCTTCTTCTGAGACGTAAAGTACCTCCTCAGGAACTTCTTTGCAATGAATATGTCATCTTCATTTAGTACAGAGACATTGAGCGAGATAGGCTTGCTGTGACCGAGGGCTGTTGATCTGTTCTGAAGCAGTTGTTTTGAGCTTCCCTAGTTTTATACGTCCCTTATTAGATTATCACTGGCCATGTACAGATGCCACTAATGCAAGCATGCTCGAGCCAGACTAAACCTAAAAAGATGTCGGCAGCCTTGAAACTGCACGACACAGGTCTAAGGTAAGCTAGTTAGTCGAAGTTCAATATGGTAAACCTCACAGACAATGTGACAAGCCTAGGAGTAGGACATGACAGGTCTGCCCTGCGTTTCATTTCTCCCATCATCTTCATTCAAAGTCATGTTCAAAGCATATTAGTAATTAATGAAAGCCGTGATTCAACCTCCTATCGGAAATATAAGTGACTGCTCACTAGCATCAACGCACATCCATCAACATTTATAGGCATTAACCATCGGTTCCAACCGCACATTCTGATACTTATACCTATTCACCAGAACTCACTGACATACTCACACTCACTTACCCCCTCAGACAGTAGCTCAAGTCAACTTAAGCTCTTCACCTTTCATTCGTGCTCGCATTAACAGGCACACATTTATGTTCTCACTAAAGTCCAGTAAAACTTATCAACACTCACATCCCCTCACAAGCTTCATTCTTTAAAAGGCCCCTAAACCACCTCCTATAATTATATAACATTTCAAGTAAATGCCCCCATCATGTTCAGAATGCCATCACCATCAACAATGCCAAACGCAGTAGCACTACTAGCCACAGGCACCCCACAAATTCCAAGTAACAATCTCTTCTCCGGTTCTTTTAGCACTGTTCATCCCCTCCAGTGTTTGCTGTGATGTCAGCATGTCTGCTTGTCATCTACAAACTAGTTTTGGTCCACTCGCATGCACGTGAGCTTGCCGCTCTTCCTCCTCATGCGATGAGGAAGCGCACTTAGCTAGGGGAGACGGGTGGAATAACGTATAAAAGAGCAAGACGAATGAGGGACTCATTAGTGTCATCAAATGCACATCATTTCTAAAATTTCTCACGTCTACAAATTCATTGTAATCACGCACACAACTGCAACACCACAACTTATACCGGTGTCACACGGGCATATTTAATCGCGATGAGTGCCAATCCGGACTAACCACGATCTGGATTAGGTGCACAATCCGGATTAGGTCATCAGCCGTCATCAGACCCAATTTTTAGCCGTCATCAGACCCGATTGGGATCAAGACTATCACAATCTGCGCATCGCGATATGGCTGAGAGATCACAATTTTGTGTTGTCTGCATCCCTAGCCGAGCTTGTTGAAACCAAAGTAAACAAGAAAATCAAGAATAGTACTTTAAAAACGGATTCCCAAAGCTAGATATTTATTTATGAAAAAGTTTTTAACTATTTCCATTGAAAAAATATCTGTAATACTGCATATTTTAAGATTCATATTGACCACATGTAGTTATGGGAGAAGCAGACGGTAAGCAGACGACAAGTTCAACTCTCGCATCGTCAGAGCAGTTGAAGCACCTTGAAGCAAATTGATTATGACTGCCGCCAGCTTTTCGACTATGTCGCAGCCTACACGCACTTCGTAGTCGAATGAAGAGGCCTTTACAGTAAGTGACCGCTGGCCGGAGCAACTAGGAGACTTAAGGCGCCAAAGGTGAAACTCTGACATGTGCAACGATATTGTCGTTTCTTTGCGACGGGACGGCTTTGAGTACGTGCCATCAGAAATAAAAGTGAAGATTAACATTCTCGCACAGCAGTACACAGGTAAGTGCAAAGAAAACTCTACCAAAGAAGAATAGACTTATAAAATTAGTTTTCGTAGTTGCACACCAAGCTTTTAACGTTCAAGCAGTTTTTGCACAAATAACATATTGCTAATAAATGGCTCTATTGCAATCTCGTACGCTAAGCTTTGTCAATGACATGTTTTATGGCACACAAGTGCCACCTGGTGCATTTCGTCTGACCCGAGGCCGTACCAGATTAGCTTGGGCTGTGTAGCAGCGGCGATAAAATTCATCGCGATCAAGAAAACCAATCCGGATTACCCTGATCACGATTAAAAGTTCTCATGGGACACCGGTACAAATTTTGACCTCTGGGTGGCCTAGGGACCCTTCAGCACCATTTGTCCCGCATGTAAAATGAGGGCTGTGCATACTTGAATGAATGAAATTGTGGGTATTACCACGTACAAAGGCTGTAAGACGCAGACGTGGGAGGACACCTGTTTGGCTCGAAGTGTATACCTTCCTTCCCTTTATTGCCAAACTAGTATCGTTTGATTGCTCAAGTGTCCCTTGCAATCATGGTTAGCACCATATGCTATCATTTACCAATCATGTCAATCCCACTAGCATTATAAGCACACCAATTGAAGCACCAGTTTTAATAGCAAAAGAAAGTTCAGTTTTTCATGGCCATATGGCAGGAGTAAGATTGAAAATGACTAAGTTGTCTTAAGATAATACAATAACAACAACTCCATAATATATCAGGATAATGCTCATTTTGGAGACCTAACGAAAGATATGAACCAACAGAGTGAACTTAGTTTACAGCTTTCATCTAATGTCAGAGTGATGTGAAATCAGAAAATGAGGAGTGACAAGAATAATGTAAAAATTTTCATCCCATTATGCATTGTTAAAGCTGTATGTACAGCTTTCACAGTTTTTCAAACAATGATTACTTTTGACAACTAGCCTAAACGAGGTAATTTGCTGGTACATGTTTACCCATTGCCTTTGACAATGCGTTATCACTGCATCGTTTTTTTTTAAAAGGTCAACAAATTTAAGCATGTATCCATCTACTACAAAGTGACAGACAAAATTTCAAGAAAGATAGACTCAAGAAACTCACTCGAGCCAGGGTTTGAGGCATTTCTCCTTGTAGCTGTCAGTCACCCATTCTTTTCTGACAATCTTGCCACCAGCTGCTTTCACTTGGCCATATTTTGGTGTGTTCAGGAAGGCACACCTGGATGAGTAGAATAAACAAATGCCCAAGTATGAAACAACTAATCATACTGCTCTCGTCATCTGTAGAGGTTAAAGCACGACTGCCTAAGTCAAGGTAATTAGAAGAGTGGCAAAGTCAAGATAAGATTAGAAGAGTGGCAAAGTGGATACATTTCTGACATGTTCAACCCACACATATTTATCAGGAAGCAATAAAATGTAATTACTGGAGCTGTGCGAATACAAAGATTTCGGGTGCGAAGCGAACTCGAATATTGAAGCACGAGTGTAAATCGAATCAAATATTTTTATAATATTTCTCAAATATTTCTACAATATTTTTCTAACACTTTGAAGTGAAATTGCGGAAAGAAAAAAGTTGGAGCGGATTCCCAGGCATATTCTTATGAGATAGCAGCATGAAAGTGTTTCTTTTGGGTAGGTTGATGAAGCGTTTGCGGGTTGGTGTTTCATAGTTGTCGAATCAAAAATGAGGCAATACAGAGGCCGAGTTATATTTATGTACATGATTTGGCGAAACTGAACTGTTGCCGACAACACTACACATGAATTGCAAAGATGCTATTTACTCAGCGCCTCCTCCTCTTACAACTTCTCTGGAAGCCTAACTGATGCGGCGGACGAGAGTCTCTCTGATTCTGGAACTGCAAATCTTTCTCGTAGACATTAATATATATAAGATCTAAAATATTGGGTGCTAAAAGTCTTCACCATTTGATTTTTCGGATTTCCTGCCCAAATTTCAGGGCCAAAACACAATTAAATGTGCCCCACCTCTTGCACATCTATGAGCTCCATTTTTGAACCAGCGTTTTTTTTTTTTTATTATTATTCAATACATATGCGACTGTAGCAAAGCCTAAAAGACAGCTTTGCCACAATACGAAAATATAATGCAGTGAAGCATATTAAAAATCTGAAGGGAGCTACTGCTAATCTGACGACTGTATTTGTGTTCGGGAAGTTCAAATAGTTTCGAATAATTAAATTCGAGTGCCAATTGAATCGAATAGCAATCACTATTCGAGAAATATTCGAAATTTCAAAAACTGCATACCCCTAAAAATTACTGAATTGCCACATAGCTCATTCAGCATAGCCACTACTCCGCATGGCTGAGACCCCAAAACTGAAAAGTCTGATGTCAATGAAAACACAAGCGACTAAGCATTCAGTCTTCGAATAATTTCGTACATTTGCTGATGTCCATTGGTGCAGCATACAGACAGTCAGATGTATCAACGGACAATGTATGTTACTACCTGAAAAATCTGAACTTAGCACACACACACACATGACAATATCGGCTGCAATACTGCACAAACTGGATTGCACTGTTCAACATAAACATCTATATATTTATACACATCAGAGAAAGAAAGAAGTGTACATTTAAATACCAGTTTTCTTTGTTAGACACAATATTAGTGAGTACACAGGTTCGGTCCGTGCCCAGAGCATATTATTTTTTCGTCCAATTTTCTTCCCATTCACATTGCGATTACTACTAATAGCATTCCCTGTGCCTTCCTTAGTATCACTGTCTGTTCGTTTTCATTAATACTGTACACAGCGCAACACATATTACGGTAATAATCTTGCAGAGGTTCTGTATTAAGCTTGAGCTTTTGCATTTCTTTACAATAACTTACACAAGGTGAGTGCAGGTGCGGTCCCAGTCTGCCTTGTACTTGGCACCCATCTCGAGTGCTTTGTCTCGAATTTGAGATCGAAGTGGATTCTGGAAGCCACTGAGCACAAACACCACACCCTTCATAAGCTCTTCAAATTTCTTCGGAGGCTTTGGTTTCTTCTTTTCTAAAGAAAATGTAGAGGAAAACAGACAACAGTTATCCATAGTGGTTGCCTCACGATCGGGAAGAAAGTGCCCAAACAATGTTCAGAAAACTGTAGATTCTTTTCAAAGGTGACACTTTCCGACAATCTCATTTATTTACACCATCACAGATGGTAATACTCTGGCACTTGTAACAGCGTCTGCCTTTGTTCAAATGATGATTTTTTCCATGTTTGGTGAATGTGTTATATACGAACTATAGGCTCGCTGCTGGAACGCTTTATGGCAAAGCAATGACTCAGTAAATAACAAAATCAAATAAATTCAAAAGTTTTAACAAAATTAGTGTAGTAATGACACTATCTAACAGAGAGTAGTATAATCTGACAAGAATTATCACATGAAAAAGTTCACACATATGAGTGTAACACTGTGTGCATGCAGTCCCACTCATGTATACATCTTGTACAAGAAGTGCCACTTTTGCCATTTTTCTATCACATGGCATCACATCAGCAATCCAATCTGTATTCTCAGATCAACAGAAAAATTCCTAAACTAAACCTCAACAAAGGAGCATTACGAGTCCAAATGGAAAATGTAAATGTTGGGTGTAAACTGCCTCAAACACTAATACCCAATGTTTGCTTGTAGGCGTGGTGTCATGGCTATAAGGTGTGGGTTTTGCATGCAGATCTCATCATCCCAATGTGTGAATTCATTGCAATGCAATTGTTGAAAAAAAGCGATGCTGCCAAGAGCTCCACAGGCCAACCGATTCTTTCATAATAGCATAATACCACTGCACCATAAAGATGAGACCAGAAAGCAGTGAAAATCGGCTAACATATTCACCACAGAAGACACACTTCTATGTTTTATGCAAAAACTATGAAGAATATATCCAGACTTTGTCCGTGCACATAATACACTATTCTCACTTCAAAGCCTTGAGAAACAAGCAATTAACACAGCACAGCTGCTGCAATCTGTAAGGAGCACTTAATACTTGCCAGTGTCATTTATTTCAAACTGTACTTTACGGATATATACACTCAAGCCTCGATATGACGCACTCGGATATAAAAAAATATTGGTTGTAATGATGTAAAAGAATACTCCTGCAACTTATGTTGCGTTGCAGATATACCTTTATAACAAATTTTTGGATATAACAAACTTATTTTGATTTAAGGTGCAACTTCATTTTAAAGAGGTTTGAATGCACAATAGAGTGTTATTTTGATAGACAGAAAGGTTTAATTTATACAGAGAAGAATGTGCAATATGTACATAAAAATATGGTCATACAACCGCTGCATCCCAACTTTCCACACAATGCTCATGTGTCAAAGACACGAGTTCTATTCTACGAGTCTGTAGCATAATCATCCACGACATTGCAACTTGACAAGCAGTAAGTGCTACCTTACTCTGAGCTTTTGGTGTCTGGGGTTTTTGCGTCTCTCTTGGCTTTGGGTGTTCAGCAGCAAGTTTCTTCTTTGCATCAGGTGTTGCACTGGGCTTCTGAGCTGTTTCCACATTGGAGGGCTTCTGCAGTTTTCGCGCTGCCAGTGGTGAAGAACTTTCTTCGGGTTCCTCCATGGCCTGCTTCCTCTAAGATTGGCAACAGGTTTTGCAAGAAAAAGAAGAGAAAGAAACAGTTTACTCATTCCACACGAGTCAACCCGACTTTGACTTTCACATCTTTTTTTTTAGCTCTTTGTTTTAGAACAAGACACGGTAATAATGATTCAATAATATCTGAGGTGCAATGTCCCAAAAACCATGGGTCGGTTAAGATAGACACCGTAGTAAAGGGCTCTGAAAATTTTGACCACCTGGGGTTCTTAACGTGCACCTAAATCTAAGTACGCAAGCCTAAAACATTTTTGCCTCCATCGAAAATACAGTCTTCACAGCCGGGATTCGATCCCGTGACCTTTGGGTTAGCAGTCGACCACTAGACCACCATGGTAGGACCAAGATATTGGGGGCCAAGATATTGATACGCAACAGCCGGCACAGCCTGTCTGGAAGAAAGAGAAAGACGACGTTGGTGGCTGGTTGTTGATGAACTGTCGCCATCTTGTTCGCCGAGCACAGTGCTTCGTATTTAATTTATTAAATAAGTTACCCGTAACATTATTGGTGGAGGTGGACGACTCTCGTACCTCGATGGAGACGCGCAGCGGTCGCAACACCGGGGACTCCTCGGCTACTTTAACTGCCAGTGCCTCATCCCCACCGGTCTCTCGATCCGAGTCGACAACCTACGTCACCCTGCCACCCCTGCTGGATCCTGGAACTTTCTCCGCTGACGGCACCATCGACGTTGACTCCTGGCTGCACCGGTACGAGCGAGTCAGTGCTACCCACCGCTGGGATCCCACGCTCATGCTCGCCAATGTTGTGTTTTACCTCGACGGCACGCCGCGGACATGGTTCGAAACCAACAAAGCCGAAATCACAAGCTGGGATCTTTTCAAATCGAAGATCCGTGATCTTTTCGGCGATTCATCTGGTCGTCAGCTCGCTGCCAAGAAGACTCTCGCCACTCGCGCCCAGACGTCTACTGAATCGTACGTCTCATACATTCTTGACGTCTTGGCGCTTTGTAGCAAGGTCGATCAGCGCATGTCAGAAGAAGAAAAAGTTAACCATGTCCTCAAAGGGATTGCTGACGATGCCTTCAACCTGCTGGTATTTAATAATGTCACGAGCATCGACACGATCCTGACAGAATGCCGCCGTCTAGAACAGGCTAAAGCCCGCCGCGTCACCCACGGCATCATGCGCCTGCGGAACACAGCTGCTACTTCCTCTTGTGATGACGCCGTCCGCCCAGTTCCCCGATGTGACAACCTCACCCGCATCATTCGTCGTGAGGTCGAGGCAGCCCAACCAGTAGCTACTCCATTTCCAACGCCTGATCCTTCACCGACCACTATCTCAATGATACAAGCCGTCGTTCGTCAAGAATTATCGAACGTCGGCCTACACCCCATTCAACCAGTCTACTCTGCCGAGCCGTTTTATCGTCGTCCATCCGCTCCTCGACTTGGTTCCAACTACTCTCGACAGCGCAATTTGTCCGAATGGCGTACACTGGACGACAAGCCCATATGCTTCAACTGCCGACGTGTCGGTCATGTTGCTCGCCACTGCCGCAATCACTGGGCTCCGCCGGCACGCTATGGTCCTCCTACCCAAGCCACTTCTGACCACCAGTCGTCCTCAACATTTGATTTTGGTTCCCCTATGCCGACCACATCCGCTGATTCTGTCGCACCTCTGACGAGACCTCGCTACGCCCGCTCACCATCCCCTGCTCGCCGTCAATCTCGTTCGTCCCCACAACGCCGTCCTGCCTCTCCGACCTATTCGCAGCGCCCCCGACCGGAAAACTAGGCAGTGCAGCTTCTGGAGGTGAAGCTGCATTGACGACGACCTCTGCAAGAAATCCTCGTGTAACATTACCGACCACCTGGAATCTGTTTAACGTTACTTTAGACAATGTACCTGTGCGCGCGTTGATCGATACCGGCGCGCATGTGTCCATAATGAGTGCTGCTCTTCGTCGCCGCCTAAAGAAAGTTGTCACACCCGCCTTGAACCGAGCCGTTCGAGTCGCCGATGGGGGAACTGCCGCGATTATTGGCATGTGCTCTGCCCGTGTGACAATCGCCGATAGAAGCACTGCTGTTCTTTTCACCGTTATAGAAAATTGTCCCCATGAAGTAATTCAAGGCATGGATTTTCTAACCGCTCACTCGGCCCTTATAGATTGTTCAGCCGGCTGTCTTGACCTTGAAATGCCTCTACTTTCTGATCTGACCAACCCACCCCACAGTCGCCTTTGCTGCATTGATTTCGCACGCCTTCCGCCTAACTGTGTCACACATATCGACCTCTTCTCTACACCACCTGTACCTGACGGCGATTACATGGTGGCACCAATTCATGCCGTGATGCTTACACATGGCGTCGCTGTTCCGCACACCATTTTGACATTTGTTGAAAACCGCACATGCCTTCCTATTGTCAATTTTGCCCTCACTGCCCAAATTCTTCCACAAGGTATCTCCCTGGCCGAAATTACTGCTCTACAAGACCATACAATTGAACCCTTCAGAGTGGATGATTGCTGCACCTCAGACAATGAACCAACTCTATCACGTTCATCGGGCGTCGACCTTGACCACATGGTACCATCAGACCTCGCTCCTGATCAAGCGGAAGCCCTTCGTCACGTCCTGGAGTCCTATAGTGACATTTTCGACTTCGCCAGCACGGCTTTAACCCGAACGAGTGTTGTTACTCATCGCATCAATACTGGTGACGCGAGTCCCATTCACCGACGTCCATACCGTGTTTCCGCATCCGAGCGCACAGTCATACAACAGGAAGCCGAAAAGATGTTTGCAAAAGACATAATCGAACCCTCTTGTAGCCCCTGGGCTTCTCCTATCGTCCTGATCAGAAAGAAGGATGGAACATGGCGCTTTTGTGTAGATTATAGGCATCTCAACAAAATTACGAAGAAAGATGTTTATCCGTTGCCTAGAATCGACGATGCCTTAGACTGCCTTTACGGTGCTACGTATTTTTCCACTATCGACCTTCGATCTGGCTATTGGCAGATCGCTGTGGATGAGATGGACCGTGAGAAGACCGCATTCGTCACTCCTGACGGGCTTTATCACTTCAAAGTTATGCCCTTTGGTCTCTGTAATGCGCCGGCCACATTCGAAAGAATGATGGACTCGTTGCTCCAAGGGTTTAAATGGTCAACCTGCTTATGTTATTTAGACGACGTTATCGTTTTCTCGCCCACATTCGACTCCCATCTCAAGCGTTTATCGGCGATTCTTGAAGTTTTTCGTCGAGCCGGACTTCAACTGAACTCGTCGAAATGCCACTTTGCTCGTCGTCAAATAACCGTACTTGGCCACATCGTCGATGCTGCAGGAGTCCGCCCGGATCCCGAGAAAATTCGCGCCGTCACGGACTTTCCTGTTCCAAAGTCAACAAAGGACGTTCGCAGTTTTGTGGGCTTGTGCTCCTACTTTCGACGGTTTGTTAAGGACTTCGCCATCATTGCACGCCCACTCACAAACCTCCTGAAGAAGGACACCCCGTTTTTCTGGGGCGCTGATCAAGCCTCATCTTTTTCCCAGCTCACGACTCTCCTTACAACACCGCGGATTTTAGCCCATTTTGATCCATCAGCTCCAACCGAGGTTCGCACTGACGCTAGTGGGCATGACATCGGGGCAATGCTAATGCAACATCAACGCGGACATGACCGTGTTATAGCATATGCAAGCCGCCTGCTATCTACAGCCGAGCGCAACTATTCAATCACGAAACGTGAGTGTCTCGCTCTCGTGTGGGCAGTCGCCAAGTTTCGCCCATACTTATACGGGCGTCCATTCCGGGTAGTCACCGACCATCACGCGCTCTGCTGGCTGGCCTCACTCAAGGATCCCACAGGACGCCTCGCTCGTTGGTCCCTACGATTGCAAGAATACACGTTCACCGTAACGTACAAAACAGGGCGGTCACACCAAGATGCTGATTGCTTATCACGCTACCCTGTGGAAGAGGCTGCCCATACTGACACCTTTCCAGACCTTCTGTCTGTGACGCAGCTACTCAACCTT
Source organism: Rhipicephalus microplus (assembly GCF_043290135.1). Classification (NCBI taxonomy): domain Eukaryota; kingdom Metazoa; phylum Arthropoda; class Arachnida; order Ixodida; family Ixodidae; genus Rhipicephalus; species Rhipicephalus microplus. The sequence goes on from NC_134703.1 coordinate 76,540,413, forward strand.
GGTCACGAACAACGCCTGGATGCTTCCCTGCGAACCATCATTGGCAAGCTTGAGTCAAGGCCTCGCGACGCATCTCTACAAATGTTCCTGGTAAAAGACGGCATCCTGTATCGCCGTAACCTCGATCCATATGGCCATGACTTGCTTCCCGTCATACCAGCACATCTTTGTGCGACTGTTCTCAACCAACTTCATGACGCTCCTTTGGCGGGCCACTAGGGCGTCTCTCGCACATACGACCGTGTACGTCGTCGTTTCTTTTGGCCTGGTCTTGCCCGCTCTGTTCGACGCTATGTCGCCGCTTGTGAACGCTGCCAGCGCCGCAAAAAGCCATCTTCCCTACCAGCTGGATTCCTTCAGCCGATTGACATTCCCATTGAACCTTTTTTTCGAGTTGGCCTCGACCTGCTTGGCCCATTCCCGATCTCCAGCTCAGGCAACAAATGGATCGCTGTCGCCACTGACTATACGACACGGTACGCTATCACACGAGCACTTCCGACGAGTTGCGCAACCGATGTGGCGGACTTTCTGGTATATGATATTATTTTAGTACACGGAGCTCCACACCAACTTCTCACTGACCGGGGCCGCACCTTCCTATCAGCTGTCGTTGATGAAATCCTGCGCTCTTGCTCTGCCAAGCACAAGTTTTCCACTTCGTACCATCCGCAAACGAACGGTCTTACGGAGCACCTCAACCGCACCATAACCGACATGCTTTCTAAATACGTAGCGGCCGACCACCAGGACTGGGACGTTCATTTGCCATTTGTGACGTTCGCATATAATTCGTCACGTCACGACACTGCCGGCTATTCACCACTCTATCTTCTATACGGCCGAGAACCCGCCCTACCATTTGACACCTTGCTGCCCCCGGTCACTGAGTATGCCGGCGAAGCCATCGCGCGAGCTGACCATGCACGCCAACTCGCCCGCAGCCACCTGCAGGCTTCACAGGAGCACCAAAGACAGCTCTACGATTCCCATCATCGAAACGTGCACTTTTCACCGGGTTCCCTTGTCCTCCTCTGGTCCCCCACTCGGCGTGTAGGGCTTTCTGAAAAACTGCTGTCACGCTACACTGGTCCATACCGCGTCGTTCGCCAGGTGACTGACGTTACATACGAGATCGTTCCAGCCGATTCAACATCATCATCATCACCTTCGAGTGACATCGTGCACATAGCTCGACTCAAGCCCTATCACGCTCGTTCAACCGCATCCGAGTTGCTCAAGCACCGAGACGGTGCTTCTACTGCCGGGGGGTTATGATACGCAACAGCCGGCACAGCCTGTCTGGAAGAAAGAGAAAGACGACGTTGGTGGCTGGTTGTTGATGAACTGTCGCCATCTTGTTCGCCGAGCACAGTGCTTCGTATTTAATTTATTAAATAAGTTACCCGTAACATTATTGTCACGTCTGTTATTTTGATGTGCTCCGCTTAAGCCCACAAAGACTGTGAGCAATACTCAGCGCACATCACGTCTCAGTGTCCAAGAACATTCATGACCATTTATGCACAAGACTCGAACACTCGAGATTATTCCAGAGCTTCCACGACCATCAGTGATAAGACTGAAAAGTTCGACGTGTCATGCACAAAAGAGGGCACGTCCCAACGATAATCAGTTGATCGACGACCGGCACTTTGTTTGCCGCTATCAGTGCCAGCGTGTATCGCTGTATTCTCACTTTCTGTTCATCGGCCACAACTTCAGCCAAATAAATAGTTTCATCTTCGACCACAGTCTGCTCCCTTCGTCCACGTCACGACCCCGTGACAATATGCTTCTAGGATTGTACTAGCATAGCTATACTAGTCATCAGCATGACACCAGTGCGCAGTTAGAGATGGGCAGCTCGAAACAATGTTCAGTTAGTTAAAGGGCACCTAATCACCCTGCGTTCAAAGACGAGGGAGTTATTTCTTTCTCCCGTTCACTATCCTTTCCTACAGGCAATATCTCCTCCTTGTCACTTATTTCTTAAGAGCATGCATAAAATGTCAGCCCTAAGCGGTGTGCTTATCAGGATTTCATGCTTGTCGGGTACACTCTGTGATCACCATTTGTGCAGTCAGAAACACAAGAAAAATGAAGTGAATTCAGCTGATCGTGCACGATAGTCACGCAGGACAAGGAACAACAAAGGCTGGCATCATAGTAAAAGCAGTGTACGAGACAATTTCGAACTGATATTTTGTGTACCAATCGAGCACGATATGTGTCACATTGACGTCCCGTAAATCGCCGTTCTTGCATCACGAAGTGTGCCAGAAATATGTGAGATGCCAGAAAAGAATAGCACACTCGTTTTTTTTTTCTTTCACATTTTTAGAGGCTGGTGAGGGGCTTTTTAAGTGAGGCAACTCTATCTTTGCAAGTTTTCTCGTGTCCTTACACCACCCATTCGACAGCTGTCTTGATCTGCCTGTTCGATTCCTCAGCACCCACTCTGCAACTGTAGCAGAATGCACGTTAGCTGCCTTACGAATTAGCCTACGCAATTCTGTTTCATTCCCTCAAACTGAACTGTAATATAATCTATCCCCATTCATTTCCCAGCCAGCAACAGTGCATTAACATCTCCTAAAGTTACCCCCATAAGTATTTATTCCATTAACTGTTGAATGATCCTTAGCTGCTTTACCATGCAAGTACTTGAGCTTTGGTTTCAATATAAACGCTGACTGATCTGAAAATGTTGCGCCTATCACATGTACTATAATATGATTTTCAGGCAAAACAACGACCCCTTTTTCAGTGTATAAGTGGGGCACAATACCAAACAAAAGAGCTGCAGGCTACTGAATTTTTCGATAATCGATTTCTATATTAAATTCGCTTGTAAGCACCAAGTGGTGCACAACATCGGGAGGACTTTTCGCGCTAGAATATACCGTAATTCAGGGGCCACAGCATTTCATGCATTGGCTTGAGACAGTGCTTCAGCAAGGGTCCATACTGTTACGAATATAGGACACAAGAATGTCTGTATGCTTGAAGTTTACTTAGAGGTAAAGAAATTCACGTAGTTATAGTCTTGCTTACATAATAATAAGTCAAGATCCCAACCGCAGTACGATTTAGAACAGCGAGCTGGGCTAGTTGGTAGGTATTCATTACAAAAAACTGGGTGTGAAAACACGGTCACTAGAAAAAGGTGAAGGCACCACAGATGCCAACTAACAACAGTAAAGGCGCAAAGGTGGGAGAGAAAGAAGGCACGAAAACTCGTCTGGGCATGCCCAATCAATAGGCAAACCTATCAATCGGGCATGCGTGCAGGTCTACATGACAGATAACTGCTAAGGCATTTGATTTCTTTTTTTAAGCAAGTTGATCAGCATTTGACTCAAGCATGTGTGCGTGTTAACCAGGTATAATTGTAACATAAGAGATCGCTAACAGAAGGCTCACTGTCTGATCTTTCTTTACATATTTCAGAGTGTGTAAGCGCCCGCTGAAGTTTGATGAACGCATAGTTTTGTACCGGCACAGGGATGAAGAAGTGTAGTTAATGACTGAGGTCAGTCATATCCATAACAGTGATAGTGCATACAATGATAGTGATAGTGCATCAATTAACTTGAAGAAACCAAATGCCTTAACAGTAAGCTTGTGCAAAATTGTAAATTTTCAGTTAAAAGAGAATAGTGATTTGATTTGAATAATTTCAAATCAAATTCAAATAGTATATGTTATTGCACATCAGACAGAATGAAAAATAAGCACATTTGCCAAGGCCCAACTTACCTGAACAATACATTTTTCTTTTAATTGAAACAGGACATCACCAAATGTCTGTCTTTTTGGTTCAAAGGTAGCAGAAAAAACTTTGAACAGTGGCAGGATTTGACTTTCAGTACAGTACAAGTGATAACATGTAAAATATGTTACACTTTATATATATTAGACTTAGATCATATAAGCTAGTACAATAAGCATTTAAACATATATATGGAAGAATTGATGTGAGGGTAATAGTATGTTCATTAACCTTTAAGCAAAGCATCGTGGCAGCGCAATTTTTCTTGTACAGGTGTATTCACGGCTTAGCAGCCCTCCACTGCAGTGAAACCACACTCACAAAAAAGTTACATGCGAATTAATACACGTTTAATTCATTTCGACTACTTTGCAATTGATGATAATTTAAATTTGAATCAAAGCGAATTCAAATATGTTATTATTCATCTGAATATTGATGCAAGCCTGCTACACAGTTATCTGTCATATGGACCCGGATGCGTGCCGGATTGATAGGCTTGCCGATTGCATGGGCATGCGCAGATGAGTTACCGAGCCTTCATTTTTTTCTCGCAGTAGGTAGCGGGCATCTGTGACGCCTTGATTTCTGTCTTGTTTCTGTTTTGCACACCCTGTCATTTAGAATTGACACAAAAAAGTGTACGGCTTATTCTTGTAGACTGCAACAAATTATCGTGGCACACAATACCACACCACTTGGCATAAAGAGAGGTTATTGCAACATAAATTTCTACACCATGCATGTTTTGATAATCCTAGATCTTCAGTATGAAGCCTCCTAGTTATCAGCTGAACTGTGACATGTTCAAGACAACTCCACATCATTTCGTTGGTAAATTTTTTATCTCAGCAGTAGTACTACAAGTGAACCTTGTTTTCTGTGCATGCTAAGGAAACAGATGTAACAGAGCTTGCAAAGTCAATGCAGAGAACAGTAAAAAAGTGTCTTATTAGTAAGCTCTCGATAATTTATAAATGTACAAATTAAGTTATTAGTAATTGAAGAGTATGGTAGAACTCTAACTGAAACACACTACTACAGCATACACCCTAGTCCAAGTGTAGCTTGGGGATACTAAGTCCAATTGGTTGTTTTTTTATTAACCCCAAAAGGCTATAGAAACTTACACTGCTGGCTGGCTTAGATGGCTTCAAACTTTTCTCTTCCGCAGTGCGAAGTGCCGTCGCTGCATAAGAGGCACCCTTTATAGCAGCAGGACCTGTAAAGAAGTCGAGCATTCACTAAGTGAAATAGACAATGAAGACAGAAGCAAAGTTACCGGAGTAAACACAATAAAAAAAACTGAAGGTGTAATTAAAATGTAAACAATCAAGACCCCTTTCTTGATATGCTAATTCATGCTACAATGAAAGAAAGCAACCTCTTTTTAAGCCTGGACTTTGTAAAGGCGCTGTTACCCCCTGTAAAGTTCTTTGCACCTTGTGGTCGCCACGTGTCTCACGAATAGGCCGCATTTAGGTTCAACAGCAGCCGAGCGGGAAGTGGCGCTGTGCTCGCGTGAGTTGGGGATAAAGGGGAAGCACCAGCAGAGCCACGCAACTGACAGGGGAGAGGCTAGGCCGGGGCACGGGAAACTAAACAGTAGTGAGACTATTCTGGATTTGCACGTGCCCAGATGGTTGGCTCCTGCGGAGGCTCCTGCAAAGGATCTGCAGGGGACGGCAGCCATGGGTCATTTTTCGTGGATCCCTCGTGGTGAGTCAACCATCAGTGACGCCGCATTTACGGTACCTTGCTGTCATGTTGTTTGTGTGTTGTATTGGCATAATGTATAACGTTGTTTAGCGTGTTGCAGGTGATATATTTGATGCAGCTGGCAAAATAGTTGTTTGTACAAGCAAGTGAATAGATGTACACAAGCTTGTTTTGGTTTGCCCAAGCACCTCTACTGTCCCTGTGTGTTCGGAGAGTGGCATTCTCCTCTCAGACCCCACCACTTACTGGTTGAAGAATCAGCAGATGCTCTTTCTTTCCTCTTGGCAAACCACGCACCAACAGCAATATCGGTTTCATCTTCCTCGTCTTTCAACAGTAAACTCCCCAACGAACCCTTTGGTGGAGGCTCCACCTACAAGGAAAAGTAGTTACATTGATAGCAGTTTGTCTATTACAGGAAATATAATATTGAAGTGAATCACACAAAAGTGAGAATAGATTGGGTAACTACACCTTGTTGAAACAAAACTACGTAGTACTGATGAACGGAGAGTACTACCTATGAAACGAAATACCTAGTACTTTGGCTCTTTAAGGGGAGATGCTACTTGAAGGCATTTTTTTTTTTAATATTCACCCTACAGCAATGAAACTTGAGCTGTTTATGGAAATTTTTATGCTGATTTCAAATATATAATTAGTTTTCTTGTAAGTCGCTTACTTTTAGCTCTGCAGAATGACAAAGTGAAAACCTTAACCCTTTTGCCCCCCCCCCCCCTCTTTTAATCACTGAACTTCCGTAATTTTTTACCATTCATAGTTCATAATATTTCAAATAAAGTGCAGAATGCAAATAACTACTTAGGAAGCACATACAAAATATGTAATGCACGTGAAAAATAATAGACGTAAAAAGTCCATATTTCACCTACCCTAGAAAAGGTTTAAATAGAATTTTTTATTATACAATAAAATATTGAAATTTAAACTAGATAATTGCATTTGCCGTACTTTGGCAAAAAATTGGGCAAAATTTCATGCACATGTGCCCCTCCTTTTTCGGGGAAGTGCCCGAAAAAGGAGGGGCACATTGAAAAAAATGGCAAAATTTGTGTTTTGAGAAAAACGAGTTTTAAAGTTAAAATTGAGTTTTTATTTACGAAAGATATCATTAAATCTGATGAAATTTGCACACCAAAAAGAACAATCCTTCTTGTAGTGGCTACTGCGACTAAAATACGCCAGCCCCATGAGTTTGTCCCTCTTGGCTTTTTCGGGCCGACTCTTCACAGACCTTTCGCTCACAGAGAGGGCTATGAAACGCTTGCCAAACTTCTGCTCCATCTGGCAGAACCTTGTGCCAATTGCACGCTAGGAAGAAGTTTGACAGGACTGCGGAAATCTAAACTAAGTACAGTGTCATGCCACTTTGCAGCCATGTTTGTGCCACATACCATCATACATAATGGCAATGTCGTCCCCGCTAAGTTCTCTCACTGCGAGCTCTTTCAACCTCGCAAGATTGGTGCTGACATCATCCATTGTCGCATCACGAACTTTCTGAATGACGGGTGTGAATGACTTTTGATGCATTGGTTTTTACAAGCCAACAACTGCCACAAATCAGGCCAGCTGCTCGTAGCCTATTCCTACAGAGTGTGCCGCACAACGGCTTTCACTTGCGAGCAATGCTTTCTTCATTTATAACGGAGATAGTTACATGAGAAAAGCATTGTTCAGCTGCGCTGCTTGACAAGACATGGACCCCGCAAATAGGCTTCACAGCACATACAGGTGCGCAGCGGCCAATGGCGGTCCCCGATCCGTACCATGCGATAAGCCAGTCGCGGTGCTCAAAAAACGCGCAGAAGCGTGCTTTTTTTCATTATTTCTTGGGCCGCATCAGCGAGGAAAACTGTTGCTGCTTTAAGAGTGAGGTTCGACTCTTCGGCTAATGTGATCAACAATGGTGAGCCGCGGCGCATTATCGGCGGCAAGGTGCTCGAAGACTGCACACTTTGGACCTTTTAACAGGGACCTTGTGCTCTTTAGATGCAATTTTAAAGCAATTCCAGTTAAGTCTCGACCTGTATTTTTTTTTATAAGAGTAGTGGTACTAATCCTATCAAAACAGGCAAAAATAAAAAATCGGTAATATTGAAAAAAAAAACTCGCGTTTTTTGACCCGCATATCCCCTTAATTGTCTAAGTTGCAACATGTCTTTGGTTCCACTTCCCTACCAAAATGTATTTATCAAATCGACCAGCAGTCTATATTTCATTCCTCACCCAGAGCTTCCAATATGTGGGAGCTTAAAAGTCATTTAGGTTAATGGCAATTTAAACAGCTATGCCAACCTTAAAAACTCTGATTTAAATGCAATAAATGAAGCACATAACCCACAGTAACATTTTTTTATGCTTTGGTAAGGTATATGAAGTGCCACCTCTTTTTTTTGCACATGCTTGATTGGCACCTTCGCATCACTAACATGCCACTAGGTAATGTGAAGGCTTCTGCACGTACATGCAACTGTCTACATGTTTCACAATCTGAATGAGTTTCTGAGGTGCACAAACTTTTGTCCCGCGTAAGCTTCACTGACGAATAAAGTCACATTCAAATTGCATATTTTGAAGGGCTTTCAATCAGACAAACAAGAAATAATCTTTGACAAGGCATCTAGATTCTAAGGCATGAATCAGCTGAATGCATTTACAGGAGTACTTGTGATGCTAGAGATCACCAGAGGTGATCTTGGAAATCAAGATGAGCATAGATGAGTACTGTCATAGTGGGCTCAGTATAAGACAAGTCAGTTACTCGAATAATTAGAGTAAGAAAGGGCGCATGTAAATGAAGGATGGGAAATTAGTGGCTATAGGACTGCGTACTTACATTTAGGAGTAAATTACAGAACCCAAGGTGGTCGAAATTTCCAGAGCCAACACTGCGGTGCCCCTCATAATCATAATGTCACGTGCTTGCTCACGAAAGACGATGGCAGTTGTGCATGTGCCACGAAGGACTACGAAATAAACGAAAAAAAAGAACTCGCTTGCGCATTCTAATTAAAAAGATCGACCTGCTTCTGGTGTCTCAATCTCTGCGGCAAAACCTCTGTTTTGACGTCGTGACACTGGTGGAGGTGCTGGAACCTACAACCGGATGCAGGACAGTCTTGCTCGGACTCGTTCACCTAGTCCAAATATCCAGCCCTTCGTCACGACTCCGGTGCACCGATTCAGTCGGCGCCTACTAGGCCTAAGTCTGGAGTCCACACCTGTTTCGCCTCTAACCAGCATGGCAGCTCCTACCACATCCACGGCTACCCTTCCATCGCAGACCACTCTTCACTTGCAGGTGACTCTTGAACATCCTTGAGTTCCTGAAGTTTTCCATGGGGAAGAGTACGAAGATGTCGAGGACTGGCTCGAACAGTTCGAACGGGTCGCTGTATCTAACCACTGAAACGAACAGCACAAAATTGGCCGTGCATATTTCGCCCTGGAAGATAGCGCTCGCACGTGGTACGAGAACCACGAGGCTACTTTCCAATCTTGGGAAGATTTCCGTCGAAAGCATCGCGCCACATTTTCGAACACGGACCGATGGGATCGCGCACAGCAACTGATTGAGGCTCGCGTACGAAAACCCAACGAAACAGCCGCCATGTACGCAGAGGGTATGATCCGTCTGTTTCGATGACCTGACCCAGACATGCCCGAGGCGAAGAAGGTGCGTCACTTAATGCACGGTGCCAAAGAACCAGTGTTTGCGGGCCTCGTACAAAATCCAATCCACCTACAACAGTAGATGAATTCATAAGAGAGGCGCCTGTCATAGAGCGCGCACTGCGACAACGATACCGACACTTTGACCGCCTGCCGAAACACACGGCAGTAAGTGCTGCAGCTCAGAACACTGCCGTATGTGAAAGTTCTTTGCGACAAATGATTAGGGAAATACTGCGTGAGGAACTTCGGGCCCTTTGCGTCCCTCCTACCCAACCGCCCGTCGCATCTGTTGCCGAAATCGTCCGCCAGGAGTTGAGGCAAGCCGTTACACCACCCGCGCCAAGTCCTGAGCCACATCCAGCGAGCTACGCTGATGCGATCTGTCGTCCTCCACCATCATTTGTGGCGACACCCTTCCAGCCACGACCCGCAGCCGTACCTTGGTGGCAACGGGATTCCATGAGACGACCACCAGTTCGCCGAACTGACTTGTGGCGCATGGCCGACCGTCGACCTATTTGCTTCTGCTGCAGAGAACCAGATCACATTGCCCGCTATTGCCGTCATAGCGATTCCGGGTTCGGGAACTTTTCTCGTCCCACTTCTTTTCACTCTGAGGACCGTCATGCCCATGATGCCGATCAACTGTCGACTGGCCAAGCAACTAGATCGCATCGCTGGCGATCTCCATCTCCTGCGCGTCACCGTTACTTCCTTCAGAGCTACGCGGACGTCACCAAAGGCCGTTCGCCTAGCCCGCGCCAGGGAAACTAACTGCTGCGACCTACGGGGGCAAGGTTGCCAATCGTCAAGACACGGAAAAGTTCTCCCTAATATCGCAACAAGATATGACGACAACCACAACGAATACGACAACGAATACTAATGCCAGTGAAGTTGTACGTACTGATCTTGGCGTTTTCATTGACGGACATCACGTTACAGCACTGGTCAACACTGGCGCCGACTTCTCAATAATGCGACAAGAACTCGTTGACCGCCTTATAAAAGTCAAGACACCTTGGACAGGGCCGCACATAAGGAGTGCTGGTGGTCAGCTGATGACTCCCACGGGTAAATGCACCACTCGACTTCGCATGGGGATTCTAGCTTCGTGGCCACTTTCGTCCTGTTGCCAGACTGCTGTAAAGAGCTAATTTTGGGCATGGATTTTCTTGCGAGATCATGGCGCTGTTATCAACATCCCTCAACGTATGGTGACATTTTGCGCACATCCACATGCCGACGACAGCAGCGACGAACTACGCGACCGTTTGCGAATAGCCGACGATGTGACGCTCCCACCGATATCCTGCTGCCTTGTGTCTGTGTCCAGTGGGTGGCCTTCCTATAAAGATGTGATAGCAAAGCACATAGTCACTCTTTTGCTCACGCAAGGCATTTCCATTGCGAGAGGCATCCTAACCCTTACTGGTGGACAGGCAGAAGTGCTCCTCACAAACTTCAGCAATGAGCGCCGTCAAATCCAGAAGGCAATTGCCTACTTCAACGATATAGACCAAGCCGGGGATTGCTGTGCTTTGCAACCAGACGACGCGACAGTCCCTGCCTCGACAACTTTGTCGGTGGATATCTGCTCCAAGCTACCGCCCTCTGAAAGGAAGCGCCTGCTTGGACTTATACACCGATTCGAGGACTGCTTTTCGCGTACGTCAAAGGTCCAGCGGACATCATTGACCAAGCACCGCATCATTACTGAAGACAACATGCGACCCATTCGGCAGAACCCCTACCGTGTGGCTCCGAAAGAACGCGAGGAGATTCAGAAGCAAGTACAGAAGATGCGCGTGGATCACGTCATACAACCTTCGAAAAGTCCTTGGGCGTCCCCCGTAGTTTTGGTCAAGAAAAAAGACGGCAGCTTGCGTTTCTGTATTGATTATCCCAAGTTGGACAAAGTAACGAAGAAAGACGTCTATCCACTGCCTCGCATAGACGATTCACTCGATCGGCTGCGTCATGCGCGCTTTCTCTTCAATGGACCTCCGAAGCGGCTACTGGCAGATAGAAGTCGACCACAGAGATCGTGAAAAAACGGCCTATGTGACGCCTGATGGCCTTTACGAATTTAAGGTGCTTCCTTTTGGGTTGTGCTCGGCGCCAGCCACTTTTCAGCGTCTCATGGACACCGTACTATTGGGCCTGAAGTGGCAAACATGCTTGGTCTATCTGGACGATGTTGTATTCTCAGCATCATTCGAGGAACATCTCAGCCGTCTATTCACCGTACTCCAAGCCATACGTTCGGCCGGCCTGACTTTAAAACCAGAAAAATGTCATTTTGGTTTCAACAAACTCAGCTTCTTAGGCCACGTCGTCAGTCACGAGGGTGTTCGACCTGACCCGGCCAAAATAGACGCCGTAGTGCAATTTCCTGCACCCCGTGACAAAAAGGCTGTGAGACGCTTCTTAGGGTTGTGCGCCTATTACCGGCGATTTATCAAGGACTTTTCGTCTGTTGCGGTGCCAGTGACACGACTCACACGTGAGGACGTCCTCTTCTTTTGGGGTGAACAGGAACAAATGGCATTCAATGAACTATGACAATGACTGCAAACACCTCCAGTCCTTGCGCACTTTGACCAGGATGCCCCTACAGTACTTCACACTGACGCCAGTAATGTAGTTCTAGGTGCCGTTCTGGTGCAGTGGCAAAACGGCTGTGAAAGAGTAATAGCTTACGCCAGCAGAACTCTCTCTCGCACGGAAGAGAACTACTCGACCACCGAGAAGGAGTGTCTCGCCGTGGTGTGGGCAGTCATCAAATTTTGTCCGTATTTGTACGGCCGCTCCTTCAAGGATGTTAGCGACCATCACTCTTTGTGCTGGCTCACCAACCTTAAAGATCCATCTGGTCGTTTGGCGCGCTGGAGCCTAAGGCTTCAAAAGTTTGACATGACCGTCGTCTATAAATCCGGGAAGAGGCACACCGACGCCGACGGTCTCTCACGGTCACCAGTGGAAACTGTCGCTCCTGATGACGAAAACATCGACACGGCATTTTTGGCAGTTGTCAACATGGCCACTATTGCACGAGAGCAGCGCAGTGACCCTGAGCTGTTACCACTCATTGAATATTTAGAAGGACGACGTAAAGACGTGCCGCGGTTATTTGCTAGAGGACTGCCATCTTTTTGCTTGCGAAACGATGTTCTCTATAAGAAAAATTTCTCACCAACCGGTAACCCACACTTGCTTGTCGTGCCTGCCCCTATTCGAAAAGAAATTATAGAAGCGTGCCATGATGAAGCAACTTCTGGTCATCTAGGCTACACCCGAACATTGTGCCGACTACGATGCAAGTACTACTACTGGCCAAAGTTACCTGCTGCTGGTAACCATCACGTGCGAACTTGCACCGACTGCCAAAGACGCAAAGCGCCTGACAATATCATGGTTTTCAGACGTGAAAACTCCCAACAATTATAAAATATTATATGTAGACAACTGCTGATCAAAACCGGAAGTTCAAAGATAAGATACTTTATCGGTATTTTAAAAGCAAAAGACAGCATATTTTTCTATTCTCAAACTCAAAATATAGATGTTCTTGAAATTATGTAATAGGCCAATGCCAACGTCAGCCCCACATACTGCACAGTATAGCAAGAAAAGAGCAAATTAAGTGTAACTATCCTTAACACAAAACTGTTTTTCCTACCGCAATAATGTTTGGTTCACATATCCTCAGGCCACATGCGTATTTCGTGACCTTGTCCAAAATTGTTGCAGGGCCCCTTTGGACTTCTTCAAAGGCTGACAATTACACTAACAGGCCAACATAAACAGAAATTCCTGAGATTTTGAATTCTGTGCAGCATCTTTGCTCAACATTTGTTTGTGCTTCAGACACAGAAAAGACGCCATGTTCTTAAAGAACAACCCAATATAAACAACTACCGTACCTTGGAAGTATTCTCTTCGGGAGAATGCAGTTTGATAAAAGCAAGGCCATACTGGATACTCTGCAAGAACAGGTGAAATACAAGACAATGTTGAACCCAGCATGTGAGTTACAGGCAAGTCAGTACAATGCAGCGATCAATTCCACTTGATTACAAGCCCATTTCATTCAATTGGTATCAGTGAATATGAGAACTATACTTTAATAACTGACAAAACGGCAATGTAACTTGCTTACAATTTTGTTCCATCTCATAACAGGGATTACCTCATGCACAAAATTATTTCCCAGTAGTCACACCATAAATGAGAATGAGTGCTCTTTGAAAGTACTGTTCACTAAAATTTAACCCTTTATTGCCGGGTGTCACGAATTCAGTTCTCCATTTTTCGTTCTTTTTTTGCCTGAGTGACCAAAATTCAATCTTCTATAAAATTTACTTGGTGCGCACACATCTAAGAGGTAGCGCACAACACGTTACATTATTCTGATGTGCACTTTTTGTTGCACTATCCTCACTTTCGTGGTACGTCGCAAATTCGGGACATTCGGCATTTGAAACAGTAACTGGTAACTGCCGGTACGACAAGTTCGTGTTTTATTTATTGATGGGTGATGGACATCCACTCAATTCATTGAAAAATAGGGCTTCGCACGCGCTTGCCACCAGATGATAAAAGTTACAATAGCTGTCTTCAGAGCGAAGACGACGATATCGATCCTCATGCACAAGCACCAGTGCCTCCATCAAGCGGCAAAGATGAAGATGCGGTACATGAACCAAGCGCATGTTTAAAACATAAAGTGCGACGAAAAAAAGAGACTGTCAAGAATCGCAGACAATTCCACATTGGAAAGCTGCTCTTCCTTAGTGTGACACTGTCCGAGGTCCTATTAAATATTTTTAGGAATTTTCAGTGTTGCCTTCATGGGTCACAGTGTTGAGCAGAGTAATCTTTTTGCGACACAGAAAAATCCTAACAAAGGACTGGCTCTGCCTCGTGGCAATCCAGATCGATTTCTTGACACGTTCACTTTTATGTCACTATCGACTCCTAAGTAGTCTGCTATAACAGGAGCCATAGTCTAGGTTTCCCATGCTATAGTCACCGACATGACGTCACATGATCATAAAGGAAACAACCTAGCCAAACTTGCTTTTCAACAAGTGATTACAAGCCATCGCCCGATGACTCAAGCAGGGATTGTCTTTTCAAGGTTCGACCTTGAACATATCTCTGTATTGAGCCACATACTGGTAAGTGCCTGTTATAAGGAATTCGCGACATACCTAAAGATATGCATTAAAATCGCATTTTGGACAATTTAACTGCTGAGTTAAGTAAAAGTTCATATTTAATGCTAAAGAATGAAAAATAAGTTTTTTTCTTGGGCGGCATCATAATTCAGGCACTAAAGGGTTGAATGTGACTGCAGAATTCCATAGTTAATTTATTCAAGCATACTCAGGTGTACATCTACTCAGACTAATTAAAGGCAGACAGTTACACTACATACGGGCAACATTTAGGGACACTAAAGCATCATTAGGTTAGGCAGTAAATACCGTACGCCTACATGTTGAACAAAAAAAAAAGCATATAAAATTATGAACAGTCAAGCCAAACAAGTGAAAATGAGATGTGAAAACTAATATAGGGCGACACTTTGTCAAAACTACTTCCACCTGCTACTAGCAATAACAGTGCACGTATAATACTTCAAAAGTGAAAAACTAAGACAGGGCAAAGAGTACCAATATACTATAGTGTGCAGTGGTCCTTAAAATCGGGGTTTGTGAAACCATTTTTTGGTGTCCTTGAAGCTCATAATAATGTCCAATGACAAAATAATGTCCAATGACAGCAGCCCCCTCTAAATTTATGGTATGCTTCACCGCATGACACTTTTCCATTGCAGCAGAGCTGATTTGTGCTCCCTCTACACTATGAAGTAGCTGTAAAGCTTTCGTTGCAGCCCTCTATGACATACGTATGCGAGCGTGCTCTTTCTGGGCTTCTATACCCGAAGCACAAAGATAGCTAGAAATAGATTGAGTGTGGCCGCGGACCACAAAACTTACTGACAAGCTGTTGAGATGGAAATAGTATAGCACTTGAAAGCGACCATTCTTTACAAGGTAGAAATACAAGAAGACACCTATTTCACGATTCACATTGTGTTAACTTATGACCCCCAACCCCCCCCCCCCCCTTATTTTTCTTGACTGAAAGGGGTTTCTCATCTTAATCACCAGTCCACAATTCCACAATGGGTCCCTGAAAGATCAGTGGCTCAGAACCACTGGTATAGTGGATCTGTTTTAAAAAAGTGTCCTGCAGTAAATAACAAAACGGAGGAAACGAATGGAAAAAACTAAGTCGGCACAGGTGTCCATGGTTATGCCGTCTGTTGCAGTCCCTGCTTTGAACCCAAGCTTGAAACTGCTTGTATGTTTTATAAATACATAGCCAGAGGGTGTTTTTTTGATTCAACAGATTATTTTGATAACCAGTCCAGTCACATGCAAGATTTTACAGCTGGACTGCTCCAAAAGACAAGTGCGACATGCCAAAAAATCAGTTTACATCATGAGGTACAGTAAAAGCTTGTTAATTCGAACTTCGCGGGGCTGGAAAAAGTTTCCAAATTAACCAAATGCCGAGTTACTGAAAGTATTAAGAAAACCACAATAATGTGCATTACATCAATACACATTCATTTGCTTGATGAATAGGTAAGTATTGGATTCATTTTGCATAAGAGCGGTGTAAAAGCAGCAATATTCATCATCCTATGATTTCGTTGAGTGGGCAAGCACAGTGTAAGACTCCCATGCTTGATTATCCTGAAACTCTGCTACCCCTCTTTACACACCATCACCATTGCGCACACGTGATGATAGTTCTTTCCCGGGTAGAATGGCCATAAACTGATTGTTCGTCCGTCGCAATGCAGAAAGAGTTTTATGCCAGCACGCTGCCCTCAGCTGACAGCTCTTCATCTCCAACAGCTTTCGCCATGTTTGTGTTTTGAGACACTGCATGCGCACTGCAGAGTTGAAACAAAGCTGCTGAGTGCCAGATCCACAGGTGCACGAACCATGGTGCCCAACCCAATATAGATAGCAGTGCAGACAGCGCTGCTTCATTTTGGTAGTCTGTGAAGGGCATTCTTGCTTTTTTTTTTTTTTTGCATCGTACATCTCCAGTGCCTTGCACTCGATGCACTCCAAGAATCGTCTGAATCAGCAAAGTTGTGGCCATGTATGACTGAATTAGGGAGAGTTTTATGTTAATAAACATTGCATATGCTTGCTGGAATCAGAGAACACATCCAAATTATCCAATTCTCCAAATCAAAGAGGCTCATAGTCACGAAATTTCACTGCAATTACCAAAAATTAAGTAACTACATATTAAGCTAATTATTTAATGGGAAATCACTTCATGTCACTTGTGAGTTCCTGAAGGATGCCTTAGCACGAGTCCAAAAGCCAGACACCAGTTCTGCAATATGCTTTGCCAAAATTTTCAACAAAGTAGAGCGGTGTTTCGGTTCTTGAAGCTAAATGCACAAAAACAGTATTTGCAATAAAAATGGAATAACAGTGTATTCCTTACTATTTGTTTGAATTGTTTATTCTGAAATTTCAGTTATTTTCCAAATTTGTACCAGGTATGTATGTCTTCTGAACCAGCTGGCTTCAACTGCTAAATTGTGGTACGTTCCCTGAGGTTCAAACACCGCTTAACAACAAATTCTGTTGATTCAACTATGTGTAATGTTTTGTGTGTGTGTGTGTGTGTGAGTAATGTCTGCCTTTTTAACCAATTGCACCAAATAAGCATACATTAAATAAAAAGTCTGAGTTAAAAAAAAACACAGTACAGTGCTCATGGACTAAAAAGTGCAATCGACACTTTTAATATAACCATTGTACACACTACTGCTCAAGCTTACTGCATTACGTAGATACCAATCTGGCTGTTTAAGACAGCGTTGGGTCTGATGTAAATGCCCAAGTCAAAATCACAGCAACATGACAAAAACTAAAGAATATGGAAACAAATGTGTGTGCATCACTGAGCCCAGAATGTTCACGTTTCACTCCATGAGCACCGTACAGACACAAAACTGTCCATCGCTAGCTAAGGACAACATGGTGCAACAATGAATCGGGCTCAAACGTACCTTGTTAAAAGGTTGTGTGCATACAATCTTAATACGGTCCCACTTCTCTTTGACAAAAGACTGAGACAGCTTTTCTGCACCGAACATGCGAACCCGGTTTAAGTTTGTCCCTTGGCGGGCGTCCATCGGTGTCATGAAAGACGAAGCAACGAGGAGAACCTGCGTACAAAGAGGAAGCTCTATTTAGTAAGCATTCAATGCAGATCTTTGGTTAAAGTGCCTCATGCCAGGGTTTGATGTCACAAACAAACAAAAGTACACAACCATCTTTCAGTTGAGATAGCATATGCAAAGCATGATATAATTGCACAGCATAAAAACTGTCCATCCAGATGGCACCTCACTACTTACGACACATATATAAAATTTACAGTGGGCTCTGGTGAGTGTCCCTTGCGGGTTCACGGTCTGTATCACTTCCTTTTGCAACTGGAAAATATGGTTCACATCCTGCAAGAAGCCCTTGTTTGTGATTACAGCTTGAGATAATATAAGGGTATATCAATAGCGATGAACTACTGCATTTTTCTGTTATCACTAGCCCCATTTCTTGCGACTTTTTTGCTTATCCTGTCTGGTTGATTGCAGTGCATGGAAATGTTACCTCTGGTCTGAGATAATACAAGAGATACTCTCTTTCTTTGAAGAAAGAAGTCTGTAATGAATGCCCATGTGTGTCAACTCATTGCATCTTTGTATTGAATTTGTCCTACTGCATTGTTATAATGAAGGCTACATATTTAATATCAATTCACATACACAAAGTCCCCTTCCATTGTCCAACATTCTCCTAGTCACGGAATGGCAAACTCGTTCAGACTCGGCTGAAGCCACGAGTCTGGGTAAGTAATATTTTGCAGCCAGTTTGAGTTCAGGTAAGTTTAATTGCAACAAAGTTTAGAGACTCTAGAGTTCGAGTGAGTCTAGTAGAAAAAAATTTCGGTGACTCCGAGTGAGCTCCACACTTTTTGCCAACCCATCAGCCTACCTGCTCAACTTCAGCATTACTATGAGCCTTATGTCGGCTCATGTATATGCACCCATCTACTCACACATACTCCAATGCACTGGTGCTCATCTGTCAACTATTTATAGACCAGATACTTGAGTTATGGAAAAGGGGTGCCTTGTGTATGCCTTTTTCATTCTAAAACTTTTTCGCGGGAAAATCTTGATCAGTATTTCGTGTGAGTCACCTCTCTCAATAAAAATTACCTTACTTGTAACCATCGATTACCTGTATTTGAAATTGCGCAGTAAAATGGTGCCAATTAGAGCACCGATTAAGCGAGATATTGGTGCTACAAAGCATTGAAACCATGGTAGAAGACGCTAATTATACGCTAACGGACAGCTCACTCACACCGACATCGAGCCGTGAATGGGCCAAGGTGACTAATACATTTGGTGAGCGTGAGTCCGAGTGATCACGGCTGAGGAAATGTTCGGTAAGTGTGAGCGTGCCCTAGGGGCAAAATATACTTCATGAGTAGGTGTCACCATTTTGCCGCCCTATGCTTCTAGTACAAGCAAACCTAGTAAGTTTGGGACATGATAAGTTAACTGAAATATAAACCACCACATCACATTTATCATACAGAGAGATTTTTGTCTGTTCCATCGTAAGGAGGCTCTGTTGCCAAATGATGGCAGGAATGTTAAAAACAAAACAATTATACCTGGTACAAGAGCACGAAAAGTGCGACATCCTTTAAGACACAGAAATTGGTAACACTTTCGTCAGCGTACGTGATAATCTTGCCCAGGGTCTGACGACCTGGAGACGAGGACTTCTATGAACGCGGAGCTTTCGTTTCCGATGTCGATGGAAGAAATCACGGACGCTTTTTCCAACTGCAAAATCACAGAGGCTTGTTTTTCTCCCGGTGTAGCGCATTTCCACTTTCTGTACGTTTCAGGCTTCAGGAGGTTTTCTGCTTTGTGTACCTGTGTAAGCAAGAAAAGTAAGGGCACGGTAGCCGTGAGACACTACATCGTTTCCAGCACTCGGGTGAGTGTTTACTAATTTGAAACCGAGCTGAGCTAACTTTCTTTAAAGTGGTAGCAGTTGGCACTAATTTAAGAACGCAATACCTTGTCCTCACTGCTGAATGAGACGACGTGCTGTATCTTTAAAACGGGCATGACAAAATTGACTCGAGTTTCTGTGTCACACGTGTATCTCTTCAGAAACGCGCGCAACGTTGTTTACAAACAGAAATACTGATTCAGTCGTTGCTACCAAGCAAGTTTGTGTTAAAAAAATTACTACCTAAAAACGTTTTTTAATAAATATAACGCAACATTTTGTGCACGTATAATGCTCTTTCACGTTATATTTTTTAGTAATTATGAAAATTTTACGCTATGTTGATACGCATCCGCGCGCACACTGCATGCGCATTAGACATCATGGCTGCTTCCTGTAAAGATGCATTTGTCAAGATGCCAGTGAAATTTTCAAGCGACAGCCGTTCTTCTCACGTAATGCTCTTCAAAGAACACAGTGTACGCGAAAAGAGTGAACACAAGCCATCAGGGAGGACACTGTTTGTCGTCAACGTGCCCCCGTACTGTGACGAAGACAGCTTGAAGCGCATCTTCGGCGACTGCGGTAAGGTCTCCAAAGTGTGGCTGCAGAAATCTCCTTCTTCGGGCAAGCCCGCCGAAAATGTGTCGTCATTCTTTCCCAGCGTGCCTCCAGTGACGGGCTTCAAAGTCGCGTACGTAGTGTTCCACAAAGAAGCGGCCGTGGGGCGAGCGCTAGCCCTGTCACTGTCGGAACCACGTGTGCTGCACCACGAAGACTGCAACGATGTCGTCGGTGTGGCCAAGTGGTGCGCCCAGTACCAGTCGACGTTCGTGGACGCCGAGAAAGTGCAGAAGGAAGTGGACACCTACATGGCGGATTACGACGCTCGCCTAGAGGAAGAAAAGCAGCGAGCCAAAGCGATGGACGGAGTTCCCGATGAAGACGGCTGGATCACCGTCACCAAGTACGGCAAGCGGCCGGTCATACCGCGTACCGACGCCGTCAGCCAGAAGATTTCCAGCGCCGAAAAGAAGAAGCGCTCCCAAAAGGAGCTTGTCAACTTTTACTCCTTCCAAATTCGAGAATCTAAAATGGAAAAGATTGCCCAGCTTCGGAAGAAGTTCGAAGAAGATAAGCGAAAAATTTCGCTTATGAAAGCATCTAGGCGGTTTAGACCCGTGTAGTCTTCGTGAACTGCTCTGACGGTGCTTGCCGACGTGTCTATAAGTACTGCCACTGCTGATAATCTGATGATTGCCCCATGTGAATGCGTACATTTGTTTTTTGTTTTGTTTTTCATGTAAAATAAAGAGCTCATTCCAATGCCGTATGTATGTGTTTGCTTAACCGGCAACATTGTTGAACGGGTAGTCTTTCTATGTATTTGAAGATAATCATTAAAAACAGCCATATCTCCTAGTTAACGTAGGTAGACGTAAACAACTCACCATGTTATTTATTATTTGCAAATCTAGACATGACTTAAAATTTCACATGTTGTACACATCAAATGAACCATATGGCATTTAATCTTGGTTTACAGGGATCATAGCCCATTTGCAGCGGCTGCACAGAACACTTACCAGTGTCAGCTGCAATTTCGATGAAGGCGAGAATGCTGTAGGCCCATGTGCTCGAATTTGGGTGTACGTTAAAAACCCCTGGTGGTCTAAATTTCCAAAGCCCTCTACTACGGCGTCTCTCATAGTTATACAGTAGTTTTTGGGCAATAAACCCCAGATATCAATCAATTTACCTTGGTCGAAATGAGAACCCCTCTATGTCTTATTGACAAAAGTACCACTTTGCCATGAGAACTTTAGCTAATCTCTGTGTTCACATTTGATGTCCTCCTTTATCGTATTGAGCATGGTCACTCATGAGCTACATACTGTAATCGATACAAAAACATTAACAAGTGACAAAGCCTGCTTCCAACATGACACATAATTTATTTAATGCATTCATGAGTAAGATGTAACTGGTGATCATGTTTTACAGGCGTATAAGCAATGAGCACGAAGTGACACATAAACGAGAAAGGACATGTGCTCGCAGATATGTTTGAGAATTTATTCTCATTCTTGTCTCCACCTAACGTTGTGTTTGTCGCTATATATATATATATATATATATATATATAGCGACTTGCATACATGCCCAGACACAGGGAAAACGTGCAAGAAACAGTGCAGCTCAGTGTACATTCGACCGAGTTCACTAGATTTCGTATGGTACCTAAATCTCCTAGCCTTACATCATATAACAGTTTGATGTGTTGCTATCGGAATCATTGTCTCAGCCTGTGCCAAAACTATGCCTTTTTTAAAATCGCATCTCTCCTTGAATGTCATTGTCGCATTAAGATAGTGCCACCATGTAACTACCACAATGGAGTGTTATTCCGATTTACCACCTTTATGCTACCAACATTATCTTTGAAGACTGCCAGTTATTGCAATGCTCATCAAAAAAATGTTTGCTTCCATAGGATGCCTTGCAGGCTGCAACTTTTATTTTCACTTTAAACCATGCAACTTTAGTACATGCAGCACACCTATTGCATAGCCTAGCAGGTGCAGTAAATAGTGATGCCTAACATTGTCCAAATTTAGAAGAAGCTTAGCTAGCTGATCAGTATACAAATTCCGGGATTCTTCAGAAGATGTCATTGGAACAGAAAGAATTACTTTTTATATTGTGTAGTAATTATTGGATAATATAAATGAAACATTGTTACAAGAAGTATATTTGTATGTCCAGAAAAACGATAGGAGGGGGAAGGTGAAAGCTTGCGATAAAAAATCTGTATAAACAGGGGTTGTGTCGAGCTGACGTTTCGACAGGCGGACTTGTCTTTCTCAAGGCTAAAACAGAGCTGATTTTTTAAGCGCTGGCATGTCTACGTTTCATACCCTCTCCTCTAACCTAACAAAGGAGAGGGAGGGGCCACATTGGATACAGGGGCGTTTGATAGTGAAGGAGGAGGTGTGCTGTGACATTGTATGAGTGAAGAAGAAACAGGTATTCAGTGAAAAAAAATCACAGCATATCCACGGAGTCAATGATGGTGAGTGGGGCGAAGCGTTCGTCAGCCCATCTGGCTTCCGTCCATCCATGTGTCCGTCTGTCTGCTAGTCTGTCTGTCCATCCGTGCGTCCATCTAGTAAACACTCCAACTACCGCCATCTCCCATCTCACAACCCCCGTGGCACATACCCACTCTAGAGCGGGTATATGCCACCAGTGGCTACATACATACATGCATTCAAAGGGTGGACAAACCTACGCCATAGGGAGCTTTGCCCCTAAAAAAGAAAAAAAAAGGAAGGGATGTGAAGGTGAGGAAGTACACGTGTCCCGGTTGTGAAACCGGTTGTCAGAAGTTAACAATGGCAGGTTTGAAATTCCTAGACAGAGGGCTTAACTAGCATTGGTTTTCTTTGTGTATGTACCATACTGAATTGAATCAAGAGTCCCTTTATAAATGTTTATACCTACTGGCTGGAGTGTATTGAACTTGTGAATAAGGTATGACTCTGTATATTTCCTGTCTCTTCTGGACTGAAAGTTTGACCGAAGAATGTAAAGTTTAAGATCATCGAAGTTGTGTTCTGCTACAATAAAATACTGTGCCACTGCTTTCAGTAATTTCTTTACCATGTCCACGCAATGATCGTTTAGTCTAACATTAACAGGCTGTGCTGTTTCCCCAATGTGCTCTTCTTTATGACAACATGAACATTCAATCATGTAGATAACGTTTTCACTAGTGCAGGCGAAACTAGATTTTATATGATGGACATAATCACTCCCGGTGCTTTTAACTACCATGTCATCTTGAAGGTGTTACTTGGATTGTAGAATACGGGATTTTACTTTTGCATGCACTAACATGTCCTTAAAGTTCCTGTTGCGGTGATACACGACCTTTGGTCCTTCGGGAAATGCTTTTCTAAGGTGTTCGTTGCTTGCCAATGTAGTGTACTACTTACGGAAGGTAATATTTACGTTTTGGAGCGCATTGGAGTATTTGGTTATAAATGCTGGCAGCTGGTTTGGTTGTGCTAAGGGGTTTTTCTTTAGCTAATGTTGTTTTCCTATCTAGTTTACATGCTTCGTTGTAGACCTTGTTTAGGGTGTCTTGTGGGTAATTTCTTTCAACTGTTTCCTTTAGGTTACTTATGTAATGGACGTATTCACTGTCGTCGCTACTGATTCTTATTATACGCCTTGCTTGTCTGACGGAAAATTTCTTGCTTGCAGTGTCGCCGTTGATGACTAGTGTAATCCAGGTATTGTTGGCTGTCCGTCGGTTTTCTGTAAAGCGTCAACTTTAATTTTTCTGCTTCAATAGACACTGTCGTGTCCAGGAAGTTCATTTCATTGGGAGAATGGTGCCTGCTAAATTTAATACTAGAGTGAAACTTGTTACAGTTAATAATGAATGCACTTAGTGCGCTTATGCCATGTTCCTACATAATAAATATGTCGACTATGTAGCGGAGGTAGGTAGAAGGCTTTACTAGAGATTATTTCAACAGATTTAATTCAGGCTGTCCCATAAAGATGTTGGTGTACGTTGGCACAAAACGGGTTTCTATACTAGTGCCTAGACATAGTAGGTCAAATCAAATTCAAAATAATCAAGCATCAGTACTAATTCAAGTTATGAGAGAAAAACGTCAGCATTGTGTGTCAGCTTTCTTTCTATGAGTGGCTTTGACACCACTTCAATTCCTTCAGTTATAGGTATATTCATATACAAAGAGCATATATCTAATGTTAATAGAATGGCCTGATCCAAAAGTTTGTGTTTCATTATTGTTATCTATTATTCAGAGGAAATGAGGTGTATCCTGAACAAAGGACGGTAGGATAGGTGATATGTTTGATAGATGACGATGTAGAAATTTTGATAGCGATTCAGTCGGTGTATTGTTGTGGGAAACTATAGGTCTGCCTGGGATTTTCGCGGCAAGTAGTTCGTCTATGGAAACCTTATGAATCTTCGGAAGGAGGTAAAGGCGACTTGCTTGCTTATTTGTGGGCATGAGGAACCGGCGCTTGGAGGGTGTGATCGATTCCCGGGCTAGAAAATGTGCTTTGATGTGTTTAATGGTATTACTGTATTCTTAAGTTAGGTCCGAGGCAAATTTTCGATAGTGAGTGTGGTTGCCGAGTTGTCTGATAGCTTCGTTTTCATATTTTTTTATACGCCTGATTACTATAGCATGGAAGAAGAGTTGTATGAATTAGGGCCAAAAGTGAGTAAAAGTAGGGTTCATAGAGGCTTTCCTTATTAGTTGTCACTGCATTTAAAAAAAAAATGCTTCGTGGACAAACCATAGAAACAGCTACATCAAGTGCTGCTTTACACTTTCCCACAACATCACAGTGCTGTCCTGATAAGTGGAACCTCGCGTCTCCACAAGTGCCGTGCCGGCCTCGCAATGAAGGGGAAGACATGTGCACAGTTTTTAATGCAGATCATTACTAATAAACATATAGCACATTCATCTACTGTGATGGGACACCGGGGCTGTATACATAACTATCACCTTTGGGGCAATTTCTATGTGGACAACATTACCTAGAGTGAGACAAGCGCAAAGGAGAGTGACGTAGGTCTCAACTTGCACTACTGGTTTATCACAGGCACACACCACTTCGATCATACGCATCAACACCTACAAGCGACAATACTTTTGTAGCGTCATGGCCAAAAATCCTACTACAAAACCAATTTATTAAATCCTGTAGGCATAACTTCAAATAGGACAGGAGCTTAGGGGAAGATAGAAGCTTGAAGTGAAGAAAAATGGTTATACAGGAAATGTCACTGGCACTCAGCGACATTCTCTGTACTTGTTGTTGAAGCTACCTCCATAATCAGTTAGCGCTTTGATGCAACTGCCTTAACTTCTATGTGGCATTTCCAGATTGATTGATATGTGGGGTTTAACGTCCCAAAACCACTATATGATTATGAGAGACGCCGTAGTGGAGGGCTCCGGAAATTTAGACCACCTGGGGTTCTTTAACGTACACCCAAATCTGAGCACACGGGCCTACAACATTTCCGCCTCCATCGGAAATGCAGCCGCCGCAGCCGGGATTCGAACCCGCGCTCTGCGGGTCAGCAGCCGAGTACCTTAGCCACTAGACCACCGCGGCGGGGCATGTGGCATTTCCAGCTATGCAGACTGACCAGAAGAGTGAAAATAAAGACGTGAAGCAAGGTCACTGCAGAGGATAGAAACAATGAACGACAAAAGTTATATATATATGAAATCTGCCGCTTTATTAACAAATGCTGAAACGAGTTTTGCTGTCTCGAGCGACAATATGTACCTTAATATGGCTACTGAAATTCGAATATCTTCATGTGACAGTCTGCACCACCGCTTATCATGTATTTCTGGAGCGACCAGTCGACGGCGAGCACCTTGTCCTCGTGGCCCGTCATGTCATACAGCGGCGCCTTGGGGCTGCGCACGTCCCAGTGCTTCATGAAACCGTCGTAGGATCCGGAAACGAAGTGGTGAGCCGATTCCGGGGCCCAGTGTACCGATGACACCCAGCCGAAGTGAGAAGAATAGGTGCACGTGACCATAGCTCCGTCCTTCGACCTGACGTCCCAGAGGCGAATGTGCCTGTCCGTATGGGCCGAAATGATCTGGTTGTTCGTCCTGGAATATGCAATATCTAGGAACGCCTTGGAGCCCACTAGCTGCGACTTCATGCCGCCCAAGTCGACGTCCCAAAGCCGCAGGGTATGGTCCATAGAGCAAGTCGCTACCTCCTTGTCGTCAGTCCACTGAACTCCCGTGACGGCTTCGTGGTGTCCGGACAGCGTCAACACGGGAACCCTCGTCTTCGCCTTGCCATCGATGGTCTTCTGCTTCTTTCTGCTGCTCTCGGACTCGTCGTTCGATTGGTCGTACTGCGTGCTGTTGGGATCGGCGCTCCACACTTTCAGCATCTGGTCGAAGGAGCCGGTAGCGAAGTAACTCTTGTCCCAGCTAACGTCCACGCATTCGACGCTCCTCGCATGACCCCGGCAGATCTGAACCGACTCGACGGCGTTCTTATCCCTGTCCCACTGCCACAACATCGCCGTCTCGTCGAGAGAGGCGCTTACGAAGGTGCACAGGGGTTCCCCAACGGAGACCCATTTCACTGACTTGATTGGTCCCACGTGCCCTGGTATCAGAAGTTTTCGCGTGCCGTCGTGATCCCAGATGTGCAGGCTGTTGTCGTAGCAACCGGAGAGAATGCCGGCGTCCGAGGTGTGGACGGCGCTCACCCAGTCGTCGTGAACGAGCGTATCAACGGGCAGCGGAGGGGGACACTTTTCGACGTACTCGACAAGAACAATGTTCTCCTGTTGTATCTTGTGTGCTTCCAGGTGTTCTTGCAGGGTTTCTCGCAGCAATTCACCATCGATCAAGAAGTCGAAAGTTGGCTCCCCATCGCTCTCGGCGTCGCCCGACGAAGACTCCCGCAGAAGAGTGTTAATCAGGGAGGACAACTGTTCCGATGTCGTGCTCCCGGATATTGAGAACGGGGTGTCGGGCACCGAGTACCGTTCATCCTTGGTGAAGAATTTCGCCTGAATCTGCGCGTTTTCATCCATCTTCGAGCAACACAGCCGGCATGCGCACGCCTTGCGACTCTTGCACGTGATGGCGATTGCACTGGTGACTTTGAGGCAGCGAGACCAACTGCCTTAGGAAAATACGACCTACACGGCAGCAAGTCATCCCAACATGCCCGATCAAATGTTTAAACACCTAGGTTTAAAAAATTGTTTATCATTGTTCTCTAGTTGCAGTAGTTTTAAGAGAAGCACTCACGGCGAGAATAAATTTGTGATCAACAGCACACGTTAGCGCATTGCAAAGGTAGCGGTAGCAACACTGACATTTCTTTTTCGGGTATTGTTTTTTCTTTTGTAGGTGTTTTGACTAAAAAGGAATTCGGTAAGTGGTAACTCCGTGTAGCAAGATATATTATTCTTGTGCGTTGCTTCGCTGTGAAGCTGTGCGGCGCAAGTTTATTTGAGTGGCCGTGGTGTTGATCCGCTTCGGCGCGGCTGTGTGGTGAACTGGACGACGGAGAAAAGAATGTCCCCTAGGTAGCACAGGGTGGGATGCGATCATGCCATTTTTTTTTTTTCTTGTTGGTGTTCTGGTGCGTGTGTATCACAGGTGCATGTTTCTTCTGCGAGGCACAAACGGCGAGTTTGTAGCCCGAAAGCAGAGAGTAATCGTGCGGTTTCATTCACAACCTAACCGTTGCCGGTCTTTTTTTTTTTTTTTTTCCCTCCCTCCTCCCGCAACGCCCGGCTCTCCAAGGTTTCTTAAATGCCCGTCGCCGGAAACTACATATTTCAGCTATATGAATTTCTCTTCGCGGGAATCGCTTGTATTCTGAAGCAGTTCGATGTCATGTCTGGTAAGTCGAGCCCTTCAGGCAAGATCTCTGACGTTCTTACTGAATCATATTCTCTTCTCTCCTTTGCACAGTTCGATTGCCGTTGTAGACGTTCACGCAACGAAGTCGCATCTGCTGAAGACAACGGTACAAATGACGAGTCACTGTACCAACACCTGGTGCGTTTTCATACTTCTGCTTTGCCGATTACTTAGCTTGAACCGACTCTTATGCACAAGCGAGTACGCTAATCCGCGAAACTTTATTCCGCGTGCCAGTTACTCGTGTTGGAAATGGCAAAAAAGTTTTATGAGCAAACGAATTGTGGTTCTACCAAACAGTTTACGTGTTGCATGTAGATAAAGGAAAGATCGTCTTTACTGTTATGTACTTAGACAGTAGTCGGTGCTTATGCTTAAGAAACCAATCTTGCTCGACAGCCGTAGTACTGTTTGCAAATTGCAAAGGCTTTAAAACAGTACCCTTTTGTGTGTGCGTTTAAAGAACCGAGTACGCTTCTTTTAACATCTCCTCGGCTTCCCTTCTTGTATTGCAACTTGTTTGCATGATGCAGTTGCGCCTCTTTCAAAAGCCTGCTTTGTAGACCCTTTCACGGCACTGTTGCATTTGGCCAATCGCTGAGCACTTAACATTCCTGCTTATTCCTTATGATGGGTCATTCATCATACGAGGAGGAGAATCAGCACTTGAATGTACTCTTCTAGACAATTAGATTCTCTAACAATTTATCTGGTAGCCAATTGTAGAATATGCCTCGAAGTTGCCTTGACATTCACAAAACTTGAGCAGCAGGTTCATTCGATCAGAAATGCCAAGCATAGTTTTATGCTTGTAGTCCACAAATCAAACAGTGCCTTCACTTTGAATACTTGCACTTTTTTGTTGTTGTTGTTTTCCGGCATATATTTTCCACTTTTGATTGTTGCGGCACCGTGCAGCATATTGGACTGTAACTCGAGCACATGTTGACATACGCAAATGATGAGTGCAGCATTGAGTTTTAGTGTGGCGTTCCCGTTTCCCACTCTGTATCTCTTCCTTCTCTTGTTTGCCTCAGTGTCGCTCAAGCCTGCTGTTCTCCTTCGCCTTTAAGTTCTTGTAAGTTGCGCACTGCTTCTCTTTTTGCCCGTTTTTGTGGTCTCTTTCTTTTTGCAGTTTTCCATAGTTCTTGCCTGCTTCAAGCGGTGTTTAGGTTCAAGAGCTGCCATCCATCTATGCATTGCTTGTAGCTAACTTGCTTTACATGCATCACACACAAAGCACAGGCCATATTCTGATGCATTCATGATTTTTTCCCCTATATTTCTAAGCACATAAAGGCCAACTTAAACATTTTCTTCAACAGTGGTTTGTCTAGCTGTGCATAAAGAATTCCAGGTGCAGCAATAGGGCAACAGTGAGAAATAAAAAGAAAAACAAGAAGTAGATGGATCGTGGGCATTTTGCAACAAAACGCTCATTTTTCATTTATGTGTGTTCATTTGAGCAACACAGTTCGGTGTGTGTTAGATATTGCCATTATGGCATGTCCATCATTCTGAAGTACAAAAAAAAAAAGAAAGTAAGAGGCATATCTTTAATTTAAATTTCTGCTGTTTTATCATCTTTATCTGATAACCTGATGACTTCGGCAGCCATAGTTACTTGTGCAGCCAGTATAAATTGATGTCCTAGCAAAAACAGTGTGATCTGAATGCCTGTATTGCGTAAATGAGCATTTCATTGTTATATACCTACGTTTTTGGGGCTAAATTAAATCTGCTATTAATAATGTGAGCAAGCATCAAAAGGAAGCAGTATGCTCTAGTCGTTCACATGTTCTTCAAGCTTGGATATTAGTGACCCTACTTACTGCGAGAAAATTCACACTGCTAGGTAACTCGAATGTGTCTTGACCAAACACAATTTCATAGCCACTACAGCCATAATCAGGTTAACACTATTGCACCTATACTTGGATGAAACACATCACAGCGCATCATTGTTGTGCCCATCAAGAGTGTGAGCTGTAGTGAACTAGAACCAACATCCTAGTGGTGCGAACGGAGGAGCTGTGCAATGGAGCGGCTGAGGCAGAATGCGTTTCCTCGCCGCAAAGACCATGGCTGCGCCTATCCTTATCGCTCCACTTTTCTTTCTTGTTTTCGTTTTTAGAAAGGGTAGGGGGGGGAGCAGAGTTCAGCACTGGAGTGGTGAGATGGTGTCTTTTCTGGTGTGTCGGTGTCTCCTCAGCATCTTGAAGTACGGCAGCCGCCCCGTACTAGACACCGCTATACTCATCTAAAAAAAACAAAAAAAATCTGTTTCACTGCAGACGCCACAGAGGTGCCGCTAGTATAGTACACTCTTAACACCATACGTCCTGATCCGAAACCAAAAAAAACGCGCCTCCACGCACCTTGATTTAGTAGTGTCCGTTGCCGTGAGGCTGTGTGGTGAGAAGGACCTTCTGGCTTACTAACTCTTGTATTTTTGCATGGTTCTCCAAGAAGCTGTAGTGAAAATCTCTTTGCCTGTGTCTTCTCATGCAGGCGCTGTTGAAGCTAATCGAAGCGAACGACATGCATGTCCTCTGTATTAAATACATGTTGGCCATCCGTAGCGACTCTGCGCATGTAGCCAGCAAGCCATCGTAATGGCAGGCTGCGTCCACATAGCTGTAGCAGATGCTCAACTAAAACAGTTTCCTACTGACGTGATGAAACGTGCAAGAGTGAATGCAGCAATAGCGATGGCAGCATAGATGCCACTAGGGAAGGGTGCAGTGGCGCCACCTGGATTTTTCTATGCCGAATGGCATGCCCGAACCTTCCTGTTCACACCACTAGGATGTCGGTTTTAGTTCACTATAGTGTGAGCTTTGCGCAAGTTGTGAGTTGCTGCAGTTGTACATTTTGTTGACATTATGTCCTGAAACTGTGATTTCGTCGGCTGTGATTTCGTCGACAAGTGCTAATGTCGCTAAACAGTTTTATGGCAACTGCAGTGAGAGGCCGTGAATGGTGGTACACTTCATCTTTACTTGGCACGTCAGTGAGTGCTGAGCCTTATCTGACGTAGGGTCAAGTAGCAGATAAAGAAAAGGAGCTCTGAGGCTGGTCGTAGAGCAAATAGTGGCACCAAGCTCATCAAGAAACGTACGCTAAAAGCAAATTGTCTCAAACTTGTGGCGGTCCGCACTAGATGACGAACTTCACACGTGGAAGCGGCTTTTCATTACTAGTGGCGTGTTTGTGCTAGCAAGCTGGGTTGTTGCATTTTGTGGTTACCATTTGGTCGAGTCAGTTATTCTTGCTCTTACTGTATAAGGCAATAGTTGAAATGATTGTGAAAATTTAACAGTTTGCTTGTCAAGCTCCACGATTGAAGTTGTATCAAATGCAGAGCCCAAAATGCTCTAGTAGCAAACACCATGCTGCCTGTATGTTTCTAATGCCCGTTCTGTTTTTTTTATTATTATTACTTATTTACATCTGTTTTTAAAGCATGCTTATGAGCTAGCCAAATTTTTCTCCTGCTTCTTTTCTTAAAATCTAGGTAGCATAGTTTAGTTATGTGTTACAATGGTCAGTTTTTTGCTTACTTGCTGTGTCAATGCATTGTTGGATGACAATCTGCCACGTAGGCATTGAATGTAGTGAAGTAATCCTGATAGATGCAACATTTCTTTTTATGTATTGCTCAACTGCATTGTGTTTTAGCAATGAACTGCAACTCGGTTTCTAAGAACATTTTGTGGTAGCAAGCATAGGAACTGCACTCGTAAAGTACTGAAACCCGAGGCTCTGTCAAAGGCATCTTACGCTCTGTGTTGTCTGTGACCCTTTCTCTCTAGTCCGAGGCCTCTAATTTGTCCGAGGCAATTCCACTCATGCAGAAGGATCCGGACATGATCAAGTATGAAGCTAGTGTAGACAACTACGAACTTCTTTCTGTGATCGGTGAGTGCTAAACAGTGCACACTTCTGAAACGCACACAGAAGGGCAGTGGTGTGTCCGTAACTCATTTATGTACTTTGGAAATGCTTAGTTCGGAGGTGCCACGCCTTGTTTTACTGACGTGTCGCACGAAGTTTATTGGATGCTTTTTGAATGAGAGTTAAACCTGTGTTCTTATACAGTTGGCACTGGTGGCAACAATCAACTGGGACTAAAGTGCTGCTAGTTGCATCTAAGGACTAATAGAACAGTCTAGTGCTTCTGATTTGACTTGACCATATTGTATTGGCTTTAACTGGATAGTTCCAAATAAAATTGGCTCATTGAATTTTAGTAACACTACACCTAAAATCCAAGGTGCTGATGCGCAATCAAATATTTCTTTCAAATGTGCACATTGATATAATCTCAGCTTCTTGCTTTGCTGTTTTAAGCTTACATTTCTTTGTGACAGTCTTTCTTTCTTTCATTTCATACCATCTTATTTTAGACGGGCGACAATAGACTGGTGCTCAGACTTGATCAGTACTTTAGGCTTAGCTTTTCAGTAGCCAGCATGATAATGAAAATTTTTGCGTAGTAATCTCACAACATATGTTTCAGTCATTTCTCAGCAATATTTACTCCTAACTTTTTCTCAGGGAGAGGACTCTACAGTACTGCAGTGGTGTCCCTTGTTAAGCACATTCCATCTGGTCATCGATTGGCTGTGAGACGAACAAATTTGGAAGCATGCAGTGGGAACTTCGAGCAAGTGCAAGTGAGTGCTGTGACAGGGGTTTTACACAAAGCTCAAGCTTTCTCTTATGACCGGATATCCTGAATTGTTGCTTAAGAAATAAGTTGTGACAGAACTACGTTCAAAAGCACTGAGCCTGTGTTAACTCTGGCTGCCAGAGTTGCGTCGAATTAAACACGGGACTTTGTATGCACTTTCCGTAGCAGGAAAATAACCGATGAACTGATGTCCTCTGGCAGTTTTGTCACTAATTCAAGATCTTCTCCTACCTGTAGCATGCAAATTTGTAGTTACCAGCCTGTAAAGTAAATATTTATAACTACAACATGGCTTGTCAGTCTTCAACGCTTGCAAAAGCAACAATGCTCACTTTCTTGTCATCGCATCACGTTGGTAGACAACATGGATTTTATTTTAAAATGCCTGGTGTCTCTTTTAAAGCAAGCAAAACAGTCAAAAGAGCTTTGATTTTTGGGTTATCAGAGCTTAATGTCGCACTCCTTTTGTTGTTGTTTTTCCCTCCCCACTTCCAGCATGAAATATTTGTGGTCCGCCAACTAAGGCACGAAAATGTTATTCCATATTTTTGCACACTAGTGAAAGGCAGTGAACTATGGGCTGTGATGCCACTCTTGACATATGGTGAGTGCGTGTTTTTCTTTTGTTCTTTCTCGCGGACACTGCATTTCAGCAGAAGCGAGGAGGTGCAAAACATTGTCCTTTGCTGTTGTTCCTTTTCAGGGTCAGTCAGGGATATCCTCAATACTCACTTTCCTTCAGGCTTGCCAGAACATGCAGTGGCCTTCATATTGAAGGACCTACTAGCAGCACTTCACTACATTCACACGAGAGGCTACATACACAGGTAAGCATTTGCCCCTTTGCACAATGCCTGTACTGTATCGGTGTATCTTACTGGTTAGTAACAGTTGCAAGCACTACTTGAATTTTATCCTGTGGACCAGCTTCACTGCTGTGTCCTGGGCATTGCTTCACAGCAATGCCACACTTTTATGTGAGCAATGGTGAAGCGGCAATATAGCATGCAAAGTAAAATTGTTTTGGGATATAGTAAAGTATTTGTTAAATGTGAAGCAGGAATCGCAAAGAAACCTGTTGATGCCATCTATTTAGTTTAGCTAGAGGTACTGGGATCGCTACCCAGCACTTCCACCAATCACATTATGAGTAACTTATTTATTAAACTATATGCGATGCAGAGAACAAGATGGCGCTCGTTCATCAACAACCAGCAACCATCATTGTCTTTCTCTTTCATGCAGCAAGGCTGCTGCAGCTGTTCTTTATCAATATAACAGCAGCAATATTTGCGATCAAGAACACTTATAAATTAGGCGTGCGCAATAGTAAATTTTGGGTTCAATGTGAATTCGAAGCGAATAGTGGCTTGGTCAAATAGTTTCAAATCAAATTTAAATTTTATATATTGCATACTATAAAGATTAATTAGCATATTTGTCACGACCTAACTAACCTGCACATAATCTTTTTTTAATTTTATTTTAATTAAAACAATGTAGGTGCAAATGTTATTCTTTTGGCTCAAAAAAAGAGAAAGCAACTTTCGAATAGTAATCTGTAGAATATATTACATTGTAAAATTTACTATACTTAGAGCATATAACCTGGTATAACAAGCCTTTAACCTAAAAAAATTATCAATCGGTGTGAGGGTAATATGTTTATTTAATTTTGATGCGGGGCTTTGTGGCAGTGGGCTTTTTTTTTTTTGGATATGTGTATTTACAGTATAGCACCCTGCCACTGCAGTGAAACCGCATTTACAAGGAGGTCACATTAATATACATCTATTAGTTCATTTCTAATATTTCGAGTTTTCTGATAATTTAAGTTTGAATCGAAGTGAACTGGTATACTGTAATGTTCGTTTGAATATTCAAAGTGCTTGAATATACGCACAAGCTCACTACAAGTCATCCTATGCAGTTACACCTTTTCATTTAAGTCGTGTCCAGCTCAGTGGATCGGTGGCTGCGGTGCTCGGCTGCTAACCCGAAAGTTGCGGGTTCAACCCCATCGTGGCGGTCACCTTTTGGTGGAGGTGATATGGTAGAGATCCATGTACTGTGTGATGTCGGTGCGCATTAGAAAACACCAGATGGTAGAAATTTTCAGAGCTCTGCAGTACGACATTTCTCATATCGTGACTTTGGGGCACAGTACTCCAGGTATTATTACTTAAGTCATCTGTTCCTGCAAGGCACAATCTCTTCGCATGTATGTTGTGCATACAGTTTTTGCGCATACAATGTGTTTGAAGTGTTTAACCAAATTACGATCACATTGCGTTTTACGGCTGCCAAATTAGTGGACTCCCCTTAAACGGAACTTGAAGGGGCAAGAAAATTTGTTCCATTTATGAGAAGTTTCATTTAAGCAAAGCCCACAAAATGAATGAAATATGGCTTTATTTCAAAAACACCATCTGTGGCTGACGGAACAGAAACATTTTGATGTATGCAATATTATTATAGTTGATTAGAAAGAAAAATGTTGCTAATATTGCTGACTCAGAAAAAAGGAGGTGATAACAATTTGCTTGGCCTTGTTCAAGCACTTTCTCACATTAGTAAGAGTGCATTGCTGAAAGGCTGGGCAGGAACTGTGCCACCATCGTGTAGTAGCGCAAAAACAGGATGACAGCATCTCTCTCTGCACTGTCAGCCACTAAAACAATTTGCTTGGCCTTGTTCAAGCACTTTCTCACATTAGTAAGAGTGCATTGCTGAAAGGCTGGGCAGGAACTGTGCCACCATCGTGTAGTAGTGCAAAAACAGGATGACGGCATCTCTCTCTGCACTGTCAGCCACTGAAATGGGCTCGGGATCACACACCATTTTATTACCACTTGAGCACAGGTCCTCATCTTGAACTTCAGCTATAGGTTCCTCAAGGCTGACTCCTCTCAAGTTCACAACAAGACGTCGATTGCTTCTCTGCGTGCGCGAACATGTGCAATCGCTGGATTGGCTTGACTAGGCTAGCTTTGGCTATTGTTTCATGGTTGCTAAACTGCCGTGGCCACTTCCGTCGTTCATAGATTTTGTCCGTTTTAGTTTCATTTAACCGATGTAAGCTAAGAAAAATGTCCCGATTACCCGAAACTTTTTCTTGTTAAATATATAGGAGACCAACCAAATATGCCTAGATAGTTCCGTTTATGCGGCTTTTCTGTTTAACCGAGTTTCGTTCAATGGGAGTCCACTGTAAACAAGAAGATTCACGTAAGGAAATGGAAAGCAATAGTTGACCATTGTAATCGTTTCCTCCTAGTACATTACCGATGACCCACAACTGTGACGTGTAAATGCACATGGTCAATCAGTACCTCCAGTTATAATGGTAAATCTTGTGTATTGTAGCTGATTACATTAGTATGATTTGCTTTTTTTTTTTATTTGCGCCGTTGTGCCTCAGTAGAGTTATGAGGCGGGAAGTGCACTTTTGTGCTCTCCCGCTCGAAGGCATCTATTGTTGCAGAACATCTGTCACAAGCATATTTGAAACCTGCTGGCAGTGCTGCTCTTTGCGACACGCCTATTGCTTCCCGCAGGAGTGTGAAGGCAAGCCACTTACTTCTGTCAAGCAAGGGCAAAGTGATGCTGTCGGGCTTTCGCTACTGCTGTAGTGTTATAGAGAGTGGCCGGTGGCGTCCAAAGATACACACCTTTCCACAGCATGCCATCCACAACCTCAGCTGGCTAAGCCCTGAAGTCCTAGAGCAGGTAAAGGCACTTTCTTATTGCCTAAGCATTTCTGCGTGTGGGATTTCAACTGCGAGCAAGACCCAAGGTTGGTGAAACCAGTTTTGATACAGTAGACTCTCAGTAAACTGAAATCTCCTAAACGGAACTACTGCTTAAGAAGAACTGCCTTCAGCACGATTGGTTTTATGCTTGGATTCTCCACCCTTGTTGATCTCTCAGTAAGCGAAACTCCCAATAAATGGAACACATTTTCTTGGTCCCTTTAGGTTCCATCTTACTTTACAAAAGTCTATTGTAAATGAGGCACCTAGAGTGGCTTATGGCATGGTACACTAGTGCTGGCAAAGCGTGTAGCGGGTACTCGAGATAACCGCTGATCATCGGTGCTGATGAAGGGGGTGAAAGGGGGTGCACTCCCCCAAACTACGACAATGCTTGAACCCCACCCAAAGCCACAATAGCACTCCCCCTTTTCCCACCACGTTGCAACACCGTGTTGCACCACCCAAGATAATCCTGCCAGTGCCCATGACGCTCATCATTAAGAGTAACGAACTGGATCTCGAGATAAGGCACGGGTGCAAAAAAAGAAAGGCAGAAGGTTAGGTGGGTAAATGAGATGAAGTTTGCAGTGCTCAAAAAACTGCAGAAAGCACAGGGCCAGGTGAACTGGGGAAACATGGGAGAGGCTTTTGCTCTGCGATAGGCGTAGTGAGGTTAATGAAAGAAACATCGATAAACAAAACGTGAACATCTGTGCAAGCATTCTATGTTTGCTAAGTGCACTGATAACATGATTCTACCGCATGGCCATGGCCTCAGAGATGGTGGCATAACCCTTTTGCCACAGTATGTGAATCTCGAGACAGTCTTAAACCTGAACTGCCATAGCCAGGTGAATTTTGTCCTGCTAGGTTCTTGCCATCCAGCATTCGGCTAGTTGAAAGCAAGCTTTGGAATACCAATCGGCTTTCAAATGCGTGTGCCAGCAGGCAATCGTTGTACCAAAGCCAAATGTTACCATGTTTCACTTGCAGTTTTCTTACTATAAAAACTTGTTAATCTGGATTCCACAGGACAGGACAGAATGGCCCAACCGACCGAATGTGGAATTGGTAAGAGGGTCTAGGAAACACTGCTGCACAGCTTTGACAACAGTTTTCCAGAGAATTTGCTATTAACGCTCTCACAGATATGGCAGGTTTTCTGAGGTTACCCCGATTTTTACTATCAGTTTGAGCAGTTGGTATTAATCCGTGCATGTGCAGCAGTCTCCCTCTATCCATGTGTTTTGCAATTCACTTGAGGTATGTTTACTACCAACAAGGATGAATTTACACTGTTCTAAAGATAGTACCGTATTTACTCCCATAATGAATCTACTCCCTTAATGAACCTTGGTTCTTGAAAAAATATGCTTTGAATTTATCTGTTTATTTCATTTCGGTGTGATATTGGTGCCATAGGCAATCGAAACAATGTTAAATCAAGCCATTATATCACAAAATAACGATCCAATAAAGGTCAAATTATAGTTTAACATTTGTGTCAAATTATATGCTAAACAGTTGCGAGCAGGGAGGCTCAGACGATGTCAATCAAAATTTAAAAGTCGCGGCTTTTGTGGCAGAACGCCATCTGTCAAATGCTGGAGGAATCTCTTTGCTTATAGCGACATGCAAGCACAGCGGCACAAAAACCAAGCAAAAAACAAAGCGCATGGCCTCCGAGATGGCAGGCAGGCGGCGTAGACACTCGCCATGCGCCCACCATCTTGGAGGTCATGCAAAGCTGCCCACTGCGCTTTGGTGCGCCGTGCACTCACAATGTTTGTGCGCCGCCATCTGACGCTGCATTTTTGTTGTGGGGTTTGTCAAAGTGAACTTAGTTGAACACAGGCTGCGTAGTGCGAATGGGCTGGCACGCTAGCTGCACAACTGGTTCTAAACTCTAAGTTGGTCGAACATGCGCTGGAGGGAACCGACCGGCTGGACGACACTTCGGCGTCGATCCCTGCGCGTTTGTTACGGGTGAAAACAAGAGCTACGGGCTACAAAAACAATTCATTGCACATTTCGCGGAACAAAACAAGCAAAACCGCCATGCAAACTTTTCGCTGCTACAACTCCCGCGTAATGAACCCTCCCCCCAAATTGGTGTCAACGTTTCTATAAAAATGTGGGTTCATTATGCAAGTAAGTACGGTAAGTTAGTTTTGGAAATTTTATGAGGTCACTGAAAAATTATGGGTAACAAAGAAAAACATATCAAGTGTGTGAAAGTCAGCTGCATTTCACTGTAATTTTGCGGCAGGAATATTTTTGCTCGAAGCTTGCTCAACTACTTGTGGAAGAGTACCAAATAATTTTAGTTAGAAAAACTTGAAGTGGATTTTGCACCTGCTCTCGTGGCAATGGGGCTCAGAGCTGCACCGGTTGCATGCACGCCACAGAACCTGATGGGGTACAACTTCAAGTCTGACATCTACAGCGTGGGCGTGACTGCTCTGGAGCTGGCCAATGGCGTGGCTCCCTTCGCAGACATGGAGCCCACACAAGTGCTGCTGGCCAAGATCCAGGGCTGCGTGCCAAAGCTGTCCAACTCCGTTGTCTGCGATGGGCCCGCAAGCCAAGGTATTACCAAAGTTCATCCATCACCAAAAGTTTTCTCAAGGCTCTACTACAGCAGAACCCGTTTATAACAAACTCAAAAGTACCACGAAAAGTGGTCGTTATATTTAAAAATAAGCACCTAGTGACCAAGCTGTGTTTTTTTTTTTTTTTTTTGCACAATTTTATTATGAGTGCTAACAGCCCCTCCGGTGACAAGTTAGGCGTTTCCACATGCTAAGTAATGCCCGCTGCTGTGTGCTGAGGAGTGAATTGAACCTTTGCAATGGACTGACGTCATTAAGTGCAGTATGTACCATGATGCGGAATCGATTAGTCATGGGCATTTGCGTGCAGCGCGTCGCTTACTCAGCTCACGTCGTCATTGCCAGTCTGTTTGCAGTCTTATTGTTGTATGCATGCGTTCGTGCTTTCTTTGTGCGTGCTTCACTTCGGACTGACGCCATGCTTTACTGTGGCAGGCTTGATGCCTTCAGGTAGTATGTGAGGGATTATTCATCAGCTGCCAACTCGTAATGAGATCTCG
Organism: Rhipicephalus microplus; assembly: GCF_043290135.1. NCBI lineage: Eukaryota > Metazoa > Arthropoda > Arachnida > Ixodida > Ixodidae > Rhipicephalus > Rhipicephalus microplus. The sequence goes on from NC_134703.1 coordinate 76,579,800, forward strand.
TGCTAGCTAATGCCAACAGGCAGAAAAAGTGTTTCACACTCACCTTAATAGATACTGGCAACACTGACTGACTTTCCTACGTTTCAAAGTACTATATACCTTATAAAGTGTACAAAGAGATGACCAAAGCCACAGTTTAGTGGTACAGCAATGCAAGGTCGCAGGTTCATTTACTGCCGGTACTTGCTTATCTTTTTGTCCACTTCTTTTTATTCACATTTACCTTACAGTTACTTCCAATTCCATCCCCTGTACTTCCCTTGGCATTATTGTCTTTTGTTCTCAGAGTTCTATGTGTTGTGTAAGCAGAAGTATGCTTAAAAACATGCCCTTTAAAGCTGCAAAACTGTTCCAAAACTCTCCCTCTATTGCTACAAAGATGCTCCAAAAGGCTCAAGTCTGCTTCCACTTCTGCTATGGCAAAAGTACAAACCAAGAAACAATTACACAATGATTTGTCCTTCTTTTTTTCAGCATAAGTGCATGCGCACATAAAACTGAATGGTGGAGTGCTTTTAAGAAAAATGGGTAGATAATTGTTACTGCAATGAAAACAATGTGAAAATGGAATGGAGGGTGAGAAGTACACAAGTGCTGACAAACTGTGCAGCTTTATTGCAATGGAAAGTATGCACAATAAATACAAACTAAAAGAAAAGGTAAAACTGTTGCATGTCACATGAGGAAGCGACACAATAATGTGTGCCATGTGTTTTGACGACACCATTAACCCGAGAAATACGCTTACTTAGTGTCGAGTCAGTAAGTAGTTAATAGTCTCTTCCTGGGCTTGGCTTTTCTGGGCTCATGGGGAATTCTACTTGGTTTATTAAAGACGGTAGTCTTTAGACTTGTCTGTTTGTCACCAGAAACGGCTAAAATCCAGCCACATTGGCAGTGCCCACTGTTATTGATTTGGTTTTGGTGTTCATACATCTGCGTATCGTCAATTAAAAGAAAATGTTGCGCGTATCTGAGGCACAACGTCAGCACGTCAACATCTGTGGCATGTTTCTTTATACTATAAAAGGCATGCATAAGTAATTCTAAGGAACGTAGCGTTTATTACGCTGCACTGAGAGTGCAATGCTATGCACGAGAAAGTGGGTGTTTCCTGCGCTTTGCTAAGACGATACGGTGGTGGCGCCTAGTACCCGTCGCCATGCATTCTAAAAATGATTGCCTCCAAGATTGCGGGCACATGCCACGCGCTCGTTATATCGAAGGCCATCCTTTCGTTTTTGAAGATTACTGCCAGATGGCGCTCATGTTTTACACAGCACCTTTGGAATCCTATTCACCGATTTTCTCGCGTAGAACATCAAATAATCGTTTGTTTGTTTTTTCACTCCCTATAAACACAAGACTATTGTCTTTTAATGACATTTGCAGTGAAATATGCGGAGACATGAAATTTTTTTAACATGATTTGGTTTGCTTTATTTAGGCTGATTATGAGCTAAATGAAGGGATATCATGATCAGCTATACCTAATTAGCTTTGGCTGTGCTTACCTCATCTGAGATTAACCTTATTAATATGCATTGAATACGCAGTCTCGTTTTCACACTCCATCTTATTTTCCCGCTGTTTTCATCGCTGTTACATGGCCCTTCAATATAACTTATCAAAACATTTGTTAGCACAAGTTGGTTTATACTTGATGCAAAACAAGCGAGAAGCATGTAGTGCATCTTGGATGATTTACATTACCTTTGGATGCTAGGTAAACTGGGTCTGCATATGTATGTGGCCATGATCTCTTGTTTATGGTGTGGTGCGACGCTTTGTTATTGGGCGGCTGTATCACAAATTTGATAGTCCTTGTAGCTGGTTTCTGTTGTACATATTCGTATTGCTCCGATAAGCCTCAGTTGAAAGGTGAGCACCTGTCTTGTGTGTATCTTGTTTAATTCCCTGTTTCTAAGCGCTCATTTGTTTCGCATTACTAAATTCACTTTGCCTTTCTGTAGATCATTCTATTACAACTGGCAGGTGGGAAGGTATTCTTAGTTTTTGGCTCACTTTCAGACATGCGCAAGGCTGGTGGTGAGAGCACGTCAAAAGCAAACTTCTTTGGCAACGAGTTCACTTCCCTGACCAACGTGTGTCTGAAGAGGGATCCCACACTGAGGTGGGTACGCTGTACTCATCAGTCTTGTACATGCATATGCATTTGGCATTATTCTTCAAGCTTCTTGTTTAACTTCAAAATTACCATACTTTTCCAGTTGCATGAATGCAGGATCACGGCAAGCAAATTTCGTTATGATGGTAGAACAATGCAAATCAAATTAAGATTTCGAAAATGGGGCTGAAATGCATGGTTATTTATGAATTAGTGTATCATGTAGTGGTAATTCAGCCACTTGCAATACATTCACGATTGCATTTCATGCAGGGCGTTTGAGGTGTACTTACAGTGATTGTGTTCCTTTTTTTTTATTGTTATACAGGCCATCTGCACAGCAGCTTATGACACACAGTTTTCTCAAACTCTGCCGCAAAGCACCATCCTCCTTGCCAGAAATCATAGCAACAGTTACTCCGAGACCTGGTGTTTGTAAAAGTGAGTATTCATTATACGTAAGAGCAGATTTGTCGTGCACTTATAGGGCTATGCAATTGAATGAACAGCTTACATGCAAAACATGTGATCTTTGGAAACAATCATCGTATTTGGCTGCAGCGGGACATACAGCCCCACTGCTGTAGAAGACTGTAGGGATATACTGTCGAAACCACTTAAACAGTTAATAGCTTTAACAATACATAGGTTTTAACAATGAAAATCTGCTGCACCGTCAAGTTTTGTACCTTCTGTATGGTAAAATAACTAGCTTACTACAATGCCTTCATGCCGCATTATCGGCTATAGCAGTGAAGTCTGACTGCTACATGTCCGTCCCGAAGGGTAATGGAATGCAAAATATGTGAAAAGAAAAAAAAAAGAAACCGAAAAATTTGAGCTGCTTTGAAGGACTACAAAAACTGTAAAAAGGTGTGCGACTTGGTGAAGAAATATGAACTGTCACAACCAACAGTGTAAATAATCATCTGCTCGACATAGAAATCCGAGAACGAAAGATGCTCGTCAGGCAGTGGGTGCAAACGTGTTCGACTTGGTGCATATAAGGAGGTGGAAGAGGCCCTCTACAAGTGGTTCCTTGGTGTCCTTGCTATGAACTTGCTCATCACAGGACCAATTCTGGTCATGAAAAGATGATGCAGTTCGCCCTTAGAATGTTGACTTTCAGCGAGATTGGTGGCTGAATATACCGTATATACTCGTGTAAGGGCCGCACTTTTTTTTCGAAAATTTTGCTAGGTGCGGCCCTTACACGAATCAGGCCGATTTAGTACAGGCAGTACAGGCCAAAGGTCTGTACTGTTTATGCAACAGTAGCAGAGTGCAAGAGTCACAAATGACATGCCAGAAATGTTTTTATTCGGATTCCATTTCGCTGTCCTCGTTCTCGGAGGAGCTCGCCTCGGCGTCCGCGTCTTCCCAGAGACGGTCATCTTCGGTGCCGTTCATGGAGTTCGAAATTCCCGTTACCTTGAAGCTTTTAGCAACTACTTCTACTGACATGGCACGCCACGCATTCAAAATCCATTCACACACCTGTTGGAGCGACGCCCGCTTCAGCCGTCCTGTAGGGGTCTTCTCGTGGACGCCTCCAGCCATCCATTCAGAGTAACATCGGCGAAATTCCACTTTGAATGGTCTGTTGACGCATACGTCGAGCGGCTGCAGCACACTCGTCAGGCCACCGGGAATGACGGCCAAGTCCGTACGAGTTGCGGCAACTCGGTTCTTGACGCGGTCGGTCAAGTGGCCCCTAAAGCTGTCCAAAACAAGGAGGGCTTTCCGTTGTAACAGCCCTCCAGGTCTGTTTGCCCAGACGGTCTTAATCCAGTCAACGACCAGTTCCTCGGACATCCAGCCCTTCTCTTGCGCACGTACGACGATTCCCTGAGGGAACTTCTCTTTTGGGAGAGTCTTCCTTTTAAATACGACGTACGGCGGAAGCCTCCTGCCGTCTGCCGTGATGCACAACATCACAGTGCACCTTTGGCGTTCTGCACCAGTCGTGCGCACAGACACACTTTTCGCACCTTTTAAATCCACTGTGGTGCTTTCCGGTGCATCGAACCACACAGGTGTCTGGTCCGCATTCCCAATTTGGGACAGGTCGTATTCATGCTCCCTCCTGAGAGCATTCACGAAGCGATGAAACTTAATGACGTGGTCTTCGTACTCGCGCGGCAGTTTTTGGCAAATCGTCGTTCGGCGCCGAATAGAAAGCTGGTTACGGTTCATAAACCGCGTAGCCCAGCCCCGACTTGCCTTGAATTGTGCCGGGGGTATTTCCATGTGGCGAGCGATGCTGAGGGCTTTGACGCGTATCATGTCAGTCGATACGGCGTAGCCGTCCCTTCGTGTGTCGACGACGTAGTTGACGAGCTCGCTTTCGAGTTGCGGGTACTTGCACTTTTTCCCGCGAAACGCCTTTCGGCTCCTGTTAGTAGCGGCGAGGGCATCTTTCTGATTCATCCAGTAACGCACGCGCTTCTCATCGACGTCGTACTTTCGTCCAGCTTCCCGCTTCCCGTGCTCCTCGGCATAGTCAATCACTTGCAGCTTAAATGCTGCAGTGAATGATCTCAGATGCCGGCCCATCGTCCGTCACGTGCGCTGGCTTCTGCAGGGTTCACTACAACCAACAAAGTGACACCGACGACACCGATCTGAAGTCGCGCTGCCAACGTATCGACACGATGCTAGGAACGATGCCAACAAAGAGGCCGCACAAGGCAAATATGGCGGCGCGCTGTCAACAGCGTGGTCGGCGCGTCGGCGGAAGTAGAATAAAAGCGGAAAAGCGTGCAGCGCCATCTGGCTGTAAATGAACTAACTACACTTTTCTGGCGGGACATTTTGAACTTTTGTTTTTTTTTTTTTCGAAATATCCGCTTTCAAAGTTGGGGTGCGGCCCTTACACGAGGGCGGCCCTTACACGAGTATATACGGTAGTGCTTCAAAGAGGCATGCAATCGTATACAAAGCAGTCACTGGCAAGGAAGCTTCACTTTACAAAGAGACCATGCAGAAGCGTATTGAAGGAACGTTGCCCCGCATCCTCGACGATTACACTGACGCCGACATGTACAACAACGACAAAACGGGGCTCTCCTTTTTTTTTTTTTTTTTTCAGAATTTGCTGTTTTAGGCACTTGCGCTAAAAGGGAACTCGATGTTAAGTGTGGCGAAACAGCAAGCTGCATCTCACTGTGTTCTTGTGTGCCGACATGGACGGGAGCAACAAGTTACCTGCGTTTGTCATGGCACACATTATTGCGTGCCACGAGAACGTTGTCAGGATTGGTTGTTGGATTTTGACCAAGGAATGAAGTGATCTAGGAGGAGGGTGGCACTCATCGTAGATACTAAGTGGTAGTACCCACCATTCCATGCCTAAGCTTTCAAACGTGGAAGTTCTTTTCCTGTTGCCGAACACAATGGCACATTTGCACTGCATGTATGCCAGCATAATGACCAGTCTTTTAAGGTCATATGCCATCACCGCGTGGTAGATTGCATTATCCCTCAAGAAGGTGTATGACAGCAGTATCATACTGGTACTTGCCTACACAGCAGAAACCTAGAGGATTACAAAGAGGGTTCAACTTGAGGACTATGCTGTGACCAATGGAAAGGAAAATGATAGGTAACACTAAGGGACAAGAAAAGAGCAGAGTGGGTCAGAAAACAAATGGACATCAAGTCCATATGTTTCCTTACGGTAAGGACATTATAGTCGAAATTAAGGAGAAGAAATGATCATGGGCAGGACACGTTGCGCGAAGGTGAGATAACCGCTGGTCATCAAGGATCACAGACTGGATTCCAAGAGAAGGCAAGCGGGTGAGGGAGAGGCAGAAAGTTCGGGGTATAAAGGAAGTTTGCAGGTAGAAAGCGGCAGCAGCAAGCACAGGACCGAGTTGACCGGCAGAACATGAGAGAGGCTTGCTTTTGTCCTGCAGTGGGCGTAGTCAGGCTGATGATGATGATGACCGTCACTGTATCTTGAACAAATTTGTCAGTGGGTGCGAACGTGTTCGACTAGGTCCATATAAGAAGGTGGAAGAGGCGCTCTACAAGTGGTTCCTTGTTGTCCTTGCTATGAACTTGCTTATCACAAGATCAGTTCTGGTCACAAAGAGAGGATGCAGTGTGCCCTTAGAATGTAGACTTTCAGCAAGGTTGGTGGCTGAATATAGTGCTTCAAAGAAGCCAGATCTCAAAATCAATCAGGTGATGACCGTGCAGTTTATCTTTGGTGTGTGGTCCAGACTGAGAGCTGCTATGGTGCACGACTGGTTTTGGGAAGCATTCGAAGCTTGCAAAGCTCCAGCTGATGAAATGATGCCTCGATTTTTATCTGCAGTCAGTGAGGATGCCTCAAGGAAAATTGAAACCGAGCTGCCGCTTCATTGCTTGTGCCATGCGGTGAAGCATTTCTTGGTTTTTCGTGGGACAAGTGAACTCGTACACTTTTCTCAGCAAACTTTTGTTTTTTGCAATTACAGCCTGCAGGTGTTCTGATATAGATGGATGCTCGTGATGTGAATAATCCTGCTATAAATCAGATGTCGAATGAACTTCGCTATTTCGTCTAGTGTCACCTCTTTTCATGAGCCGCCTCACTCTGCATATGTTGGCATTCGAATATTTGCATCCAAGCATTCTTTTTTTTTTGCACATTATATTAAAAAGAACGATATTGCGAGCAGTTCTAAAATGTTGCATGCTGCTCCGTAGTCAAAGCTAAGATGTGCTTTGGGTACCTTCTTTTCGTGAGGAGAAACTCTGCCGCTGGTGCCAGCACAATGCACCCCAGTGACGCGAAGATCTCGCATGCAACCAGTGTAGCTACACTTGCGGCGTAGGAGACAACTTGAGGCCGTAAACAACAATAAAAAAAAACATTAACAGTTGCAAATGTTCCAGGCTGACGCTTAATATCGTCACCATAAAACTTGAAGCTGAGGTGCTGTGATCCTCGAACTCTAAACGTGTCTTTATTTGATTTAGGTGCGGGTGCAAGACAGTTTAAAGTGCTATGTGTTTTTACGGCGCACCCATTTGAATAGCTAGCATAACTTTCTGGTAATTATTACTGCTCAGCACTGTCAGACGGCAAAGCTGACACCTTAGTTTGATATTTGATTCGCAAAGATTCTTTTAATTAGAAAACTTCGATGTTACGGTCACGTAACTACGAGGGGCACGCACTTCTGTCAAGTTCGCCAGCCAAGTGCATTTTCTCAGCAACACATGCACATTGGTTTGCACAAATGTCCCCATGTTGCCAAAACGGGCCAATTCAAATTGATTCTGAAAGTTGAGTGGCTGGACTAACTAGTAGAAAGTGCCAGGTACACGAGAAACAAATTCAACATAAAATTGACGGTCGAAAACATCGATTTCAATAGGCATGTTAATGAAAGATTCAAGGGTCCTTTATATTCCAACACAGCGTTTCAATCAGCCAGCGGCAGCTGAAGTTGGCCATCCCAGGTTCACACAAGTTACGCTGCCTCAAAAACTGAGCATTCTATATTTGCCACTGGCTGCGCTGCCTTGATATATGCGTATTGCTCAATTTATTGCAATACCAGAACACCTTAACAGTAGCGCTCATAATAATTCACATTATGCAGTATCGTAATTAGTGAATTTTTTGTTTTATTTATCGTGTCTCTTTGTTCAACCTTGCTCAAATTTCTCTGCCCAGGTATTGACATGGAGGGCCTCGAAGCATCGTTGCCCGAAGCTGCCAACTGTGAAAAATTTGTGTGGACATTCTAGTCTTTGTGCGTAAATGTATGCGTTGGCAAGAGATGCCACGAAGAACTTTCTTCTTTTTTTTTTTAACTGCTGTCATTTGTGTGCGAGGCTGCTCATCTTTATATAAATGTGTACCACTGCAAGAGGCAAGCTGCGTGTAAATATATAGCTCATTGTTTAGAAAGGAGAGAAAGAGAGTTAAAACCTGAAAGTAGCGGCATGTACTTTTTTTTTTTTTATACGTAAGCATGCTTTGATGAGGTAGAGGTGTAGAGGACATGTTTTTGGCGTAATGCCATAGAGAGTTTTATTAAGCCTGCTCGCCAGCTGACGGCTTCCCATTCAGGGAAGCTAGTTGTTGAAGTTTCTTGCCGATGAATCTTCCTAACCCATACAAGGTGTTCTGGTTAATGGAGAAAGCGTAATTTATTTAGCTTTACACTTTGCCACAATGGAATTTCGGAGAGGCAGTGTTGTGTGCGAATGTTTCAAAGCTCAGTGTTTCATACTTGAATGAGTGTTTAAAAAAATGGTCACATGATTGTACAAGGGAGTGTCAATGTGCCTTAATGCCCTCATTGTCCAGAGCATCGTGACATTGTAAAAAATAAAAAAAAGCTTGTTACAATAAAACATGCATCTAGTGTGGCTACGCCTTTTGTCTTTAATCTATGCATGGTTCAGTCTAACAAACACCAGAAGTGTGGAACAAAAAAAAAAGTGTTTCGCGGCAAGGGCGCAAGGGCGAAGCAATGATAATAGCAACAACTTGGAATGTAACTCTAAAAATGGCAAGCAGATCAAAACGTGCAGGGCACTGCTCACGCATAAATGATGCACGAAAACAACATACACAGGATGAGAGCGAACTAACGTTTACCACTCGACACCTAACATGTTGTTTAGACAAAAATGACGCCGAAACGTAACCATAAGTACAGATGAATGTAAACTAACAACCTTTGTGGGCTCTGGAACTAACGCAATTGTTCTCGTGAATGACAAAGACACCCGTATCTCCCCATCGAAGGATAAGGGCAGACGCATCTATACCCCTCCCCATTCACCGTGCGCGGGCAGCTTTTTTTTTTCTTGAGTTTTCACACACACACATGTATATATACACATGTATGTGTGTGTGTATATATATATATATACATACATATACACACATGTATGGTGAATGATGGCGGCGGCAAAAAGCCTAGCCAGAAGCCTATACATTTTCACGTGTTTCATTCATTTACACAAAAATGTGGTTCTGTGTAAATAAATGAAACTGCACTGTTTCAACCATTTACACAAAAATATCCTTATATAATTGCCATATCGCATCTTTTTAAGGCACCAGTGTGTTGAACCTACAATCTAGATGGCTTTGTGCAGTGGGCAACATAGCTACTAGCCCAGTTAATTGTAGCATGCACTTTGTGCACAGTGCTCATTTGTTAAATATGTCAAAATGCACAACTCCAACAATAAATGTGAGTAGAAAGCAGCATAGGCAATAATTTTCAGCTTTATTTCAACAACCTATTTTAATATGCACAAGTGACTGAGTTCCTGTGCAGCACAGCTGTTCTGTAATAAAACTTGCACTTCTATCATCCCCACAAGCCTCAAATGCTACTCGGACTCAAGGTAGCGCTAAACAACAAATTGAACACACCGGAAGAAATGAGCTGCTTGCAACCATGGATTCATACCAATTGGCCCAGCTATCTACACTCTTGCTACGCAGACACTTGACAAAAGTCTAGCCACTCCCTACAACAACGTACATTCCCGACAATCATACTGTACATATAGACCACCTATCAAACTGGCCTATGGCAGGACGGATTTGCCAGCACCACAAATCGTTCGACTTGTGTGAATCAAGGCACTGTCATTGCCATCTCTTAAACCAAGCAATACATCCAAAGCAGTAGCCTTTTATCTTAATCTCGTGGTTTAGCTTTAAATGTATGTAAAAGAGGCCTACTTATAATGCCACTCCGTTTCCTGTGGAATTTTCATACGCACTGCAGGTGTGAAGGCAGCAATTAATGTTGTTTGTCAATCAACTGCATTCAGGCATACTTCCAACCCTTGCAAAACTTAATATTCACGAAGTCTCACTAGAACAAAAGATGCCATGTTAATGTATCCTAGCAGAATGGAAGGTAGGCTTTATTTTATCACGTTTGCTTCTGTTAGCTCCAAATAACAATCGATTGATGTTAAAGGGGTCGTGACATAGTTACCCAACAATTGACGGTTTTCGTCGAAGAACGAAGCTAGAGGGTCAAATATGCTTGTACACATGTGAAAACTGGACTGTAAAAGATTATTTCAGTCTAAAATAAGCCGTAGAAGTCATCGGCTGCAAACTCTGCCTACCGCCGGCGATTGCCATTTTGTTATGGCGTGCGTGAGGTCACAAACCGAAGAAGCAGTGCCTTTGTCTGCTACCAAGCAGCAGCTTCAGCATGCAGTTAGTGTTGTGAGTGTTGCTTGCCACGTGGTCCTCGCGTGTGAGTGGATTGAGAATGTTACGGTGCGTTACCAGTACCATCGCCATATGCAGCAACGATGTCGCGCACACTGCGTATTTAGACTTCAACTCCATCACCACCAGCTCAAGCGACGAAGAAATCGTCGAAGACTGTGTGAGCCTAAATGCCAACGACCTCGCCATTATGGCAGACGTTGCAGATGGCTTTCCGCAATGATAGGTAGCTTTAAATCAAGCGTGTTAGGTTGAAAAGTGAGCTTTGGATATACAGGTCCGTCAACGTTGCATTCGCGAGCAAGTGTTACTTAGTGCCGTGGAATTGGCAAAGCGTGCAGAGTTTAGTTGGCTAGCATACGTGCATGCATGACTTTCGGTCCTGAACATAAAAAATAAGTGGTCATAGAAATGCTGTACGTTAGGATAATTCTTTTTCCGTCGGTTGTTGCGTGCGGCATATGTAAACATTAGCCGAAGCGAACGGCATGTCAGTGTGGTGCTAGGGTTATTCACGATATACATTTTGGCCGAATCTTTGCTTGAACTCTGTTGATTGCATGGGGTTCTGGTAAAAAAGAAAAATAGCAAGTGTGACACTCAATCATGCCACTGTCTGCAAGGAGTTTCATTAAATATTTATCTGTAATGGCAAACGGCATATGCATTGCACATTCACAGGACACTTTCTGACCTCTGAAATTGCTTGCTGCAAGTACCAGCGCTACGTGGGTGATGCAGTGGCATTGTTTCAACCCCTGGAAGTCAATTTGTTCCAGTGGCAAGTTGAACAACACAGAAAAAGTTAGATTGCAAGCGCAGCTGACCATGAAACACGATCGTCCTCCGGGATGTAGATTGTGCAGCAGCTCGTCCAACAAGCGGTTTGAGACGTCACGACTAGCAAGCGCACCAGTATTGCCCGACTCTTAAGCCACTCACTTCTTTATGAAAATATTCACTTATAAATGAATGGCTCAACCAAATTCGCTCAAATTTTGCCAGCTTGTCTGTGAACGTACAAGAATCAACCCACACAACACAAATTATATAAGGCTGAAAATTGGGTGTCATGACCCCTTTAAAGCGGTCTCAGCTGGACTGTATTTAATCCTAGATGCAGCACTCACATTACAGACTTATCACAAAGACTATCACGCAAAGCATATACTATGAAATAGAACTTCTACAACCCCTGTACAATCTCATCAAAAGGCGGTGGTAGTGGTTACAAGAAGAAGGCGCCTAATTTTTGCAGCACTGTAGGAAGCACGGCGCAACGCCTTCAATAGACTTCGGAACGAATATCTAATGATGTGGTTATTGCGAACAACTCACAAGTGATGCCCCCTCGTTCCCAATACTATGTACCCACACAAAACTTGCTTTCTTCCAGTATAGAAAGAAAATATTAATCTCACTCGGAAGTTGGCTCACACAGCAAATGTCACAGAGCAAGAATATTAGAGGAGGAGAAACTCCCAGGCTGCAGCAACGCAGTTCGTGGAGGAATGCGGTTTTCACCGTAGCTCGATAGATGACCCTTTCAGCGTGTTGCCATCTTTTCCATGCGCTTCTGGGGAGGCGACACACAAAAATTGTAATAGCACCTCGTACATTGTAAAAATTTTGAAATTTCTGTCCATAACACCAATCGGTAGATGCAACATATTTTGGCTGCAGTTACTGACATACCGCTAGAATTATAGGCCGTACAGCGCGTAAAATGAGCTGCTAAATGGTCTTCAAGCAGAAGACGTCTGCCGCATGCACACGCTCTTCGCTTGCATGTTATGGGCTTGCATGTGTAGGTGGCCTTGGGATGGAAAGTTCCCAACAAGCAGCCATGAATCACTTCGCGATCTTGGCTTCCTCGCGTTGCGCCGGCGGCACCGACCCCTTGGTGTCTGCGCGCAGTTTTCATGCTGTGACGAAGGGGAGAGCTTCGAACATTTTGACGGGTGGTTCTTTGAGATGCGGCGGAAGTGTGTTGTGCCGAACTGCGACAGCGGGTAGGCATCATGCAAGGACAAGGTAATTCCTCTCAACGTTTTTAGAGGCCCAGTGAAGTTGGAGGCGTCGGCTCATGCCATACAGAGGAAAGACAGAGGGACGATGTCTTGTCACACCGTTTGCGAAAAGCACTCCTCGGACAGAGACATAGACAGGCGACTCTATTGGGGTGAGCTTAGTGGCTAAATTCTTCTGGACAAAGCGAAACGGCCAGTCTTATTACCAGACGCTGTGCCTTCAATCTATGCCAGCATTTCTGGGAAACGAGCTCTTTAACGCTGTTTCACTATAATTTAACCGGCAAGGACACACAGAAGCACATCCACTTGGACATTAGACGTGAAGCGCGACACCCGAGTGACCTTGAATGAGAGCGCGATGAGAACAGCATGCACATTTTTTGTCCTTCGTTAGCAGACTCCCACGACAGAGGGCGTGTCAGTGCTGTGCCCGATTTCGTGACTTTTCTAGGATGCCCAAGCAAGCACAGTTTTACCTTCTCAATAATTCTTCCTCCGCTCTAAAGGTGCACAATTACTGCATATGATGATCGAAAATACCTACTTAAATGTGTTAAAAGTGCCCTTTGCACTCACAAATTTACGTATGCATAAACACAGGTTCATAGCTGTATATGTGCCCCAGAACACAACTGGAGTGCTCAGATGTTTTCTTTTATTCATATAAAGGGATGTTTGGTTCACCTCATTTGTATGCTCATATAAACTTATCATGGATTAATAAAAGTGGAAGTACACAGGCATTTCCAATAAGCCATTCCTATACAGCAAAGCTGCACACATTTGACCACCTAGAATTGCTCAAGCTTTTAGAACCACTCCAGTTTTCAGTATATATTGACTTCATGTCCGTTCTGTGCAGTGATAAAAAGAAACACCACATTGCATTGATGCTAACCTGAGCATGCATCGTCGTAATCTTTCTTCTAGAGTAGGAGAGGAGGAATATCAGCCTGAGTAGATATGTTGCATTATAAAACAAGCAAATATGGGACATTTTTGACACAGAAAACCCCCTCCCTTCCTTGAATTTAAATTTGTTTGAATAGTGCAGTGATCTCAACCACCGTTTGACGGAGCATCGTGGAAGAAGTCTCACAATGGCAGGAAGTGCATGCTTGCAAAGAGTTTTCACTCGTACAAAGTGGAATGAAAGCAAGGGCACCGCGATGTCTAACAAGAGTAACAACTATGCAGTTGCAACAACATGAGCGAATTCGAGCCCCTGGGACAATGCATCGTGGTAATGGATCATCCATTCCACTGTGTTGAAATGGTCTGCTCAATGTAGCCAAGTACTACAACCTAGACATAGTGTCACCAATTGGCATTACAAGGGTTGATAGATATGTGGGGTTTAACGTCCCAAAACCACCATATGATTATGAGAGACGCCGTAGTGGAGGGCTCCGGAAATTTCGACCACCTGGGGTTCTTTAACGTGCACCCAAATCTGAGAACACGGGCCTACAACATTTCCGCCTCCATCGGAAATGCAGCCGCCGCAGCCGGGATTCGAACCCGCGCCCTGCGGGTCAGCAGCCGAGTACCTTAGCCACTAGACCACCGCGGCGGGGCGCATTACAAGGGTCACATCTGTCATTATCACTTACTCCAATATTGTTCCCTTTTATTATGATCACAGCATCACTGATTAGTCGTCTAAGGCGTTTTCTTGCACGACATTCACGATTACGTGATGCTGGTCAAGACGTTACATCCACGCGAATATGCTAGAATCAGCGATTAATGCAACATCCCAAGAAAAAAAGTTGTCACAGATGCAGTCGCCGGTGTTTTCTGCATGCCGTTACAGGATGTATGGTCTACTAATAACAACTGCATCAATATCAGGTCTACTAATAACAACTGCATCAATATCAGACATTCCACTAGCAATCGCACACAAGGAGTTTGCCCAGGCAGCTAAACAGCGAGACTGACTGCCAAGGCACAATGCCATCTGTACGTGAAGTTACGCTTACCCGCACGTTTAGGTTCCCAAACGCTCGCGTCATTCGCGTGGACTACATTCAAACAAGCTCTTATTTTTACAAAGTTGGTCACTGGAGCAATTCCAGCTGCCTGCTTACCACAATTATGCATCACCGCTGCACAACTCTAAATGTCTGCACCTGATCCAGTATATTTTTTTTACTCTCACAAGTAATGGTGCCAGGAAGCTAGCAATCGCCACACAAGTTCTTATGCCAATGGCTCACTGTAGGTCTCTCTATGCTGTCTCATAAAATCATACTAAACTAAAATATATCAGACATAAGAAGCAGTTGAACAAGCAGTATTCATTATGTCCTCGCAACAAAAGAAAACTTGAAAGACTAGAGGAAAGTCGCTGCCCTTCTTTCAAGGCTATCACGATTTCACCTACGCAACTGTAAGTTTCCAAAAAAAAGATTTTCGGCAGCATTTCAACCGGAATATATATATATATTTACGCATCTTTCAACAGTACCCCATAAAACAACATTGACACGGCTAACGCCGACAACAGCACAAGCGTGCCCCAACCGTAACTCTGCGAAAAGCTTTTTGTTCCACTTCAGCTGTAGCCTGGAACAAGCATTGGAGTAATGCACAAGCCACACGGGTGCTTCTCGCACTGCGAAGCATTGCGCTACGGCTCGCAACCGATGTTACAACAATGGCTAGAGCCAGTACGCACTGCCGCCACGATCGCTACATAGTCCGGCAATGACGTAGCTAGATTCCTCGAATAAACTGGCTCGGATACTTGGCTAACGGGTCCAGAACCGCGAGGCCAGTGCTTTTTGCATCGCGTGTGAGCTGATGTCGAACGTCATGAAGCTGATGCCAACGGCGATGGGTCCTTTGATCCAGTTCATGCTCAGTCCTTTGTAGAGGCCGCCAATGAGGCCTTCGCTCCTGTAGACCATGGTGAGGGTTCCCAACACACTAGTGTAGTTCTGTCCAGTGAGGGGTGCTGTCTGCATCCGCCTCCTCACAATGTCCAGCGGATAGGAACTCGACTGGCCGAACAGGCCACCCACGGCACCAAACACCAAGCGCTCGACCGGGTGCAATTCTGTGGACCCCGTCTGCTCTATTGAGAGAAAGAGAGCATTAAGTTAACACAGTGAACTCTTTTCAAGATTAAATTTCTTATGTCGAATACTTGGATATACCAAATAATATGGGAATGTATGGTTGGTTTTTACATAGAATCATACCGAAAAAATCTGCCTAAAGGGGCACCGACACCGACATTTCCAGATCTATTTCTTTTAGGGAAAGGGAAGAAGGCATCAAATTAGAGGCCAAGCCCTCAAGAGCAAAGAAAATGTATCTGCAAATGCAAGTATGCCATGAAAATCATATTACACTCTTAATTACTAGTTTCGGTTCTCACCGTACCCTTTATGTCATGCCAATGTTTGAGCTTCTGAACACATTCTTGTGCAAGATATTTCTATGTACCAGTGGCATAGCGATCAAAACTATGAAGATGATTGATTTGTGGGGTTTAACATCCCAAAACCACCATTTGATTATGAGAGACGCCGTAGTGGAGGGCTCCGGAAATTTTGACCACTTGGGGTTCTTTAACGTGCACCCAAATCTGAGTACACGGGCCTACAACATTTCCGCCTCCATCGGAAATGCAGCCGCCGCAGCCGGGAATCGAACCCGCGACCTGCGGGTCAGCAGCCGAGTACCTTAGCCACTAGACCACCGCGGCGGGGCTCAAAACTACGAAGAGGACGACAGCAGATAGACTGGCGCAAGCTCTTCGTATTGGCAGCTCAGCTCAACTAACCAGTTGTAAATACATATATTCCCTCAAGTCTGCGCCTGCTGGGTCTGTCGCCCTCATGACATATCTGGTGGAGCTGCGCGATCCCCGTCCTCGTCGCGGAACTATGCAGCGGGCACTCACTCGCGGATTTCAATATGGCCTCTCAGGACAACTACTTCTCTGGTCGTTACGCCTCCACCGGCCGCAACAACTTTTGTGATGCTTCCCATCGTGAAAGATCCTGGCATATTCTCAGGCCGTGAGGGTTCGGATGTTGACAAATGGCTACGCCTCTATGAACGCATCAGCGCTGCTTACAGGTGGGACCCAACACTTATGCTCGCAAACATCATTTATCTCGACAAAAACAGCCATGTCTGGTTTGAAAACCACGAGCATGACATTACAAGCTGGGACAGCTTCAACAAAAAGATCCGTAAGCTTTTTGGGAACACCTTTGGTCGTCCTCAAGCTGCGAAGAATAAGTTGTTCACTCGCGCACTAACTTCCAGGGAGTCATACATTAGTTACATGCAGACTATCCTTGCACTATGCCGCAAAGCTCACGAAAACATGTCCGAGCCTGACAAAGTTGCGCATATTCTAAAGGGTATCGCCTACGATGCATTTAATTTGTTGGTATTCAATTATATTCATCTGTTAATGCCGTATTTCAAGAATGCCGCCGGCTCGAACATGCTAAAAGCAAATGCATCTCCCGTCAATTCCAGCAGGTTCCGAATACAGTAGCGACGTCATCGTGCCTCGACCCATAGTGTCCATCCGACACCTGTGACAACTTAACTCTACTCATTAGGCGTAAACATGAAGCAGCCGCCCCTTCTACAGTGCCACCAACGTCACCTCACTCCACTCCAATTCCATTGCCCTTCTTCAAGCCGTTGCATGACAGGATATTGCTGGCATGGGTCTATGATCTATTTTATTGCCTTCTCGTACCGACTGCCAGCACCAATTCACGTCTGCACATCCATTACCGCCTGGCTCTCCATCAACGTTCCGCAATCCTTCGGCATGGCGGACACCTGATGACAAACCCATATGCTCCTCAGTGTCCTACTTCATTCAGATTAGGAAAAAACAGAAAAAGGATCCACTCCTGCTTGACATCATCAGCCACACGGCGTCTTTCATAACAGACGCCTCTGTCCGTCACTTGGTGTTTCAAGAGGGCGTCCTGTACCACTGCGATTGCCAGCCCAACAGACCTGACCTTCTTATTGTCGTGCCCAAGAATTTACGATGCAGCGTCCTCGATGAAATTCATGATGCACCCATACAGGACACCTTGGCGTATCGCACACCCACGAGCGCATACGGCATCGTTTCTACTGGCCTGGCCCAGCTTGTTCGGTAAGCCGATGTGACGCCACGTGCGAGTTATGTCAACATCGCAAAACACCATCGTTGGTACACCCTGGCCATCTCCAACCGAATGGCATACCCATGCAACCATTTTACCACGTTGGGTTAGCCCTGCTTGGTCCTTTTCTTGAATCAACTGAAGGCAACAAGTGGATAGCCGTGGCTAGTAATTATGCTACATGCTACGCTATTACTCGAGCTCTGCCAACGAGTTGAGCGAACGACGTTGTCAACTTTCTGTTATGTGACGTTATATTGATTCACGGTGCATCAAAATGGCTGCTCACAGACCATGGTTGTACATTTCTTTCTCAAGTCATCACCGACATCCTGGTTCCTGTTACACGCATTCAAAGTGACCATAGCTTACCACCTGCAAATTAACGGTCTCACGAAATGCTTTAATTGTACTCTAACCAATATGCTTGCAATGTACATATCACCAGACCATCGAGACTGGGATCTTGCCCTACCCTACGCAACATTTGCGTACAACTCGTCCCAACATAAGACAGCAGACTTTTTACTTTTCTACCTATTGTATGAAAGACAGCAGACTTTACCCTTGGACACCAATATTTCAAGCACCTCGTTCACCAGCGAGTATGCTCGTGATGCTATTGCAGAAGCCGACCATGCCCGTCAGCTCGCCCTTGCTCGTATGATGGCATCACAGAGCAAGCAACAATGTCGTTGCAATGCTTCGCATTGCGACGCGCATTTAGCTCCAGGCACCCTTGCGTTACTCTCGTCTCCTCGTTGTCGGGTGGGCCTATCTGTAAATTTTTTGTGTCGTTACACGAGACCTTACCATGAATTGCGGCAGGTAACACCTGTGACTTATAAGATTGGCCCTATCTCTCCGTCGTCATCAGTTCAGTCAAGTGTTGTTGTTCATGTGTCATGGCTGAAGATCTACAACTCTGCTTCTGAAGATGACTTATAAAGCTCCGGGACGGTGCTTCCGCTAGCGGGGGTCATGTTACGTACCAGGGGCATAGCAATCAACACAAAAAAAGAGGACAACAGCAGATAGACTAGCGCGAGGTCTTCATTTGGCAGCTTAGCTCAACTAACCAGTTGCAAATACATATATTCCCTCAACTCTGTGCCTTCTGGGTCTGTCTGCTTTGTAACAATATCCTGACACTTCCACAGCCGCTCTGCTTCGTGGATCCATCGATGATGCACAAGCGGTCATTTTGAATGTTTTGGTAACTGACGTCATTTGGACTGGGCATACTAGTGTATGAAGTCACCAGGATTTGTACCACAGCCCGACGTCACAATAATGCCACTGTCAGTAGATGTGCCACGAAAAAGTTCACTTTAATGTAAAATAAAATATCTTAGCGGTTATTGGGTATTACACTTGCTCAGAGCTACCTCTGTATACAGGAGATAAATCTGGCAGAGGGAACTCAGCTTTGAAAATTGGCATCAGTATACTAAAGCGAAACAAGTTAATTTGCACTGAGAACTATATTTACATTCATTAGCATAAGGTTATTATTACAGGAGAAAAAGAATATTATTTTTTTTTATAATCAGAATCAGAATTTCGTAATAAAAATTGTGGACAATAACGGGCATTTAGTATACCGAATTGATTAACATTGATTGATATGTGGGGTTTAGCCTTCCAAAACCACCATATGATTATAAGAGACACTGTAGTGGAGGGCTCCGGAAATTTTGACCACCTAGGGTTCTTTAACGTGCCCTCAAATCTGAGCACACGGGCCTACAGCATTTCCGCCTCCATCAGAAATGCAGCAGCCACAGCCAGGATTCGCTCCCGCAACCTGCGGGTCAGCAGCCGAGTACCTTAGCCACTAGACCACTGCAGCGGGGTGTTTAGTATACGGAAAGAGGTCCCATGGTGAAGAAACTGTATTGGGACCTCCTGTACAAAAGCAATGTGTTAGTTAACACTTAATAGCAACAGTAGTGATAAGTATCAGTCATAATAAATAATATAGCAGAAAAACGAACAAATGAATGCATTAAATAGTATAAAATTAACATATCAAATTAAAGTGAAAGGTACAAGGAAAAAAAGCGATACAACACTTTAATAATTTTTATCTAAGAACCAAGAACACAAAAAAAGCACACATAAAATGAAACAAACAGTAAATCTTATGGTTAGTCTGCAATGAGAAAATATATTTCTAGTTGTTTTTTTTTAAATTGATGAAATGAGCTTAAAGTTTTTTTCTTAAGTGGAAAAGTGTTCCATAGTGAGATGGAAGTGAATTTTACAGCTTGTTTACAAAAATTAATATGAATACTGGGTAAAAGAAAATTGTTTAATGTGAATCAAGTATTACTATAAATGCTCATATTTTCAATTGTGCGAACTGATAGCTGCCATATCATGAGACTTCTGTCACATGAAATGACAGAAATCTGATGTAACAAACATGGTGTGGAGTCAACATTCTGAACAAGCATGCACCCGATTTTGTGTACAGTATAGCACAAATTAAATGTCACATGAAATGACAGAAATCTGATGTAACAAACATGGTGTGGAGTCAACATTCTGAACAAGCATGCACCCGATTTTGTGTACAGTATAGCACAAATTAATGTAATATGCTACAAGAATCAACGGCGAAAATAAATTTATCCTTACCAGCTCTTAGCCTCTTGAGAGTCTCATACGTAAAAAAACTAGCACCAGCATAGGGAATGACGCCAAGCATCGTAGGTGCAAACCCTCTGTACAAGTTCCTCGGGCCTTCCAACCTCCAGATTTCCCGAAACACTTCAATAATGTTTCGGTACCTATTGGCATGAAAAGAATAGAACAAAGAAAGCTATGAATCAAGGAGTACCCCCAGTCAGTAAAGCAGTTCTCAACAGTGCACCACAAACACCAAAGTGTAGACACCAAATAGTGCAAATGTAAAACAATGTTTGACAACATCAACAACTCACACGACAGAAGCAGGTTCCTTGACAACGAAATCGAAACCTCGAGATGTTTGTGCTGTTTGAATGTCCCGTTTGATGACTGACTGATTAATAGCGCTCCGCGGCCTTTCCCGCCTGGTATTTTGCCGAACTATTGTCGCGCCCACCGGCGGCGTGAGTTGGTGCGCCTAAACCACAAAGAAATCCGCAACAAACGTCACTGAATAATAAACTTTGTTTTATTTGATTAACAATGCTTGACTGCATCAGCTGCTACTGTACGATTTTCGCATGTGAAAAATTTTAAAGAACATGGGTATGTGAAGATCTACTTTACATTTTTCACACTCTCGCCAGCTCTCCAACTTTTTGCCCTGTGCCTTACAAACTTCATGGATTCTGCTTGACTGTTTGCCAGGATGTAGCGAGGAAAATGAGCCCATTAGGCGGCTTGTAGGCGCATTGATATCGCCGCAATGCCACCCACATTTCTTCCGCAAGGCCATGCTTTGAAAAAGCTGGGATAGTGCACCATTCGCCATTAAACATAAAAAAAACACAAACAGCTAAAAAAGACAGACAACTATCTCAGTCTAGCGGATATTATACAAAACAAAAGGCAGATGCAAAATACTGTGCAGCCATCTATGAAACAATGTCAAAAATAAACATTTTTCAGGCGGCCGGCGATTCGCCGGTCAAAGCGCTTTTGGCCTTGCAAACACGGCCGGCAGAACGCTGGACACAGAAGCCAATGGCTTATGATGTTTCAATTTGGTCTTAAAGTAAACGTGAGTACTCATCCAAGTTGGCAGCACCTTGCAACATCGCCACTAGTGTGACACAAACGAAGGCCCCATTCGACGTTCCACAAGGATAGCCAGTACTGTCGACATCGCAGAAGGTTTGCAAAGCATAGGCAACACCGCAACTGGCACCTTATGAGGGTTATTATCCATCGCCCCTCTCACTCTGTTGTGGTGCTGTTGTCTAGGTGGTTTTGGCTGCTTACACCAAGAACGCTTTTCTCCGTTTTTAAAGGGACATTTTCCTAGCAGGATTACTTCCTACCGAAGCACTCGCATCGTTTCATTTTATACGGCGGGTGGGTCCCCCTGATTTGAAAACTGTGCTATCGACATCACCAAAGCTTGAGCGCATTTCAAAGTGACGCCAAATTGGTCACTATTAGCAATGCTAGCATTAATCATGCAATACATTAGAGCATGTATGATCTATGTCCTGCATTACCACACACAAGGCCAAAAATCACAGCATAAGAATTGTCGCAAGCATTATTTTCACTGTCAGAGGTCCCTTAACATAGCGGAACTTGAGCCCAGTTTACTGCAGCAAGGTAGAAACAACCAGTGCTTACAACACCATGTTAATGTGACACTCAGGTGAAACACTATACGTACAGACACCCACATTATTTTTCAAAAACTAAATTGTCGGTAACACTGCCATCACAGATTCATTGTTAGAAGGGAAAAAATTACAGCCGCACCAACTGAATAGAGTATCCTGCAAACTAATGTGTCGCTGGTGCCCCTGCAATATAATTTATTTTCACATGAAGAATTTAGTACGCTCTTAAATGCATCTAGCAGACCCAATCAAGATATACGACATCACGGAGAGTTGGTGGGGGAACAAGTGCAAAGATGCCACCCTTTCTTTTTTGCTCTCTTCCATTTTCAGGATTACCAAGTGTCTTCTCGTGGAAAAAGTGAAGTTTTTGGTGTGGCAGATGCACAATTGACAAACACATGTGAAATAGTTTCTCTCCTTATACATCATCTTGAGTCCATCACCATGTGACATGAAGTAACGTTTAGTGGCATTCAGGCAATTACAGTGAAAAGAAACGATCTAACCATAACAGCAAGTTTTAGCATACATTTATAGTGAAAATACATATGACAGTATTGGAAGCTGCTTAAATGTAAATAAGTTTTATGTGTTTGTCTAGTTATATTAAACTGGGTAGTTTATTAATACTATATGAGCTGTTCAAAAGCTCTTTGCATTGATTTAAGGTATTAGAGCTTGGTAACATACACCCAAGCTTTCTCAAGCTTTGAATGTCTCGACTGACGCAGCTTCACTATTATGCATGCAAACTTATGCTATTCTAATTATCAAATGAGAAGCCTGTCGGCTTCACTATAATTATAGCGCTATGCTCACCTATCTGGCATAGAAACTGCCATCCTTGCGCGTGCTACATCCAAGGGGTACGTCAGCGTAGACGCCGTGCAACCAGCCAAGGATCCAGCGAGGAAGGTCCTGAAGTAGTGCTTCTTCCTGCAAAGCGCCATGTTGATGTTACTAAAATCACACAATTCAAAAGATTTGATAAACAGTACGGTACACATCAGTCGTGACAGCAGCGTGTGCATGCTACAGGAATTTCTGCGCTGCATGCATCAGCAGCAAAGTTGCACACTAAATGCTGATGAACACAGACATTTGCCTAAATGATGAGAATTAATCTTTCAGGACAAATGTGAAGTTGCGGACTAAATGTTCCTTTGGCAGACCGAAAAATGCAACACTGCTTAAAGTGGCCCTGCAACACTTTTCGAGCGTGGTCAGAAAACGCCGATGGGTAGTCGAGGCTCCAAAGAATACGCGAGCAAAATATAACGCAGCATGCAGCCTGAAATTCGCAATAAACTCTTGAAGTCAGCTGAAAATTGCTTTCTCCTCTCTTGAAAAATGACGCTACAAGATCCAGAATCATTTGTCACAGCCATTGTATCGACCATTGGCTGAATCAAGCACGACACACTCTGTCTTTACAGGGACCGCTGCAGGAGGTTGCGATTTCTTGACGCATGCGCTTGCGATCATACTGAAAAGTCACGTATTTGAAAAAGGAAAACAAAAGTGGTCAAGGTCTTGACACGTGTGTGACGTATTTTCCTTCTTTATGCCATCCCTTCATGCTTAGCTTCCAGCGCTTTTGTCGGGATGAGAGAAGAAAGAATGCAGTTGCAGCGCGAGACAAATATTTGTAACTTAGCATGGTGCTGGACAGATTCTAAATATTTTTGTGGTGGTGTATTCGTGAGGCAATAAGCTCCTTTCGTGAATACATTCCATGGCTACTTGATAAAGTGATGCAGGGCCCCTTTAAAGCGTTGAACGATGCAAGAGAAAAGTGATGTAGGTAACACTTTATAAGAGCCGCGATTTGATGCTTATTGGCAAGATTGTGTGTGTAGCAGGCAGCCAACAGCAAATATCAAGCAAAGTTTTTGCAACCAATTATAGTTGAGCCAGCATGTATCGCACTCGCTAAAAAAATGAGAATTAGTTTAACATATATATTTACATAAACTTCTCCAAAAATTTACCGTATTTTTGGTGCAGAAGTTGCCTTCACAATATTGCTGGACGATAATGCAAGTAAGGTGGCTTGCGGCAATATGCAGAGATTTTTTTTAATATTTTTTTTTTCCACAGCTCATAATTGAGGATGCAGGTTATATGCAGGCACAGAATATAAGCAAGAAAATATGCTATATATGTAAATAGCAACTCAACATCTTAAAATACAGCAGTGCGTGCTCGTCTGGACCCGAAAATCATTGGCCCTAACCTTGGTATTGTTTTCAATGTCATACTCAGATGTGCTTCTTGAAATGCTATACGCAGAGGTTATGCCAGACTTTTCTCTACCTTTGACTGTGTCGATTATCACTAGCTTTGCAAATAACCGCCAGTTTCTTCCATTTCATGGTAGCCGCTGCAATAACAAAGCTAACTTAAGGTGCCCTCAACAGAACAGCCGCGACAAGGAATTGTAGGAGAAAGCAAGCTACGGCAAGCGATAGTTTCTACTCCCTTGGCATGGTGCTCTTCTAACCACACCGCTCCCTCCCCAAATGCATGCGATAGAAAACCAACTTTGCGCGAATTACACTGCCCGATGTTCGATATAGTATCATCATGTGTTCTACTATTTCTGTTAGATTTCAGTCATAAATTTTCAGATACACTAACATTAAAACATTGTCATGTCAAGAAATAGCTCAAGACAGAATAATTCGATAAACTCGGGCTCAATATTGTCGAACTTAGTGTGAAAAGTTCAGCACAAATCAAGTCGCACCAGAAAGAATAGAAAAGACAAGCACTGGCACTGATCAACCACTACTTTATTCTCCTCAACAACGTATACCTGTATTATAAATTCGATCTAGAACCACAAACCTTGCCCCGCAGCAGTGGTCTAGTGGCTAAGGTACTCGGTTACTGAACCGCAGGTCATGGGATCAAATCCCGGCTGCGGCGGCTTCATTTCCATTAGAGGCGGAAATGTTGTAGGCCCGTGTGCTCAGATTTGGGCGCACAATAAAGAACCCCAGGTGGTCGAAATTTCCGGAGCCCTCCACTACGGCGTCTCATAATCATATGGTGGTTTTGGGGCGTTAAACCCCACATATCAACCAATCAATCAACCACAAATCTTGGAAGCGCACGCATAACAAGATGTATTGCATTCGTAAAAACACACAGTAGACTCCCTTTAAGAATAACTTGAAGGGACCACGATTATTTGTTCGTTTTATCAGATGTGCCTTCAAAAACCAAATGCTAGCCATGCTAACTGCACCCAAATATGTTGCTTGAGAACACTGAATGAAGTACACTCAGACCTCGCTATAACTAAGTTTCATATTATACGAAAGTAACTTCATCATATCCAAAAATTTGTTAAAACGGCATTTCTTAACACTATATCTATTGCAAGAACATTTTTGTTCACTTCGTTATGACCGATATTTCATTAAATCTGGGCTCATTATATCAATGTGCGAGTGTATGCTTACAATGGGGAGGAAAAGAAAGGGAAAAGCATTTATTTGGCTCAGCTTGATAAAAACTATTCTTTCAATTAGAGTATTTGCACTAATCTAATGAGTACTCAATTTTGCAAGCTCATAATACACCTGCATATGAATAAATTGCTACCACAATTTAACACTGTAGCACGACCATATTTTGACGATAAGAGATAAAACGGAAGAGACAAGCACAATTTTTTTTCAAAGAATGGAAAATCTATTTTCTTATGGCTGTTCACCTACCGAGAAGCAGTTTTACTAGCTTTGCTATAACGTTTGGATACGCCTCCATTGCATACCATTCCCTTGACAAAGCTTATGTACGCCAAGTTGCTTATGAAATTTCGCAAGCTTTCCTTAGAGGTCTGGATATTTTCTAATTTTCAGCCCATAGTAGCTTTTCCTGAACTACATGCAGCTGAAGATCTCCGTTTACGCTACTCACGATAACAAGCTTCAGGCACACAGAAGAGACACGATGCAGCTATATTTATTGTGCTAGATGACTTTCCTTTGTCGTGCACTTTCATTATGAAAATGGCACATCCCAATTTGCTGCATTTCACTGGAAACAGATACGATATGCACACTCCTTGTATGCAAAACAATGCAAACTGACCACAACATGAGCTCAGGCACCATGGTGTAACAGCGATGACAATGCTTACGACTCCACTAATCGGAGTGCTAGCGCTGTATTTGTGGTTTCGGTTTGATGCGATTATAATGCGCGGACAATCTTCGTTCCTGTTTTTGCTTTCATTTGGCTTTTTTTCACCCCCCTTCCCTTGCATTATCCCTGCTATCCAAGCTCTTGTGTTCTGTTCTCCATTGTGCTCCTGTTGGGGAACTGAAGAACACTAAAAGAATGCGAAAGGATGAACACTTTTTGTTGCTTTCTAAGCTGATAAAGTCTGCCCTTTCTCCACCTACAGGCTAAAAGTGAGGGAAGTACTTGCTTTATGCGCTGACCTTTCTTTTCCACTTATTTCGCTTCCTCCCTCCACATCAGAATTTTATTTCGATTTGCTTTGATTTTTTGCACCAGGATGGTGTGTGTGTGGTGTTTCTTTTTTTTTTTCATTTTGCTTTCCCTTGTTTGCTTGAATGCATCCACCCCCACCCCAAGACTTCGCAGCGCAGAATCATCGATTGATTGATATGTATGGTTTAACGTCCCAAAACCACAATATAATTATGAGAGACGCCATGGTGGAGGGCTCCGGAGATTTCGACCACCTGGGGTTCTTTAATGTGCACCCAAATTTGAGCACACGGGCCAACAGCAATTCCGCCTCCACTGAAAATGTAGCTGCCACAGCCGGGATTCGATCCCGTAACCTGCGGGTCATAGCGCAGAATCCCCGTCGTTGCTGGTCGCTGCAAGATTTCGTTTTAATAGAAGAGGCCTGTTACGCGATTCGATTAAGCAGATGTTTTTTTTTCATTGAGTCTATTAAAAATTAAACATTCCTATCCTGTTCGTTTTAAGCAAGAATTCATTTTAAAGGAGCAGTGACACCAAATTTCAAACTCGAGAAGGGGCGTTCATTCGATTCCTTGGTATACATGAATTGTTTCAGCAAAGTATGAATCGCGTCTGTCAAGTAGAAATTATTCTATTTCGAGCACAAAGAGAGTCCAAGGCTCATCGGTGCATTGCCAGCCATGAGACATAGACAGTATTTTGACGTGTTCAGCACGCTCGTAAGCCACGCCTCAGGAAACGAGTTAAGATGAGCGACCAGCAATGACGACGACAACTTTAGTGTTGTCATTGCGGTGTCTGCATGTGGCACCGTCTGGCGGCAACGCCTGTCTGCCAAGCAATGGCTTCACTTGCTTTGTTTTCCTTGGTTCGTGCAGCGTGTTCATGTGGATCCCGCTTTTCCCTTGTATCGCTTCGGGTGATTTGTGGCGAAGTCGTGAGCATGACTGATTATTTGAAGTTACTGTCATCGCAAAACAAGAACACGCACGCAGCGCTCACATGTCTTACCAGCCAGCGTGGCCCAAGCATGCGTCTCCAGCAGCCTCGTAACTGCTCGGTCCAGCGTCTATTTCAGAATCACTGCTTGGAAGAGGATCGAACCAAAAATGATTCGCCGAGCCACGAATCGCCTCGATTTCATATCCCTCAGTGCTTTCGTTCTTGTTTGTGGACGCTTATGATAGCGGCGACGGTAATGGGGTTCGCAAAGACATGCGTATGCATTTGCGCGCCGAGCAGACGAAATGTCAACAGAAACTCGTGTCACCATTTCGTGTGGCCCGAGATCAGATGGGGCAGGACCGCGGGTGGTGACCGCTTGGCAGCGCTGAAAATTGGCACACTTTGCACCCGTTTTGATCTCTGTTTGACACTGGTCATACTAATCGATATTACAAATATCAATTCGACCCTCTGTTGCATTGTTAGTACCGAATCGTCACAAGGGCATATAAAACTACGCATTGACGCAAAAAACAAAAGTTGCGTCAAGTTGATGTCACTGCTCCTTTAACAGAGTTCGTCTTAATGGGAGTTTCTGATTTTTTACAAAGATGTGCACACCTGAATTCATATTCTGAGGGGTACAAAGATATAAACGTGTAACTGATACAATTGGCTCCATTTTTCTTGATATGAGAGGTAAGCTGCACATGTTCGTAGTCACTTCTGCCCAGGATCAACGTCTAAAGACATCGCAGAGCACAGCTGCAGCAGGAGTTAAGATGAGGAACAATATGTGCTCCTTTGAGAATATGACGTTTTATTATTTTTTTTGCACATGTTCCCCAAGTCGCTCATTTAGTTTGCCCGATGTAGGCCCTGTCACAAAAAAGAGGCATGGCACATACAATAAAGGTGCTATAAGGGATATAGCAGACACTGTGCTTGATTTGGCACCCATGATTGCTAACCACGCATACGTAGAAGCACAGCTTAGCAAGCTCAATGGGCACAGGAAATACCAAAGGCACATTTTCTTTTTCTTTTTAATCAGGGCTTTGGCAACAGCTTTGAGCAGCCACATAGGGTAACTTGCAGCTAAAAGGGGACCTACCCGATTGTCAACGTTACCCTCAATTTTACGCTCACATGTCCTTATGAGAGCTAATTCCATACATGAAGACACCATTCCTCTTTTGACAACTTTTGAATGGGCTGACTGAAATGGCACAAGCACTTTTTATGGGCGGGGACTCAATGCCTAACACGCATGACAGCCTAAGGTCCAGGATTCGCAAAACATTATTTTAGGGAGCAGCCCATAGGTGAAAACAAGCTGTCGTCCGTGTTGCTTAAAATCATTTAAAATGCTATTCTGCTTATTCGTGTAGACAGAGGTAACAGTTAAAAACACAATAAAATCATCAATGCATCTAAAAATTCTTAGAAAGCTTTTAAAAGCTCTTGAATACCTGTCAACAAAAGCAAAAAAATACCGACAAGCGCTAGAGCAACACAAGACCCTTTGCCAATACCGTCACACTGTACATATGGCTGGTTATGAAAAACAATAAAAGTAACCTGAAAATAATATTTTAAAAACTGAGAAAATTTGCCACAGCCAGCCTGCATGATTTTTAAACGGACTTGTACCGTTTTCTTGAATGCATTCCTGCACAGAAGACAACAGTTCGTGTGATGCTGCCTCATTGTTCAATCAGTCAACCATATTGCACAAATATTTTAGAGGTAGTGATACATACAAAAGAAGGTGCCATGGTCACATTCTAAGGTGGGATCTCCAGTACATCATAAACAGAAAAAGGTATGTTGACAGCAATAGTAAAAAATAAATGCAATTACACAGTAGTATACAGCGATATAAAAATGTTTATAGAAAACATGCATAATGAGTTGCAGTACACTGAATTTGCATTGCAGTAATACATTTCCATGGTCTGTTAAAATCTAACAACAAAAATCAGCTCCAGCTAAAGAGAATTTGCAAATAATTCTATCATGCAATAGCCACTGCTTATGATGTCAAGCACGTGTTGCACATTTTAAGTAGGCGACTTTCTCGCACAAGCATGTTTGTGTTGCTAGATTTTGGTTCAGAACTCGAATTTTATGGCAAACTTTGGCAAAAGACAAGACTTCACTGCTCAGTCAAATGTAACATTTCAACTAAGGACGGCAAACTCTTAATTGATAATACGCATAGTATCTGCATTAGCCGCAAGATTACTTGTGGTTAGAAAGGAAACAATTAAGCTCGACTCCCTCACACAGATAATGACAGGTGCACTGCAGTTCTGCGGGTGGAGCTGGTATTTATTCTTAGGTTGTAATCATCTTCAGACACATGCTACGAATATAGCAGAGTACCAATGGTATAGAACTGCAAACCGCAGTAGTGAAATCATTCGTAGCAAAGCTTTTGACCGCTCACCTCCTTTCATTTGTGTCAACCTTGAGGATGATCTTCCAGTGCTCGTGAGCAGCGTACTGGCAGGCAGCGAAGGGTACAACTCTCGCCATGGTGGCCGTGTTGCCTCGCCACCAACTGAGCAGGCCATGCTCCTTGTACGATTTGACCAGGAACTGAATCGCCTTGGTGAACGAGAACTGCTCATTGTGTACTGCGATTGGGTGCCATGTTCGGAGAAGAAGAGAAAGAAGCGCAATGTGAAGATATTAGCTCATACACAGCCCTCACAAATTTAAGAACATACAAACTTCTTGGTACTTAAGGTCACAGACATGCATGTGCACCAGGGGGAAAGATTGAATTCAGTCCCGTAGCTTTTATTAATCTGCAAGCAGTGTATGGAAGCAGCTATGATCACGAAACACACTGAAAATGTTGACTGTGTGTACAGCGCTATTGGGTACCAGTTTACAGTACAGTAAAACTTTGTTAATTTTAATTCGGTTATTTTGAAATCCCACTTAATTCGAAGGATTTCAACGGTGCCGTATTTTGCATTGTAAGTTTGAGCAGACAATTAGAAGCGGCAGCCGGTACCAGACTGGTTAATTCGAAAACTTTGGGTGCAATGTGCCAGTTTCAGATCCTGATCTCGCCGCTAATCTGCCGAAACGACCGCCCTAATAGCCTTAACGAGCTATTAAAAAAAACACAAAAGAAGGACAAGCGCTTGTCCTTCTCTCGTGCTTTTTTTTTTTCATGCCGTAAGCTCGTTAAGAATGAACCAACTTTCCCAACAAGTCACTCTGCTCCTTTAAAGCCACAAGGCAATGCAACGTAGAGATACTAATGAGTCATAGCTGAAGCACTCCAGCCTTGCAACTTCCAGTGCAAAAAAAAAAAAAAGAAAGAAAGAAACCGGTCTTGTGGTCAACCAAAACATGTCTGCGGAAAACTGGACGTGCTTCACTGCAAAACAGCGGTGACACGCGGGCAGCAAATTGCATGTTTTTAGCAACGTCAGTGGGTCATGGTTCACTCTTTTTTTCTGGGATCGTAAAGAAATTAATAAAGGACAGCCTGGCAGAATTCGCGATGTATGTAAACCTTCGATTGCTGGTCGATCCAGCTATTCACGTTTTTGCACTGCTGGCTGAGTTCATGCCAGCAACACCTACTTCAAAAACTAAGTTCGCAAGTTTCAAATATTATTTTTCATACTGGCCATTATTAAATTCCTAATTATACCAGAAAGAATGTGCGAATAGTCGCATCATGAGGTGCGCACGCAGCAAAGTGCAGGCGACACGCTGCCCGCGTGTAGCTACTGTGTTGCAGTGAAGATGTCTCGTTAACTGCAGGTGCACATTTCAATTGATTACGACAGCGTTTTTCTTTTTTTCTTTTTTTTTCAGTGGCAGCAGCAAGGCACACGGTTCCCCCGTGTTTGTGGCAAAATTAATACTAGGTATTGCTAAAAATGTAAACCTTGGAGCCGCGAGCTAGCCGGCACAGCAAACAACGAGCACTGATTACTTTGAACAGTTCTAAGCTCCTTGCCTTCCAATGTTTGAATGTTTCGTTCATTGGAAAACCCACTTAATTCAAAGATTTCTCACGGCCCCAGTGACTTCGAATTAACGAGGTTTTACTGTACTTGGCTACAGTTTTCATGTACGGTGTACAACTACAGAATAGAGTAGGGAAACTGAAATCCGTTTCCCACTGGAAATAAATTATACAGTTCGATTGAGTATGCTTGTTGCTTTTAATTTAGAAAAAAAGAGAGAACAAATTAAGAGGAAGGCAGGGAGGTCAACTAGAATTGTAGCATCCGGTTTGCTATGCTTAATCTGGCAAAAGGGGATCAAGAGTGCCAATAGGAATGGGAGTGAGGTGGGGGGGGGGGGGGGGGGCAGACTACTGTGCCGCCTTAATAATATACTCTGCCTGTGCCTATGCTTATGACCTTTTTCTCTTTCCCTCGCTCCTCCTCTTTCCTGCATTTAATATGGTGATGTGTACAAACATTTACAATTTACGCCACCAGTGAACACGCGGCACCTGAATAAGCGAAAAATTTTAGCGCTTATGAAGGGCACTTTCTGTGAAATATTGTTCCATTAGAAATGACAGAATGGTGTGCCAATTACCACACAGCAAATGCAACTCATTATCACTTCATTATAGCAATGATTTTTTTCTTAGGTGTACATAGGCTTAAATACTATAGGTGCTAAGTGCACACATAGATTTCCAAGACTATGTGCAATACCGAGTACAATATGTCGAAAGAAGGTTTACGTTGCCTCACCACGCAATGAGCAATACCTATCATGAGCAAAGAATTTACAGAAACTAGACACATTGGCACAGTGAATGAATAGGACAACCAACGTCAGTCTCGGAAAGTGCTGCAAGGCATCGCAAAAAAGAAAGCCCATAAAAGAACACACAAATTATAAGAAAAGATAGTAATCAAAGTGCACATAACAAAAGCCCTTTTTTTCCTTGCTAAAATGTGCGGAAAGGGGAAAAGAAGCTTTGTATGGGGGCACACAGCAGTTCATCTTTAAAATCCTTTGTC
Organism: Rhipicephalus microplus; assembly: GCF_043290135.1. Lineage (NCBI taxonomy): Eukaryota > Metazoa > Arthropoda > Arachnida > Ixodida > Ixodidae > Rhipicephalus > Rhipicephalus microplus. The sequence goes on from NC_134703.1 coordinate 76,612,072, forward strand.
TAGGCTATGACATGCGTGAGTTAAAACATACAGCGTATATACACAGTGAGAAGCACACAAAAATGTAGTCATTTGTCAATGCACGTGCATTCAAGGACAACTGCAATGGCAAAAATGAGCTTCAGAATAAAGAAAAATAGTAAAAAAATAAGAAAATATTGAAATCGAAACATCCAAGCTACCTAAAATATAAAAGACACAGAAAGGTTAGCAAAAGTAAATCACCTCTCCCCTAGATATGATCTTTTGTCAGGCTATGCAATTTAATGTGCTAAAGTAAAATGTTTCAGATCAAGTAACAACTAATTTAGAATTCTACAGGGCTCCATGCCTTAGCACATGCACCAACAAAAAAATGGAGACAAATTATTTCAAGAGTCTCTTTCACAGTCAGGTGTATCCGTTTAACAACAGCAACAGCAGTAGTAGTATAGTAGGTTGCCATAAAAAGTGTGCGTCTTACTTTGGAAGTTAATCTTTGTACGATCAAGAGGAGCTATAGTTGTCTTTGCAAGGGAGCCGGCTAGTGCCCCTGCAATGAATGATGTGATAACCTTATCTCGATTCGTTATCTGCAAGCAAGAAGGATAAAAAATAGGATCGTAAGCATTTCGCAACATTCAGAAAAAAATGGTGGTGACACAACATGCATGCCAAACAGTAGTCAAAGAACTAGAACAAAAAAGGAGAAAAAGGGTGGAAAGCTTTTTCCAACATTCAACAAAGAACACTCAAAGTCATACTGCAAAAGCTTCAAAAGCTTGACAATCAGCAAGCACTACACATGAATGAGTCAAACTTTGGAGGACAATTCACACAGACCAAACACGTATAAGGGTGGAATTTCAGTAGAGCAGTTGAGTGGAGGTATTGATTTCCCCATGCACAATGCTAATAGACTATGAGGTGTAAAACAGTTGGGATGAGGTCAGTCTACAATGAAAACTTCTGTTTCATTTTCTCTTGTGACAGAAACAACCGATAAGATTAGTTATCTGCATTGGTAATAAAGACAGAGCCTTTTTAATTCTGATGAGTAATGATTACTATGCTGCACGCATCTAAAAGGTCACTTTCACTGAATTTTTGTGAGCATTCTAGTCACATTCAGTGCATTGTGCTTGTAAAGCCAGTGGAAAGAGGTAGTGAGAGGTAAGAAATGTGTCCAGAAGTAGAAGACAGCAAGCAGTGGTGGCAAAATTATCTGCCTTTACCGAAACTTCTCCCTCAGCCATTGAACCAAAAGATCAGCCTAGGCAAGTGTTGTCTCCAAACCTAGCCAGTAGAATGAGAGAAACATAAAACGAGTGAATAAGATTCCAGGCCAGTAACTTTATCAACGTTGTTACAAGTGTTCCTTTTGTCTCCTTCAGCATGCGGTAAAGTTTGTTCAGCGTAATGTTAGTTCAGTATGATGATATTTCAGCAGTATGCATGTGCATCCATAAATATGTACGACCCTTAACCACTGTCTTTTTACGACAGCAACCAAGCAGAATGAATTATTTCTGCCTCAAAGAGCAAGAATCAAATTCGCCTTACTCTGAATGTGAAATTACGCAGCAGATCAATAAGGGGGTTTACTGTGCGAGTTAACAACAACCACCAACAGCACTGCGTGCATCCATGCCGCAGTGTGTTGCTTTATTTCATTTGTGCAACATGTGCAGCTGCAACACAACTGTCTAGAACTTTCAATGACTACATTATGATGCAGTGAAGTCCATGTTTGTGTACTGTCCATGACCTGTGGTAACAGTAAAGATGCTCATACAATCACAGTATTCAGTTGAATGCCCCGAGCATAGAGGTAGGTATCTGTATCACTATTCCTTTTTAGCTTGGCAGCCTCGCGTATCCTTGTATGCTGCAGACAGAAGGGCACATGGCTGTAGCAACCAAAAAAATTGGCATCATATCAACAAAGTCAACACAGCCACCCAGTCTAGCAGCAATGTTTACAATTGGAGCCAACTGGCTTCGCTGCCACGAGCGAAATCTCGGTCATGGCTGTTTCGCAGCAACTCTGCTACCATTGAGACCAACGAGCTTTTTTCTTGTAGGATGCATAGATGGAAAATGACATTAAACTGCTGTAGCTTGACTCTTAAAGGAAGACGAGTACACAGCCGCGTGAAATACAGCTTTACTCCTTACCTCGTACTGTGGTTCATCATCCCAGTGGCTGAATGCGTCAGGTGCCGGTTCGGTATTTTCCTCACTCTCAGCGGGGTCTGGTGTCGGCAATAATTTTAATTTCATGCCAAAATTTCATTCAGGCCCGTTCACTTTCTAAGCCTGAAATAACCGATGAGCAGTGTTACCTCTCTTGCACTGTACGATTCAATGCGTAAACTAAATACTTCCCGTTATATAGTAATCCGAGGGAGCACCCATGTACGAGAAAGCAATGAAGCTGAGGGATGGGCCACATGTATGAACTATGGACACACAATACATGTTCATAGTTCCATTAATCCTTAGGGCAGGTGCATATCTACATCTATCCCTTTTATAACACTGCACATAGTCCGAAATTTTGCCACACTTATGACAATTCTTTGCATATATTTTCAAGAAAATAATGGTACAGGGCGATAAACATGCCGGTACTTGCATAGCATTAGTATTAAATCTTTTGAGTTTAGCCTAGTCTAGGGGTGCATTATCACGAGGTCAGAGTACAGGTTTCTTTCACTCGAGAGCACATTACATACCCTGCATGTGCACGCAACATGAACACCTAATGGAAGCATGGCGCCTGCGATATGTTTCTTTTTTTTCCTGTCTATTATGGCTCATGTTATGCCGCTTACAGAATGCACGTACGCTCCTTCACTGACATGCGCAAGTATCCGAGACTCGTAGGCAAATTCAGTTGCTTCAAACGCGAGCACAAATTAAAATGAATAAAAAAAGCCCGAAATCTCACCGAAGGTATGCTAAGCACTCACGAGGAAATGATATTTTACGACGGCAGAAAACCTTTTTGTCATACTAAACCCAATTTTATCTTTCACATCACCGTACAACTGCTGATGCCAAGAATACCTCGGGAGCATCCAAAGGTGAAGCACACAGGCCCGGGGCACACCGGCGGCTTCATAAATCACTGCTTCCGACACTTTTATCTTGCAGATTAGCGCACGGCACGACCCCCCCTCAACAAACACAGGTAAAGGCGACTAGAGGCACTACTCACATCGGTACAGGTGAGCAAGGTCGCGAAAACAGCAACAGCCCTCCGGAGCAACTCAGCCGGGCAACGGCAAAGGTCCCCTCACACTCGTGGATAGCCAGCATCCGCTACACGTGCTCTACGTTGAGCGGGTGCACTCGCGTACTGAGGTATTTTAACTCGCATTAAAAAGAGGAACCTAGCTGTACAAACGCCGACCGGAACTGGCATGTGAGAGCTGTCCTTTTGGGATTACCGGAACGACGTACAACTTACGTCATTGAACCACACCCGCGTCGCCTTGTGGCGGTTTATTTAAACGTAGGTATGTTCGCCATTCGTAGTGGAAAAACTTTATTGTCCGGCAAATTAGTGGCCCAGGCTCAGGTCTTCCATGTCGGGACGTCAAGGCCTTGCCTCACCGCTACTTCACTTCACCATTGAAGCTGCGTAGTAATTAAGGTGGCGTCGTTCAAACACTCGAGCCATACGAACGTCGTTCGTAATGACGATAACGCCTTATTTCTTTCTTATAACCGTCACAACTTTAGGTTTTGTGTGGGTCGGGGTGCCCGTGCTGACGACACAGCAATCAATGCGGCATATTTAGATTGCCGCCCACGCTGCATTTAGAGCACGCGGCAGGAACTAAGTAAGAACGGTACACAATCATTACGTGCGTGCGTGCAGCTGATAAAGGACGTTGCTGAACGATACGGCTTGGCGGCAGGAACTAGGTAAGACGTGACTGAACGATAGGGCTTGAACGTCATGCGCTATATAATGGCCACGTATTTCTCCAGAATATATATGGATATTGGTCTTTTTCTTTATTTATGTGGGACGGAGTCCGACAGTTCCTTCACGTATACTCGAGAGCATGTTTGTATAAGTACGTGTATTCGCACAGGCGGGTACCTCTCTTTTATTTGGGGGGAAGGGTGGGGTGGAGCCTGGAGGGGTCGGTATTCGTGTGTGGCCTTGTGCGCGCGTGGGGTGTTTAAAAAAATATGCCCGAAAAAACCTAAAAAGTAAGGCGTAAGTATGATACATGCTCGCTGTGTTCATAATTTACGATGATGAGAGACACAAATTACCACAGTAATTGAAGAAATTAATATAATAAATTTTGTGGTTAACGCAGGAGCGGATCCAGCCGCTCACTTTAGGGGGAAGAGGTAACGCTATAGATAATACCTCATGGGGGGCGTGGTCAAAACTTTTTGTTTTTACTAGCAGAAAACCCCTTTCATAGCATGAATACTGTTAAGGTGTACGTGTCCACAGTGGTTTCACTCATTTGTCCTAGTTGGCGATGGGAAATGGACTACGAGCACTGAAGTGAGCTAGGGTGGGGGGTGATCACCCCTATCCGCCACTAGGTTAACGTAGGCAGGTGGCTGGGTGAAATGGGAGAAGCAGCTTTGAAATTTCAAAAAATCAGCCACTTGTAAGTTTAGCGGAGTGAAGTACGTCTGACCAGCTTCGCCGGAAAAACCGAATCGGAAGTGTGGCCGGGATTTTCTTCAAAGATGTCCAAAAAATTCGATAGGTCCCACGTACATTGGGGATCGTCCCACGTACATTATGCGAAGCATGTGGAGGGAAGGTGACCGTGTTGTAATTTTTTTATTGAGCGACACGTTATGAAATCCGCTAAATATATATACAAATGTTGCACGCACAGACAGAGTTGAGATTTGAGATTTATTTATTTTCTGTACGTGCAACAGAAAAAACGAAGCAAAAGCAAAAGGCTACATAGCCTGACGGAGGCTTTTGCTCCGAAATACAGTCTGGCAAAATAAAATAAAAACTAAAAATAACATGTCATACACAACTTAGCCGAATTAGAGAACATCATTATATACAGATACAATTTGCAAATTATGATCACACATGTAACCATTACAAATATAAAGAAAGAACAGGACAGTAAATAGTAATGAAATACCTAAAAAACATCGCAATATATACAATAGGTGAGGTAAGGAAAGCATCAGGAGACACATACATTCCTAAAAAACAACAACAAAAGGACACAAATAGTGTACTCTAAGCAATTGGGACACAGAAAGTAATAAATAATCCAAATTTCTGTATTAAGTGTATTCAATACAATTATAAAGAAGAAATTCCTTGAACTTATTTTTGGGAGTTTTCTTATTTAGGTCAAGTACGTCACCCAGTTGTACCAATTCTTTGCAACGATGCCAACAGGAACACGAGTATTAGCAACGCCAGAAGCGATAAATATGAAGCGCTGGTGCTCAACTTCAGTGCATATCACTTAACTGCAATTGACGTTTCACGAACATCAGGGTCTATTTGCAAAGTGAGCTCCGCAACCTGGCGTGGCTCTGTGGTAGAATGCATTAGTGCCATGCAGGATGGTTGGGTTCGATTCATTCGTCGGGTCAACGCTGCCGATTGTCAGGTTTTTCTTAAAACTCACGCGTTGAAATCGCCCTTGTGCGTTCTCCCGTCCGCGGGCATGCGCCACTGTCTGGCGGGAGGTGTTTAACGACGTGCGCGACGGGATTGTGATTTATGTCTTGACCAGCGCGTCATATTCGTCAAACCGTCTATTTTGGTTCACGCCAAATTAAGGGGGTGGTCACTGCATGAAGCACCTGCAGACGTAAGCGGCTAGATGTATAGATACGCAGATAGACGCCAAAAGCGCTTGAAGTACGCAAAGAAATGCTTCGCACTTAATTACATCATCCATGGACCGACTTCACTTCGTGGATGTGTGGACTGTGCTTGCAGCGCGTAATCCTGGTTGTCTGCTAGTTGCACTTACCGGCGTTCTATATATAGTTTCGGTTTTGCCGGCAAACTTGGTCAGATTTATCAGTACACCGTAACAATTTCCAGAAGCGGCTCTTTCGCAATCTCAGACTGGCAGCGGACCCAGTTAAAATAAACAATTGGAACCAATTGGAAATATCAATGGGTCCAAATGGAAATAGTCATTTCCAATTGGACCAAATCGTATAACCAGCAGGACCAATTGGAATCTTCAAATGGTTCATCTACTTCCAATTGGGCCAAATGGAATCTCCAATTGGGCCATTTGGAACAATTGGAATTGCCAATTGGTCCACTAGGATCAAATGGTATAACCAAGAAGACCAATTGGAATTTTCAAATGGTTTGCCTACTTCCAATTGGGTCATTTGGATTGCCAATTGGATATGCTCACTCCCAATTGGGCCAAATGGGATTTGCAACAGGGCCAACTGAAAAAAAATGAATTGCCAAATGGTTCAATTGGATTTGTTCACTTGCATTTGGGTCAAATGAAATTTCCATTTCTAACTCAGCCATGTGAAACAATTTAATTGAAAATGGTTCAAGTGGGTTTACTCATTTCCAAGTGGACCAAATGGGCTTTTTTTCAACTAGGCCATTTGAATAATGTGCAAATGCCAAATGGTTCAATCAAAAATGGTTGCTTTTAGTTGGGCCATAAGCTTCCCTTGGAAATTCGCATGCACAGTTTGGTCAGAAACTTGGAGTCGCTTTGAACTGTTCCGTTCATTTACTTGCAAAATGTTAAAAAATTCCAAGGGTCTATTATACCACTGCTAAGATGACCTGAAAGTGCTAATTATTAATGTTGTTTTAAGGACATATGTCAGAATCCATCGAACCGTTCGGCTTTTATCTCATTTTGTGCTTGTCAAGTCTCTTTTAGCATATATTGTACAACTTTTTGGCCCACCACACAATCTACTAGGTTTTTAGTCAGTCCGTTGAGCGCCCCTTCGGCATTTTAGTTCTTCGTGGGCACTAGCAGGCCAAATGACACTAATGGCATTTTTTAAAAGTTTTGAAAGCCACGTAAGTTCCGCAAAGACAAACTAAGTTACACAGCTCATGTGCATGGAGCTACTCTTGCGAAAAACAGCATTATATCCTTTTGTCATGCATGCACTACAGGGAACTTTATTCACAGCTTTGCGTGCCTCGGGATAGTGAGAGCAGTGCAAAAATGTTTTTGCTTGAATGTGATTACAGCTAGTTTTATTCAAGGACACTACAATAGATTAGACCTTTTTTCTGAAAAAATGTTTCTTGGTACAATTATTGCAAACATAAGGCAGTTACATCAATCTAAATGGTACAGCTGAAAATAGAGCAGTGCAAATTTTTGGCATATAACACCGAATTAATATTCAAAGGCCATAAGCAGTGGAGGCAGTTTCAGGCATGTATATAACAAAAGCACACAATCAGGTCACACAAACGTTTATTAGTACAAAAAGTACAACAAAAGTAAGCAGCAGACACTCCCTTTGTATCTATCTTGGTGCATTTTTTTCACAACACTTGCAATACAACATCAAGGTTCCAGAGCAATGAAACTCAATCACCAATACTAGTAAGGTGTTGTCGGCAAAATCATTTTTCACTGAACTTCAAGCAGTAGCAATTGTATGCCAGAACAACAAGAGAATTAAAACAGTCCTCCCTATAAAAATACGAATGAACATAACACAAAAATTTTCATTCAATTACTGCAGTTTAAACCTGAGCCCCCATGCTTTTAAACAAATGCCTTAAAGGGGTACTGACACAAAAACATTGGCCTCGCATTTTTCAGCTGCAATGTGTTGCTGGGGGCCTGTTAGTCATGACACGACACATAATTTGCTGCAGCACGGGACAGATAATTACAGGCCCCTGACAATTGACCACTTTCAGTATCAGTTTGAAAGAGCTCCAAAAAACGAGAAGCCACCAGGGGCAACTATCGCTACCTAGAGTATGCAGCTCTTGATCAAGTCAGCACAAAGAACTGTGACACACTTCTGTACAGTCCACATCAAGAATTACTTTCGAATAGTAAACCTGACTGCAATGTCGCCAAACACAAAACTTTCAAAGCGTGTGCCACAGCGAAGCACTCCCAAGCAGCCGCCAAGAAGTATAGACTCCGATAACAAACGCAACAAAAAAGGCAGCTATGATGTCATCATAACTTGTTTTATTGACTGCAGCATGGTGACTGAAGGGAAGTAGGGGGTCTTCAAAGGTTTCCCTTCGAGGGTGTCAGTGGCAAGATGCAAACTTCCAAAATCGATTTAAAATACCTTCCAACCTATATTTGCAGTTGATATTTTGCAGATGATATACAAATGCTCACGGGAATCGACCTTGCAGGCTGTCTCAGCCACAAAATTTTGTCAGGACCCCTTTAACCAGTGGGCTACAAACCCATTTTTCTTTCCTTGATTATGGTATTTAATAAAATGCATATTAAAAAAAATAGCACATACAATATGATAGTTGCAATGTTGCAATAACATAGCGACAATGAGCAGTGCTGAAATCATAATTTTACCGAACTTCAAGCACTAGCAATTATATGCAAGGACAAGAAGAAAAGAGTATATGTCACTTTGTGACTTAGGACAATCATAAAAATACAAATGAAAAAAACAACAACAAATTTTCACTCTATTAGTGCGATTTAAACCCGAGTCCCTATGCTCCCTAAGCAAATGTCTTAACTTCCTTGATTATGGCATTTCATAAAATGCACATTGAAAAAAGAATATACAACATATAATACAACAGTTACAATGACGCAATCACATAGTGACAATTAGCATACAAGCCCTTCTAAAGAAAAACTCGAATGCTCATATAATGTGCCACATACCAGTTAGGAGAGCTCTCGAGTTGTACAGAAAAAGTGGTAAGGATAAGCACTTCACCAAGATGGGATACCAGTTTTATCTAGTGTCAATTTAATCATAAATATCCTTAGCACATCTGAACCATATGAGCATGCCGAGTCCCCTCAGTGCAAAACAAATAGACCATTTTCAAGCAATCCCAGAGCCCTCGCAGGCATGGGAAGCACTATGGGAAAAGTGTGTACGTTGAATCGGTCAAACGCGCCAGCTGTTTTCGATCACCCGCTGCTCGTTGGTGCCGTGGGAGCACCGAACAAAAAAGAAAAATTAAGAGGCATCCCCAAATGTTGACTATTACATCCAAAATACTATACATGTCTGAACGCACCTGCATGTATATCTACACATTAAATGCTAAAGGAATGATACAGTCGGCACGCGAATGAATGATCACATGCCGATACATAAGTCAAAACGTGCTATCGTGAGCAGTGGGAGCTGGAACACCAAATCCATAATTATAAATGATTACTTGTTCAACGATTAACAATTAATTGTCCATGATCGGGTTTAACAAAACAGCAGAAAGGTTTTACAGTGTTTAGGTACAGTGATTATTTTATTTTAATTCACAAGTGCTCACTTCTTTGCACTGTGCAAAGAAGTGAGCACATTCTAAATGCGTTTAAAAAGGAACGGAACTAGAATTTATTTGTGAGGTTCCTTGCTATGATAATTTGCTGTTTCTTGGTACCTGATTTTAGGTTGCACGACTGGTTCATCGAAACCAGTGTCTTAATTTCATGTCAGAGCATTCGAATATTGCTAAACGAGGTATTGTAACGTCATGCTACACACGGCATCAAAAAAAAAAACTTGCTCACATAAAATGAGCAGTAGTTTCCAGCTACAAATCGATTGCCTCAAAGAGGCAGGGGATCCTGTGCATTGTTGCATCTGTCTGCAAAAATTGGTTGGCAAGGCTAAGAAAGATAAATATGGATGTACTTTGCCCGTGAATAATGAAGAAGCTACAAATATTTGAATTAATTGATATATGTAAGAGAATTTGTATCCCCTTTTTTGTCCTGCTTTTTATTTGCTCTAGTACAATCCCAACTTGTAGTTATAGTGCCAATGAAGGTTAGTAGACACGTATCGTTCGTTACACATATGGTGGAAGCCCCGCCGCGGTGGTCTAGTGGCTAAGGTACTCTGCTGCTGACCCGCAGGTCGCGGGTTCGATTCCCGGCTGCGGCGGCTGCATTTCCGATGGAGGCGGAAATGTTGTAGGCCCGTGTGCTCAGATTTGGGTGCACGTTAAAGAACCCCAGGTGGTCGACATTTCCAAAGCCCTCCACTACGGCGTCTCTCATAATCATATCGTGGTTTTGGGACGTTAAACCCCACAAATCAAATCATCACATATGGTGCAAGCAACACACACGGCCGTTCAGTGATTGTATCTTATTTTATTAAATGCGGACTATACTTTCTATAGAACTCTTCAAAATCAGAACCTCACATTCTACTCGTAGACAGTGTCAGTGGACATTGGTTCCAAATGTAGGACTGCTCGAGCGTTTCATAGGCAACAGAGTGTATCTATTTTATTTCATTTTTTGCCATAAAGGAAAACAAAAGGGGGATGACACTTCTGAGCCACTTAAAAAATCCTATAGTGAGACTGATGGAAATAGTCGAGAAGCCCTCGCAGCTGAACACTGAAGTTCGCAATTGAATTACGCAGTAATATGTTGCACCTAGCCAAATTCAAGGTCTCTAAGAAGTCCTGGAATGACGCAAGCGGTAAAGCGTGAGGCCCGCATACTTCTTGCCGTTGGCTGCTCTGGCATACCAACTTTACCCGTGAGTGCTTCCGCACTTGTTAGTGGCGATGGTGTGCTTGAAAATGGTCTATTAGAATTGCACACCAGATTTGAAAATTTACATTGTGAACGAGCTAGGCACGGGTGAAATGAATATGTTCGGGCCTACTTGCATGTGTGCACAAACACTGAAAATTTCTGATGCTGATACAAGAGTTGTTGTTGCTGCTTCTCTTTGAACCTTCACCAAATGTTCCATCACTAAGGTGCTATATTTTACTGCTGAGCAGTGGAGGCGCCTGGCTGCAATGTACACTTCGCCTTGTTTCATAAGAATTGTTTCTATAACCGCATATGATTGGTCAGCAAGGCGTACGACAGAACTGTTAGTCTTTTTTTTTGACGAGTAGTTATGGCTCGTGTATACTGTCCCTTTCATAAGCATACGGGTGTACTGCACAAGATCTGTAGAAGCATCACTTCTGTATGGGACACCCCTACCAAAAAGGCGAATGTCTTCAGCAACAACTGTCTTCTGTGTGGCTCTTTTGTCGAGCGACATACAGTAGTCAAGCACTCTCCTGTCTGTTGTTATGCTTGATAGCTTGTCGATCAAGTCCTCAACTTGATGTGCTCTACAAATTTGGTGTGGTACGCCATTTGCAGCTTTTACCATGGACTTTAATGCGCCATTGCCAGCTTCAAACGGGAATGCCGAATGCGCCCACAGTGGGCCCCAGTGCTTGACACTTTTTGCAATGTGCACAAGTTGATGTAGGTTAAATGTCATGCATTTTTTCCCATATATGGCTTCTGCCATGACGTGAAACTCCAAAAGGAGTTCTTCTGCTCGCTGAAAGTGTGACAAACTTATGTTACGTGACAGCAGAATGTGAAGCACCTCAACAAGGCAAGCCCAGTGACTGATGCAAGATTTATTCAAAATTCCTTGCAGCACTGGCAGGCTGTAGAAGAGCACCCAATTCTCAAACTCCTTGGCCTTCCACCACTTTCTTTCTTTTGTTGCTCTTGGCAACCGGCGCACTTCTCTAGGAGGAGCCAGTGCTGTCAGCCTTTCATCAATCGTTCTTTGATGCTTCCCAATATAGAAATCACACTGTGCATCAGCCATCCACATCTCTAAAAACTGCCTCGCCACTCCCAACAAAATACTATGCATATAATCGGGGACAAAACCCCAGACTATATCAAAATGTGGCAAGTTTAGAAGTGGAGAAACTGTCTTCACTCCTCTTTCAGAATGATCCTGTTGCAATGCAGTTTCTGCATCTTCCATAATTTCTTGTTCAGAACGCTCTGGTGGCTCATTCTTCTCTACTGGGTACCTGGTAGTGCCTGCAATGCGTTCCCCCTTTTGCAGACACCAGTTACACCCATAGTATGCATTAAATTGCATGACCCCTTGCATGGGGGCTCTTGCCACTGAATCAACTGCACAGCAAATGCAATAAGCCTTGAACAGCTTCGGCTGTCCTTCATGATCAAGAACAAAGCCATTCTGTGCCAAACCTTCCATTTTCTCTACAAACACATCAAGAAAAATGCTCATATCTGGCTTTTTCTTTCCAAACCAAAGAGCAGCCAACACAAGTTTGTCCCCTCTTTGCATAATGGGCACCTCATTCACCAGTAGCTGTATAGGCCAAATTGAAGTGTTGCTGGATGAAAATAGTGGTGTGCCATCTGCATTTAATGTAAAGCTAATCCTGTGCCCTTCGTCTACTGTAGCAGAAACAAATTTGCGATATAATTCTCCATCACAAATATCAGAAAGGTTACTGCTTTGACTTAAGGGCTTTGTCAGGTCAAGAAAGCTGCAATTCTTTAAAACCTTTCGAAGTTGAGAGGGGACATCCAATAGGACAAAAAATGATTCGCTGTTTACTGAGGAAGCTAGAGCCCAGCCACATTTTTGACAATGACTCGACTGAGCATAGGATTGTGCGACCTCGTGCACTGTCGAACATTTACCACAAATGAAATGAAAACTCATCTCGGTGCCATGCTCTGAAAAAAGCTTGCCAAGCTGGTATCGTGAATGTGGCAGAACAGGTCGTTCAAAAAACATGTTGACCATTTCAATCAAACTCACCATTGCTGTAAAAGACAAATTACTTTTTATGGCATGTTTAAATATCATCAAAAGCATCTCGCCTTTTGAAACGACAATCTTTTCATTCAGGACCTCCTGAAACAAATCTCCAAGTTGTGTCCTGTTTGTGTCGGCATCGGTTGACAAGTTTCCATTGAAAGGTCCCTCACTGTCTATGCCATCAGCCACATCACACACTTCACTGTTACATTCAGATAGAAACACGCCCCGAGTCACGCTGTCCACAGTATCATGTTGAGTGCCCTGCAGAAAAAATTCATTGTAAGGTTTACATGAATACAATTATTATGTGGAAGCATACCATTGTTGTAGGGTCAGTTGTGTCATCACAACTGCCAAAATCTGTGTTGTCATCATCACTGATGAAATGATTTGCACCACATGGATCATACACAGTGGCGGCACAGTCTCCACTGTAATCACCTCCATCATCTATATCTTGCAGATCTCTCTGTCGTTCACTTCGATCACCCGGAATGGCTGGCTGCGGAGATGTCTAGACAAAAAAAAAATGCATTTAGATAAATCATAAAAATAAATAGCAAAGAATATACTAAAAACATATTTGTCTCTTGCAAATTTTTACACGACTAAAGGATATATACTGTAACTCTCTGTAAAACAAATGTTGCGCCCCCCCCCCCCCGCGCGTGCTTCTTTTTCTAGGAAAACCAGCTCCAAGAAAAGGACCCAAGATTTCAATCGTAACGTTGTGGTAAATGAGGCTCAACAGTTTCTCTAATTAAATTTAACTGTGCCTCTTAATTAAATTGAGCACGCATTCTCGAAATCATTAAGCCAATGCTTTAGGAAATTATGTTTGTAGGTGCACTTTCCAGCACGCGTGCACGCACCAACACAAACGTACGTACTTGTTACATTCAACGCACTGCGTACAATATTTGAGACGAAGGCATCCATCTACGTACCAGCGTTCTAGAACATAGGCTGCTCGCTCCATCGGAATCGCTGCCCATCGTCGTCATTATTCGCATGCTGCACAGCACTGTCCGCCGCCAACACCGCAGCGGCCATCGATGTCGCATTTTGCGGTACCGTGTACTCCGCTTGACCGACGGGCGGCCGCGAATCCAGCGGACCTTCATCCGAACTTTTATTGTGTGAGCCATCCTTTATGGATTCCTGCGCGGCAAGATTATTGAGATTTAACAAGGACATTTTTTGCCGATAATCTGATAGAGTCGAGACAATTAAAGAAGTTTACTTACAGTTTTAGCGAGCCGCAGCCTAGCTGATGAGTCTGTTGATCTGGGCACACTGCATACACTGCTTGGATTCAGATACTTTTTATACCTTCCGCGCTTTTTCCGTTTCTTCTGCGGTTCCATCTTGCTAATATGTGGCGGTGACCGCTATGCGCTCGTCTATGTGTAAAACTTGAATGCGCTCTGACCACCACTTGCTCTACACGCTAGATTGACCGACCCACAGAACACTTGCCAGAACACCGACCCACGCCACAGAACGACCACGCTACCACAGTCCTGCGGCCGCAAACATACCAAACATACGTTTGTTTACAATAGCTCACCGCAAGTGGTCAGTGAACGCAACCTAAAAAAGAAAACGTTTTTTTCTTGGCATTTATCACGTCACAAAAGCCGAAAAAAATTGTTTTCGACGTCTGCCGCGCTCACGGAGGCCTCCATGGCCGCGCTGCTGCGTGCAACGAGCCAACAAGCTCAACAATGGCCTCAAAATTGGCGTAACTTTTTTATTTATGGGGGATTTGAATGCCAAATAATAAGTTTATCAAACTATTTTTCAACAGCAATAACATTTTATTTTAGCATCAGTGTCAGTGTCTAACTTATTTTGCTTTTTTAGTTCTAGCTGGGCGCCATCCTTGTCACTTCAGGACGGCCTAACCATGACCTACTACACTCCTGACCTGTTCAGATAGCGGGGTTCCTATGGGAGCGCGTGTCCCCGCTCTCGTTCAATCGCTCACCATTGATGGCGCTACCTATAACCTGTTCGTCTGTTTCTTTACGGTTGTTTTGTAGGCGCTGGTATAAGAATGCCTGCATTCTGTAGTGAACTGGCGGCATATATGTGACTATTTCTTCCCATACATTGCTGGTTAAGCAAGGTGTTCAGAGCGCTTGAGTATTTATAGCACACTGGTTGACAAACGTGGGAACCCGTAGATTTACACGATGTAGGGCAGCCTATGCGTGGTAGCGTGCATTTTATTGCAAAAAAATTCTGAATGTCTTTTAGTATTATTATTTCTGAATAATTCTAAATTTTGGATCATAAATACGCACTACGAGTGCTTTGTTGGTCAAAATTTGACCACAAAGAGTGAAGATGACGTCAGCGAGCAGGTGCTGACTAGCGCCACGCCGCTCGTAGGTGACGGCCCTAGCGGCAGAAGGTATGAACTAGAACGTGGGCGCTGGAAGAGGTGCTCTCTGGGCAGGTCAGGAGTGTAGTAGGTCATGGGCCTAACTAGCATCAACATCAATGAGCTTGCAGCAGCTTTTCGGAAAAAAACGTGGTAATGGTGGCATCGTACTGCTCGAGAACGTGTGTAGTGTGTTCTGTGTGTTGTGCGTGATTGTCTGCGGTGTTGGAATCGGAACGTTGCAGCGATGATTACTCACGCTTACGTTCGATACCAGGACGACAAACATTTGGCAATCGTGCCAGTGGAAGACATAAAAAATTTCAATCCGAATGAGGATTATTCGACAGCCTTCTTTATGGTCAAATGGACCGATTCCACCGGCACATGTGCCTACTACCGCGCAAGAATTTTGCGGGTTGGAGGTAAGTTTGTGCATTTTTAAGGCTGCATTGAATTAGTTCGATTGTTTCGTGCTCCACGCAGCAACGATGTGACGTGCGATAAATCGATCGTGTATACGTCAGTGCAGGGCGATTTTCATCGAAGTTCGTGCAATTCGGCAAAATTAAAATTACGTGCCCCGTTTAATGTAGGGGGCTAGAACAGGCAGATGCATGAAAAAACGTAAGTGAGCTAGGCGCTCTAGGTTTCTTTGAACGCACAAATTGTAGAACTTCCTAATTATATTTGCGTACACTCACGTGTACACCCACTCTTTGTCATATACCCAGGTAAATATGGCGTGCACTGTGGTCATTTATGTGATCAAACGACATCAAGCATTTAATTGATTCAGATATATAGCCATATTAAATTCGAATGTACACGCGAAATTATGTGCACACATGAATATATTTCTTGATGGTTCACCAATCTTTTAGTTTGCCTTTTCAAACACGTGAGCTTGTGTCATTTGCTTATGTAAAGAGCTTTAACCTTTATATGTATGTATCACAATCTGTTGAGACAGATACGTTTTTCTAGGTTAACATTTCTTGCTACAATCATATTGCTCTCTTGGGCCATGTTGCTTTTATGGTAGTCTTCAGTTACACCGTTTTTCTAGCTTACGACTTGTACTGTAATAGAATGTTGTGTATTCCAGAGTCGGAACAAGACTTGAAGGAAATTGTGTCCCGAAAAAGGGTGCGGGTGAGGCCCCTAATTGAAGATTCTGATCAAGCCAGCGATGGCGACAGCAATGTTGCACCATCGAAGGTATGGTTCACCCTATATGTAATTGCTTGACCAAGCATAAAAGAAAATATTGCCCAGTATTTTATTGCTCATGTTTTATTTTTTAGGAACAAGACAAGCCCTCCGAGAGTAGGGAGCGGCTTTTAAAAATTCTACAAAAAAAGAAAAAAGCTGTGAAGGTCTCACCCTCACAGGAGGCTGAGCTGAATGAGCTCCAAAAAAAAGTTGCAGAAATGCAAAAAAAAATAGATGCTCAGAACGAGGAACTCGTAGAGCTTCGAGGGCTGAACAGAGATCTCCAAAAGGAGCTCCTAGTCAAGATCAGAGAAGGCAAGTCTAATTGGTATATTATATATGAAGTGGTGGCACACACTCTTGGTAGAAGGAATATTCTGTAAACAAGAGTGTAAGAATGATTTAGCAAGTTAAGTTCACGAGGATGCTTTGTTGGGCTAGTTGGTATTGCATCATTAAACTCTACTGCGCATATACACGGGGACGAAGAATGAACTCACGAGGCATATAGTGCTGAACTACAACTGATGCTTAATTTCTGATGGAGCAAAATTATATGGACGTAAATAGCCTATGACAGCACTCTTTGGCCAAGCATCATCAAAAAAGTTTTACAAAACAACACACCATTTTACACACTGCCTATGGCTTATCAGCGTTCAAAAATTCTATGTCCATTCTTAGGTGTCGTGGAAGGGGTCCTCACACCATTTTCTTTCCTGCGATTATATGGGTATAGCGCACCACCACAAGGACACAGAGACACACACTTAGCACTAACTTGCAACTACTGTTTCATTTGCGATCACACATGCTATTTATACAATAACAGTAGACCGGTAAAACCTGGAAAAGATCATGTTAAGATACAGCAGATCTTTTTATGTCCTTGTGGTGGTGCGCTATACCCATATAAATGATGAACCCCAACCAACTAGCCCGGCAATGCGCCTTAGCATCTTTCCTGCAATCAATTTCATACACTTCTGACAAGTGTCCTGAAAGCTTTGCTTCCACAACGCTCTTAAGAAATGAGGTAGAATTTCAGAACATTGATAAGCCATAGGCAGTGTGCAAGGTAAGTGTAGTTTGCTTACTTTATTCTTTGCTAGTGCTTGGACTAAGACTGCTGTTATTGGCATGTTTGGTACATATAGGTCGTTCCATCAAAAATGAATAATCAGATGTAGTTTAGCGCTATGTCTTGTGTCCTTCCTTCGTCCCCATCTATATGTAGCAAATGTACCTTCTAAGCGAATAACCATGTTCCAATGTTAGTTGGTTCACTTCAGTTTCTGATGTGCAATTTTCATGTAGGCTCCAGTAGATACAAAAGTGCAGAGCCTACTGCTCAGTCCCACAGCCCTGGCACCCCTCTGCCACACAGCATGGACATCACTCTTCCAGCAGTTAGCAGCACACCATCCCCCCCTTCATCACCCACCAGAGAGTGCCCACATTCTCCCTTGAAGGCGCAAGCTGGTGCATCAGGCGGTAGCTTGGTGAGATGTTTGAGACTCAGTTTTATTTTAGAAAAAGCTGTGCTTAGTGCCTACATAATGACAGCAATCATATAGTAACTACACTTGAAATCCTCAGCTCATAAGCCTGGCCTAGTTCTTTGACAGGTGTATGTTTTTCTTTGCAAGTGATCCGTTCACTTCCTCATGTTCCAGTTACAGCCCACAAACCATGGTGTATCATTGCCCTAGTGCACTGTAAACCACTAAGGCTTCAATGACTCAGCTGCAGTGTTTCTTCGTGAAATTTGAAGGAAAGCATGCATTAGTTTTATGTGATAAGCAAGAAGCTGTTGTTCAATTACATGCGTTTATTTGTGAACTTCACACAGAATAGTTCTGCTCAATTGAAAACCTTTATATATGGTACATTAAATTTAAGCATTGTGAATGGCACTCATGTGTTACTGCTGCTTTTATTTTCTGCAGGTTGACATTGGACAAGGGCTGCGAATTCCGCTGGAAACATGGCGTCGTGTGCAGGCTCGGGACAAAGATTCTTTGTTCATTAAGGATCTGCTGGTGACAATCTGGGATCCAGCTCAGCTACAAGGACGATCATTGCAAGGTAATTTCCAGTACTTTGAACTGCCAGTAATGCAGTGTTTAAAATTGCTTAATGTATAATGTTCTGCAGGCAAGCATTGTCCTCGTTTCCCAAATCGGCCGAGAAAGGATCCATTGACACCATGGAAGGTGTCTGTCATGCGAAGTGAGTATCAACATATATCCCATTTCGTCAGTGTGTGAGCTCATAAATGGTGTTCTAATGAAGCACCAATAACTAAGTTACCTCACTTTGCACAGTTTACAGTGCTGAAGTTCAACCAAGACCCAGTACTATGCACATATATTACAGCGAAAGCTGTTGTGAGATCACAACTCAGGTCTTGCGCGAACATAGCGAAAAAAACTAATGACACAGTGGGGCTCGAACTCTGGTCCACTGGGTGCCAGCCCAGTATTCTGCCACTGAGCCACGCCGGAGCTTGGGACTTGTTGGCAAACTTGCCTTAGGCAGGCTTGATGTCGAGAAAGCAATTGCGTTAATACGACTTATAAAGCGTTTTAAAACAGCGAAAGAACAAGCAGTTGTCGCACAATGTGAACAGCGTAGTAAGTGGGTCATCCAATGCTCCAACCCATTACAAAATCTTGTTTTTGTTGAGCTATTAACTGTGGCGCATACCCATTTTAGGCATAATTCCTCATCGTTGTCAGTCACTGCATAAATTGGCACAAAATTCCTTGCAAGTGTTTAGCGGATACCACGCTTCTCAGAAGAATGACGAAAAACAGCATAGCAAATGCTGGCCTACTACCCAAATAAATTTATTAATAATGACCTAGTGGGTATCAAGCAAGTGTGCTTGTACTAGTTACCAATGAGTGTTTCGAAAAGGCTCTGAAAGGTCGCTCTTCTAGCTTTCGCTGTGACTGTGCTGTGCCTTCCGCACAGATCTGGTGTTTTTATAGATACCTCTCCCTGTTTGCAAATAATGTGACGTCACTATGAGCACTGTGCCCACCATTCCTTCCTACGGCGCTGGGGCTGGTTGACAAGAAAGTTCCGCTAGCGGGATCTTTCTACATACTAGCAGGGCTGCATGTGTCTGCATTCGTCAGGCTGAAATTTTGGTGAATTGTTGTAGGCTGCCATAGATGGCAGCCATTAAAAAAACATTTTTCCTCTTCAAAAGCAAACGTATTCACGGTGACGGATGCTTTGAGAAATATTGTAATGGTATAGACCTAAATGTACCCAATTTTCGTTGCGACATGTGCATCGCAGTTTTAAACGAGGCACAGCATTGGCTGCAGCAAGGTTTTGAGCTGCTGTGCGAGAGGTTATGAAGAAAATTCTCACTCGTGCCGCAAAATTCTGACCGAAGATGAATGGGAAAAGAAACAAGAACAAACAAGAAAACACTTTGTCGTGTGTTCGGCTGAGGTTAACAAATCCTTGTGAAAATTAAAGCAAAGTTGTCAGCTACATTCCTCATACCCCTCTGAAAATTTATGCATTTTTAAACTCTTTAACTTAATTACATACGTTATCTTTTGCACAGTCACATCACTGCATCTGATGCATACAAGGTATTCGCATACTTACATTGTTCCCTTAAGACCTAACACACAAACTTCTAGTGTGCATCTTCACTTCATGAATATCGAGCAGTAAAGGTACTAAGTATATGTGAAACAAGAATCTCTGCCTTTTACATGAAGTCATATGAGGCCTCTGATAAAACGAGTTATACCTTTATTGGGTTTGTGTACTCGCTGGGGCGAAGCGTATATTTAGCTTTACCAGTGGTATCTTTCAGCCCGGTGATCATGCAATTTTTTTCCTGCACAGAGCGCAAATGCTGAGATGTACAGACTCGCAGATGACCGTGTCAAATGCATATTTACCTTCACTAAAATCTTGAATCAAGTTCTGTAGACAACCGGTCGCTGCCACCAGCCCAAAACAAGCGCCTATGTTTTTGCAAACAAGCCACATCGTTATTCACCCTGCACGTACCACACACAATCTTCTCAGGTTCACCTTTGCAGATGTCAAGATGAACCGATATTGTTGATGCCTTTTAACGTACACTACACTCCACAATAGAGTGCACATTTTCCAAGACGATGCCGCTTTTCCTCGCACAGGCCACCACGTGTGTTCACTTCTTCAAGATAAACAGCCAGCGTGGCAAATATTTCATCACGCAGTTTACCACACAGCTAGATGTTCACTGACATGTACTACAGCTGATGTCGCCATTGTAACATGAAGTTAGGCTTTGAAAAAAGAAAGTAAAGAAAAAAACTTTCCCCAAACATCGCACGACCGTACTGCACTGAGGCACCAGAGGTAATGCTTCGCCAACCACACCTTCCACGTGCGCTAGCGACGTCGCACTGTGATGTACCCTGGTAGAGGTCTATTCTTCTGGGACATTTCTTAATAGTATCACTCATGATGTATGCAGTTTATGAGGCGAAAATACATAATGGTGAATTTCATAGATGGTTAACTGATATTACATTTAAAATCTGTTTTAAAAAAATTTCTCACGATAACTTCATGAATAGATTCATTAGTTCTATATTCTGCATTGTTTTTGTGTCATTTATATCCAAAATGCTTTGCTACCGAAGTAATAATGAGTGCTTTTGATATCTTTTCTGCTATGAGATGCCATTTTGACACCACTGAAGATGCTACCTAAAATTTTCATGTGCAGCTGCCTAAAAACAAAGCGTATTTTTTATTCTATAATGGATTCATTTAGCTTTATGTTAATAATTATACCTGTGTATCTTATATATGTTTAAATGCCTTTTTTTAACAGCCTGCTACAAGCGTCGCTTGGAAAAGCAAGGTTTCCCAGACAGTGCGGTCCAAACGCTCATGAAGCGAATGAACCATTATGTTGGAGAGAAAATCGCAGACATCGACAAGATGGCAAAGAGGTACACCAACCGCAATTTTGTTTTGCAATTTTTTTAACTTCAGTAGTAAACAAATTTTGGCTTGATAAGTTGGGGCTCTACTTCAATGTGTATTGAACCTAAAGTGCATTTAATTCCACTTTTCATTGTGAGCCACTTTTTTTTTAACTGTAATGAAACTAGCCTTCATGCAAATGCTGTTTGTTTATTGTTTCTGCAGGGTGCAGCGTGACTAACCAATGTGGCTGTAGCAAAGTGCTGGACCTGCATGGCAAGATACCGCATATTATGTTTGTAAATCAAAGATGTTCTGTTTTACAATAATTGCATTTTTGTCAAAGGTGTCTACATGCATTCATTAATCAATACGTCCTGTACCATTTGAGCCAATTGGCATATAAACAATTGGTCCAATTGGTTAGATGCCAATTGGTCATGCCATACTATACCATTTGAGCCAATTGGCATAAAACCAATTGATTCCATTTGTGAATTATACACAATTGGTCCAATTGGTGTTGGGCCAATTGGTGCACAACCAATTGGACCAATTGGTTCTATACCAATTGGTGTAAAACCAATTGGTGTAAAACCAATTGGTCCAATTGGCTCAATTGTGTACTAATTCACAATTGGAACCAATTGGACCAGGTGGAAATTTTCCAATTGGTTTCAATTGCTTTTTTTAACTGGGGACTCTTCACAGGAAGGTTTGCAATTATCGCATCTGACCTGACCGCCTTTTCCCACTAACTAAAAGTTGATTGAATTAATTACTATAATTACTGTCATAACGGATGTTTCTGTATTGCTGACTACAGTCCTTTTAAGATGTCTGCCGTTACAGAAGACCACAATCATAAAGGCAGCCAGGAAGTATTCTATTTCTATTAATTATTTTCGAACTCATTTCTTGAAACACTATAAATACGCATACAAAATGTATTTGGTGGGGTTTAACACCCCGCGGGTACACCTGCAATTTATACTCCTTACTAAAGAAAAAAAAACGAAGAGTGTTGGCGATTCCAGAACCAGGTTGCAATCATCCTAACAGATTCACGTTCGGTGTGTGCAGCTCTGACAACCTCTGAACAATCTCTTGCCCTAGCAGCGTTCCACACATTAGCACCGCCGCATTTAAAACTCCTCAAATTAGTGTGGGTTCCAGGTCACTGCGGATTACAATTAAATTAATTGGCAGATGCTTTGGCACGAGCATCACTCGATGGACCAGTAATTTTAGTACTTCCCGAGTTAGAATACTTATCAGAGGTTACAACCTCTGATAAGTATAAGTATGATAACGCCTCGGAATTTCCTATATCTATAGATATAGGAAATTCGCTATTTTTACAGATAGTTTAGAAAATATCACACAATGGACAGATTATCAGCTCCTCAAATTTTCATGGAAAGCCCAGTGGAGTCCGTCAAAAAAACTTGAAATTATAATCTCCAGATTCCGGTGCCGTGTCCCCCCATTAAGTTTTTATTTACACAGAGCTGGTCTGACACTTTCCCCCCTTTGTCCGTTCTGCGAAGAATCAGAAACTATTGAACATTATTTTGGCTCATGTCGTAACTATGCATTAATTAGGAAACAACTTTTAGATATTCCATTTGCGAAGCTAGGTTTAAATTTAACCACAGAAAATGTTCTAAGTTTTGGTGCCTCTGTTTTGGGAAATTGCCACAGAGATGCATTCGATGCGGTGTGTAATTTTATTCAAGACTCTAAACGTTTTTCAACATAAAGCCCACGCTAACAGATACTCAAAAAAAAAACGGGTCGAAAAGTAATTTTCCATTCTGGATAAATCCGTGACATAACAAATTAATTGGGTTTGGCAAAACCAGCTGTCGGTCGGCTCCCAAAATCAAGTTGTAGCTATTAGTGTCTACTTTGTTGTTGATTCTTTTTTCTCACTATCTAAATCTTTGGTTTCTTTCTTTTTTTAACATACTGTCTTCACTATAAAACTCCCCTCCCTTTTTTTTTCGTTGTAAGCAACAATGCAGTTGTCCATAGACTATATGTTCTCTTGGCCAATCCCCCAGAGTGGGTACGAGCCATGGATTAGAGGATACAAACAAACAAACCAGGTTGTAATGATGCGTATTCCCCGGGCCGTACAATTTTAGCTACATTAATTGTTACAAGCCCGACGCGTAAGACTCATGGATTTGTCGGCTGTGTACACAGGCAAGTGTGCGCACGCACAGGATGCAGATAGAGTGGGCAGCTAGCTATGGAGTCTACTTGCGAAACTTGCGAGGATTATTGTTGCCTGGTGAAAAATTCTCTAGCGCAGAAACTTACGATGTCGGTGACAAGAATTAAGGATACACAAGTGCGCGGATGTCCGCGCTGAGCCAGTATACATGCATGAGCTTGTGCGCTTGCCCTGTGCGTCTTTTAGAACCCGTCTTCGTTGGTTACCCACCTCGCCGAAAGAACATCGTGGCTAGGTACGTTTCATTTTAGCCTCGCATTCCCAGAGCATGTGTATTAGCGTCGCTGCGTCTGCCTGGCAGACCTTACATCTCAGGGTATATTCGGTGATGTAGCAGTGGGATTGGGATAAGTATACTTGTTGGCAGCTGTCACCAGGTAACTGCTTGGGCTCTGCATAAATTGCCACTAGGCGGAGGATAGCATCGCCAGGCAAGTAGAACGACTCGGTCAGTTCATTATCGTCGATACCGGTCCGCATACTCCAACAAGGCCATCGCCTTCTGCATGGGGTGTAGTGTCGCGTGCGGCAGAGTACGTTAAGGTTGGGGAAGAGCGGTCAGATTTCAACCTCATGGGCGGGGATCCAGATCAAGACAGCCTGGAAAATCTGGCCGGCATGCGCCAGCTAGTGCACGAAGGGCTCAGTCGAAATCCTACCCTTAGCAAAATTCCGTACTGCTGAGCGCGAGTCACTGAGCACAGTTTCAGTTTCGGGGTCAGTTATGGCCCGAGCAATGGCCATATCTTCAGCAGTGTCCGGTTGTCGGAGAGTCTCGACATCAGCTGCGTGCGTTGTCGCATTTGTATTAATCACGACGATAGCGAACCACCGTCCGTCCAGCTATAGCACGCGGTGTCAGTGAACCCGTGCTCTTATAGTTGCAGTATGCTTTAATTCAGTAGAAGTGTGCGCAGCTCTGGCTTTCTTGGAATCGGGGCAACATGTATTTTCTCTCTTATTTGCTTAGGGTATGTCCCTTATGTCACCATCCTGTTGGTGATATGATGCCCAACTCTAATAAATGCATTCCCAGCCACGCTGGTGAAAACCTTTCGAGGTGCGAGATTGGGCCCTTTTAAACTTTGACCCTGTGCGGTAACGTGGTACCGCGTGCAGTGAACCGCCGCTGGGTGCAAACGCACACAGCTGAGCGTTTGAATCCACTGGCTGCGGAACTGCGCAATGTGGGGACCGACCAAGACACACAGAAGAAGAACCCCCGGTGAGCTATTTATCTGGCGAACTAATGTAAGACGCTGGAATAATTCACATGCTAGTAGAGAACAAGTTCCATAATATATAGCGTAAGTTCTATGATCGGCCGCCCTTGCTATAAGCATGTCAATGGCCGAGCACATGCGCCATGACTCTGAAAAACAGTCAAGCAAAGCTTCGCATCTATATAAAAAACTCTGGGTACAAAGTCGCGAATCTGCTGCATCAAATATTTTCAGGTAGCGTTTTCTATTGGTCGTCTGCAGCGGATGGGGATACCGTGATGCGTACAAAACGTGCACGTACGTCATTCGTTAAACGCGGCTTTCTGTCCATAATCAAGCAGCAGGGAGATCGGGCCCCTAGACAGAATGTTTTTTTCGGGGGGGGGGGGGGGGGCACCTCGATCAGAAGTGGGGGCCGGGCAGGCAGATGTGGTCGTGTTGTATTTGTGCTATGTATGCCTTGGGGAAAAAAAGAAGGGGGAGGGGCAAGGGCCTTGTGTGCCCCTCACAGGCTACGCCACAGCCTGACAAATACTTCTTGTTATCTGGCTTCACCACATTAATTACAATAGTGAAAAGAAGCCCGCTTCATGCAGCCGTCCCACGCGTTTATGTTTGCGCGCACGCACATCAGTGTGCTCAAGTGGTGAAGGTACAGTAAAAAACATAAGCTAATTGAGGCGCCTCATACGCTACATGAAACCTGACTTATCCTTCAAATCCTGCAAACACAGGTTCATGCAGCTATAGCTGTGCTAATTGTATGTTAACAAAATAAATAATAAAGTTAACAAATAAAGGAGATACAATGAACAAGTATTATTAGAGATAGAATAAAATACATTAACAAAGATAGAGAGAAACAACTATACTTAGTGAAATTCTATATTCCACAGAGTGTGGAGTACATTCCAGTTGAGGTCTCAACAAAGACAAAGCATGAAATCCAGGAGACCTGCCCCAATCAGGGAAATGGTCAGGGTAATAAAGAAAGCTTGGCGTCCTTGACAGACTTTTATTTATTTTTTAATTCAAATTGATTTAGTCCGCCAACAAGAAATACAGTGACAAAGTGCTTGCAGCAAGTGTACTGCATTGCTATTTTTTTACACAGTTGTTACCAACCAAATCATCTGCAGAACACACTTGTACACTTCAGTTAGTTCAGATGGGGCATGCATAGGCCTGTGGACTAGTTTTCAAGGCATCTGATCACTTTCGGACCGCTAGCTGAACCTCAATTGAAATCCGGAAACAAAAGTTATCTTCTTTTTTTTCTTTGTGTGAACCCACCAGTGTGGGTGAGGAGTCTCTTTGTAACATAATTAACTACACAGGTCAATTAAAACAAGCTTCACATGATTCTATCCAACTGACACACACACAAATACATGCACATACACACACAATCCAATTTGATGTTGTGTAGACACCCCACCTTGAATTAGCAGAACATGGCATTTCTTTCCCCTAACATAACAGTCGGAGAACGACGCCCTTTCTTGACACAACAAGCACTACCAAGAGAAGCAAAAACATTTATTTTTTCACGTTCGATCTTTGCAGTACATTTGTGCATCACCTGGTGGTGATTTCAATGAGATGGCTAAAAAAAAGCTCTATATAAGAGCAATAAAATGCCCTAATGATTGAACAGAGTTTGATTAGCAGATTTTGTACGAAATTATAATGACAAGCTCTGCTTCTCGTGCAGAAACAGCTGTAGCTTGGTCCTAATTCTTTGGCTACGTGTCCTGAACACCACACAAAAGCAGTGAGTATCTTTTCCTGGCACAGCTAATGCCTCTTAATACTTGCAAGCGCAAGCAGGCACCTTTATTAGGTTGACTGAACACACATGGCAATGTATACGTGCAGCCGACATCGGATGTTTACAAACCGTGGGGGCTGTGAAAGCATATTTTCGGGGAGATTGCTTTGGCAGCTGCCCCTATTTTGATGTAGCAATGCAGAATTAAAACTAGAATACAAAACAGCGCAATGAAGCTGTGTAAATATTCTGCCTTTTCTTGGATCCCATGGCAGGCGACTGTCCAATGCCAAACTGTACAATGTAGAAACTGCTGCAACAGGAACAGCTTCATGAACAAATACTGTGCATGGCACTTTATCAGAAAATACATTGCAAATACCTGTGCAGCTAGCATTCAACAAGTGCGAGTAAAAAATAAAAAAGACTTCAAGAGTGTTCTGAAAAACGAATCACGCGTGGCGCAACAATACAGTGTGCGAAAACAAAAACAAAAAGTGCACACCCGCAGTGGGGGACTCGTGAGGCTCCCCACACTGCAGGCATCCCAGCGAGATCAATTGTACAAGGCAGAGTCAGACTCCTCCTCATCGGAATTGCTTTCGGGAAATATAACCGACATTTGAACGGGCCGACGCGGCAGCTCCATCTGCTGACAGGTGAGTTTCAAAAGCTGTTGTATGACAACATTGCGTGCGTCGATTTCCTCTTGTAAATTGTGGTGTTCCTCGAGCAATGGCGCCAGATCAGTGGATCGTTCTGAAATGAAGTAAAAATATACTGCCTCACTTTACTATTTCATGTACGAAGTAAGAAGACCCAAGATTAGGTCTTTAGTTATCTATACCCCATTTCTTATATGGCAAGCAAGCCTATATGATGCAAAAATAGTTAGCGGTTAAGCAAGAGGCTTTCTCCTTGGCCTCTATTATTATAGCAATAACGAAGGAAGCCACATAGTAACTGTTGTGAATAACAAATAAAACAATAAACTGATCGAGTGAATGAAACAGTGAATGAAAGAATGAATGGTACAGAGGTCTTTGCTTATGTTTAAAATAAAGGTATCGTGCACTAGGTATGAAAGAAAAGCGATACATGCATGCGTCAAGCAGTAGTTCGATGCAATGCGTAGTTGGTGAGAAAAATTATTTATTCATTAGCCACATGCTCTGGAGGTGCCTTTCTTTGCAAGGAAAATATCAAGAATTCTACGAAAATGCCTTTCATGTCATGCTCAAGAGCCAGGTCCTCATACAACAACTCAAAGCTGTCCAGAAGGCCCACGATGCGGTGGTGAGGCTAGGCCTCCCCGTCTCTACGTAGGAGCGGCCCGCGATTCTGCCCCTATAAAATGGGGATGGAATCTTTCAGGACCCCAATGAAGTTTTTCATCCATTCATCCCACATATTTAGAAGCTTCTGAGCTAAAAAGCGCTTCTGTAGAAACACACAAATGCAAGATGTTAAAAGCATTCAATATTTTGAGAGCATGACAAGAACACTTACGCTTGATAAGCTGAGAAAGTTGCGTAATAAGTTGTTGAAGTTGCTCACAGCTCAGCGTAGACACTGAAAAGAGAAAACAAGGTTGACTGATATATCAAAGGAGTATACATTCCAACATACCAATCTAATGTTGACATGTAAATAAACTACAATGATAAAACAAAGACATGTTATCAGTATTGTTTGACAATGGCAGTCAGGTAAGTGAAGTGGTTTTATCACAGCATAAAACACTTCAAACAAGGAAAACAAATGTCAAGCTGTGCTCCATTAACGAGTTAGGGCACAAAGGTGTTGAATGCCACTTTTTATTTTTATGTAGTCCAAGAAAATAACTATCACAGAAGGCCAACTTTCCTAACACCCCACACATAATTACTATGGAAACCTTCATGAGATCAGTTTGAGATATATGCCAAGCCACGGAGGAAGGAAAAAGGTGTGCCAAGCACAGACTTGCTTCAAACAAGAAGGCAATGATCCAATGCTAATAACAGAGTTTGCAGCTCAATGTGGATTACTAAAAGCATAAACAGTTCAGCCAGGCTCAGTTGTTTGACATTATATAAAATGTTGTTAAGTGCTGCCAGTTGGTCTTTGAAATTATTCCATTTTCTCGGAAGCATAGGATAAAGCTTCCCTGATGTTATACCATTCAGTGCCTGATGTCAGGCTTTTGACAGTATGGTCACAGTGTGTATGTGTGTGCACATCAGTGGTGTCTGTTACTGCAAAAATATGACATCAAGATAAAAAAATAAGAAAATCATGGCATATCCAAGAAGTGAATGATGATGAGTGGGCGAAGCAGTGGTATTATTCGGTTTTGCCGTAACTGACCCGTGACATTGACAACTCACGCATGTAAATGAGTGATAAAGCGGTGTACAGTTATATACAATGTTTATGGTCATAAATGGTATGTTGTGCTGAGTTGTGAATCTTGTTTTGCCTTCACCGTTACTGTTTTGTACTATCAGACCTAGCCTGCAGGTGGCATAGATGAGTTCTGTGCACGTTTCTCTGGTAGTTGTTGGTTGTTTCCAGTCATACAAAATGCATCAAAGAGCATATCGAGACATCATATACTGCACAAGACAGTCATCTGTGATCATCATAGTCATAATATTCATTGTGCAGCAAAACATTGTCATGGCGTACAGTGGGTACCTTGCATGTGCTGTGTTTTGATGGCAGAAAGAGAATGTGTCGTCTGAAAAGCGGTTGTCCATGATCTCGTCATCAGCATCACCATCATGCCATAGTGGGTACCTTGCATGTGCTGTGCTTTGATGGCAGAAAGAGAATGTGTGGTCTGGAAAGCGGTTGTTCTTCAGCATCATCAGTGTCACCATGATGCCATAGTGGGTACCTTGCATGTGCTGTGCCTTGATGGCAGAGAGACAATGTGTGGTCTGGAAAGTGCTTGTTCTTCATCATCAGTGTCACAGTGATGCCATTGTGGGTACCTTGCATGTGCTGTGCCTTGATGGCAGAAAGACAATGTGTGGTCTGGAAAGTGCTTGTTCATCATCAGTGTCACCGTGATGCCATAGTGGGTACCTTGCATGTGCTGTGCCTTGATGGCAGAAAGACAATGTGTGGTCTGGAAAGTGCTTGCTCTTCATCATCATCAGTGTCACCGTGATGCCATAGTGGGTACCTTGCATGTGCTGTGCCTTGATGGCAGAAAGACAATGTGTGGTCTGGAACGCACTTGTTCACGCACACAACGCCAATAGACAAGCCTAAACCATAAAAGCTTTGCCCCTAAAAAAAAGATCTTGGGTTTTTACATGTCATAACCACGATACAATTATGAGGCATGCCCTATTATGATGAAAAATATCCGTGAGCAGGTCTTGTTTGCTCGAGCCGACATTTTGACAAGTGGACTTGGCTTTTTCAAGGCTAGAACAGACATGTCCACCTGTCGAAATCTCGGCTCGAGTGCACAATCCCTGTTTACAGATTTCTTTTTCATTGCAAGCTTCTATTTTCCCCTTGCTGCCGTTTTTTGGATGCCATATTATGAGAGTACGGATAAGCTTTAACCACTAGAGGTGCAATATTCTATGCATTCCACAATAGAAAACACACAAGGACATGTCCGTTGGGTTATTTTATCTACTATCGCACTCAGTATGAGCTATACTGCAGGAGTGCATCGTCAAGCGCACCTTTTAGTTACACATGGTGCGCTGGCCGTGACGTGTTTGTTCTCGGGGAGGACCTGGTGTTCCTAGGAGCGCACATCACCCCTACTTGCTTTCACACTCGCCCTCGTAATGTGCTGTGGTGATAACAGCTTTTAAAGTGATAACATCAATGATGAAAGCAAGCGAGTAGGGGTGATGTGCATTCGCAGGAACAACCAAGCTCTCTCCCACTGACTCGAAAATATGCCGTGACATGACCTGACAGCACACTCAACTCTGTCCTTGCCGGGTGTAGACCACACTGAGCGCAACAAAATTTTGTATGTTACCGCCGTATGAAGGAGCGAAGTTGCAAAAAATTGTTTTGTTTGCATGTGCATTGAGAGCATGCATTTGTTCTTACTTTTTTTTTTTAATGTGATTCCATTATATGGCGAATATACGCAGAAAAACTGCCACTCGATAGTTCAAGATTTGGGCGGCTGTGCATCTCCTATTTTTGATGATTGACCGAGCCTCAACCAATCGCATACAACAAATCCATATGTACTTTCTATTAGGAAATTCATACAAGATCGCACCCCAAGTTTCTTTTGCATGTATTTAAACACAACTAGTACATGGGTGTCACTGTATCTATCCCAAGTTGAAATTAAGTAGTAGCCATCGCAGGGCATTCGTGTCTAAAACAGGGCAGCACCTTAGCCATCAAGACATAATATTTCAATAATGTGGATTCTCTCACTAACCTTAACAAGCTTAGCTACACTTGGTGTACATCTGAAATTTAGATGAAAATTGGATGAAAATGTGCCATAACTATTTGATATCCTCAACAGGAAGAAAAGCTCCGTAGCACAATTACCTTGAGGATAACTATCCAATTAATAACTGAGACAAAAAATAGGTGTAAATCTTGTGCTATCGTGACATGCCTTGCAGTGTCTCTTGTACAGGACAAAATTGTCACGATGCACTTCTAGAGAAGCCCTGCAAAGCACTCCATGGACTTCAAATGGCAAAGCTATGTTAATATAGGATGCCTACGAGATGATTAGATGAAACCGCAATTGATTGCCAGAATTAACTAACCAGGTCATTACGTTCATTTCACCGCAAAATATTTTTGACAGATTTAGGAAACGTACGCATCACTTTGACGAATGACTCTGACTAATGTTCGATAAAATTGATTCTCATAGTCTGTCACATCTAAGACATGGTTTACTGTTTAAAAGAGGACTTTACTAGCAAAAATGTCGATACACCACACTGAAATATATATATTTGTGTTTGTTTATCAGAAAAAAGCAGTCATGACAATGAACTAGCTACACCCTTACAAAAATGAAATTAGCCTGTGAATTTTTATGTGATACCTTGACGATAACTGATGACAGAATATTCATTTGCTTTTTTTTTAAAGAAGTAGTGATACAATGTTTTGAATATTCAATTTTTTTGCATTTAATATAAGTTGCTAATCTCAAAATCATAAAAGGTAGTTGTAAGCCTCACAATGCCATAACTAACTTCTCATAAAGCAGCTTTGATTCCGTATTTCAAGAGTTGCACTATGTGTCATAATATGAATGGAGGTCAGACGAGAGCAAATTATTCTGATGTTATTGCATAGTGTTCTGACATGTGAGCTAAATTAACATCATGACATACACACACCCCATAAACAAAACAAATTCAACTTAAGCTTGTCTATAAATAAATACAGTAATTTATTTTAGAGTCCTCTGAGGCTAACCGGCACCCTTTTGTACAATTTCAATGTTAAGGACGAAAGTGTCATGTCAATATTTCCTGAATGGCAGACCATACTGCTCACATTGGCTCATCTTTACCCAAACTTCATACGGCCTAGCTAAATGAATTCATACATAAACTCTTTCAAGCAACAGACTTAACAAGAAGCTCTCTCAGAGCTTTGTCTCCAGCCATCACATGCAGCTTTAGCCCCCAGAAGCGCAGCGTCCCACTTTCCTAGCTGCGTATACCATTCTTTCTATCGATTCTTTGTATGATAAACAAGTTCAAGAACCGCCTTAGTGAACCATTCCCAGACTGAGCTAAATAGCTGCTTGACACGAGGCCAGACCACAACAGAGCATTCTAAGTTCAGTGAATGAGACTGCAATATTTCTTAGAAGGTTCAAGAGCCATTAACTAAAGTGGAAATACAAAAACACGTCATCGAAAATACTCACGGCGCAAAACACAGAAAGAAAGGCCAGGAAGCACTCAGAAGCCAAAAGATGGTGGTACACTCATAACTGTTTTATTGGGCATGAAGCTTCATGCCGGATAAAACAGTCCCAAGGGCAGCATAATCCTCCTTTATGCTTCTTATAGTAGTATCATGTGATGCCCTGCTGATCGCAGTTAAGCCCCATCAGGATAGAATTTAGTACCGTGAATAGCTTTCTTTTGCAGCTTGCGTGAGAAGCCTGTCACGATGGATAAAGGAGATCAAAAGTGACAATGTGACACCAGTACTAAGTCATTCTTTTTGTGCTTTGCACTACACATGTCGTTCGGCAAGAACTGAATAACCACAGAAAATTCTACTGTATGGCGTAGTGTCAAAGTCTGCATGTGTAGGAGAAACATTGGTGGGAACACAGTGCAAAAGAAGACCAGGACAAGGAAGTGTGCGCCGTTCTTCCTTGTCTTTATCTTACTTTGCACTGTGTTCCCAACAATTATTGTACAGAAACATTTAGAAGGTGGACTGGTAACGATAACTATTGGTTCTTTCTAGTACAATCGGGTGTCAAGGATAGATGTAAACATGATAATAGGCAGTGGTGAAAAATTCAAAGAGCTGTGACCTACACTCTTTAAGGGACTTCCATTCCCAACGTTTATGGTCTCTTTCCGCTGGCTGTGAAGAGTGTGACACGTTGTCTGGGGCCTTTTTGTCCTTATCAACTCTGCTAGTTCCAGTGTGAACTTCGGCACTCTCCAAGAGATAGGCCTCCTTAGGGATTCCATCTTCATCTTCTGAGGCGTTTTCTATCCTGCCAGCAGCTTGAGGTGGTTTGTTGTTGATAAAGGGCACTTGACTAGTGGCAAGCAAAGGTGATGTGCCTTCATGACTGCTATCTCCTGTAGCAGCAGCCATGCTTCCAAAAGAGACCTATTGAGTCAGAGCCGGCACGAGTTGACATGGCAGGCTTCTGGAACTTGCATAAACATTTACCTGAAAGAAAATGCCATACGAGACAGTGAATTTGTTAAACGAGGGCAGCAGATGGAGCAAACAATAGATGGCACATCTGAACTGCACATGTTTTAAGGACACAGCTGTGCAGAGTATGCACATGTTCCCATTATGTGGATAGTACGAATGATTGAGTAAAGACCACAACACAGATTACAGCTGTTGCATACATGACTAAACCTTTCATGAATTAAGAAATATACACAAAATAATGGTGCATGCTTTTAAGTCGTAAGCAATTGTCCTGAACACCGTAGTCGCTTGAGGAATGTGGTACAAGCGCGTAAATAAGCTGGCAATTGAACATAAGGTATCGATTGGTCGTTGCTGAATTCTTTGAAAGCCGTAACACCCCGACACGTTCACGTAAACACGCACGTTCAATTCGAGCAAGCCTGCGCATATATTACGGACATTAGAGAGTTAGTTAAACGTATGTTTTAACTCTTAAAGTACAACAACGTGAAAATATATAGCGCTATTATTTTTTTAGAAAACAAAGGAAAGAAAGACGTAAGCACCAGCGTTTGAGACGAAGCGCTTGAGGGAGTGTCTGACGTAGGTTAAAATCGAACGCGCGAAACGGCAAAGAAGCAAGAGATAACAAACAATAAACCTCCGAAACGCGCAAGTGTTGAGACATATGCATGCGCAGATGTTATGCCAGCAGGGCTCCTACTGTTTGTCGCACACTCCTTGGACAAGACAATCTACAGATCCGTTGCGAGCACGCTCACGTTCTGAATGCGGGCTCCTTCATCGACGCGAACGCGAATCAACATGAGCTCCACGGACAGTAAGAAAGAATTTTAGCCCCGCCTTGGCGGTTTCGATATTCGACGCGTCTACAATACACCGCTCGCACTTCGGGAGACAACAGATACATAAACGCCACCGCATTTTCTGTACAGCGCGTGTGATAACCTAAACTTGCTGATTACGCACATCCGCGCATCACACAATTAGAGAAGTCCGGCGTAGCGATGATTATCAGTTCGATGCACTTCGATCTGGAGTTTTGAAGCGACAGTGAACTCTCGCTAGATGCTTTCGGCTTACCTCGCTGCGCCGCAGAACAAACGAAGGCACGACATGAGAGCAGCGCGAAAAATATCTTCGCCGAGTCGCAAAACAGTATTTTTCTTACTTTTTCATCGCGCGCTTGGGTACTACATAGCGCGACGCTAAAACAAAACGCAATATCCGAAAGCGCAACTAGCGCAACAACGATTGGGGAGCGTCTATTTGCACCTCAACAGCTCGGGGTCACGTGACCCTAGTTGCAACGTCACGTATGACGCCATTGGTTAAAGCGATCGGCTTCAACTGGCTATGTCTTATTGTGACTACGTCTTGTTAAGCGACTCTAAGGTTGCTAAGGTTACGTGATAAAAAAAAAAAAAAAGAGGGAAGGCTTGTTTTGTTGTCATGGTTCGCGAATCCCCCAGCGTGGTTGTGTGCCTATAGTTTCTAGGATCTACTCTACTCTACTACGCGTGGTCGTCATCCACGCTGCGTAGTTCGTTGGCGGCTTGATTATGGCAGATGAAGCAATCGTACGATCGCATCTCCTGGACTTTGAGAGTGGCGAACACAACTGGCGTGGATACGTGAAGACCGATCAAGAACTGGAGCACCTAGAAAGAGCCCTTCTCGGCCTAGGAGTGTCATTCAAGGTGACATCCTCCAGGAAACATGCCGAAGAAAACCTACATAAGGCAGGAAAGCGTAAGTATATAAGCGTTGATTATTAAAATCTAAGGGCATTTCTGCTTTTTTGTGATTGTTTAGCCATTTTCACGAGTATTACTAAGCGCGGTGATATGTACATGTACCTTACGCAGTTCTGTTAGGATAAGAAGTCTGAGTTTTCTTCAATAAAACTAGTTGTTAGAAAGCGCTTGTCCGGTGTGTATCTCTTCTTTGTCCCTGTGTTTTCTTGCGCGCTTCTCAAGGATAAAATCTGCGTTCCTTTGCGAACCCCATAGTTCACTATACCTCCGGGATTGACGCGCGTGCACCATTAGACAAAAGGGAGTGTCTAGCGTTACGTCTAGACGTAACGACAGCAGCCGTTGCAGTTACGTCTTTACGTAAGATTAAAGTTACGTCCAGCGTGACAACAACACAAATGCAGTCTGTTAGGCTCGCTGAACCGATCGTCTCCTAAAGAAAAAAAAAAAAAGTCTCCAGTGGCGCAGAGGGTAATGCGTCGTGCTCGAAACTGCGAGGACGTTGGTTCGAACCTCGCTGCTGTGCTACACTTTTTTTTTCTTTTCGTTTTTTTTCTTTAGTTCTTCCCGGGCGCCGTAATATTTTTTTTTTAAGGAAATCGCCTTGGATAATTATTAAACTCAAGTGTGCATTGTGAAGCAGACGGTGGACGTAACCTTAGCAGCTGATTATCGTTACGGCTGGACGTAACTACACCTTACGCAAGAGCTACTTCTAGACGTAACGATAGGAGCCGTTCCAGTTACGTCTGGACGTAAGAATAACGAGTCTTAAAGTTACGTCCAGCCTCCAGCGTGACAACAACACAAATGCAGTCTGTTAGACCCACCGAACCGATCAGCTTTAGTGGCGCAGCGGGCTATCTATCGTCATGCTAACGTGTCGTGTTCGGAACTGGGAAGACCTTCGTTCGAACCTCGATCTTGTCCCGTTTTTTCTTTCTTTCTTTTAAATGCGGAGCATTTCTTACCTTCAGTATGATAGTGAGCAAGCGCACGGGCATATCGCGTTGCCTGTGGCAGCTTCTGTGACTGCTCGATGCTCAAACCAGCCAGTAGCTGTGGACTTGGGTTTATTGTATGGTCATATGGGCTTGTGGCATCATTTGTCGAGAGAAGAACGAGCGGTTTCTAGCCGACTTTGAGAACGAATTGTAAATTCCATGCCGTGTGCTGCACTATAATGCTTGGTTTACATGTTCTCGGGAGCACCGACTACCAGTTGGCAGCGTTTTCTGACTATGCCCGAAATGCGTTGCAGGGCCCAACTTTAGGGTTGGATGAAGCCAATTTTCGCTGTAATACATAATCTTGAAGGCCACGTTTTGGAGCAGTTTCTCTACTTGTAGCATAGCTGTAGCAATTACTGCAGTGTTCCCAGTACTATGTAGTAATGAGCTAAATTCACTGTTCACTGAGAAATGGCATTTTTGTGATATTAGTCTGTCTGAATGTTCCACTATTAGTGCTCTTGTACATAGTGCACTCAACAGTTAATGACGTTCCTTGGTGGTACAACCTACGAGTTCGTAGGGCATTCGTCTTTATTGCCAGAGCTAAAATAGAAGCAGACTGCATTCAAAGCACTATGTCTGTGCTGATCAAGTATGTTAACAACACCTTGCATTATATTATAATGAATACACAGTAAAATTTGTAAAGCAATAAAAAAAATTGTGTTCAATGTTTCTGCAGTGAAGCTTATGTTCTCCATCAACCGGGGAGCTGTGCCTCTGAACTTGCAGCTGCCCTTCAGAGTACTATCATTGACTGACAAAGGGTGCCTGTATGGAAAAGACAAGCACTCACACAAAGGTCAATCAGAGGACTCTGTAAGTAAATGAATTAAGATTGTTGTGTACAAATGAGACTACTGTTGAATGCTTATAAAAGTGATTTCAGCCAGCATTAAAAGTTTCTTTCGACCACAGTGATTTCGCTGAAAGATATTTTTATGTACATCATTTTATCACTATTGAATGTGTGGGATCTTTGGCACTTGCCACCAGCCTGTTCCTGACCAGCTGTCCCCTGGTCCTCCCTGCTGTGGTCTCGTTCCTGCCTTCGGCCCTGCAGCCACCTCCACCCTGCCTAATCCACCTGACAGCCTCTAAAGTCGCCTCGCTCGGCTGGTTCGCCCACTCAAGCTTTGGCCCAGGCCCGAGCGTGGTCGCTCCGGCTACCGTTCCTGGCTGTCTGCTGTTCCGGCCTGCCGTTCCTGTGAGGCCCCCATCCCAGCGACTTTCGGCAGTTGGCTGCCACACGCAACTTGCAGCCACGCCTCGTACGTTCCCGGCTGCCAACCTCTCCAGACCGGCGAACTTCAAGCAGGCTAGCTGCCCGCCCTTGTTGTGCAGTCTTCCCCGTTACTCCTGGGCTGTGGACCTTCTCCCGGCAGTGGGCTCTCCCTGGTGGTGGAACTTTTGGTGGGACGTTAAGTGTGACCATGGCCGACCTATGGACTCGTATCTTCGGGAAGACGACATCACCCTTTTGGACTTTGCCCCGTTTGCCAGTCCCCTTGCGGCTGAGCTGACCTTGCCACTTGGCCTCGGACAGCCTCTTTCACAGGCTGGCCTCGGTCTTTAGGAGGGGGGAATGTGGGAATCGAGCGCGCCGTCCCCTTTGGCGCCTCGTTCCCCAGCTAGCGTGTGTGTTGGCCCCGCGCGGCTCGAGCGCCGGGAACCGCTGCTAATCGGCAGTATGGCGACCACGGTGGTGGCGCCAGGCCTCTTTGTCTGGTGCGAGCCATGTGTCGGCTTCCCGGCGCGCGGCACACGTCCGGGCATGTCTGGACAAGCCACCGCGCTAGCTTACGTCACTGTGCAACGCCTGTCCTCATTGGCCGCCAGTGACAACCCCCTTCCCCCTGAGCTCGCTTCTGTCTGGCGCGGGCTTGCCCGCGTCAGATGCTCTCAGGCCCGCACGAGAGGTTGACGCGCTGCTCTGGCAGGCGGCTTCTCGTTCGTGCACTCGACTGCTGCCCCTTTGTGTAATAGTCGTAGCGCCACTGGCAAGCGTACATGATCGGTCTTGGGAGTTACCCTGACGGCCCGCAAACCCATGATTGTCGCACTGTGCTGCATCTTGGGTTAATAAACCCGTGTTTGTTGACAACCTGCCTCGAGTGCCTTTTCTGCGCCGTGTTGGAGAGTCGACGAACCCAGCTGCAGCGTCTTTGTTCGCTGCGGCAGTGGAGAACGTCGCGTCCCTGCCCGGTCGCCTCGTAGGTTAAGCGTCGTGCAAACCTATCTCCACACACTTAAGGAACAAAGGACACAGTACATCACAGTGCAAACCAAGAAATAGGCATTTATTTGCACCTTTTACACAGCAAGCCCGCTAGCGGAGTTATACAAATAATAGCATGTCAGTGTAACACGCTGTAGAATCGACAATGTTTGACTCACCATGCCCAGTTAAGCAGCGAGTAAAGTTTAACCCTGCAAGAAAGCCAAGCATATGCAGTTTGGGGTCATGTATCACAAATAGAGGTGTATTCGGGTCAATGGAAAGGAGCCTGTGGAGCTCCTTATGACATGCAATGTGCTCCAAAGAACAAAAAAGAGGCATTCATTCCTTTGGGCCCTACGTGTCCTCACTATCAGGTAGCACCACTGTGGGGGAGCTGGCTGACAAGGCATGTAAACGCTATCAGGGAACGAGAGCATCCCTACATCCCCCAGCAAAGCACACACTATGTATGTGCTCTGTGAACAGAAGGCAGTTCATGTGGCGTAAATGTCATTATAGCATGTCCGTGCACTGGCGACACCACCCCTTGTTGATATCACTGGCATTTGGTGCTTGTCAAGCCCTGTATCCACACCTAGACAGGTGGCTTGTCTGCAGACTCAATGACAAAACACCAGGTCAAGACTGCTCAAAGGCAATGCAGTAGTGCTGTCTGCATCAACGTGCCTTGCCGCCAAGACGGCCAGAACAGCTGGCTCCTGTTGCAGCTGCCAAGGGTTGCGTGCTTTCATGTGGGCACTTTTATTGTGTTACCGTACATGCACACAATAGCACATATATTAAAAAAAGTGTCTTCCTGGTACGATGTGCAGGTGATATTCCCAGCACCCCAAAAATTGGTAGTGTTGTGTATTGAAAAGGTAACATGCAGAGCAGTAATGAAGGGCACTAGAGGTGCAACATGTAACATCAAACATGTCAAGAAATTTTTTTAGTGCAAGTTAGAAGTTTGTAGAATCCCTCTGTCCTGCCGGGCACCCTACATTGGACAGAAGAGCAGGTGCCTCAACAAAAGGCTTCAGGAACACAAGAATTTATGCAGTAGAATTTAAATCGACGGAAATCTTGCTCAGCACTGCTCTGCCTGTAAGTGTAACCCGAATTTCAGAGACAACTATTTTGGTATACAGCAAGGACAAAATTAAAAGAACAATTGTAGAAACATCTTGTATGCTGCTGGAGAAGCTAACCGCATGCATGAGCTTTCCGTCCACAGCACTTACAGACAGGCAAGTGGCATTTCTAGGAAAACAAAGATAATTTTAAATGCTGCGCATGTTTCACCTTGATTTTGATAAGGCATTTTTTAAATGTTAATTTCCAAGAGATAAATGCAATTTTTTTTTTTACTCTTAGCATTTATGTTTGCTTATTCGCAGTTTGCCCACAGCGCCCTCTTTTGAATTTCAAGTCTTTGCCCTCCCCTTTTTGGTGTTTTTGTTTCATTAAATCAATTGTTAGAGATACACTTTTTGTGTCTCATTCCTGTCGGCACTCTAACTTTGCGGCACTGCCTTTATCTTCCACTATGTTGCAACTAGCCCCTACACAAGCTCTTCTGAATCCGAATCTTGATTTTCGTGCTCCAAAAGCAACATTTTGCTGCTACAAAAACTGCTTCAAATTCTATTTTGGCTATTGCACCCCTGCACATGTTCAGATTATGAGAAACTAGTAAAAACTAGTTTGGTATTTCAAGAAAGCCAATGTATGCAAAAAAGCTGGCAAACAATTTCTTCAGTTAATTGAACAGTGGAACATTTTATACTGCATTATATCATGTTTACCCTCAAGCATAAAAAACAAGTTGCTCCCTACTGCCATCTAATAAAACGCTACAATGAATAGCTTTTGCATTTTTTTAATGCTCATTGCATGGCTTCCACTCAGATGGCAGACAATGGAGGCCAACCTGATGTGGACTGGACAGCAGAGACGTTCAAGAAAAAAAGAGTGAAACTCCAAAGCACAAAGAAGAAGGGATGCACAGCAACTATGCACATTAAGAAGGTTTAGGTGTTCCCAGACTTTGAGGTATGAATATCCATTAAATGGCGGCCATTCCATCTACATTATCTAGTTTTCTGTTCAATGCATTCAATGTGCATGCTGTTCAACTAAAGAGCTTCATAAATATTCTAACCCAAGATGTAGTATAATAAGCCTCTGTTTCAAGTGTTTCACCATACTTGTCACACCTTCGTATTGCATCTTGCAGTAAATGGTGCAAAAGCAGGACTCGGAATAGCACAAAAGCACTGCCCTCATGTTTTGTTATATTCTCAGCTCTCATATATAGCACTCTTTGCCAACACAAGACCTATTCATGGTGGGTTACGGCCGACATATATCTACCTGGTAGAGATCATTCAGGCTTGTGCACAATGTCCTAGCGACTATATTAACGCGATAGCGTTAGAGAGCTCGTTTCGCATAAATCCCATCGCCGACGTCGGTAACAGCGTCGCCTGTGAGCGAAAAATCGAGAAAGGTGCAAATAAAAAATCTTCGGTCCCATTGAAGATCGAACCCGGGGCCATTTGCGTGGCAAGCAGGCGTCCTACCACAAAGCCACGATGTTACTTGCAACTGCTTTGGAAAAAAACACTACATAAATGTCATGTAGTGGAAGGAGTCTCCTTAACGCATTTTGTTTGGCAGGTGTCGCGACGAAAATGAGCCCATTCGGCAATTTGTAGGCGCATTGGCGAGGCCATCAAACTACGTTTTTTGCGCGACGCCATGCTTCGAAAAAAGCCGGGATAGTGCAGCCATCGCCGCTAAAAACACAGACGAACTTCCAAAGAGCTCCAAAAATGGACAACTATGTCCATCTAGCGGAAAACATATCAAGCCAACGCCTCCTTTTTAGAGGAGGCATTGATCAAGCAAACAGTAAAAATTAGATAATGTGCTGCCATCTGCGAGGCATTGTGAGAAATATGTCTTGACTAGCACAGGGAAGTGCTTTAGATCGAAAACTTGTACCATTACTATAGATACATCGCGCGCGCGTCTATGTGCGTGTGTGTGTAACAACACACATTAATAAGTATGCACTTAGTGGTTGAAGTGCGCACTAGGGGCCAGATTTCGCTGTTGCGTTCAACTCTTAAAGGCGAAGCTTAAAGGTCCCCCAATTTTTTCGGCATGCTTGTGATCACTAGTGAATTAGGTGCAGCAATAACACTTCACAATGCTAGCTGTATTTCACTATGTTAACAGCGGTGACATTACTGTAAAGTCTGCATATCTTATGGTAGTGCTACATATTTGCCAAGAAAAGTGCCTTTGAAAAAATTCTTAACATGTTTGCGTAACTTGTTCTCTTGATCGCCCTTAGATTGCAGTGCAAGGATGTACGAAGAACCGGATCACCATGCTGAAGTCTGCTGCATTGACTAACTTGTCACAACAACTTAATGGAGACAATCCACCAAGGTCAGAAATGCGACTTTACGTCACAATAACAAAGATGTCATGCCACACAGAACATGACTTTGGCAACTTCATGAAGTATGGACAGACGGTGGACCACAGTATTATTGAAAGAATTAATGACCTCGTTCAGGAAGGCATTACGTCTGTGCATGAAGTGAAGACATGCCTTCGCTACTATGTACAGGACGTGCTCTTCAATGGCAAGGAAAAACCTGATCTAGATTGCAGAGCATTTTACCCGACATCCAAAGACATCCGCAACCATATTCAGGAATCTTTGAGGCAAGGGCGCTGTAGCAATCTGGATCAGGAGAATGTTGCAATGCTGGTATCTGCACTGGAGAGAGAAGAACCAACATCAAAGGTGCTCTTCCGGCCATATTGCTACACAAGTGAAGCAAAAACGACAATCCCCGAGGCCGACGATGACCAGATTAATGTAGAGGAGACCTTGGCAAAACAATGCGACAGGACCTTGCTGTTCTGCTATCAGTCTCGCTTCATGGCAGAACTACTAAAGCAGTATGGCAACAATGTGACATGCCTTGATGCCACAAACAAGACAACAGATTACAGCTTGCCACTGTTTTTCCTTGTTGTAAAAACACCCACGAATTACATGGTGGCAGGTGTTTTTGTGGTGCAGTACGAAACAAGTGCGTGCATCAGTGAGGCACTCAGTGTGTTTAAAAGCTGGGATCCTGAGTACTTGCCTAAGTATTTCATGGTGGACTTTTGCCAGGCTGAAATAAGTGCGATTTCTGAAGTCTTCCCACAGAGTGAAGTCATGCTGTGCAACTTTCACCGTGAACAGGCTTGGGAGAGGTGGGTGAAAAAGAAGGAAAATGATGTCCCTCCAGACCAAAAAGATGCCCTGCTTGGTCTCTTTCGCAAAATAGCCAATTCAAGCAGCAGGGAGGAATTTGACGAGGCCTACAAATGTCTGAAGAACTCAGTTTTTTGGAGGAACGACAAAGTAGCTAGCTACTTTGAAACGCAGTGGATGCCAGCAGCCAAGATGTGGGTTCAATACCACAGAATGAAGTTTGGTGTCGTCGTTACAACAAACAACGGAACAGAGACACAGAACCGCATCCTCAAGGAGCATTACCTGAGGTGGAGTCACGGGAGAAGGAGCCTTTCGAGCCTTATTACAGTAGTGGTGAAAAAGTTTCTTCCAGAGAGACAAAGCGTCTTTATTCAGCAGAATGTAGAAAGATCGGCAATGTACCGCAAGTACCATGAATATGTGCCAAA
The DNA here is from genome assembly GCF_043290135.1 of Rhipicephalus microplus. Taxonomy (NCBI): domain Eukaryota; kingdom Metazoa; phylum Arthropoda; class Arachnida; order Ixodida; family Ixodidae; genus Rhipicephalus; species Rhipicephalus microplus. The sequence goes on from NC_134703.1 coordinate 76,655,234, forward strand.
GTACCTGCATAACAGACCTCCAAAAGTAATAAGGCATATCATGGCTCGTATCAACACAGCCTTAGACTATGAGCCTGAAGATGTTGCTGTATTTACTGAACCTGGCGTTTTTTCTGTGAAGTCAAGCAATCCAGGCTTGCTACACACGGTAAACTTCCATACACCACAGTGTACCTGCCAGGATTTTCTTCGACATAAATTGCCATGCAAGCACTTCTGTGCAATTTTTCGGTTTTTCAAAGAATGGTCATTTGAACAGCTCCCAAGAGAATACATTGAAGGCCCAATGCTAAGTTTGCACAGCAACATTCTCAGCACACCAGAAAGTGGGTGCATTTTACCGGCACTCTCTACCGAAGGCACAGATGACATTTTGCAGGTGCCCTCAGAAGAGGAATGTGTTGCTGAACTGCCAAAGAAAATCCGGGAAACTAGCAAGTTATCCAGGAGAATGATTACAGACACAGCCCACAAAATTACAAGTGTTGTCATCTACTGCAAAGATGAAAGAAAGAGAAAGGAGGCACATGAGCTGATGCTTCAAGCATACAGCATTCTGAGAAGTGGGTGTGAGAGTTCAAGTAGTGGCTTAGTCATTCGTGGATCTCCGACAAAGGGTTGCTCTGGCCAGGCAAGCACTACACAACAAGCAAAACGAATCCGCCTAAAAGCACTCCAGCATGCAAGACGCCATGCGGAGAGCTGGAAAACAAGAGGCAGAGTAGGCAAGCAAGCCAGCGAACTTAGAGCAACATTTAACGTTGCACCATAAACGTCTGATGCTCGCGCGTGCGCCCCTTCATCGAGGGATAATAATATCTGAGGTTTTACATCCCAAAACCATGATATGATTAGGAGAGGCGTCGTAGAGGAGGGCTGCGGAAATTTCAACCATCTGGTATTCTTTAACATGCAATGACATCACACAGCACTGTCCTCTACCATTTAGCCTCCATCAAAATGCGACCGCTGCAGTCGGGATCGAACCCGCGACCTTCGGGTCAACAGCCGAGCACCATAACCACTGCTTCACCGCGATGGACCCTTCGTCGAGGGAAGGGCGACTTGTTGGAAAAGAAACTTCCCATGGCTGGCTTTGGGTAATCGGCACCTCCGGGACTTTCTCACAGCTGCAACAAATGGAATGTGTTGGGGGAGTGCACCTACGGTAGAGATGCACAAGCCAGGGAAGAATTTTTGGCTGCTTTGGCAGTTGTCTTTGAACCAGTGAAGAGTGTGGTCATCGGTGTCACAAGTAGGCAGCGAGTGTGGAGTGTCCTGTGCAACGAATAGAGTTGACTGTCCCGTCGGGAATCCTCGTCTACAGAAGCTGGCAAGAGAGTCGAGCGGCGGGCACCACGTCGATTCGTCTACGAGTACTGTAAGCTGGCATGGTTAAAAACAGCGCGAAGTAGACACGGACAAGAATTCACACAGGCAGCGCGGTCCTGTGTCAATTCTTGTCCGCGTCTACTTCGCGCTATTTTTAACTATAGATACGTACCAACTGGCTCGTATTCACACTCTTTTAAGCTGGCATGGTCTGTGAGGAACCTTTTATTGAAATTTTAACAGCAGAGCTGTTCGAGCTATCCACAAAACAGTGCTTGTCGATCAAAAACATTGCCTCGCTATGATGTCGCCTAGCATAGCCATGGCAACCAGGCCATCTGCACATCGCCCACAACCTTCACGAAGCTGTGCGCACCTGCCTTGATACTAAGCATGACCGTTCCTGCGCACTGACTTGTCACCACATTGTACCAGCAGGAGCCATGTCGTCATCATGTGCTGAATCTTTGCTTTCGCCATGGGTAGACGTAAATAAATCAACTTCGGAAGAAGAAGCCACATATAAAGAATGACAACGTGCCGCGAAGTGGGAATATGTTCAGACATCAAGCCGAAGAGGCTGCTACCAAGTTTCGCCATTAAGCGGAAGAGCCAAGGTGTGCTGCTTGGCAAAGGGAATACATACAGAAACCCTTGCGAGTACGTGCCCGGCCTGCATGTGGATGAGAGCTTCTATGGCAGGGTCCAGCAGAGTACTGATTCAGCGGATAACTGGTTTCGTCAAGAGTTTCTGAGCACGGAATTTGGGCACGCCTGTCACATCTGCAAAAACCTAGCAAAAACCTTCTAAAAACTTGAGAATCGACCAGCTTCACTGTCTTTTAAGTGTTTTATTTTTTGTTGCTATTTTATTTAGCCAACTTTGCATTTGAGTTGCACGAGAAGCTCTGCAGTATAAGCACAGTGTTTCTTTCTCTGCATTTATTTTCAAGTCAATCCTCTATTTTATTAACCTACCCCGTTGTCTGTATTTTGTATCTGTAGTTATTCAGTGTGGTTTCTGGTGCCATTCTTTCTTTCATTGCACATATTTTTGTTTCCTCTTAGTTAACTGTGTGTCTCTTGCCATTGCCCTCTTTCTAATTAAACGGTTGCTTGTTCCTTATATCACATATCTCTGTATTCTCAATGAATCTGTCAGTCATCCTGAACATCACAACACACCCCACACAGGTCGACTGGTCAACGAAAATTTGAAATGTACCACTTCAAGACCTTTCAAGCATTGCAGGGCCAAGCCTGAAGTTGAAGCGTGTGAGTCTGCCAAGACGCTGTTGTTTGAGCAGCGGGGTCTGACCGAAGTGTGTTAAAGTGTACAGTGCATAAGTGTCATGTCAGAACTCATTATAAACTATGGTATTGTATAACAGGTGGCAGAGTGTTACGAGACTTGAACATAATGCATTACATTAGATATCTGGCAGTTCTTATTTTAGTACTTTTCTTCACTTGGAAACAATCAACATAGTTCAGTTGAGGGGCTAGTTGGTACTGAAATAAAGCCATGCAGGGGATAGAACACAAGAAGGAGTAGACAGGATTGCACTTGTCATGTCTACTTCTACTTGTGTTCTGTCCTCTATGCACCTTTATTTCAGTTTAAAGTTTGCTAATATTTAATTACATATAAGTTAGTTTACAGATGAAAATGTAAAACACACGTCTGCTTTGAGCATTTCAATTGAGCGGGAACTACAGTAAGTGCCCAGTCATGCCATACCGAACTCAAGCTTCAAGATACAGGTTCAGAAACAATGTGACAAACTGCAAGTAAAAACATACCCCTAAAGTCGCCTTGAATTCCAAGGTAATGCCTGCCAAGTATTTACTGGTAAGCACTATACCTCCTCGTGCATGTTGTCATTAAAGAAGCTATAGCTTTGCAGCCTCATGCCAATATTGTGGCTCAGGAACTACATATGGTACGATACGAGCACTGACGTACAAGAAAGTAGTGCTTCCTGAACTGACACTGTGTACTGCAACTATTCATGTGCGTTGGCAAGTTCATAGAATATTGCAGTTGTTCAAGTGCGGCAAGTAGTACAAGATTGTGCACATCAATCAGTGAACTATGATGCAATGTACGTAGACTACACTATAAAGAAAAAAAAAGACGCTAGGATGCGGGCCAAATTCACTTACGGTCTCCTGCTTCTTCCCTTAGTTTGCTACATTGCGCCACGGTACCCTGTTCTCTTTTGCACCTCTTCATACCGCCTCGCCACTCCACCAAAGAGTAATATTTGTTTGGGTTTAAAGCCCCAAGAGCAGATAAGATTATGAGGGACGTCGTAGTGGAGGGCTGCGGTAATTTCGACCACCTGGGGGTTCTTTACCATGCACCTAAATCTCGGCACACGGGTCTCAAACAAATATTTGCTTCCATCGAAAATGCTACCGCCGCGGATTCCGTCCCGCGACCTTCGGATCGCCAGCCGAGCGCCATAACCACTAGATCACCTAAGCAGGGACCAGAGCGAGTGCTCGTCTCACTGGCGAGTCAGGTGTGTTGCCGTGCGGATACGTAACGTAGTACAGTACAGGTCACTAGTGAGCACATTTGTCTAAAACACCGAAAAGGCACGCTCCGGACTGCGCTGACGGCATTTTCTGATAACAACTGGTTAGAAAGAGCCCAAATTCTTGCATGCAAAGCCGCTAAGGTTTAATGCTTGAGTGAGGGCTGTCAACTAGTTATCGGTATACATGGCGCCAGAGAGTGTTGGTGCGTGCCATTCCGGCATTCTAGACAAGTTTCAGTTCACGACCAGTTCACAGTACGCGACCAGCTCTCGTTAATATTGTGTCTAACAAAGAAAAACGAGCCCTTATAATTTCCACTTGACCTCTGTAGGTTGCACATGAAATTTAACAGTCGACTGCTCACTGGTTCTTCAGAAAATGAGAATCAGCTATCTGTGTAACGACGCGAAGCTCAACCGAATGGCCATCGGGAGGACTTCGGGCTGTACACCTGTAGACTTCAGTAAATTCCTTCGATGTAGAGCATATGGCGCTAACAGCGGTAGCAGCAAATGCCGGCAAACATACCTGTTCCTATCGCGTGCCCTAGCCTTCGTAGCGCCACACAACTAGGGAGCCTACATGACCGGCAGTTCATGTAGGCTCCCTACACGCAACCTGTGACACAACACACTTGGCACTCTCCTCGACAGCACTAAGTTCATGAGCGGCACAGTGGAGTGACTTCGATAACGCGGGCTTCCTTGGTCGAGCTCTTTAATCCAGGGCACGCAGCGTGGAAGTGTGGATGACGGTCACATGATAACTGGAACTCGTGCACACGAACCGTGATGACAACAAAACGCGCCTTCCTTATTTTTTTTTATCACGTGACCTCGGAGTCGCTTGACAAGACGTAGTCACAATAAGACGTAGCCAGTTGAAGCCGATCGTTTTAACCAATGACGTCATATGTGACGTTGCAACTAGGGTCACGTGACCCCGAGCTGTTGAGGTGCAAATAGACCATGACCTACTACACTCCTGACCTGCCCAGAGAGCACCTCTTCCAGCGCCCACGTTCTAGTTCATACCTTCTGCCGCTAGGGCCGTCACCTACGAGCGGCGTGGCGCTAGTCAGCACCTGCTCGCTGACGTCATCTTCACTCTTTGTGGTCAAATTTTGACCAACAAAGCACTCGTAGTGCGTATTTATGATCCAAAATTTAGAATTATTCAGAAATAATAATACTAAAAGACATTCAGAATTTTTTTGCAATAAAATGCACGCTACCACGCATAGGCTGCCCTACATCGTGTAAATCTACGGGTTCCCACGTTTGTCAACCAGTGTGCTATAAATACTCAAGCGCTCTGAACACCTTGCTTAACCAGCAATGTATGGGAAGAAATAGTCACATATATGCCGCCAGTTCACTACAGAATGCAGGCATTCTTATACCAGCGCCTACAAAACAACCGTAAAGAAACAGACGAACAGGTTATAGGTAGCGCCACCAATGGTGAGCGGTTGAACGAGAGCGGGGACACGCGCTCCCATAGGAACCCCGCTATCTGAACAGGTCAGGAGTGTAGTAGGTCATGAAATAGACTCTCCCCAACGATTGCGTCGTGGTTGCTTGCAGCGCCCACGATATCGGCTGAGTTTAGTAAGCAGCATTAGAGCTTGCGGCTGTACGTAAAGAATTCAGTACTAACAAATCAATCCGTATCGCTTAAATTATGAAAGCAAAATCAAAGTAAAAATTTAGTTCTACTGATTCCTTTACATAGATACGAAATGATTACATCTCAAACCACAAAATTTTTAAATGTTTTGCAAATCAGAAACACAAAGATATTTTGCCAGCATACTTTTATGAGGTTTGTAGCTTTCTGTGTAGCAGGACCTCTCGAAAGTGCTAGGTGTTCTGTGAAAGTGTCATTATTATTCTTAAATATTCACAACAAAACAACCACGCTGCCTACGTGCAGCCCCGCGTGCCAGCATCGCGGATCATCTGGCAACAGCTGAGTAAACGCACCAAAGGCTGAAAAGCGCAAGTAAAATGGCCGTGCTGTGATTGATTTTGTTTATCGAGTGGCCAGTTGGTTATGTTGTTCTCCCATTTAGTTCATAGCGCGTAAACAAATTGGGACGGGAACTTCTCGCGACCACCGATGGGCAACACCGGTTCGGGCAGCAAGCGTGACCGCGCCTATTCGACGGACACGGACACTCCGTCTTCTCCGGGCAAAGATGACCGCGCTTTCGAGTTCACCACTGGCAGCTCGTCGCGCAAGAGCCGCTTCATCTACCAGGCCTCGCTGGACGACTCGGACGACATTCCGAGTTTCAGGAAGGGTGGCGACTCCGAGATGCGACCGCGAGCCTCGACCATGGAAGGCGGCGGAGGCGAGCAGCCAAAGGCCACGCTTCCCACCGTGTTCAAGTGGGAAGGCGGCGGCAAAGACGTCTGCATCAGCGGCACGTTCACAAACTGGAAGCCCATCCCGATGGTCCACAGCCACGGCGACTTCGTGGTGATCCTTGACGTGCCCGAGGGCGACCACCAGTACAAGTTCATGGTTGACGGGCAGTGGGTTCACGACCAGAACGAGCCGACCGTGGACAACGACATGGGCACCAAGAACAACCTCATCAACGTCAAACAGTCCGACTTCGAAGTGTTCGAGGCGCTCGCCATGGACAGTGTGGGCTCGGGCACCCAGAGCGTGTCCGGATCGCCTCCCGGCGATTACGGCCAGGAGTTGCCGCAGGCCAAGCCGTACGAGAAAGCGACCGGGCCGCCCGTACTGCCGCCGCACCTTCTGCAGGTCATCCTCAACAAGGACACGCCGCTGCGTTGCGAACCGACGCTCTTGCCCGAACCCAACCACGTCATGCTGAACCACCTGTACGCCTTGTCCATCAAGGACGGCGTCATGGTACTCAGTGCCACGCACAGGTACCGCAAGAAATACGTCACCACGCTACTGTACAAGCCAATTTGAAGAGAGACCCCTTGCCCTAGCGCGGCCAGTTTTTTAAGTGTCACGTAGCCGTTTACGAATAGCCGCAGTTTTATCCTGCCCTCCTCCGCATTTCCGATAATTTTTTCACCCCCTCAGTTCTTCCTTTTGGAGGGGAAGCTTTAGGATGTTATAATTGCCGCTCGCTTGTTGTGTTTATTAAAGTCTATTCGGTTGACTCACTACCGGTGATGCATTCCATGACCTGACCTCCAGACGCCTGACTGTTGACGATGACCCCTGGCGTTCCTTCGGGCAATAATGAGATCTCAAGCGCGACGCTGTCTGTGACCGTCTGCGCATCCATTGCCTGCACGAGCCAGATGTACGGTAACAGAGCAGCTAAACGTGCCTGGACGTCCATCCTATCCTTGCACCTTTCAATCCAACAAGTGTCACCGCAGACGACTTAACATGACTGTTTTACTGTAGAGAGCATCCTTGATGTGTAAACGGTTTGGTAGAGAATTGTATCCATAGATAATCAAAAGGTGCCAATCTACAGTGGTACGTTCGGGCCCAGCCGAGCCAAATAGTCGATCAAACATCATGCTGCTGATACACACGATTGCTATGTGTGGTACCAAACTTGCTATGCGCCAAGCTTTTAAAAAATATATGTGCTTTGCATGAATTGTACGTGCCTGGAACATAGAAGGGTGAAGAAAAGCTTGTGCCACTGTGGTGCTTACTGCCAGCACTAAGTTTGTGTCTACGTCTTCATGACTGTGAAAGAGTTGGTCACAGACGTAAGTTCTGTGACTAATGATTTATGTGCGTAGACGCAAGAGAAAGTGGTTGTTATGGAATGTAAACTGACAGTGCGCATCCCTCTGCGATGTGAGATGACTTGCCTGAAAAAGGAAAAAAAAATGTGCAGCCTTCCTGCTTTTCCTGATAAAGAGAGCTTTGTTACTCAAAACTAGCTTGACTCTGTCTGTCCTACAAACCTACAAAAACACATCAGTGATATGCAGACTGAAGTTTGCTTGTTATAGTCAATATGAAGGAGCACTTATTTCGAGATAGAAATTGAGAATCCGTTGTGCTATTTTACACATAAAATATTACAATAATTGGAGTGCCTATTTCACGTAAAAGCCAGGCTGATGGATGATCTTTGCTTGGATTTTTCACTGAGGTATTCTATTGTCAAGAGTTTAAAGGGACACTAAAGGCAAATTTTAAGTTTATGTCAATTGTTTAGTGCTACTTCTGTGCCAAGGAAGTGCTAATTTTGAAATAAAATCACATTTTAATGGTCCACATTATGTTGGAGCACTTCAAATGACCCGCCTGAAAGTGGTCCTTTTGATGTCACTGTTACCATGCCGAACATCTTGCCCGCCTCTACTGCGCGGCCGCCGACACCAGTAGCAGCAGAGGGAAGGAGGGAAGGTAGCGGGAGCCACAGTAGCAACAACGGCCATTGGACAGTTTTCTGCAATCTCGGAGGGTGTGGCGCTGCTTGCTTGGTTCAACTGGGCCCCATTAGATGGTGCCTCGTGTATCCAGCCCAACCAGCCAATAACGGAACTTTTGAACCACTCGCACCATGCTCCATAGTAATGCCAGGCAGTTTTTTTCTATAAATCAAATAGAAACGGACAAGCAGCATTTTATTACTCTTCTTGTTGCACAAAAGGTTCTTTTTTTGTTGAAGCTACATAGTTTGATTACTAGTGAATAATTGTAGTTGGAAACTCTCACGTCATGAGGATCGTTTTGAAAGTGTTCCACTCGTGGCACACGTCATGTGATACCTCTAGCTTAATTTCTTGTTAAGTAAGGCACTGCTGGTGATAACATTTCTGTTTAGAGGTTGTCATAGATTGAGCTTTAACTCTGGCATTGCCTTTAGCGTCCCTTTAAATGTTAAGTCTGTGGGCATTGCACACCATTGTCGCCCTCTATAAATCCAAAGGCGGTGTGGCTAGACTACTAAAAATGCGTCAATTACTCTGCAGTGGAATGACGGCACCATATCTCACAGTAATAGAGTTTTCAATGTAGCCGTGACGAATAGCATTACAGCAGTAAATTATTTTGAATTTACTGTGAGTGCTAGGTGAAACGTCATGTGAAGTGGTAGCTCCATACAACATTAGGTCTAGGCATGAGTCTGTTTGCATAATCACGCATGGATGTTTTACCCATCTATCCTTTGTGATCTTGTTAAAAACATACATAACCCTCTAGAATTCTCTGTTGACTCTATGAATAATGCTTCAGTGCATTACATAAATGTGCTGTTGTCACCGACAAACAACAAATAATATTGAAACTTGCAACTAGCAGCACGCACATTCTACTATGCCTGTATTCACAAGAGCATCAAACTGGGCGAATCTAGCAGTATTTGCTGCCCAAGAAACATTTTTTTAAAACTTGAAGGCAATCATTAGAAGTAGTAGCTCTTACATATGACTAATGGTTTACGGGTCTAAGAGTGCCATTCTTTGTAGAAGCTGATTAAGACTGGTGGAATGTAGCACTACAGTGTGCTGGACAGCTATAAAGATTGCTGGCCTCAAACAAATGTCTACACACTACACTGCCTGTGGCAAGAGTCGTCGCACAGCTTGTAAAGTAGAGGCACGCTTAGAATGCTCATGATAGTCTACAATGTCACATGCACTTCTTCACTCAGGGATTCCTAAAATGGGAAAAGAAAAAATTAATAAAATTATTTTTGGCACCTATTGCGTGCATAGACACCGTATCGCCTTCGTGGTTTCAGACACCAAACCAGAAGCTTTTCCATTTTTCAAAGGCTCACTAAAGGGGCCAGTTTTAACACTGATAAACAACAATCCATGAACTTATGGTTATATCGTTCACGGAGGTGTCTGGTATCCATAAGTAACTCTTCACCCGGCTCCACAAAAAATTTCGGTTCTGCACTGGACGTTTTCAGGTACCATCTAGGAGGCATTCTACTGAAAGAATTTTTGAGATAGGTTCATTCCTGAAGGAGTTTGAAAAAACTGAACAGGCCCATTGTCGTAACTCCATGATCATTGTGTTACAGCACAACAAGAACGGAAAAAAAGTTTAAAGCACACACTTGACAGGATACAGTGTTGCATCTCAACACGAGCAGGCTGCTTTTCCTCGTTCCTCTTGTGCTGTAACATATTGAACCATTACAAACTAGCCCTGTTCACTGTACTGTAGGAGGTGAGCTTCCCTGCAAAAGTGGTCTCTCTCTTTGCCTAGGCTAACGTCCACAGGCACCGGTTTGATTGATTGATTGATTTGTGGGGTTTAACGTCCCAAAACCATCATATGATTATGAGAGACGCCGTAGTGGAGGGCTCCGAAAATTTCGACCACCTGGGGTTCTTTAACGTGCACCCAAATCTGAGTACGCGGGCCTACAACATTTCCGCCTCCATCGGAAGTGCAGCCGCCGCAGCCGGGATTTGAACCCGCGACCTGCGGGTCAGCAGCCGAGTAACCGGTCTGACCAAAAGCTATGCTATGATGAACATTAGTGGCCAAAACCCTGGCACGACAATGGCTTGCTAGTGAATGTTTAGCATACCATAATTTTTGTTGAAATGGGTTTGGAATATGCGTTCTTATTTTCTTGCGGACAGTTATCATTCCAGATTATTGCGACACGCCGATTGGCTTTGTCAGACTCATCAGGTAAACTGACTCTAGCTTCCAAAAAGCACTTGGAATTTAATATTTCAAAAACTACGTATACTAGAAATGTAGCTGCATACTATGTGCACGAATAACTGCAAGTTTCATAAATACATGAATTAAAGATAACAAGCATGGCAAAATAAATGCAGGCTTTAAAGACATTTTTTTTCCATTATTTAAAATAAGATATATTACAAAATTTAAGGGGACTCGTACTAATTTATGAATATGGCATACCTGTCTACAGGCTGAACAATGAACAGCTGAGACAATTATTGCATCGGCACACTCTGTACACAGTGCACAAGTTCATTTGAAATAACTTCTTTTTGCTTAGACTTTGATTGATTTCTGGGGTTTAACGTCCCAAAACTACTATATGATTATGAGAGACGCCGTAGTGGAGGGCTCCGGAAATTTAGACCACCTAGGGTTCTTTAACGTTCACCCAAATCTGACTACACGGGCCTACAACATTTCCGCCTCCATCGGAAATGCAGCTGCCACAGCCGGGATTTGATCCCGCGACCTGCGGGTCAGCAGCCGAGTACCTTAGCCACTAGACTTGCTTAGACTTTCCGAAATCCTAGTTACATTCAAGCTTATTGCGATGCACTGAATTAACAGTAAATGGGCCTGAGAGATTTTTCTACGCACGAGCAAGCAGTGTTTCTCTGGCGTGTTCAAAGATAGAGATAACAGACTGAGTTACTGTATACGCTACCTTTGAATAGCAGAGTAGCACATCTGTCTTCCAAACGCTGCTGGCAACCATGCATTGCAGAGAAACTACTGCTCTGGCCAATTTTTCCATTTCATACTGCCACTGCTGCAGTGAACAGGATTGACACTAGTTATCGATAGCCAAATGTGTCAATCAGCAACACAGTAGGCATGTTGTCTGTAAAAATAGAGAGAGGCTTTGCCGCATAGCTGAGGTTGCTAGCCAGACCTACGTGCAGCTGTGTTACCTACTGGCAGCATGTACAGTAAGGATGTATAGTAAGTCTACGAGAGACAAAGGCGGCACACAATTGTACTTTACTCAAGACTCAAAAAAATGAAGTATGCTATTTTAAGGGTAACACCTTGTCCAAAGCTAGTCGTCAACTGTATGCGCATCTCATACACTTGTACGCACAAATGTCTGCTTGTTGCCTCGTACAGGAAACACTTTATTTCTGGTAAAGCAGACAAACTGTTCCCATTACGCTTTATTATCTTTTAAGAATTCCGTTTGAGACTGAACTGTATCTTTCAGTCCATGCTTACACAAAGTCTCATAACCGAGTAATGTGGGCCTTGTTTAACCCAGACTTAACAGCAAGAATAATTTTTATGTGAAAATGTCTAGGCACTTTCATGCAAGCACCTTACAGTAGAGCGGTGTATAGACCGCATTTTCAAGCCCGGCCTGCGCCCGCTGACTGCATTGAAAGCTTTCCCGAGCTCTATGCCATAGGGCTGTGAGCCTGCCTGGCCCAACGTACAGAAGTTCGTTCGGCCCAACATTATGTAGGTTTGCTCTGGAAACAAGATACCGCTTTCTGATAGCATGGCATTTTATTGTACATATCAAACTCAAACTTGAGCAAACGACATGTCAGTCACTATATACACCGATCTACAAGATTTTGCGTAAAAATATAGCTGTCAAATGAGTTGGGCTTCAGTGAAGCACAGCATTCCTGCATCACATATTACCCCGCTTTCAAGTTCGGTTCCCTGCTCGCACTGGTAGCTGGAATTGCACACGAGCCTCTTGAAGGCCGTCGAACTGATGGTCTATTTTGACTTAACTGTCAAGGATAAGCTGCCACACGGGCAGTTTTGAAGGCCATTGAGTCAATAGACTCAACGGTGCACCCCCTCCACTGAAACTTCAATGGCCCTTGAGCGACAGAAGTGGAAACGGAACGAACATGCCTCCTCGTTCACACTGTGCGTCTGCTCACGATTAGAAAAATAGAATCTAGCCACTAAGCTTTAAAAGCAGTATACGTGAGTGTTGTGAATTATTTACTAGAGTATTTTTGCCACTTCAAATAAGTAACTGCACATACTCTAAATAGCAGCCACATGCTGGCCTTCAGCATGCTGTCTTGCTGCATAATGCTCGCCACTGTTTCGCTGCTCAAGAATTTAAAAGCTAAATATGAATTTATAACTACAAAGCAACAATTTCTTAAAATATTTAAAAAACATTATACGACTTACTTGAGTTTCTAAGTGAACTTCTACGACTTATCTTGAGGTGACATGAATGCATGCGAAAATAAGGATACGAAAATAAGGATCCGCACTCCGCAGTGCCACATGATTGTGAGCTAGCTAGTTTTAGAAGGCTGCACAGGGACTATGCAGAGCAGCACAGTGTGGCAGTGTTCGTGAACACTGATACGAAGTGATCAGTTGAGTCATGTATGAGATATACATACCATCGCTCCATTTGCTCTCAATGATTGCACAGGTACAGTAACTAACATGAAAAACGTTCAATACAAGATGTTTAAAATGTTCAATTAGCATTTTTGCAAAAAATGAACACCTCTTCGTCCCTGCACAAAACAACACTGCAGTTAGTAGTGCCTTGAGTACAGAACGCTGGTTAGACCTACTGACTGTAGGACGAACCTACAGCATGCAAGTCTGCCACTAGATGTCGTCGCTTGACCAGTGCAGAATGAGAACAAACAAGCCATGATAACAAGAAATAATTTAATGGCAAGGTCTCCTGCTTTTTTTAGAGTTGCACACATAGAATTTCAAATACATGATTTGTAAGTTGCCCGCTGCCCGAAAACAATCATTTTACAGCTCTACAGCCTGTACACGAGGTCTTCGGCACACACAGCACAAGATGTGTATTTACACAAAAATAAATTAACGATGGGCAATACATTAAGGGGAAAACAAGGGACAACAGCAGTTCATAATAATCAATAAAGGTACATCCTCATAGAAGAAAACAACAAGGTTACAACACCAAACCCCTGTTAAATAGCGAGAGGTCCCTAAACGAAGCGAAGGAAACTTTCCCCCGATGGCACAGTTTTGTCACAAAAAGCGCACTGCAAACGAAACAATGCTCATACATTGACAGCTCTAATATGAACTTGTACACTGGAGAAAAAACTGCAAGGTGTGCGGCCAGAAGGCAAACAATGTTTGGGATTAAAACGACCCATTTTTGACACAGCCTCAATATGTCGCAGATGCTTCCACCTCTGAGCTCAACGCACGGCTATGTCGAGCGGCGGCTGAAAGAGATAGCAAACAAAATTCCGCTGCCCTGTATCCACAATTGCTACGGCAATAAAGTGTAAGAACTACGAATCTGCAGAAGTTCCTCCGATGACCTTGACGCGTGATAACAGCTAGATTCTCACTTGCGGCATTGCCAGAACAAGATCTCTCACACTTTCTTCTCCTCAGTTGGTGAATGTGACTGCAGGTTCTGTTGCGCTAACAATCAAGCAAAACAACCTCCATTTCAAGCCAAGAAAATGCCTGCTGGGTCAGTTTAGCCTAGCTTAGTGGATCATAGTGCACATGCAGGCTTATGGTGTCAGTTAATTTATTCACTCGAGCAAAAAAAAAAAAAAAGTGCATCGAAGCGTGGGAGCAGTGATTATTATTATATTCTTGCATATTGTGCATAAAGCACTCAATGGCATGTTACCGCGAGAAATTGTTCCCCCAGCTAGTCAAGCAAGCCCTACGCTGCGGGGTTGGCGTTGTGATTAAAGGGGAATTAAAGCATGTTTTGAATCACTTAATAATTAAATGCCCGGTACTCTATTTGATAATTCAGAGTTAATCAATTTTTTTCAAACTTCTTTGTAATAAGCTAGCTAGCTTAGTGTTGCTTAGCACGAAAATAAAAAAAGCATACTAGTCTAATTATATAGCTAAGTCACATATATGACAACATCAGTAGCAGCGCACATGTTGGCAAACTACAACTGTTTACCTTGAAACTTCAGCAGCTGACATAAAAATAATAACAATAATAATGATAAAAAACACTTTTACGTAAAACCGTGTTTCATGAACTGTTTCATGCAGCTTCTCAGAGCTGCACATTGCCGTGTGCTGCTCTGAGAAGGAGCATGCGCACCCGTGCGCGTGCACACACGCACACACACACAAAACCGTCTCTGTGTTCAAGGCAAACCGATGTTGAGGCTAGGTTCAGTGTGCTTCAATTGGCATTAAAGAGACCACACAAAAGAAAGAGACAGACTGTGAAGCTGCTGAGCACAGCTGTCCGTTCAGTTCTCATCCGTTTTTCATTTTGTGCAGACTCCGACATGACAAAACAACTGACCGTGCAGCTGGGAGTAATGAAAACCAATTTTCCAGTGCTGCGATTTCGTCCCGGTGGCAACACCCACGCGATGAAATTTTTCCTCCTCTATCAATGACATTAAACACTGACTTTACTACATAATTCCCTACCTGCATTATTACATTTCCAATAAATTCACTCTCCGTGAAACACATATCTGAGGTAAAAATGAAGCTGGAAAAAATCAGGTAAAGCTACAGTCTCGTGGCCAAGTACAGTGTCTTAAAAAATAACTTTGGTAGGTCTGCATTCAATTTGTGCTGCTCACTAGCAGCATCGAAGAGGCTAGATAATTCTGGTAGAAAAATTTGCAATTGGGCCTGACCAAACAAAGAAGTGCCTTAGTTGCCCTAACATGTAGAAATATGTGAACACCATTATTTGTTGCTTTCGTCACCATGGGCTGACACACAATTCTGCACTGCCGCTAACTACTCTAATCGAGTTAGCTGTCAGACCATGCGACTACCTTCTGGCATCCACAATAGCCATCAAAACACTGCAGTGGCCCCCTGTGCAACCAGACTCGGAACACGTAGTGCACACAGATTTCATGGCCTGCAGTAGTACGACTATGCATGTACATGAAAAAGGGAACACCCTTTCGGCATTTTTTACTTAACTGGTTTGCAAGACTTGAGCAAGAGGTGTCATAAAAGTTTAAGAGTAGTATGGACTATCTGACATTTGATGATAAGTGCGTGCACCCGAGGAACCATTTTTGCAACTTTGCCTTCTTGACTACTGAGGCACCACATCCCCATGACAATGTGCACAGTAGCAGATAACCATAACTACTGCACAAATTTGACAGGGTTTTTCATCGAAATAAAAAAAGGAAGGGAACATTTACAATGACCTTCGGGCCTCCACCACAAAGCCGTTGAGCTTAAATCTGAACTTCGGTAGTAAACAAAACTTAATGAAGGTGTTCCCTTGTCTCCTGGTGCCACTGCACAGTGCGATCCACCATGAGCATTTGGCTGCATGCGTGACAAAAACAGACATCCCCTGTAGCAAGTTTCAGATACAGATTGGCTGCAGACAACTGCGGATCGGCTGCCGACTAGCAGGCGACAAAAATACCAACTGAAGTGCAGGTGCTCTAACCAACAGCTCACGTGCCTAAGAAAAATTCGTGGAGCCATGTCACCTACTCCCCAATCACAGCAAGCAGCACTGAACTGTTCGTATGGCCGCACAACTCAATGTACAAGAGAGCGGAGACCTCTGGAAAGGATCTTGCTCTAGTTACAAACCCTCACTGCGGCAGCATCATCTCCACGCGGTGCCTACATTTCTACGGGAAAACATCGCGATTATCTTTTGAGCACAGGAAACCTTAGGTTTGTTAGTAAGGCTCATCAGTTCTGCAGTTAATTGTACATCTGTTTAGAAAATGATACCCTTAGGCAGTAGCTATCTTGACAATTGCAAGAACACTATTGGCACTTGTTCTCCTGCAAATGTGTACCCAGGGGCAGTCTAGTATGCAGTCACACATCCAAAGACGCTACGAACACGGCCAGTGTACACGAGAGAATGTTCCAGCTTTTTGACCATGCTATACACACAACATTTAGTGAATCATCATTTCAAAGTTTTTGCACTTTTCGTGAAGTCACAGGCCTTACAAGGAGGAGGTCTAAACTAAATACTTTCATGTGACTTCTGCATCAGCAAGCACATATGCTTTCTGGAAAACAAAACCAAAGCTAGTTTGTTGAAAAGATAATTGTAAACATTTGAACACCCTTTTTTTTTTAGGATATCGAGGTGTAGGACTTTTCTACAAAGTAAAAAAGAAAATTAAGTGCCAAGAACTCCAAATTTAACATACTTGAAAGCACTATAGAAATACTTTTTAACGAGAGCATGTGTACAAGACCATGCAGGTGACACAGAAACAAGAATTTCAGTACCCTACGCTGTGTTTCAGCAAAAGTACAAAAACTCACTGTTACAAGCATGCAACCTCCAGAAAACAAATGTATGTTAAGAGCTTCGTGTTTTGAAGCAGCTTTGCACTCGGAGCAAAGAGCAAACTAAGGTTTCCATTATAGTCGGACAGAACTGAAGAAGTCCGAAGTGGCCCCATTCAAATGACCGAAGCATGACAGCCGATCGTCTCCGCAACTGAACAAATCGTCCCTCTCTTAAACTTGGCAATGCTCTCCGTCTAGCTCATGACAACCGTTTGGAGTGTGCGCTCATAAGTGCAGGCTTGTGTGCATCCGCATTTGAGGAACAAATGCCGCGGACTTTTAAAGTTCTACCGGACTATATAGTCACCTAACACACTTATCACATGTGTAGACTCCACGCCGAGCGTTAGAGCCATAGCCAAATGAATCAACGCTTGCAAGCAGACAGAGGCAGCTGAAAATTGGCGCAACAACATCGACATACACAAGCTGTTCCCGGAGCCCTGCTCAGGAGGGGTTGTTTCCACTCCGTGCTCTTAAAATGCGCTTGTGTAAAACCTTCAATGACCAAGCGCCCCTGCAGTGTTGGTGCTGTGCATTTCACTGGTCAGTCTGCAGCATGTTCCTTACGCAGCCATGGCTGAGCAAAAGTTTACACAAGTTGAGTCCCAGAGTTACTACGTACCAGAGGTATGATATGATTATGAAGCACACTGCAGTGGGGGACACCAGATTAACTGCTTCACACTGGGGTTGCCCAACGTTCATTAAAATATAAGTCTGCAGGTGTTTCTGCATTTTCGCCACCCAAATGCAGCTGCTGTAGCTGGGAAGCTAACCCATCTTGTATTGCTTCGTGGTGCAGCACGCTAAACCTCCAAACTAAATGCTTTCATCAAAAATAAAGTTCAACGTGCGTACGCAACACTTCAATCTCTACAACTGCTCGAAGATGAACTTGTCACAGGAAGATTGAGTGGTATCTGGTGGTGTCACAACAAATGCATCTGGTGTTGCTTGTATTCAAGAGCAACACCTACGTCTTACTCTTCAAATCGCTTCACAGCCGATGCTTCATGTGTGTGTTGTCGCTCTTTTGTATGTTTTAGTTTGCGCCCACAAGCATTGTTTAACAGCGTAAACTGTCCTTGCACTGGCTCATACAAAGAAGGCTCCTGCTATATTTTGGTCGGCGACAACCTAGTAATGCAGTTACACATGTTGATTGTCTAACTAAAAGAGAACTTGCGCAAATGTGGCAACGTTTTCTTATTTCCTTCAGATTGAGTGGCACTTTGGCTTTCCTGTGTTTAAGGCTGTCTTTGTGGCACTGATATTAGGATGAAACCTGAACCTCCTACAAACTGTAAGCAGAGATCATGATACCGACAGACAGCCAAAGGTATTGAGAAACAACAAGCAATTGTGGCCAAATTAACCTAGAATTTACGTGTATTCCAGCGCATGTAATCCTTTTCAGATCTGGGGCAACTAGTGGCTTTGCATGCCTCAGCTCCACGCTCCAAACGGTAGAAGTGTGGAAAGCAGAAAACACTGACAGCAGCTCCATGGTGCTTTCTTTTGCACAATCCTATATGTACTAAAAAGAGCTTCAAGGGTGGACCGCATTGTTTTTAGATAAGCGGAGGATTACCTTGTCCATATTTAACCCTGCAGGTAAAGTGTCACTATGAAATACAATTGTACATTAATGTGCAATACCTGGCTGGCATCTTAGGGTGCACTATTTTAGTGACATATCATTTGATATCTAAAAAAAGCCTAAGAGAAAAGACCATACTGGGTCGTTTACCTAGCATGGTGATTTGGCAAACATAAAGACAATAACCTTGGGAAATTCCCACAGTTGACTGAGTGCATGTAACAACATCAGCTGGGACACAGTGCGATGCATTTTGTTATCCCATTTTCATATGGCAGCATATGCGGCTCTAGATTGTTGGCATTACGTTACGTTAACTCTGTTATAGCAGCACAATGTAATTATGAAGACGGGAAAGACAGGGGAAGGGTATTGTCAAAGCTGCATGTGTGTTCCCTCATATTAGCTTTTTTTTTTGCCATGGTAATTGTACGTTTTCCGGCAGATGCTGATATGTTAAATCTGGACGTAAGAACGTAGTGACTCCAGACTGACCAGTGGGGTTCAATACCAGTTTCGGTTTATGTACGCTGCTGTGTCAAAAACACCGACTTGTTAACGTCAGCCCGTTTCAGTGATTTACATATTAGTGAACTTGTGTGACGACGATTCACAAATGGCATCAAATGGCAAAATGTGCTGCCACTGCATCTTGCCATTTGCAAACCGGCCCTGAACGCTCTGTGTCAGTGGCACTCCCCCACCGCACACTGGGTGGAATGAATCTGCCTACGAGGCTGACATCTTCCTTTGACACTACCATACCGGTCAGCCTTGTACAATCATGTCGAAAGCATACAGCGCCAATCGAAACGGGTATTGGCACTGTGGGTTAGAGGAGGGATAGGTGGCGCCACCAGTGCCCACCCGGTGCCCCCGGCCGTACCCTCGGCAGTGGTCTGGGGTCCGCAGCTCGGAGCTTCCTGGGCCACGCAAAGGCCGCAGTACGGAATCTTGTGCACCAGCTGTACGAGCTCCGTGGCCGTTCGAGGCTTACGGCCCGTCAGCTGGCGAGTGCACGTCTCCAGGGTCGCCGCGTGGCCAACAAGCAGCACGTTCCCACCTGTAGCAGCACCATGTCAAAACAGCACCAACAAAATGTTTGCATGCCTTATGCAGTTTGCCGTTGAAGCACGCACGATCTATCATACTCGCGCAATCAAATGCGACATGAAATTTTTAAGCATAACGACCAGTATGAGCGACTGGTTGCGATAACCACGTGGCGTCGTGACGAATCTGATCTGATCTACAAGTTCAAGTTGAAATGACCCCGATATGGCCTGACATGAAGACTACAAGAGTGTGTGCACTACCTAGCCCTAACTTGTCCGTGCTTTCATTCATCAATACTGTACACTATTGTTAACACTATGAATGTGCGCATATTGGTAGTAAAGCAGTTATGAAAAAAAAATACTGTATGAAGACTTGTATACAGGTTGTAGTACAGTGCTGTAAGAGGCAGTGTTGTATTCAACATTTCAACACTGTCACTTTTGCTGAATTTCTTGCTTTACATTTCCATGTTTTGTATTCTATTATTGATTATATTATTAATCTTTTGTTTTGTGATGTGTTGTTTCATAATGTGTTGTTTGGCAACTTCCTTTGTTTTTAAAACCCGTGTTAGCTTCGAACTGTGACACCTGTGTGAACAGCCTTTACTTTCTGTGACAGACGGATTTTTTATGGAAGCTAGTCTTGTTAAAACGCTTAAGCATTAAACAGCCACACAAAACAGCCACAAATGTCCACACAAAACTTCCTCTCTTGAGCACTTGACGAGCTACGTACTTGCATCCATTTGAATCGCTTAAAAGTATGAAAAATCCAAACATAATCTTCGGTTACCCTACTGGCAGTATGATTTTCGTGTCTTAAGTTTAGCGTGTGAAACTGGTAAGGCAAATGTAACGCACTCAAAAACCATGCAAAACAGTAAGGTATCTCATTCTTGGCAACACTCATTGGTGGGATTACGGTGAGGGTTTGGGGTAGGTATATGAAGGTTATAAATAAATGGGCTTGGCACATACATGACCTTTTGCAGGCACATATTATATATACTCAAGTAATGAACCTATCTTTTTTTCAGACAAGTTGATATCAATTTGGGGAAAGGTTCATTATGTGGGAGAAAAAAGTCGCAGGAGCTATAACAGCAAAAATTTCGTATGACGGGACTAAGAAACCCGCTGTCCAACTGCTGCTCGCCTTCAATTCAGTGGCAGGACTATGCAGCCTCTCATAAAGAACTTTGCTCACCACAAGAGGAAACTGTCCTTGTTTTGGCTTGCGAAATGGGCGACGAAGTTTTTCTGTAGCCTGAAGCTCTTCTTGTTTTCTCCCGCAATGAACGCGCACAGATCGACGCCGAAGTGTCATCCAGCTGCTCAGTTCCCATGCTCCATCATGCTCACTTTAAAGAGGCCCTTAAACACTTTGTCAAGCAGCCATTTAATGAATTCACTAAGGAGCTCATTGCCGCAAAAATTTTCAGTATTCATCCAGAACAATCAGAGTTACATTGATTTAATCAAGATGAAATGACATTCTCTCTTCTCTCGTCCCAATGAGAGTGCTGGAAACTAAGGAGGGAGGGATGGCACAGGGAAAGAAAAACGTCCCGCGTGCCTCGTGACCTTGAGCATTTTTCTTCCTTTTTTTTTCTTTCTTCGAAAACATGGCTTTCAAGCGATCGCGCGAGCACGCGTGGACAGGTCACGACTTCCTGCGGTGATCCCTGTAATGAATGAGCACGCCTTGCTCAAATAAGCCAATGGCTAATACAACGGCTCTTAAGCAATGACTTTAAGTACCCTACGTCAACTCACAAGAGAAGAAAAAAAATATTTTTTAGCTGAGGTTAAGAATCAACTGCAATTTACAGGCCGCGAGCTGCGCTATAATATTTCACTCGCTTGTTCTCGAGAGCCTTGACTATCGATTGACAGCGTTTTTTGACCATGTTCAAAAAGTGTTGCAGGGCCCCTTGAAGTTTAAAACCGGCCGCGTCGCTAGCCAATTGGCCGATCAAGCCGTGCACAGCAGGTGTCCAAACGAAATTCAATACGACAATCCAGACAACAAAAAAATACAGCGTCGGGTGGCGGAGCATGCACGCGGCGGGTGCACATTGCACCGTCGGCGCAGTGGGCGCGGTTGCACTTTGTTTATTGCTTTTTTTTTCGTGCCCCATTGCTTGCATGGTGCTATAAGCAAAAAGGTTTCTTCTGCAATCGAAGATGACGCTCTGCTGCAAAAGGCGAAAACTTCTAAATTTTGATCGTCGTTAGCGCTCGCACTGCTTGCAACTGCTTAGCATGGTTGTTAAACTATGTTCTGACTTTTATTGCACTGTAATTGTGTTATATAATGGCATGATTTAACATTGTTTTGCTCATTAATGGCACTGACTATCATACTGAAATAGAATGAACAGATACATTAAAGTAGATTTTCTTTTTCCAAGGACCAACATGAGTGGGGGGGGGGGGGGGGTTCATTATGCAAGTAGATGCGGTACATGACAAAGGCATACTGATATCCCATGAACAAAAAATATACATATAAATCCTGTCTGGCAACTACTTGCATTCTGAGTGTGCTACTAGTTATACCTCCATCATGTGGAGGACAACAATTAAACTTGTAAAGTAATCATGGATAGCATTATACGTAACTTTTAGCACCAAGAATGGTTGAAGACCTAAGCCGATTAGATTTTAGCTGTGATCATAGCAAAAAATGAGATGCAAAGGAAGTGAGAAGCAAAGGACTGGTTTAAGTGATGCTCAAAGAAGGTCAATGTCCAGAAGAAGAATTTCGCTTGTTTCCCTCCTGCACTTATCCTGCACATCTACATTCACACTTATCTGATGAAACAACCCTTCGCACCTTCAGGTGCCGTCCTCTTTAAGACGTTTTGAGCAACATAGAAGCTCCGGACGTAGTACTGGTCAACGGACTCTTTCTTGTGCTTTAGTTCTTCGGTTTCAATGAGTGGTTTGTAGTCGAGGTTGATGTGGAAGCCATGCTCTTTCAGCTCGGCGGGTGTCATCCACGCTGGCGTGCCTTCAGGGTACCAGGCGAGCCACTCAAACAAACCGGGCTCCACGTTGATGAGCATATCGTCAAAGTGCAACGCTGCACACAAGACAAAGACATCAGTTGTCATTCTGCATGATGATGGCTCATCATGAGGCTTGTTACAAGGCAGAGTTAAAAGCAGCCCTCAAGACAAATATTATAAAAACAAAACAGTAATTTCAACCTTTTGGCATTTCTTCAATGGGCACTAAAGAATAAATGGTCTTTCTCATTTTAGTAAATTACTCTTTCACAAAGCCGAAATTCTGCCAAAATTACCAAGCTTGCTGTGAGAAGGTGCCTGGTAAGCAAGAAAACATGCAAAAAGAAAATTGGGGTGGCGACACCACCTTGAAGTTTCCGCATTAGTCACAGAGGTGTCATAGATTTTGACGGCACCTACTGGCACACACGCAGTTCTTGGTTCGTAGAAATGAAGCACGTTGCTTTCTCAGGGAGCCAGAGACTTGACCTACCAAGTTTTACCAAAATTCGAAAAAACACTTTGAAATGTGTGACATCACCGTTGAAAATCCCAGCAAGAAATTTTCAAAGGAAATCTTTTGCAACTGATACTCTTATCTATTAATAAAGCTATGGTGGGGAAACTAACAGTGCTAGAGTTTTCATAGCATAACTTATTGGCCTATATAATTTATTTCACTTAAGTGCCTCCTGTGTACTTAAACTCAAGTACAAGGCATTGCATATCATTTTTATATGAAATGTAACCACCATGGCCGAGAAGTGACCTCGCACCCTTCTGCTTAGCATTGCAACACTACAGTCATTATAATACTATGGAATGACAGTTAATCATAATCAACCAGAAATATTCAGTGCTGTCATATAACTATTGTACCCATGTTTAAGGGGAGATGCGGGTCGAAAAACGCGAGTTTTTTCCAAAATTACCGATTTTTTATATTCGCCTGTTTTGATAAGATAAGTACCTCTACTGTTATGAAAAAAAAAAGATACAGGTAGAGACTTAACTGGAAATGCTTTAAAATTGCATCTAAAGAGCACAAGGTGCCTGTTAAAAGGCCCAAAGTGTGCAGTCTTCGAGCACCTTGCCGCCAATAATGCGCCCCCGCTCGCCAATGTTGATCACATGAGTCGAAGAGTCGAGCCTCATTCTTCAAATAATAACAGTTTCTCTCGCTGATACAGCACAAAAAATATTAAAAAGAAGCACGCTTCTGCACATTTTTCGAGCGCCACAACTGGCTTATCACGTGGTACAGATCGGGGACCGCCATTGGCCGTGGCGCGCCTGTATGTGCTGTGAAACCTATTTGCGGGGTCCATGTCTTGTTGAGCAGCGCAGCTGAACAATGCTTTTCTCGTGTAATTATCTTCGTTATGAATGAAAAAAGCCATTGCTCGCAAGTGAAAGCCATCGTGCGGCGAGCTCTGTAGAATAGACTACGAGCATCTGGTCCGAGTTGCGGCAGTTGTTGGCTTGCAAAAGCCAATGCATCAAAAGTCATTCGCACCCGTCATCCGGAAAGTTCGTGATGCGGCAATGGATGA
Organism: Rhipicephalus microplus; assembly: GCF_043290135.1. Lineage (NCBI taxonomy): Eukaryota > Metazoa > Arthropoda > Arachnida > Ixodida > Ixodidae > Rhipicephalus > Rhipicephalus microplus. Next base: position 76,679,310 of record NC_134703.1, read on the forward strand.
CGTCAGCGCCAATCTTGCGAGGTGAAAAGAGCTCGCAGTGAGAGCTTAGCAGGGATGACATTGCCACTATGTACGACAATATGTGGCACAAACATGGCTGTAAAATGGCATGACACTGGACTTAGTTGGGATTTCGGAGTCCTGTCGAACTTCTTCCTAGCTTGCAGTTGGCGCAAGGCTTTGCCAGATGGAGCGGAAGTTTGGCAAGTGTTTCATGGCCCTGCCTGTGAGCGAAATGTCTGTGAGGAGTCGGCTCAAAAAACCGAGAGGGACAAACTCATGGTGCTAGCGTACTTTAGTCGCAGTGGCCACTACAAAAAGGATTGTTCTTTTTGGTGTGGAAATTTCATCAAACTCAATGATATCTTTCATAAATAAAAACTCAATATTAATTTTAAAACTCGTTTTTTTCAAAACACATAATTTGCCATTTTTTTCTATGCGCCCCTCCTTTTTCGGGCACTTCTGGTGCTCGAATTTGCATGAAATTTTGCCCAAATTTTTTCCAAAGTATGACAAATGCGATTATCTGGTTTAAATTTCACTATTTTATTGTATAATAAATTAATTGTATGTAGACTTTTACTAGGGTAGGTGAAATATGGACTTTTTACGTCTATTATTTTTCACGCGTATTACATATTTTGTATGTGCTTTCTAAGTAGTTATTTGCATTCTGCACTTTATTTGAAATATTATGAAATATGAATGGTAAAAAATTAGAGAAGTTTATGGATGAAAAGAGGGGGCAAAAGGGTTAAGGTTTTCACTTCGTCATGTTGCAGAGCTAAAAGTGTGCAACTTGCAAGAGAACTAATTATATATTTGAAATCAGCATAAAAAGTTCCATAAACAGCTCAAGTTTCATTGCTATGGGATGAATATTAAAAAAAAAAAAATCGTCTTCGAGTAGCATCTCTTTTTTAAAAAGAAAGACCCTCTACACAGAGGCCACGGCCTTATTTATGTGCTGCTTGCCTGTAGTGAATGTCATCTTGTGCAAAAAGAGCAGAAGCCGGGCTCGTACACATCTCTATTTATCTCCATTACACTGTAGCCGAGCTGCCGGCTCACGCCTCTGATGACACAGCCTCCATCAACCTCCTTTCCATCCCACCAGATTTTCCCTAGACTTTTGGGATGGTGCGTATGGTCACATGCACACTGTCAGGAAGCTTCTCGAAGCCTATGCATCCCATCCTCTAACTGTCTCTGAAGGTTCTGGCTCTGTCCCTTCAGGACATTGCTGAGCCCAGCATGAATGATGACGAGGTTTTCACCCTCCACTGTCCCCTACCACTGCCTGTGCTTTGGCCAGTGCATCCATCATGCACTTTCCTGACTGGTCTCCACTTTTACCCTCCTGTCTGCCTTTACTGTCGTGAGAACGCTCTGCTCAACTCCAGTTACATTGGAGTCCCCTAACATAAGGACCCTACTACGGTCTAGTCTTTCGCTTATGGCTGGCAGTTGCTGTGCTCCTGTTTACGCCCGCCGATCCCCCATTCGTCGAGTGTACCCGACTCGCTGAAATGAGCCCACCACTGCCGTTACTCCTTGCCCCCCACCGAAAGACTGCCGTGCCACTGCCACCCCTGGGTCTCCTTTCTTGCCTGTGTCTGCCTGGAAATCCGTGCTGTCTATGTCTTTTGCCTCACACTGCTCGGGGTTAAGCACCATCAACGCATTTTCTCGCTCAGCCCGTCTTGCACGTTCCCCCCTTAGATCACCCGCCATTTGCTTTGATAGGCTGGTGGTAGCCTCACCACAATCACATGTTTTCTGAGCTGTGCTTGCAGCTCAATCATCTCCTCACGTTCTACCTTCAGCTTCTCAATGCTAGCTTCGATGTGCTGCACGATCGCCTTAATTTCCTCGCATAGCTGGCACATGAACCTTGCCTCCTCAGCATCAGCTAGACTTGTGAAGGCTGTCTCGTCTAGGTAGCACCAGCGCGTGCATTTTCGGCACTGCACGAGATCACTCTCGCCCGTGGTTTTCCTAGGCCACTTAGCCATCACCCGCCCAACCATCACACAGAATACACGCTCGTGTGTTCGTCTAACAAGTTCAGTCTAACACCGTTCATATAATTAAACAGGCGCGCCCAAACACCCTACTGCGGGTTAAAACCGCCGCCTACCCCATTCACCACTTGGTCAATGTCACTGCAGCGATGCCTGTGGTGCACGGTACTCGCAGGTTATGAAAGATGCACAAAACAACCACAAAATAATAGTTCTTATATCGGTTATCCCAACATCCCCAACAACACGAGTGAAATAAAACATATAGCAAAACCTTATCACTTTGTACACTGCTCCTGGTTCGTCCAGCCTTCGCTGCACCGTCAACGATGCGGTGGCCACATATTGCAGGAGAATCCAGGCGCCCCATGCATGCACCGACAAGCGTCTTCCCGTCTTTTTGCGCTCATGCCTGTTTGCCACTTTTGTATGTCGCCTCGCTTGCAAATACTAATAGTGTGCGTGATTCGTGAAGCTGCTCAACAGATGCCAAGATGGCACCCCTACACAGGCAACAGTACAGCGCTGCTTTTAAGCTGTAAGTGATTCTGTACGCAGAGTTGGGAAGCAATGTTGAAGCAGGGCAGAAGTTTGATGTGCCGGAAAAGTGCGTGTGGGAATCGAGAAATTAAAGGACCAAGAACTTTGGGTGCGCTGCGACACGCCATTCTTTTCGCGAACCGAAATCTGCCCTGCCATGTAGGAGGTGGTTCCAGATTGAGTTCACGACCAGAGAAGCAATAGCCTGAGCGTTTGCTACGATGATATTGAAACAACACCACGTGCTGTTGCGAAAGATATGTGCATCCCGCTAACAGAGTTCAAACTGACCTCTTTGAGTAAAGTGTCGCGATGGATTATTGATGCCTGGTATGAACTGCCAACCGACATGATCCATGTGGCATTTTTCACGTGCGGCATCTCAGTACCACCAGCACCCCTTGCGACGGCAAGCAGCAGCAGTGGCTCACACGATGGCAACGACCGTGATAGCTGCATCCTTCCTTGAAGCGACGTAGAGTCGTAAGCGATTTCTCACGGTCAAATTAGTGTTTCTTTGCATCACTCCCTCTTCTGAAAGACTTAGTGGTGTGCAATGGCTGCAGCATGAGGCTGTGTTTGGAGTCAACTTTTTTCTTCTTTTACCTAGAATGTGTTGCAAGTTGGAGGTTGACTTATAATCGGCAATATGCGGCAACTTGATCCTTCTGTGATCATTTGAGCACTTTAATTTACTTAGAATACTTTGAGAGTACTACACTTCGAAGCAATTATGCCGCTACTAGATACACAAAACTCGGCTAGGAACTGTGAGAATGTGCGAGAAAGTGACAAGACGGTTCCCACTGACAATGTGTTTGCCATGGCAAATTGCACAAAATAAAAGCCAGAGACTAAATAAAATACGGTAGGTACCTGTCAGGATATTCGTACACGTCTGTATGCAACGCAGGGATGGAGATGAAAATACATGACTGAATGTGACGCCACTTTCACACATAGCATTCCCTGAAAACAGAAAAAAAAAGATAAACACTCTTTAAATTGCTGTACAATTTTCTAATTGTACATGAAGGGCTTCCCGAGAAACAGGACAGTGCTGTTCTTCAAATTTGCTATCACCTTTGCGCTTTTTGCAATTGTGTAGATGAAAATTTCAGTCAGTTAAATTCCGTATTGAGGCTTGAAGGGGTTCTAAATTAAACTGTTGTAATGACTTTAACATTTTACTGACTTAAAATTTCACATACACAATTGAAAAAAACACAAAGCTGATAAAAATTTGAAGAACTTTTCCTCCATCAAAATTCAGTAATCTTTACAGAATATAGGCTCCAAGTGACGACACTTTACAGGATTACAGAAATATGTCAGACCTGAAAACATCAGCTGTCTGATGTTTAACACAGTTGGAATACACTTGTCTTAAAAAAATTGTTTTCCTCTTAAATTCTGTATAACGATGAGAGGTGTGAACGTGTTATCTTATAACATGCTAACAATCAAGGTAAACACTCAGAGTATTCAAACCCAAAACACAGGTACAATCTAAGACCTGTGTTCCAAGATCTCTGCAACATATTAGATCGTTATTTTAATCTGGTCTTTTGCTTCTGATGTACTGCGTTGGATTACAAAACTGTGCACATGGCACATGGAACACAAGAAGAGCCTGGAAGTAAGAACTAGCACAGTGGTGCATTCCATTCAAGCATAATGCACCAGTGTTGCATTATTTTCTAGTTTCTATATGATATGTGTGGTTTAACATCCCAAAACAACCATATGATTATGAGAGACGCCGTATTGGAGGACTCCAGAAATTTTGATCACCTGGGGTTCTCTAACGTGCACCCAAATCTGAGCACACGGGCCTACAACATTTTAGCCTCCATCGAAAATGCAGCCACCGCAGACGGGATTCGATCTCGCGACCTGCGGGTCAGCAGCTGAGTACCTTAGCCAATAGACTATTGCGGCGGGGCTTTTTTCTAGTTTCTTGTATCTCTGTGAACAACGATGATGAAAACAATGATTCAGTGTCTTATTTAAAGCTACCCTCTTCACTGGCCTACTATTCTAGAGTCCTGGTCAAACGCTTCCAGGCCACGCTTCCATAGAAATATGTAGGATAGTGGCTTGGGAACTTTTGACCCCCCCTGTACATAGCTGCATACATTGCACATTTTCTGAATGCAAGTTCATCCTTTCATTGCGCTTCTTATTGCTTTAGTGTGTGCTGGTCTTGTGGAACAGTTATCCTGAGAGTGTTGCAGAGAGAGACAGGTGTAAGTATATATTTCTAAACCTGTCAGTGTGGCCTGATACAGGCCAATGTTCGTCAGAGGGGAGTCCTTTGCATAGTCCATGTAGCCTCCTTTCCTCTCTGGTACCACTGCTGGCATGTTCAGGTCCCGCCGAGTGTAGTTCCCTGAGAGCAAATCGTGCAAAGGGAGTATGACTTATCGTGCTCATCAAGACGAGCTCACAGTCGGACATCTTTTAGTAATGGCACATAACACAAAGCATGCAGCATATTAAATTAATCAATAAATCATTCAATCAATGATTAAGTTAACCGATAAAACAAGCAATATCGTTAGTAATATAACTATTGGGACTTTATGGCTCAAAACCACTATGTGATTATGAAGGACGCTGTAGTAGAAGGCTCCACAAAACGTCCATCGGAATTTAAGTAAACGGTCCTCCAGCGCTTAGCCTCCATTCAAATGCAGCGGCGACAGCTAGGAGTCGGTCCCACAACCTTAGGATCAGCAGTCAAGCCCGGTAACTACTAGACCCCCTAGGTGGATAAATAAGCAATGCCAAATCATTGCATCCGGGACTACGACCTACTTCAAAATGCGTTGTCAGTTCTCCGATCTCTAGAAAGTTTAGTCAAATGTAAAAATAAGGTCATGTAACTAGGCACTTCAACAAAACTAACGAACCACCAGAATGAAACAAAAAGGTCTTAATGCTGACGACTGGTAATAAAAAAAAACGCACATCTTGTCTGCACTAAATATGCCTCCAAGCGAAATGGCTCTTACCAGCTGCATCAAAGCATATCGGTAGCCAGGCTCCAAATGTGAAATCCACACGCTCTGCGTGTCGGGCAACGTAGAGCTTTCGTGGACTTGTGCTGACCTTGGCATTTTCTTGCTTCGCCTTTGGGTGAGGAAATGAAATGACACAAACACGGGTAACATCGTTATGCCAGTGATTTCTCAGAGGTGAACGCTTAGTTTAATTTACATTTACCAGAGCGTGTGAGACGATAAAGGGCTCGCAAGTTCATCTTAAAGAGGACTCTCAAGAAGTTTCATTAAGGGTCCCGATATGTTTTAGGACACTGATTTGCAAAGCTTTGGCTACGGGGATCTCTAACAGGGTTAACTTTCTCTTGCGAATGAATAAACATGCCTTTGCCTACTTATAAGGGGCACTAGAGGGAAATATTAAGTTGAGCTGGATTTAAAGATTAGGCTTGTGTATGAACGATTCCCCCTGCCTGACGAGAACAAAGCATTATAAAGCGAGAGAACAATGAAATCAGGAAAGTGGAGTGGCGCCCTCTGTCATGCTCTTTAAGTACTTCATTGAATTTCGTCAAGATCATCTGTTCTGGTTACTCAATTACTGCTATGGCTTAAATATGCAAAGCTAAGTAGTACATAAATTTTGACAATAAATAAATGTGCAGCAAGCCAGAGTTGCTGATATATACCATATTTGCTTGCATAATAGGCGTACTCACATAGTAGCCGCGACCCCAGTTTGGTCATGAGAAATCAGATTTTTTTAATTTCCTCGCATAATAGGCACAGCCCGAACTTGGCCGTGATCATTATCTCTGTACCGTGTTTGTGCAGTTGCAATTCAAAGCGCTCTAAGGTTAACTGAAGCGGGGAAAATGAGAAGACCGCGGCAGCGCTGCACCAGCTCCGTGGGCTTGCAGAGTGAAAAAGAAGGGCAGTTGGCGCGGTTGCGGCTGCTAGCCCGGCTGCGCAAGGAACGTGCAGTCGTGTCCTCATCAAGTGTGCGTTCAGTTTCCTGTAGGAAAAAGCATCGTCGTTATCGTGTTTGCCACCTCGTCCGCAAATTTAAAAGCTTTTCGGCTTTCCGATGTGAGCTTTTGCTTTTTTGCCATAGCGCGGACTTGCACAAGCTCTGCTGACTTTTGTCGCCGTTGATTTCCTGCCCGTGAACGTAAACATCGTATCATGCGTGCTTCTCTTGGATCAGCGCTTGAGTGCGATCTTCTTGACGCGAAATCTTCATGTTGTCTTGTGCACATCTTATCATGCACTAGTCTAATCTCAATGCATTGTAGTTTCTGTATTCTGGGCTGTGTTCTTATCCTCTATTGGCACCTGATTTCATGTCTGTTAATAGCCTGTGTCAAGTAACAGACACAAGAGGCACTGAAGTCGGATAGACGTCACTCTGTAGTTTTGCAGAACGTAGCGCCACCTGTTGGTGCAGTTCGAGTAGCGCAAAGCCGGACTCCCTTCACAGTTTTCTTCGTAGCCATGTGCAACTAGTGCGTGTCAATGATTGAGCTAAATATTATAAGTGTTTGCGCATTGAACGCTCAGAAAAAGAGCTGCGAATTTATCTCCACTAGTTGGACACGTCACCGAACCGCCATGAAGTGCTTGCTGGTTCACTTGCAAAAACAACGACAAGAACAAGAGCAGATGCAACAGCTCCGCGCTATACGAAGAAAGACCTCAGTCGACGCTTCCGTTGCATTGTGCAGTGCCACGGATGTAAAGGACTTCAGTTTTACAGATTTCCGCAGCTTTTGTGAAGCAGAACAGCGAGTGCGCTGGATACAGGTCATTGTGAACGTGTTGGGTAAGCGAATTACTTCTCGATCCACAGCGGGTCGCATGAAAAAGTGTGATAATGTAGGTATCCTGTTATTTTTTTTAGTAGCCTAGATGAAGAACCATGGTAACTTTGATTATGAAACTCAACAGAGCATCTGACCACAGTGCGCGCCGTGTTGAATGCAGACGGGTGACGCACGTGCTAAACGACGCACACGCTCGAACTACCAATAATCTAAAGTGGTCACCACCACACAGCATTGCGCACGTAGGCTTTGAACTAGTGAATGCTAACATGTACGTCATACATGTGAATAACAAGTTGTTGGTTGTGACCACAATCAGGTTTTTCTTGCCGTTGGTTTTCGCGATTGCCGGCGCTATCTCAAAGGTCTCGGCTTTGCCTTTCGTTGTACACATAGAAAAAGGACCCGCACGTATCTCCATTTGCAGTACTATATACAAACAGAACAGAACCATCAACAAAACATTCTAGAATGCATAATGAAACAGATCCATACACAGGAAGCGAGAGACTGCGGGAGAATGCAGCTGAAAAAGTGAAAATCAAATGTATATACTGTCATTAAGTAAAACAGTTGATCCTGGACAGTATATCAAAATACGAATATATCGAATTAATGGCTCTATCGAGCAGTTGAGAAATCCCTTTGAATTTCTTTCGCAAAAGTATGGTACCGATGCACCTGTATATTGAGCTCCCGCACAGCGGGACATTCGCTATATCGAACGCTGCGTCGCCCTGAAGCCCAGAAATGGCATTTTTCCTTGCAAACATTGATAAATTTTTGGCTGCGTTCTAACAAGTTCCGATCCCTTCCCATGTGCAAGTGATGAAAAGGCGGTATTATTCCATCGCGCATGTCTGGTTTGTTTTGCGGCGCTTGTGAGTGCACCGGTATGTTTGATGCGTGGTCTGCAGGTCTTAACGCAAGGGCATAGTGTTTTTCAAGAAGACCGATTGCGGAGGACACCCAAATGAGAATGCGAAGCGACTCGGAGATCTCATTGCAATGTTTGCGTTCCCTTCCTTGTTTATTACCATGCAATAGCATGCGAGCCTGAAAAACATAGCCTTCTAGATATGCAACCTTGCGACATATATTTGGTCTTTCCGGTTTGAAAACGCATGTCTCGAGAGGCTACGCTTTTTCTAGCTTTTCGTCTCAAAGCAGCTGAAATCAGGGGTTGCCAGCTACACAGCCACAAGTGACATCGATATCGCCAACATGTCAACGGTGGGAACTGGGAACGTTGTCTTTTGCATAAATTCTACTACAGGTGTTCTGCGGTACTACTGTACTTTTGCACCTTCTGGAATAGTGTACTTCTCGCCTCGTTCCTGACAAATCGTCATTTGAGAGTTGAACTGAATGTTGACCCGCACGTAGCAATGAAAATTATCACTGGTGCTTGGAGCGACGTCAAGTAAAGCACCGTCGTAAACTTTTCTTGCTGGCCAGGTGACGACTTCAGATGCGTCATGACCACTGAAAACGGTGTACGATGCCTTGATGAATTCTGAGACGTAGCCTTTCCGTGCACCATCTCGGACAGTGAGCAACTTTATTGGTGCAGATGACGACATAGCTGTTTCCGACTGCATAGGCTCAGATCATGGTTGCCATTGCCAGTGCCATGGAAGTGTACCCGTGCGGTCATGAATATTCTAACCCTTTCACTGCTGCCGCTAACCAATCTTTTGCCGTGCTACAAAGCTTGCATCGGGGTTCTGCATCAATCAATACTGCTGTGGCGGAACGAGCTGAATTCGCTTATTTGGAAAGCTATAATGATATTGAGGGTGGCTGGAGCTTGACGGCATGCAAGACGCAATACAAGTTTATCGACTATTTTCATGCGAAATAAAGTGCGGCAACTAGCAGTTTCCACCTTGTTCTTCATTATACTGGGAGCAAATCGTTATGTTAGCACTTGCAACAATTTCAGAAGGCTGAAATATTTTAATTTGGGCCTTAAACATGCATATCTTGCACTATTTAGAATTATCAATATATCGAACTAATTCACGATCCCCTTCGAGTTCAATATACAGTCGAGCCCACATATAACGGCCCCACTTAAAACGAACTTTCGCTTAAAACAAACAATATCCATGTGACCATGAAAATATACATTGGTTCGACGGCACAAAATCGCACTTACAACGAACATCTCAGAGCGCCGCTGATCGGTTACAGCGAACGAAGTCGGCGCTTAGACTCTTCCTGGCAAACCACTTTCGACAACAGAATAGGCATCGGCGAGGTGCCCATACATTCTTATTGTTAAACGCCGACCCTGCCTCCGCGCCCCTATAGTTGCCACTCTCCTCGACTGCTTTTTGTTACGCACCCCTCCGTCCTTTGTCCCCCCCACTACTTTGAGCACGCCGCATCGCCAGACGAGGCCCGTGTTCTCGTCAGGCTCAAATTCGTTATAACTGGGCTCGACTGTACTGACACAATCTTCAGTCATTCTCAGTCCACCAAACGTCCCTCCTTTCTCCCCTAAAACACACCACTTCGCAGCTAAACAGTGAACCAAGATCCCACTCACTGCTTGATTTAAAAATCCTAGGTTCTCGTAGATAATCTCCTTTGGCGGAGTGGTGACCTTTTCCTCCCTTTCTGCAGCCTGTGGAGGTGCTGGTTGCACAGCCGACGATGCAGCTGACGGTGACGCTGGAGCCACCTGGGCTACTGCCGGTGCTTTGGCACACACCTGAAACAATATACACACAGCTCGCACAGGCAGCCAGAAAGTATAAAGACGCACCGACATCCGTTTTAAGAGCACAGCACTTTAATACCCTGGGCTGTTGTATGCTGTTATCGTATGCAGTCAGCCTTTTAGATAAAACAGGCAGAATCACACATATCCATCTGTCTACAGACAAGGTTATACCACAGTTGAGTATATATACAGTGGACTCCCCTCAAAAACAGAACTCAAAGGGGCACGAAAATTTTTGTTCCATTTATGAGAAGTTTCATTTAAGCAAAGCCCACAAAATGAATGAAATATGACTTTATTTCAAAAGCACTAACTGTGGCTGACTGAACAGAAACATTTGAAGTACACGATACTACTATAGTTGATTAGAAAGAAAAAATGTTTCTAATATTGCAGACTCGGAAAAAAGGAGGTGATAACAATTTGCTTTGCCTCGTTCAAGCACTTTCTCACATGGTAGGAGTGCATTGCTGAAAGACTGGGCAGAAACTCTGTGCCACCATCGTGTTTTAAGTAGCGCTGCAACAGGATGACAGCATCTCTTGCTGCACTGTCAGCCACTGAAATGGGCTCGGGATCACACACCATCTCATTACCACTTGAGCACAGGTCCTCATCTTGAACTTCAGCTATAGGTTCCTAAAGTGTGACTCCTCAAGATCACGACAAGATGTCGATTGCTTCTCGGCATCTGCGAACATGTGCAATCGCTGGATTGGCTTAGCTAGGCTAGCTTGGGCTATTGTTTCATGGTTGCTAGATTGCCGTGGTCACTTCTGCCGTTCATGGATTTTGCCCATTTTAGTTTCATTTAACCGATGTGAGCTAAGAAAAATGTTGCGATTACCCAAAACTTTTTATTGTTAAATATATAGGAAACCAACCAAATATGCCTACATCGTTTCGTTTATGCGGCTTTTCCGTTTAACCAAGTTTCGTTTAATGGGAGTCCCCTGTATTACATTACTCCTTATATTGAATAGTCCAGACACCACCCTGAAAATCACTTGTATTGTATAGGAGCATTAACGATCATGGCAGGCCACGCAATACAGGAAATGAACCACAGCTGCCCGTAACATTTCCCCCCCTCCAAATGCATTAGCAGTGAGCACATAGCTTGTGCTGCGTGGATAGCAGGCTGCTAAGCAGCAGCACGCACGACAACATTGACTCAACAAAGAAGAGAGAGAAATAATGAAATTTGTGGGCTCACAGGGAACTAATCAAGCTTACAAATTTTTTCCACAATGAACTGAGCTTTATCGTCACATTGAATTTTTAGATTTTGCACTATGATATTCAAGTGTGAAGCTATTCGTACTAGTTGAGGCTCTCATGTTCAGAAGCTGGCATAGATTGTAAAGAGATGTGCAAATAGATAGTGGGTAAATCCGCCTGCAGATATGTGCCACACTTCCCACCACTCCCACTACTGCTTCCACTTCGTTGTACCCCACTGTGTGCCCCCAGCTTTGCTGTTTCATCAGTGTCTGCTAAGCGGAGATGGCTTAACCAAAATAAAAAAATGTTTTCAACATTGTGTTGTGCTCAATTACAATCGCGCCTTTGCACATGTTTATCTGTAAGCTCCCGTACCATATGTTATGATTTTAGAGAGATATGTAAATGATTTATTACAAGCTGGTATTGGCACAATATGGTATATTGAATTACTGACATGCAGAAGCATTTCCAAATCTCCTCGTAGTTTGATATATACAGTCGACTGCCGATAATTTGAAGCCACTTAATTGGAATAGGAATTTTCGGTTAATTAAAAGTCAACAAGTGGTCTCATCAATTTTGCATGCACGCCTATGGGAAGAAATGCTCGATAATTAGAAGTTGAAAGCCTGTAATGTTGGTTGGTTAGAATTTATTTTTCAGTCGACAGCCTCGAGGCGGCCGTAATTTTTCCAAGAATACCAGACAGCTGTTTGACCGTGCTGTTGTCGTCATCGCCACTGCCTGCAGCACCACGGTTTATGAAGTGGCCATCTTGTTTAGGCAAAGCCGGGGCATCGCATTGATCACACTGGCTAACTAGGTATATTTCGTTATGATGTGTTGAGTGCATCAGCCACATGCTGGTTAGAAGTTGATGAAACTGCAATAACTGACCCCAAAAGCATTGCTAACCTTTTAAATGCCCACTTTCACAGTGTCTTCTCCCCACCTACTCATCCTTCTTTTCAAATTTCACGGTCCTCCTTTTTGGATATCAATATTTCTCAACAAGGTGTGCTTAACATGCTTTTACGATTGAAGACGAAATCTCCTGTCGGTCCTGATGTCATTCCCAACTCCTTCTTCCGGCGTTACGCTGAACCACTAAGCAGATTTCTCGTCGCAATCTTTGAGGTCTCTCTCGAATCCGCGATACTTCCACCCGACTAGAAAATTGCACGCATTGTACCAATTTTAAAAAAGGGCGACCCATCTTCAGTTTTAAACTACCGTCCAATTTCTATTTTATCATCTTCTTGCAAATTGATTGAGCATACCGTTTCTGATTACATTAATAACTTCTTAAATGACCATGACATTCTAACTCCTTTTCAACATGGATTTAGGAAGGGTCTTTCGACAATCACCCAATTAAATACCGTCATACATTTTTTCGCTTCTATTCTTGACAGAGGTGGACAAATGGACGTCATCTTTCTAGATTTTCAGAAGGCTTTTGATGTAGTTCCTCATGACAAATTAATCTGCAAATTAGAGTTCCTTGGTTTTTCTGGCTTCATCTTATCATGGTTATCTGCTTATTTAATGCATCGGAAACAGTGTGTTATCATCGACGGACAACAATCTGACTCTTTCCCGGTAACCTCAGGGAAGTGTACTTGGCCCACTATTATTCTTTATTTATTGCAACGACATAAGAGATGTCATACAAGCCCCAGTAAATATTCGTCTTTTCGCAGACGACTGCGCTATTTTTAACGAAATTAATAGTGTTGAAGACCAATGCTTGCTTAGTGCAGCCTTAAACAGTATTACTAAGTGGAGCAATAAATGGGGCATGAAGCTAAATTCTTCTAAGTCTGTGCTCCTGCGTATAACTAAAAAAAACAGTACCCCTGATGTTTTCATACTCCATTGGCCAAGACTCATTGATTGAAATTAAGGAGTACAAATATCTTGGAGTTACCATTACTAACAACCTCAACTGGAGCACCCATATTTCTAACACCGGCTCTTCTGCTTTCAGAAAATTATGTCTACTTCGACACAAGCTTAAACATGCATCCCATGACGTGAAAACTTTAGCCTATAGAACTTTTATCAGACCCAAGTTAGAATACGCCTCCATTATTTGGGATCCTTTCACCAAAACGAATATTAATTGTCTTGAAAGAATACAGAAAAAAGCCATGCGAGTCATTTTTTCTAAATACAGCCGTGAGGATTCTGTAACGGATATTATACGTTCTAACGGTTCTCACACGCTTCAAATAATGCGCAAAATATCCCGACTGAAGTTCCTCCATTCTTTGTTAAATCGTAAATTTTTTATAGATCCCAGTCCTTACATAACCCTTTCTGAGACTAGGAAAACCCGTCATTCTCATCCCCTAACACTCTCCCCTTATGTTGCCAGATCTAAACTCTTTAAAAATTCTTTTTTTCCCCGCACCATAGAGGAATAGAACCTAATACCTATTGATCATCTGGACTCAACTGAATCAATACAGAATTACTGCTTTACTATTTCCTAATTATATTTTATTTAGAGTTGTTTTTTATTGTTACCCGATTTGTTTATGAGATTCAATTGTGCTTTGTAGATGTATTTATGTTGTACCCTGCCCCTCCTGCATGGGCCACATGGTCTGCAGTATTTTGTAAAAAAAAAAAAAAGTCTAGCTGAAGTTGGAAGAGCGCGACTGGACGCTAGCGGAAAAGAGCGCTCAAACACACGTACTGCGCTGTGTGTGTGTTTGCCTGTTCTACTCCGTCTGCGACCAGTTCTGATGTTCAAACATAGCAAGATAAACCAACCAGCCCGCCAATGCACCGCGGGTTAATTCCGCACAAGTTTCCTCAGCTGATTGTGGTGGTGACGTTTCATAAGGGAAACTCATGGCCCTTTCTGAACGCTTGACTTGGCAACGGAAGTCAAAAGTCTTGAAAGAAGTTGACCACGGAGGTACTGCCAAGCAAGATATCGCACAAAAGTATGGCGTTAAACCCAACTCACTCTGGAATTTCATCAAGTGTAAATAGGTGAACTTGACGACTGCAGTTTTGAGGCCGTTCTTAGCAACGTCAGTTTTGAAAAATTCGTTGCCATGGCCAGCAATGTAGCTGCATGTGGTTGACAAATGAACAGAAATATTGTGCAGATGGTTCAGCTAGAGGACGATGACATAGAAACAAATCACCGCCATGGAATACCGATGTTGCTGTGGGTCTTGCTCTTGTGCTGGAGTTTTTATGTTTTGTTGCAGGCAATGCTGAAGAAGCACTTTGACACGTATTGTGCTTGGAAAACTTGCTAGCCGCAGCCATGTTTGGCAAGAGAAGATGACAGACTATTTTATTAGAGAACTGTCAGGTGCGAAGCAATAAAAGCGCCAGTTTTCTCAGTGTTTTGCTTTTCGAAGTCTTTTGTGGTTCTCATGAACTTCGTATCACTGGGAGTCGACTGTACACAAACCTCGATATAACGAAATATCGGTTATAACAAAGTAAATGAGAAATAGTCTTGTAATAAATATAATGTTAGGAATATACTTTTCTTACCCAATTTTCGGATATAGCAAACTTATTTTCGTGCAAGATGCAACTTAGTTGTTACGAGGTTCGAGTGTGTGTCTGGTTTCGACTGTGCTATGGCCAATGGTGGCAATCCACGCTGATGCTGTGAATATAGCTGGGCGGTAGCCGTGAAATTTGTTGCACTTCGAGCATAGCACAGAGGTAGTAGGGCGACACTCACTTGAGGGCTTGGTGGAGCCTGTGCTGCAGCCACTGCTGGCCTCCTTGGTAGTACAGCATCGTCCAGACCGTCAATGAAGACATCCTTCACGATGGTTATTGACCTGCAAAGAAGTGGAGAACAAGGACATACGCCAAATCAATGCAGTGCCGGAAACAAAACAATAAAAAGCTTGTTTTGGCTAGGTGAGGTGGCAGCAATGGGCAATGGCGTGAGCCCAGCCTCAATGACTACAACTGTTGGCTGTCCATGTTCATGGTGACCAAGACAATGTTTGGTACGATGCCCATAGGCATGCGCAGGGCCCCCAGGGGCCGCGAAGGTTCGTCGCAGAACGATGGAACTCGCCACAAATATAGAGAATTTTAGCACTACTGATCACCTTGTGTAAGCACTGCACTTCTCTCAAAAAATTTTTAATTTTCTCAGCACATATATTTCATGTAATTTTCTGTATTCAAACGATCACACCATTTGTGCTAATAAATCTCTCAATAAAATTTGGCACACTTCCTAATTACATTAGTGGGTGTACAATGAACTTCAATAAGGAGGATCATGTCACAAGATCGGGCCTGCCTGTTATACGAAGGTGCCCCTAGTGTCAGTGCATAATTTTTTGGTTACGTAATCACTATGTACTTAATGTCAATTTGATCTCATTTGCTTTGGTTCAGCGCACTTGCGAAAGCTTCCTTTATGTCTCTACAAAAAAAATGTTTTTTTTTTCATTGAATGAAATTCGAGCTGGAAGTGTTCCTGTAAGGTCCACTTTTAATGAAAATTTTAATTAAGAAAATGTAAAAGGCGGCCACCGTGACTGGAAACCTGCGTCTCAAAGTGAAATACGGCTTTTCACTAGTGAGGGGTCCACAGTGCCCAGAGTGGATTCGCTCCGAATATTGGGAATGTATATCGAGTCCAACGACGCTAACGGAACTGCACTGAGACAGATCACTACCAAGACGGAAAGTGCTCTCGGCCTCATCCGGAGGATCACCAACAGACACCGCGGAATCAAGGAAGACAATCTCATCCGCATCATACATGCGTTTGTGCTCTGCCACCTTTCATACTCGGCGGCCATGTATAATTGGCATGTTGCGGAGAGAAGTAACCTCAATTCCCTCATAAGAAAGGTCTTCAAGCTCGCGCTCGGCTTGCCCGTAAGCACTCGCACTGAAAACCTTTTCAAGCTCGGTGTTCACAATACACTCGAAGAGATAATCGAGGCGCAAGAGCGCTCACAGCTGCTCAGGCTTTCCGGAACCAAATCGGGCCGCAAGATACTCGATGATTTGGGCCTCAACTCTATTGACCAGTGCCCCGATTCCATGCAGATTCCCAGAAACATCAGGTCTCAGCTGCGCATCGCACCCATTCCCCGCAATATGCACCCTGCGCACAACGTCGGTCGGCGTAGGGCCAGGGGTAGAGCTCTGCTCGAGCACGTCCGTAGCAACCCCACTGATGCAAGCTTTGTGGATGCTGCGTCATATGTCCAACAAGAGGCATTTGCTGTTTCCATCGTCGACTCAAATTCCAGGCTCACTTGCTCCGCCACAGTACGCACATCGAAGCCCGTGATAGCCGAACAGGTTGCAATCGCGATGGCTATGCTAGATAGTCGCAGAGAGTCAATATACAGCAACTCCAAGGCGGCTATCAAAGCCTACGAAACCAGGATGGTAGCCCCTCAGG
This sequence comes from Rhipicephalus microplus, assembly GCF_043290135.1. Taxonomy (NCBI): domain Eukaryota; kingdom Metazoa; phylum Arthropoda; class Arachnida; order Ixodida; family Ixodidae; genus Rhipicephalus; species Rhipicephalus microplus. The sequence goes on from NC_134703.1 coordinate 76,696,085, forward strand.
CCCTCCGCATTCTCCAAAGCGTCAAGAGTATCACGCCCCATTCTCTCACTTGGTTTCCCGCTCACCTGGGGTCGATTGAGGGCTCTTCCTCTAACCCGAACGGGGGCGCACACGAGGCCGCGTGAGGACTCACTGACCGCCCCGCTTCCACAGTCCCTCTGCCTCGCTGGGAACCCTTACTTACGTTCAACGAAATAACAAAGCACTTCTATCTGTCAAGAAGGGTATTCCCTCTCCCACACCCGGCCTTAAGCAGAGCGCAGGCATTCACCCTAAGACTATTGCAAGCCAGTGCGTATCCTAACCCTGCGGTTCTTCATGCCATCTGCCCTGAACGGTATCCAAGTGCGGATTGCCCTGCTTGTGGACTGTTAGCCACATTCAATCATGTGTTGTGGGAATGTGAAGCCATCGGGGCCGCCCTCAGCGAGGACAGAGTGCAGCCCCGAACTTAAGGATCAAACCCTGGCCATCCAAAGTGCCCGTGAACGGGCCGCCAAGCTCGGCTTGACGGTCCCAACGTGGGATTAGCCGGGTAGTGCGGGGTCTCCCCTGCGTCTTCTCAGGTCAAAAATAAAGTTTTAATCAATCAATCAAGAAAATGTAAAAAAATAGGACCTGCTTTATAATGCTCACATGTGTCTAAAAAAGTGCGCTTTATAATGTAGACTAATAATATAGCCCTTATCGCTTTCAAAACATTTTTTTCCTCTACCTTGGGCCTTGTACGAGAACTTATCTGTGCATGCTCATGCAGTATACGAACCTATCAATCTGGCACACATCTTCTCAGAGCAATGGCAGTGGTGGGTCAAGATAGAACAAGAGAGTTTGTTACAAGAGGAAATACAAAAAAGAAGCAGATTACAATAAATGTGAATTCTCTTATGCATTAGATATTCATTTATTTGGCAAACAGTACACGCAAGCAAAGCCAAGAAGCAAGAAAACACTTCAAGTAAATAAATGTGATGAAATGAAGCAAACAGAGCAATCAAACATAACATAACACAGCATTCATTCCAATCATCATCAACATCATCAGCCTGATTACACCCACTGCAGGGCAAAGGCCTCTCCCATGATCCGCTAATCAATTCTTTCTGCTGCCACGTTATACATGCAAACTTTGATCTGATCAGCCCACCTAACTTTCTCTTTTCACTTCGTGCGTTTGCCATCTCTGGGAACCCAGTCAGTTACCCTTAATGACCAGCGGTTATCCTGCCTACACGGTACATGCACGGCCTATGTCCATTTATTCTTAATTTCACCTATGACATCCTTAATCTCGTTCGCTCCCTGATCCACTCTGCTCTTTTCTTGTCTCTTAAGATTACACCTAGCATTTTCCTTTTCATCACTCGCTGCGTCGTCCTCAATTTAAGGTGAAACCTCTTTGTAAGGCTTCAGGTTTCTGCTCCGTAGGTAAGTACCGGCAAGATGTAGCAGTTGTATACTTTTCTTTTGAGACTTAGTGGCAGATTACCATACATGATTTGAGAATGCTTGCCGAATGTGATCCACTTAATCCTAGTTTCTTAGTTATTAACTCTCGTGGTCCGGTCCGAACGGAATCATTGCAATACAGGCCACTTTATCATCACAGTGGGCTTTTAGGTTATGCTGAGCTGTTTGTGTTTGGCAATCAGCAAACAGGAGCCTTCTCAACGGGTAACGAACCTTTCCTTGACCTTAGTGAGGAAACAAATCTTGTGAAGAGCACAGGTTGTTATGAATAGCTGAGCCAAATCTTGCAGTTGTGCACAGCAAGGATAGTTCGGAAGCGAGAAGCGTGATATGCCATTTTCTCGAACGCCCTTTCTCCAAACCCGAGTTCGCTCTTTTCAGAGCAGCCAGCACCGAACAACACCAATGTCTGATGTCAAACAACAAATAGCATGCAATCGGCATATAGCCGACATAAAGTGATAGCCGTGATAGGAACAAATGTGCTTTTTGCCACAGGGTGCTGCCACACACTATAATTGTGCTTTCTAGTCTGCTAAGGTTACAGAGTAGCCACTTTTGCCTGCTCAGAAATCACAACAGGATAGAGCCACGTGAGAGCCACTAATGTGTATCATCATGCGTGCTCACAAACCAACGCGCGCTGACGTAACCACTGCCACGCCTCTCAGTAGATGGCTGGCAGTGTTATGGAAAGAAGGCATCAGCAGTGTGGAGCAAAACATTCAATGCACTCGAACCAACTGTCGTGCCATTCCTCCGGGTATCTTTCAGCGTGCTTATCGGGACGACAGAAGAGATGTAGCACTCATGCTTGGTGTATTCGAGAAATTTTTGAACAAATCGATTCACGAGGCCATAAACTGTGATGCTGAGGTCATTCGATGACTGCTTAATAAAGTGGCTAAGGTTCCCCTTTCATTTCAGCGATGGTCGTACCTGTGCAGTGTCCAGGCATCCGACTCGGCTGTCCGTTCAATGTAGTTCTTGGGCAAGAATCCTGTGGCTCCTGTGAGCCACGAGGTGCCCTCCACCCAGCCGTCGGTGGCCGCACCAAGGTGCTCTCCGCTCACGTACACGAAGTCGCCGATGAGAAGCTCCAGCTCATCTGGCTCCTTTGGCACATGCGAGTACAGCACTTTGTGGACCTGCAGTAAAGAAGCAAGGTTTCGCAGCTTGAGAGCATCGAGTAGTAGTATTCTTAAGCTTTGCAGAGATGAATATTCCCGACACCCCCCGTTTAAGAATATTCATCTTTTCAATCTTAGGTATTTCACAGAAATCTTTTCCAGAAGTTCTGCCTCGAAGCTTTTCAGAGGGATTCGGGCAGCTGTACAAATACTGATGCTCCAGAGAATAAACAAAGTGTGCAAGCAGTGGATGAAAAGCACATCTGCATGTTACTTGCACCAGTGCATACTACAGTGAACAAGTTTCCACAAAATGCTGGTACTGGCAATTTAACAAAATTGAAAACAAATGGCAAGGTGGGCTTATTATTGCTCATTAATCTTTTGAGAGAAAAGACAACACACAAACACAGTGCCAAAGAAAATGAAGACAACAAAGGAAAGTTTAGCTGTGCTGCCTGTCTTCCCTCACTTTCTATTCTTTTTCGTTGTGCGCTGTTTTGCAAAGCATACCACAGAATATGCAAGGATACACGTATAATCAGCAGCACCCTATGATATGTTTCCAAACCCTGTTTCTCGGACAGCCCACATGAAAGAGTTCTTGTGACACAGTGAATGCTAGGTGGAATGCCAGCTCTTGTGAGGAATGGCCAATCACTGAAACATCACAGTCGAGCGAGCTATGCCGCAGCAAATTTATTAAACTCTTCTGCTGAAGAAAGCGTATGAATTTAAAAGAAAATGAGGGAGGAGGGGACTACCCAAACGACTGATAACTGAATTACCTCATTCTCATAATGGCAAGATTACGAAGTGACGTGCATGTGTGCAGACCAAACCATGGTAGTAACGTTGATACGCTGTTGCGAAATCTTGAGCAAAACGCCCCTTTTTTCATCCCTCATGGTGAGACATAATCGTACGGGATTCAAAGGGTGCCATTACTTGGTCGCAGGCCGAACTTCAACATGGCGGCGAAGAGTCTCTACAACTGTGCTGCTACTGAAACACTTCATACAATACGCATGCATTTACTGTTTTTACTCAACTAGGAGAATCCTCGTGTGAAATTTTAAGTGTATGAAAAAGTGGAAAGGTCTTTTTAAAACGTTTTGACAAGTTGTGACAACTTGGAATGCAATTTTGAGGCACCATACTATGAGATTATGAAGGAACCATGCATATAAAGTGATTGCTTCCAAGTACACTGTCCAAGCATAGAACATTACAGGATACTCAATCATACCTCGCAACCTTTTATTCTGGTGTCACGCGAGTACAGCCTGAGTTCCCAGCATGCCGCAGTGTTGGTGTTGATAGCCTGGCTAAGCTTCTCTAATGTGGCGTAATGCTCCAATTGAAACTGGTATGCAAGTGTGATGTGCAGGGCCTTCAAGTAGGGCTCCACTTGGATACCTACGCACGAAGTGACAAAAAATGCAATGAAAATGAAGAACAGACAGGTCATCGTACTATCATAGTCACAGCTACATTACATTTGAATATGTCTAGATAAGCTGTAACTAGTTCAATGCAATGGGTATGTGTGATTTCCCATGGGTTATCAATGGTTCAAATTACAGGTAGGAGATACATTCAAATACAAGTGGTAAGATAATGCTTCCCAACAAGATATTTTGTACATCTTTTGAAAGAATACATCAATCGCAGGAATGTTGCAAATGGTATGACACAGAGAAAATGTGTTCAAACTATTCTCAGTAGAAGCTTAGAATGAGCACTTAGAGTCTAGAAAAATACAAACTATTCTCAGTAGAAGCTTAGAATGAGCACTTAGAGTCTAGAAAAATGCAGAGTTTATCTGTATAGTTATATATACTGCACACAAATAGCTTTACACATGCAACACTAACTGAAAACACTGATAGTAATACGCAACACATCTTATTGACACACTTAAAAAAATTTACAAGAGAAGCGAGTATAGTTACATCATGCATAAGCAGAGAAGAGCACAAACAAAAGAAAATATTAGAAACAAAGAAAGCAGTGCACATTTAGCACTAACTGGGGGCAGAATTATCCATGCAGCTGTCTCATTTTTCTTAACTGTGGATAGTGAAACCACAGTCAAAAGCTTTATGAAACGGAAAAACTACGAAAGCCAGTACCACTGCTTACCTTACAGGAGCACATGCTAATATTTACCTGAAATTGCATTTCAGATTTTGAAATGCGCCCTTTCAACACTTATTGATTTCAGGGTCGTAAATGCTATTGCAGCCATCCCTAAATTTGCTTGTGTCCCATATTGTATAACTTATTTATTCCTCTCCTCGTTCTGTTAACAGTTGACACGTTGTTTCAGTTATACTATTCGCTTACAAGTTCTTTGATTAGCAGTCACCTGCTGATTAGAATCTTGTCATACACAACTTTTTCATGATGCCGCTTGCACTGTCATCCAATGACAAGGTACAAGAGGGAACCTGGAATTACCATTAGCAAAACACCACGCAAAAACTGGCTGCACTCGACAATACCAGATTTTGCTTCTGATTGCTCCCACGGCAACAGGCTTTTTTACTGTTGAGTATATGACTAGCGTTGCAGTTCAGGTGATGAATGTAATTACAAATGCCACTGCACTGGTGCCGTCTTTCATGTATGCTGAGTCATTGCTGCAACCATGCAAGTGTTTCAATGCCCAATAATCAGACAATCACAGGTGAACTGCATATAATGAGAATATAGAGACACTTGAACTGCAATGTGGACGATGGAATGAGAAAGGGCATTTGGCTAATATTCTTCCGTTCAGGAATTAAAGGCTCGATTCAAATACAGGTGAGTACCAAGTAAAACAGAGGCATTTGAATCTGACCCATCTTTACAGGACTCTTCTTCGTAATGCTGACTATTGAGCTTCCTAGTGCCAATACACATCAGCCTCAGATGCCGAGTGCTTCAACAGCACTCCTTTAAGAAGTTTGACATTTGGGAGAGACGATAAGAGGTAAAATGAAGGTAATGAGAAATAGCAAGGATAGAGAATAATAGATGCTACAAACATCACTCCAATGTCCAACTTCTATCAGTGGCCCGGGTATGCCCACAAACTTATAAGCGGGGCAATGTTTTGACTTCGGATGCCAACATTTTTGTGTTCGTTAAGTGTAATCCCTGAATACAGAGTTTTTTTTTTTCATTTCGAGCCCCAGTGTGCAATACATAACACAATTGTACGCTTAGCTAGTGTTGTACGTCAGCTAAGCTCTTTCGCCATGATAACGTGGTCTCATTTGTCCAAAATAATGCATTTCATGACGATTATGAAAAATTCATAACTCAGGTCTCACTATGATAGTGTGGCTCGAATTTTTCTCTTGTTATTTTAGGATTTCCTCCCTACATTTAGACATTGACACCTAGCAACCAGACTTCATTGTTGTAACTAATAATACGGCATGGAGCCACTGTAGTGGGCAGGTTATTATGTCATCGATAACATACCGATCTAATGTTATAATCGATCTATTGTAAAAACCGGTATCGCTATAAACGGCTTCGACTGCATTTCCTAAATGAAGTACATAATTTATGCCGTTGATGCACGTAACTAACAACTCGAACTATCGCCGATGACTATCATTACTTGATTATTAATTAGCCGACGATGGCCAGTCATTAGGTGTGCCACTAGAGAAATGTTATTGATATTCAACCATGTTTGCAGGTAAAATGAAAGCAGATTGATTCGACAATACAGAGTAGCAGTGACTGACATTTTCTTGCTCATAAAGGTTTTGAATGCATTAATTATTCATAGCTACTGTGCATTCACCATAGCAATTCCAAAGCCATGCACAGAGACAAAATAACAGGAAACAGAAAAGGAACAAACGAAAATAGAATGATGGGAGGCTGGGCCGGCAACAACATGCTCATGCATTGTAGCAGAGTGGCTAGCTATCAGGTAATGTGTCTTTCCCAAATTTCACTGAGAAAATTCCTGCTGCTGCTGTGGGAGCATTAAGCGACAGCCACATTGAACACACTGCTAAATATCTACGGAGCGGTGTTGTCTGACACATGTGAAAACAACCAGATGCTCCACCATCCTATAGGTTTCCAGGCTAAAATGCATAAAATATTGTTTGCAGATAATGCACACACACACATCGCACAACTAGAAAACAACAAACTTACACCAGATAAATAGGCACTAAGGATATCTTCAAAATATATTCAACGTGGCTGCCGCTTTATGACTGTCTTTACTGTTGCACAGAGAGCACACGGTACCATTTCTGGTGCAGCTAGTCACGCCAGAAATGGTAACCACAAAGTCTCTCAACAGGGTTCATGGGCAATACTCTTAAATAATAAATTTTTAAAGATTTCCCAATACAAAACATTTTACAATACACTGCTTGCATAGTAGCTACATGAAGGTAACTGCTCTCAAATATCAGCCCTGGAATCCTGTTGGCAACCATGGTCGTGACCGTGGGTACCATTCCTCTCATGATCCCAGTGATGCTCTAAATTGGCCACACACAAGAAGCGCTTGTGGATGCCAAGTTGTCCGGTGCCGAGTTGCGCGAGAACCCTAGAGAATGATAGTCCAAGAGTTCCACCCTAGCACCCTGTTTCGTGTATAACCCTACATCGTACTGAGTTCTTCAATCATACCAGTAGCTAAACTGAATTCCGAAACCCGGCCATGCCACTAGCAGACTTTTTCCTGCAGGTTGTACGCCATCTGGGAGCAGTAGTACAAAACACTAAACTGCAACCATGGCCTCTGAGAAGGCGGGCGCATGGCGCGTTGCTTTCCAGCTGTACCGATTGCACGGAAAGAGTGCGCTTCCAAAGGTGGGCGTGGCCTGCTCTTTTCTCTGCACCACGGCGCTCCCACAGAGGATCGAAAAGGCTGCTGCACTGTCGGCGCAATTGCATGTGGCGGGAAAAAAAATGGCTTTGCACTTTTATATAACCTCGCACTCATTTGGAAATGTCGAGTCAAGGAATACGAGAGGCAAAGTCAATGCTGGGCCGTATGTATTTTCAAATAGGTTTTTTTTTTTTTGCTGTACATTGATGCCGCACATATTAGAGCGCTTAAAATTGCGATGCCTCTGTAAGAGATCTGCATGTGCTGGAAACTTACTATACTTTGAAGTTTGTTGGTGGTGTAGTATTGGGGACACTGGTGAAGAATAAAAATTACAGCCAGACCAGCAAGCAAAGTCGGAAAAGTGTCGCGTTATACGTTTACGGGTTACACGCAATTAAATGCCTTTTTCCTTCCTTTCATGGAACTAGTGCTCCTTTTTGTTGTAACGCCACTTCAAGAATTCTGGTAGCCGCACTGATGTAATCACAGATTGCGCGAAAGCCGCGCTCGCATAGCGCACAATGCCTCGCACTCGCCCGCAAGGCTTCCCCACTTTTCCTTTCGAACTACCACTAGTCGTGCCGTAGAAGCAGGAGACAGAGATTTGCCATAAATCTAGACTAAATTACGTCGCCCATTCTGCGACGACCACAGGCTGGTTACAGGTGCATTTTGGTTACTTATGGTCGCTAATTCGTACTACGAGTTTTACAGTGTTCAGAGGATACTTTGGGCAAGGTAAGAACGAACATCAGAATCTGTTGCTTGTTCAAGAAGAATGCAACACGCGTTGAGTGTTTGGTGTACCTGGTACAAAACATTGCACAATACATAGCAGTGACAATTTGTGCTTTTTCTTTCTTTAGTAGTGTACTTGACGAATACTTATTTTCTTCAGAAAGACACAGTACTGCTGCATGTGCGACCTTTTTGTTTGGATGCAGTGGAGAGAACAATAAATAAACATGATAGTGATACTGCAATTGTGCTACCCAAACATAATTAAAATACAGATGACGAAAAAGGAGGCTATGGGTACTCAGGCACTTTCACTGTGAAAGACGTGGGTAGTAAATGAAGGTCAGCTAATCGAAGCCTTCTGCAATGTATATTCCTGCAAAATTACTTGTCACTTTACTTCAGTGACATGGCCCGGGCACTCAGTTATTAGAACATAACTGTGCTTCGGTTGACCACCCACCTCATAAATTTGTAAAATGGACCAAATAATTGTAGCATCAGAAAAAAAAGCTTGCCTTCACTGCAGCCAGAAGGTTCTGGCGGTGATTCTTAATCGTACACGCACACACACAAAAAAAGAACCATGCATACGCTATAATACCGTGCACTCTGTTTTCTGTCGCGATCTCCGGCACCGCCAGAATCCACAGTGAATGCGCCCTCTTGCGGTAGCCGGGTGTGTGAGATGAAACTTGTTGCTTTTGCTGAGTAGCGCGGCGATTGGGACGGCTGGAAAGAAAGACGCTGCACGTGCCATCTCGGAGGCCATGCTGCTGCAGTATTGTGCTGGAATCATTACACGCATTTACTAGCTTGTTTTTTGGTCAACAGACAATGCACCAATCGGCAGAGCCCCAGCATTTCAACTTATGGCGAGCTGGATTTTCATAAGTGAGGCTTATGCAGAGTTTCAAAACTGGCATGACTAAAGAACTCTGCATCGTACTTCGTGTGTCTTATTTGTACTGTTGCGACCACAATCACCACCATGAGTACAGTTAGCATATGCGCAAGTGGGGAACATGCAGTTGAGCTAGCGGGTGCCTTCACAGAGAGAGCGATCGCCAGAGAGTGGTCTGGGCTGAGCTTACGCCTGTTTCGCGAAGCAGTCTTGCTAAGGGAAGAATAAGAAGACGAGCACCACGGGAAGCAAGTGCCCAACACCTCCAGTGCCCCGATATCGGATACAACTACAAAGACAGAACACGATGCACAACCCACGGTTAGTAGTGTTACGGCTCACGGAGCCCACAATGTCAAAGTATGCAGCATGAACACTCGATTGTCATGCACAGCAGACTAGTAGATCTTGCTACCTACTACATAAAGTATCCTATGACTAAGTGGGAAAAGATACGCTACAATTCATATTCACCTCCCGCAATTTGACATTGCCTAAAGGGCCCCTCAGCAGATCTGCACGGTGAAAGCAAGCACTGCGGGTAGATCACTTAGCAGCAACTGTGTGCGCGATGTATGAAACAGCCAATGTGCCGTGAAAATGATAGACTTCCAAACAAAGCGCTGCACACAATTTATTCTAAAGGAGAAGCACTTCGAGGAAGTTGCACACCTACTTGCTCCACGTTAAGAATCACACATTAAAATGTCGCTGATGAATGCAGAGTAAGCGATGCCTGTCTACACTAGATGAAACAATGGGGGAAAAAGTGCCTTTTCGATGAAGGCTACTCCCTACTGGTGTGATGGGAAGAGGGTGGTTTTAATTTGTCAATAACAAATGAATCTGAAAACTGTTTTAGTAATACGTATCTTAGATGATAGCTTGAGAGCTGTAACTTCACAACCAAAATTTGCAGTGATGAGGAGCCCTTTAAAGGGGTACTGACACAGAACTTCGGCCTTGGGTTTTTTTCTTTTGCTGCGATGTGTTGCTGGGGCCCTGTTGTTCATGATACGACACATCGTTTGCTGCAGCATGCAATAGAAAATTAGAGGCTGCAAAAGAGTGGCTACTTGGGCTGGTTGGTACTGCGCTTTTTAAAAAAAATATACTTTCTTAGTTCACGGAGAACATTTCAGAAACAAGACAGATAGGGGTTGTAAGCGTGCACTCTGTCCTCTCTGTCTTTTTTCTGAAATGTTCCCTGTGCACTGAGAAAGTATATTTATTTAAAAAATTACAGGCTACTCATTATCGAAAAGTTTCAGTCACAGCGCTCCAAAAAGGACAAGTCGCATGGTGAAATTATCACCATCTAGCGTGTCCAGCTGTCGATCAGGTCAGCACACAGAACTGCTACGCACTTCCACATGGTTCGTAACAAGAAGCTCTTTCGAATAGGAAACACGACTGCACTGTGGTCAAATAAAACCTTCAATGCATGCGCCACGGCCACGCACTCGCATTTAGTCACCGAGAAGAATAGCCTGCTGGAACACACACGGCAGAAAAAAAAAAAAAAATGGTGGCTATGACATCACCAAAACTTGTTTTCTCGACTGCAGCGTGGTGATGTGAGGGAAGTAAGGGGGCCCTCGTGGGGACCCTTTCGATGGTGTTAATACCTTTAAAATTAAAACTTGCTCTAAAATACCTTTTAATCTATATTCGCTCTTTATATTTCCCAGGTGATATATGCATGTTCAGTGGAATCCATCCTACAGGCTATCACAGTCATGAAGTTTTGTCAGTACCCCTTTGAATAATTTTAAAATATTGTGCAAACCATCAGGGAGAAAAAAATCTGACTGTAGAAGCACATCCAAACTTTTGCTGCACTAACGAAATATCCAATTAAAAAAAAAAAAGGCATTCAAAACACAGGCCTCATTGGCTAGTCACAAAAGTGATGCTACGGTACAGCAATTAGAAAAATTGTGTTTTTTACCGTGATGTCAAAACGAACAAGTTAAAAGAAGCATTAAAGAATCTAAACTGATGGCTGTCTTAAGGTCACAAGTTGTTAGAAAAAGAAAAATTACCATCTAGCCTATATTGACGTATCCAGTAAGAATATAAAAATGTCCCAACTTTCCTCCCTGCTAAATATAAATTAGTGTAGAAATGAACTGGGCTGACTTATGCCACAAAGACCTAGTTATTGAAGCATTTTCTCTAAATTAGGAACATAAGAATATTTGATTGAGGATTAGACGACAATGAAAAAGAGCTCGAAGGTACGCCAAATTAACGATGCATCCAACAAAAAAGCCATAAGCTAAAGAAACAAAAAATGCAATACTCACTAAATTCGGAAACCTCTCTCATAAAATAAATGGCAAGCTTTTTTAATGCATCGTTGTGTTCTTCGGCCACAAAAAGCCCGAGAAACGTTTGTGAGGTGTAATGTTCGAGCTTAATAGACTCGGGAAGTTCTGGTTTCAGCTTTTCCACGACATGCTGCAGTGCTCGACTGAGATGCCCGATAGCATCATCTGGGGCCTGAAAAGAAACAGCGTAAAACAACTTCGTTTCACCAATGTTAACATAAAAAAAAAACTTTCGATATCAATGCCTTCAACGTATCTCAATCTTATTACACAAGAATGTTTTTTCTCACACTGCATCGTGTTTTGCCTGAGCTCAACAGGACAACTCAACACACAACTAAATGCATTAACCTCTTGTGTTCTGTTGTCGGGCCCCTTTTGATAACGCAACACGGCTGCAAAGGGTTAATGCTGTTCACATTGTAATGCATAGCAATCGCATTGTCAGTGCAATGTTATCAGACAGCAGCCAAGTGCACCATTTGCAGTCCTGTCTTTTCAGCACGAGAGCACGAACAGAACAGTGACTCGCTGTCATTAGAATTCAATGAGACAATTCTGCAGACTAGTCACCCGAATGCTCGCATTGGTGTCTTGCATGTCAATGACTTACAGAGTCATGTTAGCCCAGTGTGCCTGCATAGCTCCAGGATATCCTCACATTTTTACCTACGCACTGTCCACTCCGTTAACTGCTTAAACTACACGACCACCAGCCTAGAGGCAAGCACACTCTCCCCAACCTCGCTGTATCTTCCAGCACTCACGGTTAGGGCTAGGCATATGCTTTTGTACAGTCGATCATAATTTTCTGCACACAAATTTAAGTAATGCCAAATAGTTTTCACCTGAAAGAAAGAGCATAGCGTGATATGCGGCAGGTAGTTGTGTGCACCATTCCGTCCACACTGCAGCATAGACTGCAGAGAGAACTTCTGCAGATGCTCCAGAAGCGATCCCACCGGGCAGAGATAAAGAATATATTCTCTAGGAGTGCTGTCGTCCAAGGTGGGGTCGTTGACATGAGCTAAAAGCCTAGCGAAAGATAAAAATAATGCAAGAAAGCCCATGTGAGTGTCGAGAAATGGACAGGAAGCACATGAGTATAAGATATACGGCAACTAATAAATACCCCTGCCACAGGCGCACAATGAATGATGTTCAGTTGCTAATGCCTTCTATTGCTGATAATTTCTTTTCTTTACCAGGGCTACTACATGTCCAAATTGATTGACTGACCTGATGACGTTGACGATAACATCTTTTGAAGTGGGCAACTTTTCAGTAATAATAGAAGTAAACACGTAGTTACAAGTACATTTTGCCTTTGATACAAGTGAAAGGTAGAAGCAAGGACACTGAAGTTCCATTAACAAAAGTTTATAGTTTCCTCTTACATCCCTGCTACTGATCTAGGAAGTTTGGACATTGCTTGTAAAATACGAAGCTCTGAAGTTACATGGCCCCTCTATGTGTAGAAGCCACTCCAAAGTGGACCTAAAAAAGTTTGGAGAGTACTTAAAAGACACGATAAAATATTTTCCACACGATAGAAGAGAATATTGCAAGTGCTTCAACTATGCTGCACATGCTACGGTTTCGAGAGTATGCATGTCACAGTACATTTTCTGGTGAACGCATTAAATAGCAAATGACATTAAGACGAATGCCATTAAAACATAAAACTTTAGGAATTTATTTCCATTTTCCAAGCTCATGCAACAATAGTGCACGATGTCAATAATGCTTAAATTAAGAGAAAGGCCAAACCAACTATATAAATTCTGGAGTTTCAAGGGTAAAAACTCCTTGCTGTGAACCTAAATTAGAGTAAAACGCATATCTGCATGCCCAATAAAATGTGGACGTGGTGGCTGCGAATTAAAAGCCCACTCGTGTGCTTCTCAGCACGAAACCATAGCCAGAGAAAGCAGGTCAGGAACACCAAACTTGGGCCAGCATTCATTCATCACATTCACAGAGACCGAGAATGATGCATCGCTCTACTCTGCAAAATGGCTTGGCTATGTGCAGAAGTTAATTTCGATACTTGACTGAAGTGCGTGCTATGGTTGTAATAATTATAGCCCATGACATCCATATATGTGGTGCCTATCAAAACAAACAATAATGTTGGAAATAAAAGCCATTCTGTCAGTCCCTGAAGGTGTCTTTGCACTCACATGAAACAGTATTTTACGCTGTTGTCAAGTGTAGAGAATGTGAGCATCACGGATTTTCGTTGTATGAAAGATCTCTCATGCGTCGAGCGTGCAAAAACAACCTTAGAAATTCTGATCGTGCAGTACAATAGTGTTTTGCATGTTAGCGACCCACGGACGAACGTTAGGACGAACGTTTGAGAATATATTTAAGGCGTAGGTCAGGTCCTATGGTGCTAGTGGCTTCATTCCGTGACAGAGTGTTCAGGACATCAAAAATGAGTAATCTAGCGTGAGCACCTGACGTGGTACGATACCATAAACACCCAAATAAAAAACGTTGGCATTACCAATCGGCCGCTAACTGCACTCCCCTGTCTCCAGTCGCCGCAAGAGCCTTCTCGCTGAAACGAGAAAAAAATTGATTTGACACGATGACGAATCAGCTCCCGTGAAACAAGACAAGCACACGCACAGGAAGCGACAGCAATACACGCTCGGTAAAAACCAGAGTTCAAGGACTTAGGAAGCGTTATACGCCGACGAGCTTCCTCTGCAAAAAAGTCGCCTACGAGACGAGGGGCAAACGCTCCAGTTAGTCACACAGGCGCACGTTCACAGGTCCTTGACTCGTGAGACGCGCCTCGATGACTTCACCGCTGCCAATTCAAATGCTCGGCCTTTCATGGCGCCACCGACTGAGGCCCCGGTTAGAGCACGCTACGTGACGGATCGACACTCACGCTCTGTGCTTCGGAAATCCCATTTGCAGCAGAACCTGAAGTGGGGACAGGTGTTGCTTGTGCGGCCTACTGCTGACATTTCGGCGTGGAGGAGGCGAAGCCATTCGACGCTTGTCACATCGTCTCGCGCTGTTCAAAACGGTCACAATTCGAAAGCGCACGAGTCACTTCGCGATCCGCTAAGTGCCGATACGCGGGCTCATAGCGGCTGCAACAGAAAAAAAAAAAAAACTTAATTAGAAACACGGGCGATAACGCCCTGCCGCAATAAAACGAAAAAGCTCGAGCCCACTTTGCTTTTTTGGATCGAGTGTACTCGAGCCGACTTCCGTTTCCTGTGATTAAATATATCTCCAACATTCGTGAAAAGTCTATCGCACGCAAACGTAAATTTAAAAATGTATTTATACTAAAACCTTGTACAAATGAGCGTTTCATTTGTTTTTGTTGAAATAGTTCTGCGACGTTTTGAGTCCTCTTCCACGCGGGGCGCCAGTGTATTCAAAATGGCGGGTGTTTTATTCGAGGACATTTTCGACGTAAAAGACATCGATCCCGAAGGAAAAAAGTTCGACAGAGGTAAGAACAAAGCTTCTGTGGCAGTGCGAATGAACAATTTCTCGTTCACGTACAACACTTTTGATTTTGAGTGTCAGAGGGTACTTCATTACGCAGAACCACGTGAAGCGCACGCCGGCAAATGAATGGCTCTCGTGCTGCCTTTCCAGCTGCGCGATTCACTATTCTAGCTTTTTTCTTCGCTCTGCAACTCGCCCAATTATGTAGTTGCTGAAACGATTAATCAGGCAGCCCCGTGCTGCATTTGTTTGCATGCACGCAGCTCGATAAAGCGACGTGTGTGTTGTGCTACACGCAGTCACGCTGTTCGATATCCACTACGTTTTGCTACAGGCCGGTAAAATAAGGATGCCCGTAGTGTCAACGTCGATTGTGTGCGCGAACCGAAACTGATTCTATGGCAAGGTCCCCTCAACTA
The DNA here is from genome assembly GCF_043290135.1 of Rhipicephalus microplus. Lineage (NCBI taxonomy): Eukaryota > Metazoa > Arthropoda > Arachnida > Ixodida > Ixodidae > Rhipicephalus > Rhipicephalus microplus. The sequence goes on from NC_134703.1 coordinate 76,711,426, forward strand.
TATCCAACCCATGTAAATGGTAAGCCTGTCGAATATTTTCAAACGGGAAATCATATGCTTAGTAAGATAACTTGTAGTACTTCGTTCTAAAAAGGCACTAAACGTATGCAAGCATGCGTTAAGCCTACGAGGTTAGATGAACGCACGAAAGGGAGACAGAAAGTTACGTGGGCTGATGAGGCTAAAACGTTCGCAGGTATAACGTCGCAGCAGAAAGCTCAAGACCGGATTGATTGGCGCACCATGAAGGAGGCCTTTGCCCTGCAATGGGCGTAGTCAGGCTGATGATGATGATGTCACGAATATAGCGCAGCATATGGCTTTCTAGATTCTTCGAAGCATCCGTATCTCTCCCACTTTGGCAGGTTTCCATTTCGTGACACGGCCTACACGAAGCGAAGAGCATTTTGTGCTTCGACTGCGTCGATATGGGCCCGGAACATCGATCAGCCTGCAGCGCTTTCTTTCTTTTGAGATGGCTGATTTTTTTCTCCCGTTTGTTGTTTTAGTTTCATCTGCATTCAGATATACGTCGTCATGCATTCCTTGCTCTTTGTGAACAACTCGTCGCGTGCTAGCTTATGTTATTTGCTGACGGCGCTTCCTTGGCAGTCGCGCAAACATGGAGGAGGGGGGGGGGGGGGCATGCGCGGGAGCGCCAGCCGCGAGCTTGGCCCGCTGTGGGCCACTTACTTGTTTATTGTGGGCCTGTATCAGCTGATGCTGTTGGCACGCTGCGGCACTTCAACTAAGCTGGCCACCATACTTCAACCATTCTTTTCAAAAGACATTCTCCCCCCCCCCTTGTTTTTCGTTTCCCTGACGCAATTCGCGCACCTTTCAATGACACTCCAGTGCAGCGTTGTCCATGTTCGAGCGACATACAAACCAGGCTTTAAAGCAGGTAAATTTGGAGTATCCCTCACAGCGAGCCTCATAATCATATTGGGATTTTGGCTCGTAAAACCCAAGCAATTCGTAGTATGAGCTGTTTTCATAGAAACATATGCGCATACCTTCGATTTTATTATCATTATTTTTATAACGCAACAACGTACCGGCTGCTGCGCCCACCAATGCCTTTCAGTGTTAAATTTTACTCGCGGAATAGGAAGGGTAACAAGGAAGCAAAAGATGGCGCTTGGATTGAAGGAAAATGTCTTCTCAGCGAGCCGCCTTTCCATAACCATAATGACTAGTACAAACTGTTGATCCCCGATACTTTCGTCGTTTTATTTGACGCTTGGTTTGTTTCTTACGATTTTACACGCAAAAAGGAAAAAAGTGCTTGAAGAGTACGCAAATAAACCTCGTATGGGTGTTGGTGGCTGCGAAAGGGTGGGGAAACGGAAGAAAAGGGCGAAAGTGTGGGTGATATTTCTTTTCCTCGCGGCGCGCGCGTGTGTGTATGCGCGCCGGGAAAGGACGAATGGTTACGTAAGCGTTGCAAGTCCCGGGGAGGGGGAAGAAAAAGGAGGGTGAGGGTGGTGCGCGAAAGTGTTTTTCCCGGTGACGACACGACGTGGCGAGGAGAGAGAGAGGGGTTGTGGCGCAAGAGAGCGTACGCGCGCAATGGTGCGGAGGAGGAGGGGAAGGCGCTCCAATGATACGGCGCATTCTCAGTCGCGCCAAGCTCCGTCGGAAAACTCCCCGGCTCGGCGCGCGAGTCTTCGAGGAATGACGCAGTTAGTTTGGGCCCGAGTCCTCGGCGCGAAGGGCGCTCCGTCGACTGCGCTCCTGGCTCACCGTGTGACAGACATGGCCGATCGACTGCGACCTTGGTGAGTTTCGTAGTTTTTATTAACGTGCGAGACGCGATAACGAAAAAAAAAGCGAGCAGGAAAACGAGTGCAAATACATAAAATGCGGAAAAAAAATCGCATTTTCATTTTTATTGAGGGCTTCAAATGACACGCGGTGGTGGATCAAAGAAGAAACAGAAAACAGCGCAATCTCTGAAAATTTCGGTTGCAATGTACGTCTTTCGACGTCTGGCAACGGCAGAAGAAAGGAAATATCCGCTACATTCGCGCGCGCGCGTGCAAAAATATCGTGCGAACCACGTTTGATATCATACGTGTGTTTATATCCCTACACTTCGGCCGCGCCGATAAAGCCGGCCTGCTCCGCTCGACGGCTGTTATCTCGAGTAAAGATTATTCCGTACGCGAGCTTCACGTAGGCTAGCGCCATGGAGGGGGAATGGTTTTTATCGTCAGGTGCAGTTGTGAAGAGTAGCAGGCGGCTGTGTCCACGTAGCGCGCTTTTCGCCATCGAGCGCTCGCTTCGAATGAATCACCCGCGCCTTGAATGTCAAAACAAAAAAAAGTAACATTATGCAACAGTTTTCCTGTGTTTATTCGCGCTTTTTCGATTGCCCTGTGCGCGGAAAGTGCTTGCTTCATTTCGCGAGATGTCCTTGAAAAAAAAAAAAAAGAGAGAAGGCAAGCCACTTGCGGGCATTCTCTATTTGACCACCTTGCTCGCGTTCTCGGGGTTGGTTCAGCCTTTTTCTTTTTCACTTTCCCGCGAGCGCATGTAATCTCGTTAGCAGCACCTGCCTGTGCCTCGCGCGATGCACGCTTGGCTTCTTTTTTGGAAAAAAAGCGAAATCTCCTGCCTTATTTCAGTTTTTCTTTTTGTTAGCGTGGTTCCACATCACGCATTGTTTTCGCGCGTTTCCATCGTGCTTCCTCGGAACGCGAAGGTTTTCAAATCGGGCCACTCCCTCGCTGCAGCGGCAGCAGCGTAGCGTTCGCCTCCCGCTTGTTGCTGCCACGTCGAAGGTATTTGCTTCTACCGCACTTATTGTTTTTTTTTTCATTTCACGTTTCCTGCGCTCTGTGCTAACGCGCACCTGACGAACAAACGTTAGCGCGCCGACCTTAGTGACAGCAGCGAGAGCTTTCTTCTTCATTTCTTTCTCGCCCTTCCCGAGAACACACACATACACAGTCGTTCCCAAATGGACGGATGCGAGCAGCGGCGTATGCGTTATAGAGAGAGTGTAGCGTGGCTTTTCCCTCACGAAAATACCGCTGATGCTGCTGTTATTTGGGCGATCGATTTTTTTTTTTTTATCCGTAAGTTTCCGCGATGTCCGTCGATCGCAGCGCTACCGCGCGGCCGTGGATCTATTCGGGAGCATCGCCAAATCGGTCGAGAGCTCTTTATTTCTGCGATCTTTTTTTTTTCTTTTCTCGGGCGCGCGCGCGCGCCCCCCTCCGCCATCGACATTTTTTTTTTTCAAGGTCAAGTTCGTCTCCTCATTCATAGTGCGCGCGCTGTGGCGGCAAAGCTGCAAGCGGCCCTTTTTCACGCCATTTCCCTCGTCGCCGCTTGCAGTTGTGGCGCGGAGTGTACCTGTTCTCTAGGCGCTACGGCCAGGCTAGCGGCTGTTCCCTTCTCTCTCTTAACCGTACCAGCCCATTCCAGCCTCAGAGGAGGGCTTCTGCGAATGGGTCACTGTTTTTATTAGTTATTTCGCTGACGCATCGAATGATAATCGTAATGATAAAATAGCGAAAGTGTGAGAGTGAGGGAGAATCTGGGTGTGAAGTGATGATGGCGATGGTCTTTTATGACATATCCTTTGAAATGTAAATAGAGGGCTGGTATTCACGTTTGTTATAGACAGTTGTTACATCATTTATTACAGTTGACCATTTTTCTTCTGGCTACTAATACATTTCTTTTTCGCCACACGTCTTGATGGTGATGATGATATCCGTCATCCACTAAAATTTTCTTTTTCTGTGCTGTACTGTTGCCGAAGCTCGTAATGCCTCCGGTTCCGCTTATCTATTACTGCCATTCATTCGTTCGTTCATTCAATCACTATTGCGGTAAACGTCAGCTTGTCTAGTGCTGAAACTGGGAATGCTCTCTCGGGGCCCTGTCTATCGAGAGAGGCAGTTGCTTCGTCCTAATGATGCCCCTACCGCTTCCAGCAGTGACCTTGAAAAGAGGCACCAGATTCGATTGCTGTGCTTGGACGGCTTGACTTCAGCGGGGAAGCTGCTTCCCGCAGTTAAAAACGTGCATAGCTTCTGTTTGTAGCATACGTGTTTGCCAGGGCACTGCTAAAGCGACAGGACTTGCCCTTCACTTCTCTCTCTCTTCCCCTTTAATCCCCTCACCCCTTCCCCCAGTGCAGGGTAGCAAACTGGACGTGCGTCTGGTTGACCTCCCTGCCTTTCATTTCTTCCCTAATTGATCGAAAGGGTCTAAATTAATTTAGTATGTCGACGGCGTATGTTGGCATAATGTAACTCAATATATCGATGGCGCCTGTCGCTGTTTACGTAACACGTAATAGGTCTATAGTGCGGTTCGAATCGCTGCGTTCGTGACAGCATGTCGTTCGAGTAGCGTTTAGGCTTTAAAATGGAAGACATAATTGAACGACAGAAAAGGAGGAAAAATTGTTGTGGCACGTTTAAGGCAGCTTTTTTTCGGGCTGAGGCCGGGTCGCTTATCAACGCTTTTTGAATTTTGATTTGAATTTTTTCTTCAACAAGGTTGCGATCACCACTGGGGGGGGGGGGGGAGTTGCATTGAGCAGTTAGCGTTTTGCACAAGCCAGTAATGATCTTTGCGGGAAGGTAGTGTGATATGGATAAAAGCAGGTATTTCTGACGTCCCTGTTATTGTTTGCCATGTGAGCTGCTTTGTGCTGACATCGATGACCGGTCGCACTTAAGATGGAGAGATAAAAACAACTCTATATCGTCTCCTCTGTGTCCTTGTATCGCGAGCTTTAAATTTTTCCGCGCGGTACTCTTTTTCACGTCTGGAACGCGTTGCAACATACGGCACATCGTGGCCACCAGATGTCGCGGTAGTCGAGTTCGTGTTATTGCCGACTCGCGGTGGCTCTTCTTACGCAACACGTGCTCGGGTGGATCGAGTTGGCTTCCTCTTCCCTTTCTCTCCCTCCCCACTACTTCCCGCGTGTCGTCACAGGACGTGAAGCTGATATCTGGCAGCTGCTGTAAACAAAAAACAGGTATCACGTGCTCCTGTTTAGAAACCCTGAATAACCCGTAGCGGTAGAGTGTACTTGTAACCGGCGAGTGGGTGCATTGAGCTGTTTGCAGCCTTAGCGGTGACTCCGTATAGACTATTTTGCCTAAAGACATATGGAGCCGCCATCTCGGGGTGTTGAGTTCATAATTTCTTGTTTCTGTATATAGCAACACCGTGTATATACACCGTGTGCACCAATCCTAGCAACGTGAAATAATAATAAGGCCAGAATACACCGTGTGCACCAACCCAAACGCTTTCTTGCGTATGCGTCTACGTAGGACTGTTCGTTTAGTAAACACAAAAGTTTACAGGCCAATCTGGTGGCACTTGACCCATCTGTTAAGTAGTGTATAGGCGTCTTTGTTCCGTCACTCTTTGCAAGAACCGCCTTATAAATCTCTGTTTTCTCGCGTTTTCATTTACTTTACAGTGAAGTTGTGTATGGTTAGACTGCGTGAAAATGTAGTGGGCCTGTGAGTGCGCAAGAACCAGGATGGTAATACCTGAAGAAGAAGAATCGGGGCGGAGACGCTTCATACTATATCATACGCGACGTTGAAGAGTCTAACCGCCTGCACTTGTTTCTCATCGGCTTTTGTGAACTTATATATAGCCAGTGATCAGGAGAGTAAATGGAAGAGAGGGGTTCGAACCCGCTACCGAAGTTTCTCGTTTTTAATTAACGTGTATACATACACGCACACACACAAACACACGCAAGGACATACATAAAGTATGGTTGAAACCAACGAAAAAAATTCTGGCTACGCCCCTGCCAGGCATGATATGAACCGCAGCATGAATCACTGTTCATACAATTTTTGGGATGTTCTTAATATAATCGAAGCCAGGGATCGCCAGAGGCAGAGGGAAGGAGGTCAAACCGTGGGGGAAGTGGTTGGGGGAAGAGTAAGGAAAAAAAAATTGTGGCGTACTGACAATAATGTGCGAAACTAAAATATAAGTTTTGTTTATTTAAATTGGACTGAAAATCTACTTTGTTTAATACCGAAATAGCGTCTTTACACTCGGACAAGGACGTTTCAGGGGAGATAGCTACTTTGCAGTGCAAATATAAATTGACAAATGTAGGTATAGGGATTCTGACTTCGCGCTGGACGCCTCATAGTAATGTCCCGCGGGTTGCTGACCACTAGTTTAAGATAACTTCACCAAATGCAAATCTCAAAGCGCGCATTTCTCAAATGCGGTGATAGAAAAAAAAAACTACAACAAAAGACAACTCAATAGACCTCATCTCGCGGTAAACACCAGTGCCGAAAATTTCGGCTTCGCTGGTTAACCATGAAGCACTTTGTTGCACAAATAAACCATCCGAGTTCTTGGGCGGTGGTCTAAATTTCACAGTCCTCCTTATGGTGGCACCGGTATCTATTGGACGTACTGTATGATAGGCCTAACGGGATGAGCGAAGCCTTCTAGGATGAACGAAGCAAGGACAAGGAGGCAGGAGCGCTGCTGTATCTCATATCTTTTGTTATCGCTTCGCAAGCCCGAGGTTTTATTACTGCCTCATTAATATGTTGAAGCGGCGATTCTAAGGGAAGCTTATAACAGGCGCGTGACATTGCTTGTTCAACGACATCTAAACACGTTGTAGGCCGTTCTCTTGCAACATCAGCAGAGTATATCGAACGAGTGAACGTTTACACTGCGTCTTCTGAGGAAACTTTTTCCGTAAGCTATACATGCTCTGTGAGAAATTGCACGAAGTGTCACACAGGGTTTTTTATTTTTTTTTCACAAATCATGTACCGCTTTTAAACACGTCCTCCCATTTGGAACGGTCGTCATTTGCTAACCTGGTATCACAGTTTGGAAAAGTTGGACAAAGTATTTATGGGATATCTTGATTTCACAGTAAAGGTGGTAGATATTATATTAATAAAGGCACATTGATCTCGTGAAAGCAGCAAATATAATTATCATGATGTCGTGATGTTGTCGCTTAAAAACCGACATGGATTTCTTCCTAGTAACGAAGCTCGGGAAATTATTAAAGACCTCCTCACGAAATCACCGAACCACTCAAGACAACGCGAGTGATGATTCTACACCCCTGGCCCCTTTTTTCGCAACGGTATTAAAGTACTACAGAGGAAATAGGTAGCTGTATCCACGTCCTCATGGCAAGCTCAGTGCTGCGGAGGCAGCAGCGCTAAGAAAAATACAGACTAACACTTACATAAACCTGCACACTCTTCACCTGATATATGCCCGTGGTGTGGAGCCACCCCAACACTCTTTCACATCACGTGGGAGTGTGCGGATCACGACGAAGAACACGACACGACTGGCACGTGGGAGGAATGGGAGGCGCTGCTGTCTAGCCCAGCCCTAGTGGATCAGCTGCGACTGATCCACAGAGCTGAACGGATGGCTCGCGCCAGTGGGGCCCTGGAATATTGGGGCACCACCCTGCCGGACAGACTTTGCTCTCCACCCCGTATATTCCTCGGGGCACTGGAGTTATAGCCTGTCTGGATTATGTATATAATAAAGTTTTCTACTACTACTACATTGGCGAACAGTTCCTTTCCTTTTTTTTTTCTTTCGGGCGATTTCGAAAGTCGTACCCTCGAATTTTACGAAAAAGAGAGTAGCTATGTCACATGAGTACTCGGTTAAGTGGGTCTCCTTGAAGAGAAAGAAAAAAGAGAACCCCGAGAACAGAAGTGAGCACATTTTCGGCAGCTGGCGTTAGTCCCCGTTCGTTTACTCGGCGTTCAAAGAACGAGAGGCCAAAAAAGGACCCCCCCCCCTTTCCCTCACCATCCGAAGGCAGACAATCGCGAGTCCTTTCGGTGTGTTTCGACACCGGCGCGGGCCAGCCGCTCACGTGCATGTGGCGAAATGTATACATGGAATCGCGAAGTGCATGTGGCGAAATGTATACATGGAATCGTGGAGCGACATATCGAGAGAACGCGGCTGGTGTGCGTAGCCCGTTGCGTCATCACCAGCAGCGTGGTTGTGTAACGGACGAGTTCGGAGGAGGAGGATGCACACGCGTGCAGAGGAAGAAAGAGCCCCGTGTTGTCGTCGTTGCATAGCTTTTGCGAGGACATGTGTATAACTGCGGTCGTGGCGGCGGGAAAAAAAAATGAAAGGATTACCCTGCGGTGCGTAGTGGTGGGATTATATCTTTCCCTCCTATACCGTGTCTACATTAATTATGTGTACCGCTGCAAAAGATGCTGTTGTGGGAAGTTCTGTCTCTTTCAACGTGCCTGGCATTCTTCGAATCGCTTTTCCTGTCTTGCATGACTGTCGGAAAGCAAGCGGCAGCATTATTTACGAAACATATAAGGCGTTATTACACACACACGCGCACGCACGCGCGCACACACACACACACACACACATATATATATATATATATATATATGAGATCTAACAGACAGTAATGCCAGGGAATGTACAGGGGAAGTTATTAGAACCAATGAAATGTAAATAAGAAGAAAGAAAAGTGGATGAAAAAATAAGCAGCCGTGAGCAGGACCTGCTCACGGCTGGTTATTTTTTCTTCCACTTTTCTTTCTTCTTATTTACATTCCATTGGTTCTAATAACCTCCCCTACACATTCCTTGGCATTACTGTCTGTTAGATCCCATTAATATTGTGTCAAAACACGGAAAAACGAGCCCTTAGGTATACACTTCTTTCTCCTATATATATATATATATATATATATATATATATATATATATATATATATATATATATATATATATATATATATATATATATATATATATATATATATATATATAGTGTACTGTTGAGAGTGTGTATGTGTCTGAGCGTTTCTTTTTTCAATTTTTCTGAGTAAGGATTGCCTTTTCTGGCTGTGATAACCGTATTGCCGTCCAGGAATTGGGGACACTAACAGTGAAAGGCGGTATAGTCTACCAAGAATACATCCTTGGTTGTAGAATTCGCAAGTGTAAACTTCCCTTTCGAAAATTGTGCGCATCCCTGGGGGCGTTTTTTTTACGAAGCACACCCTCCTACACTGTGCAAAATGGAAAACAATATGCCTTGCTTGAAAACAGACGAAGAAGCGCACTGGACGTTTCACTGGTAGTTTTCGTGCAAGGGTTGAGTTTAGGTTTAACGCCATGTATACATCGCGGCTGACGTGCTACGATGGCGTTGAAGGAGTATACTGACACTAATTTCGAAGATTGTGGGAATGTTGCTCGAAGTATGAACATCTGTTTCGGGAACCCTAGAAATAGTGCTGGGGTGCCTGGGAGTGCAGCACATATACTTCAAACACGGTTACCTTAAAGAAAAAAGTCACTTTCGGTTTCGATGTCAAGGGTGTGGCTTCTCCGTGACGTGCCATGGCAGCGTGACGTCACGGGAACACAGCGATTCGCGATGTATTAGCAGCACGTGTGCCATCTGTTCGCGGTACACGTAAACAGGAATGAGTGTATACATTGCCCCAGCAACAGGCATTTTCGCGATTCAGGCTGCCTGCGGGGCGCAGAGTACGCAAGCTAGGTGTAACTGACTTGACTCGTCGGGATAATGTCAGTTGCGGCGGAGCTAGTCTGCTGCTGCGTAGCGGCGAAAGCTTCGAAATCCAAAAGAAAATATCTTTATATACGTGCTGGCAGACTCTGGTGTGTAAAGTGTGTCAACACTGCATACGGAGGAAATGGAAAAAATGTCCCACAGGAAATGTTGTGTGTAGCACTGAATACTGTGACGTGCACGTAAAGCACTTAATACTGAGACGTAAACATGCACTGACATTGCACAGTACACGGCCTCTATACCATTCTGCCTCCGTCGAAATGCGGCCGGGATTCGATCCCGCGACCTTCGGGTCAGCACTCGAGCGCTTAACTAATGTTTGTCGAAAGGATTTGTAGCGCCTTTGAATGAAGTTGTGCGACTCGTACATTAGTGGCAGCACGAGCTACCCCCCTTACCGCCGCGTATTTTCCGACCGTGTTTCTTCCTTCCTGTAAGGTAAGCAATGTCTACGCATCTATTACCCGGTATTGTGTTAGAGCCGTTATGGTTCTCAACTGATCTCTGTTGCGGCGGCCGCAGTTTCGATGGAGGCGAAAATGCTCGAGACCCGCGCACCCAGATTTTGAGTTGCGCCTCAGAGAACCCCGTGGGTGGTCGAAATTTCCGGAGCCCTCCACTACGGCGTATCTCGGATTTATATTGGTGGTTTTGGAACGTTCAACTCGAAGAAGAAAGCCCCTTGATTCTCACCTCTGTTTGTTCCGTCGCCCTGCTGCTGCGCGGCTACGCTCACACATGCGAACGGCAGGCGTTGCTCTTCGCCTCGTTCGAAATCAACTCTGTGTGCACTGCCGCGTTGTTCAACTATATGTTGTTGAACGGCACTGTTTTTTTGCCATCGCTGTAGCGCGCACAAACGTGGTTCGGCGTGTGCACAGCCGTTATCGTCGGAGGTTCGGTGACGTGCGCGGTTTTTGTTTTTTGTATTTTTTCGTAACCCTTCCGTGAGCTGCTATGTGCGTGGTCGCATTAACAGCGACACAGACAACGGGTGCAGGCGCACTCGTCTCTGCGCCTTGGCGACAACGCGAACGCTCGTCTTTGAGGCGTGTTCAGCGGCGTTGTTTTTTTTTTTTTTTTGCTTGGTCCAGACTCGCGCGGTGTTTTCGCCGTGTTGCGAAAGGTTTCCTCTTCGGAGAGTATCGAGTTCTTAGCGTCCCCCTAATGTGCTTTGCGCATTCTTTCTCTGTCGCCGTTGCGGCGAGTTATTTACTCGACTTTAGGCTGGCGTCTGTTCTGACCGACTGCCCCTCCCGTATTTAAAGAATGAAGGGAGGTATTTTTTTTTTTTGAAATACAAGTGGCCCAAGGCAACGTATATAGTGAACGAAATTAGCTCAATAAGCGAGTTGTTTTTATTACTGAATAATGTTTAGCCTAAGATACCGGCACTGACGCACAGAGAACAGACTTGGAGGATATTAGATACTACAGAACTTAAAAACCACTTAGCGTGCGACGGAACGAAAAAGGATAGACGTAACGTTGAGAGGTAAGAGAAGAGCACACGGGTAGCCGATATTCTCGTAGCCATTAAGAGAGAGAGGGGAAGGCTGAGCTTGTGATAGAATGCATACTCAGGGAATGCAGCCGAAGGTAGCGAAAAGTTTGGAGAGGGGATGAAATTGATAAATCGGCGATTATTGAGGGGGACCTTCATTCTAGTGAACGTTACACCCGTCCCCAAGAAAAAAAAAAGAGAAAAGGAGTATGTGTGACTCCTTTGGGGTAGTATTGACCTGCCACGTATACGAATCTCTTGAGAGAGTCAAGTTGACTCTCTTGTGGGGTCACATGACTCTTCGAAGAGAGTACAGTGACCCCCAAAAAGAGCTGATGTGCCTGTTTAAGAGAGTCGTATACAATACATAGCAAGTCAGTACTACCCTTGGGGAGTTAAGGGACTCTCTTCTTTAGCGTGTAGGCTATCTCCTAGTTCACTTCTCCTTCGCCCTGCAGTGGACAAAAGTTAGGCTGATAATATTGATGGAAGTAACGCCATTAGCTCCGCCTCCACTGCACTCTGACACTGCGTTGTCTGTGTCATCATTTCACAGACAAACTTTCATACAGCATCATTTCACCGAATGCAGCGTGGTCGAAATGGGGCACATTTGCAAGAGTCCACCTACATTTTGTTCGCATGGTCATGCTATAGCCGTTTTACTGTGCGGCACTGCCTGATTGATAATGTGGCTGTTTGAGAAAGTTGGTAGCGGCAACTGTGTTGCGGTGTTTCCACATTACCGGATATCGACCGTATATTTACCTTGGAAGCCGCTTCACTCAGGGTTGCTGCCTTTTCGAAACCCTAGCGACTTATTTAATTGATGATGGAGGAATTGATGGGGCTCTTTTTTTAATACCCAGCGATAGTGTGCTTTACGCAAAAATTGAACTGGTGTGTGCGTACTCGGCAGACATTTATATCGTAGTTGTGAGGGGCGAGTGTGGGTTTTAAGGCACGTTCACACCGAGCGCGGATCCGGAAAGCGGACGCGGATTATCCGCAAAAGCGGGAAACCCGTGGCTACTTCTCGGGATCGCGCCAGGATTGATTTTTCCCATGTGGAAAAGTTGGCCGCTTTGGCCGCAGCCAATCAGCGCCCGAGACGCGCGCGCGCGGTATCGGGTAATGCCGCAAGCTGGCGACATGCCCACCGTGGATTGGTGGATGCCCGCGGCAGAGTGGGGAGAAGGCAACGCGACCGGTCTGAACAGCCGCGCGCGCTCGCTTGCCTCGCGGCTTCGAAAATTCGCTTGCGTGCTCCGCGCTTGGTGAGTTCACACTTGGCCTCGAAGGGAGGCGAAAGCGGCAAAACTCGCCTGAAATTCACTCGCTTCACCGCCTAAGCGGCTGGAAAACCACGCCGCGAGGCCGGAACGAAAAAAAGTCAGTCCGAGACTGATTTTTCCGTCACGTGGTGCGTTCGCTCGTGTTGTTTCTGCTGACGTATCTCCCGAAACGTTTGAAAAGGTACAAAAAAAGCAAGCAAAATCGAATTAATTCCTTAAGTAGCGGCGGCAGCGGTGGCGGTAGCATCGCTCAAGGGCAGAATTTCCGACGCGCGCAATCGGGAATTTCCGGCCGTGCTGCCGCTTTCGCTTCACTTCTCAAGCATAATTGTGGCTTCAGTGTGATATCTAAAAACGGTTGCTTCAAAACCCAGGCGTTGCCGTGTGTAAACGGCGTATACCGTTTTGTATTAGGTAGTGCAGTTGTGAGCATGGTCGTCGGCATGCTATTGCGTTGGGGGGGGGGGGGGGGGTAAAACCCGTGTTGTATCGAAGCTAGGGGAGGTGGTGTGGACCGGTGATGTGACTTGGGTGGGGGGCAAGTGCCCCCTAGCACCCCCCCCCCCCTCCCTGCTGACGCCCAGGGTCGTGAACACTTTCAGAAAGCACACGCAGTTGGCAAGCGCAAACGTGTTCACATAACACCAAGTGCTCAGGCGGAAAGATATTCCTTCCGACATATGCGCGCCACTTTCATGTTAGTACATTACAGCCAGTCATTAATTAAACACGACTTCGATGCGTCTTCCCTCTAATATCACCGCACGGGCGCATTCGAACCGCCACACTGGGCGATTCGTCCGCGGAGTCGCGCGTAAGGCCACGGCCGACATTCGCCACGCCTCGTGCAAACAAGGGCTCCGCCTCGCAGCGCTAACCCGTGGCGATCCATACGGAGTGGCGGCTTCGCGCTGTATGCTCAGTTGCAAGCTTTCGTGTCTGATAGAATTTACGCGTACCTTCCATTTTCCTTCGGTCTGGGGTGCTATTCTCGGCTCTACCGAATTACCGAATTCAGCCGTATTTTCACGTTGTCCATGTTGGGTCAGTGCTAGCGACATTAACGGGGCGGAATGCGACATGGCGGCGGAGCAGTGTAATGGCGGGAATAATGGCGGCAAAGCAATGTGTAGAAAGCCCAGATGGTCCAAATTTCCGGTACCCTCTACCAGTGGCGTAGCTAGAGAGTGGACACGCCGAGCCTGTGTCCTCCTCCCTCCGTCCCCCGAAAATTTCTTTCGCCATCGCATACAGAGCACAAAATAACATTTTTAATGAGGTCCCCCCTCCCCCCGAAAAAGAAAATTCTGCCTACGCACCTTCCTAATCACATCGCAGTTTTGGAACGTTAAATACCAACAATTATTATTATGGGAATAACACTGCTCGGCGCTGCAGTGGCTTTCAGATATTTTCCCCAGCCTCATTCTTGCCACATCTTCTTCGTGCTCTTTCTTTCTTTCTCTCCCCATCATCACCCCTCCCCCTTCGCCGCACATACACTTCATGGCAATCTTTAGAACGCTGTTCTGCTAAATCCAGCCGCAGGGTTAACTGACTTGCACGTGCTCGGAATTTCGGTTGTTGATGTTTGTTGAGATGATTGACGAGAAAATTTAACAAAGAAATAACAACGTTGACGCGCACACACGCGCAGCCCAGCTGAACGGCGATACGTCTACCGCTGCCGTGCCGAATATCCTATCCCTGCTGCCGTGCGCGGGCAGAACGGCGCGAGTGGAGTTCGCTTAACGAGATCGATAAGTTATTTCTCCCTCTACCTCTCTTTCGCCAGGGAGGCCTACCGCTGTCTGCCTATACACTCGCGTCGACGTGCGAAACTGGCGTGATGGCGGCAGTTTCGCGCGGCTTTTGTTTTCTATCGCTTGCACGTGCTGTCACTCAGATATATGACGTCGTTAATTCAAACATTGGAAATGAATAGTAGCAGGGGTAACTCTTGTTCCTTGTGATTTTCACTTCCTAAGCGGCTGCTTTCGTTGCTGCTCTCATCTGTGCATGTGTGTGTGGATGCCAGAGAGAGAGAGAGAGAGAGAGAGAGATGGATAGCGCGTGGTTGCTGGATTCCATCTCAATAATGAGGTGATCGCCAATCAGGAAAGCGAACGCAACTGTGCCTACTGCTCGGAATATGTGTATACATCCGCGTCATCCGCCTGCTGTCGAGGCGCTGCATGCACAGGTGCTTTGCCGAGCTCTTGCGGTTGTGAAGGGAGACACAGAGAGCGCCAGAAATGTCAAATACAAAACTCTTGTCGAAACGAGGCGCTATTTCTTCCTTTCGTACCGCGCCCTGCATGAGCGCCCTTCAGAACGCTGCACGGCTTTAGCAAAACCTATCCAATACGGCCACTCCCATCCAAATCACCCAGTGGAATTGTCGGGGCTTTAAGGCTCACACTAAGCGCGCCAACCTCCGGCTTTTCCTCGCAGCATTTCAAAACCTTCCTGCTGTGGTAGCCCTCCAGGAGCCAGGGAGTGCTGCCACACTCACAAACTATACTACGTTTCAGCAGGACCCTTTATCTTGCATCTGCGTGCACAAAAATTATACGGCCAACCTAGTTGATCTCGACCTTAAGCCAGCTTTCTCGTACGTGATGGTGACACTCCTTCCGCTGCGTAAACAGGACCCGCCACTGCACGTGCTAAACATTTATTGCTCACCGAAACTAAGCAACATTACATTCGCAGACCTTTTTAGCCGCGCTTTAAAGGCTGCGGGCAGGGACCCTCTGGTGATTGTGGGTGATTTCAATGCCCCCAGCACACTCTGGGGGTATGCACGTGAAGAGAAACGTGGACGTAAATTGGCGGAACTTATGTCCACGCTGGGCCTAACTCTTCACACCGACCCTGCCTACCCAACTCGCGTGGGTAACTCCGTGACCCGGGACACATGTCCGGACCTTACCCTCACAAAAAACATTCAGTATGCGGATTGGGTCAACACTGAAGAGACCCTCGGCAGCGACCACTGCATACTCAACACCACCATTCGCACCTACCCTTTGGCAAGACCCTACGGAGAGGCAAAATTACCCGATTACACGAAGTTTCGGCAAATATACGCCAATTCGACACCCATTGAGGAGCAAGGATACCATGCTTGGTCCCAGCAACTGGTTTCCTCATTACGCTCCACAGAAACACAAATTAAACTCTCCGAGGCGACTCCGGCGGTGGATAACCATCTCCTTCACCTCTGGGAGGCCCGGCGCAGCCTCGTCCGCCGATGGCGCCGGCAAAAACACAACCGAAAGCTCAAAATTCGCATCGCTGAGCTCACCCAGCGAGCAGCAGAGTACGCGGCCCAGCTCGCTGACTCTAACTGGGTGGACCGTTGCAACACGGCCGCTCGACAAATGTCCAGCCGGAGTACCTGGCGCCTCTTCCGCGCCTTGATTGATCCGACCCAAACTCGAACAGAGACACAAAAGCATCTGCAACGAGCATTTCACAGCTTCGACGGAGACACAGCCAAATTGGCATGTAAACTCCGAGACCAATATCTATGCACTCAGCAGGACTCCCAAGGGCCGGCGTACTCGTATGCAGGTACCGAGAACGCGGAGCTGGATCAACTGTTCCAGTTACACGACCTGAAGGCAGCCCTAGCAAAAATGAGGCGAGGAACGGCGCCGGGAAGGGATAAAATTACCGTGAAATTACTTGCCAATCTTCCTGACTCGGCCTACACCATGCTCCTTGCCTACATCAATTCCATTTGGATCGGGAAAACAAGCCTACCAATTGAGTGGAAGACCGCCCTGGTCACCTTCATACCCAAAGCGGGCAAAGCCATTAACACGGACAACCTCCGCCCCATCTCCCTTACTTCTTGTGTGGGAAAATTAATGGAGACGATGGTGCGCGACAGGTTGTCCGCGTTCCTGGAGAGCAAAAATGCATTTGCAGACACCATGTTCGGGTTCCGCCCACACCGGTCCGCGCAAGATGTCTTGCTTCAGCTCGACCATGAGATCCTCGATCCAGTCGAGTATCCCCTGAATGACAAAGTTGTGCTCGCTTTGGATTTGAAGGGGGCCTTTGATAACGTGACCCACGAAATTATTCTAACACATCTCTCACAGGTGGATTGCGGCCAAAACACTTTCAACTATATTAAACAATTCCTCACTGACCGACAATCATACATTCGGATTCAGGACATTGAACACGGCCCTTACCGATTAGGCACGAGAGGGACTCCGCAGGGAGCGGTCCTCTCGCCCCTCCTATTCAATGTGGCAATGATGAGACTCCCCGCTCAGCTGGCGAAAGTCGAAGGCATACAGCATGCGCTGTACGCCGACGACATCACCATATGGGCGTCACACGGCTCGGCAGGAGACATGGAGGCAAGCCTGCAGCAAGCGGCGGACATCGTGGATGACTATGCCCGTCGCTGCGGCCTTCAGTGCTCCCCGTCCAAATCGGAATTCGTGCACATACGCCCCTCACCAAAGTGCACCGCAAAGATCGACCTCTCCCTTCACAGCGGACCAATACCCGAACGCGATGAGATTAGAGTACTGGGGCTTTTTATACACAAAAATCGCAGAGCAGACACAACATTGGCCAAATTGCGTAAGGTGGGGGACCAGGTGGGCCGGATGGTCCGCCGGGTTTCCAACAAGCGCGGGGGGTTACGATGCAAAGATGCCTTGCGGCTGGCGCATGCATTCGTAACCAGCCGAGTCCTGTACTCGGCTCCATACCTCCACCTACGCAAATCCGACGAGAATGCACTCGAAGTCATTCTCCGCAAAATCTACAAGCGCGCCCTCGACCTTCCTGTCAGCACCTCTAACCAGCGCCTTTTGGGCTTGGGAATGGTGAACACCTTCAAGGAGCTGAGAGAGGCGCACTTGACAAACCAATATACTAGACTCTCTAAAACACCGTCGGGTCGCCGCCTCCTTGCCCGGCTACACATCAATCACTCAATACACACGGAAGAGCGCGTACGGATTCCAGAAGTTTGGCGATACTCCTTGCACGTGCGCCCTCTTCCGGCTAACATGACCCGAGACGACTACACTGGCCGACGCCTCGCGCGGGCGGAAGCCTTGGCTCGACACTACGGCCACAAATTCGGGGTATTCTACGTGGACGCCTCCGGCCCGCACCACGGTGGTTGGTATACGGCTGCGGTCGTCCACGAAAACACCGTTGTAAACGGACTCACATTCCGTGCACATAACATTACGCACGCGGAGGAGATCGCCATCGCACTAGCCGCCGCAGATCAGGACTCGAGGGTCATAATCACCGACTCAAGGGGTGCCTGTCGCAATATTGAACAGGGATACATTCCGTACCGTGCTTATAAAATACTGCAGAACAGCAGCTACCTAGGTGCCCCCGCGCACCGAACGATCATATGGGCTCCGGCTCACACGGGCCTCGATGGTAATGAGACGGCCGATGCCGCTGCCCGCGCGCTCACTCTCCGGGCACCATCCTCGTCCCCTACCGATCCGGAACTCGAACCCAATCCTGCCTACACCTTTAAGGAGATCACACAATTTTATCAATCCGGCCATAACGTCTATCCTAAACCCTGTAAGGGCCTCACGAAGGCGGAGGAGCGAATCCTCCTTCGCCTTTATACTAAAACTCTATTGTGCCCGGCAATCATAAAACACTTTGACCCCGCTTGCACGGGGAAGTGCCCACATTGTGAGGAAAGTTCCTCTGACATTTTCCACATGGTGTGGGCATGCCAAAAAACCCCAAATCTTACCCCACTACCCAACCCTTCGCGGGAGGACTGGGAGGCAGCCCTGCTCGGCTGCTCTGACCTGACGGCCCAACGGGCCCTGGTCGAGCGTGCCCGGGCCGCGGCCAACGCCAATGGGCTCCCGTAAGAGGGAGCCCACCTAGTGTTTGTACGGGGCGGCCCCTTAAGGACCGTTCCCACACTCCCTGTAAATAACATCTGTAAATAAATGTTTTTCAGCAGTTTAGCAAAACCTGCAGCGTGCGCGCGCGAGAGCGAGAGGAATTGCCCTTCACCCTCTCCTTTTATTGACGTCAGCCGCGTTGGCAGCGGTCCGCTAGGGGAGGCTGGCGCGAGGCTGCGGCGGCAGCCGCTGGAGGAGCCTAGTATTTTGTTGTTTGCGCGTTGACCTTGAACTTGAAATGCAGTGGTAGCGGCGCAGCGCATCTCGGGACTGGGTGACGCATGCGCAGTGGCCTAAATGGCCTCTCTCTCTCTCTCCCTGTTTCTCTTCATTCGCTTCTGCTTTCGCTCCACCCTTTCCTTGCCGCCCTCGGACGCAGCGCAGTCGCCTGGCAACAGCACACTTGGCTGCCTCCTGCCAGGACTTTTTTTTTCATTTTCTTCTGTTTCACCCTTTCGCTTTGCTGTCCTCTCCTCCTCTAGTCGCCGCCTAAGTTCGGCAGCTTGGGTGCTTCGTTCTTTCCTGATGCTTTGTTTTTCTTCCCATCCCTCGCGATTGCGACTTAGCTTAGAATCGCTTCCTCGTCACAGCACGCGCATCCGCGCACGCAATAGTGCGTACGTTTTGAACTATATAGGTAGTTTGTTGCCAAACAAAGTGCGTGACCTTGGCCATATGGCATTTTCCACTGTGATGATTTGTCACTGGCGCAGTAATCCTGCAAAGCGCGCTGTATACCGCTGGGCGAAAACGCTCCGCGCAGCTTGCGAATTAATGTGCGCGGAGAGAAGCATAGGCGTATGTTGCCCTCCTACCAAGCGTATACGTTGTTCGGGCTTCCTGCAAACCGGGTATCGTTTCATGGCCGAATTGAACGCGGCAATGGCTCCTTTTTTTACTGTAATATTCTGGACTGCGACTCGTGGCAGAACGCCCGTCTGCACTGTTACATATATTACAATTTGATGCATTGTCGCCGATCCCGGTGAACTCTTTCCGTCATCTGTAAGTCGCATCTCCCTTTGATGAGCATTCAAAGTCATTTAAATGTTAAGCGCTGTAGGAGCGTAATAAACGTCCTGTTTCTTTTCTGTCCGTGTGAAGTCTCGTCGGACGGACATCTTAGGAACAGAAATTTGTGTGAAGTTTCGGAGCGCTTTTTAAACGCCGTCTCCTTTTGTCGATGACCGCCAAGATTTTTGAACCAAACGTGAACAGTGATCGAGTTCCTGACCCAAGTTTCGTCGATGTGTAGTCCCCCTAAACTATCTTCTCACTTCGTATAGAAAACCCTACGCACTCGATTGTATTCAGCGACCATTCAGCGCGTGCGAAGAACAAAAACGCCTGACGGGTGTATTTGCGGTCGACGTTTTATCTTCTCACTTGTTTACGGTACCCAACGTGTTCATGCCGCAATCGCGAGCTGTGTATGCGTGTGCCGATTTGTTGCCGCTTACTGTGAGTTGTTTCTCAGCTTGATTCGTGTCCTCACGCTGTTGCTTTTGCCTTTAATTAATATGTTTTACAATACTCCTAAATGCTCCAGAATGGGTATTATTACATTGGGTAACAGGCACATCAATTAAAGCGATGGACGACTGCACAATGCACGACGAGATTACACAAGATATCGAAAGCGTGCTTACATGAACAAAGAAAAAAGATACACTTCAACAATGAAGATTAGAGGATAGAGAATGTTGCTTA
The DNA here is from genome assembly GCF_043290135.1 of Rhipicephalus microplus. Lineage (NCBI taxonomy): Eukaryota > Metazoa > Arthropoda > Arachnida > Ixodida > Ixodidae > Rhipicephalus > Rhipicephalus microplus. The sequence continues at coordinate 76,731,466 of NC_134703.1, forward strand.
ATGCAAACATACATAAAGGGCACGAACAAGTACAGTCTACAATTGAAAAAAAAAACATAAAGCGTTTGCATGATTCAAAGTGTAAGATTTGGAACTGACCAATAAATACGATACAGCGTGTACAAAGGCCGCGGAAATCGCGTCGCGTCCCCCCTTCCCATCGCTCTTCTTTGGTTTATTTCGCTATTTTTCGTTCACAAAGTTGTTTTATTTTCTGACTTTGAGCCAAATATTCACTACATGGCTGCGATCGCGTGCACAACACCGGTGACCTTTTATTCGAGTAGACTTGCCTCGCAACTGAACTGCGTCGCCGCATTTTCATCACTTTCGGCGGAAGGAAGGGTGTGTAGTCGCGGCGCAGTCGGGTAAGTGCGTGCCTCGGAACGGATGCCGACGTCTGTGGCAATGATCGACGGGTGAATCTGCCCCGATTTTATGGCGACAGTATCCGTCGTATCTTCTCCTCTGTCGGAGATATATATTAAAAAATGAAAAAGACGGGCAAAGCCGGCCTATATCGGGCCTTTAGCTCTGCATATAAGGACAGCTGAGTGCAGGAAATAATGAATGCTGCCGACACTTTGACGGAAAAACTCCACTGGGTAATTTAGAAGTTCGAACAAAATCAGGTAGACAGCCAACACGTAACACACGTATATTAACTATTTGTTTGTGTCTTTTAATGTCTTTGTCTATTTAGCACTTTCTTGGTAATTATTAATGGAATACCAAAACACGCCTGTATTGCCACACTGGGTGATTTATATTTAAACGTGCAGGTACATTAGGCGTACAGTAATTTTTATATATATACCAAGCCTAACCAGTTTCCCTGGCAAGCATGGAATCATACAAATTTAGAAGTTGACGTTATGTAAACTCCTGTTGCTTTTGACCCTGCCGTACAGAAAATAGTGATATCAAAACATATTACTACATTGTATTACACACGCGTACGATTCGCCCCACCTTTTGCGATTCAGTTTAAACGGGTACTTAAAGGGATTTACCAATGTATGCTCTCACGTGTATAACACCTACGCGTGAAAAATTGAAAAATTTCGGTGCCCGGGGGGGTGGGGGGAGGTGGAGGGGCGTATGGAACTCCAGCTCCGTCAGCTGAGTTTGCCAATGTCCCTCGCGCAGGGCGATCATTACGGGCGATGGTCCCATCAACCACTCGAACCTTTCGGGCCCGTCATTACTTGAAACGAAACAGATCTGGCGAGCTCGAGGTTCGTGCCGCCTACGCGAGCGTCTCTCTCTATGCTGTATATTCGATTGCTCTATAGCACATCAGTTGCCTGTCACCGAGAGCGTGCACGGGTCGAGGCGCATTCCTGCGGCGTTTGGTCATTGTTTTCAGCAGCAGCAGGTGCGCATCCGGCGCCGAGGTTTGCTCTGTCGCGTACGCGTGGAGAGATGATCGCTCGGCTGATGATGCGACACGCGGTGTTCCTTGTAACAGCACCACGTAATGAGCATCGGGAACAATGCTTCGCTGCCGCCCCTGATCTGTTTTCCATGTTGCGTTCGTTCAAACATATATCCGCTGGGAGAGATAGATAGATAGATAGATAGATAGATAGATAGATAGATAGATAGATAGATAGATAGATAGATAGATAGATAGATAGATAGATAGATAGATAGATAGATAGATAGATAGATAGATAGATAGATAGATAGATAGATAGATAGATAGATAGATAGATAGATAGATAGATAGATAGATAGATAGATAGATAGATAGATAGATAGATAGATAGATAGAGTGGGTATGATGTGCAGTGTTGAATTGAAAGCGTTTGCTTGAGTTTTAATCGGTTGGATGGTTTTGTTTGATGTTATTACTGCTCAGGTCGGTGAGCTTTAAAGCGAAGTCTTTATTTTTAGTTCGGGGCAATATGAGATAAGTTGTATCAGTTGCGGTGAACCATACGATATAGCGCCCGGCTGTTGAGGAATCCGGAACCTGATTAGTAAGCGTCCGTTCGATTCATTGCCTGCTGATTGATACCTAAGGACGCGTGCTTTACCTGAATCGTTCGCAAATTCTTGGGCATTTTTGTCCTCGTCTGCGCTTCAAACGGTCACACAATGAGAGAACACGTATCGGAATCCGTGACGGATTACCTATACGTGCCAATAGAGTCACATGTGCTCGAATTTTAGAAAAAGAAAAAAAAATGTATGCCTATACGTTTTTACCTCATTTTAAAACCTTACAGCCGCGTGGACTGAAATAGAAATGGATTTCCGAAAGGACACTCCACCATTCGAAACTGATATATTGCTTCTGTTCAGTGTCTAATCACGGAACGATAACTCGTAAAACACTATGAAACATGCATTATCAGAATTTTTTTTATCTGTGGCAACTATGGCTTCGTACGCTGCAAACAGAGGCAGGTGATCGGTTCGTATTTGTGCACAACAGTTTGCTGCGCATGCGCCGTGACTCGTTATGTGACGCTAGTTGCCGCGAAGGCAGCGCCGCTTCTCGGCGTGCAACTCGTTTCACCTCCTTGATTGATTGATTGATTGATTGATTGATATGTGGGGTTTAACGTCCCAAAACCACTACATGATTATGAGAGACGCCGTAGTGGAGGGCTCCGGAAATTTCGACCACCTGGGGTTCCTTAACGTGCACCCAAATCTGAGCACACGGGCCTACAACATTTTCGCCTTCATCGGAAACGCAGCCGCCGCAGCCGGGATTTGAACCCGCGACCTCGTAAGCAGTAGAGCGGAGATGCATTCATGCGCATACATGCTGTAATTTCGAGCTATATTTATGGTGCGCACGAAAGTATAAAGTACAGATTTAGTGCAGCATAGTGAGTGACTCCGTAACCAAGCTTCACAAAGTTCTTCCGCTAGGCCGCGCGACATGCCTCTATTTATTTGTTGTGTGACTTTAATTGCGATTCGAAAATTGTAAAACCTGCTCAGATCGTGAAAGGGTTGATTGACTCTGTCACTGTAATCGACAGTCTCGCGACCAGAGACTATCGCACGTTTTGCGCGGTTGTGTGTCGTTTTAAAGGGGTCATGACAGAGCCACCCAAGAATTTGTGGTTTCTAGCGAAAAATAAAAGTAACCGGGTATGTTATGCCTCTAAATGTATGAAAAACCGGAATGTAAACCGGAGTATTTCCATGCAAAACAAGCCCTATAGAAGTCGCCGGATATTAACTTTTAGACTAGCCTTGCCAGATGCTAGGAAGGAAGGAAGTATGTTTATTTACAGAAAGGCAAAGAGGTCGGCCTGAGCGATAGTTTGCTCTAGCCTGCTACTCTACACTGGGGGAATGGAAAGGGGAAAAGAAAGATTAATGGATGACGATGGTGAGATAGAGAGGTGAGTATGTAGTGTTCTTTCTAGCTGAGACACATTTTAGAGCCGCGCACATAGTCCAGTTGTTTCTAAAAAGGTAATAACTGCTCTTGTGACCACAGTTGCACTGTTGGTGTCTGGCCAAGGGCCCAACATGGTTTCATCAGTTAATGACCTACTGCGATATTGTTCAGTAGAAGAAATCAGTGTTTGTCGTTCACGTGCGTATGCTGGGCAGACACAAAATATGTGCTCAAGTGTTTCTGGCACATCACAGTGTTCACAATTAGGACCGGTGTCACTGCGACCGATGATATGTGCGTAACGTCTAGTGTACGCTACACCAAGACGAATGCGGTGGATCATACTAGTGAGTTGCCGTTTCAATTTAGGAGGCATGCGGAACCTCATTTCCGGGTCCCATTTGTGAAGTCGCTGGTGTCGCCGTTCCGGTTTGGTCCAGTGCTGAAGTGTGTAGCTGCGCATCACGCAGTGAAGCAGGGCGTTCGTGTCAGCTCGTGAAAACGCAATGCGTACTTCAGGGGCACTGCTTAAGGCATTTTTAGCTTGAGCGTCTGCCTCTTCGTTTCCCATCACGCCGCAATGAGCGGGAATCCACTGGAAAGTTATAAGATGGCCATTTGTTGAAGCAACCTGAAGCTAGGCTATTCTATAGACTAATAGCTACTCATTGTTTCTCTTTTGTATACTATTTTTCGGGAGGGTCGTTATCGTCACCGTCATACGACTTCCTGGCGTGTCCAGTTACCAGTGGAGCGACCAAATGCGTTGAGTTGGGTCTACACCGTGCTTTCTTCTCAGATCGCCAGTTAGAGTTTGCCAAATCGTAGCGTTGGATATACTTGTCAACTGTATTGTGACCACTATATACATCGCATAAACGAGCCCGCTAGGACCCCGACACCGAGGAAATCAAAAAAAAAAAAAAAGATTACCGTGTAGCGCGTCAACAGACGCGTCGGTGAGCCTGGCGATTTCTCGGAATACTAACCGAGCGACTCTCTCACGTCGGCGGCTATGGTTCTTCGAGGTATACGACACACGTTTGCCAAGAGAGAGAGAGGTTGAGTAAGGGGGTAAGAACAAGGGGAGGTGGAGGCAAGAGGGGGGTAACAACGCGGGCCGCGACGGAGGTGTAAGGGAGGGGCGCCATTAAAAAGCTTCGGCGTAAGCTGTCTCTCCGGCTTCCCCTCATCGCGAGCCAGGATACGCTTCACAGAAATGGCCGCCTGACGGAGGGCTTCGTTGTAGAGGGCATTCGCGGAAGCCGACGTGGCGGCAACTGGAGGCAACTCGGCGCGGCGGCTTGTTTCATTTTATTGCGCTAAACTCATTTTGTTTTTTGTTGTGTGTGCTTCGTTACCGTTGTCTACGCTGGAATACGCAGAGATCCTGAGTGGCTGGTTCACCCAAGGACAAAAATGTCATTACGTTGGGTTTCTTTTTCGTTTTCTCGTCTAGGCTTCATGTAGGGTTCAGAGGGTTCTCTGTGATGTGTGTGTGTGTTTGTGTGTGTGTGTGTGTGTTGTGTGTGTGTGTGTTTTATAGCTGCCGTGTCTTTTTTTATTTTGCCGCTCCTTTTTTTTTCTGTGCAAAAATCAGGGGCGTGACTGGCTAGGGCATGTAGAATCGACGAAAAAAAAAAGTAGATAACGGGAAACACGCTTTCAATACCAAGTGTTCAATCATTATCTTCTAGGGCAACGTTGCCAAGAAAGAGGCCGCGACCTAGTTTCCGAATGTGTTACTCGTTTTTTTTGTTTTTTTAGCGACAAGTCACGCCATTTGTTTTCTCACTGAATGTAATCAACAAAAGTTAATTGCTTCTGAAAAAAAAAGGCTTGCGCTGTTCGCTCGTGAATACGGAGTATACGCAAACTTCAAGTAAATAAAAAAAAACAAGTCTAAACTATTCATTTCGTCGACGATCCTCGCCAGAGCGTTCATTTTACTCCACGCGATAGATGGCGCCGTTCTTGTCGAGAAAGAAGCGCGTTGCGTACTTACTGATATTGTCGTTATAATCGTAAACTTCGCGCTGGCCCTCTGACGCAGAAAGGAAATTGATTGATATGTGGGGTTTAACGTCCCAAAACCACCATATGATTATGAGAGACGCCGTAGTGGAGGGCTCCGGAAATCTTGACCACCTGGGGTTCTTTAACGTGCACCCAAATCTGAGCACACGGGCCTACAACATTTCCGCCTCCATCGGAAATGCAGCCGCTGCCGGGATTCGAACCCGCGACCTGCGGGTCAGCAGCCGAGTACCTTAGCCACTAGACGCAAAAAGGAAATTACTCTAAATCTTTTTTTGTTTAAATTTTCCTGTGTATTGCTTCACGCCAGTGTGTCATGTAGTTTGTTTAATACAGGTCTATTCTGTCGTCGGAACATTGTTTTAAGTTCAGCTGTTTAACGGTTCAAAGCAACAAAATAGTTGTGAAGCACGTCATATATGGTGCGACACACTGGATTCGAATAAATTCGGAGGCTGATATCTCGTAACGCACATTCAAGTGCATGCGTGCGCATTTTTTTTTTTTCATCGGTTTCGCCATCAATGTGCGATCAGTGGTGGCGGGAATCGAACCCGCGCCCACGTAATGGGCAGCACGACGCACAGCTATAACATAACTTCGTTGGACATAAAAGGGTACATTTGGTGAACCTGTACTCTCAGACCTCGATATAGGTGTCCCGTATATAACGAACTATTGGTTATAACGAAGTTAAGGAAACTTGTCTTTTAATAAATACTTTTAGGAATACACGTTTATAACGAATTTTTGGATATAACGAACTTTCGTAATGGATGCCACTTTGTCATATATCAGGTTGGGGTGTAGCTTGTCGCGTTGCGACTGTGGCGTAAAACCGGCTTTTGGCTTGCCTTCAGCAGATCAGAAAGAGAGCGTGATCGCGCTTGGCGGAGACAGTGATTGCCCCCAACGCATTGAATGGCTGTTCAGTCCTATAGACCCCAAAGTGATGGGTGCTCGGGTTGTTTGTCAAGGTGCTCCTGAGTGTACGGCCGGTTCACAGTTGCGAGTGGTCCGTGTCCTTGCGGCTTCAGCCTTATCTGATGACGTCTGTCGCGGTGTTGTCAAATTTTCGAGCAGAAGAGAGAGTGCCGTTTTGTGTGTGTGTGTGTGTGTGTGTGTGTGTGAGATAGATAGATAGATAGATAGATAGATAGATGGATAGATAGATAGATAGAGAGAGAGAGAGAGAGAGAGACTTCGCGGAATGCGTTCATGGCCGTGGCGCGCGGCCCGCGCAGCCGCGATTATTTCGTGTCGTTCCCACGTCCGTGCTCTGGGTACCGCGCTCCGACTGTTTCTCTGTGTAACCGGCTGTGAGCGGGTCACTCGATGCTTTTTTCTTTCTAATTTATTTACGTTATCTGGCTCGCGTTGCGTGACACTGGCGAGCGCCTCGCTGTCTCACAGAGAAGTTGCCACAAGCGTCCGGGGCCCCCGTTGCCGCCTGGACAAGAAGAGAGGCACGTATTGTTTTGTGGCCCGCGGCCGATTGGGTCACCGTGAAATCGCTCTTGAGAACCGAGTTGCGCCCAAGGAGCCAGGGGCGCCGAGTAACGGCTGTGGCCAGTTTTCCTTAATCGTGATACTGGAGCTTGGACCAGTTGGTTGAAATTCGTCGCTGAACGGCAGCGCACACAAGCGCAGACATGGTACGACCACGAATACACAGTGCTGCTTCTTTTAACATACTGTAAAATTGTAAATATGGATTTTCTGCTTGTGAAGTGGTCTGCCGTACTATCGTTAGCGTAGTTATTTCTATAAGTACGATGCCGGTTTCAGAAGCTACTCGTGTGTTTAAAAAATCCTAGCTAATAAATAAGGATATTCTTTTATTGGAAAGGATACCTTTGCTGCATATTCTAGTAGCCTAAACTTTGCACTTTTTTGTGTGTTTAGATTTAGGCGCATGTTAAAGAACAGATGGTCAAAATTTCCGCCGCCCTTCTCTACGGTGACTCTCATAATCATACGGTGGTTTTGGGACGTTAAACCCCAGCAATTATTATTACTGAACAAAACTGGGCTAGAAACACCGTCGTGAATAATTTAGCAAGATAACTGTGGAACAATGTTTTCATTTCGTCATTATCTATAGGGAATGGCTTCTTCCCGCGAAATAACACCGCCGCACTTCTGAGGCTACACGTCTATCACCGAGCCACCTGCAAGTAGCCCGCGCCGTGTTTAGGATAACAATGTAGCACGCCTAACTTGTTGCTCTTTTTTTTTAGTTCAATCATTTATGTCAGGCACAATAATTAAGTGGAATAATTTTGCGGTATGCATAGCAGCTAAAACTGGCTTATCTTTTCAAGCATTGTTTGAATAGTTTTACTCGTACTGACATCAACACCTGTTTCGTTATTGTACGCATTAAAATATTTTGCATTGCTGTAGTTATGGTAATGCTGGATCTACCGATTGCTACTGTGTATTTATTTTGTAATCGTATGAACGTTTAAGCTTCATATATGTGCTATATTTCATGTTGCTACTATAATTATGTATTAATTTATATATCACTTTTTTCCTTAAATATTTTCACCGTTAAATTGCTACACAAGTAGCAATTTTTTTCTCTCTTTTTTTAAAGGTACCCACCTACCTATGTAATGCCCTCGTAAAGGGGCCTATTTTGATTGAAGCAAATAAGCCCTTTATCATGTCCCTGTACTGACATTTTAACGTATAAGAATACGGACGCAGCGTCCATAACGTAAAGACGTTACCGCACGTACGCGTTGTAGCGCGTCAGCGCGGGCAATTTTGATGCGGCATCGTGCCTCTCTCACTATAAAGAGAGAGTTCGCGAAGCTCCGCGTAGCGGCGCGCCCTCGCTCGATAGCGTGAGGGCACGACGCTGCATCAAAGTACCACGCGCTGACGCGCTACAACGCGTACGTGCGGTCATGCCTTTCTGCCTTAACGACATGCACGCGCTACAACGCGTCAGCATAGCATGGCGTTCTCTCTCTCTCTCTCTCTCTCTCTCTCTCTCTCTCTCTATATATATATATATATATATATATATATATATATATATATATATATATATATATATACCCATGGTTGCCCCGCTGCGTGTAGCTGTGCGCCTTTTCCTTCCATAGGAAGAGGGGGCACACCGCGCGCTGACGCGTCGGAACGCGTGCGTCTGGTTATGTCTTTAGCCCTTTCACAAGGCCTGCGTGAGTTTAACGGAAAGAAAGAGCGCTCGCAGCTGTCGGGCAATTGTTTGTTGCGTCGAGAGGAGGAGGCAACCGCGGCGCGACGGAATTTGGACCGAAGCAGTTCTCCTTTGTCCGAGGCCGCGTCTTCGTCTTCCAAGGCCGGGCAACCGGACCGGATGCGGTGGGCACGACACCCACTCGCTGCTGTTCGCGATCCCATCTGAGTCAGCGGTAGCACCTCGAGATAGCAGGTGTGGAAGGTCGCCACCGTTGCTAGAGGATCGATCAAGTGTGCTGCAAGGCGCCGCCTTTATAAAAAGCGGGCTTCTCTCTATTCGAGCAGCGAGCAGGCCTCCTGGAGCTGCATAGAAGGGTCGATTTTGCCCGTTGGCACTATGCTCTTTTCGGGGTTTCAGAAATAGCGCCCTTTCATTTTTGATGAAGGTGATAATGCTCTGCGCCTGTGTGCTCAGAATTTGGGTGTACGTTAAATAACCCCAGGTGGTCGAAATTTCCGGAGCTCTCCACTACGACGTCTCTCATAATGATATGGTCGTTGTGGGACGTTAAACCCCCTATATCAATCATTATCAGCGTCTTTTTGCCACCTCGTTCTGCACCCTCTCCGTATGCCGCCCCTCGCCGTAACACATTCAATATTGATAATTTCTGGAATTTTACGTGCCAAAGCTATGATATGATTATGAGACACGCATAGAGGCGTGTCCAGGTCTTTATTATTTTTTTTTTCGAGGTGGGAAGGAAAATAAACCTTCCGTCGCTGATGCCGTAGTTGAAAGCGCGCGAAAAAAAAAGTGTGATAACCTATCAGCAAGTGATTATATATATATATATATATATATATATATATATATATATATATATATATATATATATATATATATATATATATATATATATCCTGCCCACGGCAAGTTATCTTTTCACCTACTTTTCTTTCTTCTCATTTACATTACAATTGGCCTAATAACTTCCCCTATACATTCCTTGGCATTATTGTCTGTTAGATCTCATTATATTGTGTGAAACATATATATATATATATATATATATATATATATATATATATATATATATACATATATATATATATATACACGAACAAAAAAGACTATGGATATAATGGATGCTTGATTATGATGATGACGAAAAAATTGTGACTACGGAACTCCATCGTGACCATGATGCTAAACTTGATGCTGACCGTCGCGTTAATGCTCGAAATAAGTGGTCATTTTGGTGTCAAGTGATGCTCAAGTTACGAAGACGATACTTCATGGTGGTGATGACGCTACGTGGTGCTGATCGAGATGATAGTGCTTGGTACCAGTGATGCTAGATGATGATGGTGATGCTCGAAATGAAACTATAAGCTGTCGTAGTTTTTACAGTCTCGTACGCTCGCACCACACGCTTTTCAACGACTTGGAACTGGTCGAGATTCTTTTTCTTCATTTTTTTTTATACTTCATCACGGACATCATTGGAGATTAGGAATAGAAAGGAAGGAGCTGAAAGTCGCATCTCCAACCTTGCACTCTGCAGCGTGAACGTCGCGAAACCGCTGGTTCCCTGTCGGCGGACGTACGATGTACACACGTGTAGTTACGCTAGCCTAACGACCAAACCATTTACGGCTCGGCGAGCCAACGACAACCATCGACGCGACGGCGAAAGGTTGTTAGCCCAAACGGCCCTGACCGTGGCCTCGGCCATGGCACCGAGCCGAGCCGGCCGCTCTGCATCTCAATAAAATATCATCCGCACGCCCGGATGCGGCCTGCGTTCGCTCCGATGCCTCGCAGTGAAGCCAGCCTCCGCCGATGATCTCTCTCTCTCTTTTCGGCAGAGAGAGAGAGAGAGAGAGAGCGAGCTTCGCTTACGGCGGATGCCCTTGGAGCGTCCGTCACATGATGGTGCTCTACGGTGCCCCATCTTTTCGTATATAATTTTTTGTTGTTGTTTTGATGTCCCTGATGTTTTTTTGTTTTTTTTTCGTGTGCGCTGTTTTATAGAGGAGAGAAGGACAGAGACGCTTGAGCGGCAATTAGGTACGAGCGCGCTCGCTGGGCTTGCGAAATTTGACCTTGGCGAGGATCTCTGTTCTCGCCGTGGCTACCGGGCGAGTCGGCGGTACAGGAGGGCACTTGGCTCTTCCAAGCTGCTCGCCGCCGTTGCCAGATGCCGCTTCTCTCTTCGAGTCCATTAAGCTATTGTACTTCTTTATTTTGCTCCTTAGCACCGGATGTCGTTTCATGCTGACGGTAGGCAAAATTCCACCTTTCGTTTGCTCGGAAAGTTTCATATATGACGCGAAGAAAAGCAGTGATTAAGGCCTTTATTTGAAGCTGCTATGACGTACCGGCAACGGATTCTCTCGTCCGCGTTCAACGAGAACGAAACTATAGGATGGAAACGCGAAAGTATTGGTTCTTCAAAGGCACATGGAAGCGAGCCAGTGAGTAAGTTTGATGTGATAAATTATTCCTTCGTATAGCCCTATTGCCGTGAACTTCGCCATCACGTCAGCTGGCTGAAGATGAAATTAGGTTCAACGCTTTTATTCTTGAATTTTGTTCCGAAATCTCGGCACTTTCACTCCTTTGTCGTTTTTTCGTTACCTAGGTTCAGTGAAATTTCACGCTTAGTATGCGGTACCCCCATGACGCAATATAGGCTATGTTTAGTTATAAGACCAGCGTCGCAATCCACGTCGTCATGGGGAGTTTGTGCGGGAGCCTCGAGGAGGCGTCACCTGCTACGTTTCTGCGCGTTTTCCATCTGGCTCAGCCAATGTCTCCTTGTGGCAAGAGTGGTGCTTTATAGTAACAAATTAGGGTGTTTCGCGAGTATACGAGAGGACTATTCTTTCTCGTTTGCGTTTCTTTAATTACGGCTAGGAGGGGCCGTCCAGGTTATCAACTCGGATCACTGTGATTATCGCGCTAGCTATTTGTTGTCCTTAAACGGCGAGGAGGCTGTTCTTAGTCGAAGCTTCCCCGTCCGTTGGCGTAGCGCTGGTCACGTGGTCTTCCGGCGAGCGGGAGACGAGGTAGGAGAGGGGCTGAGCTACCCCAACATCGAGGGTGAACCAATAACTAGCCGTCGTTTTCTCGTCGGTTGAATACAACAGATAAGCTCCTTAAATATGGGACGCGAATGAGTATGCGCCTGATCTCGCTGCTGGCCTTCGTGAAGGCAGTTGGGGGGGGGGGGGGAGCGTCTGCAGCGCTCCCTGGCGGGAGTGACTGAGCGTGGGAGTGTGCGGTGCGCTGCCGCTGCGCCGGGTTCGCGCGCCCGTTGTCTTGCTAGGCGCGCTTGCCCGGCGTACGGAGCTTCGACGGCGGGGTGCTGGCCTAACGTGCTTCGCTCTTTATAACAAGTTGCCGGGACGAAGGGTGTCCAGGCTCGGTCGAAAGGGTGAACCCGTAAGAGGCACAGAAATGTTGGTGAGGGTGAGAGCGGTGGAGAGGGGCATCTGTTTCGTTGTTTCGACAGTGAAGGGGAGCTGGCCGCGCTTTCTTCGGCATTCTTTTTGTGTTTGTGTGTCTCCTCCGGATGCAGCGCGAGTTTGGTCGTTTAACACAAAGATCGCGCAAGCACGCATTGCATACAACTCTTCTGTGTGTATGTGCAGTATTGTCTTCCTTGTCGTGCAGCCCAGTGCAGAGCAGGCCTTTAGCAAACTATACGAAAGATGGAGAAATGAAGGTATACTGCGAATACCAACTGCTAATGAAAAGACAGGTGACAGTCCGTTAAAGGACCCGCCCTTAGCGGCTCCTTGGCCTTTTTTTCGACTTTGTTTGTCAATGTCATTTTATGTCTATTCATAAACTTCCTGCACAGATCCTCAGAAGGAGCTTTTGCCACATCCTGCACAGGTCGGTAGGACGAAATCATTTTTGTTAAATATATAAAACGCACGTGAGGTAGCCAGACACGTCTTAGCTAGTCACCTTTTCGCTATATAGTTAGCTTTTACTGGTGTTTAACTAACCCGCACTGTGGAAGTCTAGACTGTAGCCTTAAGAAGCAAAGGGAGGCCTTTATACCGCCTGGCTTGACTTGTGGCTCAGTACATCTGCTTTTTTTTTTGTCGCCGCGTGATACCATGTTACGCTTGCATAACAGACAAAAGCACTAATAATATACGGAGTGTTAACGTCGCAGAATTACGACATGGTTATGAGAGGTGCCGTATAGGGGAGGGCTGCGCAAGTTTCGACCACCTGTTGCTCTTCAACGTGCACTGACACCGCACGGTGCACAAGCCTCTAGCGTTTCCCGTCCATCGGAATGCGACTGTCGCCGCCGGGGTCGAACCCGCGACCTTCTGATCAGTGGCCGAGCACCACCGCGGAGGACCGCTCGCCCCAAAATGGAAGTTGTCTCAACCCAACAACATCCACAACGGTATATAGGCTGAAACGTGCGCTGCCGCCTGACTCTATATACGGGGGCTGTGTACCTTCCGGAATCACCTTTTAGCGCTTTGTCGCCATTTTGCGCTCTCTTTTGCAAGCGGGAGCCGCCCAAGCATCGACACGCGATGTGATGCATCTCTCGGCAATCAAGATCGCCGTATTCAGGCGAACGGATGCCGTGATACCGCAATCTCTTGGCACATCGGTCAGTATTGAAGACGCGCTGTGTCTCAGCAGTGGGGGACATCATCGGTTATTACGTATAGTTACGCTCACTCTTGCCGTAATTGAACTCGGGCACCACGGACATAGACGCTATTTTTGGATACGAGGTTGGACCTTACTTTTATTTATTTATTTATTCATTCATTTGTTTGTTTGACAATACATGATCGCCGTGGTGCATTAGGCGAAAGGCGTCTTTATGAGTCACCTGACTAGGCCTCTAGCACCACACCGTACATTTTCACACAGAGTGAGTGCATTAAAAAAAGTAAAAAGAAACAAGAACACAAAACAAGAACACATATCGCTGAGAACTAGGAGAAAGCTTATACAAAATAAAGATTACAACTAGGCTTCGAATATGGGTTAGATTACACACATTCACGTATCATTGCAAAGCAAATAAACAAAAGAGATGAAGAGAGAGCAATAGCGGTGCAGACACCAGTGTTCCATATGGGAGCATAACACAGACTTTTGTGCACGAATCGTCACAACAGTAGGTACATATATAACACTTTATGCATACAAATACGACAAAATGGCATAAATAAGTGCACTCGAGCCTTCGACAACTATGTGTGCTCTAAGAAGTACATCTCCGACTTCTTTCTGAAATAATATACGGAAGAAGCATGCATTATGCAAAGTTAGTACTTGGAGATGATTGTTTTAGTAGATTAGGGTTTTACCATTTTTAAGGTTGCTGACCGTAGGTAGTTTCAGTTATTCGTTTAGTTACAGCGTCTCCGCCTCTCTCTCTCTCTCTCTCTCTCTCCTGCTCTCGTCATTTGTCGACGGCGTTGAGCGGTACCTGGTAGTGCCCTATGTAAATCGAAATTTGCTCACTTGCGACTTACTGTACTCGCTATTAATGTTTAGTGCCGCCTGATTGATGGTGTGTGTTGGCTCATATCGGCTATCATTGACTTTTGCTACGGCACCATAGTCTTAGTTCAACATTTATCCATTTATAAATGGGTATACGCTTGCTTTCGAACGTGCAGGAGAAAGAAACTTGCGGTGATTACGCGTTAACTTTCCTTTAGATGTTGCACTGACTTCCTCCCACTCTGTCGACTCGCGGTCTGGCCCGTTGCTCTTTTCACGGGTCGTACCGAAGGCAGCTTGTCCGCAGACAACAGCGTCCTTGGTTTTGATTCACGCGCCGCATTTGTGAGGTCGGCGGTGGCGTGTCGGACTTTTTTTGCTACGCATCTAGCGCGTCGCTTTCTCTCCGCGTGACAGGACAATTGACTTTCCGCTCTCGTCGCAGAGTGGAGCTCGTTCTAATGTCACTTCCAGCATCAACCCGCACGTGCGCGGCTGGCTGTGCCGTATAAGCGAGAAACTCGTATACGTACACGTTGTCTAAATGTCCCCGTAAGTGTTCTTTTTTTTTCCCTTTTTCCCGTGTGAAGTCGCGGGACGAGTCCTTGAATCGAAGCGCTCTTGCATTTCCTTATTTTGAGAAGGCCTAATTTTCACATGGTACGTATAGCTTTAGTCCTAGCCTTGCTGCGGAAGGACGAACTCCGTGGCCTTACTTTGCTTGAGGCGTTGTCATACCGTGGGGCTGTCCCCTTTTAATATGTTATTATTGTTCGTGCGTGACATCGTTTTTTCCTGGTTATGAGCATGCTGTTGTTTCTGGAAAAAAAATTTATGCGTTTATTTCATCCACGAGTTTTAGTGGTCATTACAATGACAGTTCATTTGACCGACTTGAGTTCCCGGCTACGTGCGTACGAGTGTAATATCGATAATGAAGTTATTACCTTCTTTTTTAGTCTTTCGCTTCCCTCACTGCCTCTCGTAAGGCTAAGATAGTGAACTGGGTGAAGTTGACCATTCTACCGTTCCTTCGCTGCTCACATTTTCGCTAGAATCCCTTCATTCGAACTAATGATGAGCCATAAATGGTTTCGAAATGTCGGCCTGCCATAATATGCGCTGAACCTGTAACTCCAGCATATAAGGTTCATATATGCAATAAGGCTTATGCAGATGGCAGTACACGCGCTCATTTTAGTACGCGGGTCAGTTCTATTCTGCAGCTTACTTGCGATTTGGCATTCCACTGGCATCGGAATGAGGCCGCCGTGGTTCGGAACGGAATTCTGCGTTCCCGAAAGCGGTTCCACGAGGTAAACCTGTTACTTAGCATTGCATGCGCAGTTGAAAAAATATAAATGATCCGCGACAGGAAGTCAAGGCAGATAGTTGCCAACGGCAAAGATACGATAGACGTTGTCGGCCTATTTGGATTCTCTCTCTCTCTCTTTTCACCTTCCTCTTTTTCGCCTTTATCACGGACATCGAACGACGCGCCGATTACTCGTGCAGCTTGGCGCCTAATTACTTCGCTGCAGAGTCACGCGGCATGTTTCTACAATGAACTGTGCCGATGACGCATTGTCCTCCGTTGCGCGTGCAAGGGCTCATGTAAGTGACAGGCAATACACCTCAATGCAGCGATGGGCAGAAGCACCATCCCCCCTCTCTCTTTTTCTACACTTCCATTTGTTTCAGTGACGGCGAAGTAGCGAACTAGCAGTGCGCGTGTATCTTAATGTTGAATGAATAAATGAATGAATGTTCTTCTAAGCATGTGCGCGTGAAAGATCGCCCTAATCCCAGCGGAACCTTGTAAAGATGTCTTCTTTTGCTTCCCTCGCCTTTTGAATGTGATCAGTTGCCCATTAGTCCGATGATAGGCATCTTTCGGCCAAATTACATAGTGTGCCTCATCGAAGAAGCAAAGAACACAAGAAAAGGTGGGGCAGGTTATACGGAATGGGGACAAATATTGGACGAAAAGGAAACGTTCATGTGTATTCTAGTTAATAATAATAATAATAATAATAATAATAATAATAATAATAATAATAATACCTTGTGCTTCACGTCCCGAAACCACAACATGATTATCCGAGACGCCTTAGTGGAGGGTTCCGGCAATTTCGACCATCCGGGTGTTCTCTAACGTGCGCTGGCGCATTGCACAGCTTGCGGGCTTTCACAACATGTCACCCCCAACGAAACCGCCGCAGCTGGGATCAAGCCCTTCGGGTCAGCCGCAGAGCACCTTAACCGCTACACCGCCGCGGCGGAGTTCTACGTATAAACTATCTTACGGAGGGGTTTCCGTGCCGCCATGTTGGGTTGGTAACGCATACCTTTGTGTCTTGCATCGATAAGAACTAAATAAACAGTGTTACGGTAGGCACATGCACGATAAAACGTTTCAATCGGGTCGCACGATGTTTCGTGACCGTATTTATTCACGTCTTAAATAAAGAAGACAAAGGAAACGTTATCAGCTCAGTATGGCGGCGCCCAATGGGTCTTAGGTTAGGTGACACATTCATATTCTAACGGACCACCCTTCTATAGGGATACACTCTAAAAAAATATCGAGTAAAAAGGGTGTGTTTCTGTCCCACAACAATAATCGTCATCAGGCTTGCGTGCTCTTTCTTTCTTGAAAACATGGCGCTGGCCACTTTCCTATCGAGAATGCAATGTAACGCTGATAATGGGCTGGCATGTCGATCGTGACCGGATTGTAGCGGGCGCGGGGCGATAGCGCAAGGATGGAACGCAATATAGATGAAGATTATTGTTGTGGGACAAGAAGACACCCTTTTTACTCGCTCTTTTTTTTAGAGTGTACATGACCAGCTGGCTGTGCGCGTATTGGGCGCCCGTCCGACACGGACGACCCCTGGTGCCGATCGACGTCTCTGAACGTGGCGTCGCTCGCCGCTGGCCGATCTATGCTTTTTTCTCTTTCGTATATGCGCGCGCGGAAAGCGTTCTGGGAAACGGGGCTGCCCTGCAGGCATATCGATTTCCGAGCATGCTTCGTCGGTGGCGTAGCACTTCCGTATACTGTGCTTTCCACCTTGCGCTTCCTTGCTCCCCTCCCCCTTTCTTCCCCGTCGCCGCCGGACATCCCGAATTTCGATTTTTTTTTGCCTCCCCACTGTTTCGAAGATTTATCTTGAAATGGTCGCCGTGAGCGACTATCGCGCGGCGTTGTCCCCGGTGGGACTACTGCCATATCCACGGTGGCACGTTACTCGCTTTCAAACGCAGCGTATACGCTAGTAAACAATGTAATCAAGTCCCGGAGGTGGAAGTAGAGAAGTGGACGTGCACGCAAAAAAAGATATTACGAAAATTAGAATTGAAGGAGATAAGGAGATACAGGTATAGTAGTATCATAAGATTGGGGTAGTGTCGCGGATTATGGCTACAGTTGGTCGCACGCGATTCAACCAGTCGAGCAATTTCGTCCAGTCCAGACCACGTGGGTGATTTCCGTCTTTACTTTTTAAACTTCTAGATGCTGTCTGATTATTTATTTACTGATGAGCGAGGGCGCGTGGATCGTGTCCGATTTTGCTATTTGGGGATGGTAGACAAACAAACAAACAAGGAAAAGATACACTGCTGTACGAATTGTCTACGTGCTCATTAATAACTATAAACTTTATGAGTAATACTGTTTCCCGTGCCGCCGCCTCATTCATGCCCAATGTGCGGCACTCGAAACGCAGTACCGTCGGAAATTATTATCGGCCGCTAAGCTACAAGCGCCGCATATACGTACTCACCGCGAGCCCTCGCGGTGTTTTGATTCTGGGAGAGGAGGAGGCGTTCTCACTGCGAGTATCGGTGGAGACGGCGGCCAGGGAAGAAGGCCTCCTCCGCTAAGGTCGTCCCCAAGGTCGGCTGCCGGCTGAGGACGACCTTGCCGAGGCAGCCACATATCGATCGTTGCACAGCCACGTCGATTACAGGAGGTACCCCCTTCAGCTCGCCGTCGTTGCGTTGGCTGGGCACCCCCCCTTTCTCTCTTGCCTTTTCTGTTCTATGTATGTGAGCACTGTATAAAGCTCCGATGGATATGCACGCACACCCGCACTCTCTCCCTGCGCGTGCACTGTTGACTCTCCCGGCCGGCCCATTTCGCTGCCGCGCCACACTGTTTTCGTTTCGTTCCGCTCCGTTTGTATTGTTTTCGCTTCGTTCTTCCATTCTTTTCGATCGCCTCGCTCATCTGCTTTGCCCCATCCGTTCTCCACTCGTTCGTGCGCTGCGCGAATGTGTTTTGGGGACGTCTGATTGGCAGGGAGGGCCCCGTTTGCTTTGCGACGCGCGCCACGGCGAGAAACAGCGCTGCGTCGAGTAGGATGTTGCATCATGCACCTCCGCTCCCGATTTTCCTTTCCGCGTCCCGTTCGGAACAGGAGCAAAGCTGTGCGTTTGTGGGCTGTTTGCAGTAAGTGAACAGAATGTGCTCTAGCGCGTTAGGCGTTGGTAATGTTTGTTGTATTCGCGGCGATGCTGCAGGTGATTGTAGTTGAAAAGGAAAGGGCGCGCACCTGCTCGCGTAAACACGGTCGGACTCGATGCAGAACATCGCTGCGGGAACGAAAAATGCGAAGCAATGTGCTCCCCGGAACATGGCGTGCAAAGCCACCTAGCCATGTGGTAAGAAAACCTGTGGTTTGCGTTGTGGCCGCGGATATATGCTGCACGTATGATGCAAGACGCCAAACGAACGGCAGCGTTATCGACGTCATCTTTTAACGCTGGTTTTAGCGGACGAGTGCAGGGATATTATCGCCGTCACCTATCAATTACTATGCCTCGTTGTCAATCGCTAAAAAAATAAAATATAATAAATCTCGCAGTTTAGGGGTTGACAACGATAACAGTGTCCTCGAAAATCACGAAGAGTAGATCGCGCATGTTTGTCGGTTTGTGTATATTGCGGTAGACATTCAATTATTTTCATTAAAACAAGCAACCTCTCAGCATCTGTTGCGATTTCACGATACCCAGCTTTACCGTACGCTCGAATGCTCGGCGGTGAAGCTATCCTGCGAAGTTTAGAAAAGCCTGCTTGTAGAGAAGGCTGGCGTATACTGCTCCCGATAACCAGTACCAGCATTACAGGAACCAGTGCCATTCCATGTTGTGACGTCCCCGCAAACACGGACTGAACCCCGCTCCTTACAGGATGTGCACGCTCGTTTCTCAAACCCACGCATAAAGGGCATTCCGGAGTTAAGTACCAGAACGATTATTTGTACTAATCTCACGGGCTCCCCCACGCAAAATCGTGGACCGGGCGGCGCCTTGTCGCCTACAGACGATGTGACAGAGTACAATAATCGGCGCGCACCCTTCAGATCTGTGGCATGGGGGAGCAGCAGAACACCTTTTGTTGGTTCGGGGAAAGCGACCTTTGCGGCAAGTGCCTGTGCCGGGTCCAGTATGCCTCTCCGTCAGTCTCCGTGGCGCCAGGGCTCTTAACTGCGTTCTGCGCGGATGGCCGCCCGCGACGGTGAACGACGAAGAGGCGGCGGCTACAGAGAATTTCGTGGGAGACACAGAGCTGCATAGAAACGTTGAAACTTGGTCTGGACATCGGCTCGCCAAGTACCGAAAACATCGGGACCATTGTTCGCCCGTAATTAAAGTGTCATCGGACGGCGCGCCCATCGCTCTCCCTGAAGCTTTAGTTTATACATTTTACTTGCTCGGCTTTGTTCGGGAGAGGGTTTTCTACTGGTGTAGGCCACGGGGGCGGCCGCCGAAGATAATACACTCCGGACAGAGAAGAAAATATGCTGCGTGGATAGCGGCGAATGGTTTGGTGCCCCGGTAGGGCAGAGTGGGAACCCGAGAAAAGCGGCCACGTGTCAAGAAAGGGGAGAAGCGAGGAGGGTCTCTCCCAGGGGAGAAAAAGAAGTAGACGGCGACGGAAGAGGAGAGATCAGACCGCGACGTGAGGAACCAACCTTCGGCCCGGAGATACGATGTGAATAGTCGGAGAGAGACGGAGCGTTGAGATTGAGATGGTAGAAAGACGGAACGGAAAACAGAGTCGAAGAGATAGCGATGAGGAGCGATGAGATGATGACTAGGGCAAAGACAGTACGATGAGGAATGAAAGTTGGGGATAGGAGGCGAGTGAATGGAGCATTCTGAGAGGCACGACGAAGGCGACGATGACGAAGACGATGAAGGCGCCGACGAATCGGACAGTGACACCAGGAAGAAGCCCTGAGCCCCAACTCGAACAGCCAACTCCGAGGCCCCCGTCAACATGGACAGACTGTGAGACGAACTTCATCTCCCTTACTTAAATGAGCTTTGCGGGTAGGGATGCGGCAAATTGGGACATCGCGCGGTTTCGTTAATTAATGACTTTATCATCTGTGTCGTCGCGTGTTTGCTTTATATATGCATAACCTTGTGTTGTTACCGCTACTTCCTTTATGTGCCTGCCCTGTGTCAAATGTCGCGAGTGTTTAAATCATGTGTTATAATTTTGTGTAGTGGTTGATGTGCGCGGTTCTACGATGCTTGCAGTTAGTATTAAATTAAGTGAACCAGTAAACAGAAACAGGTCGTAGCGTCTCTTACTTCCCGGCCCCAGCACGAATCCCTGTATGTGGAAAATGATTGGGACACGTAGCCAAGAGGGAACCGCATAAAAAGGGTTGAGTGTTCTTCCCTCTCTTTGGCGATCGGTGGCGTAGCGGGGGACGTCTCAATGTCACCATTCATGGCAGTGTGCAACGAAAGCCATAATGGCCCAATCGCATGTATGTTATGATGGACTGTGCACATATGGGTCATACGCCCATTTAAGCACTCTCATTCGATTGCACTCGACGTTTCATTACCATCATTCTACCATTTAAAGATGTTGTAATGGTGCTTAATCTATCCGTGATCGGAAACAATTACATAGTTGCCTTTTGTTCTGCTGGTAACGTATACGGATCTTGCATATAAATAATGGAACAGTTTTACATGACTTAATTAGTGGTGGCGTGAGTTACGAGAAATCAGCAAGAAATTTTCGCGTTGCTTTCGCTGCGCTTCACATTGATGTGAAAGGAAGGTGCATTGAGCATGAAGATGGGTGCACCGTGCCTGAACATCGCCCCGCCGCGGTGTTCTAGTGACTAAAATGAAAAAAAAAAGAACACAAAAGAAGCTAGAAATGCAGTACTGTAGTCTCCCGTCACCGCACATTCCTGTCAGCGCTATGTTCGCACGAATGTAATCACTCAGCCAAATCCGCGCTGCTCAGCCCTAACCCTAGGTGGTCGAAAGCTTCGGAGCCCTCCACTACGGCGTCTCTCATAATCATATGGTGGTTTTCAGGCGTTAAGACCCACATATCTGTACCTGAACATCAGTTTTGACCCATTATTTTGGGATGAAGGGAGGAAGGGGGGGAATACTGACAGGACTAGTAGTTCAGTGAAGACTCGTTAGAAAACCTACTGAAATTCAGTTCGGACTTTTTTTTTTTAGTTCATTGATATCCACGTATACAGACGGTGCCTTAGGAAAATGCGAGCGCCATGGAATTAGGAGAGAGAGAATGCGCAGCACGGGCAGGAAAGATATCCAGCAGCAGGAGGCGCCCAGTGTTTCCAGCCTCTGATCGCCTATAGTGCACGATGCCGATTGAATGGGGGCTTGCGTCACTTCCGTCGAACTCTGACGTCTCATCACACCACGTCCAACAGTTGTCCCTACTTTTAAGCTTCGGCTTGGTTGCGGCAAAACACTGTAAAACCAATCGGTGGGTCACCTTGTCGAGAAACAGATTTGAACCACCGGTACGTGTTTATTGTGTTTTTCGACTTTGATTGATATGTGGGGTTTAACGTCCCAAAACCACCATATGATTATGAGAGACGCCGTAGTGGAGGGCTCCGGAAATTTCGACCATCTGGGGTTCTTTAACGTGCACGCAAATCTGAGTACACGGGCCTACAACATTTCCGCCTCCATCGGAAATGCAGCCGCCGCAGCCGGGATTTGAACCCGCGACCTGCGGGTCAGCAGCCGAGTACCTTAGCCAGTAGACCACCGCGGCGGGGCGTGTTTTTCGACAGGTGAGTTACGCGGTAGCTTAGTGTAGTCGCGACGAGCCTTACGCAAAGTTCAATAACGCGCAATGTACGAGCCCCCTCTCGGCCCCCCCCCCCTTTTTTTTCGTATAAGCTTTTCGTGCATTGCAGAGCGCGCTTCTCAGCACTGCACGACATCGCCCAACAAATGGCGACACCTGTCGAGGCCCAAGTGAAGTTTTCGCGGCGCTCGTTGTGAGCTTGGTTAACATGCACGTTCATAACTCGGGTGCTGCGTCTGCATTGACGTCGTCAACTCCACGTGCACGCGCTGCTTGCAGTAATGTCGCGAAACAACGACGCCAGAAAGGCGCGGGCCGAAAGCCCCGGTTGCACTGCACAGTAGTTAGTGCGCCCGGTGAGGCAGTGTATTGTGTTCGCGATGATGATGGTGATCAACACTTCATTACTCCCAAAAGAGGGGACCGGCCGAGAGGTCGGTTACGCTGCTTAGAGGAGGTCAGTAGGAGCCCCTTGGGACGCCGCGGCCTCCAATGCGTGTTAGATTACCCGGCGTTGCTGTGCCGAGTCAGTGATATGCAGAAGGGACTCTCATGTATCTTGGCACGTCCATGTCATGTGTATGAGAGTGGCCGATTGTGAACGTTCGTGCTGCAGTTGTGAGTGAGTCGAACCATTATTCGTTCTGCAGTTGTAACTTGTTTCGGCAAACACTCGTTTTGAAGGCAGCTGAATGGCTCCTGCGGAGTGATTCTTAAGAAAGAGAAAGGAAGAGAAAAGTGAGCCCCGTTATTGTCTGCTTCAGTGAGCGACACCGCCACAGGGCTCACAGGGGATGGGGATGAGGAGGGATAAAAAAGGGTAGAAGTAGAGGTGTAGAAAAGAGGAAGAAGAAGCAACAACAAACTGAGGGGATAGGAGAGACAGGAAAGATGGAAGCACGGTCACTGGAGTCCGAGGACGGGGTACACTTGCGAGAGATGTTGTCGGCGTCTGTAGATGGCGTAGAGCAGGCCCAGTAGGTCAGGGCTGCGCTGTCGTCGAAGACCATCGGCGACAGGAGGTGACGTAGGGCGAGCCCAGTCGGCCAGAGCTGCATTGGCCCACGCGTTCACAGCCGTGGTTCTTTGGGCTGTGCACGCCGCGGATTGGAGGCGCTAATGTCGGGGGCAACCACGAATAGCGTCGCCATCTGTTTGCGCAGCTTGTTCACGCAACTAGAGTGTACTAGAATGGGGGAGTGGGTCCACTGTGGCCGGCGGCAAGCGGTGCGGGTGAAGCAAAAACGGCGGAAAATTTGGTGGCGCTGCAGTAGCCTTCTCCTGAAGTGACGTCAGTTTCGGCGGGAGCGTGCGAGTCGTGCGGCGGTTCGGGCCGCACGACGCGCTGGCGGGGACGCTGAGCGCTCGATGTTGTCGTCTGCTCGACGCGCCGTCGTCTGTTCGATGCACCGTCGTTCGTGCGCTGTTTTCACAATTTGTCTCCTGGTTCTTTTTTTACACATTATTAGAGACAAAAACAAGTGACATGAAATAAAATGTATGCTTTTTTTCGTGAACGCGTAGGTTTGTATTTCCCTTTGAGCAAAGCCGTCTGGACAAAGAATACGCGGCAGACGGCACGTTTGCGTGCGCAGATATGTGTCTGCTGGTTGCATAACGGAGCGTTCCAAGCTGCTTCAAAAGATTAGAGGATGAGCACGTCTAGGCGTAGAAATTACTGTTGTGTCGTAGGCTGCCAAACCGGATACAGCAGAGTTAAAAACCAGCCCAAGCTCTCACTCTTTGGAGTACCTCAAGACGAAGAAAGACGCCGGCTATGGGACCAGAATCTCAACCGCGCTGATCGGCCCTTGCAAGTCACCGATGCCATTTGCGAGCTGCACTTCGAGCAAAAATACATACTAAGGCAATATGTACATATTATCGAAGGCCGAGAAGTATATATAGAGCGGGGAAAGCCGGAACTTCGCAGTGATGCTGTACCCATAATTATACCTCATCTCCTGAAGTGTCCTGACGAGCAGCCCACACCGGAGCAGTCAACGAAGAAGAGAGCGGCTTCACCACCAACCTGTGAAGACCAGCCGTCAAAAAGAACTGCGCTGCAATCAGTTGAGCCGCAACTGAGATTTGAAGATTGCGAAAGTGCGAGGCAAAGCGACAACGCATTTGAACTTGAAGACGTTGTCCGGCCAAACGACCACTGGGCAATGCACAAGTTTCGTCATTATGACGGAATTGCTTATGTTTCGGCCTCCCTAAGTCGTGAACTCGTAAGCATCGAAAAGACTGTGCTCATGAATTACGGTACCGACCGGAGTGAAGTGATTTGTCGGACATATGTTCGGAAGACGCTGATCTCCGAAAAGGTCGCCTATAACCTTGAAGATGCCAAACAAGTCCTGGACTGCGCAGAATCTCTTCACCCTTGCAGAGGAGCAGGTAGGGCGAAGGACTTCACCTATGACGTTCTTACGAAGAAACTGGAGCAGCAAATCTCTCATTCCGACGGCCTTGTCTTCAGTGTCACGTGCAAAGGAGCGGTTAAACAACAAGGTGAGTGCGGCAAACGTTTATTGAGACGTCACTTGTAATTGTACAATTAATCAATCAGTAACCTGTTTAATGCTAGAACATTTGTGTGGCCCCTAATTTTTGTAGTACTCATTAACATTTACGAAAGAATAGTTTGCCTACAGAAAGTGAAAGTGCATAAATTGCGTTTCAAACATGCATGGTAAAAAACTGGAAGCTCTTCATAATTTTTTTCTCGTATACTTCCAGGTTCTTCATGCATTTCATGCAAGTACGTGAGGAAAGTAATACTCACCAGAAAAAGCTACCTAAAACGAAAAGAGCGAAGAAACTCAGTCTCCACCAAACTGCGGGTCCTGAGTCAGAGAAACAAGCGGATGGCGACAAGGCTGTTGGACATTGCTGGTCGTCTCGAAGAGATGAGGGCAAACAATGCGAATGTCGCGGATAAAATACTAGAGGATAAAATATCGTCACTACCGCGAAAGCAGCAGGCAAGTGTTCGCGCTTGCTTTCAAGCTGCCAAACAAACCAGCAAGCAGGGCATGCGCTACAATCAGGAGTGGATCCTCGAGTGTTTACTCATGAAACTAAAGAGTCCCCGGCTTTATCAGCACATCAGAAAGAACGAAATTCTCATGATGCCCAGCAACACTACTTTGAAAAGATACTTGAGGTCATACGAGTCGGCCTTCGGTTTTAATCAAGCAGTAATGAACACTCTAAAGAAAAAAACCGCGAGCATGTCAGACCTCGAAAGACACGGCGGACTATTGGTGGACGAAATGAAATTGTCAGAACATTTCAATGTGACGGCGTCTGGCCAGATTCAAGGCTTCGTGGACCTTGGAGAATTTACGAAGCCCGAAGACAAGTACCAGCAATGTGATCACGGCATGGTCATCATGTTTGTGCCTTTCGCTGGAAAATGGAGCCAAATTGTGGGCGTTTTTGCGACAAAAGGAAATGTGAGAGGAGACATTTTATTGAAAATTCTCATGGAAGCTATCATCCTCGTGGAACAGGCGGGCTTGTTCGTCGACCACATCACTTGTGACGGAGCCCCCTGGAATCGAAAAATGTGGAAGCTAGCGGGGGTGTCGGCGTCATCGAAGAAAATAAATGGCGCCATACAGCATCCTGTCGACGAGATGAGGAAATTGCACTTTATCTCCGATTTCCCGCATCTGCTAAAATGCCTCAGGAATGGTCTTCTCCAGAAAGGCTTTGCAACACCAGACGGATTGGTACGTATAGATTCATGGTTGACATTTTACAAAGATTGTGTTTTTTGCATACATTGCATTACCTCAACCTATATTTCTAGGTGTCTGTGCATCCGGTTCGGGAGGCGTACCTTCTAGACAGAAGTGTTAGGACACTGAAAGTTATGCCCAATTTGACCGAGACGCATCTGGAACCAAACTCATTTGAGAAGATGAGAACCCCTTTCGCCTTCCAACTATTCGGTCCATATGTCCTACGGGGCCTGGCCTTCTACAAGGAGGACATCGAGAGAAGGTGTGGCAGCATCGAGGCAACTCAGCTGTTCTTCTCGTGAGTTGCGCCTACGTTCCAAATGAATTAAGTGTAATCGTAAACATCTCAAACGCATGATGAGCGCTCTTCTGACATACATTCTTTTTGTTTATTTTGCAGGAAGATCCAACGACTGATCACCGTGATGACTTCCAGGTTTCGGGCCGAAGCGCTGAGACCAGCTTCTACAGACGCGGCATTCCTGTCCAATTTTCTGGACTTCCTGAATGACTGGGAATCATTCAGTGACAACAAGCGGCACTTTCTCAGCGAGTCCACTGCCATAGGTTTTAGGGTCACTATAGCAAATACCCTTTCATTGCTGAAGTACCTGACAGAGAGCGTTGGATTCAAATATCTCATGACATCTCGACTTAGCACCGATCCCGTGGAACATTTCTTCGGCATCGTTCGCCAGTCAAGTGGCTGCAACGCGCACCCCTCTCCGGATGAGTTTCTAATAACCGTCAACTGCTTGTCCTTTTATAACTTGGCGCACAGTGTGGACAGCGCAAACGCAAACCCTGACATGATAAACGCTCTTGTCACTGTGCATGACAGACAGGGTCTAAAGGTCACGCACAAAAAAATTGATGATCTTATATCACAGGGAAAACTTGGCGAGGTCGAAAGCACGATTGCCACGATGCCAGAAAAGTTTGCTGACCACATCGATGTGACTTTGGAGAAGAGTGACTCGAGACTCATTTACTACACAGCAGGGTACGTGGCCAGAAAGTGTGTATTGAAGTTGGCATGCGTACAATGCAAAGAAGTGCTTCTGTTTGAGAAAGCTGTCGCGGTTGCTGAACAGCTCCCTTCGCAATTCACGGAGCAATGCGACTGGGGTGGACTTCTGTACCCCTCACGACAGCTGTATGATTTCATTGCCTCACTTGAAAACTTGTTTACTGAATGTTTCAGTGTTTCCATGTTGCACACAGATAGCATCTCTGACATCCTTTCATTGGTGAAAACTAATTTTCTGAACTCGAAAGCGGTCGGCTGTCCAGACCACAAAGATGCAGTGAGCACAAAGCTCGTTTCGTTCTACGTGCTCACTCGCCTTCACTTCTTAGTGAAGGGAATGAACAGGGAAAACGCTTCGAAACGAGCGAGAGCAAAACACTTAAAGCTTAGCAGGACAACATAGAGCCTGACGTTCCTTGAGCGACGGTGTCGAAGTCTTTCGATGATATTTATTTTGTTTTTTATATTTATGCGAAAAGCTTGCGCAGTCAATTTAAAATAAAATATTTTGCGCATATCACTTCTTTATTGGTGTCTTTCAGACTTCCTATCTATAGGTGAAAACACGTTCATGTTTCGAACAAATGTTTGCATGGACACGTACCGCAGGCACGAAGAGAAAAGGTAAAATATAACATATTTCATTAATACCTACAACGTATACCAGCACTAGATGCCGAACAAAAACTCATCATAAAACCACCGCGACGGACGTGCGTCCGCCCTATAAGTCATTTCCTACGAATAGCACAGTTGCCGTCCGATGTGACTAAACTTCCTTTGCCAACACCCTCACGTAATCGCAACAGGACTGGTTCAGTTTTTCAATAATATCACGCGTCCCTAACGAATAGCTGCAAATTTGCAGAAGGGTTCGCATACTTTAGCTTTAATTCTCGTGATAACAGCTGGTAACTTTAGTCTTGCATCATATTCAATTTGCTGCCGTGAGTCTAAATTTGCACCAAACGCAAACTTACTTATATATCCCAGTTATATTGACATTTTTAAAAGCATCGCAGTTAATGCTCATATTACACTTTCGATGCGTACGTTTTCGCAAAAGCCAAATTCAACTTACGCTCTTGATTGTAAACAATTACCGTGGAAATCACGGTACTTGCGTGCGTGACTACCTATACGAGCAGGGCGTTTCGCAATATAAACATTTAGATTTTGTTGAACTGGCGCGGAAGCACGGTGCGACGCCGTTCACGGCCACGCACGCACGAACGAAGCAACAACGCTGCGAGACTGCGCCAGACGCGCGAGCAGCACGCGAACCGCGCGAACTATCAGACTACCCACCCGTCGCGAACCGCGTGGCAAAGGGGACTTGTAACCATGGCAACCACGGCTAAGTCTTCAGGTGAAGGCGATGGTAGCGCCACCTGGATTTTCCGAAAAAAACGCCTCAGCGTGGAGCCTTCAGTGGACCCACTCCCCCATTCTAGTACACTCTAACGCAACGTTCGCATTCCCTGCGGCAATCTCGCATCGCGTGACGTACGCCGAATTGCTGCTCGAGGACGATCGTATTGCGTGCATGAACGCTTCTTCACCGTATGAGCTGTAAGAAGAGTTCGTGTGCCGCGCCGCGCGCTAACCTGACATTGAAGGCCACGTGCTTTTCCTCGGAGTTTCGCCTTAGACCTCGCCAGGGGAATATCTGGCGCTAGTGGTCTTTGTCGCATCAATGTGGTTGACGGTTTGACCTGCGTGTCAGAGGACTCCCGTAAGCGTTGCTCTTCATGGAATTGATGAGCAATGTTGCTACGTTCTGGATTACTCCAAATTATCGAGATAATTAGATCTCAGTGAGAACGCTTTCTCGCTGTTTACTGTTAAGAAAGCCCGTGAAATGTGAAAAGTAGCCGTGTGATGGACGGCGAGCGCACTGTTATAGTGCCGCTATAGGCTTTCTTTACAACGTGGAAAAAATAAAAGCGCGAGACGTATCGTACAGGAAACAGTTTAGTCGGTGGTTTCTGAAAGTGCTCTACATCGCAGTGTTCATATTTTGGGTGTCCAGCCCATAATTAAAATTAGGTAATTAAGAATTATTTATTAGTATGGGAAGAAATAAAAAATAGCCTGAGTACCTACAGATTAGTGCGAGTAGTGCACGTTTGGTTCGATTCGCCGCTGAAGTGTCTTTCATTTTCGAATTCGTGACTCAAGTTATGTGGGACACCCTGTATACTATAAACCCATGCTTGGAAAACGCGGTCTTTCGTCAGATGGGTTTAGCCTGCCGCCCAGACATGTAGCGCAGACCTCAGCCACCTATTCCATGTCTGTAAACCTGGGTAGGTGCGGACGACATACTGAAGCTCTTGTAGCGACGTGGCGAGCTTTGGGCTGGGCGGAGCCTACGCGCCGTCGCTACAAAGCGCCCCACACTATGTCGACGGCGCCTATACAGCTGTTCACAAGCACGGAAAAGGTCTACGGTTACCGCGGTTGTTCGTGCGCCCGCGCCACATAGCGACAGCACAGGATCAGGCATGCCATGCTCCAGCTTTTGTATACGGCCAAATGTTCGCTTCGTCTTTTCTGCATCTATCGCTTCGCGAACGAGCGTCAGCGAGGCGTGTAGGCAATGATTCTGCCTTTCGTTCCGAGCTCATTCGGAGTCGAGAGATAAGTCTTAGCGCATAATTGTATATCGAATAGCCACTGAAATCCTGTACTTTGATAATGCGAATAGCAACATAGACAAGTATCGTTGGGCTCTCCCAACTGGCGAGCCCTCCCTCTTCCTCAATCGAACACGGATTCTTCATTCTGTTGTGCGCTTTGAACGCTCCTCTCGCGTTGCTTATCGCCTGCTTGGAACTCTGCCCGTTCGCGCCGAATTGCGTTAGCTCTTTGGCAATTCTTCATTTTTTTTTCTTTTTTTTCTCTCTCCTTTTGTCGTTATCTCGTCGTGAGGTACGTGTGCCCTTCACGGTCGTTTTGCTTGCTTCGTCGCGGCATTTGCATTTCGCGGGCAA
Source organism: Rhipicephalus microplus (assembly GCF_043290135.1). Lineage (NCBI taxonomy): Eukaryota > Metazoa > Arthropoda > Arachnida > Ixodida > Ixodidae > Rhipicephalus > Rhipicephalus microplus. The sequence goes on from NC_134703.1 coordinate 76,761,462, forward strand.
ATGCGCGCACCGCGGCGACACCTGGGCAGCGCGGCGTTTTTTTTTTTTGTGAATGCCTGCATGGTATACTGCTCCAATGTCAGCCCTTTCTTTGACCCGAAGAGTTGCGCATAGAGCTCACGCTTTTTCTCTCTCTCGCGCGCGCGTCTCTTTTTGAAAGCGCGGCACGTTCGACTGCATATGCATCGTATATACGCTTCCCGGCGGGGTACACAGAACGAGCCGTGCATACCGAATGGCTGCGGCTAACCTGGGAAGACTTGTTGCGGGCGCAGGTCCTCTCGGAATTTTTTAACGACTTGTGTGGATCGAGGACAGCGGGCTTTCGATTGAGGCGTTGGCAACGCTGAGAATGCAGCGTGCTCAAACTTAACAGACACTCAGTGTTGCGCTTACGATCGAGGGAATGTGTTACAGAAATGCTACGTTATATATATATATATATATATATATATATATATATATATATATATATATATATATATATATATATATATATATATATATATATATATATGAAATAAGTGTATACCTAAGGGCTCGTTTTTCCATGTTTTTACACAATATTAATGAGATCTAACAGACAATAATGCCAAGGAAAGTATTGGGGAAGATATTAGACCAAATTGTAATGTAAATATGAAGAAAAGTGGGTGAAAAGATAACTTGCCGTGGGTAGAATCCTGATATATATATATACGAGGTTCGCTGCCATTGATTCTGTATCTTTTGGTGTCGTTGTTTCAGCAGCGTCGTTGACTGGACGCGAAACGGCGCATCACGTGTCGCTGATCGCTTCGCATCGCGACCATTGTGAGAGAGAGGGAAATGGTGCGTTATTGCGACACCTCGCGCCTCGTTGCGACCTTTTCGGCGCACCCGTTCGATCCCCTCCGCGCTCGAATATAGTACTCCTTTCTCTTCCCATCCTCCTCCCGAACGGAACGTTTTTCGAAGAAGTCCTCGCCCGATTTGGCGGCGTACGAAGGGAAGGAAAGGGAGAAAAGAGTCGCAGTTTTAGACGGCCGAGAAGCGGGGTCTTTTCTAGGAAATTTGGACGCAACCAGGCCAGCGGCCGCAGGCCGTGTGTGTATGTGTGTGTGTAGCATGCGCTTAGTGGCGACGCGAATCGACTCTCTCATCCGGGGCCAGCGCGGAAGATGGGGAGCAGCGCGGTCGCTCGCCGAGCCAGCGGCGGTCTTTTTTTCCCCTTCTGGGAACTCCCGTTTCTGGGAAGCGTTCCTCCCTTCTTCCTCACTCACCCTTCTTTCCCGTCCTTCCCGGCGCGGCAGTTTTGCGAAAAAACCACTGCGCGCGCGCACTCTCATTTTGGGACCGTCCTTTGTTTTGCAAACGCACGTGGCTGACCTTACGGCTGAGCGGTTAGACGTACCAAGCTCAGATTTCTTTTCTACTACGGTTTTGTACCTCGGTGGGCTCGCTGGCACTTTTCGCTAAAGGGCCTCACGCAATAGCGCACACCGCAAAAAGGACCAAGACGCGAGCACACACGGAGGTACATACGGTTGCTCGAGTTTTTTCGTAAGGCGAGTCTTGCTTCCGCTGTTCTTTGTTGAGACTCTGGCGTGTGAAAAGAAGTGCGGCTTCAAGGGAGATTGCGAGGGGCAGTGACGTTTTAGAAGGGAGGCGGTAAAGAAAGAAAAAGTGTTTTGAAACGTGTCAGATTTCTTTCTTATGTCTTTTTCGGCGAGGAGGGCGCTCTCATTGCCTGCCGGAACGGGTTAGGAACGAGCTGGCGCGTATTTCGCAAGACTTTTTTTTTTGTACTGCTCAAGCTGCGCGCGTGTGTTCACTCACCCGGGTGCTACTGCACTCGTATCTAGCGCAATCGCTTTCGCGTGCATGTGCGCGAAAGGATTGTTTGCCTGACCCGATTTATTCTCTGTCAAAGCAGCCGAATGTGCCTCTCTACTCTGTCATTACTGTAAGAGGCTGTTGGACCTGTTTACGCATTGCCTGTGCGTTTTTTTCGCATTCTATAAAAAATAATAATAGTGAAAGAAATGGATGACGTGAAAACGCTAACACTATTGTTCGTCAAGGAATGAGCCAGTGTGTTTTTTAATTCTTTTTGCGTGAATATAGCACGTGTATCACACATGGTGCATGGAGCTGCGTTAAAGTGTCAATATTGATGTTCTGCTTTATGATATTTTGTTTTTTGTTTTGGGAGGGAGCGAATGATGCGTCCGCGGCGAAACCTACCCGATTGCTCACATTGAGTCGTCGATGTGTTGAAAAGCGTAGACAAGGCAAAACTACAGGAGGTTAAGTGGTGTAAGCACAGCTACAAGAAAAACGACAGCGTTCGTCCTGTAAATCTGGTTTTGCCGTATGGCTTCTCTGCATTGACGTGCAGACGCGCAACTGCCGTGGCAAGAAAACTCACTGGACACTGAACATCCTCTCGACTACGCTACGGTTCTGTAGATGCAAAAACAGTCTTAGCCCTCCGGCTATAAGGGGCGCTGGCTGTGTATCATCTCTAGCTGTTTAGCGAATTTGCTGGTTGTTTCTGAATACGTCGCCTCGCGACAGGCGTTTAGTGTAAGCTCGTTCTCTGAGACACGTGTGACCATAAACGCTGGTCGATTACGTGTGTCGCTCCGCGCTTTGAAGTGCCCCGAATAACAGACAACTGAGCTGGTTAGTACGTATTCATTGTAAAAGAAACGCGGACGCAAGGAGGATGTCAGGACACCACAGACCCCTTGTTTGTGGTGTTCGTGTTTGCATGCCCCTACCTACGTCTCTTAGAATTGCAATGCCCATTGCGGCAATTTAGTCACTGTGACAGCCCGTTGCTGATCACATGTGCGATGGATAGGATGACTGCGCCAAAACTGCGCGTTCGTGAGACCAAGAGACGTGGTAACCTCATAGGGTTCATCGTTCTCGCCTTGTTGTTACGGAGTTCTCCGGGCTTCTTATGTGGATTGTTTAGAACGTGCAGCGTTCATGAGAGCAACAGCTCAGTCAGAACGAGAGAGCAGCTCAGTGTAACGAATACAGTATTGGTATGAGTCGGACAAGTATTGTAGTGTAACACTTACCGCCCTATCCTTATCGCCACAGGCACCGTTTAACTTGTAGTAGTCATTGTTAGCGAATAGCTAAAAGATTTTAGGGAACATCAGCAATTGTTTGCCAACGTAAGCGGTCTCCAACCAGAGCTGGCAGCACGCAATACAGTGTACGGCTCGCCTGTTATCGTACACCGCGTTTCTAAAATCTCAGTATTGGGCGTTCAAAGGGTGTCGGGTGGGTGTTAAAAATTAATAATCAAGCGCGCGCGCGCGAGCGTGTGTGGGATACGCTAAAATGTAACCAAATCATGGCGCGTAGTCGGCTATAGCGCTCGGTTTCCTTGCTGCGTGTCAGAATCGCAGCTCGGGCGCTAGAAGCCGCGTCGAGTCGACGCATACGCCTGCGACAGGTGTTCCGGAACCCAGCGCGCGCGCACACGTGGGCGTGTGTGTGCAGCTCCGGCTGGCTGGCAGCGTCGCGCACACGTCGGCGATTACGCGGCGCCCTTCGTCCGCCTCCCGAAACGCGCCCGTGTTCTCTTCGTAGTCGCCGAGCGGCAGCAGCGGCATGCGCTCTCGCTCCAACGGAACAGCCGGCGCTGGGCTGCGGCTCGTCCCCGTGTTCCCGCTACGCGTCTTCGCCTCGTGCCGTATGCCGTGGCGGTGACTGCCGACCCTGAAGAACTCGTGATGCCAGCGCGATTGGCGGGTGCAGGAGAGAGCGTAAGTGCGCCGTTTCTTTGCGGTCTCGTACTTTACTGTCGTGTCGGCTTTCGTGTGCGTGTGATGCTCTTCTTACACTGCCCTTTCAAGGTGTTGGGGGGAAAGTGGGAGGGCGTTAGGGAATGCGCGGATGGAACGAATCGCACGAGGTGGATCCATTGATTGATTGATATGTGGGGTTTAACGTCCCAAAAGCACCATATGATTATGAGAGACGCCGTAGTGGAGGGCTCCGGAAATTTCGAGCACCTGGGGGAGGTGGATCCAGCTATATGGATAGCGTCGTGCATCCACGGTCACAAGTATGACGACTAGGGGCTCCGCCAATTCGAATGACACGCGAAATTCCACCTGCAGGCTTTCCCGCGCGTTAAGGTGTTCCTAATCAAGGTAGCAACAACAACAATAATAATATACCTGTGGTTTTGCGCGCCAAAATTGCGTTATGATTGAGTCACGCCACAAGGGAGGGCTCCAGCTATCTCGACAATGAGGAGTTCTTTAACGAGCGTTGGCATGGCACAGTGCGCGGGCCTCTGGCATTTTGCCTTCATTGAAGTGCGACCGAAGCTTATCGGATCTAACCCCCGACGTGGCTCTAAACCAAGATTACCGCCATGCTGTCGCAGTGTGTGCTTAAATATGCATCTGGAAAGGTCGTAAGATGCGGCAAACGGTGGTAGCGGATCCAGGGATGATGTCTTGAGCCCGTCAAGCCATCTCGATTTCAGGTCGAAGTCGGTCATTTCGGTTTCGTCCGGCGCTGTTTGCGGGAGAAGGCAGCTTTTTCACATCCGTCTCTTTCGCCTGTGCAGACAGGCGTTGCCGCAGTTCATCGTGCTTTACGACAAGCAGTTCACGGAAAGGTTTTACTCCGCCCCAATAGAGCTGAAGGTCTAATATATGTGTCGCAACTGTCGTTCGAGCCGGTGATAATGATTCGTACAAGACGTGGGTGTAATAGTTTCCATTCCGCTGTTGTCATCTAGAATTTCGGAGCTTGCGATTTTAGTAATCAGATAAAAGTAGGGCTCATCTCAGGCCAAGGACAAACCAGGAAGAAAGATTGCGTTAGTATTGAATGTAAGTAAGCTGTTTAACATCCAATGATGAAAGTCTGATAGAGTTATATATGTGATCACATGCGATTGTAAATGAATGACTTTCGCACCGGGAGAAATTCTGATAATTGCGTGACCGTCTCTGGTTCGTTTTCCTGGAATGTCGGTTGCGAAATCGACATGCTGATAACCGCTTCGCAATTAACAGCGTGTACGTGTACAGCATGCAATTGACCTTAGTGAATGTATTCTCCTTTTTTTGTCTTTTTAACAAACAGTCGGCCGTTATCGCTTCATGCGCTGCTTCCGGGGGCAGCCGCCCGCCTTATTCATCGCCCTGTAGCGCCGCAGGCGAGGTGAGCTTAATTTGCTCTGCCCGCGTCGCTATCCACCTTCTTTGCGCATGCGCAGTCCGAGTAACTGCGCTTCCTTGGCACGCGTAGCGAACCGCGTCATACACGACTGACACGAGTGATACTCACACCACCGGGTTACATCAAGGGCACCAACGTTCCGTTGCGACGATAGCCGAAACGAGTTGCAACCTCCGCGTGTGTCGATTTTCTCGTCTCACCTTTGAAACCGTTGTCTTATCTCGCGAATGAAAGAAAGAACACAAGTATCGTTTGGGTTTTCGCGTGCCAAAGTGGAGGGCTCTGAAAATTTCGACCGCGTGCTGTTTGTTCTTCAGTGTGAACTGAGGGCGCGAAGTACTCGGGCCTCTGATATTTACCCCCGTATTCAGAAACGCTCCTCGACTCGCCTTTCACCCTTCACTTAGAGTTGAGCACTGCGCCGCTGATCGGCTGAAAATGATGCTGCGCTACTCAAAAATCGCAGCAGAATATCGCTGATATCTAGTGACTTGCCGTGCCTAGAGATGGCGCTCCCATAGGCTTTCTCTAGGTACAGTGAACTATGCGGCAGTACGCACCACCAAAACAAGGCTGGTGCAGTGGTGGCGCACGACGCAGCGGTAATGATTTATGGGGACAAAATTGACGGTGTGCAGATGCGAGTGTGTACGCCTGTGGAGTGTTTTGTTTATTTACTTTTAAGTGTTTTTTTTTTTACTCTGGCTAGGGCAGATTAATCTGGCCCGCCCGATACAAAGGGATCAGCCTCAAATCATCATCATCAAGTGAAGGTGAAACGTTTAGTGAAGGGACGTTCTAGAATACGGGGGTTAGCCTCGAAATTCGATCGCCTTTGCACGTATCGAACAGGATACCGTCGAGTATGGACGCGTACTCAGATCTTTCCTTTTCTCTTTCGTGCCCCATTTGCGCGTGCCCGGTATAGCGTTCTGCGGTGCTCGCTTTGACTTGCGAGGCTCCGTCGCATCCGAACGAGTTCTTTTGTGCCGACTGTCGCGGGTGGTGAATGTATAGGCGCGCATCAGTTATGTCAGGTGACAGCTGCGTGCCTTAGTTCAATTAAGCCCCGTCGCGAGATTGTGGGTCTGCACCCCGGCGAAGGCCACCGCGCAAATTGCATGTGGGGCTGCTTCTCGTGCTGTTCCTCGTTTGCGGTATACTTCTTTTTTTTTTCTCTTTGTAAGTGCCACTTGCCCCCTCTTTGTCTCGCGCCTCAAGTAATTAGCATATTGCGTAATTGTGCGCGCCCTCGCCACACTTGTGGTGTTTCGCTCGTGTTCCCAACAGAACCGCTTTGTAGAGGTGAGTAGCGAATTCTTTTTTTTGTCGCTGTTGCGAAACATTTTAAATTCTGGCAGGAAGAAAGCTTGCAACCTAGCGTGGAACGGCAGGCGTGAAAGCGCGTAGTTACGCGTACAAAAAAGAACAGAAAAGGAGAGAGAGAGAAAAAAAACAGCATGAACTTTGCTAGCGTTGTGCTTAACACACACACACACACACACACACACACACACACACACACACACACACACACACACACACACACACACACACACACACACACACACACACGCGCGCGCGCACGCACGCGCACACACGCACGCACACACACACACGCACACACACACACGTATATATATATATATATATATATATATATATATATATATATAATTGCACGTGTTTCAAGTTTATAAAGGCCGCCGTGCGCCTTTTATGTAACATTAGGGAGAATCAACATTCGTGATCTTAGGCTTCTGTATATCTTCCTTTCTTTTTTTAACATGCGAGTGTTTTCTGCCTCACTCCTTCAATGTAGTATTTCCATCACGGAAATACACACGATCAGGAGACCAGAAAAAAAAAAGTTCCGTTAATGGGAGTCGAACCCACGATCTCTCGGTCCGCGAGAACAGATGCCGTGCACGCTATTCATGGCGTCGTCACGTTAACAAATTTTTGAGAGTATTAGCGCTACCTTGACCGAAGAAGTTAGTTAAGTATTTGTGATTTTTTTTCCCTTATGCTTAATTGCGACGTCGGAATTGTAAAAATTGCGACGCCGGAATTGCTGTGAATTTTCAGGGTTGGTGGAGGAGGCACTCTTACGTGTTTTAAGCTCCTTCTCGTGTGGGAAAAGTTTGCTTACAAAAGATTGTCATCAGCATTCTGAAATCGACCGCTGTATGTTTTACCGCTACTGAGGTGGAGTTTTTCGTTGCGCAATAAAAAACTGCATAGGTAGAGAAAAAAAACCCACCCTTCTCCGATTTAAATGACCAACCGGAAATGTAAATTACGTGGACGTGAGCGAGCTAGTGAAATAAAAAGCTTTGATTTCATTTAATGATTTCTACTACAGTTTTACGAATCCGCAGCAATTAATATACGTGCTTTTCTCTGTGTCTGTTGATTTCTATAGTGAGTTTGTCACGGTGCCCGTATATTCATATATCGCGCTTATGAATACCTCGGGTGTATGGGCAGTATAAGTAGCGTGTAAAAAGTATGAGTAAAAAAAATACTCAGACTAGTTTTGCGGGGTGCCCTGCATTTGTCGCTGTCGTGGTCGCCTCTGAGCTCTGCGCCAATAGCGCGGCAGCTCGCGTTTCGTTCTGCAAACGCACTGTGTGTCCTGCCATTTTTTCCTTTGTTACCCCTGCCGGCGTTTCATCTTCTTTTTGGTTGCCGTACACTTGCATCGCCGCAACTGCCTTCAGGGGCCGTCTGGCGTTAGCAAGGCGTGTATGTATAGAGTATGTGTGCGTGTGTGTGTGCGTCCCGTTCACTGTAGTGTATATCTTCGATTTCGCGGCGCGCCCGTGTACTATACGTGTGTCTCGCTGCTGCGCCTCGCGCGTATATATGCACTGCGCCGATTGAGCGCGGCTTCCGCTGTTGCTATGGGCGCGACTCCGGACACCTCACCGTCAAGGACAGAGCGGCTTTTCTTGATTATGGTTTCTCCGTATGCGACGATTCTTTATTGTGTGGAGCGTGACACGACTCGCCTGATTCGGTGGCATTTTAAGCTGTCACGAGAGATCCGCAGAATCGCACGCACTCATGTCATGTGCGAAACGACTGCGAATCAACAGCGACGCGCCTATATATATATATATATATATATATATATATATATATATATATATATATATATATATATATATATATATTATCGGAAAAGGTGGCAGGGGGTCGACTTAGCTCTCGACAGTGCGCAGCGTTTGATTGGCCAGTTGGCATTGATTTAGGTGAATAACGCAGCGCGCAACGATAAGTGTTGACGTGAGAAGTCACGTGAGAAGTTGACGTGAGAAGGCCCGTCACATTCGCTGTACCACTGCTTCGCATTGTGTATTGTGTGGCTGTGCTGTTCTAATCCCGGTTGTGGCGGCGCTTTTTCGATGGAGGCAAATGTGCTTGACGCCCGTTTACTTGGATGTAGTTGCACGTTGAGGAAACTCTCGGTGGTCGAAATTTCTGAAGCCCCGCATTTCGTGGTTTTGAGACGCCAAACCCCGACGATAGTAGATGCGCGGTACGCGCTGCGTACACTGGATCAAGTTGTTCGCCAGGCGACAGGACTCACTGCGCTTGACTAGTTTGGGGTGTATTATTCGTCACATCATCTGCCGTGGGAACATTGAGAGCACATTGAGGGAAAATTCGTCTTGGACAGAAAAAGCACATGGTTTTATCCAGTAACGAATGGGCAAAAAAAAAAAAAAAAGCCCACATGGCGCAGTACGTATGTTTGGTGAAAACGTCTGTAACACTCGCAGGTCTGTATGCTCTAGTTCAGCTCGAAGTCGTGAGGTGACGCCACCAGCTCTGCGGCTCGCCTTTGCGTAATTGCTTTTGTGGAAATCGTCGTACGAACACATCTGTGGTTCTTCTAGCACTTTCGAATGGTTTAAAGGGCGTCAGCCTTTGCTAAATTATTCTCCGTTTAACTCGAACAACGCGATTTGCCTCCGGTTCGCCACTGTACCTTCTAACCTTACCACTTAGCGCTGGTTGAAGTTGGATATGTTATTTTCGGTGGAAGCACAGTTTCTTACGGGACCGGCAAAATAAAAAAAAGAACACAGGTAAAAGGGTTTTCTTCCCTTGTCAACATAAAATCCCACCAAAGTGACACTATGCTCAGTGTTATAATTGGCGCATTCCTCAAAGTGCTATAGATATATAAAAAGGAAATAAACATTCATGAAAGGCAGTGCGTCTAAGTTGTTTTTATACCAGAAACAGGCCACAGGATTAGCTGACGCAATGACATAGGGAAGTTAATATATGTAATTAAGAGCTAGTACGAAGTTTAGAGAACGTAAGCAAACGTGAATGCGATCTACATGACCAGCAGGTGGCACAAACTTTCAACCACACAGACAGCAAGTACACCAGGAACTCTAAAACTGTTTTTACGTGTTTGTAGACACGCGGTAACATCGCCGGTTTTTCGCCAGTCACTTCTCGCGATTTCGAAACCCGGCGTTTTCACTATACGATCCATGTCGGTGCCTTCTTCTTTCGAACTTCGTTGTGTTTGACCTTTTTCACTCGTGAAAATAGTACACCTGCCGAGTAATGATTGTCCAAGAAGCCAAAGTCAAGCCGCTGCTGTCCTTGGCGCCCACCCCGACGACGTGTATCGCGGAGAACGCCGCTGCGATGTTGGGAAATCCACTTATGCGCACAGATGTGCAGGGACTTCCGCTGACTCGTGCGAGGATGTCTGTAGCTTTGTGTTGAAATAGTGTGTGGCGCGTGCTTTGAGATATAGGTGTAGGTATAGCGAGCAAGCTGTAACATTATACACATTGGTACAGGTCGCCGATTTAATTCATTGCGCATGAAGCCTAAAAAGAACAAATGCTGTTCCCGGTGTTTACACGAGAGACTTTATTTGCACCACCATGCGACAGGAGTGCGCCGAGCAATTTCGTGTGTTGACAGTCTCGGTGCTTGCGAGTGGTCTTCGTCGAATGCTATTTTTTTTTTCGACGACGTCTTCGAAGGATAAGCGTAGGTGGTCACATTAATGTAAGCGACTTCCTCCGGATACGATTGCGTGGTATGTCGTAACGTGCCGTGACACCGGTAATGTGTTTAAATATATTTATAATTAGGAGGGACGACGCAAATATTCTGCTTCAAGGTCCGTACGAATCGCTTATTTACTCTACAGTCGCTTTTCTTTATCGGTATGGTTAGCTCCAAGTACAGTGGCAGCTATAAGTACAGTGGCGAAAATAACTGACTTCACGCTGAGATAGCGAAGGTGCTAATTATTACTAATTGGCTTATGACAAATTATGAGACGGGATTAAGCCCCGGGTCTGTCCAGCGTTTCGGTTTCCGGAGGGTCGGGGGGGGGGGGGGGGGTGCTGCTAGGGGTGCGTGTAAATCCCTGGATTGAACTACCTATATACGCATGTTGTGAATAATACGCACATTTTTTAATTACTAAAACAGCTTCTCTACCTATCGAAAAGTAGGATATTATTGATAAGTACCCGGCCTTCCTCCTTCAGCATTCCCTTCCTTTTTGCATTAGCTACAATTCATCCCATATCATTGGTCATTACGTTGAAGAGGGACACGCAGTTGCCATGGCGACAGCTTCCAAGTACTCGTTCTTGCAACCTCGTGTTCCATCCGGGTACGGCTGAGCAGGGCATAAAGGAGTAGAGAGGCAGGCGTCTCTCAAGTACTGCAGCTGCGACTTTACTTCGCCGCCGCATTGCTTGGCAACGTGCCTAGCAACGCGCGGTGATTTCAGTTTCGTCGGTGCCTTAATTTTTATTTTTTATTTTCACGTCTCAGTTTCGCCTTGCCGGGCGAAATGAGAAAGCGAAAATAACGAACGTATTTTTCGAGAAGGGCGCGATGCTTTCTCGGAACTGAACGTTCTGTGCTCTCGTCACTTTACATTGAAAGGGGAGTTAACGCGCAACGTGAACGAATGCACGATTTGCTTGTGCCGAGTGTGGTGGCTAGTGTTACTTAGTTCGACTTTTTTTTTTCTGCTAGTATATTAGGTTCGTAGAGAACAGCGCGCGCGTAAGTGAGCCGGGATGCGCTGGCCCTCGACTACTAGCGCCGCTTCAGCGAAGCGTGCGTGGGGGGAACGCGTCCGGCCGCCTGCCCAAGTGTGCGCGCAAGGGCGGCTCAAGGGCGACCGCGAAACACGGATGACCTTGCTCTCTCTCTCTCTCTCTACATTTGGTTCTCTCCTCCTCTTACAATTTTCCTCTCTCGCAGTCTTCGCTCTCTCCTCTTATTCCTCCCTTGCCATGGAGTTGTGGCCTGCTGCTTCGGGCTGTTTCGCAATCGTTGCGTGCGTGTCTGTTCTGCTTTTTTATGTGTGTGATGCGCGCGCGAGTTCTGGTGGCGTTCTTCCTTTTTCTTCATAGGCCGCCAGTCAGCTTGACGTTTTCGCGCGGTGCGCCATTTTCCTTCCTGGCTCTGACGACGCAATTCGCCTGTCCTCGTTCGTGTTTACCTGCCGCAGCACGTCGTCGTCATCCTCTTTTCGCTTTCGGCGTTTCATTCACTGGGTTGCCACCTGGGCACCAGCGGGGCTCGGGCTGCTGCTATCGCGGGTGCATTTCGGGCCGAATAATAATAATAATAATAATAATAATAATAATAATAATAATAATAATAATAATAGATTAAAAGTTTCGTTCTGGAGCTTTACTTGACAAATCCTCGATATAATTATGTGTCACGCCGTAGTGGAGGGGAGTTGATTTTTTGTCCTCATAATATTCTCTGATACCCACTTATATCTAATTACGCGAGTATTTTGCAGTTGGATCCCATTTAAATTAGTCCGCCGTAACTAAAAATCGACACCCAAGTCCTTGAGTTTCGCAGCACCAAGCTTCAGCTGCTGAGCTACCGAGGCGGGTAGAGACACGATACCAAGACCTTCACAAGGTCATTTGTTATTTCAATTTCTTCGATATCGCGTGGGAAAGCTACGACACGGTTATGAGGCACGCCGTAGCGTGGGGCACTGGAAATTCCCACCACCCGAAGTTCCTTAACGTGCACGTATTACGGGCTGACCACACGGGCGCGCTGCAGAGCGTCGGCGCGTTACTTTTTTGACGCGGCGTCGCGCCTTGCCCTTGCGGGGAGAGAAGGCGCGTGGCTAAGCAAAGTATCGAGCCCTTTCTCTTTATAGGGGGAGAGCGCAACGCTACGTCACCAAGCCACGCGCTGACTCGCTGCAACGCGCCCGTGTGGTCAGGCCTTCAATATAAGCATTCAAAGCTATATAGCGTTTCGCCTCCGTCGAAACGCGATTGCCGCGACCGGGTTCGAACCCGTGACTTTCTGTGTCGCCACCGCTGTACAATCGCAGTGGCTGAATGATTGATTGATTGATTGATTTAAATAACTTTAATGTGATTGATCGGAATAACCTTAGCGGGAGGCTGAACTCTTTTTTTATTATTTACCCACTTGGGGGCTCTACTGCATCGCGCTGTACAATCGCAGTGGCTGAATGATTGATTGATTGATTGATTGATTGATTTAAATAACTTTAATGTGATTGATCGGAATAACTTTAGCGGGAGGCTGAACTCTTTATTTATTATTTACCCACTTGGGGGCTCTACTGCATCGACAGCATCCAGGCTTTATGTATACTGCAAGGATGAACCAAGTAGCCCTTAAATACGTCTTGACGAGCAGCAGAGAAAATTCACATGAACTACGAGTTTAATTTTTGATTTTCCATCTTTGTAGGCTCGTATGCTTGAACAGACAGTAAAATTGCTTTCGCCTGACTTCACCGAAAGAGCTATTCAAAGAAAGGGGAAAATGCGGAAGCCGCTGTCTTTTTCGATCGTGAGACTTTCGCGTTACTGATTGTCTTTTAAAATTCTTCCGTTTCGTCTCATTTAAATTTCGCTTTCGTCTCGTACGCAAAGCGTTTCGGTCGAACAAAACGCTTTTTTGCGCGTCGCGCGTGATTTGAATGCTTCATCGCGTGCCAGGGCGAGCATTTATACACCGGAGATTCTTTAGTGCGCGACTGGGAAACACTGGAGAAAATGAAGCTCGGAAGCGAGCGGAGCTCTCTCTTTGTACCGAATTGCAGACTCGGTTAATGGGCGGACTGTGATTTGTCTATTACAATGCACAAAGGGAAAACATCGATATGTTCTTGACTTTCGTCGTTTTGAACACTGAATTCAATGTTGTTCTCTGATTGAACGTGTGATATCGTGGCATCTTTTCTCGTTTGGAGCGGTCTTATTGATCGGTAATCGGTTCGTTCTTTCCTTCAAAAAAAAAAAAACCCAAAAACTCGGCAATAAACGAAGCCACAAGTGCGATTCGCCGTCCGCAAGTACGAAGACTATGGGCAAATCGGTGTACTATATACCCCTCATTCCAATGGTCGCCGAATGATCGCAGCACCATAGTCCCCTCTGGTTAATTTCGGGAACCTCTTTGGCGGTGGTTGTTTCTTCGCCCGAGAGGCCGGAGCATGCGTGGCGAACGGTGAGAGTTCGTGGTGAAGCAGCGCGCGTTGGAAAGTGCACGCGCCGTAAATTTTGGTGCCCTCCACTCTCACGTCCCGTTTCACGCTAAACCCGCGTCGTTTCGTAATGTACCGTGCGTGCTCCACTGTGGCCCTTATCACCCGTTGGGCGGTAATGAACGCTACGTTTATGCCCCATGTGCTCGTGCAGAGGGCCCTTTTTCTCTCTCTCTCTCTCGCTGTGTTTGTGTGTGTGCGTGTGCGAGTGGACCCGCGCCGAAAGCGCATTAACTGGCTTGGGTCTTCTGGATCGGAAGCCCGTGGGGAGGTGTTGCGAAACGTGCGTTGCGTATGTGCGTGGGCAGGAAGGACGGAAGGAAGCGATAGGTACGTCGGTGATGCGGTTCAAACGATGCTGCGACCGGGCATTTCGGTCTGTAAGAGCACTGGGAGGTGTTACGGATTCACAGAAGTATAACAGAAATATGTGTTAGAGAGGAGAAGGTCTCCGAACGGCGGCATTTCGTAAGCGCTGCCGCGCTTACGAAATGTAGGATGATGATTTCGAGGGATAACATCGCCAGATTTTGCGTGGAAACGGTAAAAAAAAAATGTTGCGAAACACGTAAACTGGGCCTGTTCAGTGAGGTGGTGCTGCTGCGTGTGTGTGCGCGTGTTTCAGTGCGATATTGGAAAGAAGTGAATGGAAAGAATGCGGATAGTGAAAATGGCACTGCATAACCGCCGGATCGCGCACCACCACGTGAAATTATACCGCAGCTATGTAGTGGCATTAATAATAATAATAATAATAATAATAATAATAATAATAATAATAATAATAATAATAATAATATTATTATTATTATTTCTGAAATTTCTGTAACCCTGGCGTCTCTCGTAATCGTATCGCGGTTCTTTGGCGTTACACTCCAACAATGATTGTTGTATAATTTTTCTTATAACTACTTTCTGGCGCGTATTGGTTAGCTAGTTCAAGTGACCGGCTCATACCCTCCGGAGTAAAAATCTGGATATACTAGCGAGTAATCACATATAGATAGTTGTACTTCGACCTCAAATCAGCGATACGTTTTACGCAAGTCGCAAACATCAATATCATAATAAGTATGTCGTACGTACAACTTTACAAAAGAAGGTGACTGCTGGTAGCTTTTGTGTGAAGGCCGTGATTTTCGTTATGTCGGGGACGAGTCTTTCGTCTTGGGACACGTATTCAAATGACGTTCAGTAAGCGTGCACGTATGCTTCTTCAAGTACACACGGGAAGATAATCACAATGAAAAAAAAAAAACTCAACGTTATTCTCGCGTATCGTGCGTGCAGTGAGCAAAAATCGGTGGCATCTCTTCCGAGAACACAGTGAGGCAAGTATAACTACAGTGCAGAGCAGTGCGTGACCTTTGCACGCGCGGTGTGCAGCATTTCGAGCGGCAAAGGTCAGGGACAGAAAAAAACAAACAAAGAACAACAACTTCAACGAACGCTTCAAACATCACTCAATCACTCATCTAGCGATGCGTTCTGCTTTACTGTGAATAACAGACATCAACGTCCCGTCATTGCCACCCGGCGCACGATTTCTTTCGACAGCGTGTCGAATCCCTTGTGTAAGTTTCGATACGAGTATGAAGGGTCTCGGGTGATCGTGTGTTAACGCGTTGGAATTTCAATGGCGTAGTTTGCTAGCTTGCTTATTTTCACTCGTGTGTTCGCCGTAAAACGTGTCGACCACGCAGGGGTCCGATGTGATCACGGTGCTCCCGCGTTATTGAAGACACTCCTTTCCCGCGGTCTCTCTTCCGTCCGCTTTATGTAAAATGGTTTAACAAGAGTTCGAAGTGAATTCGGGTGTACCCAGCAAGCCCGCGTGGAAGCGAAGAGGCAAGACCCCGACTTTCCCACGTGGGAGGCCTATAGGCCCGTCAATTAGATCTACCGTATCTACTTGCATACTATCAGCATTGCCTAACGTCAATTGTATAGTGACTATTCTTGGGTCGAGTTTGATTTATGACGGCGATGGTGCCTTCACCGACTCTCAAGCAAATGTTTTAGGACCCCCCCCCCTCCACCGCTGCCCTCCTCTTCCTTGTAAAATAGTTTACGTCACTCACGTAACATCTTTGGTTGAGGTGTGGTGCCACCAACGGAACATTGAAGCATTCTACATGTCGGTGGCTTGGATAAATTTTCTTTTTCGTCTGCAATCGGTTGCGGGGGAGGACGCGCAATGTACACGAAGATATCTTCGATTTCGTGCCAAGAATCTCGGGTCCATTTCGTTAGCGTGGCTTCGCGGACTGTACACACTTACATACGCCCTTTCGCTTCGAGGGAGGTTCCGCCTTATGCTTTTCTGCCAGGCCCTCGCATTGCGGCGTGAACGGCTGTACTGATACCGATCGCGCGGGACTGAATTCGCGCGCATCATTCGCGAAATCGGATTAGTGGCGATGCCAAATCGGTTCTATAGATACGACGACGGGCATTAGAGGTGGAAAAAGTTGCGGGGAGCGACGTTCGCTCGCCGCGCCGCGCAACCTGCACACGTCCCGAAGGGCGCCTCAAAGGTGAGAAACTCACTCGGCGTTGCCCGACTCGTTGCGATAGCCGGCCATGAACGTCGGCGTTTGCATGTGGCTCACAGCGTTATCGTATCTGGCGATATCGTTTTGGATTGGGCTAGAGACGACTCTTTCGTGTTAATCTCTCTCAGTTCGCTCGTTCAAGTCCTACGATGACGCTGTTTTTTTTTCTTCTTTTTTATTAATACGTTTATGCAATATACTATCAGATAGCTTTTTACCTTGTTGCCCTTATTTCAAGGTATTTTAGGTATGTGCATAACGGATGATTGATTTGTGGAATTTAACGTCCCAAAACCACTATTTGATTATGAGAGACGCCGTAGTGAAGGGCTCCGGAAATTTCGACCACCGGGGGTTCCTTAACGTGCGCCCAAAGGTGAGCACACGGGCCTACATTTCCGCCTCCATGTGCATCACGGAAAAGATATAGAAAGGTGGAGATGAGGGAAGGAAGGAGCGATGGACTATTGTTGCTAAACGGATTAATGAGCAAAGGGGCAAGTAGCCTCAGCTGAGGCTATCTTCACTAGAGTACTTGACGGCAGGTTGAGGCAGCACACGCCTACCACGCCGAACTTTGCCATCCTCTCTCTGTCTTTCACTTTTGCCAACTGACTGCCGACAGAGGCGCTGTACCGTCCCTCAAAGCTCACATGCTCAAAGAGAGAGAAAGAGAACGCAAAGTCGTTTTCAATAACGAACGGCTCACATGGCTGCCATCGCATCGTTCACCGCACCGACTTGTATACTGTAAGCACGTCCACTTCGACCCTACCAGTTCATTGTTCGGTTTGTTCGCTTTCACAGCCCTAGCTCATCTACCATCGTACTTTTTTTCTCTCTCCACCTTTTCGCTTGCGCAAGCCTGTTCCTCAAAGGACGCTCCGTTTTGTTCTCTCTCTCAATATTATTGGGCTGGCAAACTTAGAAGTGTGGCGGTTTGGGCTACTATCGTCATGGCACACTTACAGCAGGAAGTGGTCAGAACGAGAAGAAAAACGCGGCGATAGAAAAGGAACGGACACCAAGAAAGAAAGGAGTCTGGGCGAGCAGTATTATCGTTTCTTAGTCTGTTTAGCGGCGCAGCGTGTTTCTCTTTCTTTCGCTTCCTCGCCGGACGCCGTCCCGTGACTTAGGGTGGCGATGCGCAGCGGGCGTCGGTGGTGGTACCGCATAACGACGACTGGGGCGATGGGTTCCTCGAGGCGCCGCTATTTTTACGGCCTCGTGACCTTGCCCTCGCTGGCGAGCCTCGGAAGGAGCACTGTTACTGCACGCAACGAATACAGCCCAGCTCAACTACAGCTACTGCGCGCGGCCTCCGCTGCCAGAAAGGACGAACAACATCGCCCCCCTTTTCCCCGCTCCGTTGCTTCTAATGCACTGTCGGCAAGTGGGCTTTCCTGCGGTGCTTGCGAGTCGTGCGGGCTGCCACGCTGAGGCGGTGCCCGGGACGTTAGGCCGTCCGTTATGTGCGGCTGTCGTGCCGTGAAGCCGCCGGCCGCGTTGGTCAGGCTGTAAGACGCGCCGCCAGATAACTATACCACTCGACACTCGGCTCGGTACGCTAGCTTTTCCAGGCTTGTTCGCGGAAATGGAAGCTTGTCGATACGCCGTGGTGGCTTTCTGCTTACGCGCTTTTTTCCCCCGATCGAGCATTGCGGAATTGCAGCTTTTTTCCCCTCTCTCTCGAAGCTATGCATGGCCTTGCAAAGAAGGCTGAGTTGCAGGCAACGATAGCGAAGTAGTTCTGTCCCAACTCTTGCTATATATGTATGCCATGGAAAGCGTCTCGGTCATCATAGAGGGGATGTGGGGTCTGACGCAATTGCTAGAAGTTCTATCGCAAGCGCGTATGCGGCAGAGACCGTTTTTGTATGGGCAATCACCACGGCCTGTTCGTTCGAAAAAAGGACATCAGAGAAAAATCTGTTGCAAAGGGCATGCACCTATAGATTTACGGAGGACGATCCGTATGCTTATAGGCATGTATACGCTTTTTACACCCGACATATTGGTCGACTTGAACTCGTTAGAAATCTATGGACCACAAGCGTATGACATCCACTAGCCCTTACACTTGTCTTGCATGTAGCTTGTAGACCTTGTCTAGGCAAAACGACTGGAATAAATCGAGCCAGACCATTTCGAAAAGACTTTATAGACATCTTTTAAAGCTAGTTCTAGAGATCTGCTGCCGTAAATGGCTTTTCTTTCATATGGTCGACGATCAGGAATAGACTGCCTTCTTTGCCAACTGTACTCGTGAAGGCTTGCCGGGAACAGCTACAATAAAGCCTGGACACGTTCGTTCCTGGTCGTCCACATATTTCACTCTACCTTTCCTTTTTTTTTTTTCGCCTCTCTGCGGTGTCCTTGCATGCGAACCCGGAAGGAACTGGATTTCTGTCGTGGTTGGCCTGACAGGCAGGCGCCATTGACGTCACAGTTGACGTGCGCTTGGCAGGTCTCGCCTATCGATTTCTCCAGCCGGCAAGACGTACTACCGTGTGCTTTCCTGCGCGTGTGCGTGCGCGTGTGTGCGCGTGTTCTCTTTTTGTTTTTTTTTTACTTTCATCAAGCCGAGAAAAGCCGGTGCCATCTTGCGGAACTTGGGTGAGACTGCGGGAAGTCGGCTTGCCGCGATCTCCACCTGTGCGCCGAAGCTTGTAAGTCGTCGATGCGCATCGACTAAGTAGATTAGCCGCGAAGAGAAAAAAAAAAAGAAAATGGGACAGAAAATATCTTATCTAAGGTTTAGACGCCGGTTAGTCGTGCGCTGACTTTGTGCTTCGACGGACGGCTTTCTGACTGGCTTACCTTTAGGGACTCGGCAGGTGTAGCATGGCTGAGGATCTTAGAGGTACGGCTTGTGGGACGCTATCAGCAGTTTCACGTCGTACCAGCGTTACCTTGGTGGTATAACAGGTCACAGTACTAAAAAAAAACTATTAAGGCAAGGTACCTGTTTTGAAGTACTTTTTCAAAAGCTTCGCGCTTCTAATGTTTAAAATTTAGTTATCGTCTTCACCATGCTCATTGTCGAAGTTGTGATAGCATGAGGTAGTATGAACTTCGAAAACAGAGAGACGGTAGAAATGAGGGATGAACGACCTATCCCAAAAGATACTGCAGAGATGACTACAATAAACCTGATTTATAGTTACCAAGGCTATTACTTATCGTTACGTCGTCTACCTGGAAGGGAACACACTCATGCAACGTCCATCTGATCACCACATCTCCCGTATGGGCATTCAGCTTCTAAACACGATTTCCAATCGATGACCGCGAAGAGGGGCTGGAATGGCAACAGTGACGGTCGCTTTGTCAAAGCCACCCACGTCCGAGCGCTGGCTACGCCACAGGGCAGCGTTGGTGTGCGCTTACACTCAATGAGTTCTTGGGTTCTTCGTGCCAAATCGCGTGATGATTATGAGCCAAGAAGTAGTGGAAGCTCCGGATAGACTTTGGTCGCATGGGGCTGAAGTCTATAGCGTGCACCTAAATACAGGGGGAAAATATTTGATTGATTGTTGGTACTCGTCTCGATCCCTTCTTTTATGCCTCTGTTTGCACACCTTGCCTTCTTTTATATGCGATGAGTCCTTACTATACTTGTTCTGCTTCCTGCTTTCCTAAGTCCATTTCCAATGGAGGCAGAAATGTTGTAGGCCCGTGTGCTCAGATTTGGGTGCGCGTTAAAAAACCCTAGGTGGTCGAAATTTCCGGAGCCTTCATCTACGGCGTCTCTCAAATCATATGGCGGTTTTGGGACGTTAAACCCCTCATATCAATAAATCAACTCATGCTGTCCTAAGTCTAAGTGCTCGAATGTTATTGCATTTCGTGCATATCGAAGTTCAGGCCGTGTGGACGAGAGTCGAACTCTCGTCCTCGAACTTAGCTTCGCAGTAGCTAATCTGCAATACTTGCGCTAGTAATCATCGAACTTATTCGTTAAAAAAGGTCATTGCCTAACTAATCGACTGCTTGACAAAAAAAAAAACTATTAAGTACGAGCAGATTTACAGGGATTCGTAGCACGCTTCAAGAGCTCTCTGTACTTTCGTGCCAGCGAGCATGCTGAAACCTATGCAGCCGGGGGAAAAAAGGAGTCGAGAGGCCGCAACCGTTAGCCAGTGCGCGTCATGACTTGAGACACTTTTTTTATTTTCATAAAACGCTCGACTTACTCTCTATGTCATAGCGCGCGCGGGCAAGGGGCGGCATCCCGCGGCTTCCGAGGCGACTATGCAACTGACGATGCTCAAGTCAGCCAATGGCGATGGACATGCGGTTTATAGAGCAATCGTTTGGGTTTAAGGTATCATTCGTCGAGAGAAGAGTGGGCAATGTTTGGCTAACTCTCATCACCAATCTTAAGTTCTAGGCCGCGTGCTGCGCTCCGGCTCACGTGTTCCCAGATGCATCGGCCACCTATTGGCAGTGCTCAAAAATGGCTGCAGGGTTTCTCTGACGGCTGCTGCGTGCTCTCAAATCTTTCGAAACTAATGGCTCGTTCCTCCGTCGGAGTCTGGCAAGCTGACGTTCCTCGTGTAACCAACACCGCTGACACTGCAGCTCCCCTTGCATTTATTTCCTTATGAAAACGTTCTGCATTTCTTTTCTTTTCATTCGATGCGTATGGCTCTGCGCGTTTTTCGCCGCTAAGTACCTGCAGCTGAATGTGTTCCGGCCGCGCGCGTCCCGTACATGCATTCCTCCGTCTTCCTGTTTGTCTCGCCGGGCACCGTACCTGCAGAGAGTGACGCCAATCTGCGCGTGCGTAAGCGGCTGCACCTGCTTCCCTTATAAATCTTTTGTTGTTGTTTTTCTTGCTTTTTTTCCCCTGCCCCGTTTTTCGTCCTGGTCTTTCAGCTGCTGCTTCCCGCCTTCGCGCTCTGCATGCAGATTTGTATGGCGCCACGAAGCTCCGACGTCTCGCAACGAGCTCGTATGGAAAGGAAGCACGCGCGTTTAAGCCGAAGTATATGCACCTACGCCTTGTTTGTCTGCGCTTGCTCTTGACGTTGTTGGATTGATTGAATTATTGTTTCGTACTTGAAATTGTTTTGGCATTCAAGATGAACGACGGCAATCATTGTTCGGGATCTTCAGCTTTCCGCGAAACCTCTCGGCGGTGTCGGCCGTCGTGACCATGACGCCGCATTTTCAGTGCAGGTATCGCCTATACTAAAGTTCTGTTGTGAGTGAGAAGGGACATAAACAATTTTTTACGAGTTGTGTATTGTTTATCCATTCGAAGGAGAAGGCCCAGTTACACTTCTAGAGAAACTTATTCCCTGCCCCTCTTTCTCTTGCGCTCGGGGTTTTGCTTACGTTCAGTTTTCGGGCTGCGCTTTAATATGTAAACGGTTAAATGTGATAATTAAGAACAATAATGAATGCTGGCCGTTCAAGATACATGCACCTCCGTTCTTTCGTGTTTTTGAACTGCTTCCATGTTAACGGCACACGTGTAAGCACTGTCTCTCGTTCCCGCCATTCCCACAGTGCTGAATATAGCCAGGACGTCTACTTTTTTCCGGGCTCTTATTAGCACTTCGCCCAGGACCTAAAAGTACATAGCCAGACGGAACACCAGTTTCAAGCACGTGTATTTGCGTGCTCATATCGGGCTTCTTCGTTACTTAAAAGTCAATTCTCGTCGAATTTTACGACATTTCGAGGGGAAAGTTGCCTTTTTGTTTTCGCGCGTCTCTTGACGCTGGAGTACTGCCACGTCGTATTTCACGCGTCTCGACGAGAAAAAAAAAAAAGCGGCTGTGCGTGCTTCCTTGTCTGACGAAACCATTCAAGAAGAAGAAGAAAAAAAAAACGTTCCTCTTGATTTGTTTTTTTTTGTTTCGCGCTTGCAGAAAAGAAACGCATATGTTGCGGAAGAAGAACGTGCAGAGGAAGCATTCCCCGCTGCTGCGGCCGGGGGTTGGTTGGGTCACGTGGCGCCGAACGGAAAGGCTGGTGGAAACATGGAACGCGTCCAACTAGGAACTCTTGCGCTCTTCTGAATCTCTGGCCGTTCTTTTCAAAAAGAAAAAGAAAGCTAAGCGCGCTCGATGGACGTGGAGAGGATGGGTCGTCGGTGGCGGCTGAAGAGACAAATGTATGTCTGCGTGCGACAACGGAAGGCCTTCACCGCGACGACGAGGAAGGACTTGTCGATGTCCGGTTTTCCGATTCCCGTGCTAACGTTCTCAGCGTTGCGCGAACGGCGGTAGTGGCTGAGCCGTTCTCTCGCCAGCGGTTTGCTCCTGGTTGGCCCTATCCCCAGGTTTTTCGGCTCATTTTCTCGTCCCTGTTTCTTAAACTCTTCTTTTTTTTATTGTCGTGTGGACGTCTCCTCTGGAGGCGTGATGTCGCTAGGCGTGCGTGTGGATTTCTTGGCAGTGTATTGTGGCGCCCTATATATAACGCGCTTCCGCTTGCATGGCGTATGTAGTACGTAATACACGAAAAACACGTTATCGCTTCTCCCTCCATCCGAGAGAGAAAAAAAATTGTTGCGCCGCAAAGCGTGATTTGTGGGCCTAATTGCATTGCAGTTACGTTAACCTAGAAGGCCGTTAGCTTTGTAGGGAAAAGAAAGATTAGCACTTGGCAGCCAAGTTCTGCATGAAGGGCGTTCCTTCCGCCTAAGATCGAGCGGAATTTGACGAATTGCGATCACGAGCGAATTACCAGTGTACGCTCCTGATATTCTTTACTCCAAGCTTTCTTTTCATGAGGCTAGCGCCTAGAGACATCGTATACTTCGAGCAGCATACAGAAATTCGTCCCCTACCAACCAGAAGTTCAACGGAGGCTCGAACGGGATGAAACCCTAGTAAAAATACAAATAAATAAGAATTCGTATCAAAAGAACGTAATGGTTCAAGAGTTGAGCAGGATGCAATTGGCGTCGGTGCATAAGTGTACTTCATAAATGAGGTCGAATTAGCTATTTAAATAATTTGTTAAAATGATTTCAATGAGCTAATTTAACGAGTTGGTTCTCTTGTTACGGGTGGGATCACTGAGACACCTGGCGGAACATATCTTAACTACTTGCTTTTCTCGACGTAGCCTCTGCGTTTAAAAAAAAATAATGCCGTTGCGCTTCCGGAGTTCATTAGAAAAGGCCATGCAGAGTTGTGCGCTGTTCAACTTTAGAGCGGGACTCAAATCAGTTGAATGAGTTCATTGAAATATTGGACTGTTTTACTTTTCTGTTATGTATGTACGCAAGAGAACCTGGAGAGGGAAGAAATGGTAGATAATTTCCAGGATAACCGGTTTGCTACCCTACACGTAGGAATGGGATGGAGGAGGTTGAAAGAGGGGGAGAAAATAGAAAAAGACAGTACATCACAAACACGCAGTCGGTCACAGTAGACATCACTTCTGGTGCAGAACGCATCGTCACTGTCAGAACCGCTTGTCCGAGTCCGCTTTTCTCGAAAACCTCGGCAGTTCTTTGGTAGCCTTCAACTGCGATGTTCTCTGTCATGCAGGAATGGATTCAACAGGCACTTGTCTATTGTCAAGGTGCGCTAAAACGGACGTCACAGTGACTGTACTTGAAGTGAACTTAAAGTTCGCATAACGCTAAGGGCTGGCGCAATTAAATACACTTAAATGAGAAAAATAAAATTGCCTAAAATTATTATTATTATTATTATTATTATTATTATTATTATTATTATTATTATTATTATTATTATTATTATTATTGTTGTTGTTGTTGTTGTTGTTGTTGTTGTTGTTGTTGTCTAGCAGCGCTCATTTGCACCAGGTTTTGCCTGCAGTTTTTGTTGTGGACTTCGTAGTCACAGTTCAGTCACCGTACTTCTTTGCTCTTGACGGTCACAGCGTTAGGATGGGCGGCACGAAACGAGAGAGAGAGAGAGATGATTGCGGTCGCCTTGAGAAGCCTTGACTAGCAGTGCTGCTAGTCAAGGCTTCTGCCTTAGTTAAGGTATTTTGTGGCTGTCATTTTTCATGTTTGATTAGAGCTGTCAGATGGTGCATGCGTGAAGTCGTTTTTTTTTTATGGTAACAAAGTGTTAAAGGTATGGCTCATTTATTCACTTAGAGATACGTTGCACTGACCATCGCAAACAAGTCTTGGATGTTCTTCACTTCTTACTTCTTTGAAATGTTTAACTGGACGCCCAGTACGTTAACGTGTGGTTATGGCGCTGTTGTTGACACGCGATGATGGAGACGCCCGTATCCAACTCTTCAGGCTTGTTTCACAGTAAAATTTGGGTGCTTCCCACAACATCATGGCCGCGAAGCGGCGTTAGTTTTCTCGTGCTCGTCGCGTGTTGATCATGTGCGTAGGCTGATATTGGTATGAGTCTTTCTGGGGGGGGGGGGATAACAGTGTCGAAATTAATTGAATGAATAAATAAATCAACGTTACACAAGTTGTGTCCGTGGTGCGAGCGGCTTTGGTCTCGCGGGAAAGTCTACTCGACGTAGCCCGAGATTAACGTGTAAGGTGCGCTTTTCTGTACTGCTTATCTGTGATGATCGGCAGTCGGCTTTACCGGTAGCCGATTGCCACGGTAGTATAGTACGCGCGAGCTATTTTATTGTGTTGAACAACAACAACAATAACAACAACAGCAATAACAACAACAATAACAATAGCAACAATAATAATAATAACAACAATAATAATAACGACAACAACAACAATAATAACAACAATAACAACAACAACAATAGCAACAACAATAACAACAACAACAATAGTAACAACAATAACAATAAGAACAATAACAATAGCAACAACATTAATAACAACAACAACAACCCGTGGACTATAAATAGTACACTTGTTGTCTACCGTCGTTCTGACGTGACCACCCGTCTTAATGTACTTATTCATCTTTCGCACAGTGAGCCGCCTCCACTGCGAGAGCGAGTCCTTCAAGATGGACCTCATCCTAGACGTGAACACCATGCTGTACCCTGTGGACCTGGGTGAGTGCACGGCCCCATTCTGCGTGTCAGTGTCGTGCTTAGCCGCGGCCTTGTTTTGGGACGACCCCCTCTGTGCCACATTGTTCGAACGCGGCTTTGATGGTCCAAGCTCGGTAATCGTGGTGCCAATGAAACCTTTTTTTTTTCGTCTGCTTCTCTCATTTGTTTGCTCTAGATGAATTCAATAGACAACTAAGCCGTCGTAAGTACATGGAACATTATTTGTTGTTTTAAAGTATTGTATGTTGAGAATGACGTAAATTGAAACAATTTGAGTGGAAAAAATTGAGAAGGTTGCGGGGTCGGGCCTCACCAACTGAAGGAGTGTTCTATTGCCCGCATTATCTCGTCGTTACTACACATCAGCTAAAATCAACAAATGACACTTTTTTGTGGCTTAAAGGCGCACTGAACGGAAATCGCATAAACTGACGACACTTTTAAAACATCGACAGGAAAGATGCCTCTGTTCCAACAAAAGGAGCTAATGCTCGTATTGTTGAACAGTTCGTTGTTATTTTCGATGGATTGTCAGCACGCTGGGGCTTCTCGCAAGCGCGAGTTGTGACGTCACACTCACCGAGGGGCATGTATACGGTGCACGCGTTCTTGTCCTCCTCTTGTTCTTCTTCACCCCTCCTTTCATGCCACACTTTCCCTTCCGCAAAAGCGCTGCTGCCTTTGCCCAGCCGGAAGCATTGTTCGCCGCGGTTGCTGTTCATACCGGTTTTGGGAACCCGAAGTGGGAGTTAACCGAGTCAAGAGGTGTGGGCGTACGCTGGCATTGTTGACTTGCCCGTTTCGGGTGTGTGTGACGTCACCAAACGTCACCTTCTCTACTTCACGGCGAGGCCGCTAGACGCGGCAATTTGTGAGAGAACGCATTAATTTCATTATTTTCCCGCGATTTCTGCCTGGAATGAAGAGTGTGTCTATCGATTTCAGGGCCCAATCTTTCAATTTGGCTGAAAATCATGGCGGCAAAAATTTGTTCAGTATCCCTTTAAGTTGATTGCCATGGTAACCGTGTTTGTAGGCCGTTGTTTGTAATCCGTGTTATAATCCGTTGCCACAATAACCAAGGGTATACAACCTGTAGAATACATTTTAGTTGCTTAGAAACTTTGTTCATGTTTTCTCTATATTAAGGTGGGAGTGGAACAAATTCTGACCTAATTACTTTCAATGATAAACAACAGCTACGAGTTGCGACTCCTAATCGAATACGAATCGAATGGTGCCAGAAGCGAATCGAAGCTAATCACGAATGCTGAATACTTTTCGACGATATTTTCTAGTATAGAACAGCGTATTTTCACAATTATGATAAGATTTTCTTAGCGTCCAGGTATTGAGAATTCTAGTAATAATCGGACAAAGGGAGCATCAGAAAAGAAGTAGTTGACGATAAATCTGACTCCGCTAGGGTCATCCCACGTAACTGCGCTACGTTCTATAGCTCTGATTTAATACCCGTAGAAATGAGACCTGTCGTGTCTTTCGTACCATTTTTGTATTACTTTAGATGTTGTATAAGCTCACCCGAATGGTGTCTTGTTCTACGTGAATACCGAATGGAATGGAGCACTATTTGATTCGGCATAGGAAATTTTCGTATGTTAGCTCTGACAGTGTACCAAACAATTATTCTGAGCCCTTGTAACCTCGTACGGGAGTAGCCAGCAAAGAGATGCCTGATGGCTATCTGCGGCTACATCAGTGTATCGTGAACTGAAACACAAACCAAGACGGCTCGGTACGAACTTTGAATTTTCGTAGTTCAAGCAAAATTAATGCCTGAAAATGAATAATCGGTGGACGTTGTAATCAGCGGACAAGTTGGTCTGCTTCGTCGCAATTTCGACATCTGTTGCTGTGGCACCCTTCACACTCAGAGGGCTATCTCGCTTCACGTTGTTTGGCTCTTCTGAATCGAGCGAACGATTGAATTCATTCATTTGAAGGACTTCGCTTGGCGCCACACGGTATAGTTCGGTATCCACACACGGTATGCTGGTGTATTGTTTGCATATGGGCTTCTAGTCTCGTCCGCATTGCGTACCGCGATCAGTCAAGTTAGATTCAGTGGTTGGTATGTATGTAGAATTCTGCGTGGAACCCGTTCATGTGGCTCGTTTCAGAACGTTTTCTGTCAGCGCGGTTTTGCGAGTGGTTCTTAAGATAGAGAAAGGAAGAGGAAAGTGAGCCCCGTTATTGTCTGCTTCAGTGAGCGACACCGCCACAGAGCTCACAAGGGATGGGGGTGAGGAGGGATAAAAGGGTAGAAGTAAAGGTATAGAAAAGAGGAAGAAGAAGCAACAACAAACTGAGGGGATAGGAGAGACAGGAAAGATGGAAGCACGGTCACTGGAGTCCGAGGACGGGGTGCACTTGCTAGAGATGTTGTCGGCGTCTGTAGATGGCGTAGAGCAGGTCCAGTAAATCAGAGCTGCGCTGTCGTCGAAGACCGTCGGCGACAGGAGGTGACGTAGGGCCAGCCCAGTCGGCCAGAGCCACGATGACGCCGAAGGTCGCGAGCGCGCGGGCGCACAACCGGTCGGCACGAAATCCAGCGAGTGACTCCGCGCGGTTTTCAAGTGGTCTACGATGCTCAAGTCCATGCAATTGCAAAAGTGTTCTTTTTTTTTTAGTTTGTTTCTTGTGTTTAGTTCGAGCACAGCGTATAAACACCTGGAGAGTCATTCGCGTTGTTGTAGTGCTATTATGTGAAGATACAGAGTGTGCTTACCGGTGAAAATACGTGAACTGTGAGCGGAAAGTAGGACGGTTGGTTTAGGGAGAGACAAACGGTGATCTTGGCCGCCAAGTATACCTAGTGTCCTCGGCGTTGCCGAAAAGGTTGCGTGGTGTGGTCGCACGAAGAGGGAGAGGAAGTGCTCGCGGTCCCTCTAACGGCCGATTGTGAAACGATTCCGAAAGAGTCCTTCTTCGTATGGTGCATGGGGGCGCGCGCGCGTAATTGCATGGCAACAACTGTTATTCGTGCGTGCCGGACTCGAGTTGCTTGTGCACAGTCACGCGTGACTCTCGGACGTGTGTTGCCGCCCGTCACAATTCGGCGTTGGCTCTCGAGAGTGTCTATTCTGTATGTGCACGTGCTTCGATTGAGTGGGCGTGCCTACTTGTGACGGCTGTTTCGGGCGTATTCGGTATAGTGATGCTCAAAACCTGCGCTGCAAGCAGCCAGGCCATATTTCACCTGTCTTGTGCCGTTCCGTTTCCGCTTTGACGTTTTGGCTAATAATAAGTGGGCCTTTATGTTACGGCTGCCCCTGTCAGAACTTATCTCACACGTTAATCTATCTATCTATCTATCTATCTATCTATCTATCTATCTATCTATCTATCTATCTATCTATCTATCTATCTATCTATCTATCTATCTATCTATCTATCTATCTATCTATCTATCTGTCTATCTATCTATCTATCTATATCTAATCTAATCTATCTGTTTTCACTTTGTCAATGAAATGCACAAATCTCGGGCTTCATTTACGTATGATGCAATACGGCAAGCTAGTGCAGTTGGTTTCCCTTCCTTTCCAGTTTGGCCACTCCAACGGCGAGCGGCTGCTGACTGCGATATTCCATTGTGTGATCTTGCGCAACTGAAGGAGAGCTTCGCGTAGTGTCGGAACGAGTTCTTTTCGCAGCGTTCGCTGCTAGGAAGAAAGAAAAAAAAAATGAATGTGGTCGCCGCTTTTCTTTACACGGAAATGCCTCGTGGCTTTTCCTTAGAGGGCCGCTGCCGAGGAACTTTTGCTGTTCGCGCAATTTTCTTTTCTTTTCCTCCTTCTTCGGTTCGTTGGGTACGTGCGTGTGACGCCGGGGCGGCGCATACTGTCCGTCTTCCTGCAGAATTCATTTTCGTGTTTAGTTTTTGGCGATGGCTGGGCCTTGACGTCAAATTTCACCGCATAGCACGCTTGCCAGCGTAAGTAGCCAGCCACAGGAGTCTTGTGATCGTGATGCTGTCAGGCATGCCAGGGGTGGGCTTTAAGGAATTTTACGTTTGAAACCTGCTTCAACTGACCTCGAAAATACCTTTGCAAACAGTTCTCTAGTCTCGTCCGCATTGCGTACCGAGTCAACTGGAGCTCCTCGTCTGGGCAGCCAGTTCTCGCGTGTCCTGTATCATGGCGATCGCCGGGTTTCATCTCTGCTGAATATGCCCAAAATTACATCTCGGCCGTGTGGCGTGCTTGGTTCTGAGCGAGGCGTTAGCAGGAATGCGAGAGCACACATACTTACACTCAGCCGCCCGCAGATAAAATTCAGGATATGGGGTTTATACGCAGTAGAAAACGAACTTCGCCGCGGCTTCTTGCGAAGAAATGTAAATATGCTGTTTTTTTTTTGTTTCCACAGAGTTCACGTTAGATTCCGCAATTGTCTTTCGCCATTTAGCTAAGTATTACACTCAACCGCGTGAGTATTCCCACTCGGCAGTCCTCGACAAAGCGCAGGAGCGCGTGGCTGTTGCGCCGCCGCACGTCCGAAATCACCCGATCCCGTCATTGCGTAACCGCGATCCAAGCTCGAGAGTCTTGCCACGTGGAGGCACGGAGAAACCGGAGGGCGGAGGTAAGTGGCGTCCTTGGCTGCTCGGACGAACAATGGTCAGAAATCGGACGAACGCAGGGACCTCTGTCGCCTGTCGTCGATGGTTTCGCGTCGCAGTTTTCGAGAGCGCCGCTGGATGGCGCCACCGCTCGCTTCGCAAGCCGTTGCTAGGCACGGTCGGGGCTTGGCAACAACATCTGGCGGCTCCGCGTGGGCAGCGTGGGTGTTTCGGTCGTAGGGTGCGCGGTATGAATTGACGGCGAGGGCTCTGGAAAGGAACAGAAGCGCGCATTTCGTCGCTGTCGTGGTTTTTCCTTTGGGTAGATACACGAGCGTTTAAGCATGTTTTCGAATAGCTGACAAGGTCATATATATCTGCACCCTGGTGTCTGTAGCATATTGATTTGCGCTGGTTTTCCGCTGGAATATTTATTTATTTACGCCAAGCATATGGCGAAGTAGGAGCTGGCGTTAAAGACGCGCTGGCGTCCTTTGTCAGGTACTGAACTCGACGCTCGCTCGCAGTCACTCGCTCCAACAAATATTGAAGTAAACAAACAGCGCCATCTGCAACAGGCTACTTAACATGTGACGTCGGCACCACCGATGCTTATAGGCCCACCGACTACAACGCGTATGCACTGCGATAGGGTGGTCTGCTGCATTTGGCACACACATAACGATATAGCTCTGCTATTCTCTGTATTTAAGAATGCCGAAACATCTGTCCCATTGTCGCATTCGCACACAGCAATGGTAGCCTCTGTGACGCCACCATGTGGCGTTGAGTTGAACTCTAGCGTATAATGTGACCCAGGAGGGGGCTGCGACTTAAATAGCTGCTGGTGCAAGTGGTCGCTTAAGCGCTCGGTGGATGGACGGACGCACGGACGGTAGGACACACGAACGGACGGATGGACGCTTCGCCCCACTCATAATTCAATCCGTGAATATGCTGTGAAAACCACTTACGCCATCTAGTTATATTATTCCCAACGATATATACACACAACGCCATCTACATACGGAAGAGGTGACGACCCACAGCATAAGAGCCTCGCCCCTAAAATTCTTATTTGAAAATTTCTACACACTTTTCAAAGAAACCGCCGCAAGGTTACACACTTCAGATGGTTCGCTTTTTATTGCGACACGAAACATAAAAGCAGTGAACGAGTTCATCACTTTGTTGAAAGAGCGCAGTCGAGAAGAGCAGCACCCAGGAAATGTCCAGCGTCGTCACCCCGCCCTGGTCTCTCGAAACGTGTTGTTGCAACGAAGTGAACGTCAACCAACGTGCGCACCTTGCCATATCGATTCAGGTATTCTCTCGTTCGTGCGAAGAAATTCTCGATTCGAACGAGGTTGTTCCAGTTGCATTTATTCAGTTTAGTTGTCACCATTCGTGTGCTCCGAGATAGCGCCGTGGGAATCCCCGAGGCCGCTTTCCGTCAGTCGCGTCTTATACACGGTTTGTTCAATGGTGGCAGTGCGATTGCCAGGGAGCCAGAGTTACTGTATACAGCTTCCCATTATATGAAGTAACCATACAGGGAGCATATACGTGCGGCGGCGCTTGCCCATAGGTTGCGTAGCGAGCAGAGCGCGTTTAATGCTACTGTATATGTATGCTACCTTTGGCTAGCATGTACACTAACTCTAAGTGCGTTCTATGGCAGCCGCGGAGTCTTCAACTGGCATGCTGCACTTGAAAGTCTTTCAAAGTGTCGTACCAACCTTGTATGGTTTATGTGAGGCAACGATGCTGTATTTTTTTGTTCTTGCTAATTCATTCTGCTGGCACTGTACGGAGCACCAAGCCACCCAAGTTCGGACTTCTTTCAATCCGCGTATGCCTTGACGTGTGTTTCGGTGTCCCTTTGTCGTCGTTCTGTTTTCGCGCTTGACTATCTATAGCCCAAACCGCCACACTTCTAAGTGTGTTTCGCATTTTCTCTGCCGGGGTCCATTATCGTGTCGTGTTGCAGCAGAGTCCTGCCTACACGAACGGGAAAATAGCTTTATGTTTCACGAGGCGACTATTGTTAAGGCTTCAGTACCGGTGTTTATCC
Source organism: Rhipicephalus microplus (assembly GCF_043290135.1). Taxonomy (NCBI): domain Eukaryota; kingdom Metazoa; phylum Arthropoda; class Arachnida; order Ixodida; family Ixodidae; genus Rhipicephalus; species Rhipicephalus microplus. The sequence goes on from NC_134703.1 coordinate 76,793,444, forward strand.
TCGACCACTCGCTACAATGTCTGCGTGGAATCTCTCTCTTTCTCTCTCTTGCATTGCCGTCTATGATACGACTGAGTGTAGCTGTTTCAGCGACCGTTACAGCGTCGCCAAGGGCGAATCAGTGCCCTGGGTCGCTGTTTTCTTCCTCCCATAGATGGACAGTGACGTCTGTGGTAGCGGGTTGCGGGGGCTTTGCATTTCGCGTGCGTCACTTCGCATGCTTCCCTCTATCCGCGCGTTTGCTTTATTCATCGTTGCCGTTGGTCGGTGGCGCGGCGTCGTGTATTATTTGCTGCCTGAGACCAGCCTCGGAAATCATAACGCTTCCTTCCTCATGTTTGTGTGTGTGTGTGTGTGTGTGTGTGTGTGTGTGTGTGTGTGTGTGTGTGTGTGTGTGTGTGTGTGTGTGTGTGTGTGTGTGTAAAAGGAAGGAAGGAAGGGGGAGGGAGGGCGTTACAATGTAACAAATAAAAAATATGCCAGACGGAGATCCCCCCAAAGAGCATCACTTGGTTGGTACAGTGAAGCGCCTACAGTGGCCGTAAAAGTCAACTAAAAAAAGAAAGCAGGTCAGTTCGCTCAAGTAACTATAAAGGTTGGCGCAAAAGCAGAGTAGGACACTACATGTTCTGAGGTCTCCTAGAGTAAATATTGCTACGCACTGTGTTACAGATATGCACGGGGAGTTTGAGTTTCTGCCTCCTTCCCCCTTCGTTCTAATTCGGAGGAGCGCCTATCAATAGAATCATTGTCCTAGTGGGCACCGACAATTATCACATGACGTCTCTGCATTCCCATGTCGCCGCCGATGACGGCGAAATAATTGCGCTCAATCTTTGGCGATAAATGCAGTTTGCAACTTACCCCATGGTGAGAATAATTACGTCATTTCCCGAAAAAAGTGTGTATCGCGGTTATAATGAAGCTTTGTAATTGACGATCTTTTATCGGCGCTGGCAAGGGAGACGGGGGCATTGTAGTCGTTTCGAAATCGGCAGTCGACTGCGGCGAGCGAGGGAATAGAGGCCGCTGCGTGCATACGCCCCTATCGTTGCATGCTTCAAGGATCTGTCGTCGATAATTTCAGATTATTGCCTCCTGATTGCGCCCCCCTCCCGCCCTTTTCTTGTCTCGGTCGCGTGCTGTTCTCCCTGCATGGGTGGTGAACACAGTGCACAGCTTACATTATATATGGTGTATACAGCGGAGACGATCAAGAAAAAACCGACACCGAAACCGTGTCAATGCAGCTCACATGTGTACATGTCCCGCTCTTATCAGCTTCTCGCCGCCGTGTATTTTGAAAACTCGTATTATACGACTCTTCGCATAATGCGAAGATGAATTTGTTATCGAGAGCGCGCTTGCATCGGCTGGAATTGTGCTGAGCTAGGAGGAGCAATGCAACGTGAACGTTTTCAGCGCACTGGGTTTAGCGATATTGCTCACTTCGTTTAATAGAGAATTTCGGTTTGCCCGAAGGCTTCTTGCGTTAACGTAACGGGCTACTGTAGCCACAGACGTGACCGGCCAGATAGGTGGGGCCATCTGGTGGTGGTATAAACGTGTGAAGCGCAGGGTTCTTTATTAGTAAGGCGAGTGTATTTTAGTTCTCTTCTGGTGTGGAGTAGTTCCCAATGTGTTTCCTCGTTAATCTTTTTCTCTTTCTTTTTTTCGTCCTGCACACTCGGCGAAAATGAAGAAATGTATCGACAATCGTGGTTTTCAAAAACGTCACAGGATATCGATACTATCTGTCGGCGACCCAGTGTTCTGCAAAACCCTTTTCCTATACTGGATTACAGTACACACTGAAATTCTGTTTTAGTGTGTTATATCACGGTTCCTTCAGAGTACGGTAAGTATGGCAATACCGCACAGCCTTCGGAACGTTTTCATCTCATCGCGTTACAGTGCGCATCGATCTGTATGCTTGCGCAGGCTGGCATATTACGTTTTCGGATCGTGGTACACTTGCATGGAACGGTAATAAGCTGTTTCAATCAATCAATCAATCAATCAATCAATAAATTTATTCCAGTTTTTTACAGGGAAAAAAACGGAGGATGGCAAGACAAAAACAGTCATTAACGACTGCTTGACGAGCTTCGCCACCCCTACATGTCAGCATACGCAACAACACTGTGCAATTTTAAGAAAAACAATTGTCACTATTTAGAGGAAACAAAAACAGCGCAAATAGTTGCAGGCATTCGAAACATTTGTGCACGAACCAATATGTGCACATCAGAAACAGTCGTTCGCACAAGCATATCACGAAATACAAGGCGAAGTAAAAACTGATACACTGGCTAAAGTCGCAGTTGAAGAGTTTAAAAACATTAAAAGCAAGAAACAAGACGCTTCGGCTTCACTACCGCAACTTTGTTTACAGACAGGCTTCCGGCTTCATACAATGTAAAACACTTTCCTTGGGAAGCAATGGCAGTCAATTTTATACAAAAATGTATTCACACCTTATATTACAAAGCCGTTGCGAAATGCAGTAAATGACATGCGGGTCACAGCTTCATACAATCGCCAAAATGTTTCTGATCGCCAAAATGTTTAGGCCACAAAGCCTTTTGCGTGTGCTGGTTCGGGTCACGCGGAGGCACGTACTTTTGAGTAAGTCTTACAAACACTGCGTATCGTGCTAGTAGTGCCGTGACAGCCATAAAGGGCGAACCACAACGAACAATTATTCAAAGTTTATGCAGACATTTGTCTTTTGTGCAAGTGTCCTTTAATGTTTGTAAATACCGCTGGTAACCATTGTCCGTGAGCCCACATCCACATTACAGGCCTTCGGCAGCCATGTGCGAGTCATCAGCCGCGTTAGGCCTACGGGCTCTCAAATCGATGATCGATTATATATTTTAAAAAAAGTGCAGTTTTTTACCAATCTTTGTTCCATGCGTTATTATAGTTGGGCAAACGTGGTAGCCGATACGATCATTTATTTATCCATATAACGTTGCTCAGAAATCGGGTAAGTTTGGCCTTGGCCGAGAACCTTCGCTTCCATGTACTTGACGCAAAGCCTTTGGAGGAGGTTTCGGAGCCAGCTCACAGCTGAATCAGAAAATAGCGTGCCGGACGCTCAACTCGAATGCTGTTCGAGCCTCGCGCATCCGCAGAGAGTTCCACGCTATTCGCTTGATTCCTCGATGTATTTGTGGTCATCATTTGGAAACGCCCCGACGCTTGAGCTTGAACGGCACGGGGTTCCCGTCTTTAATACCCTCTTTCGTTAGCGGTGTACTCTTATCCCATTGGCTACCCGTATTCTCTTTCCCAAAAAGGTAGCCGACTGGAGATATCTGGTTAACCTCGTTGTCTTTATCTTGCATTTCTATCGCTCTCTCTCTGTGGTTTAGAGCGTTATGTTCGTGCTTGGGGCGTTTCGTACAACTGGGCTTTGTCCTTGTACATATCCAGGAATGCATAGTTTTGACGATCGGTTCGAATCCCGGCTGCGGCGGCTGCATTTCCGATGGAGGCGGAAATGTTGTAGGCCCGTGTACTCAGATTTGGGTGCACGTTAAAGAACCCCAGGTGGTCGAAATTCCCGGAGCCTTCCACTACGGCGTCTCTCATAATCATATGGTGGTTTTGGGACGTTAAACCCCACAAATCAATCAATCATAGTTTTGACGATCATCTTGGATTATTATTGCATGTGATTCGCTATCATGGCGTGCTGTTTGTCCCATTATTTTTTTCCCCATGCAGTGGGAGGCAGCATTGTTGGGGGGCGTGTTTAGGCTTATTGCCGCTCTTGCGAGTGATAAGATAGCTTGCTCGCCGAAACTTTATTCTGCGCGCGAAACTTCCGTGGCTGCGCACTCGCGTCGTCTCGCGTGCCGCCGCGTCGGGCACGCAGTTCGGCCGCGGGGCCCATGGAAAAGACGTGCGACCGGCAGCGGGGCCGATATCTCGACCGTTGGTGTGGGGCGCTGATTAGATTGCATTGTCCGGTCTCGAAGTGTCTTGTGGGTGAAGTCCAAAGAGTAGATAGGAGGGGGAGGGGAGGTAGTTTGCTGGAGAGCGAGGGAGAATGAGAGGTTCTTTCCGTGCAGAGCAGACTAGAGGTGACGTAAGCGGCACGTTGCGGGATCGCTATGTGGCCTCAAGGTTTAGAGATAGAGATGGAGATACAGCTTTATTTAAGGGAAATTGATTTTTCATCCAGAGGCGAGTTTCGGACGGCGTTTGATGGTGACCCTTCCAGCTCTTTTTCACTGCGCGGAGTCTGGTCTTCAGGATGGCGTTGTAGAAACTTTATAGAACTTGGGTCTCTTACAGCGGAGCTGTATTTGGCTATAGGCGAAACCGAAGGTCGTTTGTCCTATATGTGGGCGAAAAATTCCAGCGCGTGTTGTGTCGTGGAAATTGGGCAAATTACTCTACCCTCACTGTCCGCGCAATATAGAGAAGGAAAAATAGGGGCTGCTACATTACAGAGTCGTCGGGATCGACACAGTGATAAAGAGTGCGCGACCACACGTTTCAGCTTCGCTGCTTAGCCAGCTTAGTCTACGTCAGCATCGCTGATTAACTACCTGTACTAAGCGCTCTGGTATGAATCGATCACTTTCAACGGGCGCTGATTGGCTGAGCGGGCACGCAGAACGCCCGTCGCTCGAGCTAGTCATGGCGGATAGGTCAAAAGAAAAAAAACAGAGAAAAAAATAAGACAGAAACGGAAAGATGGAAGGCGTGACACGTACCCAAGTTCATTTGTCGAAGCCGACGCTTCGACAAATGGACTTCTTGCAGTTGCAGCCTTTTGGAAGACAAGTCCACTTCAGAAGACAGATCGGCTCAAGCACACACGCGCCCTGTTTATGAATGTTTTCAGCGTCACACTAGTAAGAAAGTATGTCCCGGCAAGTGTTCGGTCGAGATTATACCTGCCACGGCCATCCCTACCTTTTCCCCCTCCCGGTTAATGCTGGTGTCTACTCGCTCCGCTAAGTTGGGAAATCAAGTTTTGGTCTACTGCATAAACTGAGGTTTCGTGGCGAGCTTGTCGGTAATCCATAGCGCCAAAAAGTAAGGCGAATTCAAGAGGGTACTACTCGAGACACGTAGCACGCCTGCGCAGCGCTGTGTGTGGTGTGCCTTTCGCTTTGTCCCGTCTTGGATTCGCCATACCTTTGGATGCTACTACGTGGGCATTCTTTACTTACTGCAGTATACTTCCAGCACTGTGCCGCTTTATAACAGATATATAAACTGAACAGTAGTTGGTGGGGTGCTTTTTTCGTGCGGAAGGAGTCGCTTCCGTTTTGCGTGCTTTTTGGCTGCGTTGGTTTTCACTTCCGTCCAGCATGGGCGAAGCTACTTTGAACTGTGTGAAGCGTGCGCAATATTTTCATTATATTGGCGCCGTGTGAACGTCGCGATATACTTTCCACTGGCGGTATACTTAACTACGACTTTTTTTTTTTTCGTCCGGACATTTACTGTTTAAAGGGACACTAAACAGAAAGTGACACGTTGACTTGGGTTAGATTGAGAAACTACACTCTGCGAAGTCAAATGTCACAAGTCTCGTTATCGTAAGTTCGTTATTAGCGGAGAAAATCAAGGTTGAAGTGTCACTCTTTTTAAAATTGCGCTCCGAAATCTTCGTGTCTGGTGTGCTAGCTACCGACTTTCAAAATGCATTTTTTTCGTTCTTTCGCGACACTGGCTCGATGAAATTTTCTCATACTTCGTACGCTAGGTATATGGCACCCACAGGTGACAATGTACATTACTTTTACCGACTACGAGCTACGTAGGACCTAGTAGACGCCTTTAAAAAATTGATGACGTCACGGAGTTCTGTGCGGGAATTTCAAGGTGGCGTCTCCAGGCGAGCTTTCTCGCTTTCCAAGCGTGGTATCGTGGTAAGAGCACTGTTTTTGGGATTGTGAAATTGTACTTTACTAGTACGGGGAAAAATAGTCTTGCTGTTTAGTGTCCCTTTGCCACCCACTCTTATATAGCTTCGTTCGTCCTTTGGCGAAAGGAGGGGACGTCTTGAGTGCCAGCAAGCACCGAGTGTCGGGATCGCAAGTGACACAGATCTTTTCTTGTCGCTGTCGACGCACGCTGGCTCGGCAGGCATGGAAGGAAAGCGTTTTTTTTTTTGTTTTCCCGCTTATCTACCGACATTGCATGATTACGGCTGCGCCCCTGTTTCGCGACGCGAGAGACAATGCGCGGTGGCCCGTATACTTCCTTTTTCTCTTGAAATCTGTGACATCGATATTTCACACTCTCCACGCGCCGGACAGAGATTACGTGGTCTCTCTGACCTCATGGGGAACGAATCCGCAGGAGAAATCAGAAGCCGCAGAAGCTGCCCCACTTTATCTCTCGTTTTACCCCTCGCGATGTTCTCTCTCTCTCTCTCTCTCTCTCTCGTTTTATATTGGAAGGAAATGGGTGGCATTTGTTCAGCGCTCTTTCTCGGCCTTGTCTGCCTGCATACATCTTTTGGCGATTATACAATTCCCCGTTGTCAAAGGAGCGCGTGAGTGGGCGGCTACCGAACGTACAGCGTTAATTAAAATTTGTAACCCGCTGCGGTGATCTATAGGAATCGCGCTTCTCGGCTGCTGAGATGCAGGTCGCGGGTTGGAATCACGGCCGTGGCGGCTGCATTGCGGTGTAAGCGAAGCGCTATAGATGTCCGTGGTCTTAATTATGGCGAACGTGGAGGTTGAAATTTCTAGAGCCCCCCACAATGGCGTACTTCGCAAACATATCATATCGTAATCATATGGTTTTGGCACGTAAAACACAACAACAACAACAACAACAACAGCAATAATAATAATAATAATAATAATAATAATAATAATAATAATAATAATAATAATAATAATTTTAGTAACGGAGTGCTGCCGACGTTATTACCCCATATCGAGCGTTTATCATTGATTTATTATTGATATTCCCGTTGTGTGGCGTCTCTTTTTTTAGTTTCCGTTCTCTCACTGTTTTCGTTCTCTCACTGTTTTCGTTTCCCCCCCCCATTTTCTGCACATTTCAAGTTGAGGTAGATCGATAAAAAAAATGAAAATAAATGAAGAATGGACGATGCCTTCGTCCCAGATACAATGTCGGTGCCAAGTACAGGCTCGATTGAATGCGGACGTTGTTCGTTTGCCCGTATAATCTCGTTGCTCTATTGTTTGCGTGGTTCTCACCGACCCGTAAATTCTTTGTCTGTCGAGAGGGAGAGAAACAACCTCTCAGCGGTTGGCGTCAAGTCGAACTGCAGACTGCACAGGTGCCCGTCGTCGTGTTTAATCATCTTCAGCGGCGCCTGCATTGTTGCTCGCCCCAAGAATAAGAAGAAAAGCGTACACACTTTTCCCAATCGAACGTCTTTCTCTTGAGGAGTCCAAGCTCTTTCTCCCCCCCCCCCCTTCTCTATTTCTCTAGTGGTTTCACGACAGACAGCGTCGTTGCCGCCATTCTTTTTTTGCGCCTCCGTTGTTATCGGTATGCCCTATCCCCCCTCTCTCTCTTTGTTCTCTTTTGTACTCGCTCTAGCACAGTGCTCGAGTGGCCCAAATGCTGAGAACAATGGGTGGATGACAGCAGCGAGGTCGCCGCCGCGTAAGGGGGGTGTGGGGAGAGATTCGTTCCGCTCCATTCCGTGGTTGAAGTGCAGATCGACCCTTTAGGATGGCGACGATACCGATAACAAACGGCCTTGACTCTCTCGGAGATTCCTTTTCGATGTGCGATCTTACGTGCTTCCACGTTTTCTGCTGCTGCTGCTCCACCAACCTCCCCACTGCCAGCGCCAAGCCGCTGAAGGAACGGCCGCCTTTTGCTCCCTGTCGATGACCCTCGATTAGTAACGTCTTGCGATCCTTTTGAATGGTGTTCGATAGAGGAAACCAGCGAAATCAAAACGAATACAGCTATGAAACGCAACCAAAGAGGACATGGAATGGTCGTGACTTTGGTCAACAAGGGCTGCTACATTGAACATAGCAAGTGCAGAGAGCGTATCGTTTGTTTTTTTTTATATCCTGCTCGGACATTACTAACGTGACTAGCGGCGCGATGTCTATATGTATTGCTTGTGCAAAATTCTAATAGTCTCATAGAATTGTGCAGCTGCGTGCAATTGCGAATAAGAACACGAAAGTGTTGAGGGAAAAAAAGATTGTTCTGCACATAGGGGAAGAAACTTTTTTTTTTGTTTCGCCGAAGATGATGCGTTGTGAATGAAAAAGAAATATAAATATGTAATACCCGTTTGTGCTCTAAATGGCAAAGGCTTGACATAGTTCGGGGCGAGAGAAAGCGTCGATGCCAGAGTGTGAGAGGGACGGTGATGTCTAGGGAATCGGTTTAGCCGCTGCCATCGTTGTTGGCTGGTCGAAGCTCCGCGCGTTATGCCTCGGCAGTGCGGTACGAGGCTTATTCATTCCCTTAATTCTTAGCGAAAGAAAAAAACGCACGCATGCACCCGGAACACCGAAGACATTGTCGACGCTGGCGTCGATTATAGGGCCGGGGACGGCAGCGGCGGCATGTCGGCGCATTGGGATCACGTCGCACCCCGATCATCGGTCTCCCCGGGCGACCGCGTCCGTGCGAGTCCGTGTCCAGGGGTCCGACGCTGCTTGTATGCGTATGTGTACGGGTTCCCGTCGCAACGGCACGTCCGCCTCTTGCATGACAGTGCGTATATAGCGTGTGGCGGAACTGTGGCGTCGCCATGGGCGCTTCTCCTTCGGCTCGAGATCACCGGTGTCGACCGCGCACAGTGTGCCGCAGTGCTAAGCGCCATCTCTTTCCACTTCCCTCTCCACTCGCGTGGTTTTTCTCTTTTTTTCCTCTCTCTGTTTTCCTCGTTTTATGGGCTTGTCTCTCGCTCACACACTTTTTTTTGTTTCCCGCTTTATCCATAACCGTGTGCTGTTAAAAATGCTGCTCGCGTCTTAGTGACCCCCCCCCCCCTCCCGTATATAGCAACCATTCGACATATATCTCGTACGTGTCGCGTCTGGGTAGGTGCCCTTTGCTGCTTCCACGTCGGTGAGCAGTATCACCTGTACTCAATCGTCGTCTTCCGTCGTTGTGCGGAACGGTGTCTCGGAAGCGGATTGTTCTTTCTTATTGGTTCTGCTCTGGATTGGTTTGCAAGCCTGTGCCACGCATTGCGTACATGTATATCTACGCCGTGCAAGTCTCGCTTTTGATTGATATGTGGGGTTTAACGTCCCAAAACCACACTATGATTATGAGAGACGCCGTAGTGGAGGGCTCCGGAAATTTAGACCACCTGGGGTTCTTTAACGTGCACCCAAATCTGAGCACACGGGCCTACAACATTTCCGCCTCCATCGGAAATGCAGCCGCCGCAGCCGGGATTCGAACCCGCGCCCTGCGGGTCAGCAGCCGAGTACCTTAGCCACTAGACCACCGCGGCGGGGCAAAAGTCTCGCTTTTGAACTGTTACGTACTGGATTTAATTTTCCTTGAGATATTTTAGCGCATATGCGAGACCACTTTGGTATGGTAAAGCATGGCTGCGGGATTGATAATTATGGAAATGACGTTTCTATACTTCGAAAAGCCGACCACTGTCTTTTTCCTTTTCCTGTCCGTATAGCGAAAGCGAAAGGAAATTTGATTTTTCCGCTCCCCCCCTCCCCTCCACATCTTTCCGTCTCGGGTAACTGGTGTTTTCGTAAGATGGAACTACTAAAGGCAACTGCAACCAATTACGCGATGTACGTAACTCTAACCTAGAGATTGATACATAACCGTGGCGTCGCATATATACGGGTAAATAAATTCATGTTTCTGTAGTACAGTCAAACCCTGCACAACCACACTTCTGCGGCACGCTATTGGCCGCGTTCTAACTTAGCTATAGCGCGCTCGCGGTAACCCCATGTTTGGAAAAGCGCCGCCGGTCGGGTGCCTTAGTAACGCCGTGCGCTGTGCAAGAACTCGATTAACCAAATGGCCTAACGGCGTGGCCCGAACAGCGACGCACGTTCCGAGTGAGCGTGGTACACTCACTATACGATTCCCGTTTTCGTGTTGGGAAAATCAGTTTGTTTTGCCGTTGCGATGGGCGGAGCGAAGATTAGGCGAGAAGAAACCGTCCGATATTGTAGGGAACGTTCATGGCTCGGCGCCATTTTTTTTTTTGTCTTCATAGCCAGACACGCGTCGTGTGTACGGTTGTGGGCGAGTGAAGCAGGCACAGGGAACTACGAAGTAGAACGGGTTTCACTAGCGGTACAACTGGTCATCGCTATCTCGCACCGTTATTGATATGGTTGCCAGAGGTTGTTCAGACCTTACAGTGAGTGTGAAAGCCGAAATCAGACCGTGGTTTCCAGCGTGGACGACCAACATGCTCAGCGTAGATACTATTTTCGAAGAAATCGTGCTGACGTTACACGTGCTGGCAGAAACAAAAGTGAAAGAGCGCACTTCAACCAAGTCTAACCTGTTCGTATTTCAATTTTCCCTGACTGTGCTTTGGTTCGGCGTGGGTATAGAGGTTTTGCACAGACCTGCGATGCCTCTTCGCCATCTGCTGTCCCCCCCCCCCCCCCCAATCAGAAGAAAAAAAAAACGGGCATATATATGTGAATCTTTCTCATTTTGTTTTATGGTGTATATTTTGTTTTGATTTTGTACATTTATTTAATGTTCTGCTGCAAGCGTGTTTAATTTATACTTTGGATTTTTGCTTATGTTATTGCCTCAAACACTGTTTTACCACTATTTGCCCCTGACAGAAGGTCCTGACACAGTGTCCGACTTTGGGACCTCCTTTTGTATACTAAACACATGTAACGTTCTTGTATTCGCATCAATAAAAAATCCGAAATCTAAATGAAGTGAAATCGGTGTATGCGAGCTCATTTAGCGGTTCGTGAAAGGTGGCTTCTCCTCAGCATGAAGATTTTTGGGGAGAAGCTGTCTTCGGTAGTTTCTTCTTATTCTACTTAAACTGCCGGGATAGGACGGGGAGATTTTACATTTACAGGAAGTATGATTGTATCATTATGTACGTGTGCGGAGTCTACAACTGTACGCGTCACTTCAAATATGTGTGCTACTTAAATCATGAGACAGAGGGCGCATCGAACAGCGTCGATTCGGGTACCCTATCGTTGACCGTTCAAACTTAACCGGCTGCACGTTAAGCTTGTGTCCAGATGCAGCGGTGGTTACGACGATTTCATGCGTGGTAAGGTTACGAACTCACTAATAAACGTGATCTGTTTCTGCTGGCGTTTTTATTTTGTGTACATCAATGCTGCTTACAGCGATGTTAAATACGCGTGATCACCGTGTCGATTTTATTAGCGGAAGCAATAGAAGCAACGCCGGTGAAGTGTTTTTGGAATGACCACGCACGTAAGCTTATGCGAGCTCGGCAGTGTTTCGGCCTTCAACATGAGTGGACATGAAAGGTCACCCAGCATGCTATCAGGCCATATCATGCATGTCCGGCATGTTATGACCTTGCCCTCTGGAAGGATTCCATTGAGTGGGCATGTACTGTGATTGCGCATGTCCTATTGTTATCTTGCTTGTATCTGCCGTCTTTTAGCTTAAGGCTGGACGGCGTCATTTGTGTCTGCATGATAAAGACGTGTCGGAAGTTATATTGAAAAGATAACAGCTAATATGATCTTCATTGTATGTTCTATATACGGCAAGCCACTTTAAGTGCACTTCTATAGTTACGTTTCACTTTCTGTCCGTATAAAACAACGCTTAAATATTCGCGTCATACGGTAAAGTGAGCGCATGTATACGTGCCTGCTTGCGTGCGTGTTAAAATTCAAAACAATGAAATTACATTTTGTGGACACTTATTGGTACGTTAGTGTAGCTTTTATATAGGACGTAAACCCTGAAACATTGTTCCCGATTTCTGAAGTCGTCGGTGTAGTGGTTTTTACGGGAGGATCACCTGAGTTATAACTTCTAATGATTTTTTTTTTTTGAGATTCATGTTCCGATGGTACTGGACAGATTACGCGCCATATCGTTATCCGGGGAACTGTAGATGTAACATCTGGTCGTCAAGGTTTTGTCGTAGGAAATGAAACGACAGCGCTTCGGGAATCGTCTCTATAAAGAAGAGCGAGGCAAAAAACAAAACGATGCTATTTTCGACGCAAATGTAGCTGATAAAGCTGCAAGCGACACATTCCTTCTGCGGTATTTTTTTGTCCTAGAGAACAATTTTCCCGTGTCGTTCGCCTCATGACAATTTGAGAACATGTCAATCATGTGCCATTATCTGGGAAAAAGAACCCCCCCCCCCTTTCCTCTTTCATCCTTCTTTTTTTTTTTCCTGCTCGGTATGGAGTGCCACACGAGCGAGGCATGAGTGTTCTTCCCCTTTTTGTCCTTGTCGGTCGGTGAACTCGTATTCTGTAAAACTACGGTTCCTGCGCGTGTACAGGTATAGCCGCGAAACATTTTTTTTTCCACTATTGGCTTGAAAGAACACCTGGTTTTGTTTCGACGTCGTCATGGCCGCTTATGTTCTGAGCGTTTCTTGTTTTCCACAGCATATCTCACGGTCATCGTACGGTGCCCCTGAGTTACGTCATATACTGATCATCTACATACTCTGCGATGATTTCGTCGCCAGGAACATTCTTTGTGCTTTATTAGAGCTCACTGTATATGCTCCTCGCCAGAGCGAATATACTGAGGTAGCTGTGTGGAGCACGCAATGTACAGGCACACCGATGTAATAGTTTGTTCTAGAGTCAACTGAGTTTGAGAGGCAAAGTGTGCAATGTCTGCGTATGTGCAATGTACAGTATACGCATGCACCGTACCCCTAACTTTATGACTTGTGTATAACTGTAGTGGACATGAGCCGCAGACACGTGTACTATGCCTTGCCTATCTATGTTTGTTAATGTGAACAATGTCGACATATACGTAATGTGTTGTGCCAATTTTACTCTCCTTTGGGCACCTGATTGCTTTTCACTTTATGACGGCGACCGCGCTGAATTTGGAAAGTAAACTTTATCGCATCAATGGTATACTGTTATTCCTTGTTTCGTGCACCAGCGGGGTGTGTGTGTGTGTGTGTGTGTGTGTGTGTGTGTGTGTGTGTGTGTGTGTGTGTGTGTGTGTGTGTGTGTGTGTGTGTGTGTGTGTGTGTTTTGCAGCGAAAGCTGTATATGGCTAGGAGAAACGAAAAAAAAAAACCGTTCGGACCGTTGTCACAAGTGGTCTCCATTCGCTGTGCGATAAGTTACGTCATTCTCAGCGTCGTACCCAAGTGCGCTCGCCATTGGCTGCGCTGTGAGTGACGTCGTCCATCTAGCCGCTGCCGTGGCGCCGGGGACGCGTGCATCAGTTTCAACCGAGTCCTTCCACGTGGGTAAGCCACGGACAACTCTAGTAAAGAACGCCAACAGCGGAAACGTGGGAGAGCTCGTGGTCGCCGGACCGATGCTGCAGTCCAGGCACAAGAACAGGCCCGGGAGGTCGAGTGCCGGCGGCTACTGTGTACCGATGATGCGGCAGCCTTCTAAGTAGCGCTAAATCAGGCCTCGGAAAGTCTCACGTTTCATCCTGCTGGTTTGTTCTGAATAAATATTTTGATTGATATGTGGGGTTTAACGTCCCAAAACCACCATATGATTGTGAGAGACGCCGTAGTGGAGGGCTCCGGAAATTTTGACCACCTGGGGTTCTTTAACGTGCACCCAAATCTGAGCACACGGGCCTACGACATTTCCGCCTCCATCGGAAATGCAGCCGCCACAGCCGGGATTTGATCCCGCGACCTGCGGGTCAGCAGCCGAGTACCTTAGCCACTAGACCACCGCGGCGGGGCATTTCCGCCTCCATCGGAAATGCAGCCGCCGCAGCCGGGATTCGAGCCCGCGACCTGCGGGCCAGCAGCCGAGTACCTTAGCCACTAGACCACCACGGCGGGGCCTGAATAAGTATTGTTCTGCGTACTCACTCGTGAATTGTTTTCACTGGTGCCAGTTGCCAATGTGTGACTCTGTGATATGATATTTGTCCAAAGGCAATTGTGAAATGCTTCTGTCGAGCGTCGGGTCGAACCCACTGCTAAACACTGGGGCCGCATGTTTCAGCTTTCGCTGGCCAACGATTTGTACGGAGCGCATGGGCGGTGACTTTTTCGCCCACAAAGCCATGGGAGGATTCAAAATAAAGCGTGCATGTATTAGGTGAATCTATACGACACCTAACACCCACCAACCGAGCATATAACCCACCCACCAAGCTTATCGTAAACATGCGCGGCGCATCTAAATGACGTCGACCAATGCGCCATCTTGTTTTACGAATCCGCATAGTGAAATCATCTTCGCTCTATATATCTCGATCGCATCTGCCGTAGCGCAGTTTAACATGCTGACCGCACTACAAAATGGCGCACTTTGTTGTCACGTGAATTCCTGTTATCAACTTGCGTGGACTGTGCCAACTTCGCTTGGTGTTTTTTTTTTCGCGAAGGCTAAGCAGCGTGATTAAGCGCAATGCATCCTGCAGTTCCTGCCGCATGAAGGCCGCTGGATACGCTCTGTATATGCGTGGTCGGAATGCAAACTAAAGATAGTGGAGGGCAGAACAGGGCGTCTGTCGCGATGTCCCCGATCGCTGTGGGCGATAAGCGCTCGCGCCATGATCGTCATTGTTCGTGCTAACAAGCTTTATCTACGAGTAATTGAGCCAATCGCCGGCATGGCTCGCGTATATGCCCGCTTACATGGAGCAGGGCTCGACTCGAAAACTCGCATAAATAACGCAGTAATGGCCGTTAGATGCCCCTTCGTCGCTGTGTTTCACCGCGAGTTCGCTATGCTTTGCATGGCCGTTTGTTTCCACTCTCAGGCCGAGAAGTGGTGGTCGCTCGCTGGTCGGTTGTATAGCGTCCGCGCGCAAGAACTCGGACTTGTTGAGCAGGCACTCGTTCTGCGCTTTGTGCGTTGACTGTCTTATAGATTGAGGAGACGTTGGAGACCGCTGTATAGGCCGCCGAGCGCCATTCATCGCGCACGCACGCACATTTGGTTGGTCAGCATTAATGAAAGGAACGAAAGGTTAGGTTTTCGTATGTTGTCTGTTAAGGGTACTTAAAGAAGTCTAGCGTGCAGCCAATCAACAGGCGCTTGGTTGATCAACTGTATTTCGACATTCTACCAAGTTGTACATTAGCTGCGTACGGACAGATTTTTTTTTATTCTCCTTTGCTATGTTGAACCGTTTTGTGAGCGACAGTGTATAACTTATTCCACGGAGTCTTATTATTATAAAGTTTCATTGAGTCTTACTAGAAGTACTGACCTGCATGACAACCTTGTGCTGGTGAGACGTACGTCTTTTTTTATTTATATGATACTTAAGGAGATGTTGGCGCACAAGTAAGGCGCCGTTCATTGCTCGTATTTGCATCACACATTTGGCAGCGCCTCTTCGGTCATCTGTGATTCCGGAGTACGGTGGCCGTAAAGTGGGAACCACATGTAACCAACAATCTCGTTTCCTCTGTATTGTTGTTCACAGTCGCGTGTACGCAATGTCTGTCGCAAATACGAGACCTTTTCCTCTCATGCCAGGGAGGTTAGAAGTGAAGCACTTCCGCAAAGCCTCGGGAAAAATGCCCTTATTACGGCTTCGAACGCTGGAAACTCAGTCTCATATTGTCTCGTTTGAACGGTTGGCCTCCTTTGTGAGTGGGACGTTGGTGTCAGCGACGGTCAGATAACGTTTACTGTGAGAAATATGAGTTCGTTTAAACAATCAGCCACTGCGGCTGTGTATACTGGGTATGTCGCTGCTTGCCGGTCGCCTGTCTGCCGCAGGCCATGTACACACATCGTTGCTGTACTTAGTTTTTTTTTTTTCATTCGCCCGCTCTCTCGTTTCTTCTCCCCCCTCCCAACGCGTCACTGTCACGTGCTACAGACAAAATGCCACGCCGCGGTTCTCTTGGTCTAAGCTCTCTATTTCTCGAAATCGGCATTCACCGTGACATTGACGGTGATTCCCTACTTGTCCACACTAGGCGTAATCAACTTGCGACCGACATCAGCCAGGTTCTTTTCCTCGTTTTTTTTTTTTGACCCTGCCTCATAAGCGAGCGCTGTGCTTGACTTCGCATATCCGGCCGGCACGGAGCACTTCATTTGGCGCCACATGTCGCGCCTTTGTCTCTCACCGAGGGGCCCCGCATGTGCGGCGGCCCAGCCATTGTCTTCCAGGCTATGCACCTAGATAACGAGGCAGGCAGGCCGGCCTGGGCACCGTGAATTCAACGCCGTCTGGAGAGCCCCGTTCGAGTGGTGGGGCAGTGAAAAGAGAGTTCGCTTTGCACTGCTGTTTCAGCTGTAACGAATGCAATCGACGTCTACTTCCATGTGCATTCCCTCCCCCGCTTCTTCCTTCTTCGCGTGGATGTCCTTCCTCGCAGTTACTTGCACACCAGGGGCCACGGTCGCCCAGCTTACAGCGGGGTCGCGTATTCAGATCTCGATGACCGAGTTCTCTTCACGTTACGGCGCCAACTAGTAGCTTTAGCGCTACGGCGCGTCTATGCGTTGTGTTGTATCCCGACGCAAAATTTAAGTGGTGTTGCCAGCTTGCCCCGAGAGAGTCCGCGTTCACGGCCAAGAAAATGCCATGAGGGCCGAGTTTTAAAGCTCAAGGCTCGACCACACGTATGCGTCGCAGCGTGTCAGCGCGAGCTTTCTTCACGCGCCATCGTGCCCCCACCCTGTAGAGATGCGAAACTGCGTGCCCTCGCTCTTTATAGGGAGAGGGTGGGCGTCGCGTCATAAAAAAAAAAAAAGACCTCGCATTGACACACTACGATTCGTTCGTGTGGTCAGGCCTTAAGCAACCAGTAACGAGGATTCTGTATAGAAAAAAAAAAAATGTATTTAGTCGCGATGGGTGTATTGAGTTTAGTGGAGCACGGCTGAACAACGCATTTAGGGGGCATCAGAACACAACGAGAAAGAAAGAAAGGAAGGGCGTATGCTTATTGGTTCCCGCAATATCCCGTCAGGTAGAGGAGGCCGCTAAAAGTACCGTGCGCTGTGCTAACTTTGAATGAGGCGAGCATCTCGTGGGGGAGCAGCTCTGAATTGCGCGGCACGCAAGACGATCGTGTTTGTGAGGCTGTATAAATGACGGCCCGGACAATCGGGAGAGGGTTACTGGAAATGTCTCTAACGATGAGCGCGTTTTCCGGCAAAAATCGAACAACAGAATTGCGAGTCATTGATGTTGGTCGCTCGAGAGATTGGCAATATGTTTGGAATGCTGTGGTGGAAATCATTCCTGGCCTAGTGCGTGTTAGTCGAGAGCAGTGGCCCAGCTATAGCGGACCGCCGTCGAGAAATTAGCCTGCCAAAAGGATCGAGTGAAGTTAGGAGCGGAGCGGTGAGAGAGGGGGGGGGGGGTATACTTTAAACACTATACGTCACCTAACGTTGTCATTTAAAAGGATGCCTTTGGTTTAAAAGGATGCCTTTCACTGAAGGGGGTTTCGCGTCGGAATTCGAGAAAGGCATCGACACTGATCTCCTGAATGACCGAAATGAGGACGCTGATTCTGAAATAGTCTTTTTCTTTCACGGTCAAGTTTTAACCCACGGTGACCGCTTAGGGTGTCTCACTAAACAAGTGCTTGAGGCGAATCACTGGGTAGCTTACTATCATACTGCCAATAATAATGTAAAAAGAGGCTAGTGATGTTCAGGTCGTGGGCTGCATGTAACCCGCGAACTGCGTGTTAGAGACCCCTGGCCTGGTGTGTTAGCCTTTTAGTTTGTTGCGCTTCTCCCCGCAGTCTTCGCTGAGCACGTGTGTTTTTACTTTCGCGTGACAATTTTTTCTTTCACGTTTAGAATTTCGCGCGAAGTGCATGCGCAATGTCGGTTGTTACTAGGATCCTTTCATACGGAGGTGCACGTCCTTGTTTACCTATTCGCCGCAACATTGCATGCATGTTATTACTGTGACAACGAGTCTCCTTTGAAACGCAGGCGGGGCTGTCTGTGAGTCGCGCAGTGAAATTACCAGCGTCGCGTGCATGCCGTGCCCTCTGTTTCGTTTACTTTGTGTTCTGTCGCTAGCGATCACGTAAGGACGAGGTACACAGCTCGCGTTTCTCCCCGCGAAGTCCCGTCGTCTGACCTCTCCAAGTTTACACACACTGTTGTTGGCCAGCTGTTGCGGAAAGACTTCGCTCACGCCCCGAACCGCCCCGAGTTTCGCGCACAGGCAGCGCCCGTCCAGATTAGATGGGCGTGCTTTCCTTCGTGAGATTCGCGGGACATGCCGTGGAATTGACGTTGGACACTGCAGATAGAGATAGACTATGGGCCCTCTGACCATCGGCTTTCCTTGCGAGCTGCATTTAGAATTTCGAGAGACTGCTCCGATGAGGGAGAAGTTCGAGTTTACAAACCCGGCTCGTTAGCCTAATAACGGCAAGGATCGGTGTTTAATTAAACATTATTCATTGCTCGGACACGGTACATTAATCGACGTAGATGCGTTTCACAGTTATCGTTGGGGCCCCGGTATCTTCCACTTGAAAAGTCAGAAGGATATAATTCTATGTTGCGGCATAGTCATCGTCATCGTGCTTTTATTTTTCTCACCAACGCATTTAGTCGATTTCTTATGGTACAGTAATGCCGCAAATGGTTTCGCTGCCAAAATTTATCACTTGTTCAAAGTCTTTTTGACTTTGGATAATTGATAACTTTTGTGGATAATTCAAAATGCCCACCTATAGTCGACAGCACGACGTATCTGATTCCTGTGCTTTGAGATAGCCGTAAAATCGTCGCTACGCCTAGATTTTTTGTGCCGAGGTCACGTGCTGATATGCGCCGATATTCGAGGATAGCATTGACTCACGCGGCAGTGACGCGACGCGTAGCGTGCTCTCGATTGAGAACGCTCATTAACGGGCATTATTGTCTGTTGTCCGGGATTATTGAGTCTTTCACGGCTTGGGCGGAAGCTATAGGGCGCGATCATGGGATTCGTCATCGCATCGGCGCGTGAAAACCGTTGGGAACTTTGCTCCGACATGAGCCGCTGCCAGCGATGTACGGCGAAACGAGGAAGGGGGGGAGGGGTGGGCAGCAGCGGGCCAGCAGCAGCCTATCGGCTTCATTGGCGCGCTTTGCCACCTATTGTCTTTGCCCACGGCCAATCGACGCGTCGGTGATAAGCGTTTCGAAAGATGCCTAAAGCTGCGGCCCCGACGGCCGAGGCCGCTCACTCCCGCTGGCTTTGTGTGGCTGTGACACGTGCCGCGAGAGCTGTTCCATCTGGAATACGCCCGCCTCCATCATCGTGGATCTTGCAGCGGACCCCGCGACGGCTTCGCCGGGGCTCGCTTCCCTTTGGGTTTGGTATCGCTCAGCCTCGCTTGCATCTGTTGCCGGGCCCGTATTCGCGTGAACGTGCTGTGTACGCTAGCTTTGTCTTTAACACTAGGGAGTTTTAGAATAGCGCACCACGAGCCCTTGCGGTGCGGACGCTGCCACTGCGCATGCGTCGTACGTGAGCTGCCGTTCGCGTTTGCGGCCTGCCCGCAGAAAAACCGAAATGGCGTGCGGCGATCGCCGCCCCCGAAGCCCGCGAAGTGCTAGTGTCGAGGCTATGTGTAGTTTCCGTGCATCTTAGTTTGCGGGGCAGCTAGAATCTCTAGGTTGTACCACGGAAACTCCCTACTGAGTTTTCGTGGTACCCGAACGCAAAGCGTTGTGAATACGGGCCCTGGTTCCTATGGTATGGTTATTAAGCTATCTACTGAATCACTCGTGAGTGTGAACTAAGTGTATATGCGTCTTCGTGGAGCGCTTAATTGTACGTGCCTTCGTTTGAGCGTTGATATAGCAGTGCATTCGCATTTGAAGTTTCTTAATGTTCTTAATGTTAATTTAGTGGCGTGCAACAGTGATCCTCTCGGAGGCTTGTTCTTTGAATGCGCGGCCGGTCCCCAATGCCCCCCCCCCCCCCCCCCCGGCCACCGCTCATTATTCGTGAGCAACCATTACGCTCTTATTGTGTTTCGCATGTCGCACTCTACTTTGAGGTTTGTTAATGCTTTCAGGCTCTTTCGCGCAAGATGGCGGAAGGAGGTTCAGTTACTATTGCCTCTGCCTGTAGGCCTACAATGTTTCTTTCGCTGCGTTCTCAGAATAGGAACTATACGGGGCGACGTATAAGTGCTTGAAATCCGGGTTAGTCAGAAAGGGCAATGTAGGAAGCGAGCGTGGATCGAGTGAAGCGTGCTCTACAGGGTACGCTGACTGCAACACCTATACTTCTCGGAATCGCGCAGTGATTCGTTTCGTATATATATATTTTCTGTCGCACCCTATAACGGAACACGCTCGTCTCGTGCCGTCGAGGCCGCGTTATCTGGCCCGCCGCAATTCTGCCATCTCGGTAGGTGTGCCCCCATGCCAGCCTTCTCGCTTTCCCCCCCCTTTTTTGTTTCTTTTTCTTTTTTTTGTATGTGACACCAGGTATTGTCACACTGCCGATACGAGCCTGTCCTTGCGTATCACGTGCTGGAAGCACTTGTGAGGATAGATGTGCATGAGACACATCTCTTCTCGGGCACTTTGAGTGGCGTGCGACTATAGCTGGTCGTGTTAGAGAAGAAGGTTTCGACGAGCCTAATCCGTCTGAGTAGCAGCGTATAAGAACGCAAGAAAACACGTCCGTGTGAGACGCACGTGTGCACGAGCGACCTATAAGTAGCTCCCCTTTTCACGCAAGCGTTCCGATCTTCACCCCGTTTTTTTTAATGAAAGACATTTATATTCCGTGCAGTGTAACAGAGCCCATGATCGTGTGGTATCCTATCAGTAGTAAGTCCAAGTCATGTTTATTCCATATTTCAGCTCCGTTACGTGGTTAGAATGGTACGGAAGCAGGTCCCGAAGTTTCAGAGAAACTGACAGGGGACCTCCTGTGGCGACACAGGTGGTTAAATTATGAAAAAAAAATATTACAGCAAAAGATGCGAATTTGTGAGCAATGACTAACGAGGCTAATTAGTTATAACAATACAATCAATTCATAATGTGATGGTAATACTGCTGGAAAAAATAGACAAGAAAAGGTTCAAAAGTAGGGATTAAGACGGGAACAAAGCAAGAATAATGAACTATACATGACAAATGCAACCAGTTTTATTATCACTGGTGTAAGTATTCTGTGCTATAATTGCTATATGTAAAAGAGAGCAGGGCGCTGTGCTTACACCTTCTGCGACTCTCCCACCGAGTCAATGTCGGGTTAAGGGTAATCAGAGGCGGATGGAAATGGAGCTGCTTCGATTGTTTCTTCTTCTAGTTGTTTTAGCTGGTGCAGTGGCACGTCACCAGCCAACTAGTTTTGAGGCCTCCGTGATATCATTGTCTTGGTGGACTTGCTATCGTATTCGATGCACACTTTTATACAACCGTAGCCTAGATCTCTCTGCATACAGGCTCTCTTAATTTTCGTTCTTTTTCCAGCTTGCTGCTCACGCATTGAGTAAGCATAATGAAAGCTACGTCGATTTTAAACACGCGTTTTCTTTCCCTTTTTTTTCGGGGGGAGGGGAAATCTACTTACAACATTTATTTTTCGGTTTGTATTACGTGTGGCGAAAAAAAAAACCTAATTTGGGGTGAGGGGAGCTCGGGCCCGGTGTGCTACCCCTTGGCTATAGGCCACTGCCTGTCTCGGCCAGCTGTGGCTGTAGTCCACGCTGTTCGATGCAACCCCGGCGGAGGTGCACGATATGTCGGCCGCGATAAGCGACGCGTCCATTCGGCGTCATCCCGCCAAAGGGGGGCCGTTCCCCGCGCGTTCCCACGTTGGGCGAGCTGGCCACGCGGCCGCTGTCTTACCAAAGTCTGCCGCCTCCGCAGCCGCCAATCTCCCGACGCTTGTTTTCCGTCGGCCCCGGAAGCGATTCCCGGCGTCCGTGAAGCGCATGTTGTCGTGTTTGTGTGCGGGCATGTGCCTTGGACTGCCCTGGTCAAAGGAAGCAGTGCTGATAATGCGAACCAGGGATGGGAGGAGGAGCACCGCCCCCATTGTCCCATTGCCGGGCGTTGCTAGGCGGGCGGGCACAGTACGAGCTCACGCACGCACGCTTGTTCGTTCGGGCATGCAGCGGTGCCTTTAAATGAATGAACGAGTGAACCGAGTGTCTGTGGAGGTGGTGGGAAGGGTTAATAGATGAACCAAGCTCGTGGTGGTCGGTATTTAGGCATTTTTTTCTTCCTTGTATTTGGTGTTTGTTTTACACGTGTAAACTGTTCCTAAACTTTGCGCCCAGCCTAATTTCTTTCGCCACGTCATTGTGCGTGCCCTTTGCTGTCGGTGATAAATGTTGCTTTCGCCGTGACAAAGTCTAAGCTACATTAACACCTTGACTTTCGGTCGCATCATGCTCTGTCGTTGCCTTTCGATGTTCTGTAGAGTTTTTAAGCAGCACTTAAAGCCACGTCACTGAAAGCACGGCAGAGCTTAATGGCACGCCTAGAACTTTCTCTGTTTGTTTTTCTGTTTATTTCTTTAAATTTTGTTATTGAAGTTGTTCGCATGGAGGACGTAAGTCGGCTCTACATACTTCTTACGCTTGTGGCTTTGCTTGCTATGATTTTGCGCTTTCGTGAAGCCTTTTCGAAGTATACACTGTCGAGGTGGATACCATACCGAACGGAGGAATGCAGTCAACCAGAGGCTCCGCATTTCTACGTAGTACGTAATGCTCGAAACATTTCCCTCGCCTCTCCGCGCCGCTTTCGTAATCTGTGTGTAAAACTTCTCGTATTGTGTACACCACTATGCTTCCTATTTTGTTGTTACGCTCGTTCAATTCCCACCAGTGCTACCACAGTGTAATGCGAGGGCCCCAGTGCCAAAGTAAATAATAATGCACGCCGTGCTCATCATCTGGCGTGATTAACATTTTTTAGTAATAATTCATAATATTCCTGGCATCCTCCATCACTTGGACACGCGCACAATAAAAATAAAAATTCATCCCGTGCGCCTTTCCCCCCCCCCCCCCGTTTTCTCTCTCCCTCTCTCTCGTTCTTTCTCGCTTTGTGATAAGCGCTTGAAAACTACAGCGTGTACTTCTTCAAACTCGGGCTTGATTTCGTCCGCCTACCGTTTTTGTTACAAGACGGACCTGACTTCTAAGAGAGAGCGAGGTAGAAAAAAAAAGCATAAAATAAGTCCGCAGCTATAGCGACCTACGGGCCCGCTATAGAGAGGGAGAGAGAGTACCAGTTGTCCTTTCTTTTCTCATTGTCAGTGATTTTGCTTACCAACGTTTCCGAGTGGTGATCGTCATAAAGAAACGACTAAAATGCAGTTTCTTTATTTTCATTTAAAAACTCATTAAAAGAGTACCTGTTAAATAGTTGATCTATCATCTTGTTTGTGTTGTTTTATGCTGTATTATTTGTTTTTTGATTCCATGCCTTTTTGTTTTCATTCTGCTTTATATATTTTTGCTTCTACGATTCTAACAGCTGCTTGTGCTTTTATTATTTGTAATGATCACCGAGGGTCCCGTTGCAGTCTTGTACTTTGGGAGCCTCTTCTGTATATTTTATTCCCTAAAACATCCTTTATGACATGATAATAAACTGATTGATTGATTGATTGATTGACTTCGCGCAGGTGACAAGTTCCGGCTGGTGATCGCGACCACTTTGCGCGAGGACGGCTACCCGGACGACGGCGAGTACAACCCGGCCGACACGGGCCCTTCCCGCGCGGACAGCTTCGAGTGCGTCATGTACGGCAAGATCTACCGCATCGAAGGGGACGACATCACGGGCGAGACCACGAGGCTGTGAGTACGTTTCAGGTGGAAGGTGTTGCCCTATACGGAGAGAGCCTCGGTATAACGTTGGAAGTGTAGTCGGCCTCTGCACTGTGAGGTGATAGCGGCGCGAACTTAGAGGGGACAAGAGTGGCGATGTGGGCTTGTTGGTGAAACATTTGAAAGAAATTTGTGTAGCGCTAGGCGAAAAAACGAACACAGGAAAGAATAGACTGAGAAGACAGAGCGCTATTTCTTTCAAATTATAGGGGACACTGAAGAGAAAAAACGACATTTCTCGTATTAGTAAATCAGTGTGTCACAATGCCAAAAAAAACAAAAAAAAATTACGCTTGCTGACCACGCTATAGTCTTGTGGTTATAGTAATGGACTGCTGATCCGAAGGTCGTGGGATCGAATCCCCGTGGTGGCGGCAGTATTGCGATGGAGGCGAAACGCCGGTGTACTTCGATTCAGGCGCTAAAAACTTCCGCAGTGCTCCACTACGTCGTCTCTCGTAATCGTATACCTTGATTTTGGCTGCTGAAACGTCCAGCAATTGAGATTACCGCGCCCGCGGCTAGAAGTCTTCTTAGTAAACGAGAAAGCGCCCTGAAAGAGAAAATGTGGCTGTCGACGCCACCTTGAAGATACCGCACCACACTCGACGGGACGTCATAGACTTTGACGACGTCTGGCCGTGCCGACGTAGTGCCTAATCGGTAAAAATGAAATACGCTGTCTTCTGACGGTGTGCCGTAGAGTTAACATGCGAAGGTCGAGAAAATTTTGTCGAGCTACAAAATGCGAAAAGTACACATTGAAATCCGTGAAGTCGGGAACCGAAATCTAAGAAAAAACAATGAAACTCTTGATTTTGGTTTCTCTCCTCTCTGCGTGATTTAAAAATGACGGCACAAAAAGTATTTGAATAGAATTTATTCGTACTAGCCGATTCATTGACCGACTTTTATATGCCGAGCAAAATTTGTCGCTTCTCTCTCGGTATATTCGTTTAAGTTCGCTCTACTATCACCTCACTATGTGAAACTCTTCGGGAAGAAAATCACAGCTGGCTTTTCCGCAAGGCATGCTCATCTGAATTATGGCGGCCACGCTTTGTTAATGCGACGATTACTGATAATCTGCAGTGCGTCATTGTAAATTTGGTGCACACGTTTGCGCCATATATATGCCGGAACTAAAGCGCCAACATTAATTTTGCCTATTTACTGATTGTCAGTCTTCCGGATAAGAACTGAGAACGGTGTTTCTGGGAAACGAAGAATGCTTTACTAATCTGGGGAGACGAAGTAATAATAATAATAATAATAGTAATAAATGTGGCGGCCATTCGTTAAAGCTATCCCACCAGTTTCACCTAACGCTTTGTGATGACGCTTGCTCACGTGTACTTAATTTACACGCCAAGCACACTGCGTTTTTGAGAACCTGTGTAGGCTCTGCCTATAGTAGAAGTCAGCCATTCTTTCCTCATAGTAAAGTTACCTACTGAAAGGAGAACATGTGCATTGCTGCAATACACTTTCAGTTCCCTCTAAATCATAAGAAGGTCCCCCCCCCCCCCCCCCGCCTTTCTCTCTCTGTGGAATACCGCCGTCGAAGAATACCAATACCTAGTGTCTCTTATTCCGCAAAACGCAAAAGTAGCCCACTCGCTGCGCAGTAACAGCTTTAAATGGTATTTGTCGCCGTAGCGTTTCCTGGCCATTTGTGTGCTGCGGCAAAGCCGTCGTGGCTGTTTTAGATATGCTCTCTTGCTCAGGGACGTCAAACTAAGTCGACGTGAGGCTGCCACTTTCATCGACCAGCCTCTTCAGAAAAACCTAAGTGTCCTGCTGACTTCATATACGTTTTCGATTCTCGTTTGTATGGATAGCGCAGTAGTTCATTATATATTCTTTAAACAACTGGCCACCGTGACCGTGGTGTTGTTAGTGCAATTCAGTCAAAATCACGAGTCAGTCTAAATTCGTCGCTTGAATTGCCATTTAGCTCATCTTTCGGTACGAATCCACCCTAAGGTGAGAATGTTGGTGGAAAAAGAAGCCAGTTGAACGTCGGATATACCGCTCAATATTTCCGCGCTTTTGTTAGACTTATTTGAGACGTACTTGAAACAGTAATATTTCAAGAAATAGTATGTCAGCTAAAGTGTCTCTTATTATTCCGCAAAACGCCAAAAAATTATAGATTCCTATTAGTCGGTATAAATTCACATTAGCAGGTGCGAATTCATATTGGAAGGTACGAATGTAATATATTTGGCAGGTGGTGGGGAAAGGAAAATTGGGAGCTACGGCAAGTTCAGGGCCTTCTCGTTACTGGTTGGCCCTGTGGCTGAGAGGAAAATAGCTTGTCTTAGGAAAATAACACAGAAGGTGGCATGGCGACGCCTTTGCGAGGGACTTTCTACATTCACCATTAAACGTTGCTTTCAAACAAAACAAATCAAAGGCAAACACACGACCTGATAACAAACGTAGCGCACAAGAGGAGCATCGATGGGGTAGCTTCGGTTGTACGGGACGCCTAGTTGGCCCTGCCCGGCAGTGTACCACCCTGGGTTCCCACTTGCGTATGACTTGTGTGAACACAGCTGGTGGTATATCAGTCGGTCTGGGTAAGTCGCACGTCTCTCCACAAGCTATGCCCCCAACGAACGTGAGTGTGTTTTCTTTTCTTTTCGTTGCTCTTTCCTTTCAGAGAAAACGACACGTGAAGTTATCGATCAACGACCAGGACTAGGTGTAAGTGGTCTCTTTAATGGACAGCCATTGCTATACTACTACTAAAAGACGAAGTACACGTTTGCGCTTGTGGATGTCTTGTTAAGAGTAAAGCGTTCTGTTTCTTTCCTTTTTTTTTACGCTTATTCCCGTCTGGACACGGGTCGTCCTTGTATACGTGTTGTACTTTTTTTTTTAGTCTCTCCTGAGCTGACGTCTCGTCTCACACCCGCTTGTGCCACTGCGCTGTCGTTTTGTCTATCACGTTTGTTGAAAGTGTACCGTTCGTGACTGCGTTTCTGTTTTTGCCTGCATTAGCCGGCACACTTTTTTACACGCAAACTGCTATGCGCTACCAGTGACGTCCCCTTGAAGTTGGGCTTCCTCTACTCCTTCGGGTCTTAGCGGGAAGGATACACTCTGGCTGTCACTGTCACTTGCCGTGATGTCAAGTTTGACTTGGCAGAGAGGTCGTTTGCGCCCTCGCTCGTTTGTCGTTACCTGACCTCGTCATGGGGGTAAGAGAAGCGGAAGCGGGGGGGGGGGGAGGAAGAGAAAATGGTGCACGATTTGGGTGTGAATGGATCGTGTCCGAACTCGCGCCCCCCTTGTATAACTCTCCGGAAAGGTTGTTACGCTCGTGTATGCCTGCAAGTGCCGAGGAGATAGAATTTCGGGAGTCGGCAACACGTCACGGGCGCGGGGTTTTGGTTCCACATATTTGCTATCGCCGCCGTTTGGAGGCACGAAACTCGTGGTCGCGACGCGGGGATTCCTAGTGGTGATCGCGTGATGCCTTCGGCGCGTGATATTGACTTGTAAAACGCATTTCCGGCGCCTTTTTCTCTCCTTCGCTCGCGTTTTTTTTTTTTTTGAGGGTGAACCAGGGCCCCGGAACGTCGACTGCATGTGAGCTGAGGCCGGCCGCTGGCGCACGTTGTGGCGGGGGGAGGGGGCCATCGATTCACCGCTGGACATATATGTAGCGGTTTCGTGGCATCGCTGGTCCCCTTGGCGACCAGCTCACTTTTTTGACCCTCGTTCGCGCGGATCTACACGCGTGCCGCTTTGGCGTCGTGCTGCGCCCCTGGGCAGTAGTAGCGCTGCCCTCGTTAACGCCCATTACTCTAATGCAGCCTGCAGTGATTATTTACCCCGCCGCCCCGTACCGCGCGCGCGGTCAATACGGTTGGAGGAGGCGCTGAGCCCTCAACCCTTGGGCTCCGATGTAGGCGTTTGCGGAGGTCGCGTTTGCTGACACTTTTTGTGAAGCGCCATCGGCTTGGGGTGAATTGAAACAAGGGTTTTGGTGCGCGACTGTTACTCGTTCTTTTTTTTTTCTTTTTCGGGACAGGTGTGTCCGCGTAGACAGGGCAATGAGCTTGAATACTCGCAAGAGTGCGCTTAAGATTTCGAAAGTGAATTGGAGCTGGGGTATCGTAAACTGCTCGTATTTTTCCGAGAGTCCTCCGCCCACACGAAAGTATCGCTCTTGCAGTTGTTTCTGTATCAGCACGCCGTTTCTTTTCGTAGTAAAGTTTATACGCGGGTTTGAGTGACGCCCAGCGTCGGGGAA
Source organism: Rhipicephalus microplus (assembly GCF_043290135.1). Classification (NCBI taxonomy): domain Eukaryota; kingdom Metazoa; phylum Arthropoda; class Arachnida; order Ixodida; family Ixodidae; genus Rhipicephalus; species Rhipicephalus microplus. Next base: position 76,821,652 of record NC_134703.1, read on the forward strand.
ATGCGAGCAGCATCGTGGAGTTCTGTGTATAATCGCGCGTGCACTATGCACGATGTGGCAACTTTCTAAGCCCACTGGCGTAACCTTAGCTGCCCACTAACGGAACCCCAGGTGGTCGAAATTTCCGGAGCCCTCTACTACGGCGTCTCTCATGATCATATGAAGGTTTTGGGGCGTCAAAGCCCACATATCAATAAAGCTGCCCACTAACGCAGCGACAACTGTAATCTCGCCAAGAACTGTTTGTCATTTCTTTCATCCTGTTTGGCTCGGTAAAGCTTCTCCGCGACTCCATCTCGAGAAACATCCCATTCTCAGTGCTAGAAGCGAAATCTTTGGAACGGGGTGGTTTGCGTTTGTGGTCGTAGGTGTTTTGTTAGTGTTTTTTTAGTGGAACGTTTTACTGGAGAGTGCTTGCAGTGTCCGTTATTTCTGGTGCAGGCCGGCGATGATCTATACAGAAACAAAAGGGGGAAGGGAGAGTTCGCTTACGAAAAGAATGAGAGAAAGAGTCGTCTTAGCGAAGAGGGAGGGAGGGGGGTAACAGGGGCAGGCTAGAAGCGAGCGAGCTGTGCACCGCCGTTCGTCTCGTTGTCAGTCGAGAGTTTGTTTATGCCTGTGCGCTGCGCCTTCGTTGTTCGCCGTCGTCGGTCGCCGCCCGTGTCCCCTTGTGCTCCGCGTTTCTCCATGTGACCCGGGCGCATCCGGAGAGACCGGGCGTTTGGCGTGACTGCACGACGCGGTCCTGCGCTTGGCATCTCTTTCCGTTTCCCTCGCTCTCCGCGCGGGAAATGCCGCGCGTGGCTTTCGCGCAGCTGTAAAACGCGCTGGTGGCCCGCGGAGGGCTCCTCCGAAATAGATGCGCTCCTCCGAAGTTGTTGCGGTACTGCCGTCCCGGCAGTGGCATGCGGCCCGGCCCGTAGCCAGCGCAGCGCGACTAGGGGGGGAAGGGCTCGCTCGAAAATGCCGTGCTTCTCTGCGCGCGGTTTTTGGTGCCTGTTCGGCTGCACCGCACAGCGCCGCCGGAAGTTCGACGGGAAAAGGCGCACGCATCGCTACGGGGTATAAGCATTAGAGATGAAGCGCGCCGGGAAGTGAAAAGAAAAAGAATGAAGAATAAAAGGGGTGGTGGTGGAGGGGGGGCGTCTCCTTTCACCCTTTTGCCGTGCTTCGCTCAATGTATTTTGATGGTTCCATTTTGTCTAGCGCCGGGTTTCATTCGTCGTCGTTTTGTCTTCTTTTCCCGTAAGCACAGGCTTTCAGTTCTGCCGTGGTGAACGAGATTTATGGCTCGCGCTGTTCACGTTTGTCTCTCCTGTTTGTGCCGCCACGCGTTTTGACTTTTAAAAAACAAAAACTCCGGGCGCGTAGTCGTGGTGTCTGGAGTGCCACTTCTCGTTAGTCTTTCTGCTTTTGTTGCCTGTTTTGTTTCGAGTCTACCCTCGTCGTTTCTTAACGTCGTCAGTTGCCCGTTACGCTAACGTTTCATTCCGGCCATCTTTACATTTGTTTTCTTCCTGTTTTTCCACACCCATTATTTTTCACCCTCCTGGCAACTCTTTGGCTGCAGCTACGCTTCTTCCGTCGCCATGTGCCATTTTCATGACTTTGTATATATATTTTTATAGTATACGTATATCGACCGACTGTCGTCTCTTGTCGCGGCTGCAGAATTATTTTATTATTTTTTTCTGTACTGTCCGTCCGTGGTGTGCACGTCCTGCTGGCCACCACCAGCACTATACTACTAGCTTGACCGCTGTGTAGTCGCAGCCCTGTGCCGCCAGCAGCAGCAGCACCAGCAAAAGTGCGCGGGCCGTGCTGCGGCGGACCTCTCGACCGGAACCACCCCTGCGCGGGGCGTGGGCCCCTGCCGTGCATGCCAAGTGAGCGAGGAGAGAAACAGCACTGCAGCCCGGCCAACGTGAGCCGCGGCTCAGAAAAAAAAAAGAGCGGGTGAGGATAGGGGGCACAACCGCACGTACGACGTACCGGCCGGCCGGTCCGTGAAAATCTGTCTTATGCCGAGCTTTTGTTTCTCTCTCTCTTGCTTTTGCTCATGCTGGCTTCTAGATTGCTGCCATTTCCCTCGCCGTGTCCGAACTCCATTTGTCCGGAATTTTCGCTCCTTTCCTTCTTTCACTCGTGCGCCTAATTCTTGTACTCGCCCCCTTTCTTTCGGTTTCGTTCCCTCCCCGCTGCTCTAGGCGACAGCAGTGCGCTACTTTGTGCCTGCCTGCGTCATTGTTTTTGCTCGACGAAAACCGCTGGGGTGAGAAAGAGAAGGTGGTGCTGGTGGCTTGCGAGTGGGCAAAGGAGAGTCGCCAGTTTTTTCGGAAGTGGAAGGGGTTTGCGAGGGGAGGAACCCGGGTCCCGCTCGCGCTTTGCGGCTTTCCTCTCCTCTTTCTCGAGCACTCCGGTGGCGGTGAAGTAGTGCGGAGGAGGAAGAGCGGGGCAGGGGAACGTAACGCGACCCGGCGCGCTGGTCGGCCGCTTTGTGTCGCGCTCGGGCCGTTCTCGACGGCCGACAGACGTCGTGCCCGTGCGTGCATCTGCGAAGGTGGCGGCACGCGCTTTTTAAAGCTAGCGACGCTGTCCGTCTCATCCTCGTCTCGTCCCGGTCGGGAGGATGCACTGCTACTTCGTCCGGCGCTGTCGTCTCCTGCGAAAACGGCGCCGCGAGGCGATCTCTCGTCGTGTCTTCCTGAGCCAGCTTCTTCTGGGTCGGTCGTGTGGCCAACGTGTGTGTGTGTGTGTGTGCCCCGCAGTTGTGTGTCCGTGCGACCGTCTGTGCGCCTCTTCGTGCCGTGTTGTGCGAGAGTCCTACCTCCGCGTCGTGCGACTTAGACGGCATCGCTTCGGTGGCCGCCTCGGCTTAAATGTCTCGTGCCGACGCTGCTTACTGCACTTGCAAGCGCCCCGTGGCCTCCTGTTGTCCCGTTACGTCTGATGCCTGCTTTTCTATTTTTGTTTTTGTTCGTGAATGTATTGCATGTTTCTGCTTCCTCTCTTGAGCCGTAGCGTGTCATTGGACCATGCGGCCTGTAGTATTCGCACTGAGCGTGCATGTATGGCAGGCAGCCTAGAATAGAATTGTTTCCATGGAATATCATCCAAGAGGATTTCGATGCCCCACAGCTGGTTCCGCTACTCTTGCTTACTAGCGTATTCAGCATGTAACGTACTTCTAGCTCACTGCTTGCAGCCTTGCGCGACTGCTTTAAGTTTATGCGCAGCATCCCTGTTAGGCATTGCCAATCGAAGAATGCAGTTTCGTCAATGTTGCGACGCGTTTAAAGTCAAACGTACTCTGAACTATACTTTTAAGGGGCTTTGAGCGACGCGGGAGCACTTCATTGTAACTTCAGTTGCTGACAGTCTTCCTTGCAGCTGCACACAGCCAACCGCCACCTCGAGCACGCGCAATTCTTAAGTCGCTACCGCCATTAAAGCACGCGTTGTACCAGAACAAGAGCCGTTTCCTTTGCAATGACGATTGTATGAAGAAGCTTTGAAGGTGTGTTGATGCTAAGTCAATTCATTTCACCGTTCCTATCGCCCATGTTGCCAGTAGGTGTTCAAGTGCTACTCATACGCGCGCCTTTGTAGGAATTCACTGGTGCGCTGTCTTAATTTCATTTCAATCAGGCCAATAATTGTATACGATGGTAAAACCCCGTGGCTTAGTCGTCCACTACGCCCTATTTAGGCTTCTGCGTGTGTACTGCGGCGAGGAGTAATCAGGCCCCACTATTGTGCTGTGTCAAGCTATGAACGTTGAAGAAGGGTCGTTACGTATTGTATTGGGAGGGAACATCGTCATATGATCGCTTCGGTTAAGAGAGGTAAGTGTTTTTGGTCTGGAGGTGAAATAAGCGGAGGCGTATGTGTACTCTTGACATTCTAATGTGCGGAATTAAGGCCGTGTGCGTGCCAGCATGACGATATTTCAGCTCGGGAATGCCGGAAGAAGACTTGAAGCCGAAGACGTGTGACTGCGTTCACAACTTGGCATGGCTTGGCCCCTAAGGTGCGCACGCTTCTTCTTGCCTGCAATGCACCTTTTTTTTTTTTTTAATGTTACCCCGTGCTTCACTACCAGCAGCTCTGTAGGCGGTGGCCTCCGCCCTCTCGTTTCCGAGCTCGCTGAGCGTGCGGCGATGGTTGGGCGTGGAAGTGTTGTGTATTCGGCGGCCGAGGCACGCAAAGAGACTCTCACTGTGCTCCGAAACGGCGCTTGGATGACTTTATGTGCGCCCAAGCGACAAGCGGGGACGGACATTGAAAGTGTCTTTGCGCACGGATGGCTTCGTTCCAGTGCTGCATTTACAGGGTGACGTAGCGATGGCTGTAAATGCATTATCTGGAATGGAAGGCGTCCGCGCCCGTTCGCCTGTCGGGGTCTTCTCTCCTCCGCCCCCCCTCGTTCCCCGTCTACGTGCGACCGTCTTCGAGCGTGTCATCTGCGGTGTCCAAGACGTCGTCTTCTGCGGGTGTGAGTCTTGCTGTGCAGTCCGCGCGCAAGATGGAGAGCATCGGGCCTCGTGCAGTGGCAGTGTCGTGTGTGCGCGGATTTTGTTTTTTCTCTGCCCATCTCTCTCTTTCTTTTTGCTTTTTTTTGTAGGCAGTACCACACTGCCTCTTTCTTGATTGCCGTTCCAGCCGGGAACTAGCCTTTGAGAAATAAAGCTGCTCCTTGTGTGGTTGGGAAACCGTCGTTATTTTTTTCTTGTGGTACAACGTTGTATCCGCATCACTTCGTGGTCTTGTGGCTGCATTGATTCCCAGCCTTCAATAGGGGCTCCTTATTAGCTCGCTTAAGGGATTCTTGGGACACTTGACAGCGACGTGACAGGTACACTGTCGTGTGCTGGCTATGGCGGGTGATTTAGATCGGTCACGAACCTTGGATACCACTCAGAGTCTTAGATACGGCGAAATGTGCACTGTCCACAAAATGTATGGTGATTGATTGAACGCGGTGTCTTTACACCTCTAAGCTTTCGACAGCTTGCGAAGCCTTTTTGGTTTATGCAGTGATATGTATAGACTCGCAAATTAATGTTCCATTTGTAGAGCGAAGTCTTGCTCAAAGTTGGTTGACTGAGGCATTGCTCTTAGGAGGTTGGGCTAAAGATAGTTCGGTAAATTATCAGTTATTTCCGTATCGCTGGCAGATGTGCAGGGACAGAGAGGATTACGTGAACGTCACTGCAGGAAGTATACACTGCGACATGGTGGAGCGTATATAGTGTTCCCGATTTATATGCAATCTGATGGAATGGACGGATTTGAACGAAAAAGCAAGCTTGCACATTTACCCTGCAGCCTGCCATGACAAGCATAGGATTCTACCATGACAAGCGTTGATTCTCGCGCAGGACAATTCTGCGTAGAAAACAGCCGCCAGATGTAATACTACTTAACGTCCTTGACGAGGCTGGACTATTCGTATTCTGCAGGTAAGTGTAGCCGAAAGTAACGGTCACTCTGTTCGCCAGCGTAAGCTGCAGTGATTAGGACTCGATACGACGACGTCGCGAAGCTATATGGAACGGAAGCTCGTATAGCGTTTCCGTTGGATTATCCAGAGACATTTTTTTCCCGTCAGAGGAAAGTCGTCCACACACGCGAAAGCCTTCGGAAGGCCGGCGTACAGGGCAACCCATCATGCTGCCGGGGTTACAGCTTCTCGTATTGTAGTGAAATTCATTTACCCCCACGAAGTCCAATGTGAAACTCGGAAATTGAGTTTTCAGTAGACACGGTGCTGTTGCAGTTTTGCCGCCTATACTGCACGAACCGCCAGAGAATTGGAAAATGGTGGAATTCCAACGAAGTACCCCGTTTCAGAAATCGCCAAGAGAAGTTCATCCGTGGTCACTAGCATCTGCATTCGAAAAAAAGAAATATTTGTGCACGCATGAAAATCCAAACTTCTCATGAACATCTGAATTGTGCAAAAAAATCATTAGGAAGTTGTAAAGGCCTGGTTACGAGCAACGAAAAATTCGCCATGTCTGGCGCCATTCAATAGCTGCGCCTGGCCTTCCTGAATTTTTCGATCTGTCTGATGGCGGTGATTTGTAGCAAGTGGTATATCCGACGCCCTTTGCCACGTTCAGAACAGCCTTTACATGCAACAGCGTCAGGTTTGGCGTACTGACAGCCTGGTCATTAGCACTGCTATTTTTTGCTATACGGTGTACGCCACTTCGCTAGCTATAACCACGCCAGCGTTTAAAAAAAAGAAAGACAGTGGTAGTGATAACGCCGCTGTCAACTCGAAAATTTTCGCCTACAGCAATTTAGATTAGATACTGCACTGCCGACGCAGTGTTCGTGCGGTTGGCCCCTCTTCCGCCTGATGGCTCCACTAAACAGGTCGTTCACGCCTACGCCACTGGTAATCCTAAAGTCTGCAAACACTAAGACATTTGCGTACCTACTGGATTTGCTAACGGGTCCGCAGATCCAAATTTGCGGATACCTATCTTACCAGAGACGTGTATGGTGCCAACAAACACTGGCATAGCGACATCTTTTGTTGGATAGCCGAACCGGTGAGTAGAGAAAATATAAGACCGTAGAAACGTTTCGTAATGTATTGAATTTGTTGTGAATTGCTAGAAAAGGAGTATAGTGAATATTTGGTCATTTAAAGAGTTCACTTCTGCTGCTACAGTAACTAGAATAAATAAGGAAAAAAATGAGCTAAGGTTCGAGAAACGATCACAAGGTGTCGCTTCTAACTTAATTGCAGCTTTTCGCGGGTTTAGAACTCGGCAATATGTAAATAACAAGGTTGTGGAACAATGTAAAGACCCTTTATGAATTGTGACCCTCAATCGGGAATTTTCGTCGAACCTGTACATGCTCCTCATAGTAGGCAAATGCCTGGGAACCGCATTTGCTATGGGAACTCGAACTTTCCGTGGAACCAGACTCCATGCAGTATGCCAGGGGCGCAAATGCGGCCATTCAAATTCCAAAAAAAGGCATTGAAGAACCATTTGGGAATACAGCCCCAGCGCTTTTGAACAGCAAGAGCAGCATGCGCAACGTGGGTAAACTGTTAAACGCGCTCGCACATAGGCTGGTTCAACAACCTCTTTGGGACGTAAGTTAATCTGGAACATCCTCCACAGCTGTGATATAACGTGCCACCTGTTGCATTGGTACGCGAAACCCCGTTTCATTGTTTAATGGTGGCACTAAGAAGGGAAAAGATCATCACCGGGGACGTGGATGCGAATAGCAGGAAAACGTAGTCTTGTTTTGAGGCTTGGACTCGTTAAGTGGTCGCGGCTGCCTCAGCAGGACATCGGCGCGTATAGAAAGCTCGAAGGTCATTGTGAAATGGGATGCCATGAAGGCTTTGGCGTATCAAGGAATGCTTACGACAGTAAGTGTTGCGATACGCTAAAGTATCCGCGATTTAAAAAAAAAAAAGAGGGGGGGAGGCACTTGGGCGTCATGCAGAGTACGTGGTTCTTTGGTATGTATATTGGTACAATCATAAAAAAAGAAAAAAAAGAAAAAAAAATCGTGCGTCATCAAGTTTTATGGCGGTGCCAATTTGACGTCGAAATGCCTCAGCAGTAAGTACTTAGGTCACGTGATGTCTATGGACATCCAATAATAACTTTAAAAATTAAGTTGTTCTCAATTTATTCATTCATTTGTTTATTGAAAGATATCTTGAAGGGCCTCTTGGCATTCAGTCAAGGACGTTGCCATTGAATTGTAAGTGAACTTGTAAGGAACAGTTACAGTGCGATTGAATAACTAACAAGAAAAATACAGCTCAACAAAATTAACACAGTGGTGCCTCAGTGAAATTCAGCATCACATACAAGGAAGATCAGCAATGAATCCGTTAGAACGCATTGTTCTCGAGGAGCTATTTTTGCCCCCTCTACACTCCGAGAAGAGGAAGAGGGTTATAGAGATTGCTCCCTTATACGAGTAGCTGTTCCGCTACGTCCATTCTTCTCTTCTGGAGGTAACTACAAAGGGATGAACCGTCGCAGTTCATCCGACAAGTGATGCTGTCCTCCCATAAGGCTGGAATGCTCCCTTTTGTGGAATTATAGCGAATGGTGCAGTTATGCTTCCGAAAACCTTTTAACGTCTCTACGGCTTCATATTTGAGTGCTTATCTTCTCCACGTCGGGTTGGCGCACCGCGCGTTCGCGCGATGGGCTATCCCGACGCGCTGTTCTCGGAGGCAGCCTTGCAGCTGCTGTGCCAGTTGTCACGCGTTCGTAGAGGGCAGGGGGCGAGCTGTAAGCCGGGCGGAGTCTATAGACGCGCCACGACGTCGCTACTAGTGGCTTAGTGTGTCGACGGCGCCTACCGCTGTTTACACGCACGGAATAGGTCTATACACCGTCAGTTGGTCGTTGCTTCCTTCTCCGTTATGTTTCGAGCAGAGGAGGCTCGGCTGGCCTTTGCCAGGGGGACGAACGAGTGCACCGGTTGTACCGCGATACAACCGGTGCACTCGATATGTGGGCGACTATGCACGCGGTCGACACGCGCCTGCTTCTGTTCGCCATCCGATCCCTGCCCGGCGGCTGGAAAATGTCTCGCCCGGAGGCGGTATATAGCGACGCGAAAACCGACACTCGGTATACCGAGGACAGTTCCTGTGCGGGCGAGCGGCGGTAACTCGATGATCTAGCCGTGCAAGAGAGGCGTGCAGTGACGCGCGTGCCTGGGACTCTCGCCGGCTGCTTTCTGTCTCGTCAACCGACCTGGGGATGCCGCGCCGAGCGTCCGCACTCTTGATGACTAGAGCCTGCGGCACTTGTACGGCGTGCGAATATTTATTCTTGCCGACTAAGTCATCCGCCACGGCGATCTAGTGGTTACGCTGCTCAACTGCTTACTCCCGATGGTCGGGGGTTCGAGTCCCTGTCGCATTTCGATGGAGACGAGGTGCTCGAAACCCGTATATACTTTGATTTAGTTGTGCGTTAAAGAGCACGAAGTGGTTAAAATTTTCGGAACCCTCCGCTATATGCAGTCTCTCATAATCTCATATCGCAGCTTCGGGCTATAAAACGCCAGCAATTCATACTACTGGCGAAAATGAAGGCGTCCATCTAAAGGAAGGAAAGCGAGAATAGGACATTATGGCTACCGTTATACACCGTGTTCAAGCGAAAGGAATTTACAGGGTTTTTCTTCGGAAAACGTACGAGTTATGCAATAACGGAAACGCACAAGAAGAAGGTACTAACATTATGTACCGGCATAGGCTCAACATCTTGGATTGGTAGTATGACAACTCGCCTTGCTACAGGGTTTATTGAATCATTCATTTGTCCAGCACACAAGCTCTGAAAAAGTGACTTGGCTAGGCGGAACACGGTTGGACGAGGTTTGCGGTGTACTATTACTTCAACATAGATCCACTATGTATGTGACGTACTATTTCGTTTCTTGTGTCGGCGCCGGTTTTGTACAACGCCTTTGTTATTCTGCTCTGCAGCACAAGTCTTGCTTTTGCTCTGTTTACGTTTTTTTTTTTGCGGGCATTACTGCGATACGGAGGTTGTATACATAGAACAAGGCCTGCTGACATTGCCATAGATGGTCCTGTGTATGTCAGCGGCGTGTTAGTTTTGAAATGACTCAGTCGTCGACGTCACGTCACGTGGTTTCTGAATTTGCCACCAGCGAAAGGTAAAGGCCCGACCACACGTATCCGTCGTAGCGCGTCAGCGCGTGGCATTCTACTCGGCTTCGCGCCCCCCCCTCTCTCTCTCTTTTGAGAGAGGGCACGTGGGTACGCGAAGCTACGCGCTGCGTACAGAGAGGGCGCGGCGCCGCGTCAGAAAACCACGTGCCGACGCGCTACGACGGGTACGTGTGGTCGGGCCTTCAGCTCAACTATCGAAACGTCGGCCGGCCTGAATAGCGCACGTTGCGTTTCCATCCGTCGGCCCCCACCTCTGTCTTTGGCACACGGGAGCACATCCCCAACGGCAACATTGTTGCAAGCGTCGGAATGTCAGTAGATCGTGAAACGCTCGAAGTAACGGCTCTTTTCTCGGCAACGCTCTTCTCGCTTCTAAAAGTCCCTCGCATCGTCTCCGCTGCGCCCTCTCCCGTTCGCGCGTTTTAGCCGCGCTTTGAAAAGAAGCCTGGGTCGAGTAGGCTAGACCGCGTCGGTTTGTCGCGCGCTCGTCGTGCGAGCGCGGTGGTGACGGGGCGCCGCGTCGACTCCCCGTCGGTTTGTCCGACATTCCGGGAGGCAAGTCGCTTTTCTCTCTCGTCCCACTTGGCCGACGATCATCGGTTATTTCTGACGAACGCCGCTTCCGCTGCTCCCGCCGATGACAGCGTGCGCTGTCTCGCGTTGTCGAGGGCCGCTGTCGTCCTCCGCCTAGCTAGAGGAAGAAGCGCAGCCTTTTAACTGGTCTTTCATCGAGTCAGTGTGGCAACAGCGCAGTGGCAACAGTCGCCCTCACCCTTGTACCCCTCCCGCCTCTGACTTGTTTACCCTTAAGGGCTGCGCGAAGGGATCGAAACGCGATAGTTGACATTCTAAGGAAAAGAAAGAAAGATGCCCTATGAATATTTTCTGTGCGTTGTTCTGACTTGCCACGTACATGACTTCTCCGTAAAGGGACGCTTCAGCTCTTTTTTTATGGGTCCCACGACACTCCGTGAAGGGCGTAACGACGTCCAAGGAGAATTAACGCCTCATTTTTGAGCCGACTCACATGCTTGACAAACAGGGACTTGCAGAAGCAATGTTAAAGAATTTTTTAGGGGCGAAGCCCCTTATGGCGTGGCTTGGGCGTCCCTCGTATGTAACCACCAGTGGCACATACCCGAAATAGGTATAACACTTGACCTCCAAGGTGGTGCCAGTGAGAGATTTCTTCTGTGCGTTGTTTAACAATAAAAAATAGTGCTCAATGTACATGCCAATGACTGCTAATGGGGAATGAGAGACATGAGCATTCGGCTTTTAGTCAACGCGCACGCTGCGATCCCCATTAGCAGCCATTGGCATGTACATCGAGCACTATCGGACAAGAAAGGGATGCTACATTATACTCGCTGGGTGTAACCTCCTTAGCTTTAGAAAGGTTTAGCGAGCGTTGAGCCGCAGTGCCATGAATACAATGAACTTGTATATACCATGAATGAACTCAAGGTGGTTAAAAATGAGAAGTAGATACGAAGCGCAAGCCGTAAGAAAGTAAAAGCCGAATTCTCCTGTCTCTCATTTCTCATTAGCAGCCATTGGCATGTAAATTCAGCCCTACCTGACAGGGAAAGGTTGCTACGTTATACTCGCTGGGCGTAACCTCCTTGGTTTTCGAAAGGTTTAGCGAGCGTTTGGTCGCAGTGCCATGAATACAGTGAACTAGAATATACCATGAACTCGAGGTGGTTAAAGGTGGGAAGTGGACCCAAAGCGCAGGCCGTAAGAAAGTGTGCGTGTGCCACCTCTCGTTTAGTCCTTGGAATGTCCGCTGGATGGCGGTGCTTCTATATGGGGAATATATGATGAAAAGATGCGAGATGGTGGTACTTGGAGTGCTGAATAGGTGGACGAACGGACACACAAACAGATGCATGGATGGACGCATGAACGGACGCAGGGGCGGATGCATGAAAGAACGCAGGGACGGGCGCACAAACAGACGCATGGACGGTCACACAGACGGACGCATGGACGGACGAATGCTTCGCCCCACTCTCCATCATTCACTCCGTGGATATGCTGCCATTTTTTTTTTCAGGGTGTAGGGCTTAGTAACGCCCGCATCCTCGTTTCCACCGTCTTCAGTTCATATCATATAGGCGCACAATTTAGACTAGAACGCTTACGTACGAGCCGATATTACCGTTAGCGGCGAGATTCGTAGTCCCTCGATGTTATCGCGGGCAATTGCTCATAGCAGTCGTTATACTAAACGCGTTGTGCTTAGCAGATCTCGTGGTCCCCGTGGCACAATGAAACAGCATCTGCACTCTGTAGTGTCGGCACTCGGCGTAACTGGACATGACGAACACACTCAACCCATGCCACACTCGAAGTGCTTTATTCCGGTGGCACTCACGTATATATAGTCACAGCAGGCGCCAGCTCTTCATGACAATTGAAGACAACGGAAGTCATCTAGCGTCGACCTTCTAAACTACACACAGACGTCGAAAAAAAAAAGCGTACGATGACATTCCTTTTCTTGTTTGGTCAGTTTTTTGCGCATGGTTTTGCACCATCGGTATGCTCTCCTCCATAACTCTGGGCATTTCGTTTCCGTTGCGCCCTATGCTATGGTAGTGTTACATACCATCAGCGCTTGCTTAAGCTGTCTTAATTGCCCCGCCGTGGTGGTCTAGTGGCTATAAGGTACTCGGTTGCTGACCCGCAGGTCGCGGGATCGAATCCCGGCTGCGATGGCTGCATTTCTGATGGAGGCGAAAATGTTGTAGGCCCGTGTGCTCACAATTGGGTGCACGTTAAAGAACCCCAGGTTGTAGAAATTTCCGGAGCCCTCCACTACGGCGTCTCTCATAATCATGTGGTGGTTTTGGGACGTTAAACCCCACATATCAATCAAGCTGCCTTAATTTGCGACGACGTTCTACTGCTACGCTGTCCAAAGTTTCACCGCTTTTTGTGTGTGCGTGTGTGTTTTCGGCTCAACTTCCCTTGAACCGGCTCCTTTTGCAAGTGCACTTCATGCGTGCACGAGTAGGCAAGAAGGAGGAAATGGGGAGGGGTCCAAAACTACTAAATAATGTTTATACTTTTTGAACAAGTTCATTTAATAGCTTTCACCGACCGCGGTCTGTGCTCTATATCAGAGGCCGCGCTGCATATCGGTACTCTCATTATAGTCCCCTTGGAGCATTGCCTTCGTCGTGGTCGCAGTGCTCTCGTCACCGAGACTCACTTCAGTAACTCTGTGCATGGATTAAGTGCCACGCGATCGTCCGCCCGCATTGTCCTTCTTCTCGAGGACGTTGCCTGTGTCCCAACATGGCGAACGCACGCGTACCCCGAAGAAAGGGAGTAAAGGTTGAAGGCCTGGACTGTTTCGCCGGAAGGGAGCTGTCCCCTTGCGAGCTGGGAGGAAAGATTGCGGGCCGAGGAGTATAGTGCGAAGCTTTTGACTTTCTATCTACCCGCACTACTTTCGCAAAGCGATGCAACGCCTTTCGCGTTTTTGTTTTCGTGAATTGCACGCCGCCGGCCCTCTTAGACGTATTGTTCGTCAGTGTCCTCTCCTGTGCCACCAGAGGGTTCTGGCCTCGGGCCAGCTAAGCCTGAGTGCGCGCGCGTACATAAGCAGTAGCTAGCTAGACGACTCGATTTGCCCCAGCCTTGCTGTTTCACTGCTGCTATTTGCGTTCGCTTTTTGTTTTCTCTCTCTCTCTCTCTCTCTCTCTCTCTTTCGTTTTCACGAAACGACCGCCTCTTGTGAAGTCCATGGTCGCATTCTTTGTTGCTATATCTTGGGCCAGTGTGAGTGGAGCCCGCTCCGTTTCGCAAATGGGTAGGCGCTCTTTACCCTCTTTAAAGAATGCGGTTCTTGTTAAATCGAGAGGAGGAGAGGAGTGTCGACGTCAGCGCTAAAGGGCTCCTCGTCCGCTTTAACGACTTCGTGCGTGCTTGCGCGCTGCAGTGTTGGCATAAACATGCCCGGCATGTTGGCACGCTCAGGGTCGCAATCACAAAGGAAATAATCTAAAAATGAAACAAGAAGATGACGCCCAGTCGGGATGACAGAACGTGAAAGTCCTGCGGCAGCGTAACTAAGGATGATACCGAGAGCGCCTCTTTTAATAGTGACCTAGCAAAAACGCTGTATGTAAAAACAGAGCGAGTGAGTGTGGAGCGATCGGTCTAATCCGAAGAACAGGGCGGCGTAGTCTTCGTACGGCCCCGCACTCTGAACGTGAACGCAAAGTCGACCTTAATAAACTTACGCTATCGTCAAGTGCCAACGGCAACGAAATTTCACTCTGATTTGAATTGGTGGTGACGTGTTCGATCCTGGCCGCGGCGATGGTCGAGTTTTGATGTGAAATGCAAGAGGCGTGTGTACTGTGCAATGTCAGTGCATGCTTAAAAAGAAAGACGAAAAAAAAAGAAAAAAAGTTAACATAGTTTAAGTAATCCGGAGTACTTACTTGCTCACAGTATACTGCGCGAACACCCATATGGGAGTTCTTGTGTGGCTTGCTTGTGAGACCTCTTGTGATTGTGTCTGCTTTGCGTTTGCCGTGAAGTAAAGATAGGAAAATATTTCGAGGACGCTCGCGCAATTTTTCAAGACCTTAGATTCCTTATCAAGCGCGAAAAGTGAATGTCGGTGTTATCAGCAGAAATGCTGGAATGAAAATGAAACAAAGCAAGTAAGTGAGAGCTAATAAGAACTGAGAACCATTAAGAAGTCATTTAAGGTAATTAAAAGTAACTTACAGCAAATAAACGGTGACTGAGAGTAATTTAGACTACTCAAGTGATTCCCCTTCTCGGACATGCAGAATCCTTACACGCGCCGCCAGAGTGCATACGACTTACTGTGGTCTTTTTTATGCTATTCCACTTTTTTTTTTCAACTTGTATAGGCGACCCGTTTGGTATGCTTTTCCTTGAGGTGGCAACTGGCTCGCGCCGTATCATTTCTTTGCAGAATACATGCGAGAGCCATCGCTGCGGTGCACAGCGAAGCGAAAACAGCGTCAGGAATGTCGCGTAGATGAAGGGAAGGTGGTGGTAGTGGTTAGAAGAGGAGAAGGGCGCCTAAGTTCTGCAGCCCGGTCGGGAACACGGCGCAGTGCCGAAGGAAGGGAGGCGTGTAGCAGTAAACACGTTGCATCACGAGTGTCTCTGGCCGGCCATGCTGCCGCTGCGCCCGAACGGCTACCTCTTGTCCGCAGGAGGAGCGTGCACGTGACTGGACGGGCCTTGGGCCGGTTGTGGTTAGACTTGTGTTTTCCATTGTTTGCACGTTCGCTGGAAGTCTTGAGGAGTGATGGATAGGGAGAAATGCTTGCGATTTCCCGTTGCATACGCAGCACGTGCTTGTCTGATGTTCGAAAAAGAAAAAAACGTTATTGCGTTGTATGCGTTATAATTCGTATATATGATTATGAAGCTGTAGCGGTGGTACTCAGGGTTAACTTTGAACACTCGAGGTTAGCAACTTGAACTTGTTGACATGACATCGATAAGCGTTTAGCGCACGTCCTGACGTGGGAACAGATGTAGTTTGCCCACATTTGTGTAGTTTGTACAGGTGTCTGGATGTTGCTCGTCATTGCGTGAAGCTTCACTGAGGTTAGCGACAAGATACTCCGAAGTGTATAAGTTACGCTAGAATTTTCGTATTTCGTTCCCGTGTAAAAGGCGCTTGTCTTGGCATGCGTCTATAAACTGTCACCTCGAGCTCAGCAGCAGAACGCCGCTGCCACTGAGGAGCACAACGACTAATTTGTTGAAATTGATATCGAACTGCGTTTATTTGATGAACGTTTCCGGTTGATGTCCGTGGAACGAACATACTGCGAGCGGTAGATGCGAGTGGTCTGGTCGCTCTCTTCGTGGGTGGCTTCTCATGGCTAGTGAAATAAAGCATGAAAACGTGAGAGAGAAAGTGTGCGTGATCCCGATTCCGAATGGCCGTCGACGTTCGCGTAGCTTATGTCATGATTTGGCTTACGTCATGGCACACGGTGCTCGGATTGAGTCCGTGCAGTTGGGCGCCCCCCTTCTTGCATGTCGCCATCAGCTGCACGCTTTTGTCGAAGAATGAAGACCTTTTTTTTTTGCTTTTGCTAAGCAACTGCTTCATATGAATGCTATGACATTATTCATAATAACCGAGCAGTGGGAATAAAAAAAAAGACCAAAATAACTATATTTACGTTATAGTGCTATTTACACCGTTTATGCGGATCCGTTGCGCGTATACTGTCACCTTCACCTCGAAATTGTCTCGCGTTGCTGAAAGCTGTCCATTGAAACATCAGTAAAGATGTGTCGCTCTCTCTCTCTCTCTCTCTGTCGCATTCGGCAGGTACTGAATTCGAAGGACGCTGCATACGTGACTGGTACGGCACGTAAGTATATTGAGATCTGCGAGTAACCTCTGCAGCCGATGTTTTAAGCGCTTTCAGGTTTCGAAGAGTACGATCTGGCACTTTCAGTGTTCTGACTGCGGAGGAGTATTGCCCTCGTTTTGCAAACGATGTCGGCATTTGCTCCACCCGGTCGCTTCATGTACAATTTATTTGGTTTTACGTGTCACCACGACGATATGATTATTCAGCTATGCCTCAGCGGGGGGTACTATGAATTAACTTCGACAACGCGGAGCTCTTTAACCTTCATCTGAGTATAAGTATAGTTGAAATCAAGAAAAAAATGGACATTGGCCGGCTGCGTAACGCGTAGGCAGGATAACTACTGGTCATTAAGGGAAACTGGCAGGATTGCAAACGCGTGAGAGGAAGACAGAAAATCAGGTGGGCTCATCAGATCAAGAAGTTTGCAGATATAGTGCCGGCAGAATGCACGGGACCAGGTTTATTGGATGGGAGAGGCTTTTCCCCTTCAATGGGCGTAGTCAGGCTGATGATAATGACGAGTAGTACATAGCTATTTTTGCTTGTTGCGCCCATGTACTCGCGGCCGTCGTAGTCGTCGAGAGTTGAACCCAGGGCCCTCAGGCTAAGCAGCGCAACTCCTCACCTGCCTAGCCACCGGGATTGATGCGGTTTAATAATTCATGTTAAGCGTAGGCAGTGGTTTCAGTTTGTTTTGGTTATAGCTATGCGACATTATATTGGCGAACACGAATACGGTCGAGCAGAAAGACACCGACAGCACCAGCTGAGCACGCTGGTGATCTTGGTGTCTCTGTACTCGCTGTTGTTCCCTAGTGTTGTGCTACGTAGCTGTAACCAAAAACAGTTGGCCCCGTTGCCTACGCTCAGCAAGAATTATACCGCACAACGTCATAATTTTTATCCCCTTTAGTCCCCAATTGTGATCCATTGTCGACGAATGTATCACATTGACGTTGGTAATTCCGGGGTACTCAATATTACATTCCAATAAATAAAATGACGCATGTTGTTGTTTGGTGTGAGTTTCAGTCAATTAGCGTGTACTTAAATATTTCATTGTTCTATGGTCAGCCATGCTGCGTTTTCATATGAAAAGAACGAAACAATAGGCCCCAAATCTGCGCTCAATTATTTTTTGGTTGTATTCATTTCGAGAAAGTAAAGTGATTCTTTTGACGTTCTGAAATGCGGCACAGGGAGCGACCCGTCGAACGTCGTAGTGCCTCCACCAAGGGAACTCGTTACAGTCATGCGCTGTATACTGTGGTTAAGTCAGACTTATGTTGACTATGCAGAAGGTTAAAGTTGATCCGATGAGCAATGCATATAGCTCTCCTTTGACCACAAGTTGACACAACTAGCATAAACAAGTTGGGTACTCAAACATAGCCACCGCCGCTGTAGTTGTCATAGTTTTGTCACAATGACGATCTTAATCGGAGGCTAGTAATATTTGTTTAAACCTATGACAATATAAATCGCACGGGGGAAAGATAAATCGAAAGCCTTTAGAGGCCCATCACTAACAGACAAAAAGAAAAGAAAAGGAAAAGAACGAAGACAATAAAACTCTGGCTGGCTCTCCTGATTCAGCGCCGGTGATGAAACCTGTTGCTTCATCCCTCTCAGATCGGGAAGGGGGCTTTTCCCCCGTTGCTATCGCTAAGCTCCCAAGCTTCCTCATTCGAATGAGTCATCGGGAGCGCCCGTTGAATCACTTTCCCCTTTTTTGCCCTCCTCTTGTCATCCTCGCCGATGCGCTCCTCGAAGAAAGGAGCGGCACCGGCGAAGTCTGATGCAACGTGGGCCGATGTTGGGACCCCCGGATATGAAAGGCTCGACTAAGAAAAGATTCGCTGCTAGAAAGAGAAAGAAAGTCACGTGAGCAGCTACACT
Source organism: Rhipicephalus microplus (assembly GCF_043290135.1). Taxonomy (NCBI): domain Eukaryota; kingdom Metazoa; phylum Arthropoda; class Arachnida; order Ixodida; family Ixodidae; genus Rhipicephalus; species Rhipicephalus microplus. The sequence goes on from NC_134703.1 coordinate 76,839,661, forward strand.
CATGCTCACGTCGGCGCGTCCCCGAGCATATGTACAGTATAGTTAAGGAACTTTAGACAAATGAGAACAAAGTATACTCGATGTGTAATTAAGTTGCGTTCGGTGGCAGGGACCACGTGGTGCGTGCCAGTTCAGAGCTTCAGAAGCTATTTTGAATGCTTATACAATGAGTAGCTGCCCGAGAACTGCGTGGGAGGTTGTCGCCAAGGGCTGTAATGTTGAGCTCAACATTAGGAATGTTTTTGCGTTAATGTTAAGCCCGCAATCTCCTTTGCTCGAAAAACGGCAATATATTTTTACCCGGACTCATTGAATCAAATGAAAATACCTTCAAGAATACGATAGTTCTATGTCGTTTATAACGTTCTTGGTACAATATTTGCAAATTAGTTGACGGGTGACCCGGTGTCTGACGTTCCTTTTCTTAGGATCCATTGACTTGAAACGCCCATCATGATTTAATCTTGCTTCTTAAATTTCTTAAAGAAATATAGTGGTAAAATCACATTGTTAAACCTCGCTGTACAATTTCATTGCATGTAAGACTATTGGCTGGGCTAATTTACTGCCACATCGGCATTTCGTGGTAAAAGAAGCTACGGACTACCACGCAAGTGAAAGAGAATTGTGCTATGCCGTAAAGTCTCGCATAGCTTCACGTCAGACGCGTGGGCGCTGTGGCGAAGTATCCTTGCCGGTGCAGAACTAATTTTCCGCTGTTGGGGATATCTTGAAGTTTACGGGCTTACCGAGGCGGTTTATCAGTGAGCGGATATTCATACTACGTTGTTGTTGCTCAAGTAACAATACTCTCGTTCTTATTCATGCTAAATTGTAAGTATACCTAAATAAAAAATGTGAAAGGCGCCGAGTTCACAGTTGTTGGGTGTTCGCAGGGTATGGTGTCGCTGTCAATCCTCTTTCACACTCAGCATATCTTCGGATGAGACTGTATGTGTCGGGTTCCTTTGTAGTTACGTCTTGTTTCGATTGTAGCGTCTGCCTCCGCGCAGCGTCTCCGGATGTTTGTCCGCGACTAGGGGCCTCTTTAGTTCGACCTTCGTCCTCCATTGTGACGCGTGCGTCATTAAAGGACGAAGCCGTTCAAGACACACTTTTTCCAGTAGCTGTGTTTTCTGCTTGCGTGACGAGGCATGCTCTCTCAGCGTGACTCACCGACACAATAGCCGCAGTGCAGACCCCGCGCTAGCACAAGACGAAAGGGTGCGGGCGGTTTAACGTTCTGCCCTCTTCACTGCGGTCGCTGCGACCCTGAAAACACTGGGCGCCCGAGCCAACCTTTACGCATTCCATCTCATTCCGTCCCTCGCCTCTGCCTCCTCAATATATTCCTTCGCCCGCGCGCAAGAACCTTTATGCGCGCAGAGCCCGTGGCGCCTCCTCGTGTCGTTTCGAGACACCGCGGCCCGCTCGCGCGGTTTCGATCGAGACCTCCGTCAGCGCTGCGTCGCTAGCGCGCTGCGTAGATTACGGGGTCTCCTCCCCTCCCGGCGGCGCGCCGCCGCATCGGCAGCGGGAGGAGACCAGCTGGCGGTCGCACAGCGCGGCGGCCGCGACTTCTTCATTCGTACGGCCGACGGGAGGTTGGACGCGGCGGCCCTGACAGCTCGACCGCGGCTGCCCCGAAGGGTGACCTGGACAGCCGGGGACTCGTCCCGAAGGCCTGCACCTCCTGCGCGATGCGGGGCCTTCTCCTTCCCCCCTGGGCCGGACGCGTCTAGTTCGCAGTTTGTGCCGCCGGCTCTCGCGCGTGCCTCGCCCCTGGACGGGCGGACGCCCCCTCGGCAGTCCTGGGAGGTGTCTGAGGACCTCTCGGCCGTGCTGTGTCCGGAGTCAGGACGTCCTGGCCTCGAGTTGAGCCGCTGTCAGAAGCGTCCCTCTGAGCGGGCGGCCGACAGCCCTCCTTCCTCACATCCCGCTCAGGTACGGAGAAAACGCACTCCTCCTCTCGCGCCACTTTCCAGATGGACCGCTGCCATGACGGTGACGTATGCAGAAAACAAAACCCCCGCGGCCTTGGCAGTGACACTGCGGATATGGGTCGCCGTGGCCGGCGCTTTCGTGTCACATTGTCACTTCGCGTAGATGTGACCGCGACGGTGGGATCGGGTGTTTTCGGTTGGCCCTAAGCGGGGCGGGCGGGGGAAGGGGGGCGGTGAAGGCGGCCCTCTTTAATACTGCCGCCATTTAGGCTCGCCACGGCAGCCGCCGCAGTCGGTGCGGCAACCTGTGGATTCTGCACGGCCTGCGAATGCGTTTCCGCCAGCTGTCATTTCGCTCAGGTTCGTCGCTGCCGCCGCCGCTTTTCTTGCCTCCGATTCGTGGCCGGCTTCAATGCGCGCACCAGAATGCCGCCTCGGCCTCTCTTCTCGTAGTTTTTTTTTTTTTTTCTCCATTCACCCTCCCTGTGCGACGGTGCTGCCAGTACGGACGTGAACATCTGTTCCGGGTCCGTTATTGATCATTCTATTTTGCACCGAGACCTTTATCAAGCGAGAAAAAAATGGCGGAAGTGGAACGGAAGGGGAAAAGAGCTAAACCTTAAAGCTTAGCTTCCGGCTCGGATATTTCCGGAACGCGGCAGTGTGGTCCCCTTAGGTCGTAAACAATTCCCACCGTGGCACCATTCTAGATGGAGGTACCGAAGCTGATGAACAAAACGGCGGTCGTGGGGAAGGCGACTCTTAAGAAATGTTTTCGAAAATTCGAGACATTTTTCTTTGTTTTTTTTACCCTCATCGTATTGCCCGAGGGACTACGAACACTCCGTACAGTCCTAGACTTGAGAATGTAAAAGAGGTCACAGTTGCCGACATCAGAGCTGCTTTAGCCCTAAAGGGCTTCACCTTGCGTCGAGGAGATAAACCAGACGTTTCTATTTACGTTTGCCCCACTTATGCCTTGCGCCTTACTAAATGTCCGTCATTGACTGCGAAACTTTACCGTTCTTCGTTCGCTAAAGGTGGTTTTACTTGTTCGGTCCGCTTAGTCTCATACGCGATGAGTCACGCGACTGAGGATGGCCGACAGTGGCGCGTGAAATAAAAGTGGGCAGTGACCTTGGTTTATCAGCACTACGAAATGACCTTGCGGTCACTCGAAGGTGTGTTATTCTCATATCCACCGTGATTGGCGAAGATTTCCTTTCTGTTTGATAGGTCTTTAACAGAAAGCAGCATGAATGCGTACTGGAAGCGAAAATTCGTAGCTCTTTCCTCAAAGGAGGGCTGCTAGCTTCCGGAGAGTCTTTAATTTCGATCGAGTTTTTGACCTTGTGCGTGCTTTTGAGCTGCGGTGGGCCGTGATGCAGTACGGAGCGATCGAGATACATTGCCTGGGATTTTTCGTGTGTTTGTTTTTTTGGCGAAATGCGCGTCGACGGGGCTTAGCGCCGCATGTACACTGTATCGACCAAGTTTAGGTGCGCGTTGGGCAACCTTTCCGCTATTTTTCGCCCCTATTTATATCTGCGGCCGGCGCTGTAATTGAATAGCGTGTCAGCTCTTCTGTAGGTCAACACTGCAGCTTTGTTGAGCCGACTGGCCGTGCATCTCTCGAAACCGTAATGCAGCAGTGTGACCAGGGTACGATTGCTCCAAATGCTATTCAGGCCGTTCTAGGAAACAAAAAAAAGGGGGGAGGCGATGCTGCTCCGGTGGCTGTAACACTAGCACCTCAATGTGTATGTTCAATTATTATTTTTATTATTATTATTATTATTATTATTATTATTATTATTATTATTATTATTATTATTATTATTATTATTATTATTATTATTATTCGTGTCGCACTTGCGGTAGCTTCAATAGCGCCCGTTCCCTTACACTGCGTGCTCGCTTTTTGTACGAGCTGAAAATTTCACCACGAATAATACCGCCCAAATGTCAGTTCTAACGCAATTTATTTCCGTTGCCAAAGACTGGCCTCATTCGTGACCCCATCGTGGCCTAAAAAGACCTCATCCGTGGTCCTTGGCGTTCCTTTCTTCCCCGCTTTCGTCGCGATATGGAAACTTCTCAACGCAAGCTCGGAAAGGGGTAGTCTGGCTTGCCCGTGGAAGAGAGAGAGAGAGAAAGGACGATCACCTGAGGCTGGTCGGGGATGTTTTCGACTGGCGGGCGCATTTAGCGCCGACCTAGGCACACTGTGACAGTAGCGCGCTGGCCGAAAGCGTTATCTCGGTCTTTACTTTTCGTTGTTTGCTTATTGTCTTTCTGCTGCGGTGAGCTCCAGTCCCTTTTTTCTGTGTGTCTGTGTTCTGCATGCATGCTGACGATACGCACAGAGGTGACACCGCGACTTGTCCCCTCAGCACAGCCGAACGCTTCTCGCTGTTGATAGGGCAGCCAGGATTTTATTTTTGATTTTTTTTGTTTCACAGAGTTTCCTGCCCCCTTTTTTTACGTTCACATTCACGCACGCACGTGCTGCTTTTTTTATGCTGTCAGTTTTTTTCCTTCTTTTTTTTGGCGCCAACTTGGCACTATACTCTCCCGGCGATCCTTGTGGCTCGGAAGCAGACCCACTATCTTCTTTGTGCGTTTCGTTTAGAGCGATAAGGACTTCATAAATAAAAATTGCAGTGCGGTGTTATGAGCGGCTCGAAGTTACATTTATAACTTTTTCCTGATTATCGACGGCCATTTTGTTCACCGCGGCGGGGATTCCGAGCTTCAAACGACGTTTTTTCGGAGCAGAGAGAGCTTGAATATGTTGTCCTATTCACATTTACGACGCCTTGGTTTATAGCAAAATTCAGACGGCATCGCGACTTCGCCTTCGGCATTCTGACACCTTCGGGGACACCTCCTGTTCGTTAGCGTCGCTTGTGTGAACCGCGCTGGGGTGAACGCGAGTATGTCTATATTTTCAAAAGATTTCTTTTTAAAAATTTTTTTCTTCATTTCTACTTCTCACGTTGCGTGCGCGCGCGTCAGACGAGCGCGAAATCAACGTGGAAAAAAATTTTTTTTTCGCCTTTCATGTTCATCTCTTTAGCTCACTCTAGTTATAGTCACCTCCATCCCCATTTCTTTTTGTTTTTTTTTCTTTAATCTTATGGACATGTCGGGATGCTCGCGAAGGCGATGCCGTTGAGCATGATGATGATTTCGTTATTTTCCGCTCATTGCGCATGCCTAGTTCATCGCAGCAACACGGCGTTTCGTTTTGTCGTTCTCTGAGATTTGCCTATTCGTCGGCGCGCTGCTTCCACAAATCTAAGTTCGTCAAGAGCGAGCGGCTACGCGTCGGGGCTCGCACATCTGACGGCGTCGCGTTCGCTAATTTGTCGCGCGCTCCCGTTCGCCTTTAGCTTTTCGGAGGCTTGCGCTGCCAGGTTGCGCGTAACGCAGCTGGCGCCATATTGGTTCTTCATTCGCAGCTTCCAGACAGCTAGCTGCCGGCTTATCAATTTGAGCTTTACGTTCCTCATTTTTAACGCCGCTGTCTGAGAATACGGTGCCTGTAGCGACATCGTTGATTGATTTGGGGGGTTTAACATCCCAAAACCACCATATGATTATGAGAGACGCCGTAGTGGAGGGCTCCGGAAATTTTGACCACCTTGGGTTCTTTAACGTGCACCCAAATGTAGCGACATCGTTATTTGCAAGGTTGACCAGAATTCCTTCATTATACAGCGATACCGGCAGTATACCCGCTTCGTGCATTTTGTAATTACTGAAAGCTAAACTCTTTACGTAACGCGTGTACTGTGATGACACGCCGCGCTTTCGGACCCCGCTGTTACAACGATTTCTCGCTGCCATATTGTGTCTCTGTCGGCAGCCTCCTCGGAATGCCCTGTGCGCATGCGTGTTTACAAGTGCAGGGACGGTAACATAGCGCTATAACGTTGCGCGTGAGCGTTACAAAAAAAAAAAAAACTCAGTGGCTTTGCTTGTGTTTTGTTATTGGGATTGCAGTCCTCTGCTCCAACCTTGTAGTCGCAAAACGTTCCGCCCACGGAATGTGGTGTGACATTTTTTTTTTCGGGGGGGGGGGGGGGGGTGCTATTTTTTAATGCAAAATCCTATACGTTCTTTTTCTGTCAATTGTGGTTGTTTCGTTTTTCATTAAATTTTGTTTCCTGGCTACGATGTGATCGCTTTGCACGGATTCGAATCTGAATACGCGGCAAGTATCCAAACCGGCGTGCTTTCATGTCGATCCGGTAAGGCCTCTGGAATGCAAATGTTGGTGCTCCGAGTAATTTCAAGCTCCGTAGCTCTGTGCACTTATAGATCTACGCAACGTTTGTAAATAGCGTTAGGCGTCGCGACATACTGATACGCTTGTAGCTACGCCTTGGCACCGCCCTGCCGAAAGCTTGCGACCGCCTTCTATGATCACGTGACAACTGGCCCAGCAGTTAAGCTGCTTCCGAGCGCAGTGCGTCGGGGCCGTGGTTGGGGCCGACGTCGCTACCAGTGCCTCACTACGTCCACGGCGCCTATACAGCTATTTGCAAACATAGAATAGGTCTATGGATCTCGCGAAAGCTCGGGAGGACTTGGACAATCAAAATGCGCGCCTAAAAGTGGCCGTTCGCTTACATATATAGCACATTTCAGGATCTATAATCGTTAGACGCAATAGGTCGCGCACGCTGGCACGAGGCGGCTGAATCGAATGGGCCGCTGTAAGAGGGTTTCGCTCGATCCCTTTGCGCTTCTGATCAATAAGCGTACTCGACTGCACGGTGTGTATCCTTGCGTGTTGCATATTCTAGTACAGTGCGTCAACACATTACTAGAAATACGTTTTAACCAGTCTGAAACTGGTTACGGCTTGCGAGATTGTGGTTTACCGGAGAAACTTAATAACAACGGTTCCGAGGTCTTGCGACGCTGCATGTCATAAGTAGAGGAATTCCGCTATGATGTAGTAGTCACACATACTGTGTACCTCTGGAGTACGCGGAACTTAATCGACGGTGCGACGTGATCGTGGAGCTTGAGGAGTCTGGCGAAAATGATGTGTCGGGTTCACGAACTTTAGATGACTTCCGGACACCCTCATATATATGATGTGCTTAATCGAACGTGAATTTCTGTTTTTTGTCTTTTTTTAAAATGTGAATGCATTTCTTAGTCGGGGCACGTCAGGCGTCTGTCGGTGTCCGCGCGCCGGCAGGTGTTATCTCTCCGCTCTCGCTGCCTCCCCCATAGCAACAGCTGCGGCCGCGCGCGCTTATCTTTGCCCCTAGCAACTGGAGCAGGTGGTGCGGGCGGAGTAGCGGAGAGTGAGTAGAGAGAAGGAGCGTGCTCTGGCGTGTGAGGGCGGTCGCTTCGCGGAAGCTCGACGGAGCTCCCGCGTCTGTGGAGAGAGTGTAAGAGAGGGCCTCACTCTTGACATGTGTGAATAAGTGTCTACGGTACAAATCCTCGTCCCGTCATTAATTCATGTCATTAAAATTACCACGCCGTGTACTCTAGGCGCAAGAAATACATTCGCGTTTCCTCACCAATCCCTTTGTGTAGGTGGAAACAACTCTTTATTTAATAGTAGAGTGGAGATAGGCACCGTTTAGATAATGGACTTGTGGTGAATTGTTCCAATCTTGTGTTGCTATGTGAAACGCTGTTTATATTTAAAGTTTTCGTTTACCTTCTTTTTTTATCACCCTATCATGCTTTATCATACCTAACTATCAATTCGCAATCATTGCGCACACGCAATGATTGCGAATTGCTGTATTTAATAATAAACTTACAATTTTAGTTACGTTGATGGAGAAAACTGTGGGAGCGACTTTATGAAGCCATCAGGGTAGAGCTTGAGCAAATCCATGCGGCAATCTTTTCAGTGTGGTTTGAACCGCCATGCTTGTGGTCCCGGCGGACAGCAGCGCACATTTTCTCACCACTGATGCGTATAAAAAAACGGACAAGTTTGTGTAAACATTACGACGAGCAAGGCATAGTTATACGATGTTCTTAGCGCAACAGTAAGAAGTAAATAAATCTTTGGAAAGCGCAGTAGAATATACAAAACAGGGCGAGCTCCGTCTGCACTCTGTTTTTATTTTGTATGATTAATTTAGTATTTTTGTGCGAAAAACATATCGTATGATATTCAATACTAACTTGCCCAACACGCAGTTTCATTGAAGACGAAGTTTACCTCGGCTGAATGCGCCTGAACTCTAGACGGGATGGCGGCGTTTCGAAAAGTCGTCTCATCCCGTGCATAATGACACCGGCCGCCCACGCGCGCTGCGCCACAGTGAAGCACCGTCTCCCCTTGTTCCGGTCATTCGGGCCAAAAAGAAGTACAGGCGGAGGAAAATAACAACACGTTGGAGGAGAAGCGGGCCGGAAGTGCGTCATCGGTGACGTCGGGAAGGTCGCGTGTGACGTCCTCGTATATGCCGCGCGCTTTCTTCGTCGGATCGAATGCGTGCGCCAGGTGCGAACGACAGTGGCGCCGTTTGCGGATGAAGCCGGTTTTGATCCGTGCTGCGCAGGACAGCGGGTGAGTTCCTGGTGGAAGGTGGCGTTACGCGATGTTGCCACTGGTCTTTCGCCTTTCTCTTACCGCGTTGTCGAGACGATTGGCTGCTTTCCATGCTGCTGCTGCAACACCGTTCCCCGTCTCGTCGTCTCGCAAGGTTGTGAAGGCACTATCAGGCATCCTGGGGCTAACGGGCCTGTGTCAACTGAACCTGCACGCTTTTCCCGTTCACCTACCTGCCTTCTTATTTATCTTTTTTTTTTCTTTCTTCCTATTGCGCCTCACATCCTGAGCATACGGGGCACCAAACGAGACTGTGGTATAAAACGCTAATATAGGGACCTCTTTTCGAAGAATGAAGTGTCGGTTTGAGAATTTCGTTCAGTTTCTTTACTTTTACGTCTCCATAGACTCCGCACTTTTGACGTACGACGTTGGCTGTCCCGACGCAACACTGTGTTGAGCGTTGTATCACGTGGACACCCTGTCAAGAAAGGGACTCGCTTAGTCTTCGAGCAGCGATGTCGCTTACTGAGTGGTTTCCTTGGTCCAGGGTCGTTTTCGGTCTCGCTATCTATTCGTGATCGCTGGTTATCGCCCGCTAGTACAGTGCAAGATTGGTCCTCGCGGACACGATGACGTGGCACATTGTGGCCACCGACTCCGCCTTCGATATCCGCCTGACTCGGTCACGCTGCTTTGATTTCCACGGATTACTGGGCTTTTGTTTCACGTAGAGGTGTGTGACTGCGTAATCAGGTTGGCGTAGAGTGAGCACCACTGTCACGAACCTGCGTATGTATCTACCTGTTCAAGTTGTATGGAGAAGAGATTAAGGTGTATCCGTGCGCGAGTTATCGCGGTATCTCCATAGCGCGCCTTCGTCGGGAATCGTTGCACTCGAGCCCGGCGCGGCGGCTTCCTTTTTGGGCGGTCACAGCCCGGTGACGACGATACGCATTGTCGGCGATGAGTTTTGATGTGTGCTGCCGCCGGTAATATCGGACGGAGCCGTCCTTCTCCCGCGTTTCCGGCGCGTGATACTTTTGATATCGCGAGACGGGTCGTGTATAGGTGTCTTCTGCGGATTGGGAGACTGAGAAACCTATACCTGTCTGGGTCGCGAAGGGTCGATTGGGCAATCGGAAGCGCTGCACGGTGCGGGCCAGTGTGTGGTTTTCTCGTCTCTACATTGCAAAAGTGTATTTATACAGTCTGTATGCGGTCTAAAAATGAGTTTGAAAAATTTATAGACTGCATAAATTCACTAGCTGTGTCCTTGCTTGATTGTCGCGTAATAAAATAGAAAAAAAATGGCACCCTAGAATTCCATGTAGATTGTTGAAACTTCTTTTTGGGCGAGTTGGCTCATGGTAATGACAGATTTTACCAGCGCAAAATTTATCAGTGCTGTGTGTGTGTGCGTGTGTGCGTGCGTGCGTGCGTGTGTGTGTGTGTGTGTGTGTGTGTGCGTGTGTGTGTGTGTGTGTGTGTGTGTTTGTCGATCCCTGTATTGTTAATCAGTGAAGCTGAAACGTGCGACCTCTGAGTGCTTATTGCGAGCTGGGATCTATCTAGCTGTCTTCAGTTGCACTTTTTTATTATTTCAATGTCAACGTATTAGGGAATGTGCGCTTGAAGTTTTCAGTTTAGTGATCTTAGCTTAAAGGATGTCAGGGATGCCTGAAGGATTTTAGGGGAACCCATAAATCGCTCTCTAGCGATTCATGCTGTGGCTGGTGTCATCCCTAACTGTACATGCTCGCCAAGCCTAAAGAGCGCGGAGACCCTTCCTGGTAGTGTACACGAGCACTGCTTCTTAGTTATAGCGTCTGCGTACTCACGGATACCCACGTCTTCCTAGCGATATACTGCTTCGATTTAAAGATGAAATAAACGGTGAAAGGCAAAACGTAACGTTGGCTACTTATTGCCCCTTTCCTATGTCCGCTCATTCATAGGCGGTGGTAGCGTAAATTAGCCAGCGTTTGTGTTTTCCGAACAGGGTTGCGGTCTGATTAAACATTGACTCTCGCGTATCAGATTTCGCACAGTTCTTAAATGCCACGGTTTGATAGGGCTCGATTCTGCAACTTCAGTGAGGGTTCCACGGAGTTTGCATTTCCTCGACAGGCTTGTTGCATTCAGGACACATGTGCAGCGCAACAGGGAATCGAATTCGCTACCTAGAGAGCGTCAGCGTTTCAGAGGAGGCGAACCGTCACTGTGGTTTCTGCCGAAGGTAGTTACGGAAGACGAAGCTTTTCGTAGCAGCGTCCGTTGCTGCTGCTGCTGCTGCATGCGCAGGTCGTCCGCGTGACTCTGATGGCGAGCAAAGCACTTAGCTATCCATGTACCAAGCGCAAAGCCTGCTGCGTGTTTTTTTTTTTTCGTCTACCTTTTCTTAAGCATCTAGCACGCTCAACGAGTCGGACGCAACCGATTGACCTCGTTTGCTATTTTTGGAAAATGGAGAGTGCGCGCGTGTGCTCTCCTGGACATCTAATCTTGCATGTGCCGGTAACCTGGTAAGAATCACCTCGTGCTCACCTCATCATTTATCTATTGAGCAACAGGACTGCGCGGATTTGGCTGAGTGATTACATTCGTGCGAACACATGGCGCTGACAGTAATGCTCTAAGATGGAAGGCTACAGTATGGCTTTTCTGGTTTCTTTTGTGTTTTTTTCCTCTGTGTTTTTTATTTGTGTTGGGATATATGGCGGCGCGTGCTGGGTAGTCTGAAAAAAAAATTAGTCAAGCTTTATCGGTGTCCTGATTGACTAGGCGGACGTTTGGCATGACCTATATAATCGGACACAACTTTAAGCGGACCGCGTCATTTTGAGCACGAAGGCGGGTGCACGCCGGCCACCACCAACGGGCGCTCGCTCGAAAGTGACGTCATGAGCGGGACGACCGACGAGTTCGCCTTCGTAGAGGCCATGATCAAGACTACTTCCTTAGTCGCGGAGGCTACAGGCTGGTGCACTTCGATTGTTTGGTCTCTCCGGGCGTGTGTTGTAACCGTCTATGCTGGTTTCTTATTCGGTTGTGCTTATTGACTATGCGTTTCTGTTATCTTGCAGTGGATAGTATTAAAGTGTACTGATTTATTAGATTCTATACATTCGGGTTGTGAACATGTAGGACAGCCTGAAAAGTTTGCCATGGTGGATCACATGTTACGGTGCTCGGCGGAAGACCCGAAGGTCGCATTTTGATGGAGGCGAAGTGCTAGGGACCCGTGTGTCTAGAATTTCGCCGGATGGTCGAAATTTTGGGAGCCTTCCACTACAATAATTATCGTAGGTTTGGGACATAAAGCCCAGGTGTTATTTGTTCTAGCCTGTAAAGAATGTAGCTACGGATAGAGCGATGAAGGTAAAAAAAAAGATTGATAGGTTCGATGCCGGTATCGAGACGTACTTCTGAGGTCCAACTCGGGCGCAGCATGTGTTCGCGGTTGTCGAGAAAGGGGCGTGATTGAGGTGCGTTTCGTAATGGGCAGAATAGTTGTCCGATGTTTCGTGCTGGAGTAGAATGGGATGTCAGTGGGGGTGCAACGCTCTCTACGCCGGCGGAAGGTGCGAGGCGATAAGATTTGTGTGAGAGAATCGTGATGGATGGTGACAGGCGGCACCGCGACCTCGCCACGGACAAAAAGGAACAATCGTAAAAGCTTTCTTCTTTGTGTCCTCGAGGCCGCTTTGTTCTTTGTGTCCATGTCAAGTCGAGTTCGCGCGGGCTGTGTAACAGCGGGTTCGTACCCGTAGCCCGATCTTATTGTTCGTGTAACATTAAACGGTTTTGGTTGTGTCACAGTGAAGAAGGGATTTGAAGACGTTAACGAAGTCCTTCATCTGACACTGAAGTTCGATCGGAAGAGGCTACTGGGGATGATGACGTTGGCTGTAGGGGCATGTTCAGCGTTCGTACTTAGCTGTGATATTATTCGATTCGGACTGGCGTTAACTGTGATCTGTGTGTGTGTGTGTGTGTGTGTGTGTGTGTGTGTGTGTGTGTGTGTGTGTGTGTGTGTGTGTGTGTGTGTGTGTGTGTGTGTGTGTGTGTGTGTGTGTGTGGTGTGTGTGTGTGTGCGCGCGTGCGTGCGTGCGTGTGTGTGTGTGCAATATTGTTATTATTGGCACGAGTTGTGTTACTATTTTGCGTACCATTGCTACCTAAAGTATATTTTGGGTGACAGTCGAGCTGCCGATGTAACTTTTAGCTCGGACTTCTTCGCGAGCGTCTTACTCATAATGAAAAAACTTGATCTGATTTAATATTGCCGGGCGTGTTTGGCCAGCGTCCAGATCCTACGTTACATTGGTACCGCTAGCCATACAACTTTTCGACGAATTTCGGCGTTGAAACAGGTAGTCAGTCTTCTCGGGTTTTCGTGATAGGAACCGGGTAACGACAAGTACATCGCTTATCTCCGTCGTCTGACGCCCGCTTTTAGCGTTCCCACTCGCGACCTTTGTGCGAGACCGTGCACGCGTTTCGTTTTGCGCTGCTTCGAAGCAACGCGTGCTGGCGGACGTCGCTTTAGCACGCATCATCTGGCAGCGAGGCCGCTGTTGTGTTGTTATTCGACGTCTGCAGCTCTGCCTGTGCGCGAATGGTAGGCACGCCATTCATTGGAGGACCGACCCGTCGTCGTGGTGCTACTTTATTCCTCTGCTCGGCGTGCGGTCCACATCGTTCGCGTGCCTGCCCTTCGCGCACCGAATACGAGGGAAGGCGGTTTTTTTGCGTGCGCGGTTCTATAGGGGTGCGGAGGAGCCGCGAAAGTGGCGGAAAGGCAGTTGCGCTGGAGAGATCGAGAGAGAGAGAGAGACTAGCGAGCGTGCGCGCGCGCGGCTGGTGAGAGGTGACCGTGAAAATGCGGCGCTACGCCGCGCAGCCGGCACAGCTGTTTTGTCGGCCATACAGGTGCTTGAAGTCTTGCCTGGCCTGGCAACCCAGGCGGCGTTCTTCGTTCAGCTCTCTCTCCCTATACATTATTATTTTTTTTATTATTTATCCAGTGTCAGTATCCAGGGCAGTAAATAATTCTGGCCGAAGAGAAAAGAGATTCTCTCCTCTTTGTTAAGTTGGGCTGCTGCGCCGGCAAGTTGCGCGCGCTCACTGTGGCGCCTTCCGCCTGCAGCGCCGCCGTTACGGAGTGGTTGACTGCGGCCCAGCGCGGCTCGCGTTGTGCGCCTCTGTAGTACGGGGATTCGTTTATTGGCGTTGGCTTCGCGCCCGCGGACTTCATTTCCTCACGCGTCCGCTTTGTATTGGTTGTGTACTGCTTCGTCTGTGTCGTTTGCCACCCCCTCAGTTTACTTTCATTTAGTACGCGGTTATTGTTGTCGACAGGCTGCCTACAGTGACGGGCGAAAGTGATCAGATGTTCTTGCGCAAGGAGGACTCGGTTCACTGCGCGTGACACTCTCTAAGCCGTGCGCGCGTGCCTGCTTGCTTATATGCGATATATATATTGTGCGCTGCGCCAACACCTGGGCAGTTCCCTCTCTTGTAGCAGGCGCCTTGTGACGCCATACTGCAGCAGCTGTGCCCCCCTCATCGTGAACGGATTGTTTTCTTCATCTTCTTTGCATTGCCTTCTTCGAAGAGCGCCTCAAATACCGCCGTAAGACTCAGCTGCCGCCCGCGTTGCCGGCTGAACCACTGGGGGCAGGCAGGCTTACGCTCGGTATGTTCCGCGCGTTGCGTTGTAACGTGATTGGGATCATCATGGCGCTTCCGTGGAAACTCAACTGGATGAATTAACCCTTTCTGGCGTTGATTCGGGGGTATTGAAGTGGCGTTGGTTGCGTAATGCTGCCAGCTTCATGTCCGCATACCTGCAATATGCGTAATTGGTCTTGTTGATAGTGTTCGTGTTTTCTTTTCCTGTGTCGTGTGATTTGCTGTTACACGTTCCAGGTTTGTTGAGGGCGTCGGTATAGCTACCTCTTAGATCTTAACGCGAACATTCAGTGTTTTTAAGTACTGGAAAACAATTAGCGTAATAAAAATGTTCGGGTAGCGTTTCCGTCTCGACTTCTTAATAGACTGTCGTCTCGATTTATTTTTTTTCCAAAACAAAAAAGAAAAAAAGTCGGTTTGACTTTCTCCAGCTTGACTATCGCTCGCAAGAAAGAGGTATAGCGGGCGTGTGTTTGGCCTTCAGGTCTTTGTCTTTTTGCGGTCTTATTCGTTCTCTATCAATTATAACCCACTAGCCTACCAACAGGCCTTAACAAGTGCGTCTGTCTGATAACGCATTAACCACTGTACCGAATTCTCACTTGTGTTGTACAAAGGAAGAAAAAAAAAAACTATATGCATGAACCGCGTTCAAGTGGTCGGCTGTGTTAAGGAAGGAATTGTGCTGAACAATTGATATTGTCTGAGTGCATACTCTGGTCAAGGTAAAAAAAAAACGCCCTTAATTTCTCAAGGAACAGTCTGGTTGTGATGGTCTGTTGGTAAGGCTTATAAAAAACAGAAAAAAACCTCAGTTTGCCCCGTGTGACCAAAGTGCCCTGCACGCTATAAGGTGAGTGGCCTTGCATGTTTCGTCGGTTTAATTGGGCCCGAAGTCGTCCGAGAAGTGCGAGGGTTCACTGTGTGGCAGTGTGGTTAGCTGGTTGTTTGCGGTGTACTACAACCACTAGCTGTATTGCCGATACAGTGTATGCCTATAAGCAACGCCAAAACGTCTCTGTCGTCGCCGCTCGAAGAACGTGAGTATGCAGCGACGCGTATGCTGAGTGATTTTGTCATTTTAGACACACACACACACACACACACACACACACACACACGCACACACACACACACACACGCACACACACACACACACACACGCACGCACACACACACACTCTTTTATATGGTACAAGTACGTGCTTTAGGGTCCTAAGTATGTGACCGAATGGCCCATATTCAATAACAACACTCCATTGCAGACATCAGATGCAATGCTGTAAAAGCTGAAAAGTTCAGTTAGCCAAATTTAGAACTCCGCGCGTCTCGCGCTCATATATCATCGTTGTAAGTGCAGTCAGTCTCCGCGATGGTCTTCAGCTGTGCGCTGTTGGAACTAATTGCGGACACCTTACGAAGACACAGAGACGCGCAGTGACCTTGCAAAGCATACTAATACTGTATAAGTAATCGAGTTTGTTTATTTCTCAAGCACAAATAATCTGCAATTATTATGCAGTCTAAAAACATGAAAAAGAGAGAACATTCTGGGTAGCAAGATAATTGAACTGTTTTTTGGAGCTAGCGAATCTATTGCAAGAAGTCTCGCTAGCTTCCATGGCTTTGCACCTGATGTATGAAACCTAATATAATATTGAAGAGACACATCCTGTGAGATAAGCATTGCAGGAAAGCATTTGTTTGCTGAAATAAACAGTCCTAATAAAGAAAGAGCTTACGTGATGGTGACATGATAGCGGGCAACACGTGAGGTGGTAGCGGGTAGTGCGGTAGCAACAGGTTGTTCTGCGGAGACGTGTTACCTTGTACAACCGAAGAATACGGCGTGATTACCAGTTTTCGCACTTTTTCTCCAATACAAAACACTCATATAGTTTATATGCGCGCCTCTCTACTTGGTCATCTTATGAACGCATTAAAAAATAAAGCTTTGTGTCTTACATAATGCCGGTTTATATTTTATAATAATCAGGTGTCGTATTGTGCGGCATATCTTGCGACATTTTTCTTTTCTTTTCTGTGGGGCTTTCTTTGATAAGCTAGCAGGAGTGTCTTAATGAATGTACATTACTCTCTTGTTCGCCGTACGTTAAAAAAAAACAAAAAAATCTGCACGTTGTCAGGAATATTTCGACAATCGCGGAGCTCCTCCTACAGTGTCGTCTTCTCTGTCTTGCTAACGTGCAGTGCGGCGTACGTGTCCTTCGGGGGCCTGCTGATGCGCCTGCAAGGTGACCCGAACAACTTGCACGGCTTCGAAGTGGACAACCACGTGTACCTGCTCATGAAGAAGATCGCCTTCTGAGGGACCGGCTGGCTCGTCTTCTCACTAAAGGACACTGCCTCATCATCCACATTACATTCACAGAATCATTCCCAAAATGCAATATTCTGCTGTAATTAAACTGCATCACATCCTCTGTGCTTCCCGAGCGGTTTTCTTCTGTTCCTAGGGATAGTGGCTTCCGTGCAGCTAATATTGCTGCTAAAACATTCGTGTATATCACTCATAAGTGGGAGTATTGGCTCGAGCTGAACATTTCGAGGACGTGGAGTTACAATAGAAGTATCTCTGCTATTCAACGACAGCGAGGTCTTGGGGAACATTGCATGCTCTGCATGTTGATGAAAAGTATGATACTAGGCTACATTTTACATTGCACTGTTCGTCAAGCAAAGCACGTTGGTTGTAAGATGATTCGATGAGAAAGGTAAAGTAATAATAATGATAATAATATAATAAAAATAATATATTGTGGTAGTGGTAGTATTAGGCGCAGAGATATAATGATACAATGAAAATATAGAGATGGCGGGCTAACTGCTAACGAAAGGGCATGACGGCTGTCTACTTTTTCGGGAACAAAGAGTTCTCAGAGAAGACCAAGATAGGGAGAAATAGAGAAAAAACACAATGTAGACGTAGGTAGACTTAAGCAGGAGCACAGATATAAGTGTCTATCACTGACAGACCAAGCATGAAAGAAATGTTAGGAACAGCACTGGAATTCCTGTCGCCTGCCTTGCTTGATTGCGAAAAGACAACACCAGATATGTTATATGCCCAGTTTCTGTGAGGAGAAGCGCGTGCTCCGATTACTGCATACAGTGACGGAAGTGCTGCTTCAATTGCTCCAAACCTGCTGCGAAATGGCACTGAGAGAACGATGAACCTTTCCTGTTCGACCAGCTCATAAGTTTCGAAAAAAAAAAACTGAAAAAAATCTGTATACCAGCATCCCAGCATGCTACTAGTGTACGGCATTGTCCGCCCTGATGCCATTTATACGACAAGAACTGGTATATTAAGTAGATTGTCAGGGGAGTGAAAAGACTCGAAATAAAGAAAAAGGGGAAGAAATGTATGTACGATGACCACGGGGAGTCCTTCAGCCAAGATGGCGGCCCAGCAACGCAAGAGCTATTACAGTCTTCGTCTTCATCGCCTCAATGGAGCATTCCTTCTTGTTCGTCACAGCTTGTAACAATATTGCTCATTTGGGAGTTTTGTTTTTCAGCTAGACATGCATGCTAGGGTGGTGAAATGGGAAAAGGAGCAGGATTGCTTTCATCTCGTATTGATCATCTACTGCTTATTTTGCAACAGTTGGGTGAGTCTGTAATTACTTCTCAAATGCGGTGCTCAGCTTTATCAGTTTGATTTGATTTCTGGCACAATTACTGCTACTTTAAATATATAGCTCATTTCACAGCTCTTTTTTTTTGACAACCAGCCATCTTTTTATTTGTTTGCTTCTTGAAACTTACATTGGTTGCTGTCTGAAATATATATTATAATATCTAATAATGCTTGCGAGAGGCTTCGATGATGCTTTGAACTCTAATTGGTGTATGACAAATTTTGTATCTGCTCCTAAATAACCAAGAGCTGCTCCAAACTAACATTTTTTCTGCCCCCAAATCACTTATAGATTCCCCCAAACAGTACTCTTCCTGCCCCAAAGTATGCTCCGAAAAGTAAAAACTGAATTCAATCACTGTGCATGTATACAAATAGGGCTACCGTCAGTTCCTGGTCGGTGAAAGCGGCACCTCTAGGCCTAGCGCGGGACTGTTGGAAGATTCGCTTGCCATGTGTAAAGCGGCGCTATTGCTGTCTGGGGTATTTCGCCTGAGTCTGAACCTGAGATGTGTGCTTGAAGAGGGTATACTTTGGTATGAAGTGAAATCGGCTTGTGTGCCCAACGGAGTATTGCTGCAACCGCTTGTCATCGTAGTACTTTTTTAGGCCTTGTCCTTGCCTTGGCCTAGACGTCTTGGCCTTTGACATACTGTGATAAGCGATGTTATAAACGCAGTGAGGGAGTTCAAGTCGCAAAGGTTGGGCATAAGTTTCGCCCGAAGTAAGTAGCAAGTTACAAAGGCGTTAGTGTCATGGAGCTGGCCAGTGGTAATAGGCTTGTGTGGAATGATGAGTATACAGAGAGAGCCAACTTCTTTCGTCTCAAATGCACATCGAGAGTTAGCGCCATATTCTTGCTTCCTGCTGTTTGTTTCTCAAGTTATTGTTTTTCGCTTGCGACGACATAGTCCCTAAAATCGCAAGTTTATCGCAGAACAGCGCACCTTGCATATTTTGTTTTTTTATTTTATAATTTGCTTGTAAGTAAGTACCGGCACAAAAACTTTGCATGGTATTTTAAGCATGAAATAATTATAGCTCCCGTTGTGCGCGACCTTGAGCCAAGTTAGAGCCGTTATGCGGCCATCGTCGCGATAATGAAACGGGAACATCCAGGATCATCCAAGTTGTCTCGGGCCTCAAACCCTCTGCGCCGGGCTGCCTTACTGTCCGAACAAGTCGTAAGATACACCGCTGCCAATTTCTGAACGTTCACAATGTCACTGAAGCCCTGACTTCTAATACGCTGTACCACCGGTTGTTTATAATAGTGACGATCCAAATAATAAATACAATAAATAATAAAATATAAAGTATAATAAATATAAAGTATAAAGTATAATAAATAAAGTATAAAATAATAAATACAATAAATACACCATGCGCTTGGTTTGGGCTATCAAACACGCCTGTGTGACACGGGTGTAAAGTTTTAAGCTGCTATGCTAAAGCGTAAAAACCCGGGTTCGCCCCGCCGCGGTGGTCTAGTGGCTAAGGTACTCGGCTGCTGACACACAGGTCGCAGGATCGAATCCCGGCTGCGGCGGCTGCGTTTCCGATAGAGGCGGAAACGTTGTAGGCCCGTGTGCTCAGATTTGGGCGCACGTTAAAGAACCCCAGGTGGTCGAAATTTCTGGAGCCCTCCACTACGGCGTCTCTCATAATCATATGGTGGTTTTGGAATGTTGAACCACACATATCAATAAATCAATCAAAAACCCGGGTTCGATAGCTCGAGTCATTAAACCACCGCGAAAGCTAAATGCAAAAGGAAAAAAAAAGCAACAAACCCGATCATTCGTACGCGCCCGCTGGTATCGCAGGTTGTCAGAATTAGTATACGGAGTTCCCACGGCGTGCTTCAGAACTTAGTCTTTATTCTAACTCTGGATGTGAGCGTTTGGATAACTACTGGTTAGTATTCGCTATCAGAGTAATCGAATGTAATTAAAAGCAGTGCTGGTTATCGGTTTCTCATTTACCACTGTACGTCACCATTGATTTCTTTTTACCCCGCTCTGGATCAATACGCATGCGCTGGTACCAGGGTAGTGGCCCGCTTTTAAGGCGACAGCATTAGATGCCTCATCAGACGATAAAACTTACCGTCGGCGTTCCACGGCGTCGCCGTCAGTACGAGGGATGCGAAAAACCATCGCGTAGCAGTGGCGTAGCCAAAAAGTAGCACACCGCCCCCCCCCCACCCCTGTTCCCCTTTCGCCGTGACATACACAGCGAGAAAAATGACTATTTCAAAGGTGTGGTGCCCCCCCCCCCCCCCCCGCCGAAGGAAACTTCTGCCTACGACCCTGTCGCGTGATGATGCCACGATATGACGTTACAGATGGTCAAAATTTCGGGTCTTCATCCCATGACGTTATCGCTCGGTCGAGGGAGGGCTGATCGCGTAGACAATGCACGCTGACGGGGGACGAGGCGCAGAAAGCTTGCACTGCTTCTGATCTTGGAGGCAGTGTAAAAACCACGTCAGGCGCAAAAAGGTTTTCGAGTGATACTGGGGTAGGTTTGTACAACGACTGAGGAGGACAGGAAGATGACGCTCGCTTTCGAGTCGTTTGAGCCGAATTCATAAAGTATTCAGTCAGTTTTTTTTTTTTCTAATATGTGACAATCGGCTGAAGGGTAACTTTGTCGATCTAGTCTGTGGTTAAGCTCGGCCGTAGTATAACCTCCCTCGTCCCCATTAGGGAGTCCCTGATTCTCCCGTGTTTCCAATAAAAAAGGGTCGCGAACTCCCTGTCCTGCGATAAAAAGGTCATTCTCGTGCCGCGTTAAGCGCCTTTGGAATCGGTGGCCACATTTCGAGAGACCTCCGTATCGACCACGCAGGCTTTGCTGGTGTGGCGGGAGCAGCGACGCTGTATAGGGATCCTCCTGCGTGCTATTTCGGGAAGCAGCAGCCGACACTCTTCCGGGTCCTCCATCCCGCGCGCGGCGGCTGTGTCGCGGCGCGTGCCTGTACAGCGGCGGCGGCTTTTTTGCTCTTTGATAAATGGGCGCTCGGCAATTTGTAACGACGAAACTGCCGCGTGGTACGACGGGAGTGGGTGGCGTAATAACAATACGGCGGCGTATGTGTATACGCTCAAACGGTCGTATCCCCACTTCGTCTATATCGCTGCCAGCGCTGGGGACTTCCGCGAGAAGTCGCCGGGCTCTCTCTCTCTCCACGAGTCGTTGCTGTATCCTTTGTTGGGGTGGCGAGGATATACAGACCTGGCTTTTTTTCGTCTCGTTTGTCGATTATGCGTTGGTGTCTGTAATTTGTCTCGCGGAATCGTCAATAGACGCTTTGTTTCTTTCAGTTAGAGAGAGAGATAAGGATATATTAAAATGCATGTCTGGAGCTATTAGCCAGGTTTATCACTTAGCTTGCTTACTGCAGCTGTCGCGTGATGCCTGTGGTATGTACAATGATCCCATACACCAAGGTTGCCAGATGCTAACGAGCAAACAATCAATATTCATCACAAAGAAGTTCAAAAGAAGCGCCGCGACTTTTAAGAACATGGCCAGAAGAAGCGGTAACATGAACTTCCAATTAACGAAAATATATTTTTTTTATTTTAATAGGCGATGCGACTCAAATGCGCGTGATAGTTAAAAAATATCGCTTTAGCTATTTTGTAGAGCGAAAATACTTTACTTTTGTAAAGCGTATATTTGCTTTTCACCATTGTCTTCCACGCGGGATAGTCACCATTCGGTTTGATTGCGCGTTCGTAAGTGCAGGATCACCGTTACTTCTTGGTTCTCCCAACATGAGTTTGACATCGACATTAGACTGCTCAATGTTCTCGATGAACGCGCTATTCGTCAGCGCGATGATCACTACAATAGCTATATTTCCCGGGAAAATTCAAATAAGCAAAAATAAAATGTGACAGGCGACTAAGAACTTTACTGCTACAAGTGACTCGGCGAAAAAAAAAAAGCCGAAGTCCGCTTGTTATAAGCGGTATACTGGCAACTCTGGTACGCGCACAAATAGCAAGTAGAGTCACAAACATACACATACGAACTAAATGGTCATTCAACAGCTTTGGTTTAAGGGGAGTGTTTCTAAAGAACATCGACAGCACTTTATGTTGCGCATCGCACCACCGCCGTGTTGCCACGGTCAGAAGAAGAAGAAAAAAATATCAGAATGCAGGGAGGTTAACTAGACCAAGTCCAGTAGGCTACCCTACACAAGGAAGAGGGGAATCAGGGAGAAAGAGAGAGAGAGGAGGAGATACGCACTGCACATAACACACACACACCGCACACACACAGTTCAGGTTTTACAAGTGGTCGCACAGTGACGTTGACCTCAAGAATCGTAGAAGGGCTCGTGTGGCTTTCTGGCCTGAAGTATGTCAAGGCCACGCTCCCAAGATCTTTTCCAAAGTAAAGGGTCGGTCATCCAACCTCCTTAAAGTACACGGGACAGTCCGGCGGTCTCCTTCGAATTCTGCATGGACAATGGCACAGGACATGGTCGAGAGTTTCTACCAATTCCATGGTCAGAGAATGTACCGCATCTCCAAGCTCAAGCCGCGTAGCACAGTTGCTATAACAGGGACAGCCGCAAAAGACGGGAATCGCATTCCGTTGGTTTGAGTGGTACGAGACTTGTGAATGCATTGCGACACGTCATTAAGGTTCGGTGGGCACGCGCGGAGACTAGCACCGTTCGCAGGTGTGACCGATGTTCACACCTACGTGCGAGCTGTACCTGTCGCCACGCACAATTCACGTCTGCATGCGTTGCAGTTGGCCTGCCAAATATACCCTGTTACTTGATTGGTTCGCAGGTTTGCGACATGAGTCGCACGAATGACTGAAATGTCGAGCAGCAAGTGACTGAGCCAAAGCAGTCGCTTTACAACTGTTGCGACTATTTGCGACCGCTCGCTCTACGATTAACTTGGTCGTGCGATTGGTGATGGTCGCAGGTGTGATCCATACTTTCAATCCCCATTGGATCATGGTGGTGGTATTATTTCGGGTATAAATAGAGTTTTGCGCTCTGATCCGGGACAGCCGGGATCTCGGGAACAAAAGCTTCTGAGATCTAAAGACGCGCTGAGATTGTAATACCGCGTTCAGCGACTTTCCCGCGGGGGAAGGATTGGCAACCGTTGACCAGACCGTCACCCCCGGAAGCTTTTCAGGCCTGCGCGTCACGTGACGTGACGTCGACGACGTCACATCGCGCCGGCCGGCCGGCCGCCCTTCGCTGGGTGGCTGCGCCAGCCGCGAGCGCCCTTCACGCCTACCGACTCGGGCGAGGTGCCTTGACACCATGTCCGCACGATTTATCAAGGTATTGATTGATTGTATGGTTTAACGCGCCGACGCAACGCAGGCGATGAAGCGCGCCGTAGGGGAGGGCTCAGGATCAAGTTTGACTACCTGGGAATCTTTATTGTGTGCCGAAATCTCGTACACACGGGCGTTTTTGCTTTTCGCCTCCATCAGAAATGCGGCCGCCGCAGCCGGGTATCGAAACCGCGCCCTAGTGCTCAGCAGCGCTACGCCTTAGCCACTGAGCCACCGCGGTTGGGGAACTTATCAAGGTATCAAGAAATAATGAATATCGTGAATGGAATAATGCATATTTATTTATCACAGCCAGACGCCGTCTGTACAAATATCAAAGTGCGCATTGTTCTCGGTCCAGGCAGACGACAGGCAACACAAGATGTTGCCCTTAATGCTGAAAATATGCCAAAAGTACAAAACACAATATCTTGCCACATAAAACTCAAAACAAAACAGATTGTAACAGCTAAAACATCCCCGAGCTTTGGAACAGAAAAAGCACACTTTCATTTAAATTGTAGGTTAGAGGAAAACATACCATTCGTTTATCATAGTAGCAGTAGCAACACAAGGTATCAGGTTCAAACACTTGCCAAAAAATACAATACATAAGAACACTGGTGACTAAATTGTGGTCCACAGCATGATAAATGACAGAAAGAAAAGTAATTGTACTGCCACAGGTAGGTGCATGTCCTAGGGAAAAAATCAAACAAAAATCTAAGAAAAAACAAATCACAGTGCACAACATGTCTGTACACAGAGTGCACAAGGAAAGTGTACACAGCTTAGGTACCAAAACGGACTGTACAACTGCTACAGTAGGCACCGAGGCAGTTCGAGTTAAAAAAAAAAGTACAGCACTTTTAAAAGCTAACAACTTGTAAAGAGATACAAAACTGGAAACAAGGCTCATTTTACATAAGGCAGAAGTATACCAAGGAAATCAAGTCATGACATGCAATCAAATACACTCTGTGCAGTTTCACAAGAATAAATGTGAAGAGAAAGACGCGACACTTGGAAAATTACTTTCCAAGAAAAATTCGGGCCTTTCTATTTTTCGCCTTCTGATCTTTTTCAATGCGTAAAAGATCGTTCCTTTGCTTGCACAAGTTGTTGAGCATTATATTTGCTGCACAGTTTGCAACCAATGTGATGAGGAGCTCGTAGGTGTGCCCGTTTTCACACGTATCTATGTCCTCAAGCCTTGGCAGAGAGTCCAGTGTAAGTTGCCGAACGACATTCTTTTGGTTCAGCCCATGGAGAAACTCGGTAGAGGTACTTTCCGTCATGAGCTTTCTAACTACAACCTCTGTGTACATAACTACTGTGATTACAAGAGCAGAAGGAAATTTGAGGCCACCCCGATCCAGTTGTGCGATTAAAGAATGGGTGTCCTCTCCTGTTTCGGCCGTATTTCGGGTAACGACCAATTGCCTCTGGCAGCTTTCACACTTGAGAACTTTCATTGCAGCGTGTGCACAATACCCACCAACATAACCAATCACCGGCATTTGTGCTCTGAGCTCATCAAGGTCAGCATCGCTAACATGAACACTAAAAGAAGTGCCCGCATCCCTGACACTGTCCGTCTCTTCGATGCCTCTGAGATCATCGTTGCTCATCCTTGGAAGGGCATTTTGAAGGCGAATCCTTCCCTCGGTTTCGCAAAGCTGGCGAACAGATATGTGATACTGCCCACCAGCCATCTGCCTGTACTGTCCAAAGCGACTCTCGAGGGTATCCGTCTGGACTTTCCCTAGCAGAATATACTTAAAGTGAAGTTCACTAACGCAGTACTTCACCAATGCCAAAAGGGATTGAGCAGAGAGCCTCAAGGCACTCAATGTCTCCTGGGTAAGTACTCCGGTGTCGTGCCTATAAAATTCCCACACATCGAGCCATGTGATAAAAGCGCTTAGAAAGCTTGCCTTTGGGTCATCTGTGTGGTTTGACATGGGCTCTTCGTAAACATTACGGTGATGGAAGCCCTTACTAGGTGTCTTTACATTGACAATGCTCCACCAACGAAGAATTATTTTGATGAACTCGGCGGTTGCTGTAGCATGTTGAAAATCAGTATGACCCTTGCGAGCGGCCAGGGCTTCGGCTACGTATGGATTAAAAACCTGCAGTACGAGTTTGACGTCCTGTCGTTCAAAGCTGCTTGGATTTAGAGCTTTTGACGTCAAGCCATACCCAGACTTCAGAAGCAGGGGTGACTCCCCTTTATGCAAATCTCTCAAATGCTTAAATGAAGCAGTCATCTTGCATTCGGGATGAACTTCATTGTTCGAAAGCTCGAAGCGTGGGTAGAAAAAGCAAGTTCCAGCATTTTTCTGGTTGAGCCAGTTATTTCTTATGCATTTAAATAGATGCACAGCATCCACCACGTAAAATAACGGCCGATCTGGGTCTGCCGGATGCGGGTAAACAGGGCTAAGCTTTGGTTCTGGCAGAAACATCTTCATTGCCTTCCTGTTCAGCGAGTTATTGTCACAGACAACGGCTATGACCCTGTATCCAATTTCTTCTAAGCCCAAGATCACCTTCTTCAGCATGCAATGAAGATCTTCACCCTGTAAGGCTTTTACCGGAAGAATGTGCGCCACCTCCTTGAATGCGCTCAGCAAACTTTGTATCATAAACACGTGCACCGATGTGGCCGCTTCGTTGGAGTTAACTGCTGCACCACATATGTTCCCACCTTTGTAATCTAAACAAGGTTTGATATAAATCTCGTCAAGCATCAGCGTCACAGTGTGTTCATGTGCCTGCAGATGTTTGAATCTCTGAGACACATACTGAAGGAAAGTGTCGTCAGAAGAATCAACTTGTGGGCACATTTGAATAGACTAGCACACTTTTCTAATAGTGCTTGGGTGGGGCAAAGTTAGTGCACCTGTGCTTCTCAGGAACTTGTAGGCATGTGGTGATATTGTACGCAAGATGCATGCAAAGACCATCACCTGTGCGCTATACTGAATGCGCTTTGCAGAAAGGAGTAGTAGCTGCTCCTTCATAAAGTTCACGGTCTCTTTCTTGCCTTCATCAATGCTGGCTTCCAATTTGTCCAGAAGGGAATGTATTGCTTGAGCCAGGTGGCGATAAGTGCAGCGCTCCTCAGACAGCATCGACAGGTTGTTCAAAATTTCCAACAAGGAACTTACTTTTTGAACTGAGTCTGGTACAACAGCGCTACCAAGGTTCTTGATTGGTGAACCTTGATAGCAGGCAAAGACTTCAAGGTTTGCAAACACGGTCAATGACGCATTCAAACAAGGTTCACGATAGTCGATAATGTTCAAAAACATGGAGCACTCTTCTTTATGAATCACAGTCCACTTCGGAGACACTGACACCCCTTGCAGGCGAGCCCTTAGTTCTTCGAGGGACGAAAACCGGTCTCGTTCTTGCTCCGCTTCATATGACGCCAGCGACTCTTCTACAGCACGGGCGAGTTGGGAGGCTTCTTGTCGGCTCCTCTTGGCGTCAGGGGTTTCTCTCGTGCTCTTGTCTCGTACTGAAAGGTAGGACGGACAGCCGGGAAATACCGTTGGGACAGATCCAGGACGCAACCGTGGTACTGGGAGTGCAACTTCAATAACTCTCCCAGTCCTTGGATCCGTGTACGATGTCGTCTTCTCGATGCATGAAGCGTCGAAATGATCCGCGCACACCTGCACAAACGTTTCAAGAACGTCTGAGACGCCACTTCTCAAAAGAAAAAAATGCGCTCCCGTTTGCATGACCGCGTTTACAGTCCGTGTAGCTAAAACAAAGTCTACCTACGTTTCGCAAGCATCTAAATAAAAGCGCTGCGCTAAGCGGTACAAGCAACATGAAAGGAAACGCGGGAGCGTGATGTCACCGCACTCCACGAAGCGCTTCCACCGAGAGCTTGCAAGAATGGACGACACCACGGCACTGTTAGTGAACAAAGCGCAGCTGACCATCCTTGCTGCGAACGCTGCTGGCGTCAGCGCTTCGCGAGGCCCGGCGGCCACACACTCAAGTATTTCCCATCATAGGTGATTTCTACCCGAACAAGCAACGACAAGCTAAGAACAGGAGCATCTCAAATTCTTACCTTAGTGCACGAAGTCGGCACGAAGTCCTTCCTAGGAATGGCGCGTAGCCATTGTTTGAGAGCGTCGGCGTCTTTAGGGAAGGAAAACACTTGTATCTTCTTTCCTGTTTTGTAGTTGCCGGTGCATCCGGGTACACAACACTTATTCGGCATTGTCGCATCACTCCAGCATCACGCACGGAAACGAAATTGCCGCAAAACAACAACGGAAAGCAACAAACGCGAAACACCGTCAACACCACGCCGCCGAACCGTCACCACCGCCGCCCGCACTGCGCTCGCTGCCGCTGCGGCTTCCCCGAGAGTCGGCCGGCCGGAAATGACGTCAGATTGCTGGGCGCAGGCCTGAAAAGATTTTCCGGGGGTGACGACCAGACCCAAGGAGCGGAAGCCTATATAGACTAGGGGTGCCACCAACAATAAACAAGTAGTCTCATTTTGTTAAAGGTGTGTCTCCAAAACGATTGAGTGGATGAGTTGGTTATTCATGACGCTTGAAATGAGGGTCCCTAGGTTCGTATTTAGGGTAAGCGCCTGCATTTCAAGTATCTCTCACTCACTAATCCCTTCTTGCACATTTCGTCCTGCAATTACGGGCTGCTTGTACTACGTCCTTTCCGATGGCGAACTAACCAGAAAACTGTTTTGAGGACACTCGCTTTCACTGATTCTTGTAGCTTATCGGAGACGTTTGTTTCATAACATCACACAGAAATCATCAACGGGTAACACGTTTTTGCTTTGTATTAAGGTTTTTCAACGCTGTTTGAAAACGACGTTAGTGCAGGAAATCTGCAGCCTCCATAATAGAATGGCCTAAACGGCGGCCTATGCGACCTACATGGTCTTATTGTGCGTGTCTGCAGTGCTCGCTCTTTCTCCGTCTTATTCTCTTCCCTTCCTTCACTTTCAGTGTATATGGCAGCAAGCCTGAAGCCCGTCTGGTTGATCTTCCCACCTTTTTCTTGCTTGCCCCCTCGCTTTTTCTCTCTACTCCTCCAGCATCTTGATGCTTACCAGCTACAATGAAATGAACAAGAAGCAAGACAGTTTCAAAATTTATTTTCTGCGCTTAAGTCTTGACCAAATTGAAATCGTCAAAGCGAATTGGTTCAGCTTCTTTTTTTCTCGGGAAGAATTCAACGATTGGCGGCAGCTTGCTCATTCCCTGTTTAGGCGTGCACTCAAATTGCTTTCTAGGGGCCTTCTCTTTAGACATTTCAACAATTCTTTTTTTGTGGGTGTGTTTGTGCTAAGACGAGGCAAAGCAAAGCACATACTGACTTACAAACGCAAACGAGATGCTTGAATGCCTTCAGTCGCAATGTCGTGTGCATATCTGTGAGCCATCCCACTCGCAAACACCAAACGCGATTTTGCGCACGAATTTCGCATGCGTTGGGTCGTTTCCTCAACCAATGGTGAGTGCTGTAGTGCACTGTGGGATTCGTTGCAAGAGCTCAACATTGTGATGTTCGCCGGAACAACATTGCGTAAGGACAGTGCCGCCACCGCATCATATTCGGGACTGTTTGCAGACGCGTTAGTGTGCTAGCTCTGGTTGCGTTGTAACCGCGATCACCAAAACGATGTTCTCAGGATAGACCTGTACTCGTTATAAAGAGTTAAACAGATTCTGAATTATTGCTTGGCATGGATCATTGACGCACTGAGAAGCAGCGTTTTTTTTTAACACACCATGGCTCAAGGACGATCTCATTGTAGAACTTTCTTCCACATCCATTATGCAACACTTATGAAGTACAAGGGTAAGCTCTGTTCTTATGAGACATTTTGTCCAGAACTGTTTGCTCAAAGGGCTGAACTGACTATCGCGATGAAAACCGCAAAGGGACCAAGCTCACAGTCAAAATGAAAAACTTTGCAAAGCGTGAAATTTCATGGTGAGCTGTGCGTTTCTCCGCTCTTGTTAATCAAAGCGTGCCTAAATAATACCTAATGCTCTTGAGGAATGCGACTTCATGCTATATACGATGCCCCAGACGTTCTGTTTTTCCCCCCACCGCCCATATTACTTTTCGCATAGTGGCATTGCAACACGCTAGCCGCGAAGCACACGCTTC
Source organism: Rhipicephalus microplus (assembly GCF_043290135.1). Lineage (NCBI taxonomy): Eukaryota > Metazoa > Arthropoda > Arachnida > Ixodida > Ixodidae > Rhipicephalus > Rhipicephalus microplus. Next base: position 76,869,014 of record NC_134703.1, read on the forward strand.
CAATTCTGTACACATATCAATTTGCGCCATACTTTGCGGCATCCACATTTCGTTATGTAGCACGTTCATCAAAGTGACGCTGATAATGAGCAAACTTCTTTCCATTTCTCAACTATAGTTGTGCTGCAACTCGCTGCAGTGCTTCCTGCAATGCTCCAACCTTAAACTCGAGAACCATCGTTTGTACACCACGGCCGTTTTGTATCGGCGAAATAAGTATGTTTAGGCTGCGCCTAATGGTGCATTACTGCATCGTTCTGAGTACTCTGATTGCTGTTTCAAGCGCTCAGTTTTAAAACTCTGCCTTCGGACTATAGCCTAGTCCTTAATGGTCTTTCTTCGTAGCCGTACGTTGAAATATTCAATGCGTGTGTCTCGGGGCAGTTGAAGAGAAAAAAGGAGTGCGTTGCTTGAACGCGTAGAATACTTGTCGGTGATGGTCATTCGGCATGGAGCCTCGCATCAAGACGGCGTTCGCACTCGGTCTCGTGGAAGGGATCTTGCTCATTCTCTTTGGCGTGTGCGTCACCTTCGACCGGCCCGTGCAGCCGAGGCATGTTACAGCCGCCGAGGAAGAGTACAACGAGGCAACTTTCAACCGCTTCTATCCCAGTGAGTTACTGCAGTGTTTGCGCAGATTAAAACGCAATCGGTAGACGTGACACCGTGAAAAGCGTTGATTTGATAGCGTCATATCGGGTTGGTGGACGAGTCGCTCTTACAAATCGCAGCGCGTAGTTATACCACTCCGAACAACACCGATGCTGCGCTGACGCATCTGTTTACATTAAGAGGAGGACTGATACTCTTATTTGCTTAAGCCTTTGACAAGTAATGAGCCCTGAATTACTTGGTCGGGAACATCCAGAAGGCACGTGGAATAAAAAAAAAAGCTCAATTGGAGAAAGTTGTTACTTAAAGAATACGAAAAGAAGGAATCTACAGGGCTGTCTGCACCATAGTGACGTAGCATTATTCTAATAGCTTCGGAAGAGCTTTCGTGAGTGGCTTGGTTTCGAAACATTGTTCGGCCTGAAGTGATACGACGCTGAACTACGACAGATCATCGAAGACTTCGTGTTTGCTTTATCCCTAAGTACAGCGACCACGTTCCATGTCATCGGTAGCTATTTTCCATATCCGTGTCTCGACGCAGTTTGTGATAGGCGACACAGGTCCAAAGTCACTGTAACATGCGGCTTGCAGGAGAGTGTCCTAGGCACAAACATTAGGCTGCGTCTTTGTAGTAGCACTATGTAACCACCAATTATTTCGTGCCCTTAAGCGTCGGAAATAGTTCGCTATTGAAAAAAGTTTGAAAATCTGAATACTGCGCGGCTGAAATAGTAGAGGAACAAATAACACTTTATGCTGAGGAAGAAACGATTCATGCTTGTGAGGCTGCTTGCGCTCTTCCTGAGAGTAATGTATTTTTCTTAGATGACTCTTTGATCTTGAAATGTTTCACTTGTATAAGATGACGTATACCCAATATAGGGCGTAACCAAGAGAGGCAGGGTGCTAAGCAGGTTCATCGCCTCGAAGAGATAGCATACATGAGATGTCATGCAAGAGGAACGCGTGTTGTTGAAGTAAGTACCTCGCAAACGCAAACGACAGTGCGCTACATCGCACAAGTACAAATAAAAAATATAGCGTGGCTAGCACTAAGTCGTGCAAAACTGGGTCACAGCATAACTGAAGTTGACATAGCTCGTCCTGGCTTGGCTGGGCTTTAACCCTGTTCCCTCTTTCAACCCTTGCCCCACGTGGCTATGTTTGCCCTTCTTTTCTAGTCCTTTTTGTGTCCGTTTTTACTGTCCATCTCAAAAGTGAAAGCTACTAAGATATCACAACAAGGGCCGCCGATGTCCGTAACCGACATCACACGAAATAATTAAAAAATATCCAAGATGGAATGGGGCTCGACCCTGGGTCCTCTCCGTGTCAGCCAGTATCCTACACGGATTCGCAGCGGTTTCTTTCTTTGTTGCTTTCATTCACACACCACAGCGTAATAATACGGCGCACAAACAGCGTAGCCAGAGGTAGCAAGCAGTAAGTTTTACGGGGTCATTATAAGTTCTTTATGCGCATAAGTAACTCAAGTTTACCGAGCCACTCTGGTACTGGGTCCCTAATTCTACAATCCTCAACAAAGTTCGAGAACACTTGGCGGAAATGCTGTGTTCAAAACTTCTGCGCACAAAAACTCTATATACAAGCGCTATGTCGGGAAGGAACCGCGTTAACATACATGCGATACAACGTGGTAGAATTAAGAGTAAAATACGAATCAGGCGTCAGAGAATGCGAATTGAGTAACCAGGCTTCACACAGTATGAGCTGCATTACTAGTGGGTTGTTGAATGCATCCGACCAATTGCAAAGAACTTAGTCATTATTCTTCATCTTCATCAGCCACCGAATCAATTAACATAGAAGTGGCTACCTTTCAAGAGTACTTGTAAAGACATTTCGCAACGGGTACTAGAAATGGCGCTCTTCCAGCTTTCGCCGTGATTGAGCTGCGCTTTCTGCGCAGGCCTGGTGTTTTTCTGTCCATTTTTTTTTCTCAGTATTCGTAACGACTTTTCTCCATCTTCCTTTTCTTCTGCTCTGTTTTATTTGTCTCTGTCTTTCTATACCCTTCTCTCTTTTAGTCGCCATTTCACCTTCTATATTTTCCTGTATTTATTCCCTTTATATATATATATATATATATATATATATATATATATATATATATATATATATATATATATATATATATATATATATATATATATATATATATATATATATATATATATATATATATATATATATATATATATATATATATATATATATATATATATATATATATATATATATATATATATATATTCTATTTCTCTCTGTACTCGCTCTTGCCCCCGTATTTTCCACGTTCTTGCTATACTACACCGCACAAGGCTATGCTATCGTCCGCTCGCGTACCTAGATGGCCGAGTCGTTGCGAAGCTCGCCTTTGGATCGTGGCTATATGGGTTCGGTTCTCGCTTTGGCAAGAAATTCTCTTTTTCTCCCTCATTGTTCTTCTCTCGCCCATTAAAGTTATTGCACTCCACGCCAGACATAGCGGCGCGCGCCGGCTCATGAGGATGATAATTTCCTACCTACAGCAAAGCTCGAGTATAAGAGCCCCGCCGTAAAAAAAAAAATCACATAAGAAGTCATCAGCGTCAAGAACTGTTTGCGGCCTGCTAGTCGGCAACATGGCTCAAACCGGAAATTGTCAAGTTGTACGTGCAATAGCCGGGATCCCTGGATGTGCCGAATGTTGCTGATTCGTGAACACTCAGCGGGAACCCCGAAGATACAGTGCACTATAATACATGAGACACGCGTGAATTACGCATTTACTGTTGTCGCTGGTGAGCTTTTTGCAAGCGCGACATTTACGAGGAGACCCGAGGTATAGAACGAAAGGTTCTGTTCTGTCGACTTCATGCATATGAGGTGTGATAATATACTGAACACCTGCAAACTGAACGTGACATGTTGAGTGAGTGCACACTGCACACTTCTATAGATGACCTTGGCCTGCGGGTGAGGGTCAGAGCTGCGCAACGCAGCTTCCCAGTATAATTTCTTGATTGTTGGGATCCATCGGCAGTGACAGCATGATGTGGAACAGACCCGCTTCTTGCTTACAATGATTGAAAGTGTTGGGATTAGGTTGGTAGCAGTCTTGTTGGGTGGCACGGTTGAGGTAGATATTTACATAAAACAGTTACAATGTCGTGAACAATAATTTTCTTCGTTTTGGTATTTCTCACGTTGAATTCCAAAGGCAGATCGCGAGCGTTGGGCCGGATTGCGAATGGAGTGCGCAGATCCGAGCGGGATAGCTCTGGCGAAATCTGCGATTGGAACGAGCGCGTCTCGATAGAAGCTCTTGGTGAGTGGAAATCTAGTGAGGGAGCACGAGAGGGTGCGATGGAGTGCGAAGCGTTTTCCGGACATCCATGTGTGATTGCATCCGCCGAAATCCGCCGATTTCGGCGGAGCAAGAATTCTTGCCTCACGCAGCAATCCGTGATGTGCGGTTGCTCTCAATCTGCAATTGGTACACACAATTCACGCTGCCAATTCACCATTGGAATGTGATTGCTCCGCTCAGAGCAGAAAAACGTGAACCGGATCTGCCATTGGAATTCAACATCAGACACGTTCAACGCCTCTTGTACAATGGGTATTGTCAGACACAATTTGTTTGCTTGTTGTTTGTTGGCATTCTCCTGTCCTTGCGCTGATACCCTTTACGTTTCAAAAAGGACACTGGCCGGCTTAACTGCATGAAATTCAGTCAAGCTTATTTTGGTATCAAAGGGATATAATAAAGCAGTCACAGCAGCAATAGTGGGGTAAAAGCGAAAAAAGCCATTAAGGCTGGACTATTCAATACGTGGCAACAGCAACATGAAGTGATTGGGCTTTATGAAAGGAAGCAACAAAAGAGAGAAGACAGTGACGTTAACCAGAAAGAAATCCTGTTTTCTACCCTACACTAGGGGATTAGGGAAGGGGACAAGAAAGATGAAAAAGAGGGAAGAGAAGGAAAAGAGAAAAAATTGGCAGATCCCACGAACAGGGGGAATCGATAATATGCGAAGCGCGAATGAGAAATGTTGATATGTCACTTTAAAATCAGCACACCTCTGCGAGGTGAAGGTAAGTGATGCCGTACGACTTCCATGTCATGATTATCATGTCTGGATGTGTCGTTTACCTTCGTCATCTATTCTCGATCGTCACGTGATACGAAATTTTGTATATGTGGAGCTAGAGAAACGGCCATGAGCACGCTATGAGTGCGGTATGTTGTCATGTTATTACATGACACGCGTCAGGATTATCATGTTTGCACCAGTCATATATTTCGTCAGCAATTGACGTCACGTAACACCAAATTTTTTATATGTGGAGCTAGTAAACCGGCCGCGAGCGCATCATAAAGGGCCCAATGTACTCCGATGTAGCGGTGACGCGCGTGCACGCTGGCACAGCGACGCTACGTTAGCAAAACGCGAGCACTCTATAGTCTGACGCCAGGCGCGACCAGCGTCCGTCGGCGCGGCCCGACGGCAACCGGCGGGAAATGCGAAATGCTGCATTTCGCGCAGGTGCGTTACCCAGACAACACTGTGTCTCCCTTTTTTCGTGACGGAGGAACGCCGAACGCGCTGAAACACGCATGCGTCAAAGCAGCGCAGCGCGGTGCGCGCCTGCGAGATATGGCAAGAGCGGCGCCTGGCGTGGCAACGCTGGCGTGACGCGACAAAATGAACGCCGGCGAGCACAAGCACCACATCACGTCGAAATGTATTGGTGTCTTGACTGTGGCATGCAGTCATGTTCTCACATGACACGCATCTCATGATTATCATGTTTGCACCAGTCACATACCTTCGTCATCCATTGGCGGCGCGTAATAACGAGTTTGAAACATGCGAAGCTAGCGAAACGGCCGCGATCGCATCATGAGTGTAGCATGTAGACATGTTGTTACATGACACACATCTCATGATTTTCATGTTAGTGTCTGTCGCTTGTGTTTGCCATGAAATCATGTCATACCATACCAGTTTTTCAACATGCCATGTGAACGCAACCACTGCAAGAGCTGCAGGACAAAAAAATAGAAATCATGACATTATCGACAGACATGTCATTATTTTCATGTTATGACTAGTCAGATATGTTCTTCATACACTCGTGCTATCCCATACCAAGTTTGGTATCGATACCGTTATCGCAACGGCCAGGAGAGCTGAAAGTCATAGGCGGCTAGATAGATAGATAGATAGATAGATAGATAGATAGATAGATAGATAGATAGATAGATAGATAGATAGATAGATAGATAGATAGATAGATAGATAGATAGATAGATAGATAGATAGATAGATAGATAGATAGATAGATAGATAGATAGATAGATAGATAGATAGATAGATAGATAGATAGATAGATAGATAGATAGATAAGCTCAAAGTCGCCGAAGTTCACTAGGAAATGCTTCGCATTTAAAAGGGAGATACTGACAGTAATTTCGCTGCAGCGTGTAGAACTCCACCACAAGTCAGAGGCGTTCACACAAACCCGTCTTCTCGAGAAACACAAGAGGGTTTTCACTGCTTTGCGGGCTGTCGAGGAAAGTGAACGGTGCTGTAATAGCACCTGCACAGAAAGAGGCCGATCATCCAGTCGCCGCATTGCGTTGACAAGTACTTGTCTATCTGAGGCAAATCGAGAACAGTGGCAGAGCAGGTGTTCAATATTTTCATCGGTGCCGCAAACACCGCATGCCGCACTGTAAGTCATTCCAATTAACGTGGTGTAAGCTTTCGTGAAAGCAACTCCCAGCCAAAGGCGATAGAGAAGCGAAGCTTCACGTCGATGTAGGCCGGGTGGAGGCCGGAGTTGTAGTCAAGGGTCAAGTTCGTGTAGTCTTTCTTATACGTCGTATGCTTGGTGTGTTCCACTCAGTCAGTGTGACACTGCGGGCCAGTTGACAAATCTGCCTCACCGCGTCTGCTCTTGAAAGCGGAATCATGTCAAATACATTCTAAACATTCGTTAAGAATATTTATGAAAAAAAGAACGGTGTAAACTACCTAATTAGTAAAGCACTGTTTAATGCTAGGGGCAGTAAATAATAATATAATCTGGTGGCCATATTACGTGTGTAAGGGGTGTTTGAATCATCAAACTCAACACGATTTTCCCAGCTTGCGGTACTTTCACAAGTAAGCTGCATCCCCATTTTCCCTATCATTACTTCTTTACCTGGCGCAATTTTTAAGGGTGAATCACCATAGTATCTCGGCTTGTCGCCGTGCTGTGTTATAGTCACGGTGCATCATGAATGGGTTCGTGCAACAAAAATTGGTGTTGGTGGTAAAACATTTATTAAATGCATCGGCAAATTCGTGGCCTAGGCCTAGGTCACCCTCGAGGAGGCCCACAGACCCTATGTCCTCGCCCCCTCACGGGCTTGGTGGATGGTCCACAGCTGACCCTATATCTAGAGGTTGGAGTTGTGCAGCGCGGCCGTCCACCTCACTGCAGCTTCATCTGTGGGAAGGTGCACTTTCTTCTCCTATATGGCCGCACATTGCCAGAGAACGTGCTTAAGCGATGAGTGAGTCCAGCCGCCCAATTAACAGCTATCGTCTGGATAGATGTGTGGGTACATCCTCCTCAGATGATCGGGGTTGGGGAAGATCTGGTTTGTAATCGCCTCCAATCTACCGCGTTGAATCTTTGGAATTCGGGTCAATGCGGTGGATAAAATGCGCCAAGAATTTTCCATAAAAGTTTGTGATGCCACTGTACCGAGTCATTTTATCCATCTCTGCCCAGCCCTCTGTAGGATGTCCATTCTCTGTAGAGGACCTTTTTATGCGGCTGCGGAACGTAGGATGTGAACCTACGCTATGAACCTCCCCCCCTTGAGGTTGAATGCTTTGGCGGGGGGAAGGGCGAGCTGCGAATCCCACATTTTGTAATCGGTCCATACTAGTTGATTATTATGAGTTAAAGGTTAGTCGTTACTGCCTAAAACATCACGTTTGATTTAGCAGTGGTGTAAGAATCCCATACAAAATTTAACAAGACGCTCAAGTTTCTAGTCTAAAACTACAAACGCGCGTCTCTACGACATAGTTATTCATTTGAAACACTACTTCTCCACACACATCTGCAAAGTGATGGTACGTTATTGGACTGGTGACGTGTAGACATTTTGCTGTCGGTAACACCGTCGCAAACTGTATGCTTAAATCTTTCCCAGGTTTTACGGTAGCGGAGAGGTTTAACGGTTTGCCCGTATTTCAGATTTCGTCCTCGTTTCTTCCCTTTCTTTATATCTTTCTGTGCTTTTTTTCCCATCTGTCATTCTTCGTTTTTCTATATACTCCTGCCTGACTTGCAGTGTTCGAGGATGTGCACGTGATGGTGTACGTCGGCTTCGGCTACCTGATGACGTTCCTGCGTCGGTTCGGCTACAGCGCCGTGGGCAACACACTCCTTCAGAGTGCCATCGTTTTGCAGTGGGCCGTCATCATGCGCGGCATATGGCGAGTACACGGCGCCAAGATACGGCTCGACATGGAGAGGTGCCAGTCACGACAAACGTTATTACTTATTTGCTGTAACGACTCGCGATTCTCCTCAAGGTACAGTATAGCGGGTGTTGCACTTCTTCGGCGGTAGTCGGTATCCGCCGTAAAGTAATTAATGTATTTATCTGTTTGTTGATTTTGCGTATATTGTGCCTTTAACAATCGTTATTGGCACATGTCCTTGTCGGCATACAGTGATAGCTGGTGGCGCCGTTGCTCAGCCCCCAGTGACGTCTAAGGCTGCATACGCTAAAGATGTCGTACAATCAATTGCAGTTTATGAACACAAATTTATATTTATTACTGAATTTACTTTACGTTATAAAACACACTGTATAGTCAACGTACGAGCAACGTGAAGAAAAGGTATTGGGGAATGGAATATAAGAAACAAAACACAGCCGTAAAGAAGAATGAGCGAGGTTACTTCATAACACACACACACACACACACACACACACACACACACACACACACACGCACGCACGCACGCACACACAAAGACACGCTCGCAAGCACGCAAGCTCACGCACGTTCACGCACGCAAGAAAAAACAGTCGACTCTCCAGCCATTAGACAGTCATAGCTTACCGGGCTTAGTGGTACAGCGGGCTTACCCGGGATAGCGGGATGGAAATGCGCATGCTCAGTAACATACGTGACCCGTACCGCTCACCGTATACGCACGCAATTTTTTTTAGATTTGACGGTTCCGTGTCGTCGTGGTTTACGTAGTGCACGTAAAACATGGCGGGGGTTTGTGACGTTGAAACCCTGTCATGCTTTACGTACACTCGTACTGTGAGGAGATGCTTAGCGAGCTAGAAAGCGCGCAAAAAGAATATTCGATGGATGGATGGCTGGATGGATGGATGGGATGGATGGATGGATGCTGTGAGCGTCCCCTTTAAAACGGAGGGTTGGCATGTGTGCCACTAGTATTCGAAATGACGTCCCTCAGGGTAGTATATTGGGGCCACTACTGTTCAATATATATATAAGTGCTATCCATAACATCAAAACGCACGCAAAATACATTATATATGTGAATGACACCACCCTATTATTTTCTTCCAATGATATACAACACTTAGCAGATGTCGCGAACAACGCACTCTCATCTCTTGCCGCATGGTCATCAGTTAATTCACCTAAAATAAAAAAAAACTAATGAAAATAGCTGTACTTTTTTTTCTAAAAAAATACAAGTATTTCTACGACCCTGCTTATATTTAGGTGGAGGAGGAAGCAACAAAAAGGGAGAAGGCAGGGAGGTTAACCAGAAAGACATCCGGTTGGCTACCCTACTCTGGGGGATTAGGGAAGGGGACAAGAAAGACGAGAAAAAGAGAAGAGAGGGAAAAGAAAAAAGAAAGGTGGGGGAGAGACTGACAGTAATTTCACTGCAGCGTGTAGAACTCAACCGCATGTCAGAGGCGTTCACACAAGCCTGTCTTTCTCAGGAAACACAGCAGGGCTTTCACTGCCTTGTGGGCTGTCGAGGCATGTGGACGTTGCTGTAATAGCATCTGCACAGAAAGAGGCCGATCATACAGTCGCCGCATTGCGTTGGCAAGTACTTGTCTATCTAAGGCAAATCGAGGACAATGGCACAGCAGGTGTTCGATATTTTCGTCGTTGCCGCAAACATCGCACGCCGCACTGTCAGTAATTCCGATTAACGTGGTATAAGCTTTCGTGAAAGCAAATCCCAGCTAAAGGCGATAGAGAAGCGAAGCTTCACGTCGATGTAGGCCGGGTGGAGGCCGGAGTTGTAGTGAAGGGTCGAGCTCGTGCATTCTTGTACGTCGTATGCTTGGTGTGTTCCACTCAGTCAGTGTGAGACTGCGGGCCAGTTGACGAATCTGCCTCGCCGCATCCGCTCTTGAAAGCGGTATCGGAACGCTGTTCGCTTCTTTATGTGACGTGCGAGCAGCATGATCTGCAGAATCATTGCCGCCTATACCACTATGCCCGGGTAACCACTGAAAGACGATGTCATGGCCTTTTTGTATTAAAAGGTGGTGAAGTTTCACGGTTTGGTAGGTCAACTGGTCGTGGCATCCGCGACGGAGAACTGATATCAGGCACTGTAACGCTGGGTTTGAGTCAGAAAACACAGCCCATTTACCTGGTCTTTCTTCTGAATTGATGTGTTCCAGTGCATTGCGCAAAGTCTCGAGTTCTGTCGTCGTTGAAGTTGTCACATGTGAAGTCTTAAAACACCGAGTTACCCCTTGTGATGGTATAACCACTGCTCCACCTGAACTAGACGGCGTAGTAGAGCCATCCGTGTAAATGTGCACGTGGTTACTGTAGTTTTGTTCCAGTAGGAATAGACTCAGTTGTTTCAGGGCATGTGTCGGTAAGTCCGATTTTCTCCTCATTCCTGGAATCATTAAATGAACTCGCGGCCGGCTCAAGCTCCAAGGGGGAAGCAGTGGCTTTGATGCAGGTGCGTATGTCTCAGCGAACGATGAACGATGCTCGTAGACAATATTTAGGTGATACTGTAATTGAGTATGTGGACACGTTTAAGTTTTTAGGAATAACGTTCAGCAGCGCAGTGTCATGGGATGCACATGTCAATAATCTTTCTTGAACACTCTCTATAGAATCATACGAATCACGTCGCGTAACAGATATATTTTTTCCCACCAAGACCAACCTTATTTTGTATTATGCGTTCTTTTATTCCCACATTATCTATTGTCTTTTCGTCTGGGGTAACAAAACTTTGTCAAACATATTGAAACTGCAAACTCTGCAGAAGAAAATGCCCCACGCAATTGTTAATGAATCCTATGATTCGCCCGCTGTGCATGTTTTCTTACAATACAATATTGCACCTGTAAACAAATTATTTGGCTACAGATTTGCACGCTTTTATAAAGCAACAACAAGTAAAAATCATTCATTTCTTTCTAAAATTTGTTTCACTTACACCTCGTCATTCATTATAAGATACCAGAGTACAAAATAGTTTCGTATTACCAAAGTGTAGAACTATCTGTGGTTTTTTATGGCAAGTTTTATTGTGCCAAAGTTTTTGAATACCTCATTTTATGAGCACCCAAATACTTTGTCTTATTTAACTATCCGCAAAAGCATTATCCAGCAATGTGTGTAGTCTTAGTCACAATGTGTTTTCGTGCCTTCATACGTTGTATCAGTCTGTGTTACTGCTTTGTACTCGCAGCACAGTTGGTAATTATATATACATATGTTTGTAGTACCAGTTTTATTTTTTATTTGTTTTCTAAATGCATAGCGTTTCGTGCGAACCTTCCGTGCAGCAATTGTCTTTCGCTTAGTGCCTACTGCTGACATGTACGAATGGCGGGGCCCGTCAAGCGGCGTCAAATTCACTGCTTTTTTCTCGCCATCCCCATTTGCGCGTACAAGTTGAAATAAAGACTTGATTGAAAAGGAGAAGGCAGGGAGGTTAACAAGAAAGACGTCTAGTTGGCTGCCCTACACTGGGGGATTAGGGAAAAGGAAAGGAAAGATGAAAAAGAGGCAAGAGAAGGGAAAAAGAAAGGTAGAGACAGACAATAAATTCACTGCAGTGTTTACAACTTCACAGCAATAAGACATGTCCAAGGGGCACTAAAGAGCTGAACGATTTTTCTCTGATTAATAAATTACCATTTTCGAATTCCACAAGCACAACTCGGGCTGTGAGCAGATGCTTAGCAAGCTAGAAAACGCGCGAAAAGAAGATTTGATTAATGAATGGATGCTATGAGCGTCCCCTTTAAATCGAAGGGTTGGCACGTGCGCCACGAGGCTCGTGAAAAAGAAGAAAGAAAAAAATATTGCAATGAAAGTAATTCTTTGCCTACTTCGATTAAAACCATCTTATCTTTAAAAAAAGAACTTTATATTGTTTTTCGTAAACTCTAAAGGAAACGCCAGCGGCGAGGCCACCTCGCGGTTTCCACACCGGCTTGCTGTGACGTCACCGATATTGATGGCATGTACTAAAACCTACATAGTTGCCAATAGCTGAGTATGTTGGCTCTTATAAAGGCGACACAGTCAACGTCGTTAACGTGCCAAGATTCGGGAATTTTAAGTGCGACAATGTAGCCAAAATACAAAAAAAGCACTTTTTCTTCTGTGCGCCACGCTGACATCCATGTGGCATAGATCCCGACTTGAAACTTCGAAAAAAAAAACGTTTGCCTTCATTTTATCTTTTAATATTAAACTGCGTTGGTAAATTAATGGTGGTAGATGTTTCGAAGAATGACTTATCATTCAAGATTCATTCATCCTTACACTTCGGTGACCTGTAACGGTCGAGCGAAGTTTGCGTGCAGTTAAATGCCTCAAAACTATTGAACGACAGTCCCCCCTCCTCCCTTCTCCGGATGCACAAATTCACCGCAAAGTTTAATTCAGCTAACGAAGAAGCTAGCCATGCAGGCTACGCTACGTATAGGATGTCGGCAGTGATCCCTTTTGTTCTTTAACAATCTTCGTCATTCTTTAATGAAGAAGTTCATGGGAGATGGGCACTTGAAGGGATGAAGAGTTCTCTGAAAACTGGTGTTCCGACCCCGACGCGGTGGTCTAGTGGCTAAAGTACTCGGCTGCTGACCGAAGGTCGTGGGATCGAATCCCAGGTGCGGCGACTGCATTTTCGATGAAGGCGAAAATGCTGTATGCTCAGATTTGGGAGCACGCTAAAGACACTAGGCGGTCGAAATTTCCGAAGCTCTCCGCTACAGGGTCTTTCATAATCATATGGTGGCTTTGGGGCGCTAAATTCCGCATATCAATGAACACTGGCTGTCGCGATGGCCAACGTTTAGACAAGCGGCCTTGCCCTCTGCGAAGCTACACCGTTAAGGAACGAGTTCGCTTGTCGAAATTGGCTCCCACAACACATTGTCGTCCAAGGATTCTTAATCATTTATCATTCTTCAATATACAGTGCTTTTACAGTTTCTTGTCGATTTGTAAAAAAAAAAGAACTTCGTGTTTTCTGTGTCTACAGGGGCCCCTGATAATTCAGGGGCCTGTACGGTTTCTAAGAGAAAGTGTTAATTTCTAAAAAAAGTGTTTAGTTATTAAGTAAGTATTATCATTATGAAAATCGAAAGGTTAGAAAAATAGTTCAGCAACAAGGTGAACGACCATAGCGCATTATGAAAACAGAAGCCGAAGAAATAATCTACTGGTTTTTTGGGGTTCCCGAGGCCGGGAATAAGAGCGAGGATGATTTGCGGAATGCAGTTGTCCATAAAAGATACAGAAATATGTTGGGGGTAGAAATTAATTTGGTAGAAAAAATTTATCGTGTCGGTAAATAAAGACAAAGAAAAGTAAGACCAGTAATCAAGAAATTCATAGATTACCGTGAAAAGAGAATTTATTGCGCAATCGCAAGAAACTAAAGGGCACTTTCTTTAGTGTCAGTAACGACTAATCGAAGGAGACAGTCGAACTAAGAAAGAAATTGTGGGAAAGTTTGACGCCAGACCAAGCTAAGGGGGCGAGATTCTATAGTGCACGACAAATTGAAGGTAAACGGACGCATGTTTGTCTAGAGCGATAAAAAAAAAAGGCGCCGTATTTTTCAATACCGGATTGACAAGAAGGATAACAACCCCGCCATGGTGGTCTATAGTGGCTAAGGTTGCTGACCCGCAGGTCGCGGGATCGAATCCCGGCTGCGGCGGCTGCATTTCCGATGGAGGCGGAAATCTTGTAGGCCCGTGTTCTCAGATTCGGGTGCACGTTAAGGAACCCCAGGGGGTCGAAATTTCTGGAGCCCTCTACTACGGCGTCTCTCATAACCATATAGTGGTTTTGGGACGTTAAACTCCACATATCAATCAATCAATCAATCAATCAATCAATCAATTAATCAATCAATCAATCAATCAATCATCAATCAATCAAGAAGGATAACATAGTTAAAGCGACGTCAGTGGCGAGTGCGGAAGACCAACATGACTTCTTTGACTCAGGCAGCTCTACTGGTAGTTCAAAACACCAATCCCACTCATAGCTAAGAATTCTTGTCCAAAATGCTCGCAGAATCGTCAATAAAGTGACGGAATTGGAATATCTGTTAATGGCACATAGTCCCCATGTTGTATTACTGGCAGAAACGTGGTTGTGTGGTGAAATACGTAGTGATTGCATTGTTCCTTTAGGGTATAAGCTTTTCAGATAGGACAGAGATACGCGAGGCGGTGGTGCTGCTATCATTGTCAAAAGTTCCATACCGGCTGCCATGATTGAATATCATATTTGTGAAACTGTGTGGTGTAATTCTTTCAACAGTATAGTGTACACTATTGGCTCAGTATATAGACCATCTGCGTCTACGCCTCAGTTTCTAGATTCGCTAAGTGAATTTTTGAGTGACCATGTTAACGGGAACACGAGGTTGATAATGGTCGGTGACTTCAACTTGCCACACATTGACTAAAACAATATTATGCCCGGTGAGACTTAAACAATTAGTTCTGAAAGACTTCTGGAAATTAATTTCTGCCATGGCCTGGAACAAATTGTGCGTGAGCCAACTAGGGTTACAAGTTCGTCGAAGTCATTATTAGGCCTCGTTTTCTTGTCGCAAAATATAACAGACTGCGTCCTAGACATTTTAGATGACATATACGACCACAAACTGTTGTCCTTGATCATAAAGACAAGTGCACGCCGTTTAAAAAGACCGTTCCTTCCGGTAAAATTAAAAGACTTTAAAAAGGCCGATGACACTTCCGTCTTAGATTTTTTAGAAGAGCAGCTGTATGACTTCGCGCGAGCGTCTGACTTCAAATTTGCATAACAATTGTGGCAGAGATTTGAAAGCAAAGTCATGACTTGCGTTGATCACTAGGTTCCTACTTGCATTAAGAAAGCGCGCAAACAAAATCCTTGGATAACACGCAGCATTATACATATGAAACGGCAAATTGAAAGACTCAGACAAATGAAAGATAAAGCGACGGAAGTGGCAACTATAGAAGTCAAGTTGAAAGAAGCCCTGCAGATTTCAAAAAAGAAGTTTTTTGGTGAAACGATTGTTAACTTCCTTAGAAGCTCGCCATAGAAATTCTGGCGTTACTTCAGTGAAAGAAAAAAAATTGAGCAGATTCATCACGAGGGGCATATTCTGACAAAAGTTGAAGACTTAGCCGATACTTTTAATGTTTTTTTTTCAGTCCGTTTTCACAATATACCAGAAAGATAAGATTGAGGCATTCATTCGTCGGCACTGACGTAACAACCGCAATGAAGCCCGTTATTATCAACCGTGAAGGTGTTTTTCAGCTAATGCTTGAGCTAGACGCGAAGAAAGAAAGCGGTCGGGATAATCTACCAACAGAGTTTCTCAAGTGGTATGCCGAATGGGTTTCGTCTTATTTAAAAATATTATTTTTAAATTCGGTTAAGACGCGATCACTCCCACAAGACCGGCACAATGCGATTGTAATACCGATTTTTCAAAATGGTAACGGTGCATTATTAAACAATTACCAACCTGTTTTCTTGAAGTCGGTTTGCTGTAAAGTTCTAGAACGTGTAATTGCAAAAAAACATTCTTAGTTTTCTTGAGTATAACCAGTTACTTTGTTCTGACCAACATGGGTTTTGGCACGATCTTTCAACGGTCACACAATTAGCAGAAACGCTCCACGATTTCTATAAAAACGTCGATGCCCACATGCAGACTGATGTAACTTGTGTGGATTTCAGGAAATCTTTCGATAAGGTTTCCCACCGTAAGTTGCTTTTTAAGCTTGAAAAATTAGGTATAAGCGAAGAAGTTTTAAAATGGATAGGAACCCTTTTATCAATGCGTCAACAGGCTGTAGAATTGAAAGCCATACTTCAAGACCACTACGCGTGTACTCAAGCATACCCAAAGGGTATCTTTTAGGACCATTTCTTTTTCTGATGTTTGTTAATTAGATATGTTCAATAGTTGAGGCGCCTATTAAAATGAAACTGTTTGCAGATGAGTGCTTGATTTATTACCCAGTGCCTTGTGAAAGCAAGCAAATTAATCTGAACAGGCACTTGCAGGCATTAGATGACTGGTACAAAAAGCGGGACATGGAAATAAACTACGGCAAGACAACATTCACGCATATTCACTCAGGTGGGCGGGAACTGTCTTTCATGCACCACATCGGAAATCAACCATTAAATAATGCCGCTTGTTTCAAGTACCTGGGAGTTAATATCATGCGCATATTACAGTGGCACTCTCTTATAGATAACATCTGTTCTAAGGTGAATAAAAAACCTTATTTGCTCAAGAAAAAAGCTGGAACATACCACAGTGGACGTGAAACTAACTGCTTACAAAACATTCATAAGACCAGTCTTAGAGTACGCTAGTATTCTATGGTCACCTCACCAAAAGGTTCTGAGCACAAAAATTGAGAGAATACAAAAGTTAGCAATCTCTTTGATATTTGGTAAATACCGACGCACACACTCCGTCACGGCCTTGTTAGAGTCCTGTGAGCTTGAGTCTTTAGAATATCGTAGACGCAAACAACGTCTCTAATTTTTTTTAAGATTATAAGCAGATGAACAAAAATAAACAAGGATTTGTATCTTCAACCACCTGGAAGGCGATGTGATCGTCTTAATAAAAGCAGAGCTATTCAACCCTATTTCACACCCATGAATGCTTTCCACCACTCCTTTCTTTTTTCAGACGCAATAGAAATGTGGAATAGCTTACCTGATTTGGTTGTGCAACAAACGACGTCAGTCAACTTTAAAGATGCGTTATACAGCTTTCTCTGCAGTGATAATTGCTAACGTCTGTTGCCAGCATTTGTTTCTCGATTTTAATTGGCATAGTCACTGCTGTTTTTTTTTTCTTTTCCTGATGATGGTTATTCATCTGTTATTCCTATGTGATATTGAACACTGCTTTATTTTGTGAATGCTTGATTGATTGATTTGTGGGGTTTAACGTCCCAAAACCACCATATGATTATGAGAGACGCCGTAGTGGAGGACTCCGGAAATTTTGACCACCTGGGGTTCTTTAACGTGCACCCAAATCTGAGCACACGGGCCTGCGAGATTTCCGCCTCCATCGGAAATGCAGCCGCTGCAGCCGGGATTTGAATATTTTGTGAATGCTATGTATTATGTGACACCCTCCCTGTAAAGACCCCAAGCACGGGGGTGACAATATGAAATAAATAAATAAAATAAATAAATAAATAAATAAATTTTTAATTCTTCAACTATATTTTCTTTTGTTATTTGAAGCCTTCTAGGTGCCGAGTTTTCTGCCGTCACGTTCCTCATCTCTCTCGGTGCACTTCTGGGAAAGACGAGCTTGATCCAGAATGCCATGATAGGGATCATGGAGACCGCCATTGGTGCGGGCAACGAATACCTAGGAGTAGCGGTGTTCCAGGTTGAGTACGGAAGCTGCATGCTTGTTCCTATTGACTATAGTTCGTCTCAACGAATGAGCGATGCATGTCTTCTTACACCTGTAACTTACGTCCTTTTAGTGGCGATCAGTAACCACACGTTTTGTTCGGGAATGGATGAAGCAGGGATTTTTAGTACTAAGTTACTTCAAAACTCAATGAGGTATACCTAACTTATCTTTAAATGATTCTAATAATGTGGCATTTAAGCAACATCCGCTTTGGAATTCGAATTCTAAGCCAGCTGAAGTTTTTTCTTGCTTCGTGAACAAACAGCTAATTTTTGTGGCGTTCCTTCATCATAGGCTTTTGCTACGAGAGAAATGTATGCAAGACATGTTTCTTAGTGCTGGTTCGGCCACACTTCACAGTGATTGCGATTAGGTGTGTTCGAGTAGCAGTCCGTAGGCCCACATTGCAGTAAAAAAAAAGGTATTGAAAACAAATGGCGAAAATGCAGGCCAATGCAAGCTTGTTTTGGAGGGGACAGACGCAATGAGTGTAATTTCACTTTTTTTTATTTCTTCGGATATTTCATTATGCATCCCACGTAGTTTGATAGCAAAAGTCTGGAGGTTACACTTAATCTGTAGCTCAGCGTAACCTGTGGTAGGCGCGCACTCTTTACGTTGGTAGCCTTGCAAACGGTAACCGCGATGATCGTCTAGTCAAGCTGACAAGCGTAAATTTCCTTTTCTCAGGCTGTGGATCCTGGCGGCTCCATATTCCTGCACACCTTCGGCGCGTACTTCGGCTTGGCAGTGGCATTCGTCACGCATAATAAGGAGCACGTGGGCAACCGCAACGAGGGCTCCTCGTACATTGCCGACGTCTTCTCCATGATTGGTCAGTCGCGTTGTTTGCTGTAGCATAGTCGAAACCACCTTTTACACGTGTTGAGGGGGAGGGTAAAAAAAAAAAGAACAGACTAGTTGTCAAGGAGCACAGTACATGAACCAATGCGTGGGGCACGTAGTAAGATATTCTATACAAACTGCCCGTTTCTGTGCTGGAGGAAGATGGAACACCAAGAAAGTTCAAATCTTCCACTGTTTATGGCTGTGGCGCCACACTGCGGGCTCGAATGTCATGGGATAATAATCCGGCCGTGGTAGTCGCGTTTGCATGCAGTCAGAATGCTAAGACCCGTCTACTTAGACTTAGGTGCACGTTGAATAAAACCAGTAGTAAACGAGAAAAACAGCTCAAAAGGAGACTTAGCACAAACGAATGAGCGCGCAGGACGAGTGCTGTGCTTCGCTCGTGCTGCGTCTCCTTTGGACTGTTTCCTAATATACAAGTGTATGCTATCTCAACGAACAGCACTTCTGCAACCTTTGATGGTCAAAATTTCTGGAGCCCTCCACCACGGCGTCCTTAATAATCACCTGGTGTTTTTGGGACGTAGGACAACCACAATAGTGATCGTTATTAAGAAAGTTCGGACCACGCATCAGGTTGGTTGTAACCGCGGAGCTGTTGAAGCTTGGCAAAATTACGTTGCCGCCCCGCATTAACTGGTCGAGCGACGAGGAGTTGCGCACGTTAAATGAGCCGGAACCCAGCGTAGCTATGCCAAGCCACGCAAAGTCAGAGGGGCATGGTATGCTGTATACTTACTCCATGCAATAGGATGGAAAGGTGGGCTAGTTGGTAATTCATGATGGTTCAGCGACTTGGGAGCGCGGGGGTAAACACAGACACAAAGCAAAGAAGAGGCACACAGCATGTGCCTTACTCCATGTTTGTAAACTCCACGTTACTTACTCTATGTTTGTGAACAGCGCTATATAGGGCTCCGCCAGCCCAAAGCATGCCACCGCCGTCTATGGTCCCGTGATAACTGACACAGCTGCTGCAAAGCTGCCTCCGGAGCACAGCGCATCGCGTAGGAGCCTCCTTTCTGGTGCGCTGTGCTCGGAGGCAACTATGGCCCAGCCTTGCCTAACTTGCCACCACTTTGAATGCATGAAAAACGCGTTTCGCACGCGCTGTCTTTAGGCGGTGCCACGGCAGCACAAACGCGTTTCAAATGCGCTGGCTTGAGGTGGTGGTTTGTTAAGCAGCGCTCTTGAAGACGAAGGTTAGTGCAAGGTGCGTGTGTTAAAAAAGTGCTTCACGATTTACAGTACTTAGTACCTTGCAATGAGAGAGTATAAAGCGGTCCCGTGGGCCTCACACTTGATGAGGCCGTATTGATAAAACTTACGCCATTACCCAGTTCATGATGCATAGTGTGGGCATCACTGAGTGACTGTGTATTTAGAAAAGGTGGTTCATGATTCAAAGTACTTGGTACTGTACTATGGGAGAGCTGAAAGCCGTCCATTGGGCTTCACACGGGATGAGGTCGCATCGAGAAGAGTAGGCTGCGTGTTTTAGAAAAAAGTGGCTAATGATTTAAAGTACTCGGTACTTTACTATGGGAGAGCATAAAACCGTCCCGTGGACCTCGCACTTGAAGATATAGAGTGCGGATTAAGAAAGGAAAGTTTATTGTACACTTAATTTGTACATACACAAACGAAACATCAGAGATAAGTAAAGACATCGTACAAGTGAGCACTAACATCTAGTTATCACCGGGTATCAAAATCTTACAAGTCAAATGAAAATTGAAAAGAATCAAGTGTGTTTAGAAAAAGTGGTTAGCGATTTAGAGCACTCGGTATTCTACTATGGGAGAGCTGAAAGCCGTCCCTTGGGCCTCACGGTTGACAAGGCCGCAAACGAGGGCGAACTGTATGCGCTGTCTTGATCCCTTTAGAGTATATAGTTTTTTGTGGCCTCGTAAGTCAAGTGTGTTTGGAAAACGTGCTTAACAATTTAAGGCATTCAGTACTCTACTATGGGAGAGCAAAAATCCGCCCCGGGGGTTTCGCACTTGATGAGAGAGTGCGGATTAAGAAAGTGAAGTTTGCTGTACACTTAACTTGTACATGCACAAACGAAACAACGAAAACAAGTACACAAAGTGCATAAATCTTACAATTGAGTACCAAAATCTAATTGATAACTTTGTATCCAAATGTTACAAGTCAAAGGAAAATTAAAATGTGCTTAGAAAAAGTGGTTAGCGTTTTAGAGTACTAGGTACTCTACTATGAGAGAGCATAAAGCCGCCCCGTTGGCCTCTTGCGCTGCCTCCTGAACTAACGAGGCCTCCTAACGTAATTTAAGGGTATGTTTAGAAAAAAAAATGTTTAACGATTTCGAGTACTTTGTACTCAACCAGGGCCCGGAAACTCTCAAGCTCTCGCGATAACCGTAAAGGGTGAAAAAATTGACTGCGGCGAGTTTCGTCATTTGCGCGTATAGTGCAACTGTATACTCTTTCCTCTTTGAGCGGTCGGATAAGTTAGTGTGAATTTTCCCTGTCAGGGGCGCTCAACGCGGCTAAAATGTTTATTTCAGAATGTATCGAAAAACCATTAAACGAGTAGCTACTACGTCGTTTTTCATGAAAAATATTGAATAAAATATTTTTGTTTGCCTTTTAGTAATAATAGAGTGGTGATTGTTTTAGTTCAAGTATTGAGATTATCCTGATGCTCGCAAAGCAGCAGCCCACTGGCATCGATTGCGTTTTTGTCGGTTAACTTGTTCAAATCATGGAGGAAGGAAAAAAACTGGTTTAAATTGTCCGCGGTTAGCCACGGTACTTTTTGTCGATCGGCATTGCGAAGCTCCGTTTTAATTCAGCTGTGATATAATAATGCGAACTTGTGTGTCAGACTTTACGGGCCACTACGGCCAAGCGAACCTGTCTAAAGGCTGTGAGCCATGTCAGCTGCTTTGCTTTACTGACGTCCGGCTGTACAGCCTCCAGCGTGAAAATTCAACGCCGGCAAATCGCTCGGAGACTGCCTACGAAGACGGAATAATCTTGCACAATGTGGGCGTGTTCGCCGGTGAGTGAAAATGCGCTGCTTTGCATCTAATTATGGCCCTTTTCTTTTGCATGTGCTACAGTTTTTGTAATTTCATAAGGCTTTTCAACTTGTACAGCTAACGAGATGCACACCTTGTGAACATTTGAGATTGTTTACTTTATTGTCACATTCGCTAAAAATATCTTTACTGCTAAAGATTGTAGCACAGATCACACTTTACGTTCCACCTGTTTCTGCTCAAAATGAGTCTGCTACAATATATGCTCATAAATTTAATACATAGTAGAGCCAAGTGAACCTTTAGTACATATACGCATTTGTACTTTTTTGGAAGTTGCAGTGAAGCATATTACATTTGCATGAACCATATGGTCCATCCAGTTGGGCAATTACCTAGCTTTGTCCTCTGAAGAACGTCACTAAAACAAATTCATTATAATGCCATCCACAAGACAAATTAAGAAAAACAGCTATGTTATATCCGCACTACCTTTCTTACATGCTGTGTTCCCATATACATTCTTCTTAGCCATGAATCACCAATCCGTTCACGCTTCTACCAGAGTAACCACAACTGTTTTTTTTTCTTACACCCCAACAGCAGCCTCCAAGGTATTTCTGATATCAGTGTACGCTTGGATGCCTCATCACTCTGAGCCTACCTCAAGTCAGCGGAGAATGTGTAATCACTGAAAACAAGCTCATGGGCCAAAATACTCACAAGGTATGGTTGAATACATTTTGTTTATTGAACATAATTTGTTTAATCATTTCTGTCTTACCCTGCTCATGAGTCTGTTTTTTTTTCTTATCAGAAAACTGTACTAAAGAGAGACCATTGATTTCCAAGCTACCCACATCCAGTCGTAAGAAGCTCTACAGTTGCCATAGTGACAACCCCATGTGCCACCAATATGCTAGGCGGGCAAATGGAAGCCTTATACTGAAAAGCAGTGAGAGCGTACGGTATGTTCAAGCTGTACGAAATTGGGTGCACAGATTGTTGTTTTTTGCTTTATGAATTACTCAGTTTACAGGAAATGTGCAGGCTTCAAAATTCTTGGACAGTGCATGCCATGGGAAGCACATACTGTACTTCACTCTACGTGTCAAACTTTGCATAGAGTATCACATATAACTAGGTAACAAATGGGCTTGTAGTAGTGCATATTCAGGAGCACTTCTTTTTCACATTGTGCATAAACTGCTGTGAATGTAAAGACTGTTGCAAGGCAGTGGTAGGCACAGCTATAATAATGTTGAAACAGTTACTGATACCGCGTGCATGTCGAGAGTGGCACTATCAAAGTACTAAAAAAATGTGCAAGAACTCGTGTTTTCATTAAGCAAGACATGTCCTGCAGAGGTAGCAATCGCGGAGCGGAACCATGAGAGTAAAATACCTAAAAGAGTAAGGAAGAATAAGAATGGGTGGATCACATTCGGCAAGCATTCTCATGTCATGAATGATAATCTGTCACTAACTCTCAAGAAGAAGGTATATAACAGGTGCGTCTTGCCCGTACTTACCTACAGAGCAGAAACCTGGAGGCTTACAAAGAGGGTTCAGCTTAAATTGAGGACAACGCAGCGAGTCATAGAAAGAAAAAAAAAGGATAGGTGTAACCTTAAGACACAAGAAGAGAGCAGAGAGGGTCAGGGAACAAATCGGTGTTAAGAATATCGTAGTTTAAATCAAGGAGAAGAAATGGACATGAGCTGGGCACGTAGTACGCTGGCAGAATAACCGCTGGTCAATAAGGGTAACTGACTGGACTCACAGAGATGAAAAACGCATGAAGTGAAGACAGAAGGTTAAGTGGGCCAATTATATTAAATAGTTTGTACCTATAACGTGGCAGCAGAAAGCACAGGACCAAGTTGATTGGCTGATCATGGGAAATGTCTTTGTCCTGCAGTGGGTGTAATCAGGCTGATGATATGCCAAAAACAAGCACTGACATTCACGCAAGCCGTGAGCCTTAGTGTTTAAACGTACGTCAATATTTGTGTTTCGAAACATCTTTGTTTACATGACAGAGTTAACACAATCAAAACGAAAAGTAATCAGTAATTTGGATTCGCTTTCATTTATTCCACACTGACTCCATGACCATCATTCCTAGCTTGTCCAAGGGCTCCAGTTCAGCATCCTAAATCTCATCTGCTGAGAAATGCTGCTGTTCAGTTGTTTTCCTCCTCTAGTTAATTTAGTATGGTTTGTTGTTGCAAAATGTTGTGATCACTCTGGATAGACTTGTGCGAGCAGCAACGAAAACAAGGGGCTCCCAGTTTGAATTAGCCGTTGTGGATACCAATGTGTTCAAATGGTCGAGAGATTTCCTCGAACTCCAATAGAAATACACATGGCTGTTTGCTTTTACTTAACTGAGTTCAAATAACGCCTTTTTACTGTAATATTTTTTGTTCTATGTGAAATACCTGACACATGACAAGGCATTTTTAATGGTATGTTAATTTTTAACAGAACGATGACTGAATGACTCAGTAAGTATAATCAAAGTTGGCCAGTGTTTGTACATGTTGATAATCTGAATGTCTGCTAACAGCTATTTCTTTGATATTGCTGTGAATTATGTAGCCAAAGGGACTAGTTTTGTATAATACCCGTGCTAAGAGTGAGGCAGACTGTTAGGAAGTAGTGAAGAATAAAAATGTGAATTCAGCTTCTCCCGTTGTTCATCGTTTGAGCAGTGTCTTTGATGACTATGCACAATTGGCACACAAAGAAAACTCATTTCTTCATCTGTGAATGCAAAGCTTAAAACCTTTGAAGGTCATTGAAAAAGTAAGGGCCATTTGGTTCCAAGCAAGTAAATATTCATGAGCAAAAGTTTTTATTGGTGGGCTTAGTTTAGCCAAAACCTACTTCACTATTCTACAGAATCACTGCCAACTTTTTACTGCTTCTCGTACCGTCGCAGTAGTTTCTTTAGTCAATCTGAATAAAAGATCGCCGCTTGGTAATTGAACCTGTTGCTAACGGTGATCTTGAATTTCTCACTGTCTTCAAATCGTACCCCGAGCTACTGTTTCGAGTGAAAGAAGGCGAAATAATCACACGGTGGTGGCACAGGACAGTAGGGCGAGCAATTAGTGTTTCTACCAAGATATTTGATCTTCCCATTGGTTCTGATTGTGTTGCAAGGATGCATGTTGTCATGTAGGAGGCCGATTCCGGATGACGTCATCAATGTTTATCGTACCTATTACTGTGGTGAGTGTTTCACAGCACATGTCAGCTGTAAGTGTGGCCCACATTTTATGAAATTAAACCACAAAAATTCTCTTTTTGACTTGGAAAATGGTAGCCATCATTTTCTAACTGGAGTAAGCTAATTGCCTAATTTTTTTTCTGTTTTTATGAAAAGGAGTGGTAGCACCACTGTGTTGTTTCTGCAATTGCGTACACTATAAAGCGTCGTCACCTGTGCAACAGTGTGCGAAAATGAATCATCCCTGTTTTATCGGTAACAGTTCAAAAACGCTCACCCAGTTGATGTCCTTAAGTGTTTGAGTTGGTCGGTAAGCATTTTTCGAACCTAGCTTTGTGATATCTGGGCATATCAGCTACAATCGTGACAGTTGTAGCGAGGCCAACAAAGGGAATTTTCTCTTACAGACCACTGACTGTTAGTCCTCAATCGATTGCAATATCCTGTCCATTTGAACAGTTTGGTTGGTCTGAATGCTTGGCGTGGTGCTCCCCTCATTTTTGTATGCATTTGTGCAGCCATTTCGGAAGCCTCAATACCTTGTTCCGACACTTGTTTCACTCTTCACATTTGGTCCGTGAACTGTGTGCAACTCCTCGTAAATTGGATTGATTGATTGATATGTGGGTTTTAACGTCCCAAAACCACCATATGATTATGAGAGACGCCGTAGTGGAGGGCTCCGGAAATTTTGACCACCTGGGGTTGTTTAACGTGCACCCAAATCTGAGTACACGGGCCTACAACATTTCCGCCTCCATCAGAAATGCAGCCGCTGCAGCCGAGATTCGAACCCGTGACCTGCGGGTCAGCAGCCGAGTACCTTAGTCACTAGACCACCGCGGCGGGGCCTCGTAAATTGGAAAAGGTAGTGATTCTTTTGCATGCAAAAATGTATATACAATGTGCACCCCACAACAGGCGGGAGCAACAATATCCGCCAACATTGTTGCCTGCTTTCCCCGTCAAACAGATGGCTACCGAGTCAGAACAATCACTTCAGTACTTTCGCTGAGAAGTATCAGAATGTTCTGTGCGAATAACCCTTCAGTCTGACGCGCAAATACTTTAAGATTGCAAAATGGCTCTTACTTTGTGAATAGATATCGTAGGAAATTTCATTATGCAGATTTGACGGCAATGATTATTCACTGCCTATTTTTCTAACATTGATACCATGACTTCCAGCGCTTCTCAACTGTCGAGTGTTACTAATGTTCCATATTTCCCTATTGTATGCGTATATGTCATGTGCAGTGTATTGCGAGTGCTATCTACCGGTGCATAATTTCTTTTTTACGAATGAGTGCTTTTGGGAGCACCAACAGGCATTCTCTATCTCGTGTGTCAGCTGATCTACAGTAGGCGAGGAAGGGCAAGGGTAGCTAGTTCTCTTACCTTGTCATCCTTGAAGAATTTCTCAAGAATGTTGACTTGCTGAGATGTTTGACGCAGGCTTTCATTATTCGCCAACTGTTGCTCAATTAAAGTGCCTGTCACTGCAACCACTTTACTTCTTTTGAAACGCAAACCAAGTTTACTTTCCAACATAATCCTGTAAATGGTGTTTTTCCAGAATGCACTTGCTTACCACAACTGGAAGTTGATCTAGTTAGTCGTAAAAAGATCAGACGCGCAGGTAAGAATACACATTTTAAACACAATATCGAGAACAATGTTATATGCAGGGATATCTAGCACAATAGTGTGGGGTCATTTCTTTTTATTCAACGTGATGTGCTTTTCGCCAATGCGTTGTCAAGTATCATATTGCGGCTCAAGGTAATCGTACGGACACTGCATTTCTTTTTGAGAGCATGTGTGGTCAGAAAGGCAATGGGCAGCACAGTACCAAGTACTGTGCAAGAGGTGTCCAGTGTAAATATTGTTGTCTGACTGAACGAGCCAAGAGACAAAGTTGCATAATTTCAGCGGGTAATTTTATTGAACAGATGGCTATCACGTTTTTTTTTCCATGTATTGTTCAACTGTGTGAGATACAGTATTCCTCTTTTACATGTGTGTTGCTGCATTTATGATTATCAATAAACAATGTAAGCTTACTTGCTTGGCGTGTTTTTTGCCAGTTGAGGCCTCTCGGTCACCTGGCGGCTTAGCGGAAATATTTATAGTAACGTTAGGGCGCCATGGGCGCGAATACCACCATGCAATAGCAGTAAATAAACGCCCATAAACCTGCGGGCGTGCACCGCGACCCCCCGCTAGAGTTTACTAGAACCAAAGGCTTCTAGTACACTCTACCCCCGCACCCGCTACCAAAGCAACCGCCATATTGCCCTAGCGCAATGATGATGATAGGCCTACCAACGCCGTCTCTAGGTCGGATAAGTTAGTTCACGCCACCGCTACCCTTATCTTCGTTGCACTGTCAAAGGTACAGTTTCCCTACTCTAAATGGTAGTGTATAGGTGTTCTGTGACAACTATTGGAGAGCACTGAGCCGTCCCGCTAAAAGAAGCGAAGCTGATGTGCGTTTACAAAAATTGGCTACCGATTTAGAGTACTGCGTACTCTACTATGGGAGAGCATAAAGCCGTCCCTTGCTGGCACTCTGTTTAGAAAAAGTTTATTCTCTCATGGGACGCAACAATCCTAAGGGACAAGCGTCTGTATAACAGGCACAATAACAAACAAAAGACAAAGCACAACATACATTACACATTTAAACAAAAGTGTCCAAGTCCGTAGGATGTCCATAGCCCATTGTACTAATAACTATACATACACTACATAAATGCACTAATCACAATATGGACAATGTACATGATGATATATGTACATAATTTACAAGACTTGGTGAAGATGTTAGAAAATATGTACAGCAGGTATCAATATTCATAAAAGGTACATAACTTACAGCGTTAGAATGAAGTGCATATACAGAAGAGCTCACACCCATATGGGACATACACAAACACATAAAAATAGTAAACACATACTGATTACATGCACCAATCAGACATTGACAGGTGACCTGGCTATAGGAACCGGGCCAGGTGGAAGACTAATCGAACGCGTCTGTCAACTACGGACAGAAAGCGGCACGACCATTGTCGCAGAAATTCTTCCTCCCCAAGGAAGAACAATACCTCCGACAGATACGATAAGAGTTCAGAGTAGAGGCGTTCCAGAATCGGAAAAAGAGCACGACGACGATGACCTGCCGCAAAAGCTTCGCACCTATTACGCCATAAACAAAAAGCTCCCGCAGCTATTAGAAGGCGTGCAAAGCGACTACGCGAGCAGCGACCAGATGTTACAAAGCGATTAACAACTAGGCCACGAAAACTAGTGTTGACTGACTTCCAAAACACCTTTGCAATGACACATTGCTGCAGCATATGCTGGTTAGACTCCTGTAACGGGCAGTTAGGACAAGTGGAAGATGGGACCATGCCCCCCCTCTCCAGTCTGTCCCGTGTTGGGAGTACTCTCCATCCAAGACGCCACATAAAGTCACGGAGGTGACCAGGCAAAAACGATGCCGTTATCGCGCTCCACGAGACATGTCTTGATTGTGCTAGACGGGCTGGAGAAACCAGAGGAAGCAGAAGAGCCGCCGTTGTATCTACAATGCGGCTTTCAAGAATGTCCACATCGGGACAAACCTGCTGCGCGTGTCGATAAAATGCTACTGCCGTTGAGTAAAATGCAGGCAAGTTAAGTGTTTGCGGTGCAGAATTAAGCCGTGCATCTGGTAGTAAATAGCGTAACTTGGTGCCTAAGAAATAGCAGGCAAGATCACGTGCGGGGCACTGATCACCGTGCAACAACCCAAGTAAGAATCGTAGGGCAAGCAGCCGGCAGCGAACAGAGACGGATGGGAATGCGAATCCACCGCAGTTTCTCGGTTGCCCAAGAGCTGCTCGGCAAACCAGCTCTCTTCCACCTGACCAGAAAAAAGAGCCAATGAGGGATTGCAATGACCTGGTGATTCGTAATGGGGGCTGTAAGACATGAGATTATACCATGCATGGCCGCAAAACACCGTCTGTGCTAAATACCTTCTTTCGAGCATCGGTAAATCATACTCTTGTGCTTCCCGGACGTATCGTTTTACATCTTCGACTACTGAATTCCACAAGGAGGCTGATAAGCCGTAGCAAGTATAATCAAGCCCGAGATTGCGAATAGAGTCGCTTTTTGAAGACCGAAAAAGGAACTTAGACAGGCGTCTGGGGAACCAATGAATAAGTATCGACATTTGGAAAAATTTAACACAGCACCTGAAATCGTGCCATACGTAGTAAAAAGTCGTAGGCTACGGGATAAACTGTCCTCATTCTTCAAATACAACGTGATGTCATCAGCAAATGCTGTCACTGTCACGGTACCACTACCTGGAAAAGGAAGGCCTCTAACGTAAGGATCAGCGATTAGTGATTGAAGGAATGGTTCGATGCTGAGTACAAAAAGTGCGGGGGATAAAGGACAGCCCTGGCGAACCCCACGGGTAACCGGAAATGGCGCACTCTCTAAACCATCAAGAAACAACGTGCTGCGTATATTTTGGTATGCGTTTCTGAGAAGCTCAACGAAGTTTTGTGAGAAGCCAAATGCTGCCATTACGCTAAATATAAAGCTATGTTCGAGGCGATCGAATGCCTTTTCCTGGTCAAGTGAAACCAAGAGTCCCCAAGCTGATCTTGTTAACGTGTATGCAACTATATCGCGCGTAACAAAGGAGAGACTGTGGATTTCTCTTCCAGGAATAGAGCACGCCTGATGATGACCTATTAAGGAGGGCATCAGGCTTCTCAAACGCCGAGTGATAACTGTCGCGCAAGTTTTATAATCAACGTTGAGGAGCGTTATTAGTCGCCACTCCTCTTGGCGAACTGACGATGGGTCATGTTTAGGTATTAAAACAATTCGACCATCGCGAAAGCTATCAGGAAAATCAAAGTTCTCGAAACAGCGGCAAATAACAGAGTTGAAAAAAGCACCAATGTCGTCCCAAAACGTTAAATAAAACTCAACAGGCAACCCATCCGGCCCGGGGGCCGAGCCACGCTTCATGGAAGACAGTGCCTCTTTCACTTCGTCAGCTGACCGACTTGTGCACAGTTGTTCAACTACTTCAGATTAAGTTTGACGGAGCCTACTTAACATTGTGGCTGTCTCGGTGGTACCGCGATGTGGTGACATTGTCGTAAGAGCCATGTTGGCAAAGTGAGCTAGGAAAACTGATTGATCACGTGTTGGCGGCAACGCAGTGTGTAATAATCTGGCCGCCGGAGTTTCTAGTCGACTCGACGGGTTGAGAAGCGAGCTTTTCGCAAAGCGTAGAACCTCAGGGTGAGCACACAGATTACGTCTGCAAAGCCAAGCAGCCGCCGTCAATGACGAAGCTGCAATGATGCGTTGAAAACGACCCCTTAACTCTCGCTGCCATGCGCGCATCAAGGGAGTTAGTCGATCAACTCGAAGAGCAATACGCAGCTTTGTGGCAGTGTCCGCTAGTTCTTCGGACGTACGGCGTCTAAGGGCCCGCCCTGCTACTGAGCAGTGTAAACGCCACTGTGTCTTGAGCGCGTCCCACACCTCCGGACCGCATCCGAAAAGAGAGACGCGCAAGATTCTAGATAAACTGGGGCGTGTACGCGCGTCGTGCAGAATGCGGATGTCAAGACGCCAAGGTTTCACTGATGATGAAAAGGGAAAGTGAGCCTCGAGCGTCACTGGTCGGTGGTCTGATATATAAACAGGCGATGATGGTAATGTTACTACATGTTACTACAAGAAGCTAGCGCGCTCGGCACATAGAAACGATCCAAACGACTAGACGACGTGCTAGGCCGCCAAGTCCAGGCATACTGTGGTCCTTGCACTAGTCTGTGCGTATCTATCAAAGAGAAATGTTGCACTAGGCGACGCAGCTCTCGCGCGTTCCAATCAGAGTGACCCCATCCTGGACCTTGCACGTCAGCTCGCGTGTCTAATGCGCAATTAAAGTCTCCAGTGAATATGACATGACGACCGTTAGAAAATACACGTCAAAGTCACGGAAAAAATCATTAGACCTCGCTGCCTGAGCTGGCCCATGAATACACAAAACACGCAGCTTGAAAGATGATAGGACGTAGTCGAAAGCCAATACCCGCCCAGTCCCGTCGTAGAAAGCATGATGATTGCGCAGAAGAGTGGGGGGGTTAGAAAAAGCGGGTAACGACTGAGAGTACCAGGTACTCTACTATGGGAGAGCCGTCCCTGTAACAAGTCAGTGCGGGGTGAAATACATCTATTGAAGAGTAGCGCTGAAGACAAGTGTTTTTCAGCCCCGTCATGATGCAGACCAACCATTTTGTTGCCAGTTTCATTTCGGGAGCTGGAACGTCCCAATAAACTTTGCTCGGCATCTTGACATCGTCGCTCAGCCATACATTATAGTATGAGCAGTTACAATTAACCTTTAACTAAAAATGTGCATAGTGCTTATATTAAGGGACAAACAATACTTGTTGTTTGTGTGGAAAGTAGCTAGCGTGAATGTCTTTCGCAAGAGAAGGGCAGGTGCACCGGCAGACGATTCCACGGTAAGCTGTTTGGAGAAGCGCCACACACACACACACACACACACACACACACACACACACACACACACACACACACACACACACACACACACACACACACACAAAGGCAGCATATCCACGGAGTGAATGACGGAGAGCGGGGCAAAGCATCCGTCCGTCCATTCGTTCTTGCTTCCGTCCGTCCATGCGTCCGTCGGTGTGACCGTCCGCGCCTCCATTCGCCGTCCGTGCGTGCGTATCTTCGTGCGTCCGCACGTCCATCTGTGCGTCCGTCCCTGCGTTCGTTCATGCATCCGCCCCTGCGTCCGTCCGTGCGTCCATCCGTCGGTGCAGCCATCCGTGAGTCCGTTTATGTATCTGTGTGTTCGTTCGTCCATCTATTCAACACTCCAAGTACCGCCATCTCGCATCTTTTCATAATATATTTCTGATACAGAAGCACCACCATCCAGCGGACATTCCAAGGACTAAACGAGAAGTGGCACACGCACACTTTCTTACGGCTTGCGCTTCGTGTCTACTTCCCACCTTTAACCACCTCGACTTCATGATATATACTACTTCACTGTATTCATGGCACTGTGGCTCAACGCTCGCTAAACCTTTCTAAAACGAAGGAGGTTACACCCAGCGAGTATAACGTAGCAACCCTTTCTTGTCAGATAGTGCTCAATGTACATGCCAATGGCTGCTAATGGGGAATGAGAGACAGGAGAATTCGGCTTTTAGTTAACGCGCACGCTGCGAATTTGTTATTGTTTAACAACGCACAGAAGAATTCTCCCACCGGCACCACCTTGGAGGTCAAAGTGTAAAGTCGTAGTAGTAGTTACGCACTACTACTACGACTACGAGGGACGAACGGGTGCCGCTATAAGGAGCTTCGCCCCTAAAAAAGGCTGATTTTGATTGATATGTGGGGTTTAACGTCCCAAAACCACTATATGATTATGAGAGACGCCGTAGTGGAGGGCTCCGGAAATTCAGACCACCTGGGGTTCTTTAACGTGCACCCAAATCTGAGCACACGGGCCTACAACATTTCCGCCTCCATCGGAAATGCAGCCGCCGCAGCCGGGATTTGAACCCGCGCCCTGCGGGTCAGCAGCCGAGTACCTTAGCCACTAGACCCTAAAAAAAAGGCTGATTCTACGTATAGTGGGAATCGTTGATATGCGAAGCACGAATGAGAAATGTTCATATGTCACTTTGAAGTCACCACAACGTTAGGAGGTGGAGCTAAATGATGCCGTGCATGACTTCCATGTCATGATTATCATGTTTGGATGTGTCGTTCACCTTCCTCATCTATGCACGCCACGTGATACCAAATTTACTATATGTGGAGCCAGCGAAACGGCTACGAACACGCTGTGAGCGTGGTATGTTGTCATGTTCTTACTCGACACGCGTGTCAGGATTACCATGTTTGCACCGGTCATATTGCTACGGGGTGCCACAAATGAACAATGTAGGAAAGAGGACGATGTTTAGGGCGAACTCGTGCTGACTGGTCTCCATATTGTATGCCTGCCTGTTTACCAAAAGTAAACGTATTTTTCAGACGCCTTCTCCCCGTCACATTTTGGTGGAGGTGCCGGGTCTTACCACAGTCAACACCACGGCGATTCTACGCAGCGGACGTTCCTTGGCTGCCTGTGCGATGCCTGATCAAGACGAGAACGAGGATTCTTCGGAGACTACCCCAACCGTGCTTCGTCCAACTACTCAGCAACCAACAGCACCGCATCCAGCTGCTACTAACTGCACCGTCGTCCTGACTCAACCGCGTGACCCAGGAACTTTTTCGGGCAGTGACAGTACTGACGTGGAGGAATGGCTTCTGCTGTACGAAAGGGTGAGCGCTCTGTACAACTGAGATCCGACGCTCATGGTGGCCAATAATATTTTCTACCTCGATGGTACAGCTAAAGTTTGGTTTTCCAACCACGAGGAAGATATCACGAGTTGGGACATCTGTAAGCAGAAACTCATCGATCTCTTCGGCAAGCCCATCGGGCATCGTCGTGCTGCGCAAAAGAACTAGCGTGCCGGCTCCAGTCCTGCACCGAGTCATACGTTACATACATACAACATGTGCTCGCCCTCTGCCGGAAGGTTGATGACAAGATGCCGGAATCTGAAAAGGTCACGCACATCCTCAAAGGAATCACCGATGACGCCTTCAATCTCCTCGTATTTCGAAGCTCATTGACCGTAGACGACGTTATTAATGAATGCCGACGCTTCGAAGACGCGAAAAGTCGCCGTATCACTCCGCTCTTTTCGCGTCTTCCCAACCCGGCTGCAACACCTACCTGCGAGGACGCCCGTTTGCCACCAGCCCCTGCTGCTTCCGACAATATCGTGCGCATCGTGAGCCACGAAATCAAGGCAGCATCTCCCCTGTCTGACCAAGTCCAGGCCCCCGACGACTCTCGCGCCACAATTTCTTTGATCAAGAGTGTCGTACGCCAGAAACTGGCCAACGCCGGACTTCAGACGCTATGCCCCGTTAACCGACCTGACTACCGACTGCCCAGTACACCTAATATGTCCCGCGGACCGAACAACCGCCCACGTTACCGGAACCCGGCAGAATGGCGAACTTCCGATGACAGGCCGATCTGCTTCAACTGTGGACGAGTCGGCCATATTTCACGTCATTGCCGCACTTCCTGGGGTTGGCAGCCATGGTCGCATTATGCCAACACCCGACGCCCACCTGCTGGCTCTCGGATGCCGATCTACACTGCACAAGATGATGCTTTGCCATCCAGCCCCCCCCCCCCTCAACCAAGCCGCTCCCCGTCGCCCTCTGGACGCATGCCCCGCTCAACAAATCGACGTTGCTCCCCCTCACCCTCCTACCACCAGTCCTCGGAAAACTGACGGGCGCAGCGTCTAGAGGTGAGCCTGCTTCGACGACCCGACCCGAGATTCCTCTACACACGATACCCGGACACAACAACTTGATTAAAGTAAATGTTGACGGTACTTCTGTGGCAGCACTCATTGACACCGGCGCTCACATATCAGTCATGAACTCCAGCCTTTGTGCTCGACTCAAGAAAGTGCTCACTCCTGCTCCGATCACTGTTGTCCGAGTAGCTGATGATGCAACGCAACACCAGCGGTCACTGGGATGTGTGCCGCCCGTGTCACTGTTGCTGGACGTCATACCACTATTCTGTTTTACGTACTGGACCACTGCCCACATGACATCATTTTGGGACTCGATTTTCTGTCGGAGCATTCCACCCTAATGGACTGTTCTGCTGGTGTTGTTCAGCTCGTCCTACCACACGCCGTTGACCCTCCGGATCCTGCGCCGCCAAAGCTATGCTCCGCCGACTTTGTTCGCCTATCTTGTCGAACTGTGACGTATATCGACGTCTCTTCTGATCCACCTGTGGCTGACGGCGATTATGTCCTTTCACCTAATCCTACAGTCGCTCAGTTTGCTCAATGTTGCGTTCCCCCACACCATCATCACAATGAAGGACAACGTGGCATGTCTCCCAATTGTGAACTTTGGACTTTGTAATGAAGTGCTGCCACGAGGGATATCCCTTGCAACCGTTGCCCCGGCCGGCGACTACCACATATCGGCCTTAACAGAGGATACACCGTCATCTGCCAGTATTCAGTCGGGCAGTACACTAGACTGCATAACTGGAATGATTGCCTCTGATATCCCGGCCGAGCATGTGTCTGCGCTTCGTGGCCTTCTTGCGTCGTATCAAGACGTCTTTGATTTCTGCGACCAACGCCTAGGTCAGACGACCGTCGTAAAGCATCGGATCAACACCGGTGATGCAAATCCAGTACACCGGTGACCCTATCGGGTTTCCTCCACCGAGCGCCACGTGATCCAGCAAGGAGTCGACAAGATGCTTGCCCGAGACATCATTGAACCTTCTTCAAATCCTTGGGCTTCGCCCGTTGTGCTCGTGAGAAAGAAGGATAACAGCTGGCGCTTCTGTGTCGACTACAGAAATCTTAACAAAGTTGCAAAAAAAGACGTGTATCCTCTGCCGCGGATAGACGACGCTCTTGACTGCCTTAGTGGCGCAAATTATTTCTCTTCCATCGACCTTCGTTCCGGGTACTGGCAGATATTATTTGATGATCTGGACCGTGAAAATACGACATTTATAACTCCTGACGGGCTCTATCAGTTCAAAGTAATGCCGTTCGGGTTATGCAATGCCCCGGCTACATTCGAACGAATGATGGACGCTGTTCTTCACGGTTTCAAATGGTTCATCTGCTTATGCTACCTTGATGACGTCACTGTTTTTTCGCCAACTTTCGAAACTCACCTCGAGCGTTTCTCAACAATTCTTTCGGTTTTCCGCAAAGCAGGGCTCCAACTAAACTCGTCGAAATGTCACTTCGGCCGCCGGCAGCTCACAGTCCTTGGACACCTTGTTGACTCTTCTGGTGTTCGTCCCGATCCTGAGAAAATCCGCGCCGTCAAGGATTTCTCTGTGCCGACCTCTACGAACGACGTTCGAAGCTTTGTGGTCCTTCGTTCTTACTTTCGTAGATTTGTGCGGAATTTCGCTGACATCGCACGCCCGCTCACGGAACTACTCAAAAAATGTGACTTTTGTGTGGGGACCTGAACAAGCCAGAGCATTCGTTGAACTGACGAGTAGACTTACGACGCCACCGATTCTAGGCCACTGTGATATATGCGCTCCAACGGAAGTGCGTACCGATGCCAGTGGCCACGGAATCGGAGCCGTTTTGGCACAACAACAGCATGGCTGCGAGCGCGTTATTGCATACGCTAGCCGTGTTTTATCGCCAGCAGAGCGAAATTACTCCATCACAGAACGCGAATGTCTCGCGCTCGTCTGGGCAGTGGCTAAATTTCGGCCGTATTTGTATGAACGCCCGTTCACGGTTGTCACTGATCACCACGCCTTATGCTGGTTGTCGTCTTTGAAAGATCCTAGTGGACGTCTCGGCCGGTGGGCTCTATGGCTACAGGAATATTCCAACATGGTTGTATACAATTCAGGTCACCACCATGAGGATGCTGAATGCTTGTCGCGTCATCCAGTAGACCCAGCAGACCTTTCTGAGAGCGATGAGTCTGCTTGCGTTTTGGCACTTTCCGCGTTTAGCAACATCGGAGATCAGCAACGCCGTGATCCTCACCTCAGAGATATAATCCTTCGGCTTAGTGGTCCCACAACTCCTCCGTCTCTCCGTATTTTCTTGCTTCAAGATGGCGTCTTATATTGCTCCAGCATGCATTCTGATGGACCTGAGCTGCTGTTGGTCATACCACAACATATGCGTCAGACTGTCCTCGCAGAGCTGCATGATATTCCGACAGCTGGTCACCTGGGAGTTTCAAGAACTTATGACCGCGTTCGACGTCGCTTATTTTGGGCCGGTATTTACCGATCCGTCTGCCGTTACGTCACCTCATGCAAATCCTGTCAACACCGCAAAAAACCAGCAACCCTTCCAGCGGGAAGCCTTCAGCCCATTCAGATTCCATTCGAACCATTTTATAGGGAAGGTGTTGACTTACTAGGCTCGTTTCCTTTATCGGCCAGCGGAAACAAGTGGATAGCAGTCGGCACTCGGTATGCCATCACGCGGGCCCTTTCTACCAGTTGTGCGACCGACGTCGCTGACTTTCTTCTAGAAGACGTCATATTACACCACGGCGCTCCTCGGCAACTGCTTACCGATCAGGGTCGCTACTTTTTACCACAAGTTATCCAAGACTTATTACACTGTTGCGCTACAAAGCACAAGTTCACAACGGCGTATTATCCTCAAACCAACGAGCTCACAGAGTGGATAAATAGAACAATTACGGGCATGCTCGCTATGTACGTTTCTACCGACCACCGTGACTGGGACTCCGCCCTTCCATTTGTAACATTTGCCTATAATACGTCTCGGCATGACACTGCAGGTTTCTCGCCATTTTAGGGGCGAAGCTTTTTATAGCGGCACCCGTTCGTCCCCCGTAGTATGTAACAAGTATAACATTTTGACCTTCAAGGTGGTGCCGGTGAGAGACTTCTTCTGTGCGTTGTTGAACAATAAAAATAGTGCTCAATGTGCATGTCAATGGCTGATAATGGGGAATGAGAGACAGGGGCATTCGACTTTTAGTTAACGCGCAGGCTGCGATCACCATTAGCAGCCATTGGCATGTACACTGAGCACTATCTGACAAGAAAGGGTTGCTACGTTATACTCGCTGGGTGTAACCTCCTTAGCTTTAGAAATGTTTAGCGAGCGTTGAGCCGCAGTGCCATGACTACAATTAAATTGTATATACCATGAATGAACTCGAGGTGGTTAAAAATGGGAAGTAGCTACGAAGCGCAAGCCGCAAGAAAGTAAAAGCCTTAATCTCCGCCTCTAATTTTACATTAGCAGCCATTTGCATGTACATTGAGCACTATCTGACTGAAAAAGTTTGCTACGTCATACTCGCTGGGCGTAACCTCCTTGGTTTTCGAAAGGTTTAGCGAGCGTTCGGCCGCAGTGCCATGACTAGAGTGAACTAGTATATACTATGAACTCTAGGTGGTTAAAGGTGGGAAGTGGACCCAAAGCGCAAGCCGTAAGAAAGTGTGCGTGTGCCACCTCTCGTATAGTCCTTGGAATGTGCGCTGGATGGCGGTGCTTCTATATGGGGAATACATGATGAAAAGATGCGAGATGGTGGTACTTGGAGCGTTGAATAGACGAACGAACGGACACATAGACAGATGCATGGATGAACGCATGAGCGGACGCAGGGGCGGCTGCATAGACGAATGCAGGGACGGACGCACGAACAGACGTACGCACGGACGGGTGGATGGACGCATGGACGGTCACACTGACGGACGCATGCACGGACGGAAGCAAGAACGAATGGATGGACGAATTCTTCGCCCCACTTTCCATCATTCACTCCGTGGATATGCTGCCATTTTTTCCTCCTGTACGGACGAGAAGCTACGTTGCCTTTTGACACGATCCTTCCTGCCGTTAGCCACACGTCAGAATATGCCCGCGATTTGATCTCTAGAGCTCTAGAGGCACGTGAGATATCTCGCCGGCGTCTGAGCGATTTGCAGGAACGACAACGACAGGTCTACGACGCGTGCCATCGACATGTCCACTTCAGTCAAGATGACACAGTCCTTCTCTGGACGCCGTCGCGGCGATTTGGCCTGTGCGAAAAGCTGACCTCACCATACTCGGGTCCGTACCGTGTGGTGCGCCAAGTCACCGACGGGACATAAGAAATGGAACCTTTCAACGCCACCAGCGCGCGATCATGTTCTAACGTTGTTCGCGTCGCACGGCTGAAGCGATATTACACGGACCAACCAAGCACCAAGACGGTGCCTTCGCCGTCGGGGGTGATGCAACGGGGTGCCACAAATGAACATCGTAGGAAAGAGGACGATGTTTAGGGCGAGCTCGTGCTGACTGGGCTCCATATTGTATGCCTGCCTGTTTACCAAAAGTAAAGGTATTTTTCAGACGCCCTCTCCACGTTACAATATATTTCGTCATTCATTGATGTCACGTAGCACCAACTTTGGTATATGTGGAGCTAGCGAAACGGCTGCTAGCACATCATGAAGGGCCCAATATACTCCGATGTAGCGTTGACGCGCGTGCACGCTGGGCACAGCGACGCAACGTTACTGAAACGCGAGCACTCTATAGTCTGAGGCCAGGCGCGACCAGCGCGACCAGCGTCCGTCGGCGCGGCCCGACGGCAACTAGCGCGAAATTCGGCATGCTGCATTTCGCGTCGATGCGTTATCCAGACAACACTGCGTTTCCCTCTTTTCGTGATGGAGGGACGCCGGACGCGCTGCAACGCGCATGCGTCAAAGCAACGCAGCGCTTCGCGCGCCTGCGAGTACATGGCAGGACCGGCGCTTGGCAAGGCAACGCCGGCGTGACGCGACGAAACGAATGCCGGCGAGTACGCGCACCGCGCGTCACGTCGAAATTTATTGGTGTCTTGACTGTGACATGCAGTCATGTTCTCACACGACACGCGTCTCATGATTATTATGTTTGCACCAGTCAAATACCTTCGTCATCAATTGACATCAACTAATACCAAATTCGGTATCTGTGAAGCTAGCAAAACGGCCGTGAGTGCATCATGAGTGTGGAATGTAGTCATGTTGTTACATGACACGTATGTAGTGATTATCATGTTTGGATGTGCCATTTACCTATGTCGTCCGTTCGCGTCGCGTAATACCGAGATTAATACATGTGAAGCTAGCGAAACTTCCGCCAGCGCATCATGAGCGTGGCATGTAGTCATGTTGTTACAAGACACGGGTGCCATGATTTTCATGTTAGAGTCTGTCGCTTGTGTTCGCCATGCCATCATGCCATACCACACCAGCTTTGCAACATGTCATATGAATGAAACCACCGCAAGAGCTTCAGGACCATGAGTTGTATATCATGACATTCATGGCATACATGTCATGATTTTCATGTTATGACTAGTCACAAATGTTCTTCATACAGTCATGTCATGCCATAACACGTTTGGTATAGATACGATTCTCGAAATGGCCAGAAGAGCTAAAAGTCGTAGGCGGCTAGATAGATAGATAGATAGATCTATAGATAGATAGATAGATAGATAGATAGATAGATAGATGCGCTCAAAGTCGCCGAAAAACGTTAAGGAATGCTTCGCATTTAAAATGTGAAGTTCTCTGTGCACTTGTGTTATGCCACCATACTGGTGTTTCAAAGTGGACATTCAGTGAGTAACAACTTTATTAGTCGAAGGGGTGAGGGGTAAAGGAGGCTAAGCCACGAAGGCTGCCAGGCTGTGCTTCTCGATGACTTCTTCCGCTCGTTTCAGGACCCGTGTCTGGATGTCTATGTCGTTGCTGGAGAGAAGGGCCTCCCATTGTCCCTCGGTGGGGGGTGAGCAAAGGAGGTCGGCGGGCGGGGGATCCTCCGGGCAGCCCCAGAGGATGTGGTTCAACGAGGCAACGTTGCCGCACAGGCAGCAGCGTGGATCGATGGCACCTGGGTGCATGTATGAAAACACGAGGGGGCACGGGAAGGTGCGGGTCTGTAGGCGACGCCAGGCGATCTCGGACCGCTTGGGAAGGCTGCTGTGAGGATGTGAATAGAAATATCGCTCGAGGCGATAATGCTGAGTGATGTCGTGGTAGGTGACCAGGGGCTCCGGCACCAGGGCGTCCGACTCTGAGTGGCCCACCGCTCGGTCGACGAATCCTCGAGCGCGTTGGTGAGCTGTCTCGTTGCCGGGGTGGCCCGAGTGGGCGGGGACCCAGATCAGTTCTATGCGGCACTGCTCATCTTGCTGCAGTAGGGGCCGAAGTAGCCGTAAGGTGGTAGGCGAGACGAGACCTCGCGCGAAATTCGAGATGGCTTGTTTCGAGTCGCTGATTATGACGCTTGCGTCAGCCGAGGTCGCGGCCAAAGCAATGGCCACTTCCT
This sequence comes from Rhipicephalus microplus, assembly GCF_043290135.1. Taxonomy (NCBI): domain Eukaryota; kingdom Metazoa; phylum Arthropoda; class Arachnida; order Ixodida; family Ixodidae; genus Rhipicephalus; species Rhipicephalus microplus. Next base: position 76,909,803 of record NC_134703.1, read on the forward strand.
CCGCCTCGACGGCGTAAGGCGTTCTGACGGTGCCAGCCGTGATGGTCGGCCCCAAAGGAGCTGAGGAGGGCGACACGGAAACGACTACGAAGGCGTCCCTGCGTGCATTGTATCGGGCCGCATCTACGTAGGCGACGGCCGGGTGGTCGGCGTACTTTGCTTGAAGCATGGCGGCACGGGCTTGGCGGCGAGCGTCGTGGTGGCCCGCCAGCATATTCTTAGGTAGCGGCTTGATGTAGAACGCCGCTCGAATAGCATGGGGTAATGAGACCAGATCCGGAGGGTGGGAGGAGGTGTCGTGGCCGATGGAGGAAAGGATGTGGCGACCGGTCGGCGAACGGTAAAGGCGTTGCACTTGAGCGGAGCGGTGAGCCTCAATCAACTCGTCGAGCGTATTGTGTACACCCAAACGGAGAAGACGATCGGTGGACGTGTTGGGGGGAAGGCCGAGGGCAGTCTTGTATGCCCGGCGGATGAGGACGTCAATTTTATCGCGTTCCGATTTTAGGAGACGTGTATAAGGAAGGCCGTACGTGAGGCGGGAAACGACGAACGCGTCGACAAGGCGAAGTAGATCGTGTTCTCGCATGCCCTCACGCCGCGCACGGACACGGGCGAGCATACGTGCGGTCTGCTGCACCGAGAGCGAGAGCTTGTCTATGGTGTGTGTATTATGGCGGTTGGACTGTAGGATCAGCCCGAGCACGCGGAGATGCGAAACGACGGGGACAGGAGTAGAGTTGGCATGAACCGTGATGGTGGGGTGGGGAGTTTTGTAGCGACGCCGGTCGGGAGGCCGCATGAGAAGAAGGGCCGATTTGGCCGCTGAGCAAGTAAGACCGGCCGCGTGCACGTGGGACGTGACGACGTCGGTTGCGCGTTGCAACGTCTGCTCGATATGGCCGTCAGAGCCCGACGTGACCCAGAGAGCAATATCGTCCGCGTACAGGGTGTGTTTAAGACCGGGGATACGGTCCAGCTTGCCAGGAAGCGAGCGGAGGACAAGATTGAATAGAAAAGGCGACAAGACGGCGCCCTGAGGGGTGCCACGAGGGCCAAGCTCGTACGTGGGAGACGGGAGGTCCCCTATGATGATTTCGGCCGTGCGGGCGGTGAGGAACGCGCGAATGTAGTTGTAGGTGCGGGTGCCGGGATTGAGGGCTGCGAGTTCGGCAAGGATAGCCGAATGGGAGACGTGGTCGAACGCCTTGTGAAGGTCCAGGCTAAGGAGAGCCTTTGTGTCTGAAAATGTGGGTGGGTCGAGGAGATCATGGTGGAGTTGTAAGAGGACATCTTGCGTGGATAGGTGGGGGCGGAAACCAAGCATGGTGTGGGGAAGGAGATGGTGTGCGTCCGTGTACGTTTGCAAGCGAGCGAGAACGACATGTTCTAGAAGCTTGCCGACGCACGAGGTGAGTGAAATGGGCCTGAGATTCTCGATTGTGAGTTTCTTGCCCGGCTTGGGGATGAAAGCCACGCGAGCGTGTTTCCATGATTGGGGGAGGTTGCCGGAGCGCCAGCACTCGTTGAGGAACGAAGTGAGGGTAGCAGCCGAAGGGGCGTCGAGGTTTCGGAGGAGCTTGTTGGGGATGCGATCTGGGCCGGGGGCGGAAGTGGTGCGGAGCTTCTGTAATGCCGCGTAGACCTCCGCTTCCGTGATATCGGCGTCCAGTACTGGGTTGGGGGCCCCAGAGTAGGACGCGAGAGGGGGAGGAGGTGTGCCAGGAGGCAGAAGCTGAAGGTATTTGGCGGACAGGTCTGCCATCAGCGACGGAGTGTCGCCGGGGTAAGCCCGGACCACTCGTTGTAACTGCTGCCGAGCGACCGACTTGGCAGAAGCAGGGTCGAGGAGGTGGCGGAGGAGATGCCAGGACTGTTTGCAGCCCAACTGACCAGAGAGACCCGAGCAGAGCTGCTCCCACTGTTGGCGGGCGAGCGCGGTGGTGTGTTGCTCGATCGTACGATCGAGGTGCGCAATGCGGCGGCGTAAGCGACGGTTGTGACGTTGCTTCTGCCAACGGTTGCAAAGGCCGGTGCGGGCGGCCCACAGGTGGGCAAGACGGGCGTCAGTTGCCGGATAGTCCTTCGTGGTGGGGATCGAGGCGGTGACTGCGTCGAGGTCCGCTAGCAGCTGGTCGGTCCACGTCGAGAGGTCCTCGATGTTGGAAGTGGCGGAGTGCAACCGGCGTTCTCGGAAAGCGTCCCAGTCTGTATAGCGGGCCGTGTGTGGGCGCGGCTTGCTGGGGGAGGTGAGAACTTGAATGGTGAGGACATAGTGGTCACTGCCGAGGGGCTGATGCGTGTTATACCAGCGCGCGTCGGGCACGCTGCGGCAGAAGCTGAGGTCCGGGGTGGTATCGCGGCACACACTGTTGCCGATGCGCGTTGGTTGCGTGGGGTCGGTGAGCAGGGAAAGGTTGAGATCGTGAGCGAGCTGCCACAGCCTCCTTCCGGGGCCATCTGCCTTCGAGTAACCCCAGTCCGGATGCTTGACGTTGAAGTCGCCGAGAATAAGAAGGGGTGATTTGGCTGCTTTCGCTGCAGCGGCACGGAGCAAGGCTAGGAGAGACGCGTCTTCAGTGGAGCGAGGGGGGTTGTACACGTTGAGAATAAACAGAGAGGGCTGTTCACGTTGCTGAGGTAGTGTCTCGAGAAAGACGTGATGGACTGCAGGGAAGGGCAGATCGTGTCGATTGACAGTGAGCGTCCGCCGGGTGAGGACGGCCGTCACGGGATGGGGCAGAGGATGGTGAGTTACTTGGTTGTAGGCGACGTAACCCGAGAGGGAGACGTCGGCGTGAGTTTCCTGTAGTACGATGATATCAGGCGCGTCCGAGGGGTCTAGTTGTTGTAGGTGGAGAAGGAGGTGGTTACGCTTGGGACGAAAACCACGGCAGTTCCACTGCCAAATGGTGACGATGGATCGGTCAGCCATTTTTAACAGCGGAAGATGTTGCCTCGGCCGGTGTTTGCGAGGTTCGGGCGGCGCCGGAGGAGGTGGTGGTGCGGGCATGGAGGGGTGGCTTTGCTCGGATGCTTCCAAGCATGGCAGTTTGTAGGCTATCAACTGTTGACTGTAGAGATTGGAAGGACGTGGCGGGGGGGGGGTAGGCGGCGAAGTCTGTGCGCAGGGAATTTAGAGCTTCGTGCTGTGCAGTGAGAAGCTGGTGGACGGAGTTGAAGCGGCTATCCAACCGCTTTTCAAGATCCACCAAGGCCGTCTTGATGGATACCTGGACCTCTTCAGAAAGGTGAAGAGATTCAAGGGGAGTGTTGGGTCGACGGCGCTTGCCAGTGCATCCTTCGGGAGTCTGAACGTCCATGTCGGAGGAGGAGCAAATGGTAGAGGGCAGAGAGGATTTCACTGTGATGGCTGATTCCAGCTTCTCTTCAAGAGCTTGCAGTTTCGCTTGGAGGGAATCAATTTGGGTCTTCTGAGCTGCAATTTGAGCGCTTTGTGCAGTGACCTGCTGTCGGAGGGAGGCGTTTTCTTGCTGCAGTGCAACAACCTGCGGCTCCGAGGGCAAGCCGGGGGCGCCGCGGGGCCATGTCGAATTCATGGGCTGTGATGCGGGTTTAGGCACCGCTGGTACGGGGGGCGGAGAGGCAGTAACCGACTTGGGCAGTGGAGCTGGTGAGGGACCACTTGCTGCTTGCTGGGAAGAGCGCACTACCGCTGTGGGCGGAACAGGCTGTTGTGGCGAGGGGTGTGTGTCAGGTACCGGGGCCTTCTGGCGTTGAGGGCGCTGCACGTAGCGGTGTTTACAGTTGGAACTGTACGTGGAGTGATTCCCATTGCAGACGATGCAGCGGGGGTTGCAAGTGGGTGGCGATCCTTCGGGCGGTGTGGGGTGAGCAGCGCCGCACCGATGGCACCGCTCCTGCCGCGGCTTGGGGCACACGTCGGTCCGGTGGCCGGTCGAGCGGCAATTGTAGCAGGCTTCCACCTTGTTGCGGAACGGAAGGAGGCGAAGCTGGACACCGTGGTAGAAGATCCACCGCGGTAGTTTCGGCTCCATGAGGGTGACCAAGATGTGAGGGGCCTTGCCCATGCGGCGGCCGCCCACAACAGAGAGGGTAGGATTGCTTGCCTGAAGGTCTTCAAGGATGGCTTGGTCCGTGAAGTCGTCGAAGGCGTGGTACAGTATGCCCCTGAGGGCATCGTCTGGCGGTGGGGCGTAAAGGTGGACGGTGAAAGTGTTGCCGGAAACCGTGAGGGAGGTGATGCGGAGGTATGCTTGTGCACGAGCCGAGTCCGCGACGCTGAGCGTAAAAGTGTTGTTGACGGGGTGGATCCGCACCGTGTCGCGAGATGCGGGCGGGAGGTCTTGCAGGAACGCTGCTTGCAGCAAGGCGGTGTACAAGTGCCAAGGCTGTAGCTTGGTGAGTTCTACGGGGCTTTTAGGGCGGCCGACGATGTGAATCGTGTCCGCCGGGAGACGAGGGAGCGGAGCGCGGCGGCGGTGCTGCGGAGGCGATGTATTTACCCGCTTCGACGAGGGCAGAGAAGCCGGCGTGGTGGTGGGCTTAGCTGCGGCGGTGGCAAGGCGCAAGGCTGCGCGGCGTTGCTCTTGGGCGCGGAGGCCTGGCGACTGCCAGGATTCGTCCGAGAGTTCCTCGGGGGACACGTCCTGTCCTTCGACAATATACTCCATAGCGGTGGACAGCTAGGAGATGGGCGACGGGGCAGCGGCGGGCGGCCGGGCGGTCGCTCCGTCTGTCAGCTGATGTGCAGGCGGCCGCACTCGAGCTAAGCCTAAGAGGCCTAGGTCGGTGCACGGCGTGGTCGAAGGCTTTCGAAAGCTCTCCCGGGCCACCCCGGGCGAGTTTCGCAATAAAGTGGGTGTCGAAGAGATCCAGACAATGTGCTCCAGCCACCCGTGAAGAAATTATCCGGATAGGGTCGAAAGGACCGGCGCGAGGGCCGAAAATTGGCGGAGCCGAAGTGAGGTGCGACTGCTCTCGACGGTGATCCGCCCCCCTTCCCCAAGTGGCGATTCAGTGCCACTGCGGCAGCCGCTTGCAAAATTATACCCTCCTCCCTTCGCACAGCCGTGTCTGGCCGCAGCAGGCAGCCAGTGATCTCTAGCCGTGAAATAGCCTGAATGAGGTGAAAAAAAAACACAGCGTATCCACGGAGTGAATGATGATGAGGGGGGCGAAGCGTCCGTTCGTCCGTCCGTCCGTGCTTCCGCCCATCTGTCCGTCCATGCTTGCGTCCGTCCATGCTTGCGTCCGTCCATCTGTCCGTTCGTCCGTCCGTGCTGTCGGCAATCTGTTCGTTCGCGCCTGCGCCCGTCAATCCATCCATTCGTCCGTCCGTGCTCCCGTACGAGCGCAAATTGCGTAACGAATGGGTCGTCCAATGCTCGAACCCATCAGGAAACTTGTTCTTGATCACCTATTACTTGTGGCGCGTGCCCACTTCAGGCATAATTGTTCATCGTCGTCAGCCACTGCATAAAAAATTTCCACAAAATTCCTAACAAATGGGTAGTAGTTACCATCATCAGCCTGACTTCGTCCACTGCAGGACAAATGCTTCTCCCATGTTCCGGCAGTTAACCCGGTCCTGTGCTTGCTGCTGCCAATTTATACCCGAAAACTTCTTAATCTCATCTGCCCAACTAACCTTCTGTCTCGTCCTAACTCGCTTGCCTTCTCTGGGAATCCAGTTAGTTACCTTTATTGACCAGCGGTCATCCTGTCCACGCGCCGCATGCCCGGCCCATGTCCATTTTCTCTACTTGATTTAAACTATGATATCCTTAACCCCCGTTTGTTCCCTAATCCACTCTGCTCTCTTTTTGTCCCTTAAGGTTACACCTACCACTTTTCTTTCCATTGCTCGCTGCGTCGTCCTCAATTTAAGCTGAACCCTCTTTGTAAGTCTCCTGGTTTCTGCGCCGTGGCTAAGTACCGGCAAGATACAGCTGTTATATACCTTCCTCTTAAGGGATATTGGCAATCTACCTGTCATAATTTGGGAGTGTTTCCCAAATGTGCTCCACCCCATTCTTATTCTTCTATAGTTACTTCAATTTCGTGGTTCCGCTCCGCGGTTATTACCTGCCCTAAGTAGCGGTTACCAAGCCTCTCCAAATGATGATGAAGGATGAAATAGGTAATGCTGGCCTACTACACAAAAATTATGATTATTAATGGCATAGTGGGTACCCAGCAGTGTGCTTGTAGCAGCTACCGAAAGAGTGTTTGGGAAAGGTCCCGAAATGCCTGTCATTTAGCTCTCGCTGTGACTGTTTGGCGTTTTTTACAAAGGCGGCAATTCAGCTGCATGGTACCTAAAGGGCCAGTCAACAGGCTCCGACTTTTTTTGCACCCTCCAAACAAGCTCGCGCATCTTTTGAATGCCTGAATATCTTCCTTCTACGTGCAGTGATGTCAACTCGGCGATGGGCGGGAGACGTTGACTTCATTACTTTTTGTTGAGACCTGGTTTTCACCAATCGACGAGCTGCGTGCTGCATCACGTTGCCGATCGCTGAGTTGACGTCAGTGCGTGTGGAAGGAGGTTGGTCACGTGCAGGATAAACGCGCGTGACTTTTATTGCACGTTTCAGAGCCTGTTTACTGGCCCTTTAAACAATCAACTAAGTAGCAGCCAATAGAGTGTGTGCTTTCTAGACACAATGGGATTCGAACTCCCATTCGCTGCGTGCCATCCCAGTATTCTGCCATTGAGGCACGCCTGTGCTTGGAACTAAATTTAAACTGACCTCAAGCATGCAGGTTTGAAGTCGGGAAAAGAATTGCGTTAATATGAGTAATGAGGCATATTAGAACACCAAAGAAACAGCCAGACGTCACACAATGCGATTGCCTAACGAGGGGGGTCGTCCAATGCTTCAACCTATTAGGAAACTTCTTCTTGGTCATCTATTAGCTGATGATAATGATGATTCCCGGAAAAATGGCACAACTTACCGTGAGGGATCGGCCATGAAGCGGGTGGCAGTAGAATTTTTGAAACAAAATAAAGAAATAATAAAGAAAGAAAAAAAGAAGAGAAAAATAGGGTGAAAAATTAATCTGCTAACTGTGCCACATACCCGCTTCCGGCATAGTCCTTAATCTTCGTCAGCCACTGCATAAAAAAGTGCACAAAACTTCTAACAAGTGTGCAGCGGATGTCACGCCTCTCCAAAGAATGAAGAGGATAGTGTACTGAATGCTGGTCTACTACCCAAAAATATCATTATTTATGGCATAGTGGGCATCCAGCAGTGCGTTTGTAGCAGTTACCCAAGGAGCGTTTATAAAAGGCTCTGAAAGGCCGATTTTTTTAGCTCTCGCTGTAGCTGTGCTGCGCGTTCCTCGCAGGTCTGGTGTTTTTTTTTTTTGTCTAAACGCCATCGCGTTAAAACTGCCTACGCGTGTTCTCGTCGTACCTGGGTAGGCACTAAGTGCCAATAACTTGTGGCACGTACCCGCCAGCGGCTATGTACCTCTGTCTGGCGAGAAGTGTTTGATGACGTACATGACGAGATTGCAACATTATTCATGTATTCACTGGGGCGTCGTACGTCATACAATTTTACCTTGTCGTACAGAGCTAGGTACACGCGAATTTAAGGGGGTGATCACGAGAGCACTGAAACGTAAGCAGCAAGACTCATACATACAAAGATAGACGCCAAAAGTGCTTGCCGCACAGAAAGAAATGTTTCGCATACAATATCTTGCAGCTCTATTAAAAAAAATGCTTGTGGGATTGGATATATTACATGCCAGTTTTTCCTTTCATTGAGCTTCGAATGAGCTACAACTTACTCGTCCCATACAATATGCAATACAAATGCAATACAAATGCAATACAAAGGCGATGTCTTCCGTGGCAAAGCCCCGTATACAGAGAAGAGGGGAACCCCCGCCTCGTTGTAATTCCCCGCTGTAATCTTGAGGGCTTCGAGGCCATCGCTTTGTCTGAAGGGCGTATATGAAGCGGCCTTGTAACATCAGTCCACGTGAGGATTCAGTCATCCTGCCCCCTCACTTAGCCAAGGAATGAGGCAATAATTGACCATCGCTCTACGCTTCAAAGAGCGCGTTATTTCCTTCTGCAGACTTTTCGCAAATATCGTAAGATGTAATGCATCATATTGATGATATCTTGGGTTGACTTAAGCGTACGAAGTGGTTATATAACACACACACACACACACACACACACACACACACTATATATATATATATATATATATATATATATATATATATATATATATATATATATATATATATATATATATATATATATATATATATATATATATATATATATATATATATATATAATGACAGGTAGATTGCCACCATCCCCCAAGAGGAAAGTATATAACAGCTGTATCTTGCCGGTACTTAGCTACGGAGCAGAAACCTGGGGACTTACAAACAGGGCTCAGCTTAAGTTGAGGACGACGCAGCGAGCAATGGAGAGAAAAGTGGTAGGTGTAACCTTGAGAACAAGAAGAGAGCAGTGCGGATTAGGTAACAAACGGGGGTTGAGGATATCATAGTTGAAATCAAGAAAAGGAAATGGACATGGGCCGGGCATGTAGCGCGTAGACAAGATAACCGCTGGTCATTAAGGGTAACTAGCTGGATTCCCAGAGAAGGGAAGTGGGTTAGGGGGAGACAGAAGGTTAGGTGGGCAGATGAGATTAAGAAGTTTGCGGGTATAAATTGGCAGCAGCAAGCACAGGACCGGGTTAACTGGCGGAACATGGGAGAGGCCTTTGTCCTGCAGTGGACGTAGTCAGGCTGATAATATATATATATATATATATATATATATATATATATATATATATATATATATATATATATATATATATATATATATATATATATAGGAGGATAAGAGGGAGAAGGGTATGTTTAAGGGCTCGTTTTTCCGTGTTTTGACATTGGACACAATATTAATGAGATCTAACAGACAACAATGCCAAGGAGTGTATAGGGGAAGTTATTAGACCAATTGTAATGTAAATGTGAACAAAGAAAAGTGTGTGAAAAGATAACTTGCCGTGAGCAGGAAGCGAACCTGCGATCTTCAAATAACGCGTTCGATGCTATACCACTGAGCTACCACGGTGGCTATACCCCCCGCCACTTTATTGGGTTTATATGTGAATTTAAACGTTGGGATGTCAGTCAGAGCCACCTGTAGCCATGGAGGCGAGTGTGGCACACTCTTTATGAGCCTGTTTGGCGTCACGTAGCCCGTGAACTTATTACGAGCTGGCAGCTGACCAATAGTCCCTTGTATACAACCTAACGGCACCAAGTCTACCAGTACGAGACCCTCGTTGACGAATAAGGGAAAGAAGTGTATACTTACGGGCTAGTCTTTCCGTGTTTTGACACAATAATAATGAGAGACAATAATGCCAAGGAATGTATAGGGGAAGTTATATGTATATACTGTAAACGGCAATAAAAATTTCGTATGTGTTCTTAAAAGACCACACAAAAATTCAGTCCATCATGTGGTCTACGGTGTTTTTAAGAAGAAAGAACAAGGAGAAATGTCGAGGAAAAGGATGGAATGTTAAGTCGTCTAGCTTTCTAAGTTACACTTGAGAATGGGAACTGACATCACAATTCACGTGCATAGTTCGCTATCGTAGAAGGGCTCCCGTCGCTTTTAGAAGGGTTTTCTGCATTTAGTGAGCTGCAAACCACTCACATGTGATCTGAAATAACGAAACAACTACACAACTCGTCTGCTTTAGAGATGACAACGATGGCACAGACAAGCGACTGCAAACTCATTATGCTGCAGGTTCTATAAGAAGTAAACCTTTGCAAATGCATAATGAGAGTATTGTCAGTACTGATTCTCACTGGTGTTAGTAGACTTATTGTAAAAATTGTAGCAAAATAATCAACTTCGCCCATGGGACGCAGCAGTTGCCAGTTCCAGGAAAACTTTTCGAAGCAAGGATGAATTTAATGTAAAAAAATATTGCAACATATCCGCGGACTGAATGATGGTGAGTGGGGGAAGCGTCTGTCCGTCCGTTCGTGCATCCATCCGTTTGCCCAACCGTGGGTCAACCTCTCCATCAGTGCGTCTGTCCGCCTGTGTGTTTGTACTTCCGTCCGTCTAGTGAGCACTTCAAGTACCTTTACCTCGCATCTTTTTATTATATAATAATTATACACAAGTACCACCATCTAGCGGACATTTTAAGAACTAAGCGAGAGGTAGGTATACCTACCACATACATCAAGGACGCACGACCCACGGCTTGAGGAGCTTCGCCCCTAAAAGTCTATCCCCTGTGGCACATACCCGCTCTCTCGGGTATGTGCCACCGGTGGTTACAAGCGGGTATGTGCCACCGGTGGTTACAAACAATAACAGGACGAACGGGTGACGCCATAAGGAGCTTCGCCTCTGAAAAAGACGTCGCAGTGGCAAACGGTGAGCTATGAATATGCATTGTTACATGTATGCTTTTGTCAGTGGCTACGGTGATTGCGCATCTCCTGCTTTGAAACGTTTATTTGAAGATGTATTGCTTTCAACTATCCGCTGCACAAAACATACCCGTCGTGTAGCTTTTATATGCCGCAGGTGTTAGTAGGCAAGATGAAAGATGCATTCACCGGCTGGGGTTTGAGGTTGGCTATACAAACTACTTTACGTACAATGCTAAACATTGGTCTACACATCACGTAACACTTGGGATGACTTGAAACGTGTTCTGTGTGATTGTTACTGCTGTGACACTGAATAATAGGTTATGAGTGTGCCCCATTATATTCAACTAGACTTGAACTTGGAACTGAGGCATTTCCTCGATCCGAGGAAAAGCAGCGCCTATAAGACGCTCAATATATAGTTGGTGGCTTTAAGGAATAGACACCTAAATGAAACTTTTTGGAGAAGTTCGTGTGTATGTGTGTGTACTTGACCCAACGTGTTATTTGTGTGCATGGGATTATTGTGTATACCATAGTCAACACCCGTCACTTGGAGGAATCATCACAAGCGATTAGCCATGCTCTCATCTCCAGGGTCATGATGGGAAATTATATCTATCCCATGAGCACTTACTGAAGGATGTGAGTTCTCGGCGAAAGACAGATACTTTGCACCTTCGCAGGCACACTTTTCTTGTGGCTGTACTGGCCGAGCTTCAACGCTGCCACGGTCCGAGGCGCCGAGAGGCACCGAGCCGTGATCAACACTTACCTCGCCCTGACGTCATCGTGCCTGACTGCGTTCGCCGCATCGTCGTGTCTCGACGGTCGAGGAAGACTCGACATGGTCGGTGACGCAAGTTCCACTCAAACTCTTGAAATGTGCGGTGTGTATTGTGAGCGCATCGAATCAAACTGGCGTTGCGCCCCACACCATTCGTGCGCCGGGTCACTCGCTAACGTTCCGTATCATAGCGCGTCAGGACAACGCTTTTGCGCCTAAAAAAGAAGCCTTTTCTAGGGAGATTCTATCTGAAAACATAAACATGGAGCGTGTTATTTTTCCTCGTCAGCCACTGAACAAATTTTGGTAAGGCTTGTTGACATCGGAAATTGTAAGACTCCTGAAAAAAAACTTAGAAGTGTGGCAGCTGGGCTAGTTGGTATGACATGACGATAGTTATAGCGCGAGAACAGAACGACGACACTTCGTGTCCTTCTTGTCTCTGTGTCGTCGTTCTGTTCTCGCGCTATAATTATCGTCCAGAAAAAAGTTTCAATGGTTTGCTAAAGTATCTTAAGGCGACACGAGGGCTAAGTCTTGTAATAAAATATGAACGTAGTATGGGCCCACATCATGGAGGAACATTGATGAAATGGCGAATATATATTGGTCGTAGAACCTTACTTTAAGTGAATCATATAATATATATCCGGAATGGCACCATTCGGCTTAAGACATTATGCGAAATAATCGAAAAGCCAGCATAGAGTTTTGTCATACTTTCCTGCTGGGAGCCGTGGATGACAAACGATAAGACTTCTCTCAACATTGCCAATCCGTAGTAACATGTAACATGCATTCCATTGCTTTAGTTTCATAAATACCGTAAATATTTTCTTGCTATTCACACCTAGGTGAATTCAAACTTTCGTGAGTTATTTAAGCGAACATGACAACGTAACGTCTGTCCAAGACGCACGTCTTGAGGTGTACTTAGTTATTTTCAAGTTTGGCATAAGCGATGCGTTGTTTGAATTGCAGGTTCACATTCAGAACTCAACACTTGCGGGAGGTGTTGCCATCGGCAGCATTGCGAGCATTTTGGCTGAGCCTCACAGCGCCATCATAGTGGGAAGTGTTGCCGGGATAATCTCAGTGTTGGGATACAAGTTGATTACGGTGGGTGAGCTCATCTCTCTAGCATATTGTGCATTATTGCCACTGTAGACGTGGATGACGAGAATTTCAACGTTGTAGACCATTTCGCACACCCTTGACGTTAGCCTTCTCACCACAAGTGTAGCGTCTTACGTATTGGACTTCTCCGCATGACGCACCTGCAATGGGGGCGTGTTGTTGCGGTCTGGTTTACAAAAGCTGCGGCACAACATTGCGAAATCGCTCATATATGTTAGCACCACATGATGACATGGGTAGTTCGGCCTCCGTAGAGTGACTTTATGTGGTAGACCTTTGGGTAGCCAGGCAGCGTGTTTTCCCGCCATTTTGCATGTCTAGCAACCACAGCTACGCGGTGAAGCCACACTCTGTTTTCCCAGGCGACATCTCTGGCGTGTCGTCGAGTGGGGATGAACTTGACTGGGGATGCCTAGTGCCAATCAAGTTCGCTGCTGCCGAAGCGCTGGGAAATACAAAAGTTTTTTCGACCACCAGCTTCTCCGCCATTCATAGTTACTATTGTCGTTTGGGAACGAGACTTGCAAGTCTGCTACCTCAGCGTAGCACATACAACACTCTAGACAACGAAGGGAAGTTACTTCAGAGTGGTCCTCACCGGACGGCGTTGGTAATTCCTGGGAGAGAGAAAGGCTTTTCTTCCTCTTCGTTCTTAGGACGTTGGTGCACTCGGATAGACCATGCTCCCACTGGGGTTCGTCTAAAGGTTACCTGACGTAAGGTATTTTGACGAACAAAATCTAGACTTACACTCTGAACAGCATACTTTAATTATTGAGACCACATCGTCTGAAGTTCCCGATGTAGACTGACATAAAGTTCATTCTCACGCGAAGAAATTGGCATCTGAAAGGCGACGTCTCAAATTTTTCATAAAATGTAAACATGCACTGCGAACGGTTCTATCAGACTAGTTAAGGACAATTTCAGCCAACGTGATCAGCTTTTTGTAAGGAATAAGGAAATATCAGACCTCAGAGTACATTTTTGCTTCACTGGACAGGATGAACTGTTGGTTCAAGGTTATCTAACCGACATGGCAGGTTGCTATTTGTAAACCACGAATCGATAACAGCCAGTAAATCACGTAGAGCGTCATCAGACGCCGTTTATCATTGGGGTGGAACCGGTATTGTAAGGAAATACCAACGTAGCACAGCAGAATTTCCCCAGTGGGCTTCCCCGAAGATTTACATCGACCTAAATGAGGATTTTTCCCACCTCGCTTTCTCAGCACTGTGAAACAAAAACACGAGGATTGCTTAACGTAAGGTGTGCGTGCTTGAGACGTAGAGATAAGGAACTCTCAGATTTACATAAAAACCGAATGAGTTTCGCAGTTTTTTTAGTGTATTATCGAAAGACATGTCACGCGTTGCATAATGCATACAAGTGCAAGAGGATGTCTCTGAGTCGCTGTAGATTGAGAAAGACCTCTCTTCAGAAAGCTTATTTTGAAAAAACATCAACATAGTGATCATCATTATCCTTTCTTTATGTATTCTGCAGGCCAAAGCCTTAACTAATGATATTCAACCCATCCTGTCCTTCGCGAGTTGACTCTGTTTTATTCATAGCTCGGCATACTCACTCTGGAGTACACTCGCTCGCGCTCATTTCAAAGACTTGAGCGTGATTACAAGTGAGTGATGAGGTGTGTGAGTAGGCGTGAGTATAACGCTAGTGAATACTCGCGAGTGTTAGTATGGTGCGATTTGATGCCCTCGAAATTAAAAAAAAATTGCGCCGCTTCACCAGACCAATTGACAGCCATGACCGCGTTTTTAACTGGTAGGTTCATTCCAATGTCCTAACTGTACATCTCTTATAGTTTATGTCGTTCTCTGGACATGGCCTGTTCACTTCCGTTTTTTTATTTTAATGTATATCTGCTGGAACAATGGCTATCCATGTTCATTCTTTGATCCACTACGCTCTCTTCCTATCTCGTAAGGTGACCCCTATTTTTTTTTGTTCTGCTGCGCGCTAGGTGGTTCTTAGCTTCTTTTAGTGTTTCTTGGTTATTCTTTAAGTTTCCTCCCCATATATTAGAACTGGCGAAATATAATACAATGGTATTATTCTTCTCTTTTTTTTTTCGTAGTATCTACCACTAACGTGCAACACTTTTGTTTTGAGTACCTCGCTTTGAGTGTGTGTTATTTGCTGATGCACGCCCTACTACAAATTGTCCGTTGTGGTTGTCCTAAAGGGTCAGTCACCTAGTCAAGCTACTCACAGTAGCGTTTTCTGACTGCTCATCTACTCAATTGTTAAATGAAAGGTAAAAACTCTCCTTACGCATTCGCCTAACACGACTGGAAGGTGACAGTTATCTCCTTTCTTTTCCCCTTTCAAATCTACGTTGTAATGCTCCCCCGCCTCCGGTTCAAAAGCTTTAAGCATCTAACGCGGTTATGCACTGCCTCCATGATCGGAGAAATCGGAAGCTTTCTTCCAATACCTCCGGTTTCCGGATGCCTCGACTACGGCGTCTCTCACGATCATATCGTGGTTTTGGAACGTCAAGCCCCGGCAGTTACCGTTCGCATCTTTACAGCCTTTTCTGGCTCGCCGCTGGAGTGTGCACGACACGTGCGGCATGCACAACTTGCACGGCATGCCGGGAGTTCTCGCCGGCATCAGCAGCATCATTCTGGCGGCCACAGCGTCCCACGAATCTCACGGTGACAGGTGAGTGCTCGATTGACGAGTTCGAATTGCACGCGGCTTCAGCACTGTGTTTCCTCTTTTCTTCTTTTTTAGATGCGGAGCATCTAATACGCGAGGCTTGTAGTGCGGCGCCGTCCGCAAGCTTGCTCCTCCTTCTTCCATCATCTGTGCATCCCTTCCTCCTCTACACACCGCGTGCGCTTCTCCTCTTCACGAACATTCGCTAGCTGTATAATGTAGCGCGCATGCGCCGTCACGCTTCGAGAACATCGGCAGCTGACGCGCGCGCATGCGCCGTCGCGCTTCGAGAACATCGGCAGCTGACGCGCGCGCATGCGCCGTCGCGCTTCTCCCCCTTCTCAAACATTCGACAGCTGACAGTGCATGCGCCGTCGCGCTGTATATATACTCAAGGTCGGCGCTCGCTCGCTCAGTTGCCGCTCGTCGGTTGGTTTGTACGGCGCGTCGACGTCCAAGGTCGCGGTGAAATGAATTCCAACGAATCCACGAACACAATGATCGACGTCCCTTCGACCAGCGCCGCCCTTTCGCATACGTGTGTACGTGTTCACTCATTTAACACCCCCTCCTACAATCACGTTAACCAATTTAGCCATCGACCCAAGTAAGTCGCAATTTAACACCCCATTTCACAACCACGTTAACCAATTTAGCCATCGACCCAAGTAAGTCGCACTTTAACACCCCGTTAACCAATTATATGCTTCGCATCCTCCTCAGTGTTCCCCCGAGGGAAGCTGCGGGCAATTTTTTTATTTTGTTGGTTAGACTAATGACCTTCTAGAGATCGTGCTTCTTTTATCCTATATGTTGACTAGAGAATTCTCAGCATGACAAGCGCTCGTGTTCGAATAAACTTTCAAGCGACTTAAAAGGACACATTAGGAAATATCCGGATAGCGCATGCAAAGCTTCGCGTTTTTGTTGCGCATGCGTCGTTCGCTCACCTCTTGCGCGCTGCCATGGAGGGACGAGCGCTAACGCTACGCCCGCAGCGCTCGCAAGCTTTGCTCACTCTATTCGAAAACTCCTTATCAACTGAGATTCGTGGGTCATGTAAGCAAAAAAGGGAGTGTATATGCTGTTGCTAATCCAGGTTAACCTCAGCTAGCTTTCCATATAATGGTCGCCACCTTTCCTTTATTTTTCAGGGGTACGTTTCTTGGCACCGCAACGACTCTCGTGCATTCACATCTTCAACTTGAAAGAACTGTTTCTCTTTCTAGTGCTGGTATTTAATAAAGCGATATACATTCATTTTCCTTACAAAGTGCCCAAGCACATTGCGAACAATGAGATTTCATGAGTGTTATTGTCATGGAGGAGCCGCGTGCATACGCCTGCAATTCATTGGAACGAATAGGCTTGAACGCACTCATTTACATAGAGCTAAAATGCCGTAACTATATTATGAAGGCAGAGTTATCACCGCTGCACACATTCGTAAAATGGAAATGGATAAAAGCGATTACTCATTTCAAGTTTGCGTTACCTGCCCAGAGTGTAGAATTTTTTTTTACTGTTAAAGGGTCAGTCAACAGGCTCCGACGTTTTTTTTACAACCCCAAAAGAAGCTCGCGCATTTTTCCTATGCCTGACCAACTTCCTTCTACGTGCTGTGACGTCAAAGCGGCGATCGGTGACGTTGACTTCATTACTGTTTGTTGAGACCTGGTTTAGACCAATCAACGAGCTGCGTGCAGCGTCACGTCACCGATCGCTGTGTTGACGTCACTTCGTTTTGAAGGGGGTTGGTCACGCGTAGGAAAGACGCACGATCTTGTTTTCGGGGTGTCAAAAAAGTCGGGAGCCTATTGACTGGCCCTTTAATTGCATCTTGCCACATATTTGATTAAGACCTAGTTTGTTGCGTATAGGCTATTTAACAATACGTCAATGACGTCATTGTGACATCTACGTGCTTGGCTCAGTTAGCGCTTTAAGCTGGCGCATCTCGCGTGCGTATTGTTGCATAGCGGGAGTGACACGACTTACACCATATATGACCTGGGTTGCGAAGTATCAGCACGTGCGCCTTGCATCACGCATGCGCAAACTCGTCCGGCCGACCTCCTAGATACCTGCTTTAATCGACTTAAGTGATCATTAGCATCACACAGTGCCATGTGATATGATCGAAAAGTGGTGCCATAAGTCTGATATTGAGCAAGGTATAGATTTTCCCGAACTGCGAATATGACCTTGTGGCCAGTCTCCGTCACAACGCTTCCAGTTCCGATGTTCAGCCAGGAACACTTTTCAAGACATTTTTTTCTACGTTCGGCTGATATACCACGGGGTAACATACAGGAATTCAGAGGAAGTGCGGAGGGGGGGGGGAGGAGGGCGATTTATCTTGGTATGTATGTGCATGTATTTTTATCTATGCTTGTACATACGTCAAAGTTATTTCCACGGTGGGCGGTCGTGGAAATGCCGCCCCCCGTTGTGCTTTATCATTCACCGCTTTCGACCAACTTCCCGCCGCTCCACTTGACCCGTTTGAACAAGGGCGTAACCAGACATTTTTTGTCCGAGGGTTCAATCATACTTCATGTATGTTCAAGCCAACGTTTCTAGACTAGGTAAGTTGCAAAACTCCCTGCGTCAGACTACTCGTCATATGGTGCCGGGACAGCTTCCGGTTTGGTGGCACTGGCGGCGCAACAAGCTTCCGCTAGCAGACGAAAACGCGTGGTCGTCGTGGCAAGACGCCGTGGCGGCCGTCCTGGAAGAGCTTTGCCAAAAATATATTATCGGTATTTGTTGTGCTGCCACAGAAACCTAATACTGCGTAATATTTAGTGGTGTAAGGCAAATACAGTATAATTATGGTTTTCTGAACTGCCCACAATAAACAATGCTTGATATATGTAGCATAACATACGAGTCTGTCGGTTAGTTGCTAGTTGGTGTACGTTCGCAATAGATTTTTAGACGCAAAAAAAAACAATTTCAACGTCTGGGATCCTCTTTTGTGGCTTTTGTGTTTTCGGGCTTGAAAATAAATTGCAACTATGTGGCGCAATCTCGTGGCTTTTTTCTGGTTATGTATTCAGCTTTTTTATTTCATGTCAGTCACATTCTTTAGCAACTTAGACCGTCGAAAAGCTACGCGTTTGGCCATTTTCTCGAGCATGTCTTCTCTCTGCTTCTTCTGGAGTTCCTCTAATGAAACCTGTTAACACAGCTGCAGCCAGAGCTTCGAGCAGAGACCGCACTTTGGGGTATCGGTGAGCACTACGTCATTACTCACGAGTCTGCCTGCTGACGCATTGGGACAACATGAACACACTTGCAGCTTTTATATGTCCTCCAGAAGTTCGGCCCATAAGGTGATAGTATCTGCGTTGCCAGGCGACTTGGCTAAGCGATGGTGACAGCTGCTAATGGTGACTGTCATGTCTTCTGCGTTGACAACGCATTTCTCCACAAATAGCGCTCTTTTTTTTTCTTTGAGCCCTAGAAACACCACAAGACGTCTTGTCTCGCCATTCTCAACAACGTTCCACCAGCATGCAAACAAACGTTTTCTATGTCTTGAAGTGAAATGACGCCACTAGTTGACGGCATGTCGGGACTTAATTCACTGTCTTCGAGCTCAGTGCCCGGAGATAGTCTATATTCTTTCTCACCGATGATATTCTGGAAAACACCCCACTCCTATCGGGCAGCTTTCGCTTCTTTGTCGCGGGCCCCGCTACAAAGGTAAGCGGGTAAATTCGGGAATATTCGTGGAACGCATCCTTCGATGAGGTCCCACTTTCCTCTTGCGATTTGTACCTTCTTACCATACGACGTGAGTGAAAGTCTTCAGGATGTCCTTCTCATGAAATTGCGTATCACACACACGTGAGGTGCTGGGCAGTTTCTTATCCGCACGAGGAATAGCGTGGTCTCATACCTTTCGCTGCTCATGTACACACAAAAAAAAAATGTCGTGGTCTCTCATTTCCTATAGCTACTCTACAGCCGAGAACGCAACATCTGTGCATGATGAAAACACGCAACACATACAAAGCAGAACAGGGCGCGCTGAAGCACAAAACTGTTTACGCAGAAAGAAGCCTCCACAGATATCGACGCACTGCAACATGCACAAGCGATGGAGGTTACGGGAATGACACGAGCGAGCTAGGTGTTCTTTGAGCGAGCATGTAGTGAGTGAATCCGGATGCGACAGCAACGCCACATTTGTCACGGGCAGCGGCGGCGCCGTGCAACATCGCTCAGTTTTGCAACTTACCTAGTCTAGAAACGTTGGTTCAAGCGTGTGTTTGTATTTGTGCGCATATATGTATATACGCAAACAAAATTGATTTTCTCTTGGGGGAGTGGAGCTATGCCTTTGAAGTACACGCCTGAAGAACCAATAAATAGCGATCTGTGCACGCAAAGCTAGAGGTCCGTGCGTGTCGCCACTTGGTTATGTCTGAACTTGTGTCGTGCTTGTGGTTTCAAAGATATCCGACTCCTATACCAATGCTATAGCACACAAGCTCCCTTGTTTTCGTCTTCTCTGCGCGTCGTAGTGGCCAGACATGGGGCGCCAGAACTAAAATGGGGATGTGTTTGAAACGGGAGTTGGAAAACTTGAAATTATCAATCTTGATATCTCGACCACTGCCCCTCCCCCTCCGTTTTCGAAATTTGTACCCCTAACAAATTTCTAGGGAGAATCCTAATCCACAGAGGGGCAGCCCTTCCCAAAGGGCAGGTTGGGGAGTACCTCAATCTCCCCTGTGGCTACGCCAACGCATAGTACGTATAGTACGGCATGTTACCGCACTGTAGTACAGAATGCACAATAGTATAGGAAGCATTGTAGTATAGAACACATTGCAGTATATAGTGCATAGCACGGCATGTTACAACATTGTAGTGAGCGGGTGCCTTGTCGCAGACATCTAAGCAGTTGTGAAAAGGGTACGCGTACTTCTCGCAGTTTATTCTCCGTCTATCCGGCGAGAGCTTTCGTGCTGTTCAACGTGACCGACGGCCACGGCTTCAACGTGACTTACGGACTGAACCGATCTGCTGGAGAACAGGCCACCTACCAGCTCTGGGCTCTGCTCGCCACCTTGTTCATTGCCATCTCAGGAGGCGTTGCCACAGGTGATTTGTACGCTTGCTTTTACGAACAGTGTTGGGGTGGATGCAGTATTAGAGCGTGTCGCTACAGATTTCATGTAAACCGGGAGAGCTTGCTGGAAAACGCTTTTAGAGAAGCAAGATTGGGTACATTCACACGATACGCACTTCTCGAGAAGCAAGATGGGGTACATTCACACGATACACACTTGACCAAGGGGCCTTTTTTCGCTCTGTACGTGTCGTAACTAGGTGTAACCTAAGTGTATTCGGTGGCGTATTCGTCTTGATGTACGCCCGAGGAGCAGATATATACATGCAAAATGTGCTCTTACTTCCTCTTGCGACAGCAGAGCCAGTACGCATGTAGCGTAGGGACATCAAAAACGAAATACTGGACCAAAGCGATAAACATTCGCTAAAACGTTCCATTTGTTGTCAAGACATAATCGTGCCTATTATCTGGAAGTTTCCAAGTATACGTGCTATTCATGTGATGAGCGATGGGCCTAGGGATATGTTTTCGTCTCTTTCTCAATCTCGTGACATTTTTCTTTGTATCCCTATACTTGCCAGCGTCGTCGCTAAAACCTAGGACTTTATGCAGGCTCGTACTTAAATGTACCCGTGGGTGTAAATCTCTAAATTCAATCAGAACATTCGCAGTTGTTTCCTTATCTTGTCTTATCTTCCCCACAACATATGCATTGTTGTTATTATTTTTTGCTAAATCTCGCTTTATAACTAAGACAACCTGATATCGCTTCAAACTGTAAAGTACTTTCAAGAGAGAGCTAAAGATAGCGCCTCCTATCTATATAGCCCCGCCGCGGTGGTCTAGTGGCTGAGGTACTCGGCTGCTGACCCACAGGTCGTGGGATGGAATCCCGGTGGCGGCGGCTGCATTTTCGTTGAAGGCGGAAATGTCGTAGGCTCATGTGCGCAGATTTAGTGTACGTTAAAGAACCCCAGGTTGTCGAAATTTCTGGAGCCCTCCACTACGGCGTCTCTCATAATCATATGGTGATTTGGGACGTTAAATCCCACATATCAATCAATGCTACCTATATAGTGAGTGGTGCTCGTAATGTCAAAAGGCTAGCTTACCGGGCTTGCTGTTACAACAACATAATGCAAGCTGTTAAAAGGGGGTGGGGGGAGACAAGCAGCAGAAACACGGAACAGAGGTTTAGGTCCGTATTCTTGAACCAACCTTGTCCTAATGTATTATATGGGCAAAAAATAACAGGGTAAAATGCCTTGTGAATATCCACCATAATGGTTTAGGGATTCGGTGCTCGACTGCTAACCCGCAGGTCACGGGATCGAATCCCGGCCGACGTGGCCGCATTTTTCGATCAAGCTGAAAATGTCCGAGGCCTGTGTGCGTCATTTAAGCGCACGTTAAAGAACACTAGGTGGTCGAAATTTTGTAGTCTTCCACTACGGTGTCCCTCATAATCATGTGGTAGTGCTGGGATCTTACAGCCCAGCAATATACAGGGAGTTTGAAGAAATGTGTCCAATATTATCTAAACATTACAGAAAGAAGGCATCTGCTTGCTACCTGCAGTGTTCCCTTTACTGTGGAATAAGACATCTTCAGAAGCGCACACACAATAATTACGAGTAAATGTAGAAATTAACACAATTAACTTTTTAACCTGTGGAAATAAGTGGTCGAGTCAGATGGGCGAATTCAAGTACTTCTAGCGAATAGCATATAGCCACTTTAAAATTTGTGAAAGGCGGCCACTTGTAATCACCGCGGAGCGATGAAATCTGGCCAATTTAGTAGGCGATACCGAAACCTACACACCGAAAAGGTGCGATATACCTTTCACTTCGAAAACGCCCTCATGCAGCGTCGACACTGTTCTCCTCGCATTGGGGGAGGAGGATAAGCGAGCGTCGGCCACGAAGGGAAGTGTCTATAGACTGACGGTTGATAACGGCGAAGGCAGACTCAGATCGAGCCATGACTTTGAAAGATGATTGATTGATATGTGGGGTTTAACGTCCCGAAACCACCATATGATTATGAGAGACGCCGTAGTGGAGGGCTCCGGGAATTTTGACCACCTGGGGTTCTTTAACGTGCGCCCAAATCTGAGCACACGGGCCTACAACATTTCCGCCTCCATCGGAAATGCAGCCGCCGCAGCCGGGATTTGAACCTGCGACCTGCAGGTCAGCAGCCGAGTGCCTTAGCCACTAGACCACCGCGGCGGGGCAACTCTGAAAGAGTCCAGGTGAGTAATGGTTTGGTGAGTTTGTGTCCGAGTGAGTCAAGTTAAAAAGCGAATTTTCGTGAGCGTGAGTCCGATTAAGTCCGGCTCAGGAAAGCAACTGAACCGCAGGATCGTACGATATGTGGTTAGGGATCCGCAGGTCGCGGGACTGAATCCCGGCTGCGGCGGCTGCATTTTCGATGGAGGGGAACATGTTGTATGCCCGTGTGCTCATATTTGGATGTGCGTTAAAGAACCCCAGGTGGTCGAAATTTCCGGAGCCCTCCACTGCGGCGTCTCTCACAACGAAAAAGGTGGTTTCGGGACGTTAAACCATACATATCGATCATATGTGGTTAGAGATACACCGCCTCCGTCGGCGCGCACATAAGGGCTTCATATACGTTGTGTGTTCGTAGCGTAACTTGCGGCAATCTCAAGAACGAACAGGGGCGAAGCGTGGCCACTGCGATTTGCTCTAACTGCGGAGGCCAAACGCGAGAGATTCAAACACTTGGAGACATATTAAGCGTTTCATAAGTAAACCCGGCGCTCAATTTATAGTGTGACCTTCGTAGTGTGATTAGGAAAAAAGTGTTAACAATTTGGAGTACTTGGTACTCCAGGAGAGCTGAAAGCCGTCCCCTGAACGAATTACGAAGCTTCCAAGTGGGTGTTTAGATAAAGTTGTTAATGATTTAGAGTACGCGGTGTTCAGAAAAAAAATTTAATGATTTCGAGTACTTCATACTCAACTATAGAAGAGCACTGAGCCATCCCGCTAAAAACTGAAACATAAAACCAAAGAGCTGTGCTTAGAAAAAGTGGGTAACGATTTAGAGTACTAGGTATTCTACTATGGGAGAGCTTAAAGCCGTCCCGTGATGCCGTCGAATACAAGCGGTTACGGTAAAGGAACACGAAGTGAAGGACTGGCATGGACGTCTCAACCATAAGGCTCTTTGTGACTTAAATGAAGTTAAATTTATACCTTGCTCTAGCTATCATATCGTGTAACTCTAGTTCTTTTCACTTATAGATATCAGTGTACAAATGGTGTCCGTTCGCACCGTTAAACTTCCTGGCTGACGTATGTTTTTTAATTGATTTAATCATGCAGCATAATTGACACCTATTCTATTTACTTCACACGAACGAACATTCATCGCCGAACTTTGCATTTCAATGTTATGGAGAGTCGCTGTCAAAACAAACAGTCAAACTTGCGTAGCGCGCCCAGATCGACCCAACCGAACACGAGCAGTCATGCAATGTGCGCTGAACACGAATACTCGCGTAAAATGCTTCGTTTTCTGCTTTCACACGCTCACGTTTAGCGTTAGGTTCGGCTTTAGCCCCACTCACATAGCGTTGAGCCGGACAGTGTGATTCGTCAGCTTTCGTACTTGCACATAACTCTGCCTGTTCGATCGAGTATAGTTATGTAAGCGTGTCCTACGTCTTTCTTATTATGACAATTACGTTCTTCTGCGCAGTTCTCGCGAGGTATACTTCGGGGTACGGCAGAAATCTTATGTCCAGCATATTAAATTAAATGAAATGCAACTGCAAAGGACCAACATCTGAATGGTACTGCTTATCATTATATGTTACAAGGTTGTTACAAGCTGCCACTCTAGCGTCGCCAGCGCGAAGTCGGCGACGGGAATGACAGCAGGTTGGTTCGTTCCGTACGCAAGCAGAGACAGTGAAGAGATCAGAGACGTGAGAAAACAAAACAAACTTTACTCTAGTGATATTGCAGCACACGGGATCTAATACAACACTTCAATACAACTAACAAAATACATCAACACTTGATACAACTAAAAATACATATGAAAACAATATATCAGCTTACACGAGAGAACTATTACAAACTACACAAACTAACAAGAATAGAACGACGGAAGAGAAAGTTCGAAGATATAAACAGGTGAAGGCATACGTGTGATGACCGGCCGCGTTGCGTCCCCGACGATCGGATGCGAGAAGTCGAAGAGAGTTCTGGCACGACTGCGATGTCGGCGGTGTTGCAACGCTGGTGGCTCAGGGAGGCTAGTGCTTGCAGTTGACTTCGAGCAGGTTGAGCTAACTCGAGGCGAAGTCCCGATGTCTACGTTGCAGACGTTAATATCGCGTCGCAATTAGACGAACGGCTAAGTTTAGGTGGCCAGTCGATACAGAGCCACACTAAAAACTTCTCGAAGAGATACTTGTTGATCTGTTTCTAAACCATGTTGGTCAGCGACTAGTTTGCCTAGCAGGGCAAAATCCTGCGCTTAAATCCCCCTCGTGTCCATTCGCTCTCTTCTTTGGGGACAAGAGACCTCTACATGGGTCCAATCATGCGCGTTTCATTGTTGGAAACTCCACCCCCAAAATATATATTGACCCCACCCCTTTTTAATTAGGAGAGGGCCCTCAACTAGCGAGAGTGACAACCTGTCGGGGTGCTGTCATACGGCTTGGCCATCAGAAGTTTTCCCGTGGGAACGGTCAGACTGTTTGGCTCTCAGCCGGTGTGTCCCGTCGTCTAAACCTTGTTCGGGGTACAACGCGGCCTTCCACGACCCTGCAGACGCCGCCGTAGGTACAAAGGATCAAACATCGGCGGCGACGTTCGAAGAAGAACACCCCATTCTGCACTTCCCGGCTCTCTTTCATGCGCCCGCAGTTCCCGCCGGTCAGCTGGGTAGTACGGCTCCCGTTAATTGCCGTGACGCCGGTTCGCAAAAATGGAAGTCCGTGACAAAGGTGTTCGCGTTAATTACTGTCATGATTTGGCGTGGGATTGGGCCGAGCCGTCGCTCACATAATACGAATGAATGAAGATAACGCTTGATTTTACATACATAACATCGGCAGCGGTCAGCACATCATGGGTAAAGGTACACTAATGAAAAAAAGCATACGTTCCTGTATTCATAAGCTTGCTTGAGCTACAGGGTGGCATGGTAGCAGCGGAGATACCGAGAAAGGCAACGAGAGAGTCAAAACACTTAAACACTTCTCAACATTTCTAATGATCTGCTACAACAATACTTGTAAGAGAGCTAGTTCAGATTTTTCGTAATGCTAACATTAAAGAAGGATCAAGGAATGAATGTTCCTCTAAAGGAAGATTTCTTGGTGTGTGTTCGTACCTTAAAGAGCGTTCTCGTATGTTTATTTGGTGTCGTTCACGTCAGTGTGACCTCACTCTTGTGCTCCCGCAGGACTCTTGATTCGTTTGGAATGTTTCGTGCCCGTGGACGTGCAAGACGTGTTCGACGATGGAGTCGCCTGGAACGTGGCAGGTCCCGAGATGCCCACGTTCGTGGAAGTGAAGCCGCGAAAGTCATCTGCGGCCAGAAGGCCTCAAATCCGATTCAAGAACCGAGTAATGCGCATCTTGCGCGATACCAGAGCTCAAGCTCCGCAAGCCTTCATTCATTAAAAAAAAGAACATATATAAAACGAGGAATGTCGGCATGCATGATACAGTATGTTCAACCACCGAGACAGCTGGAAAAAGCATACTTCCAGCTGCTAACTGTCAGGATACACCCGTGTAAGCTAAGCGGAGCGCAAAGCGGACAACAACATCGTGTCGGCCAGTTGTGCGAGAATATAAATTTTTTTGCATCGCATAATGCCGGTTAAGTTGGCAAGCTGGTAAAAATGTTTATTGAGTGCCCTGCAGACGGAACCCATGCCGGCTCACGTCTTCAATGCACAAACGTCCAGGCATTGCTTAGTTGGCGCTTTGCGGGTCTGCTGGACGGACCAGATCTGGTCGGTGAGCTCTGAGCTGCGCTGGGCAGCGGCCCACCCCGCCGAGAGACCACAGGGCACATACGGAATAATTCCTCTAGTATTTGCCTCAGAATCCCAAACTATGATTTTTGAATGTAGCAAATTATATACTCCAAACTTTGCAGGTGCTCTCGTTATAGATATCAGGGTACAATCAATTATATGCTAGTGGGTTTTGACAAGTGTCTCTACATACAGGCGGAGTGAATCTGCGTCGTACCAGATAGAAAGCCTTATATATTTCAGTGCAGATAGCGCTCTGAAAGGATGAGTGAACTAATGCGTAAAAAATAGTCACCCACTACTACAAACGTAAAGCATAGATATACAGTCCAAATGTGCAAATCACTGTGACGAGAGACACGTTGCACAGAGGCAGCTCAAATTTTGGAATGTCAGCTTTTGCCGTACAGTTATCCTGCAACCGTCCTATAACTTGCATATTCCCTACACGCCGCTGCCGAATGCATAAGAACGACGAAATGAGAAGGCCCTGCAATGCGAAAATAGCTCTGCGCTGTAAGTCTTGCAGAACAATTCCAAGAGTTAAAGTGATTGGTCGTAGTACGCGGCCTTGCTCGCGTGAAACATATGACGCAATCACTATTGCTTGCATGTCATCCTGAGATGACTCAGTGCGGGTGATGAGCTACGTACGGCACGGAAATTCGTACGTTGCATGACATGGGATCAAGAGTTTCCTGCGGGCTTATATTACTTCTGTAGCATTGATATATGACACAGGCAAGAACGCCAATGATAGTGCGCCTTTAGCGCTGAGTCGAAGACACGTTTACTGGGGAAAACGCAGAGGTAAAGCCGACCAGCTGTCAAGCGGAGCGAGCGCGAGAATCAACAACACTCTTCCTGCTCTTCTTTCGCTAGCATTCCTGCCTGTGTCTTATATGAATGCTACACTTCCATCAGTTGTGGTACGAGAACCTGCTTGGTAGTAACCAGGAATATCTTACGGTCAAATGTTCAAGTTGTGGGCTTGTCAGAATCTTGTTGCGATGTTGAGTGCAAATTAATCTCTTTCGCGATTCCTTGTTGATCAGTTTGAGTCTCTAGCATCATGTGAATCTGTTCAGATATGTATACAGAGTTTTATACAGAAAAGAAAAAAAAGGAACTAATTGATGATTGAACCCGTTTCTCATGCAAAGCAGTGCATCGTGATTCGTTCTTAGCTGGGAAACAAGAAGTCAGTGCTATAACCTAAAAAGTACATTTTTAAATGAACTGACGTGTCAGTTAATATAAAGCAAGAAGTTTAAAATAACAATGAAAATAGACAACGTTAATGGCGAATTTATCAGCGCGCTTTCTATTGCGATTACTTCACTTGTTGCTATGTTTATCTTCACTTTCAGATTATCCGACGCACACACAAAAGGCGACCTCGAACTAATTAAAATCTCTAATCTTGCTCGGCGTCAGTAACAGTCCTTTCATTCATTCGATGACGAGCTACTAAAATGAAGGCAGACTAGAATGAAAAAAAAGGTACCCGCTTCTCTTACCATTGAGGCGACACGTTGAAGCGTAGGACAATTTCTTTCCTTAGCAACCATTCAGAAAGGTTTTCGTCTTGGGGTGAAATCGGAGACCGTGTTTTTTGAGACGGCCGATAATTTGTTTCTACAGTGAAGCTGATGAAGTCCCGTGCGTGCAATTTGCCGGCTAATTAAGAAATCTACAGCCAGAGTTTCGCGTCAATCAATAACGTCATTTTCGTTGATATGGACAACAAGCAGTGACCTGTCTGAAAAGCCTCTTAGATTTCTCGAAACCACAAAATGAAGAAACGATGCCAGACATTTTAAACAAGTAGAAAAAAACTAATATAGAAAGCATCAATTAAATAAAAAATATATATAAAAAACTACCTAAACGTTTTGATACTGGTGATTTCTTTTCTTCGTGCCGATCATAATGAACGTTGCTGCCATATTTTTTGTAAGAGCTGAACCGCGATCACTGTACCTGATTAGATTGTGAAAAAAAATGACCTGGCCGTGAAACGACTGACAGGACAGGCTTTGTAGAAAAAAAATTAATTCATTAACAGAATTTTTTTTTGGAGTGAGTCGGGGGGGGGATTTTATATCGGCCGCACGGCACTCTTGTTTCTATGCCAGCAGCCGAAAACTAAAATTACCTGACAGTATTCTAAGGAGGTCGTTGTAGCTATTTTGTTGGAAACCTAGCAAGACGAGGAAGGGGAGGAGTTTTGGTTCAACGCTAAAGAAGCATAGAATAAATTGAAAGTAAAGGTTGAAATGTATGGGAAAAAAGTTACAAAAAAAAGATGGTAGACATATGATGGTAGATGGGGGGAGGCGAAGTTCCCTAAAATGATCACTCTTCTTTCTGTATGCCATGGCGAAAAAAAAAATCGGATGGAGACCGGGGCATGGGCCCGGTGTGCCACCCCCTGGATATGCCACTGACGGGGTGTGCCAGTGAATGGTAATATGGTGCGAATTTCACCTTCGTTTCGATTGTGAAACCTTATAAAAGTTACTAGAGGTTACATGTAATTTCTAACAAAAGATAACGACGAGTAACATTAGATAACTGCTTCAGTACGACGCGTAGGCAGTATAGTTACCTCCTACAGTTACATCAAGTCACAGTTACTTTCGCGAGAGTTGCATGGGTGTTAGTTGAACAGGAGCAGGAATCATGGTTACTACATGTATAAAACTCCTGCTCTTTCCAGTCATGTCTTGTATATTATTGATAGTTTCTATCAGTGTAGGTCTGGCTTGGTACCAAACAAGTTGTTAATAGTACCTGCTGTCACTTTGTTGATTGCGTAATTGTATATTTTTATTTTTATTTTGTTCCCGCTCATTGTTGCGGTTGTTTTGTGGACGTATTTGCGTATGTTCTCGCATTCTTTTATTTGTTCTGCCCGCTCCTGCCAAAGGCCTTTTTCAAAGGCTGGCAGTAAATCTGAAAATAAATAAATAAATAAATAAATAAAACAAATGGTCACCCTTACGGCTTCGAATAGCTTTGCGACAAATTTTTTTGTTTTTGTCTTCAACGACACAAAGCCGTGCAAATGCGGCATCATGCAATGCATATACAGGTACAAAGAGCATTCTCACTTAATGAGGCTGTGAAGATAGAATCGATTTAAAAACTTAGCCATGTAAAAACAGATAAAGTAAGGCGAATGAAAGAAAAGTGCATCTTGTGGTGCAAGTACGAATGTCGCATACATGTATTTACTTATAATCAATTTGCACGCTACGGAAACGATGCACAGTGGTAAACTTCCCTCTAATAAGTCTAGTAGGCAACTCTACTATTTCGACCAAATGAGGTTTTGCCAATAATAAAAAGGGGAAGGAAATTCGGCAGATCCTACGTACCACGGGAATCGATGTTATGCGAAGCATGCGCAGCGAAAGTGACTGTGGTGTAATTTTGTTGAGCGAAACGTTACGAAATGATGCCCAATGTATGCACTGATGTGAGACGCACAAACATGTACGTTGAACAGTCTTCTACGTCCAAAATTTTAACAGAACTAATTAACCAACGGTTTTTAACATGCACAGCACGCGAACATTCTCACATCAGTCACAAATCAAATAAATTCAGGGGTACCTACACAGAATGCACAATCAAGGTAATCAGCAATCAGAACGATAAGTAATTGTCTTAGCGGTCATGCACTCCAAAGCGATCGGAAATATTTGGAGCGCCTTTCTGCCACCTAAGTATAATAGTCACCTAACTTAGTTTCTCTAACTTTCTCGAAAACTGTGCGCTGGCTAAGTTCCTATCAAGAGTATTATGTCAAGCTTATCAGCGCCCACCTATCGTTACCAAAAATGAACAAGACTTTCTACAGGGGTATATAGTGGTTAAGAGGCACTCGACCGCTGATTCGATGGTCATAGATTCAAATCCCAGCCAGAGGGCTCCATTTTCGATGGAGGCGAGAATGCTCCAGACTCTTGAACGTAGATCTATGTGCACGTTAGATAGCTCCATGGAGGTCAAAATTTCCAGAGTCCTCCACTACGGCGTCTCTCATAGTCATATTGTGGTTTTGGGACGTTAAATTCCAACAATTATAAGCATTATAATTAACGGTCACTTGGCTAAAGCCGAAAAGAAGCCGCCATATAGATTACAACTATTGTATTATGGCACAAAGACGCCCCATACTGGTTTTTTTTTTTGTCCGGAGGTATAGTGTAAATAGGGTACCACCAGAGTACTATTTCATCAGGTCCGATTGATGTTATCGAAAGATCAACCCACTTCTCTAGACCGCGTATGTATCCATATGCACCTCAATTTTTGCAGGGAAATGCCAGTCTGCGTGCTCAGTTCAACTGTGTACTATTAAAAAAGAAAAAAAAATAACAGCGGCCACACTTGCACACTGTATTGGGGAGGCTGTAGACAGAGTGCTTTATTGCCGTCGCAGCTAAACTAACAGAAAGATTCTGCAAGCGATAGTTTCATACATAATTGCTAATATATATATATATATATATATATATATATATATATATATATATATATATATATAACCGACGAATGAGGCCACGGCCTCTTCTTCTGTTGCTCCTCTTGCGTAGCGTAGAGACGTCGTCAAATCGGTTTAATGCGTGTCTTGGACACGACAGTCGTCCTGCACTCAGGCGCACCGTCAACAGCCTTCGAGAGCCATGGACGTGGCGGTGTAGTCGGTGCCGTACGCAGGGAACTGACCGTACTCGTGCGGCACGGCGATACCCGGCCTGACGTGCCAGCTCGGGGGCGGCGCTGGCTGTGAATGGTGCGGCATAGATGACTCCTTTCCAGCCGATGGCACGTCGTGGAACCTAGCCTTGGCCGGATCTGACGACGAGTTTCCTACCAACTCGGGGTCGCAGACAAATTTGTACACGTACCGTTCACCTGCGGCATTAAATGAAGACAGAGAGAGAGAGAGATATCACAAAAGAAAAGAGGGAAAGAAATAATGTTACGAAGTTCATTCGTCTCAGCCCGGTACCCTGCCCTTCAGGGAAAAGAAAGAGAAATGTGAAAAAAAAAGAGTTCGTGCATTACAGAGAAACGTTAATACAAGGAAGTGTTCATTGTCTAGTTTTTCCACGTTAAGTAATGTAGAAAAACCTTGCCTGCGAACAACCCACCCCCTCATTTTGCAACCAATACGAATCCGGGCTGCTTTGGTTCGTATTCCTCTCTTTCTCCGTCTTGCCTGTGATTCTATATACTCATGTACCAGTTAAATATTTAACGTATTCATGCAAATGGTGCGTCCGAGTGACAGTATCTGTAAGTTGACTGCCGTGCAATGTGTGTACGAAAATATTATTCGTTTTGCCCTCCATGCCACTACCACCAGTTGAATGTTGGCAGTATGACTAAATTATTAATAAATATTTGTGCTCAGGAAGTGCAAAAGCATAGCTGCTTGAGACGCACTGGAGCATTTCATATCGTGGGCGTACTAGGCCACTGACCCTAGCTTTATTCGGTTTAAAGCCTAGACTGCCTCTGATCGTATACTGAAGCTCGGAATTGCGTCTCCATCATCTTGACTGAGGATACACACTGCTCTAGATATCGACCAGTGCTAAAATCGATTGTCGTACACACGCGAGATTCAGAGACGGGTCACATAGCCTAATTAATATATATAAATCGACTAGCGAAAAGTGCGTCCTTCCCAGCTGTAGATTTAATATACTTTACGTCACCAAAGAGACAGGAAGTTCGTGTGGGTAAAGTTCAATATTTAAATAATAAACATAAAACAACTAACAATGTCCTACCTGCTGCACCGAAATATTGCAGGCTACCGAATTTAAAAAAAATGAATAGGACAAATGTCAAATGGTAATTTTTAAAAAGTAGAGAGAGAAAAAAGTAAAGTAGACAGCACCACCACCGTTGCCAAACATCTCAAACGAAACGAGCGAGGAACTCAGCGGCATTTTGTACAACAGACAGCAAAATATATCCTCACCTGTAGCAAGTGCGGCGAATCACCTCCACTAGGTGCGGGCCGTTTGTCTTATGCATCGTTAGTCACCATCGAATCGCAATCGCGGCATTTTCCAAATATTCGCGTCTTGTACGCATGCTTAAACAATTGTGGTCTCTAGGGCCTGTGTCCAACGCCAACAGGCTCCGTGCGCTCACCTGCCACCTTCTGCATGATGCCCTTCTCGTAGTAGTACCTCAGCGAGCGGCTCAGCTTGTCGTAGTTCATGGCTGGCCGGTTCTTC
The DNA here is from genome assembly GCF_043290135.1 of Rhipicephalus microplus. NCBI lineage: Eukaryota > Metazoa > Arthropoda > Arachnida > Ixodida > Ixodidae > Rhipicephalus > Rhipicephalus microplus. The sequence continues at coordinate 76,942,262 of NC_134703.1, forward strand.
TGCACGCCCCACCGGCGAGCGACCTGCCGTTAGTTGTGGGAAGAGCGCCGGCAACAAAACTCTCTTCAGACTTATGCACTGTGACCATAATAGCATTTGATTATACCATTTTTAAAGATTCTTCATGCAGTTATGCGATTTTGCCAGAAAGAGCTATGTTAGTCCTTGAATTGCCAGAAACAGGGGATGTTACTTGGGGCATACACTCAAGCACCTATTTTGCTAATGATCTACAGTTCGCTGTAGCGAGGTTCTAACTGTGTGTTTGGCAGAATGTGGGAAAATTTTCCGAAGTGTAGGCCGACAAATTGCATGTGACATCCATTTGGAGCAACAGCAGAAAATAGAAGTGATTGTGGAACAAAGGTCGTCAAAATTGAGGTAAAAATGTTAAGTTTTGTTTTAGTTACTCTTTGTTAACAATGAATCATTATGTCCGTTGTCGCAAAAAAAAAAAAAGAAGAAACACCAGGTCTTTGCGGTAGGCGCAGCACAGTCGCAGCGATAGCTAGAAGAGCGGCCTTTCAGATCCTTTTTCAAAACACTCATTGCGTAGCTACTGCAAGCACACTTGCTTGGTACTCACTAGGGCATTAACAATAAACTTTTGGGTAGTAGGCCAACATTCGCTATGCTATTTTTCGTCATTCTTCTGAGAAGCGTGGTATCCGCTAAACACTTTCAAGGAATTTTGTGCCAATTGCCCATGCAGTGCCTGACGACAATGAGGAATTATGGCTGAAGTGGGTATGCGCCACCGTTATTAGGGGAACAAGAACAAGGTTTCGTGATGGTTTGGAACATTGGATAGCCCACTTGTTACGCTATTCACATTGTGCGATGACTGGTTGTTCTTTCGCTGTTGTAAAACGGTTTATAAGTCGTATTAACACGATTGATTTTTCCACAACAAGCCTGCCTAAGGCAAGTTTGACAAGTCACAGGAAATGATGTAGCTCAGTGGTAGAATACTGGGCTGGCACCCAGCCCACCTGGGTTAGAGCCGCACTGTGCCATTGGTGCGAGATCATGCCTACCTAAGACAAGTTTGACAAGTTACAAACACTGGCGTATTTCAGTGGAATATCGGGCTGGTACCCAGCGGATTTGGGTTCAAGCCCTACTTTGTCATTGGTGCAAAGCTTTTTTTTCTATTTTTGCTCGATGTGGCTACGAACACCGGTGGAGGTGGTGGACAACAATGACATCGCGGGACCCGGAAAGTGATCGCATAACAGCTTTCGCTGTAAAAGAAAGAAATTCTGGGCAGCTTGCACAAGGGGTGCATGGTTTGACTAACAGCGGAGCTTGTAGCCGATGTAGATTATTAACGTGGTTTTCATTAGCATGGAGTTACCTAGAGAGTCTTTAATTAACAAGGTCCTCCACCCCCCCCCCTTCTCCAGTCTGCTTCTTTCTCTCGGTTTTTTTTTTTCCTGACTGTTACCTTTATGCGTTCCGCGTGTTTAAAAGAAATTGTTAACGATTTAGAGTACTTGGTACTCTACTATGAGAGCATAAAGCATTTCCGTGGGTCTCAGACTTGACGGGGCACTGTCAAAAAATAAACTGAAAAGTGATCTCATAACAGCTTTTGCTGTAAAAGAGAAATTCTGGGCAGCTTGCACAAGTGCTGCAAGGCCTGACTAACAGCGGAGCTTGTGGCCGATGTAGATTATTAGCGTGGTTTTCATTAGCATGGCGTTACGTATAGCATGCCTTTAATTAACAAGGACCTCTCTCCCCCCTCTGCTTCTGTATGCTTCTTTATCTCAGTTTTTTTTTCTCACTGTTACCTTTATGCGTTCCATGTGTTTAGAAAAAGTTGTTAATGCGTTAAGTGTTAAGAGTACTAGGTACTCTACTATGAGGGAGCATGAAGCAATGCTGTGGGCCTCAGACTTGATGAGGCCCTGTCGAAAAAGAATCCGTGCTTCTTTTTTAATGCATTCTGAAGCACATGCATGGCACACGTATTGAAAAAAAAAATGTCTACATAGCAAATTCGTCATGTCAACCTCAATGCAGACGGTTGTCATAGAGCTTTTTATACGGTATGTTATTAGGTGACAGATGGAATAAACATACTACTGCTATACTCATTTCTCTCATGTGCGTCGCCAAGAGCAAGTCTTTTCTTCTATATAGTTAATCATAAGAGGAAGAGGGGATGAAGAAAGCACTCCCCGGCCGAGTTATTGCAGAATAACTTTGTCCGGGGAGGATTGGTGCGGTAAGTTTGCTGAACATCTTATTCATGGCGCAATGTTTGGAACATGAAGACGGGAAACAAGAAAGACAGATGTGCGCCAACTACCAACTGTTTGTTGACAGCAAAGGGTGCAAGCAAACTTCTGCGCAGGCGAAGATTTGTGAAGAAGTGACAACATATCAAGGAGGTTTGCTGCAACATACACGCCAAGCGGAAAGATGTGTAGTAAAACAGGATAACTAAAATCTATATAACACAATCGATGTTTCACTGAAACAGCTGGTTAGCATACCGGGTTAAATAATAATGCATTATTTAAATAATAAACTGTTTATACATACTACACAATTAACACAATTTAAGTGGTTAACTTCCCCGCCTTTCCTCGCTTCCCTGTTTTTCATCCATCCCTCTATCCTCTGTCGTCATCATGCCACTCGAAAATGTGCTGAACCAACATGCCCTGTCAGCCATCGTTACCTCCTCGGGATCGGTGAGCTTGAACTCGAGGCCCCGACCCGTCCATGTGATGCACGGCGCGTTTCCCGGGTTCCTTAGCAGTGCAGCGAGGAACTGCCACAGCTGGAGCGAACCCCGACCTGCGGACGAGCAGCCCATGGCCTGCTGGTGTTGCTCCTCGGCGAAGCCGATTGGCCCTACTGGGGCTGACAGTGCCCGAGGTTGCAGCGTCAATGGTTCGGACAGGGTGCCTGGGCAACCCGGGGACACGGGGGGCGAAGGAGGGGGCTCGAACTTCACCGGTGATTGGTGTCCTGCAAAGCGCCGATCGTTATTACGTTATAGCTTTCCGAGCTCACTTCAAAACTCACTACAAACCGACTTAAAACTCACTTATAACTCACTTGAAATGTCGCCTCAGCCCTTCGTCCCAAACATAACCTACTTCCCTACTTCCACGACTGTTTTCATCGCTGCACGGGCGTAGCCAAGGAGGGGGTGGCGGTGGAGGACTCAATGTTTGTCCCGAAAATTTTCAATCTTGCGTGCGCGTATATACACGCACTCTGCAGGCGTGCACGTGGGCATACATAATATATAAAGTATGTGAATATTACGTTATAGATAAAGTAACGCTTCGTGAAACGCGCCTTCCTCTTGGTAGTCCGCGCCTTCTTATGGCGACCCATGGCCGCAACTGTCTCGACACGGAGGGCTGTTTTTTGTTTTTAGGGCAAAGCACTTTAAAGGCAACGCTTGTCCAGTGTGTCCGTTACATTACATGGGCCAACGCTCGGGTAACGTACGGTATAGCCGAAACATACGTGAGACACAAAAGAATGTTTAGCAGTAGACTAATATCAATAGCAGCAACGTAAAGCACGCACTCGCCACACAAACCCTTTATAATAGTCGGCGATTTCAAAGTATATATTATAGACATTAGGACCTAGTTTTGCCCACTCGTCACGATTCACGTCGTGTAGATGCCCTATTTTTTTTTAGCCAACTTAGCTGGCACGGTGTTATCTGGGTAAAACTAAGTGGGGTAAAATGTTGCCCAGTGCATACGTGACTCTGCATGATGTCACTCGAGTTGGCGCGTATAGCGTTGTTCGACTTGGCACGAGTGCTCCGGCGAGGTTGGGCAGGTCGGCGCGCCACTGTTATCTCAGCATACACTTGACGTGACGTCACACTAGCTGTGCGAGGCGAGTAGGCAACGGCGCATCGAGGTTTTTTTCTTTGTTTTTTTTTCCTCAGACAGGGTCGGTAACATTGCGAATAGCTTAACCGCCTTCTATTTCAAAAATGTAGAAAGAAACACGCGAGAGACAGACGCCAAGTTGAATTTGTTGACAGACACGATCGGTGATTGAGAAAGACTTTATTGAACCATTGCCTATAATGCAGTTAAACACAGAGATAACACGTTTCGGATTCACTGGTTATCTATCTTCGGTGGTGGTTCATCAATTTCGACGTGTTGAGAGAAGCTGCGCCTGCGACTACGAACGGGCAAAGGTGGTGCTTCTTTTATCAAGCATCGTTCACGCGTTACAGCGGCTACAGTACGTACTCCGAGCACCGCCGACTTTCTCGCGTATGAATGAGGATGAGGGTGGGCTGGAAGCGCCGACGAGAGCGAGGGAAAGACGCCGTGGCTGTACAGGTTGTACAACGTCCGCGAGCAAAACGTTACGTCGCGTGACTCAAGTTTCTCGTCAAAACCACCGAGTCACTTCAGCAATGTTGGACCGGTTGGATCCTCAGACCTGCTGAGCCCAACGAGGAAAGCGGACGAATGTGTCTGTGCTCGCGTGACAACGTGTACTGCGGAACCGATCTACTGGACGAGCTCTCCAGCGGAAAAAAAAAAGGTACGTAACATAACTTAAATGTGCCGAAATTGGGCTCGTAGGTTTACGTTAAGCATGGCATTAAGTAACGCAATTAAACGTTATGAAAGAACAGAGACAGACATCAAGAAGTAATTGGTACGGCCATACTTAAAACCGCTCTTGGTGTGTTCCCCCTTCTAGCATTCTCGTTGCACGTTCTAAACTGTTGTCCGCTGCGGTGGTGTAGCGGTCACACGGTGCTGGGCTCCTGACCCATATGTCGCGGGTTTCATACCGGGAGCGGCGAGGCCAAAAGGCAGAGGCGCGTGTGCTGTGCGGTTTCAGTGCACCTTAACGACCGCCAGATGGTCAAAATCAACATAGCCCACTCTTACGGCGTCTCGCATTATCATATCGCGATTTTGAACGTAAAACACCAAATATTGCTAAGCTGTTCAAGGCAACGCTCAGAGTAAGCAAAATTTGCCCTTTTTGCAAGACGTAACTGGATTCGCGAAGGAAAAAGCGTGTCGTTTTAAAACCCGTTCATTTGGAACGTTGGAACCACGTGTTGCGTACTTGCTGGCCGCAGTGTCGTTGATGACCAATGGGGACGTGTTTTGTGTCAATGCGGTCAGCTTGATCAGTGCTAGTGATTACTAGTATATGAACGTGCCATGACGTGCTATAGATGTGCTTGTTTGCGGCTATTGTCTCGCTGATAGCCCGTGCTTGCTCTACAAGGACGCTTCGATGGGTGTGCAGCCTAATAGCTTCCTGCCAAGTTGCAGAAATGAACGTTTACCTTTTAGTAAAGCAAAATCACTTGATCCGTGCCAACTCACAAAAGATAGAACGAAAGGGTACGAGAACATATTTTTTCAGTGAACAAGGAATATGGGCGACACCTGTAGACCTTCATGTAGATACTGCGTATGCGCACACATATTCGAAAATACGGCATCTTGGGGAAAGCAAATATTAAGCTACAAGTGGAAGTACCAAAAACCTATTTCATCGCCATTATGGCTTTAGAAAACACGCGACCATGCCATCGGTGTCGTTTTTGGGAGAGGCAGTTCTATTCGTTGATCTCGAGTAATTATGGTCAGCGATGATGTAGAAGAGGTTTTATATTTGCTTTTTTGTTATTGCATAGATGCCTCTACTCGCAGTTTTCTTCAGTTTTGAATAGGTCCATAGCAAGACGGCACGTCATCTGCTACGGTACTTCCGTATCTAAGTATATATATATATATATATATGCCTTCGTTGCTTTAAGGCGTTTAAAGTGCCTGCTGTGCAGTGTAGTCGGCAAGGTCACATGTGTGAATCTGCGACATGCTTGTTGCCGCTTGTTCAGTGAATGTGTTCTTGAATCCTTTTGCGAATGAATATACGACATTTTATTTTGCGCATCTCAAAGAACAAAGGGAAAAGTGGAAGTGGGCGAACACGAGGAACGGTGAGAGGTGGGTTTCGAGCGCAGCAAGCAGTTACCCTTTGAAATACGTAGTAATCGTTTCCAGAAATCGCCTCAATTCATTATTTTCAAGCATAAACGGTGACCACTTCAAGACCTCTCACACACATGAGCAAACGTTACCAAATATCAACATACAGTTCTATCCAATTCAATTTTTATTTCACTTTACACTTGAAAGAAAGGGGACAAGACTAAAAGCTACTCCAGCTTGACAGAGGTCCTGTCCCTTTTACGAATGGCAGCAACACAGTGCAGAGAAAAAATAAGCGCTACAAATTAAAAACAAAATAATACGTGACAACAATACAGTTCCAAAAAAAAAAAACAAAGTTTGTATGCATCAGTATATATATTTATATATGTACACACGAGAAAAAATGTGCCTATGAATGGAAATGTGGATTTCGCGGATTTAAATTTTCAAACCTGCTACACAAGTATATATAAGCAGGCCTATATACGCACGTGTATACGCTTTTTGGTAATACGTTCTACACAATTTGAACATGAGGGTAAGGAAAGAAAGAAAAAGAAATATATTATGTACAACCGTTAGAAATTTATGTGGCGTGACTGTCAAAATAGCCTTATTTCTTTATTAGAGTAGCACAGAGGATCAAGATCGGCCTTTATAAGCCTATTAAGTATGACTGGCGCACTATGTTTTAATGATTGTTCGTCATATTTGTTTCGAGGTGTAGGGACATGCCACTTTTACTTATGCCTAGTAGGACGTACGATGACAGCATATAATTAAAATTAAGCGTACTCTGTCTGATGAAGTACACCGATATAATAGTTTCTATGGCATACTCTGCGTCGCCAACTATCTGTGAAATTTATGGAAACAGCTGAGCGCGTAAAAGGTCCACGGGACAAAACGGCTGCTCAATTAATGCTATTGTCGCACGTAAGACGATTGAAGTCGATTTTGAAGCACTGAGTAGCATGGCGTGAAGTGCTGGTAAGCTGTGTTATAACTTAGACTAATAGCCTTAAATGCTATACGTTACACAAGTGTAAGGTGAGTGTGTATAATTGCATGCATTGAAACATAAAGTACGATTGCGGGAGGCAACGACATATCACGTAAAGGAATACTTAAAGGCTTAAAGAAACAGAAAACTATGAGCGCATTTAATTTTTAGAGTAAGAAACAGTTTAAATACGGTCATTCGCCAAATCGAACCCGAGATGCTATCTTTGCAAATGGAAAGTAAAAAAAATAATTTTACGGCTGAGCAACATGATAGCAAATCGACAGACATTTCATGATGCCATTATGTGCACAAAGTCTTCGTATGTCACAAAACATGCGCGATAAGATGCACCCTTTGTGGCAAAAACAAGCATGTGTCCAGAAGTGGATGCCCTTTGAATGAAAAAAAAAGACCGCTTGCACAATTATCTCGTGGTGACTGAATTTGCTATTCAAGCTACATTATGCAGGAATTTGTGATCAAAGGCACCATGAGGTCTAGATATAACACGCACAAAGTGACGGCACAGGCAAGAATGCCCGTACGGCAGCACGGTCTCGAACCGAAAGACGATGCAGAAGAAAGCCTTAGCCTACAATCCTTTGCGTGAGCCAACATTTTGCTATCCATCTATTCGGTACCTCACGCTTGCCGACCTTGCAGCTTTAGTTATTTGTGTGTGTCACTATGGCACGATTCATTGCGTCTTGAGACTGGTCCGTGTTTGGGGGCAGCACACTTATGTTATAGATTGATTTTCTTCGCACTGCGAGGTATGTTCTCGAAACGAGGGCGCAGTGCGACGAATTCCATCACAACCGCCTCTGGACAACGTGACAACGTAATAAATGTCCAAAAAACAGACCGAAGGTCGCAGAACGGTACGGCTAAATGCGGCGCAACATCCGAGCAAAGGGTTAGAAGGAAAGAAGATAATCTCGTCGTCACGACAACCGGCAGATAGTACTGCCGCTTATCGCCCGAAGAAACCGCGCGAGTCTTCCTACCTTATCATTGTCAGACAGAGTTATCGCTGTGCTGCGGCGTTAAGGCTCGACCGCGTGCACGGAACCGCATGCACAAGCGGCGGCGACAAACTTGCACTATCGCGTCGCGGTGGCTGCGACCGCATGTGGCCAACAAAGTGTCATTGTTGCTTAAAAGAAAACCACCCCGTGCATACCCGTAAACTGCGAATACAAGTTTAAAAGTTGGTCGATGATAACATGCCAATGTTATTAGTCTTCAGTGGCATAAAGAAGTCACGAAAGCATTTCATGACCTTCTTTTTTCACAATCTTTTGTTTTGCCGCAACAGGGTGCCCTGAAGCGTACCTTACAACGGCTACGACGCACTTTGCATGACGATTTCACATTGCAGCAAGCAAACATAATTGTCAGAAGCTACCGTCCGAACATCAAAACGAACCTTCCTAACAAGACTTGCGACAAAATGCGGCTGCTTTCTCACTCTCCGCATCAGATGCGAATGCAAATATGGTGGTCGATACCTTGCCTTCCGTGAAGTACCGAGAAGAGGCCATCTTTCAGAATCACTAGGTGGGATTCTCATTACAGAAGCCTATTGGCGACCGCCGCAGCTCAGGCTCTATCGACCAGGGCCTTCTGGCTTGCTAGGTCGGAGCAGCTGAGCAATCCGCGCTCAAGAGGTGGTTGTGTTGGAGCAAGGTTCGGGGTAGATTGTCATGCCCACACAATGTAGAAAATGTCCGAAGACGTCTCCGCACAGTGTGAGTATTTTTCTGTACGTGCAGATTGAAAGCGTTTCAGTACTGACGGGCCTCTGCTTGTGTTCGGCATACACTTGTCTTTTATTTCTAAGAGGCCGTTCTTTGTCCCACTGGCCACAAAGTCCGTGCTAAACTTCGGGAGAAATATATACTGCTCCTTCGATAAAATGCACAGAGGCTGTTTGCCTCAAAAAGTTTAACCAAAAAGTTATTCGCACAAGTTATTGCGTTCGCTTAAAATTAGTCTTCGCTTTGGCCTTTACCGTACTTTTTTTTCTACCACAAGCTTACAATGACGCATGTGTGAATGACGTAGCGAAAACGCTCACTCGGATAGCGGCAAAGGCGAAAGGAGACGTTGATCGATTAAATGATCCTGCAGGGCAGCCAGTGGAGTAGAGTTTTAGTCATTAAAGACGATGGTTTTTCTTGGGACACCCCAACGCAGAAATTTTGGTCTTCCTCTCTGTCTTTCTGTATGTCTGTCACATGATTCAGCCACCCGGCTAGAGTTTAAGCACTTGCTGAACGCCTAGCCATCTCGAACTGGTGGCTGCGTTCTTACTTGTGAACATTGTCTATAAAAAAAGGAAGCATTACGCGTATTTGAGGCGCAATATCAAAATATTAGGTGACGTGTTCCTTAACTAGAAAATACATAGATACGTAAATCTAAAGACCCTAGTGTCCGCAAATGAGTTCTGCGAAAATCCGCAAGGTGGCGGAAAGGTTAAAAAAAGGGAAGCCTGGACCGAGACGAATCGACCCTGGATCAGGAGGAATTTTAGGCAACTAAGAAGCTAAGAAGCTTTTCTTTTCCTGAAATTCGTAGACTTTCTTGTGGCTTCATGCTACAACGGGGGTGGGGGTGGGTTGGGGGGGTTGTCTATGTTCCCTTTGTTAACCGCAGTGGTTGTTACACGGCGCTCAAAATGTGACGCTTACACGAAAAAGCGCTCGGCCAATGATATGATGCTACTACCTGACAGTGGCCCTCGGTTCTGCTTAAGCTCTTGTTTCCCGATACCACTGCCAGACAGCGTCGATATCTCACGCAGTGCCTCCTCTATACCGGCAAGATGCAGCCGATACAACATAGAAGAGGTGCTGTCTGAGGCAAGGTAAAACATAAACGGCCTCTTGGCTAGCAGAAGGTTCCTTCGATGCCATTTGCAGCGGAGCTCGTGAATACACGGCCAATTTTAATAGGAGCGTGTAGGGGAAGTGGTTATGTTGTAAGAAGGAAAAGAAAAGAAAAGTGAGCCCCGTAACTGTCTGCTTCCGGGAGCGACACCTCAACAGTAGCTCACAAGGGGTGGGGGTGAGGAGGGATTAAAAGGATATGAATAAAGGTGTAGAGAGAAAGATAAATGAAGTAAGCGTGAAAGCGACAACACATCGAGGGGATAGAAGAGATAGGTAAGATGGGAACACGGTCACAGGAGTCCGAGGATGGGGCACGACTTGCGAGAGCTCTTGTCGGCGTCAGGAGATGGATTAGAGCAAGTCCAGTCGGTCAGAGCTACAGTGTCGTCGGAGGTCGGCGTCAGGAGATGACGTAGGGGGAGCCCAGTTGGCCAGAGCTACGCCGACGTCGGAGATCGCGAGCGCACAACCGCTCGGCACGGAATAGGAAGTGCCGGACTGGTGGTGCTGTGCGTATTCGAAATGTCGACGTGTGGCATGACTTTTCCTTTTTCGGTCTAAACGCTTGTTAGCGATGGTTGCGTAACTACACGGAAAGTGTGTACCTGTAGGTGAGATCAACTATGTTTGCAAGAACTTGGAGCGCACTTGAGCTTCGCCTCTAAACGTGGAGCGTGACCGCGTTCCACCTTTGTAGGCGTTACCTTCTCATTCCCGTGTGATTATCCGCTTCGCGTTGAACACCTCAACAGTGCCGTGAGGGAAGGAACACCCGCGCGTGTGGCAATAGCCGTTGTAAAAATAGTGTCCTAAAATTACCTAGAGGGGACTCTGGCACTGCTATTGTTCAGCGACCATGGGAATTATGGGTCTGACATAAATTTGCCTATGGTCTTCGTGCTTGCGGGTGGCGAATAGCGCTTGTAGCCTCGTTTAATGCTGTCTTCTTGTTTCGTTTTGTTTCGAAGGAAAAAAAAAAGAACTGTTTTTCACTTCGTGACCTCATTTCAAGTGCTAAGCCTAAAATAATAAGGTGGCGAAGAGTAACTGCCGAACATTTGCCGGTTGCTGTTTCGTAAAAAAGCAGCTCCAAGCCACGCGAAGCCATTACGACCGTAAAATACGAAGACTAGGCAAAGACATGTCATACCCATAATTACCATGCTCACTGAAACACTGTGCGTTGCAGCTGCCATAGACACTATAGTGTAGGGTGACTCGATGCGCGCGCCCCCGCGCGCATCGAGGCACCGTACAGCGGAGGAGCGAGCGCCGAGGCACTCTACTATAGTGTCTGGATGGATGGATGGATGGATGGATGGATGGATGGATGGATGGATGGATGGATGGATGGATGGATGGATGGATGGATGGACGGACGGACGGACGGACGGACGGACGGACGGACGGACGGACGGACGGACGGACGGATGGATGGACGGACGGATGGATGGACGGACGGATGGATGGATGGATGGATGGATGGATGGATGGATGGATGAATGGATGAATGGATGGATATGGCTGTACCCTTTAGATCGGGCGGTGGCTAGCGCCACCAAGCCGTAAAACCTAATGAACCAAAAACTATATCTATTTTTTTTCCTTAAAAAGTGAGTTTGAGGATTCGTACTTTGCAGTGAAGAGTTCAATCTTCACTCGTGCCTTGACTTTAGCCACCAATCAGATAACCTCCTTCTAGTTAAGTATACCCGCTTAAAGTTTATTTTGCCCTCCCGGTCCCTAAACCCCAGTGCTTTGAAAAACTCTGCGCCATCATCCTGAACTATAGGGTGAAGCCCTTTACAGAACATTATCAAGTGTTCGGCTGTTTCTTCTTCCTCTCCACACGCACTGCATACTGTGTCTACACCTTCGTATTTGGCCCGATATGTCTTGGTTCGCAGTACTCCCGTCCTGGCCTCAAACAGTAGAGAACTACCCCGAGTATTATCATAGATCCTTTCCTTGGCAATTTCCTACTTAAAAGTTCGATAGATCTCTAGTGCGGACTTCTTAATCATGCCCATTCTCCACATGTCAGTCTCCGTTTCCTTCACTTTCTTCTTAACCGATAGTTCTTTTTGGTTTGGCCACCTGCTGTTTTCTAAGTATTTACCAGTCAACTTCCTGGTTCGCTTCCTCCATTTTGTATCGACATTCTTCATGTACAAGTAGCTGAAAACCTTCCTAGCCGAACGCTCTTCCCCCATTTTTCTCAATCGCTTCTCAAATTTTATCTTGCTGCTAGCTTCCCTGCCCTCAAATGATGTCCATCCCATATCACCTTGTACTCCCTGATTTGGTGTATTCCCGTGAGCTCCTAAAGCAAGCCTACCTATTCCACGTTGCTTAATTTCTAATCTTGCTTGAACTTCTGATCTCATGCACAAGACCGCATTGCCGAACGTCAGCCCAGGAACCATGACCCCTTTCCATATTCCTCTCACAACATCATACCTATTGAAATTCCACAGTGCCCTATTTTTCATGACTGCTGCATTTCTGTTACCTTTAGTCGTCACGTATATTTCGTGTTCCCTCAGATAATCGGTCCCGTTGCTAATCCATACGCCCAGATATTTGTATTTATCTGTTATCCCTAGCGTGACCTCCTGTATTCTAAGCTCACTACCTTCGTTGTCATTGAAAATCATGACTGCTGAATTTTCCTTACAGAATCTAAAATCTAACCTATCTCTCTCATTACCGCAGATGTCCATTAATCTCTGCAAATCTCCCTTGTTGTTGGCCATTAGCACTATATCATCTACGTACATTAATGCTGGTAGTGCCTGATCAATAAGTTTTCCTTGTTTGACTAAAGAGAGGTTGAAGCCCAGTCCACTTCCCTCTAATTTTGCCTCTAATCCTTGTAGGTACATCATGAATAATAAGGGTGACAGGGGGCACCCCTGCCTGAGCCCCCGTTTTACCTCTGCAGGCTTGGATACCTGTTTTTCCCACTTTATAACTACCTTGTTACCTTTATAGATACCCTTTAAAAGATTAGTGACTACATGTTCCACGCCTAGTGTGTCCAGTATTCCCCACAGTTCCTCTTGAACCATGCTATCGTACGCTCCCTTGATATCCAAAAATGCTAGCCACAGTTCCTTTTCTGCTATTTCGATGCACTGCGTCAGTGAGAACAGATTGTCTTCCAACCTCCAGTGTTTCCGAAACCCATTCTGCAGTTCCCCCAGCACACCCTCATCCTCTATCCACGCCTGCAGTCTTTCCTTTATAATCTGCATCGTCAGCCTGTAGACCACTGATGTCACTGTTATAGGACGGTAGTTGTTTATGTCAGCTTTGTCCCCCTTTCCTTTATAGATCATGCTCATCCTGCTAAGTTTCCATCCATTGAGAACTTCACCATCGATTATTATTGTGCTCACTGCCTCTCTCAAAGCCTGCTTAGACTTCGGACCTAATGTCTTTATCAGCCTAATTGGAATGCCATCTGGGCCTGTTGATGTACTACTAGGAACCCTTTTCTCAGCCCTTTCCCACTCTTGTTGTGAAAATGGAGCCATTGCACCACTTGATTCGTCCTTGTCTATTGTGGTGCATAAAGTACTTCTTTGTTGAAGTTTTTCTGTCACCCTTGTTCTTATATATTCAATAGCTTCGTCCCCTTCTAGCCTACCACCTTGGGCTGTGGTTATAAAACTCAGCTCTAGGCTCGTCTCATTTCTTAGGGAGTTTAGATGGTTCCGAAATTTCGCAGCTGCCTTTCTATCTTTTTTATGTACTTCTGCCAGCCACTGAGCTCCCTTCCTTCTAATCTTTTCATTGATCAGAAGGGATGCATCGCTTCTACAGCTTAGAAAGGTTGCCCATTTTCTTTCAACATCATCTGTCGGTTCACCCCGCTGCTTAGCATGTCTCTGTTCCCTAGAGGTTTCCTGACGTTTTGCTATGGCTCTCTTAACTTCCTCATCCCACCAAATTTTGGGTTTGTGTCTTCTTTTTCGGGGTGACTTGTCACGCGTCTTAGCAAGCTCTAGCTCAAAGAGTCTAATTAGATTCGTGTATGTCCGCACTGTCTTATTATCCTCCGTGATTACTTTCTCAGTTTGTTTAGTGGCTATTTCAATTTGCCTTTCTGGATAAAAATTTTCCTGTAGTTGCTCATCTTGTCTCCTTCCCACTTTCACTGCTCTTCCAAAACTTAGCTTGATACGTTTGTGATCGCTACCCAGACTTCTGGAGCCACCTTCATCTATGTGCATTCCCCTGAGCTTATCATACATCATATGTGACATCAGTGCATAATCTATCGTTGACTGAAGCCTTCCTACCTCCCATGTTATTTGCCCTTCACACTTATCGGTACTGTTGCAAATAATCAAATCAAGCCTTTCACACATATCCATGATCATTTTGCCTTTCGGGTTGGTATACCCATCTATATCTTCTATGTGCGCATTCATGTTTCCTAGTATAATTATCTCGCTCTCTCTTCCTAACTGCTGAATGTCCTTTGATATACACTCTACCATTGCCTGGTTTTCCTCTCTGGCCTTTGCTCCCGTCCACAAGTAAACGAAACCAAGGAGTGTCATTTGACCTGCCACTTTCCCTTTTAGCCATAAATGTTCCTTGCACTCCTCCTTGACCCTTTGTCAGTCTGTACTTTTACGAATGAATGCCCCAATACCACCCCACTTTCTGCTGCCTTCTGTTCTATTACAATATTCACACGCGTAGTCCGGATTGTTCGGAGGTTGTTCCATGTCCCTGAGATGTTTTCTACAAAACCGTATACCATCGGCCTCTCTTCCCTTAGCTGTTCTTCTATCTCTTCCCACTTCAGCCTGTTCCTACCACCCTGCATGTTAATATACCCTGTCTGAATTGGCTCGGCGCTCGTGGCTACGTCTATTTATGCCCCGGACTCTACCTATCTTAGATATTGGTGCCACTTTGGAATCGTATCTGTCTATACCACCTGTCTAAGAGTCTCCCTGATTGTTTTCCTCGTTACTAGCTATCCTGCACCCCGAAGGGCTCGCTTGCCCCCCAAAAAAGCTGCTGCGCGTCCTGCAAGTCGCCAACCCACCTCATGACCTAGCCGCCCATCGAAGTGAATTCTGTCTCGTTGAAACCCCCCCCCCCCCCACCTATGCACCTGTCTGTTTATTTCCACCACCTCAAAACCTTTCTCTCGACTCATCCGCCATATCTCTTGGTTTGCGTTGACCATCGCTCTTTGCAGGTTGCTATCACGCACCGGTACCTCCGGTATCGTGCATAGCACTACCTGTACCTTAGGAGAAGTGGCGCGCATGTCATCGACGCCTTTCGCCAGTGTGGCTGCTAGTCCTGCTGCATCTTCATTTAGGACATCGTTTAAACATCGTCTATGCCAGCGCCAGAGCTCCCTCTAGCGTGTATTTAGAAAACTGTATGGTTGTAATGGTTGTAAACGCCCTTGGGACGCCTACTGGAAATACTGTTGGGAGGTAACGCCGACGACTGGCAACTCACTATTTTGCGGAGCAGCGACCTACCCACCATGCTTCTGTAAAAAAATTCACGTGCAAATACGTAGCTGCCAATTATGTTGATACTGTGGATAATTATTGTGAGCATAATGACGGTGAGTATAAGGAGTTATGGCTCAGCCCTTCGTAATGCCTAAATGCAAATGGTAGTAAAACGAAAACGATACACTTTCACAAGTAAAAATTTTGTATGTATAAAACGAGGCACTCTATTTAAGTAAAGCCTGATTATTCGGACTGTGGCAAGCATAAAGATGCAACACAGGTGCAGCACGCAACTCTTGTAAACAGAGTGACAGAGAGAGAGACGATATGAAAGTACATAAATGTGAACTAACGCAATGGTGGGTCTGCTACCTTACACTTAAATAATAGCGAAAGTTGGGCTAGTTGGTGGTTCATACTTGGGAAGTAAAAACAGAGCGAAAATATAGACAAGGACATCAGCGCGGTGTCGTCTCTTACTCTGTCCTTGTCTATATTTTTGCGCTGTTTTTACTTACACTTAAAGATGTGAGAAAGGGTAAATATGAACAAAGAAAAAAGAAAGTTACGAGGAATACTAAAGAAGTTTCCAGTGCGAACACCTCCAACATTTGCAAAATTTCTTTGTTTTCTTCTTTTGTTGTTTTAGATGCTCTCTTCAGGATTTCGGATTCATTAAAGATGAATCCGAAATCCTTCACTCTATATCTCACCTGTTTTGTGTGTGTGCATTTCTGGTATATATATATATATATATATATATATATATATATATATATATATATATATATATATATATATATATATATATATATATATATATATATATATATATATATATATATATATATATATATATATATATATATATATATATAAGAGTGTGTCCGCTCCGAGGTGCAAACAGTGTTTCCAATGCTGCGCTTCGTCCCTAACCGAACAACAGCGATAAAAACACTCGTGCCACTACTAAGAAAACGTATCCCTGTTAGGTGTGCGAACAGTTTGAAACAACACGCTCGGAATTGCTAGGGGCGCAGCTGAATTTCGGACAGCCACGCAGCATCACATACACGCCGACCCGCAGGCTTCTCCGGACCCCGCTGCTCGACTTCGTGTCTTCCAAGTTTAAATGCAAGGAAGACGTGACGAGAGTTGATCCCAGTGATTTGACGATGCCGGTGGCGCACACATTTTAAAGATGCCGCCGCGGACGCATCAGCGCGCTTTTTGGTCTTCTGACTCCGTCCAATTTTATTTGTTTCTTTTTCTCGGCGAAGAAATTCCCATTGGTGACTTCGCGATCGACCGCCGCAGGAAACATTCCAGTTCAGGCGTTTTTTTTTCGGCGCTAATTGATTTTCGGTCCCGAGTCTCGTGGTTTCTCATAAAACATGATCCCACATACTGACGTCATGGGCACCGAGCATATTCTGCCGTGTCGAAGGTCCAGTGGTGTTGACTTTGAGGACAAGCATGAGGATTGCAGGGGAACGCGATTTCAAATGCGATGAGTTGCTTTTATACAGACTCCTTGAACGATTTTACATGATGATGCGTTGGAAAGACACCATATACGTATGGCAGAATAAAAACGCCCATCGCCTTGTAAAAAAATAAAAAAAAAGAAAGCAGTCGTACTTGTTTCGTTTCTATCTTTCTACTTGCCCAAGAGACGTGTTTGCCTCGTATGTGAGAAATGAACGCAAAAGAACGTGACTTCTTTCGTGTACTCATTCGTTAGTTTGTGTGTAAAGTGTTAGAATCACTCCGAAGTACTTGGAACACTTCGCGCGCATTCCTCGATGTGAAATAGAGTTACACGATGTTCCCCTTTTGAGACGGAAGTTATGTCTCACTTTATTGTTGGAAAGTGGCACCACGCTGAGCATTTCTATGCTGAGCCTGTGGCGTGCCTCGCATTTCTACATGACCATTGATACAATATGGTTGTTTTGTCAGTGAATACATTGTGCAGTCGCGCGAGGGTGATGTGGCCAACGTCTGAACAATTTACTTTGATGGAGGTGGAAATGCTGCCGGACCGTGTGCTCAGATTCGGGTGCAAGGTAAAGAACCTCAGATGGTCGAAATTGCCGGAGTCCTCGACTACGGCGTCTTTCATAATCGTAGGGGGGTTCGGGACGTTAGACCCCATTTATAAATCAAATGACAATATCAAAATTTCTGGTATTGCTAATCTCTTTTTTCTCATGTTTTCTCAGTTTTGTTTCTATTTACATAGCAAGATTAAGTTGAATGTCCTCAATATGACATATCCCTTTATTTCAGCGGTAGCTCTTTATCTCCGTTCACTAAGCCTTGCTTTTCACAATAGATTTTAACTAGAAAAAAAAAAGAAAAGTGATTTCTCCTGACGATTTGGTGCAGCCTCCTGTCTCGCGTTGCCGCAAACTTGTTCATGTTTTCAGCTTGTTCTTTGGAAGCAGTGTAACTCGCCTATGCAACCGGTAACCCATACTTTCAGTTAGGAGTGCCTATTTCCAAGGTCGCGTGCTTGGTTCATTTTCTGTGCGGTCAAGCATGAATGCTGGATTTTGAACTTCTTTCGGGCAACACTGTCTGTTCCGCCTATAGAAAGTTTGAACGGGACATCAAGGGCACTGAAGAATGAACGAAGCATACGCTCTGAGAAGTAACGGCTTTGGTCGGGACATTGATTTCACAGACGAAGCTCAGAAGCAACTGCGACTGCGGCGCTCATTTCTTTGTCGCCGAAGCGAGGCAGAAAATGAATGCGGCCTAACGAGCAAAAAGAAGCAACGCAGCGGCACAGCAGGCCGCGCGCTGTGCAGTATAGGAACCAAAAATCCATTAATGAATTCCCTAACTACAGGCCTCTCTTTCTCTCACCACGCACGACCCACCACGCGGCCGGCCCGCCACTGAGCGGTGCACGACGTACGTTTGTGTATCGGCTCACTTTGGGCTCGGCCTTTGAATCTTGACCTCTGTCCAGTAGAAGCAGCATCAGCCGTAGCAAGCCCCTCATGTAAAATGCATGCTCAACCCTGAGGAGCTAATCAGCTTTCAGAGAGAGGTAAGCCGGAGTGTCTCGTCTGGAGACCCGTTGCCCCGACAAAATCTCATAAAGGAGATCATCACCCCACTCAATGATTCCAGGAGAAAAAAAGAACAGGCTCGCTTTGGGACCGAGGAGGCGCGGGTGAATCGTTCAGAAACGGCGGTCTTCTGCGACCCAAACCCCCGCGTCCCTCTCGTACACGGTGCCTTGCTGAGGGCGTGAGCAGGGAAAATGAAACGACCTTAGCTACCCGTCTGGCCAGAAATCGCCAACGCGCCGAGAAAAAGAGGGAAGGTATAGTGCGATCAGATCTTTTCATCGCCTGTTGCTTGCCGCGTGCTATAGACTCTCAGCGAACTGGACGCATCAAATGTGCGTGACGAGGGCTCGGAAGAAAAAAAAAACTATGAGAGCGATGAAGTGTAGCCAACGGAGGCCACTTGGATGGGCTGGAAGCTCGTCGCAATCAAAAAGCTTGATGTCGAATGGCGAGCACTGCAAAGCAAAATTGTGTTGCCAACCACCCCTGCCTCGGCCATTTTCTGTTTCTCTCTTCAAGAACAGCTTGGTCGAAAGCGTATTATACAGTAGAGTGCTTTGATTGCTGAAGCGGCTGCGTTTGCTAAGTTGGGCCGTCGACTGCGGCTTTAATACCCACGGCTCTAATGTAGACAGAGCAGCGGCCGATAGCTGATCAGTGCGCGATGCCATCAAGGAGAGCCAACGTGTGTTAAGATTGATGCCAAGATGCAACCCTGTCCCGACCTTCCTATACCTGTCTTTAGCGTAGTTTAGGCCTATGTAACTTATGGAACAAAGGATGCACAAATTCGAGTGGCGCAACTAGGATAACCATAACGCTACTGTGTGGTTTAGTATCAGCACCACGTCCTTTATTTCCGCATAGTAAGTTGCATAATTAGTTGCGAGTCGGTCCATCGTAAAACTTCATTATTGGTGCAAGGAGTGATGACTCCAGCGAGCCCACTAGATAGTCCTCAGTTGACGCTGAAGGTCGCCTACTTAGTTGTTGATGTTATTCGGTCTTGCACGCCCGGAGCAGAGGAAAGCAGGGTCTCCCACATTTGCGAACCTACAAGCTTTCAAAGTTCAATGGGTGGTGGGTCTGCGGGCAGTAGAAAAAGATGTGTTCTATTGTGCCTCTCCGTCTACACCTTCAGCAACCGGATTTTACTTGCACCGGGTTGATGTGGTACATTCTGACCAAGTTTGGGAGACTATTCGTTTGGAGTTGTCTCCATCTAACCTCTTCAGCTTTCGTAAAACCTTGGTGACGTATAGTGGTAACGATTGTCTAGCTAGTTAAAGAGTACTGCGCGATATTCTGCTAGCTGATAAGAGCTTCCTCTTTGCGTTCCGGGCTCGAGTCATACTTCGCGGCTCGGCCGATAAATCATCAAGCCATATTGTGAGCTGCCTTGTTCTTATAGTTTTGCCATGGTTCCGGGTTATGTACATCTCGTTCCAACTCTTGGCGGTGGTCTGGCGCATCGCGATAACTGAATCGAAGCCACATCGAAGGTGGTTTTGAAAAAAGAACTAGCAGCCAAATAATAGTATTATGTGAAACTAAAATGCCTGCGGCCATCGATATTGCTTAACCATTGTCTATGGTAGCCAATCCGGTGTTGCGGAAAAAGCAGTTATAGCTCTAAATTTCACCAACCAGAAAATCGAGGCCCTTTTGAGTCACTCCTAAGCTACCAATAATAGTTACTGCAGATGAATCTCATAAACTTGCCTCAACATCCTCGTAGATTGCCCTAAAAGTTGAAACGATTTAAAGGGGCCCTGCAACACATTTTAAGCATCGTCAGAAAACGCTGCCGATTGGTAGTAGAGGCTTCCGACAGCACGCGAGTCAAATATTATAGCACAGCACGTGGCCCAGAATTCACAATAAATTATCAAAGTCAGCTAAAAGTTGCTTTCTCTTCTCCCGAGAAATCACGATATATATCCAAAAATCACTCGTGAATTACCCTTCTATCAGCCATTGGCTGATTTCAACATGGTGCGCTCGCTCGTTACAAAAATCGCCGCGAGAAGCCGCTACTTGTCCACGCTTGCGCGCACCATCACACTGAATAAGCCGCGCATCTGAAGAAAAAAAAATCAAAAAGGGCTCAAGGTCACGGGGCGCCTGTGATCCATTCAGGTCACATTCAGGTTCAGCGATTTATTCCAGGTCACTAAAACGTAGCACCATATGTTCGTCAATTACCATAGTAGAAAAGGCAGCCGAATGCACCAGATTACATATGTATGCGCTGTTTCCAGGGTTTTCCAAAGAACTCTAAAACTCTGGCGTGCGCGTACAGCTGAGTCTTTCGCAGAAGTGGGGAGAACAGGAGTTGGGTTTTAATGCACGTGATGTACTTTGATACCTTGTTGTTAACATCTTGTTCAATGTCTCGTGGATATGTTGGCAACGTGTATCGCAGAAACGTGGATAAAAGGTGCCAGACACTCGTGTGCCTGAGATCCTTTAATGAACACATATTGGTTTACATAAGCCTTAGTTTTTTGCGGAACTGAAGAAAAAAAGGTAGCAGCTTTTCATGTTTCTTAGGTCCTCCTGGTTCACTAGGAGTTCAATATATCACAGAAATCTCAATAAACTACGCCAGGCTTCGAGCTAATTACGTCATGGAAAGTAGAGGCTTGCATTGAATTCAATCTTTCGCGGAAATTTGAAAATGTGACACCGTTCGATGTTTGATTTGATACAATAGAGAGTACTTTTTGGTTCAAATGCATGATGATTAATATCCGTTACCATAACTTCTCAGCACCTTCCTGCCAGTCCTTGCGGCCTACGAACATGCCGACTATCGGTACACGAACATGGTGTAGAAGAATCTATCCATTCTCAAGAACTGACGCTGCCATGAAAATACGACAGATTGCTTACGAAGACGTCAAATCCCTGTGAAATAGAGCAAGTTTACGGCACACGCGACTGCATAGGCTGGGCCCGACTCGTCGACTTCGGCATCCGTCCAGAACCTCTCGACTTGAGACAACGGTGCTTTGCAGAATGTGGCTTGGTGTCGCTTACACCAAATTTTTTGCCCTCCAAATCGGCAAGGAAGACAGCGCCGTTTGCGATCATTGCAGCAGCGGCAGCGAGGGCAGTGACACGTTCTGTGCCACTGCCCTCGCTATAGAGTGTGCACAGAATGCCGCTAGCTGCGTTATAGCCTACATTCATGACAAACCTTAATCAGAACAGTCAGTGCCCGAATGCCGTCACGATCCATTTTCGCACAGAAAATGAGTCAAAGCCTTAATAAACTTTTTGCGTCGTAGTGGCCTACTAAAAAAGCTATAGCAACCGCCCTATTTTTTTTCTTCGCGCGTCTACTTTTCTCTTCGCTTTTCTTCTCGTCTTTTCCCCACCTCCCCTCAGTGCAGGGTAGCAAACCGTATGCTACGATTGTGGATGACCTTCCTGCCTTTCTCTCAATTATTCTTTTTCTCTCTCTCTTCCTGTTACGTAGAATCTCTGGCAGAACTTGCTGAAGCTGTGTGCCTACCATGACGGATGCACTCAGCGTAGCACATTGAAAGGGTAAAACTGAACATAAACCACGTACGTTTGACTGCAGAAAGTACTTTTAGGGCATAACACACGTAGATGTCAAAATCAAAGGCATTTTTTTTAAAAAACAACCAAGCGAAGATCTTTGAGCACAATATACGATTTTCTTCGAAATATACGCTGTGGTTCACTTTTTGCGCAGCTTACTTTTCGTGAATTGCCACGCGTGGTCGCTTGTTTGTGCAGCAAATGTAACGCAGTTATCAGTGTTTGTTCAGGGGGACAGTTTTTGAGACGCGATCCGAGGCCATAAGACGACGTTATGACTTCACGGCTCTGTTAGGGCGCTCCAGCGAATCCCTAGTTTTACGCCGACGCAACCTCGAAGAAATTTACGCCATGCCATGAAACTTTTAGGCTGAGCGCGCGGAATGATTCATTTTTATAATGTGCGAGTCTTTACGTGGCAGCGAAGCAAAAAATAAACATAGGCGCTTAAGGCTGAAGAGTGAGGGGAGGGATACAACTGATAGAATGGCTTCAGTAAGGTTGGTTTTTCGCTGGCCACACGGCGAACTCTGTGCAACCTGCTTTCGCGCGGCTTCCATTGATTTTGACTGGCCCGCTGCGTGCTTCTGTATGACTCTCTGCAGTGGCTCTCCTGTGTTCTCCGTTTTATGGGTTTTACCACCTCTTTCACGCTCCTGTCTGCACAACTGCAGTTACCTGTTTTTCGAAAGCGTGCTTCCAGCTACTGCTGTGTTTGCGCGCTGAAAGACACTCACATTATTCAGTTAGTTCATTTTCTTCTTGGTAAAGTAAAGAGCGCAAGGCCGTATCGCGTGGATTATATATGTAACTTATAGCGGTTCAAACGCAGCACTCGAAAAGGGAAGTATGAGGTGTTGGCTTATCTTCCACACCGTGTGAGAGGAAAACTTTTGGAAATGAAATGAATACCAGCCCCCCGTGGAAGAGGGGGGGGGGAGCGATTGCATGAGGATCGATCTATACATTGATTGTGGCAAGCAGAGCCGAACAAAAAAACACATGTAGGCAAGGTTCCTTTTAGCAGTGTATATTGAGTGTCCGGCACAAAATACAGCCTGCAATTCATTCCGTAAGTAAATTAATTGGAAGAGGAGTTGCGGATGGCGAGCACTTCCTACCCCCAAAACACACACACACACACACACACACACACACACACACACACACACACACACACACACACACACACACACACACACACACACCATCATCATCATTCATGAACGTAGCGTCTGTTAGCGCAGTGCATAAAAGAAAGGGACACGACACAGACGTACAGATAGGTAGGCACTCACACTTGAAGATGGCTCCCCACTAAGAAGTTCATGGATGACCAACTCGCCCGATCAGCAACTCTTCTGAACATCATAATCATTGTCTATTGACTAGTAGCCCCCTTTTCTCCTCTACGTAAGGCTGGGGCCAGCAAAACCGAATTTCTTTCTGGCGTGTAATAGCCTCCCGAGACATCCCACTTAAAAACCAGATTTTTAAAATGAAGTTGTCCTCATACGTGTGCTCATTAAATGGGAGTGTACGCAGTATCACCAGTGATATCGCCAGTCGCGTCTGCAATGGACTTCCCATGGAGCGAGAGCGCTAATCATAGGTGATGGTCGGCGCTAGCATTGGAACGACGATCAGCAAAAGCTCTTGCCGTGATGCGTGATACAGAGAAAAAAAATAGGAAACAGAAAAAGTAAAAAAAATAGAATTTATCAATATGTCATTGGCACGTTTGCCTAATTTGTCGTTTTTCGAACCTCGCCACAAACACTTTCTTTGCCGCGGCTACAAAAGCAGGCCTCAGGTGCGAAAGACGTCGCCGCCGGCTACCGATTGGCGGCCGCGAAAAGAAGACGTGACAAATCCAGACGGTCAGAACAACGGGGCCTGCATGAAGACAGCAAACCGAGAAAAGCGTCCACATATGACAAAAATGGGGGAGGGTGGGGGGAAAAGATCAAAAAGGTGTTGAAAGAAGACGAGAGATTCGCCGCCATTAAAATGGCTTCTTAGCGGGGAGCCTCTTCCAGTGTGAGCTTGGGGCTTCACGAGATAAACGCAGGCGAGGAGGAAGGGAGGGGATGGGGAGTTGGGGGAACGCCAAAGGGATCGAAGGGCGGAAAGGAAGGAACAGAATTGGGGTTACACGCGTTACGACACGTGGTGCATCGTTTGCGCTGGAGTATATGCGTGGGTCCACTATTAACGAGCGGGAGAACGGGAAGAGGGCGAGATATGAGCGCTGTTTGCTGTTGAACGAAGGGGAGGGTGTGCTGGCAGACGCACCAGTACCAACGTTTGGGTGTCGTGCTGAGCGGCCTCACAATGGGGCGAATGAAAGGTGTGATGCCGAAACTCGAGCCCATAGAGATCAAAGAAAAAGGGGGTGGAGGGACAATACAGCTGGCTTACGGGAGCCATGTGACGTAAGCCTTGGTTACCTGTAATTCTCTCTCCCTTTCTATTTCTTTTCTGGGAGCAGACAGCTTTGCGACGCTCGTGGTCTTTTATAATGAGCCGTGGATCTAGCCCACCTTGTCAAGGCTCACGCTCTACTTGTGGCCCTCGGGGGCCAGAGGTTTTGCGGTATAGCCGACTTGTAGCTTGCTGTGTAGGCGAGAAGTGCACCGAAGCCAAGCGATCGTTTTGTGTAGGCGTGTTCGCGAATGGAAAGGTGCTTGGGGACGTACGTAATGGTCTGTCGTGGCGGTTAGCGTCGTATGCCGTAGGCTAAGAGCACCGCAAATGCTTTCTTTCTTGGCCGATCCCCAAAATGAAAGAAAAAGCTAAGTATCCAGCAGTAGCCGTGTTCTTGTTATTACCATTTCATGGCTGTTTTTTTATATGAGAGGAGATATGCTCCAAACCTTTTCTCGAAAATGGTGCACCATCTCGAAGCTAAATACGGGGGAGCTTTAGTGGTTACTTCATGCAAAGATAGCTTCCTGTTGCACTTTAAAAATTTTCACCGCGTTGTTTACTTTATGAGACGCGGTAGCGTCATTTGAAATCGACGATAATTCGTGACTTTGGATTTTAGCTTCACGTAGAAGTGGCATAAACAAGACAGCGCGTTAACCTCAATTTGGCCGAAGGGAGGTCCGACTGACACAAGATGATTTCAGACTACGCACATTAGCCAATTCCTATGCTGTCTGCGGCATAGGGTTTTCTAAAATTAACTAGAGGGACGCGGAGCGGCCGATAGACTTGGCCTAACGGTCCCGACGTGGGAGTCGCCCGCTGCGCGCTGACGTGCGCCTTGCAGGACCTCAATAAAGTTTCGCAACCAACCAACTAGAGGGAACTCTGGCGCGGCGATCGTTCAGCTACCTACAGTCTTCGTGCCTATAGTCTTGCGAATGTCGAAAACCCTTGTGGCTTTGTTTATCGCTGTGTTTTGTTTTTGTTTCGTGTAAAAGAACGGACGGTTCTGAACTTTTTGATCCGATTTGAAATGGTGGGTCTAAAATGTTTTAAGATGGAAACTGCTGACCACTTGCTCATCTTTGCTTCGTGACAAAGCAACTCCAAGCCATGCGAAGTGAAACGAAGCCAGAAGAACGGAGATGAGACAAATCCGTGTACCATCCATCATTTCCATGCTCGCTGAAGCACCGCGCGTTGCAGCTCGCATAAACACTTGCACCGGTGTTCTCTCCAATGTTTTAGAGGAAAGTCTATGGTCTACGGCATACGTGCGAACAAAACGTGTGGAGGAGAGCACTTGCTTGTGTAGCAGCTGCGCTTGGCTCACGTATAGAGCACAAGAAAAGGGAGAAATGGAGAAGGGATGAATATTATGAAGAAAAAGAAGAGAACTGCTCTCTCGGTAAACTCGGCGACAAATTTTCTTGGCACTGAACGGAAAGCTACGGAGGGTGAGCTTCTGCACATGTAGCACTACAAGAAGTAGTCCGATTTGGCGCGTGTCTCGTAACGCTATGGAAAGTGACGGGGGCACACCATCAGCGTTTCATGTACACGCAGACGCCGCTTAGCGTTTGAGATGCACGTAAAAAGGCGGGGCTTTCTCGCGCGTTCAAAAACGGGAAGTCAGGATGAATAAATTTAATTAAATACGACTATCTTAATGGTAGGAGCTGCGTCCTGTCTCAAATAGCTCCACGTGGAAAATACTCCTCACCCAATTACGCTCAATAAACTGAAACTAAACTGAAACTGAAACTGAAAAGGGGAACTTCTATAGTTCATGGTGAAAATACGGGCGCTGTTGTGGAACTACATTCACTGGTGGTAGGATGTTCACGATTTAGCTCTGTAGCCTTCGCTCCAATGCCAAGAGAAGTTGTCGCCGAGTATAGTGCGGATTCTTTCTTATAGCCGTTTCCTTCTCTTGCACAAGTTCGCTCAAACTAGTTTAGTTCATTGAAGTGTGTTCTTTGAACTGTGCCTTAAACAATATTATCAATCCTGTACTCCTTACGAAGTAGTTTAATTTCAGTTCTTGTTTGGGCCATTTTGTATTTACGTAACGTACTAAAATATTCTGTTGCTCGTTACGGGATGCATTGTAGTGACCTTTTCACCGATCTATTCCATCTCACCCTTTCTCATCAGTGGCAAAACAAAACGCAGAAAGAGTCATTTGTAACTCTCGTACATAATAGACTACCAGGTTCCCACCCTCATTAAAAATAAATGTTGCGTGATTTATTCTAGGATAGTGTTTTATTACAGAGGGAGGAATATATCTTTCGCCCAGTAAAGCGGATTAAGCCCTGAGCTTGCATTAAGTTTAATAGTACCGGCTGGATTTATTGCTATAGAATTTGTTTGAGGCAGTGCTCTTGGAATGTGAGCATAAAACACGCACTTGCGAGGTCCTTGATGCCCCGTAAAACAGTTAGTGAGAAGAAACGCGGTCTAGCAAATTAGTTAAATCAGCGATGGTGGATCGGCCATTGATAAAACTCGAGACTAGCAGAACAGTGTTGCTTGTCTGGCCCGTTACATCAGTGCTGAGTGGAGGAAAATGACAAAAATAAGGGATGCACAAATGAACAAACTTGTTGTTTGTCGCACGGCTTTCCTGCTCTGCTGCTAAATTGTAGAACTCGATGACTCTGAAGACTATTATCTGGTTGCTTCTAGGTTCCGTCTAGGCCTTAGCTAGGTGATGCAGCTTCTAGTTTGCTTCTTGTTGCTAGACATCAGCTAGTTTATACTCGGATGTTTCTTTCTTCCCTCTGAGCCTAGAGAGCTTCAAGTCAAACACTCACAGACAAGACACGGATGTCCACACTCCCGAGACAGGAACTCACGCTGAAAGCAAGCGTTGACGCATCTTCTAGATCTACCGGCACGTTGCCGTTGTCACAGGCCTCCCATCGTTTCGGGCTCTTCTAGCTGTCGTGGCCCTTCCCCTTTCCTTAGTGTTTTCTCGGGGGTCTTCGGGTCCCCGCCATCGCTTTGCTTTTGTAGGCCTAACTGTTGTAGGCTTAACTGTAGGCCTAACTCTGTAGGCCTAAATGCCACCTTCTTCGTCTTTTGTGGACCAGTGGTAAGTAGGGGGATTAACCCGGTTTCTGTGGCACGTACTCGTTTATGATGATGATAGCTTTCTGAATTGACCCGCGAGAAACGATTCGCTGACCAGCTTCACAGTTAAAATTCTCTATACAGCATGCACCAAACGTGTGCCTTCTCTTTATCCCTGGAGCCAGAATTAGAATGTGGTTTCAAAGACTGGATGTAATCTGCACACCTTAAATATGGTTCTAATGGGATCACTTCTCTAGCAAATCCGGTCCACCAGGGTGTAGGGCAGAGGTTTCCTTTGGAAATTGGTACACACACACCTTTGGAGTTAATATTTAGGCCAGGTTTGAAATTTGGCTTGTTAGTAGTTCATATTGAACAAACAGCGCAAGAGCGGATGATGGACAAAAAAAAAAGATAGCGCTTCTCTTTTTTCTCTTCGTGGTCCGTTGTCCGCTCCTGCGCTGTTCGTTGGAGATGAAATTTCGGAGTATAGTGGAAGTGCCAGAACGTGGTGGTTAAGTCAGAAACGATATGATGGCAGGGAACGAAAGAGCCTGCACTTGTTTCATCTTACATTGAACGCATCAGTGAGTTTGCTGATTCATCTTTTTCGAAAAAATAATAATAATAAGGGTGGAGCACTTTAGTAGCCCTGCACTCAAAATGTGGGAGGTATAGGTTTTTCTAGAGGAAACAACATGACTTAGCAACAGAATATTCTTCGAAGTGAATGCGTTGATTTGGGCAGACGTATATCTCATGACAGGATCTCGATAATTGCAAACCATCTGGTGCTGACTTTAATTGCGTCCACGAATGTTATTCTGTGCAGCCCGTCCCACATCACAAAAAACTTGCTAATTTCAAAATGAGTGGTATTGGCAGGATGAAGAGTTGTCATCAAGCTAGAAAAAGAAAAAAAAATCGAATTGTGTTTTATGAGAGCGAAGAATTAATGCAGTAATATATGCAATAAAATTAAAAGTCGCTAAAGTAATCAGTGAATGGTGAATATTTTCTCACTAAAAACTCTTTTAAACTTTCACTTTCTACTACTTCCCGATGCGTATTTGAGCCGGGCTGAAGAACAAAAGAACGAGTTTTAAAAAATGAACAAACAAACATAAGAAAGAAAGCAGTGAGACTGTAGGCAAATATGTAAAGAAATTGGTGCCAGATTTTTCGTTCATATGTTTTTGTTAGACTCCGCGACACATTTTAGGTACTTGACCAGAGTAGTACAATTGATTTCATTCCTTTTGTTGTTACATTGCTAGGTAGCGACCAAACGTGGCGACAACCTGGTTGGGCTGTCACTTGGATTCGTGAAATAAGCATGGATAAAAACTGATTGTAAACATATTTGTTGCACTACTCCTTCTAGATCTTGTAGAACATTCTGCGCGTCAGTTGCACTTTCATGAAGGTAGTGATCCGTGGATTGTTCGCTTAGCTATTCACTGCAGGAAAACAAAGCCTGCTATTTTGGCAGGCAGAATTGTCCACGTTCCTCTATTACTGTTCACGAATCTCCGAGCTGATAATTATACGTTCAATTTGGTGTCAGTATTCGAAGAGAAGGCACGACAGTTTTTTGCGAACTATTGTTGGTACTTTGGGGAACAATAATCGGGTACTTATATTACAGATCTATCTTCACAAACCTGCCCACTCTATGGGATTGGCCAAGGAACGAGTGATTAGATAGAGGGGATGTGCTCCCCCAAGGGCGCTCTCGTGATTCTGTGCATCTTTTTTCCCTTCTCATCTGTCTCTCTTTTCGCTGTCCTTTATCGCTTCCCCACACTACAGGGTAGCAAATCATGCTTGATTCTGGTTAGACTCCCTGACTTGCACCTTTCCTGCCTTCTGCCTTTCTGTTCGCTTTTATCTCTCTGTTCGCTTTTATCTCTCTCACACACACACACACACACACACACACACACACACACGCACACGCACACGCACACGCACACGCACACACACACACACACACACACACACACACACACACACACACACACACACACAGAATTACCAAAAGTTGATATATGTGGGCGTATTGCTTACCGTCTCTCGTGTTCTCATCGACGCTACGTCGAACGTGGCTACCACAGCCTGAAAACCTGTAGCAGAGTTCGATCTTTTCGGGACCTTGGAGGTTCATCAACTCGTAGTCGCTTCGGGGACTTGAGTGGTGCTTTAATCTGTGGGCCAGGTCTCTGCTGGCAAAAAATTAGCACAGAATTAAAATTGGTGCGCGAACATTGGTGTGAAAGTTCTCAGTGACAGAAATATTGTTTTGGTATTACGAGTTTGGTTTTCCCCCTTTGAGCTAATTTTATTGAGTCTCAAAGGCCAGAGTGTATGATCAGCTACCTGCTTTCGATGAAACCCTGCTGTGCCCTGGCGGGAGAATAAACCACACCTTTCCAACTTTTCTCTTATATGGCCAATAGTTTTTGTGCCAACTAGCCAAAAACGCCGGGCCTGCGTGGTGAGGGCAGAGCAAGTACAGAAAGAACTGCTGGCATTTCTAGAACCCACTGTAAACTCTTTTGGGGCTACTGATACAAGTTCAATCGCAAAGCACTCGCTACGCTATAAATCCGAGCTTTTTCAAGCTAGGGAGCAGCCGTGCACTATGCCATTATTCAAAAATCGCTTTGTGTGACTGTTGTTTTACTCTCCTATCACACTATATTACATACTTAACGTAAGAAAGAGATAACTTTATTGAGGGTTTTATCCCACGTACCTGGGAATTGACGGTATGTGAAGCATTCGGAGGGAAGGTGACCGCGTTGCATTTTTTGAGTAACACGCCATGAAACGACGCTAAATATATGTACAAATGTTGCACGCACAGACATAGGTTGAAGAGTTGCAGATGCTTATATAACCAGTTCTTTGCACTTGTGCAGCGGTGCCAACTGGAACATGCGTATTAGCAACACCAGAAGCTGGTTTAAAGCGCTGATGCTTGCGAGGATGCTGGCCCTTGACACTGCTGCATAAATCAATAGCAGCGCATGGCAACTAACCACAATTGACTTTAACCCGACGTGAAGGCTGTGTTAAAGAAGTACATATGTAAGCTTTATAACATTGGGTTGGCAAAACTGCAACCACTATTGACGTTTCTCAAAAATTAGCGCCTATTTTAAAAGTAGTTCCGAGACCTGGCGTAGTTCTGAGGTAAATTGTTTCATTGCCACGCAGAATGCTTGAGTTTGATTCCAGCTAGGACCTTAGCATTTATTGTTTACATTCGTCGGGTTGACGCTACCAATGTCGGGTATTTCTTAACGCTCGTGCGTTAAAATTACGCATGTGTGTTCTCGTAGTTCCTGGGTAGATACGAAGTTGTAATCACCTGTGGCACATACCCGCATACAAGCGGCACATACCCGCCCGTGGGTATGTGCCACTGTCTGGCAGGAAGTGTTTGACGACGTACGCGACGGAATTGTGACATTATTGATGTGTTGAATAGCGCGTTATGTTTGTCTAACCATTTTACCCTCCCATGCTAAATTTCGTTCAGGCCAAGTTAAGGGGTGACCACGAGAGCACCCAAATGTCAGCGGCTAGATAGATAGATAGATAGATAGATAGATAGATAGATAGATAGATAGATAGATAGATAGATAGATAGATAGATAGATAGATAGATTTTGATGACATTTCACCTTGATGACATTTGTACGCTTTTTGAAAGCGACTGGTTTGTGCCGTCTAATCACACGCACGTATTTCCCATTCTTCAACAGCTATCGTTCATATTCGCGTTTCCCGTTCCTTTTGCGCAAGATATACAATCAAATGAATTTCCGATTAGCATTTCCCACCCGTTTTAAGTTAGGTTTAACTCTTCATCTAACCATTCCTTGTCCTTTGTCTCTGACAGTCACGCTTCGACTGACGTTCAGAGAACGAAAGACACAGACAGGTTTCTATTTTCTTCATTGACATTCCAATTTAGACGCCAGAAGGAATCGCAGTCGAAATTCAGTGATCACGTGCTCTTTTTTGTAGAGATGAGGTATGGATAGGTATCGAGAGCGGGATACTCACAAGTCGTACGGAGATCCGTGTAGTGGGGTTGCCGCGAAGGGCTTGAAGTCGTGCTCGATGGCGCATTCCTTGACTGACCCCGCAGGTGTGTATTCAGGTGGTGGCCTTGCGATCATCAGCGACCGTGCTTCAGGTCCCCTCAGAGATTCGGCAATTCCCACGTGCGAATCGAGCGCCACGATGTGCTGCTGCACCCTCGCCCCACCGATTGAACTGGACAACGGGCTCGCGTTGATCTCAGCACTCGTGATCGGCGCGTCGGCGTCGTACAGCAGGTAACTGCCAGCTCGGAACGGGCCACCTTGCTGAACGGGTTTACACGGACGAAGAGAGCCCACTGCGGCAAGCGAGAAATTATGTTCCCATAAAACCAAGTTTTATTCGAAAGCGTT
The DNA here is from genome assembly GCF_043290135.1 of Rhipicephalus microplus. Lineage (NCBI taxonomy): Eukaryota > Metazoa > Arthropoda > Arachnida > Ixodida > Ixodidae > Rhipicephalus > Rhipicephalus microplus. Next base: position 76,974,277 of record NC_134703.1, read on the forward strand.
TGGGTGCATCTGTATAACATGGGCAATCACGGTGCATCTGTATCACGGTGCAAACACGGTGCACCTGTATAACACGGGCGATCATATACAGGGTGCCCCACGTAACTTTAGCCAGAGTTTAAAAATAATCCGGCACACGCGATTACGAGTCGATCAAATGCATGTTGCTCACTGTTGCCTGGAGTTAGTCACACCATTTTTTTCGTTCTCGTACATTGTTTAGTTAGATATGTTAAACTAACTTTTTAAGAAACGAAGAGGGAGGAAGACGAAGTGATTCTTTGTAGAACACATGTCACTCGTCTCAGTGCTTTTCTGGACTTTTCGCTGCAGTTGTGGGGTGTATTGCCCCGTAGGTTGCGGTAATGGATGTACAACCTCACGAGGTGATGTCCGACTCCGGTTCGACCGCGGCCACTACCTCGAGGAAGCGAGGAAACACATCCAGTGAGAGCGATGACACTGAGCTGTACTCCGCATCTTGCGACGAGTCCTCAGACGACGGCTTTCAACCTGTCCTGAACCGCAAGGCCAAGCGACGGATAATCAATCCATCGCCGGTGTCAAGTACAGCCACCGTGAAAAAGGCGCCCCGCGATGGCCCCTTTCCATCCTGTCTGTGCCAAAGAACGCTACCGAAAGTCTGCGTGTCCTGAACAGGCAAGCGCTTTCGCTCTATTTTGAGAACACTGTGCCGAACAAGATCAAAGACGTATGACTACGAAGGAGAAACATCCGAATACGAAGGAGAAACATCCTGGCTGTCGATGTGCGGCACCCGAGTGCGCTGAGCACGCTGCAACAAGTAACACAACTGGGAAACATTGCAGTTAGGTCCATCATACCAGCCGAAGGTGCGACCACATCAGGAGTCATTTACGACATTAACACAGAAATCCCAAACGGAGACCTTCCAATATTTATAAAACCGGCGAGTCAAGACAACGTCATTGTCGGCGTTGGACGGCTTGGTAACACACGCTGTGTGAGAGTAACGTTCAAAGGCGACTGTCTTCCCACATACGTGAAGGTTGGCCACTTTCGTCAACAAGTTCGACAGTTCATTCCTAAACCCGTGCAATGCTTCAATTGTCAGAAGATCGGCCATGCAAAGGGTGTTTGCAGGAGCTCCGCAGCGTGCCCCTGGTGCGCCGAACCACACGCGGAAGAGAACTGTAGCGCTACCACACTGAAGTGTGCTAACTGTCGGGGTGCTCACAAGGCTTCTTCGAAAGAATGTCGACACATAAAGAAAGAATTTTCTATACTGAAGCAAATGGTACGAGACAGCTTAACCCACAAAGAAGCTGCCGAGAAAATCCGGCGAAGACGACGTCGCCGTCGAAGGTCTTCACGTCGGAGAGCGCCAACTTCAGGCGATAAGTCAACGCATCAGGAAAGATCGCCAGCTGCAGTTTACAGCACGGCAAACACAGACGTTGGAAAAGAGCCATGGGCAGACCAGTTCCTACAGAAGAGTGGCCTCCACTTACGCGTACACAACGCTCAGAAGAGCCGCAGCAGAAGCCGTCTTCTTCAGAGCAAGCTTCTGCAATGGAGGACTTGCGGAACACAGATCAGCAAGTGATAGCTCTTTTGTGACCCTTAATTAACGCCCTCCGCTTGTTGTTAAGCAACATGCACACACCATCAGCAAGAAGTGCATTGCAATTACTGGACGCTTTGAGTCCAGTACTCACAGCGCTTGAGTAAATATTGGCTCACCAGCCACTGTCTTTCAGAGAAGAGGTCCGAAAAGCAGCGATTATTCAATGGAATGCCCGGGGACTGAGGTCACGCATCGCCAATTTCCGTCGGTTCGTGTACACCAATAAGTTCTCCATCATTGTCATCTGCGAGCCAAATTTGCAGAAAGAAATCAGACTTTCTGGTTATGAGTCATTCATGTCGTCTACAACTGCGGACAATAGCAAAGTTCTGATGTTTATTCGCCGCGACCTCACCTACATTCATCATCCCGTGTCACCCCACGACGACAATCAATATATAAGTATAACAGTGAAAAGGAGACTTACCATCATGGTTGTGGGCGCCTACCTCTCATCGTCAAGCCGTTTCGACCATACAAGACTACAAGGTATCCTGTCAGCAACTTCTCACCCATACATTATAATTGGCGACTTCAACGCCCATCATACAATCTGGGGAAGTTCGAAGACCAATGTTAAAGGGAGAAAGTTGGTATCCTTCGCCTCCGACAACCAACTTTTCTTGCTAAATGATGGCAGTCCAATGTTCCTACGTGGTTCAAGGTATAGCAGCTGCCTTTACCTGGCCTTTGTCTCACGAGGCCTCGTCAGGCATGCTGAGTGGTTTCCAGACATAGAAACGCATGGAAGTGACCACATTCCTACTTACGTCAAAATCGAGGGATTGTCCCATGCTAAGATACGCGATAGTGTTCAGAGAATGGACTGGTTGAAATTCCAGTCTCGCATGGAAGAGCAATGTGAAGCAAACATATCCCTCGACATAGAGGAGATAATTAAAATCACAATACACAATACTACGTGTACCCTCCCCTGCTCTCCCAAAGTAACGGAATTTGACATCGAGCTAGAACGACTTCGAGCAATCCTACGGCGTGCTGAACGAAGATACCGACGCACGGAGGCAATAGAAGACTTACGAATTGCTCGACGTATACAAAAGAAGATTTAGCGCTGGATAAATAAACTCGAGTCACAACGTTGGACTGCTTTTTATGAGTCACTTGACCCACGCAAACCTTTATTTCAATTGTGGAAGACGGTACAAGGTCTCCGCACAAAACCCACTCAGTGGTCACCATTCAGGGCTCTCGCACTCTATGAACAGAGACGCGGCATTGACGTGGCAGAAGACTTCTGTGCCAGACTCGCACTCGCAGTGCCAAATAGCCTATTGCCCTCGACTAACTCTCTAGAAACACTGGATTCCCGCATGGATATGCCTTTTTCCATTGAGGAGCTCAGAGCAGCACTAGGTTTGTGTGGACGCACGTCGGCACCAGGGCCCGATAGAATTTCTTATAGGGCCTTGTGTCATCTGGGTGAACGCACGAGAATCGTCCTTTTGGAGTTGTACAACAAATCCTGGCAAGATGGAACGCTCCCGACAAGCTGGAAGACAAGTCGCCTAGTTCCACTTCTGAAGCCAGGCAAGTCACCATTGGACCTCTCATCTTATCGTCCGATCGCATTGGCCAGTTGTGTAGGCAAAGTTATGGAGAGGATGATCCTTGGACACCTGGAGTGGTTCTTGGAGTGTAACAACATCTATCCAGATGCCATGGCAGGATTTCGGCGTGGTCGAGCATCGATTGACAACGTAGTCGACCTGGTCACTTATGTCCAACACGAGAAAGCCCGTAAGCGTCTCTGCGCATCTTTGTTCCTAGACGTCAAAGGGGCGTATGGCAACGTTACGCATGAAGCTGTTCTCAACGCTCTCGAACATATAGGAGTAGGTGGTCGGATGTATCGCTGGATACATAGTTATTTGTCAATGCGATTCTTCTTTGTGAGCACTGAAGACGGTCCAACCTCTCCACATTACAGCCACCGTGGCGTCCCCCAGGGTGGCGTACTCAGCCCTGTGCTGTTCAATCTTACGTTAATTGCTCTCACTGAGCATCTGCCAAGCACGGTCAGGCTATCAATGTACGCAGATAATATCTGCGTTTGGGCATCGGCTGTAACACGCCTGCAGTTACGAGGGAGAATTCAAAAAGCTGCCACTGAAACATTACGCTACCTCCGAAATCGAGGCTTGGAAATTTCTTCCGAGAAATGCGCCCTCGTAGCTTTTACACGAAAGCCTATGGATAAGTACACTATAAGCATCAATGGTCAAACTGTACCGTACGTTCGATCGCACAAGTTTTTGGGCGTCATAATTGACAGGAATCTATCATGGAGCAATCACGCTTCGTACATGAAGAAACGGTTAATGGACATCTGTAATATACTGATGTTCTTTGCAGGGAAGATTTGGGGAATGTCTCCAAGCGCAATGCTACAGCTGTACAGAGCACTTTTTCTCGGTTTCCTGCGGTACTGTTTACCATCATTGACCAATGCAAGCAAAACAAGCCTTCGAACGCTACAGAGTGTTCAGTCCCAGGCACTCCGGATTTGCCTCGGCTTGCCTCGTAGTGCGTCAACAATGGCTACTATAGCTATCGCCGGTGACCACTTCATCACGACACATATAAGGCATATTGCTCGGACACCCTGCCACCACCTAGCCTCTTTACCAGCAGACAGACCACATTCGTCATATTGCCAAACGGTCACCACATACCGCGATTCTTTGCCAACATGCTTCACACCCGCCGCCAGGCCTTCGACTCCTCCGTGGTGCCTGACTCAGGCTAATATCAGGCTAACTATACCTGGCATCAAGAAAAAAGCAGATATGTCGTCACTTGCTCTTAAACAGCTTGCTCTGCTCTTGTTATACGAGACGTATCAAGGCTGTATACACGTATACACCGACGGCTCTGTTTTACAGAAGAGTTCAACGGCATCATTTGTTATACCGATAAAAGACACGACAAGAAAATTCAAGGCGTCCCACCTCACGACATCAATGGGAGCAGAGCTCACAGCTCTTCGTGCCGCATTGGAATTCATCAGCGATCAACAGCCACAAAAATGGACAATTTTCAGTGACTCAAAGGCGGCACTGCGATCCCTTTTATCACCTTTACGCCACGGCCCATACGAACAGCTGGTATTTGAGATTGCAGAAAAGACTCACCAATTCTTTGAGGAAGGACATGAAATAGCCCTTCAATGGCTTCCAAGTCACTGTGGAATAATTGGCAATGAACGGGCCGATCGAGCTGCCCGTTCTGCCCATTCTGAGAGCGATGAAATATCAATTCCGCTTTTCAGAACTGACGCTGAACGGAAACTCCGCATGCTTGCTCGCAAGCACACCACGTCACAATGAAACGAGTCACATCTCATCCATGCACGGTTAGGTACTTTAGACCCAACCCTCAGTCTTCGAATTCCTCCGGAATTACGCTGACGAGAGGCTACTATGCTGTGCAGATTATGGTTGGGCGTCGCATTTACCAATGCGTGCGCGTTCCGCATAGGAATGGCTGACACTGCTGCATGTGACCATTGTGGCAGTGATGAAACAACTTGGCACATTCTGTGTGAATGCCTACAATACTGCTCGCAGAGACAGTCACTCTGCAATACACTAGATGAACTGGACAATCAGCCTCTTTCGGAAGAAAGACTCCTGCGCTGCCGACAGGACTTTATGTCGCAGAAGAAGGCTGTGAAGGCGCTCCTGCGCTTCCTGCGTTCAACCGGCCTGTCCAAACGACTGTGATCGGAACTCCCTTAATGTGTGCGCATGTGTTTTTTTTCCTAATTTATTTTATATCTCTCTATATCTATCCTCTTTCCGGCCCTTTTCCCCACCCCCGTACAGGGTAGCAAACCAGTTCGTCTAGGTTAACTTCCCTGTCTCTTCTTTTTACTTATTTCTCTCTCTCTTAAGAAACGAAGATAGATAAAAAATTTTAACGAGAAAGTTATAAATCGGTTTGCAAAACGTCCGATTAGACAGTTTTGAAGTTCATAAATGTTAGGTATTAGTGTGTTTCTGCTAATTACAAATGTCCACAAAATGCAAACAATACCACGTGACAAACCCTCTTGTACGTCTTTGCGCACAATGATATTAGTGCTCCCTACCGTCCGCATATGAATGACTATAGCATTTGCCCCATTGTGCTGCCTCAGCAGGGCCGCAACGATGGTGGTGGCTTTACGATGAACAAGTTTTGCTATTGGTCACAAAAATGATAACCGCTGTGACTGCTGATCGCTTTCATGAACCAGTGCGACGAAAGCGAGTCGTTCGTACGCAGAACGTCAGGGAGCACTCGAATCATTGTGCGCACTGACGCGCGAGCGCGTTTGTCAGCGGTATTTTTTTGTATTTCGAGGACATGTGTAATTACCAGAAAAAACACTAATACTCAGCAAATGTAAAGTTCAAAACTATCCCTTTGGACGTTTTGCAAACAGATATACAACTATCTCATTGAAATTTTTTATCCCTCTTTGTTCCTTCAGAAGTTAGTTAATTAAACAGATCTAATTAAACAATATTCGAGAACACAAAAAATTGTCTTCCTAACTCCAGGCAATGGTAAGCAAGATCCATTTGGTCGCGTCGTAATTACGTGTTCCTGCATATTTTTAAACTCTGGCTAAAGTTACGTGGGAAGCCCTGTATATGCCCGTACATGTCACTTACAGACATCCCATGTTTGTCTCAGTTCAAACTAGCACCTGTTGCTTAATTACAAATGTCTATGAAAGGCTTATCTTGCCGCGAAAAGTACCTAAATATCAGTGGGCGAAGTGCTTGTATGCTGATTTCTTTTTTTTGTTTTTTACTGAGGAGCATGGCGGAATTGAACATGCCGGAAGATAAGCAAGCGTGCTGTCAAAATGAACGCTTATTTGTATGCATGCACATAGGCGTGCACGAATAGGCGCAATGGGGGGGGGGGGATATCTTTTCACTTGTGAGTCAAACTCCTTTTATTCTCCTATTATTCCCGGATCCGGCGACAAACGCTCCTCCAATATATATATATATATATATATATATATATATATACGCTCCCTCTAGTGCAGGGTACCAAGCCAAATATTATAAATCCTTTCCATTCCCTCATTTTTGAGCTACATCTACATTCTCTTCGCAGCCACAGGGCTGAGATACAGGACTGTTAGCCTACGCCGATTAAGGTAGAATAAGATATCTGAAAGAGCTTAGTTGACAAAACAACAAACCCATCACATATTGCGTACTTCTAAAGTAGCTGCTGCTGCTACATAGCACGAGAACGTGCTGTGAATAATTAGTATTGAAGGGCTAATAGCATTTGGGGGAATCGCGACATGGTTGAAAATAATGGCTTGTACATTCTAGTTCACCTACTTTTCAAGTGTTTCTTTACTACCTTTTATCCATATGGCACACTGAGACAATAACTTAGACTCGCAAATGTCACATCGAAGGCTATATTTGTTATATATCTCTCTTATTATTTAGAGGCCCATAATGTCCACTATCGTCGTCTTGCATGTTCGTTGTGTACATCTGGTACAAATGTAATATCTGGAGCCTTACGTATACCGAAAACACGATATGTTTATGAGACACGCCGTAGTGGAGGGCACCGGAAATTTCGACCAACTGGTGTTCTTTAACGTGTACTAACATTGCGTGGTACATGCGCCACTACCATTTTGGTCGACATTGAAATGCAGCCTCTGTGGCCGGCATCCAACCTGCTACTTTCGGGTCAGCAGCGTAGCACAACAAATATGTCACCGAGGCGGACTCGTACAAATATAGCCGAGTAGTTTTAGTAACACCATTCTGCCAACAGCATCGAAAGCGTATAGGATGCTCCCCTCTGCTTCTTTTAGCACAGCTCCACATCTGCCTTTATATTAGAGTTTTGACATAATTTAAGACTATAGTTGTTTTAGCGTGTGCATGATTTGTTAAAAACAAGCACTTTTTGGCGTAGATGACTTATGTTTGCGCTTGTAAAAGCTGTTAGGCTCACAACAATGCACAACCAATGACCTGGCCGTGCGCCTTGTTTCCACTATTCTTTAAACTTCAGGGGATATGTCATCCACGTCTCTATCAACACTCTCACAATAGCCATCAGTACACATAATGATTATGCGAACAAAGAATTTGGAGAGATAGATGTTTTCACCTCCCTTTTCCCGCTTTCCTCTGTGTAAAGTAGAACGAACAATGCACGCCAACAATCACTGTTGCCACGGCGTCTCTAATGGCTCGAATAATAAAACTCTCTGATCATTACCAAAAACTACGACACCACTGACATGAGTCACACGCGCAGTTGGCTCTGCACCTTATGCTTAGCGTGGTCACCATACAGTATTCGTGAGCCGTGCCAGAAAAGTGCACCGGTTTCTTCGACGTACGCCACTTGTCTTCCGATTTATCGTTTTTTTTTGGTTTTGTTGACTATATAGGTCGTGGTGCTCGGCTGCTGTCCCTAAGGTCGTGGGTTGGAATTCCGGCCGTGGCAGCTGCAATTCCGATGGAGGCAGAAATGATCAAGGGCCATGTACTTAGATTTAGGTGCTTAATAATGAAACCAAGGTGGTCGAAATATCCGGATTCTACACAACAACAAATAATTAAATTTGTAAAGTGCTTCCCTTCTTTTAATAGAGAATCAGTGCTTCAACTCTGGAATGGCTGATACCTAAATTGCCGTGAACTTTTAAAGTGGAGCGCACATTGTGAACATACGAAAGGTTATCGAAAGCGGACATTCGGCATTGAGGCCATCTGAAAGGAACGATCCGACCATCAAACACTCGTCGTTTCTGCACATTTTGCCAAAGACTTTCATACGCATTGATGCCGTATCCGCGTGACTACGTTGTGTAATCTTCAAGTATGAGACAACTCACCTGTAGGGCTGATATGACATGAAGTGAAAACCCCTGGATGGCTGAAGTGGGTCTTAATCTGCGCGGTTCAAAACAACAAGTTGTACGACTGGTTGGCAGGCTTTGCTTCACCTAGTGCCTAGGTATGCCTACATATAAGGCTAAGACATGGAAGTTGTTACAGAACTGATTAGACGTCTCTAAGAAACTGTCTAGAATCAAACACGTCACTCCTATTTACGCACATTTCTCAGCACTGAGATATTAGTATGCCCAGCGAGCTAGACCAAATGTGACGATTTATGCATAAATGCCGTAAATGTACAGTATATGCTCATGAATTAAAATGGGAAATATTTTTTTACGGTAGATTTGGGGGGTCGTTTGCGAGCGCTCTGACTGTGCTTGAGAATGGTGAATACGGCATCTTTTAGTCTCTACGACGAGAACAAGGGGGTATGCCGGTCATATCTCTTCTTTCTGATTATGTATTTGTCCTATTATTTTAGTGGTAGTGCTTAGTTGCTATTTTGCGTACACTATTTAGAGCCCCAAGAGCGCTTAAAAACGACCAGTCGATGTGGAACCTTAGTGTAACAACTGCTGTAAGCGTCTTCTCATAACCGCGTCATGTCACTACAAATCTGGCTGCTAAAGGTAACGTTTGTTCTGATGTAAGCGTTCTGATGTTTTTGTTCTCATTTAAGTCAAGATTGCGCTCATACGTCACAAATTGCAGATAATAGAAACGAAAGAATTTGAACTATTTTGCCCTATTTTCCCGTGGTCTCAATCCTTGAATACTGTCTATACGCCATGTTGAGAGTGCCAAATCTACACGTGGCAAAGGTGATGCGGAGATGTTTAGTGAAGGAACGAACAAGACGCACGCTACGCGTCTTTAAGTTGAACTAGCGGGTGATTTTATATCACAAGAAAAAAGTTGCTTGATGCTGTTATAAGTGCTCATCATATGAGCTAGGTTTAAGGGCTGCTTGCGTGATAAATACTAAAATTGTTGGCTTCTTCGTCACATAATCTTGTGCGCCGATATGAAATGACATACAGAACTATATAGGTACTGGTTCCTAGATAACTAGAAGAAATCTCCTTGCGTGTTTTTGAGCTCTTTAAATGATGAATTGGAACATGACCGATTATTGGCTACAACGTTTCTAGAGCAAAAATAGTCAAGAGTTCAAGGTTCCTGGTTCTTTGAGTTTAGCTCAGTACGGGCGTCGGATCTCAATTCATACATCTCCTAGTGGCTATGCATTATACCGTGAGCAGATTACGATACATCCAACAAACTTGTTCTGATAGTTTTACAATAAAGCAATCAAACTTACCCTGCCATTCTTCTTAGAAAAAAAAACACACAAAAATAATAAAATTATTGCAAATAACTTGCAAAAGAAATCGTGAATTCACTTATTTTTTTTCTTTTCTACTCGCAATGAGACTGGAAAGCGGACTCCCCTTAAATCAACCATTATTTATATCACAATAATCATTTTATAACATTTCCTTGACGTACAGCTAGAACTTCTGGTTCAGTTAAGGCGGCGTAATACCATTTATGATTACGCTGTGGTCACAGTTTTAAGCGAATCTTTATGTTTCTATGTCAATATGTCTGAACGTAACTTGCTGAGCCCTGAAGGTGAAACATGGAAGGTGACGAACATGGAAGGTGAAGAAATGTCCTTAAACTCAAATATTGGTGACACATAAGGCATTGCAGTGCGGTAAAAATCAACGAGGAACTCTCTCACTGAAAATTCATCATTATTGTCACAGGATACCACATAAATCAGTCAATTTCGAATAAATGTGCCCATATATTATTGTACACGCAACACAGCGTGGTAAAAACTAATTAGAAACAAGTTTTTGTGCTGAACATTACAGGACTTCACAATATCCATCGATCTTTCTTTCAGAAGACGATCCGTGAATCATGCAGGTGGGGTTGTTCTACTTAGGGAAAACACGAGCATCTCAATACTCAACCTGGCTTACCTCAGCGGCATCTCGAGAAGTCTTGCCCGGGGTGCCAGATGATTCCCACATTATCTCTAAATATTTCACCGCTACTTTTCTAATTGGATGCGTTAATTTCTTCAGCAAGGTCTTCTTCTTTGAAAGACGCTTGCCAACTTTGGGCTTAACGTTGACTGAGTCGTGATGAACTCATGTCTGTCGAGCAGCCACTCCTCAATGCTTTCACTAACCTCGGAGAAGAAAAATTAAAAATCCCGTCAGGCTCGTTGTCCCAAAGTGCCCGATTTCAGAAGACGGGCTTCGAGGGACACACGAGATGACACATGCCACGATCCGCAACATCCGGCCACGCGCGTCTTCAAAAAAAGTGCGTCGCTTATTGGTGGGCCCAGCGAGTAGACGGGCCAATCGCGACACAGCGTGGGACGGCGGAGGCTCCCGTGGGACCAGCCTTCGTTTTCGACTTATGCGTTGATGTCGCTGCGGAAGTTGATGCTATTTATCTATCTGCACTGTTTGTGCACTTATTTTTGTCTTGTTTGATCATGTGGGTCGGTTGTGGATTTGTTGGGAAGGCAAGGCGCCAGGAGTGTTCGAGAATGCCGGTGTTTTTTTTTTTTGGATACAGGGTCTAAAAGGTGTCTGTATGCGTTTAGGGTGGTCACGTTTTATAGTTTTTGTCATTTCACCTTCAGCTTAATTAAAACACCTTCAGTCAGGCATTAGGATGGACAGTCATAAATACGTGGAATTCGCATCGCGTGATTCTAAGGCACTCAGTATTACATTTCAACAAAGAAAATGTGTCGTTTTGTGTCAGTTTCAGTAATAAAGTTAATTAGGTTGTAACTAAATATCTCATTATTTTGTACACACATACAGGTGACGGCCAACCCACGCCTTAAGGAGCTTCGCCCCTAAAATGACTGCTCACTCTGCACAACCGTTCACTGGATATTGGATCGCACGTTCGGAATTCAGTCGTCAAGGGCTTCTTTACCTTGCTTTCACTTGACGTTGAAGGCAATGCATCTCCTTAATTCAATAAATAAGAATAATAAAAAATAAAATAACCATTAAGCTTTACCAAAACCATACCCAATTACGTAACATTTGCGCGATACTCTGCGACGCATTTCCTTGAGTTCCCCCTGTGGGAAGATGCGGGTGGCATTTTTTTTCTCAACTCGTTTTCTCCCTCTTGTTCCTTGTCATTCAGGAGTCGATACGAATTATTTAGCAAAGAATCTTGCTGCCTCACAGTGAATGTTTGATCACTCGTTGGCTATCATGTCCATAGTCACAGCAGTCAAACTTTTGTAAAGTCTTCAGCTGCCTGCAAGTCCAGCGTTAATTTCGTGACTACTAAAAAAAGTTTTAAGTTTACACAACAATGTTGTTACCAACCAATCTGGCACTGGCCATTGGTCTCTGAAAGCCCTGACTCTGTTGCAAGTTGTTCTACAACAACAATGAATGAATGAATGAATGAATGAACTTTATTTAAAGTCCGGCAGTCTTACCGGGTGCGGTGGGGGAAGAGGGGTTAAACCCCTGTCCCTTCCCACTCTCCGCCGTTATGATGGCGGTGCCTCAGGTGACCGCTCGAAGTCCTTGCACCCGGGCGGCATCTTCAGCTTGCCGGAAGGCCCAAAGCTGGTCGGCCAGCTCGTCGCTTGTGAGTGCAGCCTCCCAGTGGCAGCGCCACAGCAAAGCAACAAAAAAAAACAAAAAAGTTTTGCGCAAGTGTATTCACAACTGACATTGCATTGCACTATGGAATAATCTTCCAGAAGCCGTTGTCACAATCTGCGATCGTAAAATCTTTCGCGAACAACTCAACAGACATCTTAAAGCACTTGTTTAAAATTTATATCCATCAGTTTCTAGATAGAAATTTTAATTCTTTGTAATGATTACCTTTTTGATACTGCTTTACAGCTTTTGGCCTGTGCTTTACTTTTGTATTCAATTATCTGTGCTTAGTGCTTAATATACTTAGTGCTCTGTACCCCCTCACTCAATGCTTCTTCGGAATCCATGCGATGTATTCTAAATAAATAAATAAACAAATAAATAAATAAATAAATAAATAAATAAATAAATAAATAAATAAATAAGAAATAAATAAATAAATAAATAAATAAATAAATGCCTTCTCCATATAATTTTCTTACGAGGCTGTACAGCGGCAGTGCAGGTGAAACATTTTGTGCCCTATTCTCGATTAGTACATCTTTTACAATGTCACATTTTCGCTTCTTGAGGGTAACTTGCACTGCGTACGCCGTCACATACGCCGAAACTGGCAAAATGACTTTTAGATTTGATAATGCTCGCCCAGTAATAACGATGTTCCGGACTGATCGCTGTATTTTTCCTCCTTCTTAAATGCCCTTTCAATATTGGTCATTGTCATCTGGGTTTTCAGCGAGCGTGCCAGTCTGTGGCAGCGTGTTTTGGTGAAGCTTGTTTCCGTTTCTGAGCGCATACCTGCTAAATACGCTACACTGTAACCCGTGCAGTGCGCTTGAACCTCCCAAAGTGATCCTCTAAAAGATTTAGTGAGCAGAGTAAAATGCATGTCGAGCTCAAAACAATACGTGACAATATTCACGGCATCTTCGGTGCTCTGATGAAGATTACGATGTATCTATTCACTGACTCTGCAAGCGTTAGCAATACATACAGAAGTAGCCGTAGTTGCTGCAGCAGAGTCGCAGTATCCACAACAATGGGGCACACAGCACTTCCTTTGTCGCACTTGACTGTCGAAGTCGCGCACAAAAAAAAGCAGCGCACATCACAAAGTGGAAGGGCCCGAGAGAGGAATGCAACAATATCCTTTGTCGTGCCGCTTACAACAGCAAAAATTGGCAGATCCCACGTACAGTGGCAATAGATGATATGCGAAGCACGCTTGAGGAAGGTTGATATGTCACTTTAAAGTCAGCACAACATTGCGAGGCGGAAGTAAATTATGCCGTACATGACTTCCTTGTCATAATTATTATGTCTGGACGTTTCATTTACCTTTGCCGTCCAATCACGTCACGTTATACCGAATTCAGTATGTGGAGCTAGCGAAACGGCCACGAGCGCATCATGAGCGTAATATGTTGTCATGTTCTTACATGACACCCGTGTCATGATTATCATGTTTGCACAAGTCATGTACCTTCGCCATCGATTGATGTCGCGTCACACCAAAATTGGTATATGTGTAGCCAGCGAAACGGCGGCGAGCGCATCATGAAGGACCCAAAATACGACGTAACGTTGATGCGCGTGCACGCTGGGCGCAGCGACGCCACGCTAGTATACCCAGACGCGACCACGCGACCAGCGTCCGTCGGCGCGGCTCGGCGGTGTAGTCAACGCCTCCTAGAAAAACTGTGCCTGGAACGTGGCTTTCTTCAATTGAGAGTTTGCTGCCAGCACAAAGTCTTGGAGGCCATGCCTCCTACTGCGTGTTGTGACCGTCCGCCGCGTGGGACCGCTTGCCTATGTACCGCTATCATGTGATTTTATCGTATCGCTCTGTCACGTGACATCACAGGTGCTCGGAGGCAACTGTGAGAGCATTGCTGTGTTCGCAGGGGGCGACCGCCTCAGGCGTTCGCCTCCATACCGGAGGGGGAGGGTAAAATCAGAGGGTAGGGCGGCACGTTCGCTGCTCACGCTTCAGGCATAATTTCTCTAGGAGGCGTTGGTGTAGTATATACTAGGCACTATACGCACCACACACTGACCAGAGGGTGCTGCGTTGCTCACACTGCCCGTCTCAAAGTCTTGGACGTTCGCCGTGAGGGGCACGCAGAAAATAGACGCGTGCGCGCGTCCCCCAGGTATTCCCGCCACAATCCGCCGACAGAATCAAGGCACGTGTCGCATTACATTTTCATCGACGCCGTCTTAATGTTGCCCTTTTAGGGGCGAAGCTCCTTATAGCGGCACCCGTTCGTCCCTCGTAGTCGTAGTCGTAGTGTGTAACCAGTCTTACGCTTTGGCCTCCAAGGTGGTGCCGGTGGGAGATTTTTCCTGTGCCTTGTTGAACAATAAAAAAATCGCAGCATGCGCGTTAACTAAAAGCCGAATTTTTCTGTCTCTCATTCCTCATTAGCAGCCATTGGCATGTTCCAGTAGGAAAAGTTAGTAGAAGTAAAAGTGTTAAAAGCCGACTTCTGCTGTCTCTCGTTCCCAGTAGCAGTCATTGTTTACCTCCAAGGTAGTGCCTGGTGAGATTTCTCCTGTGCATGATTAAACAAAAAATTTTTTTGTTCAAAACGCCGTTGATTGGTGAAATAAACCAACGAAAGCCGTCAGATGTTTTCTAAAAGCAAAACGAAAAGACGCCAGATGTTTTTAAAGCAAAACAAAAAGAAGGCGCCAGCTGTTAACGAAAGACGCCAGGTGTTTTCTAAAGCAATGGTTTTATAATCAAAACCATATCGATACAGGTTTGTAGTTGCCGATGCTCGTTGCCGTCGGTGTGTGCTCGTATGGATAAGGATGCCGAAAGGCGGACGCGCAGGGCAGCGGCGGCGCGCGCTCGCAGACAGGACCCTGAAGTGAGGGCACGCGAGGCACAAGCGCGCCGGGCATCTGCGCGACGTCGCCGCCAAGATCCTGCTGTACGGGAACAAGAAGCCACATCAACAAGGCAGCGTAGGCAAGATCCCGCCGTACGGGAACAAGAAGCTGCCGCGGCATATCAGCGTCGGCAAGATCCTTCCGTACGGGAACGAGAGGCCGAGGCAGCACGTCAACGTCGCGAAGCCGATCTTGAAAACCTTCGACAATGGGAAGCGGCGAGGAAGTGCGCATATCGCCAGGTGAATTAACGGAAGAAAATTTCACGGTATTACTTACAGGAGCTTTACCCAATCTCATCATCGTTTACCTCGTGGATCTGCCGTCAATTTTTTATCCGCTAGGCTATGTGTTTTGGCACGACAGTCAGACTGTTGCATTTCGCGCAGATTACGTTACCCAGACAGCACCGCGTCTGCTCGTGACGGAGGAACGCCAGGCGTGCTCAAACGCACATGCGTCAAAGCAACGCAGCGCGGCACGCGCCTGCGAGTATATGGCAAGCAGTTCGGCGCCTGGCGCGGCACCACCGGCGTGAGGCGCACCGGGTCACGTCGAAGTGTATTGGTGCCTTGAGTGTAGCGTGAAGTCATGTTCTTACACGACACGCATTTCATTATTATCATGTTGGCACCAGTCACATACCTTCGTCATCCATTCAGGTGACGTAATACCAAATTTGGCATGTGTGAAAGTAGCAAAACGGCCGCCAGCGCATCTCGAGTGTCGCATGTAGTCTTGTTGTTGCATGACACGCATGTCATTATTATCATGTTTGGACGTGTCATTTACCTATGTCGTATGTTTGCGTGACGTAATACCGATTTTGGTACATGTGAAGCTAGCGAAACGGCCGCGAGCGCATCATGAGCGTAGCATGTAGTCATGTTGTTACATGGCACGCATCTCATGATTATCATGTTTGTACTAGTCACATTCGTCATCAATTCACGTCCCGTAATACCTGACTTGGTATATGCAAAGCTAGCGAAATGGCCGCGAGGGCATCAGGAGCGTGGCATGTAGTCATGTTGTTTCATGATACGCATGTCTCGATTTTCATGTGAGGGTCTGTCATTTGTGTTCGCCATGCAGTCATGTCATACCATAATAGTTTTGCAACATTACATGTGAACGAAACCACCGCAAGAGCAGCAAGACCATGAAATGTAAATCATGGCATTTATGACATACATGTCATTTTCATTATGACTTGTCACTTATGCTCGTCATACAGTCATAATATGCCATACCAATTTTGGTATCGATACCATTATCGAACCGGCCAGGAGAGCTAAAAGTCGTAGGCGGCTAGATAGATAGATAGATAGATAGATAGATAGATAGATAGATAGATAGATAGATAGATACGCCCAATGTCGCCGAAGTTCGCTAAGAAATGCTTCGCATTTAATAATCTTGAGACCTCTGCCAGCACATGAAAAATCCGACAGGGGGGGGGGGTTAGAAAAAGGGGGTAACGATTTAGAGCACAGGGTACTCTACTAGGGGAGAGCTTAAAGCCGTCCCACATGCCTGAATACACAGGCATGGTTCAGTGTGCACCGACATGCCTGAATACACAGGCATGGTTCAGTGTTAGACACATGCCTGAATACACAGGCATGGTTCAGTGTGCACCGACACACGTCAACCATCGATGGCCAGTATTGCTTATGTGGCCTAAGTGCCTTAGGTGCCACGAAAAACTTAGGGAGTAGCCCGTACATTTGCACTGCTTTTCTTCCCCTGTCTGGCCAAATACTCCAAGTAAATTATAGTGGAGGCTAAACGCAATATTGCCAAAGCTAGTCCTTAACTAAAACCACTTTTATTTTACTTGAAAGCGAAAAAAAAGGCTCTATTTCTCTGGCAAACTTTAAAAAACATGTTTTTTGCTTCGGTACTACGTAGCAATTATTGAAGTGATAGGACGTTTTCTCGGTGAGAAACACGTGCTGATTCTACTGATATCTTTACACTGACCTAAAAGGCGAATTCTGTGACTTTAAGAAACAAAATGCCTATTGTCTATTGAAACTGCTTGAATATTATGAACCTAGGATAAATTATCAATAGGGAGTTACTTCCCACTAGTCTTCATATAAAAGAAAAGGAAAGCCAGGGAGGTTAACCACGTTGTACCAGGTTTGTTACTCTATATAGATGAGTGAGAAGGGACAGGAAGACAATAAGAACAAGAAAAGGGGGAGTTGAATAAAGGCTTATCTTTCAAATCACTGTCAGTGTGTCTTTCAATTGGGTTCCTTACGAAGCTAGCAATTCGTACTGGTGTTATCTAACTCCCCCCTCCCCTGGGCTTAATGAGTTTTGTGCAATTAGCCGTTTAAAGGAAACAGTTGATAATGGCTGGTCGTTTCATGTAAAATTCTGGAACGGCCCTCTGCTCTCCCATAGTAGAGTACCTAGTGGTCTAAATTGTTACCCACTTTTCCTAATCACCAAAACCAGCGCAAGTGGCCTACTGGACGGCTTTATGTACTCCCATAAAGTACATATATAGTACTCTAAATCGTTAGCCACTTTTTTTTTTAAAACACAACGCCCTGCTCTGAGATGGATGAGGCACGAGGGATGGCTTTATGCTCTCCAATTGTAGAGTACTAAGTGCTCTAAGTCGTTAACCATCATTTTTAGGCACACCGTCATTACGAAATCCAACCCACCTCCCGTGTTTTGCGTTTCAAACAAACGTTTACTTGAGTAAACGGTACACCGAGTTTCGCTTCAAACAGTTCTTCCAGTACCTGCGTCGATGCCCGTTTCAACCGGGTCAACGCCGTGCGCACCGCTGCTGCTTCGCACCCCATCAGGGTTGCTTTCACGGACATGGTCCATAATTTTTTTGTGATGTGAGCATTGGCTCATCAATATTAAAAAAAAATCTGCTTCTATGCGAATCACTAAGAAAAAGAAACCACTGCCCTGTACGTATTCTACGGGCTATCAAGGTATTTACCAGGCCGAGTAATATAAATACTTCAGATTGCTGGCAAACTTTTCTACAGCGCACTCATAATGTTGTAGCCAATTCCTTGAGGGAGTTGCCTCACCGCAGTGGTCCAGTGGCTAAGGTACTCGGCTGCTGACCCGCAGGTCTCGGGATCAAATCTCGGCGGCGGCGGCTGCATTTCCGATGGAGGCGGAAATGTTGTCGGCCCGTGTGCTCAGATTTGGGTGCACGTTAAAGAGCCCTAGGTGGTCGAAGTTTCCGGAGTCCTCCACTAAGGCGTCTCTCATAATCGTATGGTGGTTTTAGTACGTTAAACCCCACGTATTAGTTCATCATCAATGCCTACAATTCAATCACAAATTCGATTTAAGAGTATAAGTAGTGATAATACCGCACCACTTCACATATTCAGACGTAAAAAGTGAGGGAAAGAACAGTAAACAGCATTAGACCTTTTTAAAACTCATAGATTTAGCACTATTAGCGAGTTGATAAAAAGCAGTAATTTTCCACCAGTTAATGAAATAAACTGTGTTTGTTGTAGATGAGTTCTTTTATCATGTAGTAAAAAACTAACGTAATTACAAAACTTACCTATATCACATCTTCCTTCTATGTACACGTTACGCAACTAGAATCAGACAGTTACAAACAAGGATGCCTTTCTTCCAATGAGTTTGTTTCATTAAGTATTATTCTTCTCACAATAAACGATTTGAATCGGCTGTCTAACGAAGCTGCGATCCACAAATTTCCGGTATCCTTTGATGAGCCATTTATCTGGAGTGTTGTATCTTGTTCAAACTGCCTTGCCATTATTTGTTATCTTTGCCCTACTGTGCGTTTCTCATGTTATGTATCACACTGCTACGGTCTAAGTTGAACCGCAGTACTCATACATGGGCGAGGCGATACCCTTACACTCAGATCCGGGTTCACCATCAATAGCCAACACTGAAAGGGAAATTAGCTAGTAAGGAAATTGAACTGTAGATCGAATAGAGTGTTCTTTTTTTTTGCTCCCAT
The DNA here is from genome assembly GCF_043290135.1 of Rhipicephalus microplus. Lineage (NCBI taxonomy): Eukaryota > Metazoa > Arthropoda > Arachnida > Ixodida > Ixodidae > Rhipicephalus > Rhipicephalus microplus. Next base: position 76,993,366 of record NC_134703.1, read on the forward strand.
CGAGTTGCATAAAAAGAAGAATGAATTCACGTTATGACTTTTCTGCTTCTTTCAATCGATGCGGGCCCTCACACCTTTGCAAAAATGTTGATGCACGTGCAATATGGCCCATATTCGAAATAAAACATGTAATGATTCTCTAGAGCTCTCACAAAATGAGAATTAATTGTACCGGTACGTGGGTTAACGAAACACTATAATGTCGGATTTCGATGACAGATCGTCGACTCTCTTCTGTATTGTGAACGGAGTGCGCAGGTCCGAGCGGGATCACTCTCGCCAAATCTGCGATTGGAGCGCATGCACCACAACAGGAGTAGTTACCCCCCTCCCCAACACACACACACACACACACACACACACACACACACACACACACACACACACACACACACACACACACACACACACACACACACACACACACACACACACACACACACACACACACACACACACACCGGCGTCGTATCCGAATTGGCATCGAAAGGAAAGATGTCATCATAAGTGAGTGTCAAGACTCCCAATACATTCGCCATGCAATAAGGTAGCGGGAGAAGTGAATGGATTGCACACGTACACGGCACTGGAGCCATCGGCAAGTGCTATGACGGCAAACAGAACGACAAGGTTCCGGCGACGAGCGCATTCTTGCGACGGCATAGAGAGGGCAGTTGAATCGGGGACGGAGTTGCACAAAATAGAGACCACGGCGACCGAAAAAGCAGAGATGACGACGTCAGCGGTGACGATCACCTTTTTGGGTAAGCAATGGCGATCTATGAATGTCGTGCTGAATGGAAAAATGATGAGTTGTGCACGAGCTCAGTCGACAACCGCATGATTAGCGGAAAGAAAGTTCCATCCCAGGATGATTTCATGAGACGCATGCAGAAGGACGACGAATTCAACGATGTAAAGCATTCCTTGAATCACAACATGAGCAGTGAATGTGGCAGAAGGCCAAACGTGCTGCGAATTCACTGTGCGTAAAGAAATGTCAACCAGTGGAGTCGTCACTTTGTTCAGTTTGCGGCATAACCCTTCACTGATTACACAAATAGCGGCACCTGTGTCGACAAGAGCAGTTGTGGCGAAACCGTCCACAAACACGGCAATCTCGTTAGGGGGCGAAAGATGAGGCCTTGGAAATTTCGTCGGTGGCACAGCTCTTGCCTCGGGAACTGCGACTGTTAGTTTTCCTCCTGGGTGTGGTTGGAACGGCGAAGCATGGGGGAAGGAGACCGAAGACAGGGTGAAGGAGATCGACGTGGGCTGAAGTCTGGTCGACGTGAGCGGCAGTCAGGTGCATCAGGTGCCACATGCGATTCTGATTGCCGAGGGATGTTGCCGGAATGCTGAGCATCATTAAAATAGAATCCACGGCGACGACAGTAGCGTGTGACATGTCCTGGAGTATCGCAGTTGTAAGACGGGTGAGTCAGTCATCCGGAGTACGCCAAGATTTTACAGGAGCTCGAAGTGGTGGGAAAGGCCGATTTACCGTATTAACCGAAACTGGTTACTTGTAATAGTTGGTTACTGGAATGTATGAAGTGAGTGGATGTTGGGCAAGAAGTTTGGGGGACGGCTTTTCTCTGTAATCGTCCCGCAGGCCAAATTCAGCGCGAAGCTTGCGCATGGCTGGACGACCGAAAAACGAGGTCACGGTCTCTTTGAAAACCGACCAGGAGGGGATGTCGGCTTGGTGGTTGGTGAACCATAGGCTGGCCAAATCAGTCAGGTAGAAGATGACGTGAGTCAGCTTCGCAGGTCATCGCACTTGTTAATCGCGCTGGCACGCTCGTACTCTGCCAGCCGGTCCTCGACATCACGATCTTCAGTGCCATTGTAGACTGGTGGGTCACGCAGACAAAGTACACCAGGGCACATGACAGGCGGTGGCGTGGAAGAGGCTTGTGGGGGATCGACGCGCTCGGTCATCGCAGAATCAGATGGTAGCTTACGGCTGCGGAGCTCCAGGACGTTACCCAGCCCGTTTCCACCAAATACAACGAGTGAGTTCACGTAAAAAACACTTGTTATTATTAAAGAAGCGTTAGCCGCAACAAGCTGGTACAGACAGGAACCCGGCAAGCATGAGCCACACACGGACGTCAACGTCTTCTTACTCCGGTAATATATATATATATATATATATATATATATATATATATATATATATATATATATATATATATAGTACTGGCAGACTTAGTGCCTTTAGGTAGGCTGTACACGAGGGACTATTGGTCAGCTGCCCACTCGTAACAAGTTCACGTGCTACGTGACGCCAAACAGGCTCAAAAGAGTGTGCCGCACTCGCCGCCATGGCTACTGGTGGCGCTGACTGACATTCCCACGCTTCGCTTAATTCACATATAAACCCTATAAAGTTGCTGAGTGGATAGCTGGCGTGGTAGCTCAGTGGTAGAGCATCGAACGCGTCATTCGAAGGTCGCAGGTTCGGATCCTGCCCACGGCAAGTTATCTTTTCACCCACTTTTCTTCATACTTACATTACAATTTGGTCTAATATCTTCCCCTATACTTTCCTTGGCATTATTGTCTGTTAGATCTCATTATTATTGTGTAAAAACACGGAAAAACGATCCCTTAGATATACGCTTCCTCTCTCTCTCTCTCTCTATATATATATATATATATATATATATATATATATATATATATATATATATATATGGGATATGGCACAACGGGAGCGTTGTCAACAAGGATAAATATATTTATTTCCCAACAGCTTCGGGAGGGTCCCCTCCCGAAACTGTTGGGAAATAAATATATTTATCCTTGTTGACAACGCTCCCGTTGTGCCATATCCCATACCTTCACGAAGACTAACTGACCCATTGAATTATTACTCCCACTATATATATATATATATATATATATATATATATATATATATATATATATATATATATATATATATATATATATATATATATATATATATATATATATATATATATATATAGTCTTCTTGGCACTGTACGTTTTGTGCCAATGCATCAACTATCAACTACAACTCAGCAGAATACAAATTTATGAATAAATTTATTTTACTTACGTGCAATTGATTAAGTAACCATGGCTCAGATGCTCAGGAAAAGACTTTTTTTTCCTGCAGACAGACTAGCGGCAGTTTGTGCTGCCACCCGTGAGATGAGAAGGAACTGGAAAACCATTCGATTGGCTTTCCGGGCATGGGATGGCGCTTTCATTCAACGATAGGCTGGATTCACGTCGCGGGCGTCGTGTTCTGAGTTGCCGAGGGACTGTTCGTGTACTGCCAAACGAATTTTTTTTATCCATACACGCGTCCATTTGTCGTACGTGCTAGAGCACGGAGAAGTAGAGGGAGAGAAGAGATGGGGGACTTCTCATTAGCATATTATGGCTCCATGATAATGAGTGGGTAAATGCTTAGAAACCGGCCAGTTTACTGTTTCTTTTTGTCAGCTATTTTACCAAAGTGTTTGTAAATGAGTTAGCAACGATGTGTTTCTGCAGTCACTTGCTCACAAACCACACATCGATGCTTGCCACGAAGAAGCCCAGGAGTGTCAATACTTTAACAACAACAACAACAACAACAACAACAACAATAACATCAACAACAACAACAACAACAACAACAACAACCCACCAAAGAAAGAAAGGAAGATTCTATCTAACGTAAGCATTTCCCAAGGAATACGTGTAAAAAAATACAGTAGGTAACGATTACAAGTGGATGGTCTTCTTCACTAATCTTACCTCACGAACGTTCTCCTTCTGTGGCAACCAGTATTTCCCACCAGCTGCCTTGACTATAGATCAGCGATTTATTTTCACGACTAATGTTAGTTTACAGTGTTCCTATAAACACACAATATGTGTGTGCTAGCAATGAAGGTTCCTTCATATCTCTCCCTTGTGCCATATGACTGCGAATCACTTGCGTTACAAAGAAGTTTGGAATGGTTTGTGAAATGCAGCATTAATGGTTCGCGCTTTAAATATTTCTCAGCTGTTAGCCTACTTACTATATTTCTCAAACGGACACTAAAAAAATAATTTGTATCGTATTAGTATATAACAAAGGTGTGTGAATAGTGAAACTTAGAACCACCTCAAATACGAATAAGAATAAATGGTGTTCAAATAGTTTTCGAGCGTTAAGCTTGTTTGACCAATTTTCAAAGCGGCCGCAGACTGCAAAGGTAACGATTCTCAAGAATGTCGGAGAAATTCATAACATACTGTTTAAATCAAATATTCGCAAGCTTTAACAAAAGAAAATTTGCTATTGCTTTTAACTACATAAATGCCACAATTAATAGAACTGACACAAGATCGTATAGAGCTGCAGCTAAAGTCTTCAAATATTCTGTAACTGCAGGCTGAAATATATCACTGACTGCAGTACTGAAGGTCGTACTTTGTCACCTGGTTTTTAATAAAGCTATAATAAATGTTGAGCGATTTTCATCAGATAGCATTATCATGAATGTGATAAGAGTTAGCATTATATTTAAGTGAATTGATGACGCTCTCGCTTTGACGTTAGTGTAGTTTTGAGCGAGAATTTCGGCAGATTTTACGCACCATCGTAGAGAACGTGAGTGGGGTGTAATTTTTATTGAGCGAAACGTTACGAAATTACGCTTAATACATCTACATATTTTGTACGCACAGGAAGGCATTTAACAGTCACGTATCTTTTATATAACAGGTCGTTTATAGTTGTGTATTGACGCCAACGGCAAGATGGGTATTTATTACGTATACCAGAAGCGGTAACCTCATATGTAGCGTTTTGTGCTTTAGAATATACGTAGACCAACTTCAGTGGATGACACTTAACTATCAAATTGACATTAACCCGACGTGACGGCCGTACCTTAGGAGTACATATGCAAAGTTTATAGAATTAGATAGCTGGCACTGTAATCACGATTGACATTTCACCATTATTACGCCTGCATAGGCGGTTCTTCCGAGGCAGTTTCGAGACCTGTCGTGACATTGTGGCAGAACGTTTGATCGCCAAGCAGAATGCTTGTGTTATATTCCTGCTGCGACCTTTCAGATGAACGCTGTCGACGTAAGTTTTTCTTAACGTTCTCGCATTTAAATTACCAATGTCTGGTGCCGCCGGAAATAGGATAGATATAAAATGTATATCACTTGTGGCACATACTCGCATACCACGGTCCGTGGTATACGGGTATGTGGCACTTGTGTACGTGGGTGAATGGGTCGACTCTGACTACGCAGACAATAGGATTTTGACGTTACTGATGTCATAACCAGCCAGACATACTTGTCAAACCTTCTTACTCCCCCATAGTAACTTTGGTACAAATTTTGGCTATTATACGAGGGCACCTCGACCTGGTAGCCTGACGTGGTACTGCGTTCTGGTGGTTTTGGTTGTTAAGGATCGGGTAGCTTGGTATCTTTTGAGGCTATTTGTATCTGTTATCTTGTGTTAGTTTACTTTCAGGGATCATCAAGGGATCGCAGCAGTGCCCAGGAATTCTCCTGGGCAAGGCAGTTTGGCAATGACAGCCTCTCTTCGATCAGGTGCGATACCCCTAAATATCTTTCTACGCAACGGCGTTAGCAGCATTTCCGTTGCACTGGTGCCCTTGGGAATGGATCAATCCAATTGATTGATATGTGGGGTTTAACGTCCCAGAACCACCATATATAATTATGAGAGACGCCACAGTGGAGGGCTCCGGAAATTGCGACCACCAGGGGCTCTTTAACGTGCGCCCAAATCTGAGCACGCGGACCTACAGCATTTCTGCCTCCATCAGAAATGCAGCCGCTGCAGCCGCGATTCAATCCCGCGACCTGCGAGTCAGCAGCCGATTACCTTAGCCACTAGACCACCATGGCGGAGCAATGAATCAATCCTGTTGAACAACCCTAAGGTGGTTATGGAGCAGCTGCGGGCGATAACCTCTGAGTATAAAAGCATCACCGAGGTACGACAGCTCGGCTGCGGAGGTATCGTGTGCCGATCACGAGACAAAGATTGTGTAGCAGATCTTCTGAAATGCTCATCGTTTGCCTCTATCTCGCTGAGTGCTTATATCCCACCCCATCTTTCATGCACCATAGGCTTTGTGCATGGAGTTGACTCGCAACTAAGCCCATCAGAGACGCTTGAGAAAATCTCCTTGGCTCGGGTAATAGCTATCTACCGGTGCAATCAAGTAGTAGGCAACGTGAAGGTAGCCACCGAGCCAGTCATCGCAACTTTCGCCGGAGAATTGTGCATTGTTTTTTTTTGCTACGAAATAAAGAATAGAAGCCCACGCCCTTCCAAAGAAAGGCAGTTTTTTGTAAAACACGTTCGGTTGGCTGGGGCTTTTGTACTTAGTAGTATATACCAAGCCAAAATAAATGATCGCAGGAAAATGCAAAAGACTACAGCAAAACGGCTGAACGATCAATATATTTAAGTAGGGCTCAAATATACGCTGTCCATGGTCACATGACCAATTAAAAAATTCTTTAACATTTAACTCCCCCCCCCCCATCTCGTAGAAAAAAAAAACTCATACCAAAACTGAAAGCTGACGTGCATACACTGATCTTGGCGCTTCTTATTACTCCTTTCAGTTCATAAAGATTATTCAGAGAGGAATCATTAGCATCGCGTCCCTTGCAATGTAAAAATTGTTGGCATTCTGGTCATAGCGCTGGTGGGTGTATATCTGGAATACGGTGTTGCATTTGTGGTGAGGGTCACTCACCCGCTGATTGCAAGGTCCAAGCTGAGAAGTGCTGCCTCTGTGAGGGTGCTCATAAAGCATATATTCCAGTTGTTCCGCTCTCTTTCAAGAGAAACAACTGTTGGAAGTAATGGAGAGGCGACGATGCTTAAGGAGAGAAGCAATGGTAGTTATCAAGAAAAGGACACAAGGATATGCTGGGATTGCCAACCGACAAAGTGCAATAGAACATGCTAGCTTTGCCCAAACAATTGAGGCCGCAGTAGAAAAGGCAGTATCAAAAGCAATGGACAGGTTATTTACCAGCCTCTCAGAATGCCTGTATGTGATAATGAGCGCTCAGATAACTCAGCTGATGTATAACTCAGCAGCTCCTCCTCAGACAAGTTGTACGCTGACACCTCAGCAGGAAGCAAAGTGCCGCACAAGAGGCGATAGGGTGCTCCCAGAAGACACTCGGGGGGTTAATAAGCCTACATAAAGACATCACCTCCCTGCCATAAATCGGAGTGTCAACACTGACGTTGAAATCGACTCGCGTGCCCAGAAACGTAGCCGATCTCCCTGAAACCCTTCTTCCGTGTGGTCTCAGACAAAAACAAAAGCACTGCTGCGGTGGTTTTGTGACTAAAGTACTTGGCTGCTGACCCACAGGTCGCGGGATCAGCCGGCTGCGGCCGCTGCGGCGGCTGCATTTTCGATGGGGGCGAAAATGCTGTAGGCCCTTGTGCTCAAATTTTGGTGCACATTAAAGAACCCCAGGTGGTTAAAATTTGCGGAGTCCTCCCCTACGGCGTCTCTCATAATCATATGGTGGTTTCGGGACGTTAAACCCTACATATCAATCAATCAAGACAAAATCAAAAAGGGATCCCTCCGCCTAGCAAGATCGTAAAGGCCAGCATACTAGAGAAGGTTGTTTCGATTGTTGGTATATCTCACTACTGAGCCGTTTAAATGCTTACTATGGAATTGTTCTATTTTTACAGCTTCCACAGATTTATCTTTCTCATTGCTGAAAAAAAAGATATATTATTGTTACAATAAACTTTTTTAGTTCCAGATCAAAATTTTTGTTATAAAATTTATAGGTCATTTCGTCTAGATCGATTCTCAAGAGGGGGTGGGTTACTTATTTTAGTATCTACCAGATTTTGCCACAAGGCAAAAATAACACAGCAGCTTCTGTTGCCAGAGTACGAAATTTTAGTACTTTCTTTGAGTTTTCCTTCGTGTGGAACATTTCACACAGCAAATATATATTATCCGTCAGGGGTTCATGACACAAACTCTTTGGATAGTGTAATTTCTATTAGCAGTAATTATGTCCTATTGGCGGGAGACTTCAACTCTCACCAGATAACTTGGGGCTTAAGGACCGACTCGTGCGGTACTCAATTATGGGACTGGTTTCAGGGTAATAGTCTCACTTGTCATAACTGAGGTATCCCCACTTTTTTAGTGGGATGTCATCGTCATCTTTAGACTTTACTTTTTCGGGATCAGGCCTTTGCATTTCATCTTGGTCGACTGCTAACACTTCGACTAATAGCGATCACATTCCAGTGATATTTGACATTGTATGTCCACTAATATATGTTCCTTCCAAAAGACTAACGTGCATAAATTACAGTACTTTTAAAAGGAACTTGCGAGGCTTCATGGAGTCTCTGTCAGAAGCAACAGTAAAGCAGAAAACATTGAGCATTTGTTCAGATATACAGGAGTCGCGTAGGAAAGCGGAATTTGTGGTTCAGTCAGTTGAACAAAGATCTGTGTCACAATGGTGGAATGATAACTGTACTGGGGATTTAAGGCGTAGAAAAGCTACCTGGAAGAAGCTATTACACAATCAGTGTCCAAAAAACTGGTCAGATTATAAATTCATTGTAGGTACTTTTAAACATATTGTGACGATGGAACGCGTTTATTTACAATATGGGTAATGCAGAGGTGTAGCTCAGCCAAGGATCCACAGCGTCGCTCGCGAGCCAGTCGAGTCTCTTCCTCCTCTTCGTCGAATCTTCGCTAGCGCGTTTCACTTCCCGGTTCGCAGACGATGCCCTCTGGGCGAGTCACTCAGATGGTTGATGATGGCACGGTTTAAGGCGCGCAACGTGTGTCAGTTGTGTTTTGCTAGAGCGGCGACCATTGCTTGTGACGCTCGAGATTACGTACGTGACGTCGCTGAGGCGGTCAAGAATGACGAATGGACCGGAATAGTGAGCCAAGAACTTTTGGCACAAACCACGTTTGCGGACTGGTGTCCATAACCACACAAGATCGCCCTTGCTATAAGATACGGAGCGATGGCAGGCGTCGTAACGTTTCTTAGAACGCTGCTGGGATGCCAAGGTTCGGAGGCGTGCGATGCGACGGGCTTCTTCTGCGCGGCAGAGCGTCTCGGCTGTCGAGGTTTCCACGTCTAGTGTAAAAGGTAGTATAGTGTCGAGACAAAATCGTGGGGAGCGAGCGTACAGCAGGTAAAATGGAGAGTAACCTGTAGTCTCATGCTTCGCGGTATTGTACGCGTACGTGATGTAAGGTAGCACTTCGTCCCAGTTTTTGTGCTTAGAATCGACATAAATAGACAGCATGTTCGTGAGAGTCCGGTTCGTGCGCTCTACGAGACCATTGGTCTGCGGGTGATATGGTGTGGCATGGCGGAAATTGCAGGCAGACAGACGCAGGATCTCTTCAACGACGTCGGCAACGAACTGACGTCCGTGGTCGCTAATGACAACGCGTGGAGGACCATGGCGGAGAATTACACAACGAAGCATAAACTGCGACACGTGCATGGCCGTTGCAGCAGGTATTGCAGCAGTTTCTGCGTAGCGCGTTAGGTGGTCAACACAGACGACGACCCATCGATTGTTACTGCTCGATCGTGGAAATGGACCGAGCAGATCGACACCAACAGTCTCGAAGGGAGAGTTAGGAGGTGGAACAGGATGGAGAAGTCCTGGCGGCGTAGCCGTGGGACGTTTGTGTCGTTGGCATTGTTCGCATCCAGCAACGTATTTTTCCGTGTCGTGTCGCATCTTGGGCCAATAGAACCTTTGCTGGATTCGTTGAAGCGTTCTGGCGAAGCCCATGTGGCCGCAGGTTGCGTCGTCGTGTAAGGACCGAAAGACGTGAGCCCGTAAAGTGCGTGGAACAACTAGAAGCAGACGGGCGCCTTGTCCGGAATAATTCTTCTTGTAAAGGACGCCGTCATGAACCACAAAAGAGCTTGGGTTTGCGTGTTCATTTGCGGAGGCGAATAGAGAATCTAAGGAGCGGTCCTCTTGTTGGGCTGTCCGGAAAGTCGCGAGATCAGGGAACTCAGAGGCAATAGCGCCGATATACTGGTCGAAGTTGTCAGCGTCGCACTCCGTCATCGCACTCCGTCATCGCACTCCGTCTGCGTGCCGGTTACCGCTCTTGTAGCGTACTGTGAAGTCGAACTCCTGTAAGCGCAAAGCCCATCGCGCCAGTCGTCCAGATGGGTCTCGGAGGCCTACCAACCAGCATAGAGAATGATGGTCGGTGATTACCGAGAAGCGACGACCGTAGATGTATGGGCGAAACTTGTGCACGGCGAAAACAACTGCGAGGCACTCCTGTTCTGTGACTGTGTAATTTCGTTCTGCCTTGCTCAACGAACGACTCGCGTAAGCGACCACGTGTTCAGCATTGTCATGGCGCTGAACGAGCACTGCACCAAGGCCGATTCCACTGGCATCTGTGTGAATTTCCGTTTCAGCAGAAGGATCGAAATGGCGTAGTACCGGTCCTGAAGTCAGTATGAACCGAAGCTGCTTAAAGGCTGCTTCGCAATCCGGTGTCCAGTGGAAAGGGACATCCTTTTGCAGCAAGTCGGTCAGTGGTTGTGCTTTATCAGCGAAATTCGGAACAAATCGACGAAAGTAAGAACACAGGCCCAGGAAGCTACGCAACTCCCTGGGGGACTGCGGCTGCTTGAAATTGCTGACAGCGGCGACTTTCTGCGGGTCCGGTCTCACGCCATTTTTATCCACCAGGTGTCCCAGAACCAAGGTTTCACGTTCTCCAAAGCGACATTTTTTTGAGTTCAGTGTAAGCGCAGCTTCCTCGAGACAGGTTAGAACGAGGTCAAGGCAATGATTATGTTCTTCAAATGTTCGGCCAAAAATCACGACATCGTCCAGGTAACACAGGCAAATTTCCCATTTGAGGCCCCGTAAAACGGTGTCCATATATCTTTCAAATGTGGCGGGGGCATTGCACAAGCCGAATGGCATAACATTAAACTCAAACAGACCGTCGGGTGTAACAAAGGCCGTCTTTTCTTTGTCAGCCGGATCCATGGGGATCTGCCAATACCCGGATCGCAAGTCCACCAATGAAAAATAGGACGCTGAATGCAGGCAGTCGATGACATCATCGATGCGAGGAAGCGGGTACACGTCCTTCTTAGTTATAGAGTTGAGACGTCGGTAGTCAACGCAGAACCTCCAGGACCCATTTTTTTTCTTGACCAAGATAACAGGCGCGGCCCAGGGACTTGACGATTCTTGAATTACGCCAGAGGTTAGCATCTCGCTGACTTGCTCTGAAATTACCTTGCGCTCTGACGCGGAAACTCGATAAGGTTTCTGTCTGAGGGGGTGCGCAGATCCAGTGTCGATCTTGTGACGAGTGCGTGTGCTGGGCGTCTGAGATCTATGCGACTTCCGTGCAAAATCAAATACTTTAGCGTGCCTGGCCAGCAGTGTAACCAACACTTTGCGCTTATGCGAGGGAATAGACTTGCTAACCATCTTATAAAATTCGTATTCCGTGCCGGATACATCAGCATAGTTCAAATTTGCCGCATTGCTGAGAGCTCCTATGCAGATACTGCACTGCCCTTCAAACATGGCAAGGCGCATTCCCTCTGGTAGTACAACAGACTCGGATGAGCAGTTAACTACCCATAATTTAGTTTTTCCCTCGGTGAGAGACACAACGCAGCGCGGCAGAAAGATGTTTTTCTTCATGCAAGGCAAAGGCAACGGCTCAATCACAATATCAGGAGAACTGAAACTCGAGTCGGCATTCGAAGCAGCAACGGGCACGCTGGCAGTAGACCATGCTGGTAGAATAGTGTCTTTAACTACAACGAGTTTGTCGTCTCCGCTACGCTGAGGCTGCTGGGCGAGGGCGGACAACAGAACCTCGCCTGCCCCGCAGTCTACAGTCGCACGGCACTCTTGCAAGAAGTCAATTCCAAGGATAACGTCATGCGTGGAATGAGCGAGCACTGCGAATTCTGCCTTGTACGCTTTGCCAGCAACACGAACAGACACAGTGCACACACCTACTGGACACAAAGCCGTGCCGCTGACTGCTCGAAAAGTAGAAGATTTATCCCAATAAAACATAACCTTGCGGCCAAGTCTCTCCTTGAAAACTAAACTCATTACAGAAACTGTTGCACCGGTGTCTACCAGAGCCATCGTGGGAACATCGTCAATGAATACATGAACCTTGTTGTGAAGCATGTGAACTAATGGAGGCATACTTGTGTGCAAAGCGGTACGTCCAGCGACCTCGCCTCCATCGGCCGCGCCGGCTAGTTTCCCGGTGGCGGAGAGGAAAGCCGCGGCCGGGGACGGGGAGATGGGGACCGTCGCTGGCGCGTGGTAGGTGGCGTCAAGCTCCTCACAGAGGCAGGCGAGTCACTGCGGATGTTCGGCCGGTGCCCGTGCTTCTGGGCAGTTGAATCCGAAGGCCAGTAGGCGTAATCGGGCTGTTGACTTCGCCGTGCAAGCATCGCTGGTCGGTCAAAAAACGTCGTGCGTGGGCGACGTCGCGATGGGCAAAACCGGGCGATATGTCCGCGAACACCGCACTGGTAGCACACGGGGCGTTCCCGAGGCACATTGAATGCTGCGGTGTGGAGAGGATGCTCAGGGAACTGTTGCCACTCGGACACAAACGGAGGCGGTTGGCTGTCGTAGCTATAACTGCTGCGGGGTGCATAAGACGACTCGACGTAAGTAGCCTGTGGTGGCGGAGCCCTCAGCCGTGGACTGCGGGTGGAGTAACTGCGCTCGTCGAAACTCGCAGCATTGATGCTTGGGGATAGAGTATCACACTGCGGGTCTCCAGCTTGCATGGGAACAGAGACATGGCGACGCAGTTCCTCCCGTACAATCTGACGAATGGTGGAGGAAAGGTCGGCAGGTAGAGAATTCTGGCAGACATCGACGGTGGCAACAGTCGTGACGTTGGCCAGACGTCCGAACTTCGATGTGATGCGACGAGTTTTAAGAGCCTCGAAGGTTCGGCAGTGGTTAATCACGTCGGCCACGCATTCCAGGCTCTCCTTGCCAATGAGGAAGTGGTAGACGTCATCGGCGATGCCCTTGAGTATATGGCCCACTTTGTCTTCTTCCGTCATGTGGGCATCCACCGACTTGCACAACTTCAGAATCTCTTCAATGTAGGTTCTGCATGTCTCACCGGTGACTTGAGCCCTCTGCGACAACGTCTGCTCGGCACGTTTCTTCTTCGTTGCTGGATCTCCAAAGCATTTCTTAATTTCATCCACAAACTGGTCCCAGGTTGTCAATGTGTCTTCATGGTTCTCAAGCCATACCAGCGCCGTGAAATCGAGGAAGAGCCCCACGTGAGACAGCTTGCTAGCCGCATTCCAACCGTTCGAACGGCTCACCCGCTGATAGTGGCTTAGCCATTCGTCCACGTCATCGCCGGGTTTCCCTGTGAAGGTTCGCGGCTCCCTGTAGTGGTAGGGCGACGTCCTTGCGGCTGGTTGCTGGTTGTCTCCGTCCGAGTTCATTTCTTGAGGTAATGGTGCCAAGCCCGCTAGTCGACGGCTGCGGCGAAGCTCGTGTAGCGGTTCCGTCGTTAGGGGACGGTGCCTCTCCGGTATCACTTGGTAGTAGCTAGCTTACCCAGCACCTCCACCACAATTGTGACGATGGAACGCGTTTATTTACAATATGGGTAATGCAGAGGTGTAGCTCAGCCAAGGATCCACAGCGTCGCTCGCGAGCCAGTCGAGTCTCTTCCTCCTCTTCGTCGAATCTTCGCTAGCGCGTTTCAATATGGTGGCTAAAGCAAAGGCCGAGTATTTTAAAAGCATTTTGCACTTCATTCAAAATTCAATAACAAAACAGCTTTATTTGGATTTGTGGGACATAAGAAACTAATTCCTCAAGCTGTAAATACTGAATATATAATTTTATCACCTCAGGAATTGAAGCAGTCATTGGGAAACATAGCTGAAGGTTTGGAAAAGCGGTTTTCAAATAATGTTTATCTCTTTCAGTAATCTCACAATCAACTGACAGTTTCATCGAAATATCGATGGAGGAAGTGTCAGAGGTCATGAGAAAACTTCCGACGGCGGCTCCAGGCCCGGATAAAGTCACTTCAGCAATGCTGAAAATTTTATTCAATGAGTCATGGTATAGGATATACTTAAGGTACTAAATTATTCGATAAGAGAAGCTTAGATTCCATCTGAATAGAAAATCACAAAAATCATACCTGTTCTAAAAAGAAACCAGGTGAAGGTTACGTTTTAGACAATATCAGGCCAATTGCACTAACGTCCAATCTTGTAAATGTAAGAGAAAGAGTAGTGCACGTTCGCATAATGAAATTTGCAGAGAGAGAAAGGGTTATTCGCCCATGTCAAATTGGATTCAGGCAGGGATGTTCCATACGACAGCGCATATCGTCCAAGAGAGTGGCATACACCTGGCGCGGCGTCAAGGGCAGCACACAGCTCTAGTTACCCTGGACATAACAAAAGCGCATGATAGTGTCGAGCGTACTGTACTAGTCAGTCGTCTGAGAGAAATCAATTTGCCGGATTATTTAGAAGCGTGGATTGCGGAATTTTTAGGAAATAGAGCGTTTTACTGTTCGCTAGTTGGTGTTTCGTCAAGTACTTATAAACAGGAAAAATGAGTAGCGCAGGGCGCTGTTCTGTCTCCGGTACTATTCAATATTTTAATAAGCTGAATCCCGTGTAATGAGAATGTTCAGACGTATGTATATGCTGATCATATTGCGTTATTTTTGTCAGCTCATGACATTCATGCCCTCTATCAAAACCTCAAAATGTACTTATCTGGAATAGAGCACTGGCTCGACGTTATTCGTGTATCTCTAAACGTAAACAAGTGCATATTATTAGTATTTACAATAAAAGACCCAGTACATATATCTCTCTCTTACAAAACTAATACCATTCCACAAGTTAAAACATCAAATATCCAGGAGTGATATACGACAACTCTCTAGTATGGCGAAACCACATCGAATATATTGCTGCAAAAGGAGTTCGGGCAGTCGGCTTATTACGGAGGATAAGCAACAGTAGATCAGCAATGCGCAGAGCCTCGTTATTATCAATATATCACACGTATGTGAGGCCGGTTCTAGAATTTGGTTGTGTCTTATACTCCGGAGCATCTGCCTATAAGCTGCGTCCTCTTCTTCTGAAGAAGCAGGTGTAGCGCATGTGCTTAGGGCTACCTCAATTTGTAGTGAATAACGTTTTATATATGGAAGCCAAAATTCCCTCACTCCTCACCAGATTCAGAATATTGACTGTACAAACGTACTTAAGGGCACGTGTATCACCTTTAAGGCGGAAAGAAAGTTTTTATTGCGCAACCTGGTTTGTTTTTTATAGGTCATTGGCCTAGATTTCACACACCTCCAGTAAAGTTTGTACAGACTCTTCTCGACCCACTATCCGCGCAAAATAAGGCAGGTTCAGCCAATTTGTAGCTCGACAAGTTTTCTCCAAATATACGTTGATTACATTTTCTCTAATGGTGCTAAACACCTGCCGAGTAATTTGTTAAGAGCTACTTTATAGGACTACCCGATAGGAATGCGAGAACATGTCATCATTGCGAAGGACGCTTCCCAGAGAGATAAAAAGAGTGGAATCGGTATTTTCTGCCCTGTTTTATAGACTGGTCTTTTCCCCTCCGAATCCCAGATTACACACCTATCTTTATTGCAGAATTTTTAGCTGTAGTATTGGCCCTTCGAAAACGGCCAACCATAATGAATTCCGCCGTAATAATAACAGACTCCTTGTCGGTCAGCAGTGCGCTCACAGCATCCGGTGATTCGAAAGGATTAGGTGAATTCAACTCCTTAATACCGAATCACTTAACCCAGGTGCGATTAGTATGAGTGCCGGGGAACTCTAAGTTAAACAGCTTATACACTAGCGAAAGCAGCGTTAGACGGACCAGCTAACAATATTACCCCTGCAACAGCCTTTATAGTAGCTTCTAGATTTCGGAAGCAAATGATAATGCGAGAATTCTTTACACCATCTTCAAAAGTTCTCTGGATTTCAACCATCTAATGACACCCTGGAAAACTTCCTCATGTCATAACCAATGCTTGGAAATTTTAATCACTTGATAACGCTGTCGTATTTCTCCATTAAATTTTTATTTGTTTGGAGCAGGCTTGACTCCTTCCCCACTTTGTTGTTTTTGTGGAGAAGAGGAAACTGTGGAGCACTTTTTGATTTCTTATAGAAAGTTTTGAACATTAAGAAAGGTATCACTAGAAATACCGTTATGAATTCTTGGCTTAGTTTTGACAAGGTCAAATTTACTGTCCCTAGGTGCACATACCCTAGGGCACAGCAACGGGAAAGTGTTCGAGGCCGTGCAAGATTTCATTGTACCATCTAAGGGATTTAATTAATAACCTCAATACCAAAAGGTTCTCAGTTAACCAATATAGGCTATAGACAAATTTTCTTTGATATCAATCACATATTGCTCATTCAGTTGGAACTAATTCATCTAAATTTTTGTCAAGATAATATACATAAAATAAATTATTTCTGTTAATTTTATTTCGCCAGTATTTAAATATATACATTCTTTTTTGTTTTTGTTAAGCTACCAGATTCTTGACCGATCCCTCATGGTGGGTGTGAGCCACAAGTTAAGGATCTACATCTACATCTACACCTACTTAGGACGTTAGATAGACATATAGATCATCATCATCCGCCAAACTACGTCCAGTGCAGGACAAAGCATCACTTATGTTTTGCCTGTCAATTCGTTCCTGGGCTTGCTGCTGCCAACTTATACCCGCAAACTTCCTAATGTCATCTTCCGATCTATAACGTTCTGTCTCCCCTTCACCCGCTTGCCTTCTCTTGGAATTCAGTCTGCGATTCAAAATGACCAGCGGTTATCCTGCCTACACGCTACGTGTCCTGCACATGACGATTTCTTATTCTTGATTACGACTATCATATCCTTAACACCCGTTTGTTCCCTGGAACACTCTGCTCCGTTCTTGTCCCTTAGAGTTACAGCTATCACTTTTCTTTCCACTGCTCGCTGCGACGTCCTCAACTTAGGTAGAACTCTCTGTGACCCTCCAGGTTTCTGCTCCGTAGGTAAGTACCGGTAAGACGCAGTTATATATCTTCCTCTTGAGGGATAGTGGTAACCTACCAGTCATTATTTGAGAATGCTTGCCGTATGTGCTTCACCCCGTTATTCAGCTTCTATTTGCTTTGATCTCTCCCCACCACGGTGGTCTATTGGCTGAGGTACTCGGCTGCTGACCCGCAGGTCGCGAGATCGAGTTCCGGTAACATTTACGATGGCGGCGGAAATGTTGTAGGCCCGTGTGCTCAAATTGGGGCGCCCGTTAGAGAATTCCAGGTGGTCGAAATTTCCGGAGCCCTCCACTACGGCGTCTCTCATAGTAAAACTCAGCCTTCCACCCACTCCCTTTGATCCCTTGAGCAGAGCGCTCTCAGCTGCGTAGCGGCTGTTGCTAAAGAAGGGAGTGGAAGGTTTGTTGCTTGGTGTCCGTCTTGTCTTGTCGTAGCTGCTGCTGCGTGTAAAGGATGGAGACCAGCGCGTTTCGATACGTTGCAACAACTCGACTTTATGTACAGGAACAATTATGTACATATTTACAAGACTCTTTCACCGTTGGAACCGTCGCATGTTGCTTCGGCAGAGCCGATAGCGCAGAGCACTCTTTGCTGCGACCAGAACGACCATGAGGAAATGGGAGCCAGGTTTTGACCCCTCGGTGACCACTCCCAATTCTCCTCATGGCCAACCAAAACAATTCAGTCTGTTTATTGGCCAGACTAAACACATTTGTTGCCGTCCGGCTGCGGGCCCCCTGCCATTACTGCGAGATGACTACGCTGTCCAGCGTGACAGCCGTCCCACGGACTCTAATCCTGATGGATGGGTGCTTATACACCGGCTGTCTTCACGTCGCCCGCCGGCACTTCGCTGGCCAGGGACCAGTTGTCAAAAGCGGCGACGGACCGCGGTCTTCTTGCCAGAACGGGCGTCTTTACGCCGAGATTATCGTCTCCCGAGAATTGACTTTATGGGACGCATGCCCTATTACGACAAAGAATACTCACCCCCCTTGGCCTGCAACGCCAGACTTTACATTCATAATCATACGGTGGTTTTGGGACGTTAAATCCCACATATCAATCAATCAGTTGCTTTGATTTTAAGGTTCGGCTTCGCCGTTACAACCTGTCCTCTGAGTAGACTTACTCCTTTACAACTTCAAGTGCACTGCTACCTGTCTCGAAGGACTGTTCTCTTCCGAGGTTCTTGTAAATTACGTTCGTTTTTTTAAGATTAATTTTAAGACCTACCTTTCTGCTCTCCTTGTCTAATTCACTACTCATGAATTGCAATTCTTCCACTGAGTTACTCAGCAACGCAATGTCATCGGTGAAGCGCATGCTACTGAGGTACTCTACATTTATCTTACTGTTCTTACTGTTCCCATTCTAGGCCTCTGAAACCCTCCTGCAAGCACATGGTAATTAGTATCGGAGAGATGATATTGACGCCTTCTTTTACACCCTCATATATTGGTATTCTGTCACTTTCTTTATGAAGCACAATGGTGGCAGTTGATCCGCTGTAGATTTCTTCCAGAATGTTTGTATACGCTTCATCGGCGCCATGATTCCGCTGTGTCTGCTTGACTGCTGATATTTCTACTGAATCGAATGCCTTCTCTGCCTTCTCATGATCTATGGAGGCTATATAGTGGTTGGGTGTATTCCGAGCATTTCTTTATCAACTGATTGCTAGTATGAATATGGTAGATTGTTGAGTAGCCTGTACGAAATCCTGTTTGATTCTTTGATTGATTGTGTTCCAATGTTGTCGTAATTCTGTTAGCAATTACCTTTGTAAAGAACTTGCATACAACGGAGAGCAAGCTGATCGGCCTGTAATTCTTCAAGTCACCGCAGTCCCCTTTCTTATACTAACGCCCTTATTCTTCATTGTCATCGGTGTTGTGCTGTTTCGTGATCATGGCAATGTAACTCAGCGCATACTAACAAGTGGCTTCAAGAGCTCCGCTCACGGCCACTGCAGTCATTTCTCGCAAAAGGACATTAGGTGCGTGCTCCATCGTATTACGTTGGATAAGCTTCACAACGTGAAGTGCTTCTCCGCGTATAAAATGCGAAAGTCTGCGTATATAATGGAAAGCTAGTAGACACGGGATCTGGGCAGAAACGACATGGATGACGTTAACGGTAGAGCGGCACGCCGCTGTCGACCCGAGTTGAGGGAGTTTGATGCTTACAAAATAGCAATAGTTATTCAACTCCACGCCAAGCCTTTCTTTTTCTGGGGCGAAGCACTTAAGGGTCTACGCTTGTCCACTGTACGATGCCCGACACAGCACATGCGATGTACCCACTATACGCCGTGACGACGATAAAGAAAAAGGCGTTAGTATATGCAAGATACCCGATGAGGGTTACGCTGCCGTTACGGTAAAGCGGATGCAAGGTAGCCTGTAAACTTCATGCAAGGTAACCTCTAAACGCTGATGACGATCAAGAATAATCGCGTTCCAGACCACACATTCCCTTTCAGCAATCACGGCACAGGACACAAAGGTGCCCACTACTAATACGCTTCTCCCACGTAGTATTTCGTGGGAGAAGCGTAAAACAACTCTAGGTAACACACAATGTAACTTGCATAAAGTGCGGGTGGTCTAAATCGGCGTCCTTTTAGGAAGAGTTCCGCCAGGATTCATCGTCAGTCACAGCATGAAACCAGTGTGCGGCTGCATGGGTGCACACACTGTTTCGGAGATGCGCAGTAAATAATTCGCAAAACGATAACTTATAAAGACGTACTGACAACTTTCGCCCTAAAGTGGTCATGTGTGATTCCATGAGGGCTGTAGAACCTGTAGAACGAAAATTTAGCTGGCTCCGACCACCAAAGCCAGTAATCGTTCCACTAAGCTTCTCAGCGACTGAGAGCCACACTCTCGAGTGGGATTAACGGGAGCAACAAAATAGCTCTGCGCACGAGTGGTTGCGCGTGTCCGACGCCATGCGCTTGGTCTCGTCAGGCCAGCTTTACCTCACCCAGAGCCGACAAGGGCTGTCACCAAACCGCCTATGCCAAACAAGGGTCAAAACTATTTAGCACCAACCTCGAGGACCAATTCGTCGACAGAACATTTGCAATTAAAGGTGCAGGCGTGATCTTCATTACACACTATCCAGTGGTGCGTGATTGGTGGACTTTTGGACACCGAGGTGAGAGGACGAAGGGGGGTGGACTCCAACCATGCTATTTATTCCGGCGCGCTGAAAAGCACTGGCTCCTGTTCACGGAGTGCAGAATGGAAATCAGATTATGAGATGTAAATACTGCGTATAAAGTTTTTTTCTTTCTGTCAACTCGTCCTGATGGCTTCTCCGGGCAAGACACCCACTCGTGTTCGACGCGGCTATGCAACCCCATTCTTAACAGGACGCCCATGAGCTTTTTTGCCTTCTCTCCATTGTGGGTATGTGCCTTCATTAATGTACTTCACCATCAACAACGCGATTGCGATATAATGAAAATAGAATGTTGTACCATAGTCACCCACGCTCATCATCAGAATCCTCGTCATCATATACTACCACCATGACTGACCACCTCTCGTGGGGTTCATGCTGCTAGCTTGAGTCGCGAGCCAGAAAGCACACTCACGAGAAAAGTCCGATTAATTTGGGTGCCTGGACATAAAAGCTTATTTCTAAATGAAATAGCCGATTTCTTAGCTAAGTCGTCAATTAGCGAACCGATTCTACCACACTGTCCATCATTCGCTAATGTGACTGCTGCTCGACTCCACAGACGTACGCATATGGAAGTCTTTAGAGGTACAGCACTAACAAATTCTATTGAATATCGCCATTTATATATCCCTGGCGAAGAGACTTTTGCCGCACTCGTAAACAAGAAGTAGCTATCGCAAGGCTGCGTTGCCGGGTACCAAATCTAAATTTACCTTTTACCTACCCCTGTACAGGGTAGCAGACCAGTTCATCTACGTTAACCTCCCTGTCTTTTCCTTTTTTTATTTCTCTCTCTATATATAAACACAGGTCTGCTCAGGCACCTTCGCCACTGTGCACGTTCTGTGATGAACTGGAAACAATAGATCATTTCTTTATGACCTGCAGGCGGTTTACCACATTAAAACCCTTTTAGAAATACCTTTACGTGGTATTGGTATGAACTTATCTGTGCCTGTCATTTTGTCTTTTGGAGCTTCCATTTCTGGGTTCTCTAATGTGACAGTATGCGCGGCCATCCGGGACTATATTGATGAAAGTAATAGGCTGACTAATTATTCTGTTTCATTAACCTAACGCGTCTATAAAATTATATACTCATAAAAATCAGATTATTACTCTATCCTAAGAATAAATTCGTTTCTTTATTTGAGTAACTGTATGCGTTAGATCAAGCATTACACTTTCCTAGGTTATTGGTAATCTTTCTACTATATCTCCATTATTATAAATTTGAACAATAATGTTTAAAACCACTAGATTCTTGGCCAATCCCCCATAGTGGGTATGCGCTACGATTAATAGGTGATTAAGAACAAGACCTCAGACACTGGACACCGCAGCCATCGGCGCTCCACTCCGGCCTCTCCCCTCTGGTGACAACGGCACAGACATTTCGGCCTTATCCCATCTCTCTCGGCATACAATGGCGGGGAGCAATTCACCCGTCAACAACAGGGACTAGGCGAAAAGGAGCAATCATTGGACCAAGCCTGGCAACATCCTGAGCGATTCCAAAATTTTCGGAACGACGAAGTTTGTTCTCTTCTGAACGTAAGGAGGGCGCCGAGATGGCAAACCAGCTCGTCGGCGTCAACAATGTAGTACAGCTCGGCCCTCCCAATGGACCCAACGAGCCACTGCCGCCGAATCCACCTTTGAACAATGGCCTCTTCGGCGATGTCATTGGTGAAGAACATGAACACTGGAAGGACTACTTCCTGTCGCGGGGTGACGGCCATGATGTGCCTTACATGTTACTGCGGAAAACACCCGCGAGCGTTGGCAACATCCGCCAACCTGGTTCTCCAAACTGGCGTGAGACGGGCCTGGAGCCCTTCGAGAGGAATTTATACCGCGAGCACTTCAGAACAGCGTGGCGGTCCCCCGTGGAAGTGAGGGAATATCGAGAAAAAAACGGGATAACTATTGTGAATGGACGTGGTGTTCCAAAGCCTCTGCTGCACACGTACGAAGCAAACTTCCCCACAAGCCTGGTCGAAGCCCTCGAGACGAACAACTCCGCAACATCTCCCACAACCGCTCAAGCCCAGTGCTGGCCCATAGCACTCAAGGGAAGAGATTTGCTTGCCGTTCTCGGAGCCGGAGCCGAAGGCAAAACCCTGGCTTATATTCTCCCGGCCATTACTCACGTTCTCCACCAGCCTCGCAAAAAACATCATCCGGGTTTCCGCGTACTAGTACTGGCTCCGACACCCGAGGAAGCCCGCGAGATACAGCGAGCTGTGAGCAAACTCGAAACCTATACTGGTGTCCGTGCTACGTGCGTCTGTTCCGGTGAACCGAAGGACCGACAACTGAGGAACCTAAGGCGCGGCTTTGAAATCTGCGTCGCGACGCCCGGTCGTCTGCACACTTTGCTCAAGGAGGACATGTTGGACACCAGCCAGTGCACATACCTCGTGCTGGATGATGCGGACCGCATGGTCGACATGGGCTTCGAGCTGCAGTTAATGTCTATCGCCAGGTACGTCAGGCCCGATCGGCAGACCATGATGTGGATGTCCGGAAGACCGACGCGCCTGTACCGTCTTGTTGACGCTCTGCTGCAGGACTACGTTGAAATTCATATCGGGATGTGTCAGGCCTCTCTGGACCAGAGCGTACAACATGTAGTCCACGTCACAGCTGAGCGTGACAAAGAGGCCAAACTTGCGGCACTCATTGAGGACATTCTGGGCGGGCAAAAGGATGCAGTAGGCGCAAAGGTAATTGTGTTTGCCGAAACGAAAAAGCGCGTGGACGGCCTGGTGTCTAACCTGCGGCTCCATGACTGGCCCGTCGTCGGTGTCCATGGCGGCACTTCGGATAGAGTGCGTGATTGGGCGTTGGCAGCCTTTCGCCTTGGCAAGGTGCCCATCCTGGTGGCAACTGATGGGGCGACGAAGCAACTGCTATCAGATGACGTGCGCTTTGTCGTGAATTACGACAATCCGAGTAGCGCTGAGGCGTACTCAATGCGAATCAGCCATGCGTCCCACTCAAGAGGCCGTGATTCAAGTGTGGCGTACACTTTTCTTCATCCCGACGACAGCAGAGGTGCCCGGCAAATGATCGCCATTCTTCGTGCTGCGAAAACAAAAGTTCACGAGGAACTGTACGCGATCGGAAAGGCCACTAAGCAGAAAAGGCGTGAACGTGTCAGTGACGAGTGATGTCCTCTGAGCTCATGAAGTGTTGTGAAAAAGACGCAAAATTGTGTATAAGCACGCAGTTGTAGTTATGGCAGTGTCTTGTATATTAGATAACGATAATTATTCTGGAAGATATTATTTGCAACTATTGTTCATTAATAGTAAAGCAGCGCCCAAAGCTCATTAAAATTTTGAGGGAGACCGTCTACATTGACTGCCAAGTACATAAATAGCATTATTTTAGAGATTCTTATGTTTCATTGCTTGGCACGGAACCAAGTATAGCTATCCTTAACTATCACTTAAGAGACGTTGCAACGCTAGCTGCACATCGGTTTGTTCGATCACTTAAATTTTCTGTATTTCATGCGAGAAGTAAATATCTTCATTGCACATTTCGGCACCATGCAGGGCTCCTGGGAAGCTGGTAACGTCAAATTGGTTACAAAAAAATTGGTTTTGCCACATGAGCGAAGCAATCAATGTGATAGCATAAATTTGGATGTCACACGAAGAAATAAAAGCAGCTCGAAACTTACAGCAAGCCGCTGAAACACAAAAGACAACACTTGAAAAAAAACACACACTGCAGGTGTACACACAGAAGAAGCACGAAGTGTTAACTGTGACAGTTGTCACGTCTTCGTCAGAAGAGTTTGAATGAAATCGCGTTAATTTGAGTAATAATATTTTAGAACAGCAAAGCAACAACCAGGTGTCACCCAATGCAAATTGCGCGATGCGCGGGTCATTCATTGCTTTAAACATTTACAAAATCTTGATCTTGTTCACTTATTAACTATGACACATACCCAGTGTGGGAGATTGTGGTGATTACAAAAGACTCTGGTGTAACTCTTGAGCGTCGTCAGCCGCAGCGAACAAAAATTTCACGGAGTTCCTTGCAAGTGTGCTGCGGGTACCACGCTTCTCTGAAGAATGACGAAGGATGGCGTAGTAAACGGCTGCCTGCTACACAATAATTTATGGTGTAGTGGGTACTCTGCAAGTGTGCTCCCAGAATCTACCCTAAGAGTGTTAAAAAAGGCTCTGAAAGGCCGCGCTCTTCTAGCTTTCGCTGTGACAGTGCTGCGCGTTCCACGCAGTCCTGGCAGTTTTATTTCATAAGAAACAATGCCCCATGCTACAACTAATCCTCTATCTTCTAACTATGTTTTAACTGGTGAAGTACTAATGTGTCACTTGAACAATGTTTAGCCCCTGGCGCTACAAGCACATTTTAACACGTGTCTGAACATCTTCTCTTGGGCCTGCACAGTAAAACTCATGGTACAGTGACACAGACAATAAAGTATTCACGAGGTCTATACACAATTTCTTGCATGAAATTTCTGAAAAAAATTCGTAGTCAGCTCAGAGCTCATTGTTCATCACTCGCTTTTGCGCTTGTATGGCTATTAAAACGTATTTTGGCGAGTATGTGAACAGCCTTGACATGTAACGCAATAAAGAAAAAAATGCGCGTACAAATCCCCGGTCGCGTTCTTCAGGTTTCCTAATCCAATATATATATATATATATATATATATATATATATATATATATATATATATATATATATATAAGCTGTTTTAAGATGTTTTATGTATAGGCCGATGCGTGAGCGCTTACCACTGGTGTGCATGATAATATATGCATCCGGAACACGTTAGGGATGATTAGGTATCGTATTCATAAATTTTACTTCACTCACAATTTCCGGGGGATTTTAACATTTTCATCCCCCTTTTTCCTAATGGTGTGAATGTGCTGAAAAGCGTTAAACCTAAAGCCCGTCCTATAATGGTGCCGTGCGTTCAACGTTTTGAACACCCTAGAACCATTTAAAAGAGATGGATCAAAAGTTTAAATCACAACAGGAAACAGTCATTTAAGTGTGATTTATAGCCACGATATCGAGTTCTCTCTAACATGTACACCTAGAATACATCATTGCATCATGCACACCAGATGCACGGAAACCGGAGGTAAGCGATTACGCATTGGTCAATACCTGAAGCATCATAAACACTACTTAAAAATAATTCAATTATGTCGTTAATAATTATTAGGCCATATGTATTAATAATCAAAAACTAAACACTAAGTCTGTATACTGTATTGCAGGCTATCGACTGCATGATAGTTCTGCCGCTTGGGACTAAGAAGCGGTTCAATGTAACTTGCCCTTGATGGTCTAAGGGGGTATAAAGAAAGCACTAGTGCGCCTTTTCGACGTTCAGTATAGCAGTATTCATAGAGTTTCATATAATAATACCTAGAGGGGAATCTGGCGCTAGTGACTACGCCGGCTCCTTTAGCGACGCTTGTATACCCCCATGGGAATTCGGGAAGTACAGGCTTCGGATCTGCATCGGACAGATCTCGTTCTTGAGATTCGCGACGCTTCTTTTCCGAGTGTAAAACAAAGTAATATGATGCTATGGTAAATTAAAACTTGCTTCATTTTTTTTTGTACGCAAACTTTATTGCAAACAGTTCTTGTGAATAGGCGGTAGAAATTAAACTTGGACAAATTTAACCACCATGGTATGCACCGCTCTGCCGTTGCGTTCCAGATTTAGCATCAAGATAAAATCAAGTAATCTTTACAACGTTTGAAAACAAACATTCTTGGTTTGCCCTCAAAAGTACGGAATGTCTATTAATAAAATAAGAGCACAGTACTAAGTGAGGAACACTTAACGTTTCGTTTGCTGCGATACCGGGTGCGTCTGTTCAAGTGGTCTTCCCCGAACACACCTCTCGTTTTGTTGTGAAGTTGAGTAAGAAGAGCGTGGCGGTGCGTCTACTTCGCGTCGCCGTCGTTTTGCAGTTGATTTTAATGAGTTTTGGCAAGACGCACTAACAACACACGTGAATTCAATGTAATATCTTGCACTGATATGGAACGCTACATCTATGCGCAGCGGTGAGTGGACGATGCTTCACTTAAATTGTCAAACACGACTTATACAGCTCCAGCATTGCAGTAAATTGAGAGACCTAGCAGTTTTCAGCTTCTTTGAACAACAAAGGCGCAGCTTAAGTCCTTTGCACCAACCCCACTATACCCATTCTACGCGAAGAACGAAACTGAAGCTGCAGAAAAAGATTCGTAGACACTTCACTGGCTAACGCGATCCAATTCAAAGCCCGTACTTCCCACAATTCCCATGAGGATACACGATCGCAGCGCCAGATTTCTCTCTAGGTATTATTGTATGAAACTCTGTGGCAGTATTACTAAAACGAGGGACAAGGAGTTGTACGACATGCATTATTCGCTGCTGAACAGCCCCCGCTTGAACCTCCCGCTTGAGTGTATGTAGTAAAGGTGAAGCAAAGGCAGGCTTCGTACTACGTACCTTGTGGTTGCTCATTTGAAAAATGTTTTCTCTCTTAGAACAAATAATGATCGTTTGAAAATTTCCGCTTATTTTACTGACAAACTATACTATGCAACAATATAAAATACATATTTTTAGTTTAACCGCAGCATTGCGAAAATAAGGCCGCAATGTGAGTCGAAGTGCTGTTTTTCCGTACTTTGACAGAATATTTTGCCAACATTTTTGCTTAAATCGCTCTCAAAGTATTCAAATAATTCAATGTCGGAGCATATAAAGTTGAAATTGTAAAAATAATAATGGCGAAAATATTTCTGTTTTTCATAAAAACGATAAACATGCAACATATTGCAATTTCTCGCCAAAGTGAAAAAATAATAACACAAATGAATAAACTGTCTTATTTATGAAAACGTAGCGCCTTGAGAATGATGAAAAAGCTTTTTCATAATATTTACTCAAACCATAAATATTATATAATTTGTTTGACGTCACACAGTTTCACTTGAGTGCCCAAAGTTTGAAGTGCCCTCTAGGCTACACAGTGTTTTTTTTTTTGCGAAATGCAGCGTCTTAACAAATACTTCTCACATTCACATATATCTGCATGATTTTCGAGACACGATCTCGACAGCAACGGCAAAAAAAACACAGTTTGGCCACCAGGGTGAAGCAATGAGTGCGATAGCAAGAAACTGGAATGTCACAAGAAGAACCACATGCGGCTCCGTACTTGTGGTGCGCCGCTGAAGCACAAAGAAGAATGCTCGACATAAACGCGCAGGCATACGCAGGAAAATTGTGAAGTAACAACTGCCACAGTGGTTGCGCTTTAATCTGTTATAGCAACGCGCTATAAGTTTCTGCGCATGGAATGATATTTTCTTTTCTTTTGAGGTGTGAATCCTGGTGTGTGCAACTGCGTAGATGCATATGCTGCCTTACAGCCGTAGTCAGTACGACGCTGCTTCGCAAAATGATTGATAACCAGTGTAGGTGCATCAGATGGCTTCCCCCATCGAGGCTTCTTAGACAGACGCAAAGGGACTATGTGAGTTTTTTGGGGCTTCCGTCCAGAGTGGTTAAGTGCCTTCGCCCTGGAGCTTCATCATCGACAATGTTATCGGCAGTAATGAAAAGGGGAGGGGGGCGCAGAATCATCATACGCACTTACCGTAATGATGATGATAATTATGATGATGATCATCATGATTATTACCATCAAATACTACCAACCTGCCTTACGTGATGCTCATGCTGCAAGCTCGAGGCACGAGACACGACAGTGATGACATCAGCCCGTCTGGACAACACTGTCGCCGCTGCTCCTTCAGCCTCTCGCCTCTGGCGACAACGACACAAACACTTAAGTTCCATTAGATCTCTCTTGGTATGCAATGGGATGGAAGAGATTCACCTGTCAGCAACAGTGATCAGTCGAACATAATTGGGTACTCCAGTGAGCGTGGCGCAGTACTAGGTGTCTTCAAGTTTTAGGGGCGAAGCTCCTTAAAGTGACACCCGTTCGTCCCTCGTAGTAGTCGTAGTCGTAGTGTGTAACCCGTCTTACATTTTGAATTGCAAGGTGGGGCCGGTGAGAGACTTCTCCTGTGGGTTGTTGAACAATAAATAATTCACAGCGTGCGCGTTAACTATAAGCCGAATTCTCCTGTCTCTCATTCAACCTTAGCAGCCATTGGCATGTACATTGAGCACTGTCTGACAAGAAAGGGTTGCTACGTTATACTCGCTGGGCGTAACCTCCTTGGTTTTAGAAAGGTTTAGCGAGCGTTGAGTCGCAGTGCCATGAATACAGTGAACTAGTATATATCACGAACTCGAGGTGGTTAGTGTTGGGAAGTAGACACGAAGCGCAAGCCGTAAGAAAGTGTGCTTGTTGCTTTATTTTGCGCGTTTTATACTTAATCGTACATTGTCTCTGATGCCTACCCTGCGGCGCCAATTCACCGTCCTCATCACCACACATAGTTGGCGGGAAAGTTTACGTTCCGAAGCCACGATATGAATATGAGAGATGCCGTCGCAGAGGGCTGTGGAAACGTCGACAGCCTCGAGATTTTAACTCCTGCACAAATTCAAGCACGTGGGTTTTTAGCATTTTCACCTCCACTGAGATGCGGTCACCGTTGCCGAGGCTCGATCTCGCGACCACCGATGCTATTCTCGCAGCGTGGGCGTGTGCCATGGTCTAATGGTTCTACTCTACTCGGTGTATTGACCCTTATCACCACCTTCCCCTCTGAAAACTTCCCACACCTAATGTGGTATTGCTCTACCTGCAGAATTGCAAGCTTTTTACACCTTACCTGGTCCTGGTCTTCTTTTGACTCTGTGCTAGGCCCATATTTGACCAAGTGACGACGCCATATCATGACTTCATGTTACCTTATGCCATGTGGCGTCATAGCGTCGTCATGAGGACGTCATAGGCGCACCACTGTGACGGCACAATTTTTGGATGTGCCCCATCGGGATGAAGTCATATGGAGTTCTTCTCGCGTGGCGATTGTTTGCATCCCCCCCTGCAGACGCCGTCGATGCCGATAAAGCATTTAAGGCTTTTGCCTTAATAACCGCAGTGATAACAACATCCTTTTCGACAAAAGGTGTAGAGAGAGGCAAGGAAAGACTACATCAGTACATATAGTAAAGTCGCAATAATACGACGGTCATTGTTCCAAATTATACATTTCTTAGTTCGTGCCAACCATGCCTAGTACACGTCCGTGGCGTACGAGCTGTTGTTGTCAGCCGTGTTCGTGATTATCAGATCAGCGAGACGCGCTATCGACTCCGTTGGGAGCGGCGTCGTGGTGACGGACTCTGTGCTGACGCCTTCCTCGATGCTCGGAAGAATGCTGACCACGCCGACGGCCATCAACATGCAGGCGATGAGCGTGATCAGCAACACGTACGCTGGCAGTATGGAGCGCTCGCTGGTGAACATCCTCGGGCAGGACAACTTCGCTTCCTCGGCACGCGCTTCCTTTGCCTGCGCAAAAGCCAGCAACAACCATCGCCAATTCAAACAATCGCACATCTGGAGTCTCATCAGTGTACGTCCAAGGACTGTATACTACGGCGAGCATGATATCATGGTTGTCATTGTTAATGCGATAGCGTTAAACCTCGTTTCACATAAAACTTGTCGGCGTTTATATCATCGGTCGTATAAGCGAAAGATCGGCGTTGTCCGTGAACAAAAATTAAAAAAGAGATTCCAATAGGCTGCTTTAACACCACAACCACCGCCATCACCAAAATCATAATAAATATATTTGGTTCGAAAGGTATTCCGCGCCAGAACTTCTGCGCGACAAGCATGTGTTTTATACCACAAAGCCGCGCCACTGCTCATAACAGCTCCAGGAAAAGTATACGATAGTCATGTAGTGCGACAAGTTTCAATCACTGGGAACAAGTGTAAGGTCGCACCAAGCGTCCAAACGTGTGACTTGTGCAACCAGTAGTAGGTCTCAAGGTCAGCCACTTACAAATAACACGGGTATACGATTATTCATAATTATCAGCAACAACGTCAACCGAGTGTGTAGCTGGGCGTCGTGTAGCCTGTGTTACTTTATGGACACGTAGCGATTACTTCGTTTATCCGCATAAGGAATAATTATGTATTGAGACCTTCATAACTGTACGCGAGGACGGGAGGAGGGGGTGGTCTTCTCACCTTGCAACATAAGTGTGCCCCATACTCTATGTGAGGAAGCCACGGCAATGAACCTTCTCCCCCCATCTATGACTTGAAGTAGGCATTATAGCATGGCTGAAACGGTCAACGATACGCGTCCAGATGTTTCTTCCCTCACGGCAATGTGTCCACTGAGAGGCGAAGTGAGGCTAATGATTGAGAAGGCGATGCATGTGAACGGGGTGCGCATACGCTGTAGTGTTCTACTCATGAGGCTCAACCTTTCTGCTCATTCATTTCAGCGAAGGCGGTTATCGTATAACAACAACAAAGCCGTAGATATATCCGCCGCTGCCGCCGGTGTCCCGTAACCGCCATCAGGCGAAATTAAAAAAAAAATATGATTTACAAGTTCGTGTATGCACTCGCTTAAGACAACTGGAAGGCAAAAGCCATCACCTTTTTCTCCTAATTCCATTGCATTGATCCTGCCGCGAAACCGGCCGACACCTTGCTGCGGCTGACGTGATTTTCCACTGCCTCCAAGATGGGAAGCACTTCACCTGTAACTTTGCCCGGCATCCGTGATCAGCCCTTCTTTGACTAAGTCATGGTGTGATGACGACATACTGACGTCACAAATTTGGAGTTTCTTGACATCACGATCACGTCATCACGCAAAATTTCTTGCATCCCTCGTGCTGACACTACCGAAGGATGACGCTGACGCGGGATGCTAGTGAATTTTCGCGATCGAGGAGGCAACCAGTCGTCGCACACAGCTAATTGTGCAACGAGTGTGTGGTTTAACAATTCTCACCCACAACAAAGTGCTCAGCAATATGTCATCATAGTCATCTGCTTTCATGCAGCATCAAAAAACTTCACGAAATACCGTACAGATGTATAGCAGGCACCTCGCTTATCAGCATGAAGACGAATAATGGCGTGGCGAATGCTTCCATACTTCACAAAATTCTCGATTTATTCTCCCACCACAAAACGGTACCTGGCACGGTGTACTTGCATTAGTTGTACCAAGAGAGTTTAAGGGAACTATAGAAAGGCACAAAGGCCACATCTTTAGATTTCGCTGTGACCGTACTGCAGGTGTGTTAGGCGTATGCGTGGCATTTTTAACCGCGAAGCGGTGTAGTGAATCGTTCCTTGTTAGTCGTATGTGCGTGTGTGCCACTGTGCACACAGTTGTTAATATGATGCACATATTATATGCACATAATGGAAATTGACCAAATATCACCACTCGCCACTGGTTAACTAAAAAAGGAAGGAGACAAGTCAGCCCAACAAATGGCTGCGAATTGATGGCGGTGAGCCGAAAACCTCAAGTATGTTACTTGTGAATGCTTAGTGTACATTTAAGGGCTCGTTTTGTTTCTTAGGCACAGTAATAATGACATCTAACAGACAATCATGAAGAGGAACACCGCAGGTTTTGGTTATGTTACATATGTTAACGTCGTTTCTTCCCGACATGAAGCTTCTACAAGAAGTAAAGGAGGGAAAGTGGTATCAAGGTGGCTATTGTAAGACAGTAATTTGTCTTCCACAACTGCAAAGGGACTAAGTGTGCCCCACATTGCAGGGTTACACGTTGCTCTTGCTCAAGCGATACATGGATTCTCCTCCCTGATCCTTAAAAAATAACAGTAGCTTTATTGAGCAAAAAAAAAGAAAGCTGTTTTCGGTCGCCTTATCACGTATTTTGATGTTTATAGATACATAATGTAGACGTACAATCAATATCCAGTGCAGACGTCCCTTTCAGAAATAAAGGTTAGAAAATTTGCAACAAGCACACAGGATTCAAAGTCGCGCCCCATGGATCAGCATGCGTGTTATATAGGCCCCAATGGGCTTAGTGCAACGTGCATAGGCATGCGCTCAGGGGAGTCAAAACAGGCGAGAACTCCCCCCGCCCCTTTTTTTCTCTCCCAGTTATCTAAAAGGGGATGCCAATTCTTCCCAATCCTTATATCAGTTATGCCTATCACGCCATCTTTCAATGCTCAGCGATATCGCCCCTAATGGTTTTTTTTAATATAAGGGCGTCTGAGAAACCTCGATCTTGAATTTCGCCCCGCCGCGGTGGTCTAGTGGCTAAGGTAATCGGCTGCTGACCCGCAGGTCGCGGGACCAAATCCCGGCGGTGGCTGCTGCATTTCCGATGGAGGCGGAAATATTGTAGGCCCGTGTACTCAGATTTGGGCACACGTTAAAGAACCCCAGGTGGTCGAAATTTCTGGAGCCCTCCACTACGGCGTCTCTCATAATCATATGGTGGTTTTGGGACGTTCAACCCCACGAATCAATCAATCAATCGATCTTGCATTTCAAGGACTGCTTATTACGTACTTTCACGTAGAAAGTCGGGGATTAATGACAGGTCACTCTTACAAGGACATCACTTCATTTCTTTCTGCGTTGGCGTGTCCGTCGAGCACGAACACGCAGATCGACAGGAAGGCATGCATGCCAACGAAGCCCAAGCGTCCTCCAAGTATCTTCATCACAGCATGTAATGTTACTACACTTATGTCCAATGCCGAATAGAGATATCTTCTAACAACCCATTACTCCGGCTATGCACGAGGGGATTCGCCAAGTTTGTTGAGGCACGCTCTGTACGAGAAATGATTATTTATTTTTATTTATTTATGAATTATTATTTATTTATGAATTTATTATCATGAAAACATTAGTATTTCGATACGCTCCGTATCTCTTCCCGTTGTGATCAATTGACAAAATTCTCATGGGCTCTGACATGATCGTCCGAGATTAATATGTTGCGCCACCTCCTGTTGACTAAACCCCTATGGCACGTGACGTTGTGACAAGGTCATGAAGACACCGCTAATATTAGTTATTTATCACGTACTGATGATGTTTTCTGCAAACACGGGATAGTTTTTGGGCTGCTCACGTTTCTCGCCGCCGACGGTCACTTTAAGTGTTTCTTAAGGCGTCTCAGACTTTCGCCTTGAACCTTTCATCGGTAGCCTGCGCATGTCTATTTTCTTATCGTGGAACCTCTCTTTTCCTGCGCTGTAAACTTAAAATAATGAATCACCAACTATTGCAACCAATCAAGGGGCAACTTACCACCACGATGGCCCTGCGCCTGTCGAATTCCTTGCGGGTTTTCTCGTTTGAGTCGCCCACGCCCCAGTTTCGGACCTCCAGGCCCGGCTGGTACTCTCCAACGTCGAAGCCCCCGGGTTGCTCCTCGTAAAGATCGTCGTACCACTGCCATTGCTCGGCGCCATCCTCCTGCTGGTCGACGTGGTAAGCGCACCGATACGCGAGGA
Organism: Rhipicephalus microplus; assembly: GCF_043290135.1. Classification (NCBI taxonomy): domain Eukaryota; kingdom Metazoa; phylum Arthropoda; class Arachnida; order Ixodida; family Ixodidae; genus Rhipicephalus; species Rhipicephalus microplus. Next base: position 77,027,261 of record NC_134703.1, read on the forward strand.
CCAATCCCTGTCCAGGCACGTAGTGCGAATGGCATCCGCAGTAGCCGCCCGTTGGTAACGCCTCCTGGGCAGCTTGGACGCAGCCGTAGCAAGGCTGGATGCCTGGTGGTTCGCCAGAAGCAGCAGCGACCGCCATTCTGCCTTTTCTTCTTCGCAGGTGAACGTTGATGATGATGGTTATGACAACCGTATTGTTGCGCATACTCACAACGGAGGACTGACCTGGTATAGAGGACGTTAAGCTTAAAGTGAACGACGCAAAAAATACACATAGAACAAAAAAGAGCACTTAAAGAAAACCATAACATGATTCGGCGTACCGCTCTTTCTTAACAGGGCACTTGGTCGGTTTCAACCCCAGAAAAAAAAATGCAGGCTCCGACTATGTCCACTGCGGTCCCACGCAACGAGAATTTGTATACATGCTGGCTCCCACTATGCTCGCTTAATTTATTCAAGCCTGGTGCTTCCTCGTACAGATGGTTGAGTCGTAAGACGGTAGATTAAAGTGTTCCTTCATACACACATGAAATGTCGGGTAGCTGCGACCACCTGCGATCTTTTTCTCGATATACTGCCATGCTTCGTTCTCCATCGTAACCTTACCTTGGTATTTAAAGAGCCAGTAAACAACCACGAGGTCCAAAAAATTGTTATAAAGTAAAATATGCGCACTTTGGCTTTCTAAGCATGCTGACACAAGAATTTTGCGAATACGTGCTATAATAAGGAAGTGACAGGTGTTAGAACATCGGTGACGGAAAACCAGGAGCCTCAGGCCTGTGTCGTCGCGTTGGATATCTGGAGCGCTGCAAAAGCAGTACTAATATATATATATATATATATATATATATATATATATATATATATATATATATATATATATATATATATATATTTGTGTGTGTGTGTGTGTGTGTGTGTGTGACACTATGATAAATGGGCGACGTGGCCTGGCTCATACGCCGTGTTTATTCCATTCTCACTTCTTCCTCCTCAGCGTCTACCAACCATCGCTTCATACGTCACACAATTCCCCCTCTCCCCGAAAGAAGGCATGGATTACGAACAAGAAGCAGTAAACGAGGAGAGATCGAGAAGTCACAAATGTCAAAATTCATAATCGGTTCTATAGATGCTTCAGGGGAGTTCCGTAAACTTTCAACGACTTCAGGAGATAGTGCAGCAGTCTGGTTTACGCAGGAGTTCTGGTGTGCGAGGCTGACTGTGGCGTTCAGAAGAAGATAACCGTGTCCTGCACAGCTGCACTGACCATGACACGGCTTCAGCAGCTGCGAAGGACCAACGAGGCTGGACGTCCTTGTAGAATTCGAAGGTCGGACGTCGTAGGCGCCGAGTTTTCTGCCGTGGGTGCTGTATTCTTTCTCGTGGCTGACACAGAAGCATTGCTTCAAGCTTGCGTTCGCGATAACCGCAGTTGATGATACGATGTCTGTTTACCTGCAATTTGCAAATGGTAACGTTCAGTCTCTTTTGTGGTTTTCTGTGGTGGTATCTCCACCGGTAGGATTGTACATGAAGCCTTGATATCTCGTACAGACTTCCTTGACGTTTCCTTCTACGAATATGGCTCAGATGTTGACTTGGACTTTCCTTTAGTTGGTGTCGTTTCTGACGACCATCCTTAAGCCACAAATCTGCTTGTGATCTCATTTTAGTTCGTCGATGTGCTTGATGTAACTGCCGTAGTTTCCGGAGTTATTTGAGTTCTTGATGGCACTGCTGATGTTGCGGAATCTTACGAGGTGGTGCTCCTTTAGTAACACGAGCCTGCTTTTTCTTCATAGTTGATGTGACTAGTAGATAGTTGGTAGTCGTTGGATGGTCGTGATTACCGAAAGAAAATGAAGGTGGTGCACTAGAATCGACAGGGAGGTCTTTGGAGGCTCTTGCAACGCCGTTCTTAATAGACGCTTTTGGTACAGGGCAGTGCTTGAGAGTTGATTCTTCCGAGCCTACTGTGTTCGTTGGACTCTTAGGTGGCTGGGAACTCGACGGCGACACTGACAAACGCTTGATTTGGTCGGATTTTGCTTGGGATTGTTTCTCTGTCTGCGCAACTTAGGTTGTGACTGTTCTGATGCATGAATATTGACGGTAGACCCTGGGCTTGGCTGAGTATATTCGGAGTTCCTCAGCTGTATTCCAACCGTAGCGAGCATGTGAGGCGTGAGGTGGGCGTTGTGAGTAACTGAAGAGCCAAGTGACGGAAAACCAGGTGGTGGGCCAAATGTACGATGCGGGGAGTACAGTGCACTGGATGGTTCGGTAACACGAGTCCTATGGTGCAGTAATGATGTAGAGGTCAATTGTTGTGCCGTAGCAAAACAAGGTGGAAGATTAACTCTTCGTGGAAGTAGATCTTGATGTCTTTCAGTGAGCGGATGTTTGAATTAGTCTTGTCGGAATGGGAATGGCCGACTCGATTTGGCTGTTTTAGTGCTTGAAGACAGCTGGTGGTTGTGACAACTGAGATCGATTGCCTTCAGATCACGGGTTGTAAGTGAATCTTCATCGTAACATTTTCATCGAATGATCATTTTTTCTTTGATTTTTTTCCAAGACTCATCGTTCTCGAAAATGTGGGTGAGGTAAAATTTGAATGCCTCGCCTGAGATGTAGTCAGTAAAGTTGATGACCATCTCCCGTTCCGACCATGATGCAGCGGTATATATATATATATATATATATGAATAGTGGCTAGGGTACTCGGCTGCTGACCCGCAGGTCGCGGCATCGAATCCCGGCTGCGGCGGCTGCATTTCCGATGGAGGCGGAAATGTTGTAGACCCGTGTGCTCAGATTTGGGCGTACGTTAAAGAACCCCAGGTGGTCGAAATTTCCGGAGCCCTCCACTACGGCGTCTCTCATAATCATATAGTGGTTTTGGGTAGTTTAACCCCACATATTAATAAATCTGACTAAACAGCGGATATGGTAGTGGCGTTACCTTTACTTTAGTCATTGCTGAATAACAAACGCGAGAACCTCAGCTCTTCCAGATTCAGCCAGTCATAGTTTCCACACCATCTGCTTTAATAAGCGAGTGATAGGGAGTAAAACCACAGCTGTGAATAGCGAAAGTGATGATAAGATGCTTTCCCGCAAATGAAGTGAAGATGGGTAGAAAAAGGCTATATCTGCGACATAATTAAATCCCCACAAAATGACGGTCGTTGTTACAGTTACACATTCCTCCGTTCATGACAGCCGCGCCTAATGGGCGTCCGTCGTGTACGAATCGTTTTCAGCCGCTATCGCGACTGTCACATCAGCGAGGTGCACTGTCGGGTGCGTTATTAGCGGCATCGTGGTGACGGACTCGGTGCTGACGCCTTCATCGATGCTGGGAAGAACGTTCACCACGCGTTCGTTGTTGGTAACGAGCGGTGGCCGCCATTGCATCTTTTCTTCTTCGCCGTTGTGCTGTTCATGATGGTGATTGCGATACGCTGTCGTGTTGCAAGCACCCATCACCAAGAGGAGGCCGTGACACCCGCCGTCATATAGCTTAGCGCGGTAGGTGTCGTGTTGCTGAGCACGAGGGCGTGGATGCGAGTCCCTGCCGCGGCAGTGGCCACATTTCTATGAAGGCGGAATGAAAAAACAAAACAAAAAAACGCATGATTATATTTCGCAGCCTTTTGATCTCATGGGCTGGAAGTTAATCCTGGCTCCACCACCACGACATGCCTCATAGTGATATCATGATTTGGCAAGTAAAACCCCGGCAGTTATTATATTCATTACACACCGAAACGTGGATGTTGCAGGTACAGTATAGGTTCCAGATACAGTATATTCAATTGAAAAAAAAATGCAAATCTCCTGAAGGAACAGAAAGAGATGAAGACATCCAATTTCTTGTAGAAATAACACATCGATTGGAATCTCTTCTAAGCTCTTGGTCAATCTTCTAAGCTTTTGTCAGCATGGTTTTCGACAAAGGTTTCAATGCTCCACCCAACTAGCTGAATTTTTTTCATGATCTGGCTTCAGTGATAGATAACACGCAAATAATAGACTGCATATTCCTCAATTTTAGAAAAAGCGTTTGATGTAGTTGCGGACGATCTTCTCATCTTAAAACTACAATCATACATGTTAGATGACAGTGTTGTCGCATGGGTTGCCGAGTATCTTCGTGCAAGGCGGCAGTTGGTCGTGCTCAATGGTTTCTCTTCTGTATATGCTCAAATAACTTCGGGTGTTCCACAGGAATCAGTTCTGGGTCCCCTTTTGTTTCTGCTTTTCATTAACAATATTGCAAATGGCGTCAAATCTTCATTTAGAATGTTTGCGGATGACTGTGTGATTTATGGAGTCAGACATAAAGAGAGTGATATTACTTTACTGCAGCTTGATTTAGACACTATAGGATGATGGTATGATAAATGGTAAATGTTCTCAAATCTTAAAAAGTGTGTTCACGTCACTTTTTTCGAGGAAACGCGTATTTCAGTCTTGCACATATACGCTGAATAATGTGACCTTAAAGAAAGCTGAAGAATTTAAATATCTAGGTATTTTTATAACGTCTGATTTAAGGTGGAATAGACACATTCGGCACATTAAGAATATAGCAATAAGTGCACTGGGTTTTTTTTCACCGTAATTTCACGCAGTTACCACATAAATCACATAAATTGAAAAAGCAACTGTATTTCACGTACCTTCGCAGCATACTTTATTATGGTTGTGTTTGATGAGATCCACACACAGTTGATCTCACGGGGCAGCTTGAAAGAGTGCAAAATAAGGCGGTTCTGTTTGTACTCAACAGTTAAAGAAGAATAAGCATGACTGAAAGCAAACGTAAATTGTCATGGCAGGTTTTGCGAGATCGGTGAAACAACCTCAGACTGAACTTTTTTTCATGCTGTATACCATTCTAAAACCGGCATTGATCAAGAAAAGTATATTTAGTTACCCACTTACATCTCATCAAGACGCGACAATGCAATGAAAGTTCGCGAATTCCCTTTTAATGGTGACGTGTTTAGGTATTCTTTTTTTTTTCGCGAGCCATTAGAGAATGGAATCTATATCGCCCAATGTTGTAAACATTTTGGATACCGATGTATTTTACCACGATTTGTGAGTTTGTTTGCTGTGTATACTTTTGTATGTAACCCCCCTGCTGTATTGCTCAATGGGGTGATGCAGGTATGCAATAAATAAAACAAATAACGAAAAAAATGGCAGGTCCCACGCACCAGAGGAATCGATGTTATGCGAAGCATGCGAATGAAAGGCGAATGATTATTTTTATTTATTGTGCAAGACATTAGAAGTAGCGCTAAATATATGTACAAGTTCACGCACACACATATGTTAAACAGCCGCGTATGTTGTATATTAGCAGTTTGCAGTTGCGTAACAATTCCACCAGCAACATGAGTAGTAACAACCACAGAAGCGGTAAGCTGATATGAAGCGCTGGTGTTCACGTTGGTGCGCGCGAAGATGGTAGCCCTCAAAACTGATACACAAATCAACTTCGGTGGATGGCGCCTAACCACAATTTACGTTCAGCTGACATGACGACTGTATCATAGTATTACATATGTAACGTTTGTGAAATCGGATAGCCAGTACTGTCGCCACAATTTACGTTACACGAACTTTAGGGTCTATTTGAAATGTATATCCAAGACCTGGCGTGGCGCTTTCGTATAATACCTCGTGGCCACGCAAAATGCTGCATAGGGTTCGATTCCTGCTGGCACACTGACATTTACTGTTTTTATTCGTCCGATAAACGCTGCCTATGGCAGATTTTTCTTAACGCTTCAGCCTTACAGTAACCCATGAGTGTTCTTGCGTTCCTTGGTAGATATAAAATGACTTTCACCTGTGGCACATACCCGCATTCCAATGGCACATACCCAACCCTGGGTATGTGTCACTGTTTTAGGTGCGAAGATTCTAAAGCCGTGGGTCTGTCCTTCCTAGCTCGTACGTGAGTCACCGTACATAGTTCGATGACTCACTCAGCAGGTGCGGACATACATACATATATACATACATATATACATACATACATGCATGCATGCATACATACATACATACATACATACATACATACATACATACATACATACATACATACATACATACATACATACATACATGCATGCATGCATGCATGCATGCATACATACATACATACATACATACATACATACATACATACATACATACATACATACATACATACATACATACATACATACATACATACATACATACATACATACATACATACATACATACATACATACATACATACATACATACATACATACATACATACATACATACATACATACATACATACATACATACGTCCCCGCAGGGGCGCCTGCGAAAGCAGGCGTTTGGTGTGTAGCGACACCATGGACCCGAGCTAATGGAGGAGTTTTGACTCCCTCCCACGCCTAGCCGTGCGTGGCTTTGCCATGTCTGGGGAAAAGGGGATCCTGGGGGTTGAGTTGACGCTGGGTGATTGGACCTTAAGGCCCCCCAGTGGCGGCAACACACCCCTTTGGCCCCGGCTTCACGTAGACGGCACCCCTGGGCGGACCCACCCAGGGGAAACCGGCAGTCGCCTTTTTCTGTCTCTCCCTCTCTTCATCTTCTTCTTTCCCTTTCACTTTCAATCTTTCCTGTTCTCTCCTGTCTTCAATTGTATTCTGTTTTTCCTGGCGGCAAGGGTTAACCTTGTGTGGCTATCCAAACTAGGGTAAACCACATTGGGTTATAGTAACTGCGTACTGCTGGCGTTGCGCAGACATGTCCACGTGCTCTGCCACGTCCCCTTGTTGGACTCCGTGGTGAGTGGTAGGCGCCGTTACCGAAAAATCCACATTTTCCCATGGGATCCTCGACCCCCTCTCTGACTGATCGTGCCTCGAAAAGGGTACGCACCGACGCAACTTCACTACTGTGGCCTAAAAACAGAGAAACTTTCCCAAAATACCATGTCCTCCACTGCGAACAATCATCTACAAACGCTAGAGCAATCTCACCCTTCCTTGTGGCCAAGTGCTTGAGAGAGACCATTGAAACCGGTTATAAGGCCACGAAGATGTGAAGTGGAGATTCGCCTCTATAATTAAAAGACAAGGAACAGTACAATAAACTCTCGCATTTGTAGCCTTTGGTAACATCCCCGTCTCTGTGAGCGCACACCGTACCATGAATACAGTGAAGGGTGTGGTATCGGACGAAGATTTGATGACACTGAGTGAAGAAGAGCTCCTTGATGGATGGAAGGACCAAGGTGTAATACATGTCCAGCGCATGAAAATCAGACGTAACAACAACGAAATAGCAACAAAGCACTTGATACTCACCTTCAACTCAACCACTTTACCTGAGTCTCTCGAAACTGGCTATATAAAACTTCATGTCCGACCCTTCATTCCAAACCCGAGGCGTTGTTTCAAATGCCAGCGATTTGGTCATGCATCCCAGAGCTGCCGAGGGCAGCTGATGTGTGCTAAGTATGGCACAACCCTCCACAGTGCTGATGAATGTAGTCATGACGAGGTCCACTGTGCTAACTGCGAAAGTAGTCACCCCGCATACTCCAGAGCGTACCCAGCCTGGAAAAAAGAAAAAGAAATAATAACTATAAAAGTTAAGGAAAATATCACATTCGGGGAAGCTAGACAACGGATCTCGTCATCATTGGCACTAAAAATACCTTTCGCCGAAGTGGTGCAACGAGGGGCGGCACTACAAAGACCTTTGGCAGTTGCCCGGACCGCGCCTAGCAGTAACAAGGCCAACGCCACAAGCCCCTACAGTGGGAGCAGCCAGCGCTGCCCTGCCCACATTCAGCCTGTCCACACCAGTGACCTCTACAAGCTCTGGCAGCAGCCAGGGCAATCACGAGGCCAAGGGGGCCTCATAGACCCCCAGCTCGGTGGGGACAAAGACTTTGTCGATCGAGGCGAAGTCTAAGCGATGCACAGATCGCTCTGTAGAGTGGGCGTCCTGTGCCTCGCAAGGGGCTATGGACACCAGTTCAAGCCAAACGGCGCAGGAAGCGCCGAATGAGCGGTGAGCTTCTCTAGACCGCCCCCAAAGAGACAAAACGCCAATTACAGGGCCTGACAAAGGCCCTGTAAAATGAGTCAATCTCCTCTTCTCTGCACACAGCACTTTTTCCCTTTTTTCCTCTATGGACAAAATCATACAGTGGAATGTAAGGGGAATACTTAGAAATTTAGACGACGTCCAAGAACTTCTGAGTAAGTTTAACGAGAAAGTGCTATGTTTGCAAGAAACGCACTTAACTCCCAAGCACAAGGACTTCCTACGGCAATATATTATTTTCCGAAAAGACCGGGAGGATGCTGTCGTACCATCTAGCGGTGTGGCCATTATAGCTGATCGAAGTATAGCATGCCAGCATTTGAAGCTCCAAAAGGCCCTTGAGGCAGTGGCCATTCAAGCTGTACTTTTTAATAAACTCATTACCATATGTTCTGTGTACATACCACCGCATCAACAGCTACACAGACGTGATCTAGAATCATTAATAGATGAACTCCCAGAGCCGTTTTTGGTCCTAGGTGATTTTTAAGCACACAATGTTTTGTGGGGTGATGCTCACTGTGATGCGTGAGGACGTCTCATTGAGCAGCTCCTTTTCTCTTCCAGTTTATGTCTTTTAAATATAAAGGAGCCTACGTATTTTAGCCTTGCAAACAACACGTACTCCTTCATAGATCTTAGCATTTCATCGCCGTCCATTTTACCTGTTTTTAAGTGGAACGTTCTTAAAAACCCTTATGGGAGTGACCACTTCCCAATCATCCTGAGTGCGCCGAATAAAGATCAACTACCCCCGCAGGTTCCTCGATGGAAGATTGACTCAGCTGATTGGGAAGGGTATAGAACTCTTACACACATGACATGGACTGAGCTGTCTGCCCTGACCATAGATGACGCTGTCACGTATTTTACAGCTTTTATACTTGATGCCACATCTAAATGTATTGCCAAAACAAGCGGCATGTCTTCTAAACGGCGAGTCCCATGGTGGAACGACGCATGCAGGACAACTCAGAACAAAGCATGGGCGTTGCTTCGCTATTCTCCAACAGCAGAAAACCTGGAAAATTTCAAGCGGGTCAAATCGCAGGCAAGGAGAACGCGTCGACAAGCTAGACGAAACAGCTAGACAAAGTTTATATCGAGTATAAACTCATACGCAGATGAGGGAAAAGTGTGGAATAAGGTAAAGAAAATTAAAGGCCGACAAACGTATTCCCTTCCACTAGTAAATAGCCTCGGGGAAAGCTTGGAGGATCAAGCCAACTTTCTTGGCACACATTTCGAACACATATCGAGCTCTTCACACTACTCCGAAACGTTCCATAATTACAAAGCACGAATAGAAAAACAAAAGTTGGAAAGAAAATCCGCAAGAAATGAGGCATATAATGAACCATTCTGCTTGGCAGAACTGCGAACAGCACTCAGCTGCTGTAATGCATCTACCCCAAGTTCTGACAACGTAATTTATGCGATGCTGAAGGAACTACCCTCCGAAACTAAAAAAAAAACCTTCCTCTCTCTTTATAATCGCATATGGTTTTCAGGTGTGATCCCCTCCTCCTAGAAGGAGGCTGTTATAATTCCAATTTGCAAGCAGGGAAAGGATCCCTCTACTGTATCAAGTTACAGACCTATAGCGTTAACAAGCTGCCTCTGCAAACTATTTGAAAAAATGAATAATTGCCGCTTACTCCACTACTTAGAAACAAACAAATTGCTCGACCCATACCAGTGCGGGTTTAGAGAGGGCTGATCTACTACTGATCATCTTATACGTATCGAGGTACACATACGTGAGGCTTTTGCTCATAATCAGTTTTTCTTATCTGTGTTCCTCGACATGGAGAAGGCCTACGATACTACGTGGAGGTTTGGAATATTGAGAGACCTCTCACGCATAGGTATACACGGTAATATGTTCAGTGTCATTGAAACCTATTTGTCTGATCGTACATTCCGTGTTAGAGTGAGCAATGTTCTGTCCCGAACAATTGTACAGGAAACCGGAGTGCCACAGGGTGGGGTGCTCAGCTGTACGCTCTTTATTATAAAAATGGATTCTCTCCGTCTGTACATATCATGTAATATCTTTTTTATAACATATGTCGATGATGGGCAGATAGGTTTTCAATCGTGTTCTCTTGGGATCTGTGAGCGACAGGTTCAGCTTGCCCTTAATAAGATATTCAAATGGGCTGATGAAAACGGGTTCAAACAGAACCCGCAGAAAAGCACCTGTGTCCTTTTTTCACGAAAAAGAGGCTTGCACCCTCATCCTGAAGTGGTCGTTAAGGGTGAGCGTCTACCCGTAAACACAGAACATAAGTTCCTAGGTATAATTTTAGAGCCCCGCCGTGGTGGTCTAGTGGCTAAGGTACTCGGCTGCTGACCTGCAGGTCGCGGGTTCGAATCCCGGCTGCGGCGGCTGCATTTCCGATGGAGGCGGAAATGTTGTAGGCCCGTGTGCTCAGATTTGGGTGCACGTTAAAGAACCCCAGGTGGTCAAAATTTCCGGAGCCCTCCACTACGGCGTCTCTCATAATCATATGGTGGTTTTGGGACGTTAAACCCCACATATCAATCAGGTATAATTTTAGATGCGAAGTTAACCTTTGTACCGCACATAAAACATCTTGAAAATAAATGCTTGAAAACAATGAATATCCTAAAGGTGCTGTCACGAACAACGTGGGGCAGCGACAGAAAGTGCCTCATGAATCTGTATAGAAGCCTTATACGCTCACGCCTTGAGTATGGGGCAATAGTCTATCACTCTGCCACGCCAAGCGCTCTGAAAATGTTGGACCCTGTTCATCATCAAGGCATCCGCCTGTCCACAGGCGCCTTTAGAACAAGTTCAGTTGAAAGCTTTTATGTGGAATTGGACGAGTGGTCACTCCATATGCAGAGAACATATTCTTCCTTCATATATTTCCTTAAAGTAAATGCAAACAGTGAGCAACCCGGATATTCCACCATCAACAACCTGTCCAGCTCTCAACTTTTTTGCAATCGGCCCGCAATGGCATGCCCTTTCTCGCTGCGTGTTAGAGACCTAGCTGAAGAAACAGATGTCCCACTGCTTAAATACCACCTCAGCCCCCCCCCCCCCACCCCCGCTCTGCGGCTCCCGCCATGGCAGTGGCAGGTTATAGACTGTGACACATCTTTCGTAGCTGTCACAAAGCATGCCTCCCCCATACACATTCGGATGTATTTCCTAAAGCTGCAACATAAATATGACTGTACAGAATATTATACTGATGCATTCAAGTTCCATACTGGCGTGTCCTATGCGGCGGTCGGCCCATCCTTCTCGGATGCTGGCGTTCTGTCCACCAGCACAAGCATTTTTACAGCCGAGGCTTACGCGTTATTCGTAGCCGTTAAACACATCAAAGAATTGAATACGCCAAGGGTAGTTATATACACAGACTTCTTGAGTGTCGTAAAAGCGTTGAAAAATCTAAAAAAACACAGAAACCCTATAAATATATCCCTCTATTCAATACTCTGCGTGGCCTATGCTTCCAAGACACATATAGTCGTGTGCTGGGTGCCAGGACACCACGATATCGAAGGAAATGTGTTGGCCGACCAGCTCGCCACGTCAATTACCGGAAGCACTGCCAACTCCTCAGTTGCTGTCCCTATAATAGACCTGAAACCAAACATACGGAAAAAGCTCAGGGCTTACTGGCATAAGTTATGGGATCTACAAACTCATAACAAGTTACAATTGATTAAACCATACCTCGGTAACTGGCCACCCATGTCGAAAACGCGCCGTACAGAGGTACAGGCTTAGAATAGGACACACACACAGCACGCACACACACCTTTTTTCTGGTGGTGACCCACCCAGCTGTCACAGATGTGGCCATCCACTTACCGTACTCCACATACTCCTTGAATGCTCTGAGCTAGAGGCTTAGAGGAAAAAACATTTTCAACTAGCGTTCAAGGAACACATACCCCTTCATCCAGCTATGTTTATTGGTCGCGAACCTCTTTTTAAATATAATGCATTGAATGCATTCTTAATGGAAGTAAATACTTTCCATGTTATCTCTTGAAGTGATCGGTAGCACGGCCTCTGAAAGGAGGCTGCTGCTGCGGATGCTACATCCAAAGAGAGCACCTGTCTCCCGGCACTTAGGACCAAGGGCGCTGGTGAGACATTGTTGCTAATATAACACTCCTATCTATGGTGTCATGATTACTTGGAACTCATTCTCACCAGGCATGTTTCACTTCACTTTGATGATTTTAATAAATATATGTCGTACGCACCTTTAGAGCGCAGAATCTTAGGCCCTTTTACAGCCATTTAACATAACCATTGCTCCGATCCGATATCATTTCCTGGCGCTCTTTGGCCATCAATGGCCCTTGCGCCATTAAACAACATATATCATCATCATCATACATACATACATACATACATACATACATACATACATACATACATACATACATACATACATACATACATACATACACACATACATACATACATACATACATACATACATACATACATACATACATACATACATACATACATACATACATACATACATACATACATACATACATACATACATACATACATACATACATACATACATACATACATACATACATACATACGGACTGGTGGATGGACAGACGAACGGGCGGGAGGGTGGACGAACGGACGGGCGGACAATTCGCTGTTTACCGATAAAACTCTTCGAAGCTTCGCCCTACTCATCATTATTCATTCCGTGGATATGCTGCAATTTTTTTGGAAAGTGTTTGACAACGTACGCGAAGAGGTCGCGACATTATTCATGTCATTACAAGCGAGCCATATTCGACAAACAGTCTTACCCTACCGTACTAATTTTGGTGTATTCAAGTTAACGGTGGGATCATGAGAGCACCGAGACGTAGGTGGATGGGTGGTGGATGGATGGATGGATGGATGGATGGATGGATGGATGGATGGATGGATGGATGGATGGATGGATGGATGGACGGATGGACGGACGGACGGATGGATGGATGGATGGGTGGGTGTGTGGGTGGGTGGATGAGTGGGTGGGTGGATGGATGGATGGAAGGAAAAGCGTTTGCAGTACGCAAAGAAATGCTTCTCATTAAAAAAATGGCCCTTAAGTTTACCGTTCTTCCTTTGCTACCTATACAAATAAGTCGGCCACAATTCCAGACTACCATAAGCCACACCATCAGCACAGTGGCCAGCTGCGCTGGCGGACACATTGCCATATACAGGTGTGTAGCGAATACTTCGCTGCTTCGCAGAACGCTCCCTAATAGCGTTATGAGATGACTCCCTCTTTCGAGTCGATTTATAGGCGAACGCATAAAAAAAACTTGTGAGAGTTCTTTATACATTGGCTTTTTTGTCTTTCCTCTATCGTGATGACCTGCAATCAAGCTGGCACGTCTACATCAACCACGTTACCATCCAGTAATGAAAATATATTGCCGTAGCATCATCATACTTGCTTATCACAATCATCACCGTCATCATCATATGCCACCAACGTGACCGACGCCGCTCACGCAGTGCTCATGGCGCAAGCTCGAGGCGCGAATCAAAGAGAACGCTCCCGACCTCGGCAGGGCTATACAGCGCAGCCACTGCCATTTCGCTTCGCCCTTTCACGCCTGGCGACAATGGCTTGAACGCTTCGTCGTCATAACATCTCTCCCGCTGCAATGGGCAGGAAGCAATACGCATTTAGGCCCCAGTGATAAGGCGAACACTAACAAAGATTCGGCTGAACGTAGCAGAGTCTTGTGCGGTTCTTAATTTTTCGGAACGACGAAGTTTGTTCTCGCGTGATGCCAAGGAGAGCGCGGAGATGGCAAACCAGCTATTGGGGCTCAACGCTGTAGTGCAGCTGGGTCCTCCTTATGAACCGAACGAGGCACTGCCGCCCAACTCACCTTTGGACGTACGTCTTCGCGGATTTCACCGATTCCTGGAAGTTGTGGGTCCTGTCCCATGGCGACAACCCTTTGTGCAGGATTAAATCAGGCTCTAGAGAAGCCTCCCGAATGTCGGCAACGTCCACTAACCTGGACCACCAAGTCAAACGACGGGAATGATCGACCGAAGAGAAACCCACCACATGCCACAAGCAAGAATTGCTGCTCGGGTAGCTTTGTATGTCAAAAATTTGGCAACAGCTGATCCTTACGTGTGGCATCTGGACAGCGGTGTGACAGACCACATGACGTCGTTCAGGACAAATGTCAAAAACTTCAAATCATGTGAGTCGGCAGTATAAACTGCAAACAAAGAATGGATGAGTGGGATGGAGAGAGGAAAGGTTCAAATTCTGTTGTCTGAGGAGTGTGGTGGAAGATACGTTGCACTTGAAGATGGCCTTCGTGCATCCGATTCGAATGACAACCCACTGTCAGTTGGAAGAATTGAGGAGCGGGGGTTCCATATGACGTTCACTAGGGGCAAAGCCAAAGTCACAAAGGACACTGGTGAGCTGATACTTACCGCAACTCCAGAAGGACGACTGCATTCTGTCAAAGAAGCAACGAAGTTGACAATGATGTAACACAGACGATTAGGACACCTTCACTACGATGCTGTTCGTCGCTTCTGTGGAGCCAGTGAAAGTTCTGTGGAGGACAAGCGTGAGGCATGTCTGGGAAAGTTAAGACGAAGGAGTTTCCCAAAGACAGAGTCTGTATGGGTCAAGGTTTCACTGTAAATAGTGCATTCGCATGTGGTAGGAAAAATCACAGCATATCCACGAAGTGAATGATGATTGGTGGGGCGCAGCGTTCGTCAGTCTGTCTGTCCATTTGTTCTTGCGTCCGCCTATCTGTGTGATCCTTGGTGCATCCATCCGTTTGTTCATTCGTCTGTCTGTCCGTCCATCTCTTTTTTGCGGCCATCCCTCTGTCTGTCCGTCCGTGCGTGTGTCAGTCTGTTCGTCCGTCCATATGTCTAGTGAAAACTTAAAGCACAGCCATCTCACATCTTTTCATCATGTATTCATCATATACAAGTGCCCCCATCCAGCAGACATTGTAAGGACCGCTATTTCGGGTATGTGCCACTGGTGGTTACGTACTACGAGGGACGCACAAGCCACGCCATAAGGAGCGTCGCCCCTAAAATCACACGAACATCCAGAGGGCGCTTCTGCTTCCCTGTAACTTTCACACACTTCAGCACTGGACCAAACCGGGACGGCGACACCAGCGACTTCACAAATGGGACCCGGAAATGAGGTTCCGCATGCCCCCTAAATTGAAACGGCAACTCACAAGTATGATACACCGCATTCGTCTTGGTGTGACGTGCACCAGACGTTACGCACATATCATCGGTGGCAGTGACACCGGTTCTAATTGTGAACACTGTGATGGGCCAGAAACACTTGAGCACATATTTTGTGTCTGCCCAGCATACGCGCGTGAACGACAAACACTGGTTTCTTCTACTGAACGAGATCGCAGTAGGTCATTAACTGATGAGACCATGTTGGGCCCTTGGCCAGACACCAACAGTGCAATTGTGATCATAAGAGCGGTTATAACCTTTTGGAAGCAACTGGACTATATGCGCGGCTATAAAATTTGTCTCAGCTAGAAAGAATACTACATACTCACCTCTCTATTTCACCATCGTCATCCATTAATCTTTCTTTTCCCCTTTCCCCTCCCCCAGTGTAGAGTAGCAGGCTAGAGCAAGCTATCGCTCAGGCCGACCTCTCTGCCTTTCTGTAAATAAACCTATCTCTCTCTCTTTCTCTTTTCATAGATGACTACTTAAGATACGCTGCGGTGTATTCCATGAAGGCTAAAAAAGAAGCGCTTCAGAACTTTGACAGGTACAGACACATGGTGAAAAATGTCCACAACACGAATGTGAAGACGTTGCATAGTGACAATCGAGGTGAGTACACAAGCAAATAGTTCAACATGTACCTGGCTAAACGCGGCATAAAGCACCAGCTAGCCATTCCTGGCACACCTGAGCAAAATGTAGTTGCTGAAAGAAAAAGAAAACGCTGCTTTACATGACGAGATGCCTCCTCATCGAATCTGGTGTGACCAAGGAACTTTGGGCTGATGCCGTTGTCGCCGCAAGCTACTTTAGAAAACAAATTCCCGTCAAACGAAGGAGATTTGCCAGAAGCTCTGTGGACAGGTGGAGACGTTAAACTGGACCACTTAAGAGTGTTCGGGTACAAAGCATGGAGCATGCGAAACAGACAGCATCTTTGCCTCTATCGAAACTGCAGCCGCCACAGTCGAGATTCGATCCCATGATCTTGTCTATTTTCTTATCGGTGTACTTGATTTTGTTTTGTTTTGTTTTTTGTTTGTGCTGTAAACATAAGATTATGAATGAATCGACAACTAGCCCAATCAACCACACTGCTGCTTATGGCCTCTGTGGCCCTGCCCCTGTCGAATTCCTTGCGGGTCTTTGCGTTCGAGTCGCCCTAGTCCCAGTTTTGGACCGCCAACCTGGCTGCTACTCTCCAACGTCGAAGTCCGTGGGTTGCTCCTTGTTAGGATAGTCGTACCACTGCCATTGCTTGGCACCGTCCTCCTGCTGGTCGGCGTGGCAAGCGCATCAATACGCGACGACCAAACCCTGCCCGGGCACGTAGTCCTAACCAATGTTAGTGCCAACGGCATTCGCAGTAGCCGTTCGTTGGTAACGCCTCCTGGGTGGCCAGGGCGCCGCCGTAGCAAGGCTGGATGCCCGGTTGTTTGGAAGGAGCAGCAGGCTTACTGCGTGTTTGCTTGTTTCTTGATTTTTGGCTCCTATGAACTACGTGGGATTAGTCACGAAACCGGTAGTTAATATATATGGATAGTTTCATTTTTAAAAGGGGTGAGGAAAAAAACCAATGGATGCAGCGACTGCCATTCTGTCCTTTATTCTTCACATGTTAATGTTTACGATGGTGATTGTGAGACCCATTCTCTTGCATAGACCCACAATGGAGTACTGATGAAAAAGCGGACGTTACATCAAAATTGGCGGATACGATAAGTGCATTCAAGACAACAAAACAGTTAAAGAAACAATACAAGCATTTTGTTCATATGCACGAAGCAGCGCAAAAAAGACAATCACTCACACGTAAAAATGACCCATATATAGGTGTTGGACTGCTAGTGAGGCTTTATTCGACAGAAAACGAACCACGCACAATATAGCTTTTATATATTTTACTTAACGTGGGCGGCGTCCTTCAAATTCTAGGGCCTATGGGATTGAAACATGCCCTCTAAGCAATACTTGGTGTTGGTTAGACATCTTGAATTCACGAAACAGAAAACGTGGTAACTAAAACTCAGTTTTACGACTAACTTTAATGTGTTATCTTTCCGATTGCGGAAAGGAGTGCACCATGACCAGAATTTGGAGACATCTGCATGTAGCGCCATCTATTGTCGGTCAAACCGCTGACCTGATATAACTGAATGGGAAAGAGGCGAAAAAAATCACATCTGACGAAGAAAGCTAGTTAGCGAAAACAACTCCCGGTTTGATGCAGCAAAGAGTTGTTTGAACAGTCGCACTACAAAACGTGTGTATTCCCGTGGTGTTTCTTGCTTAACAGTGGAATCCAATGTGTTTCTATGGGTGGTGTTCAATTGTCCTTGGAAGCAACACGCTTTATAGTGCGATACGGAATTTGCACCAAAATTTAACAGTGAGTCTCTGCTACATGAAATCAGCAGTTGGTTTTGATAACTAGCTTACTTCAAGAAATATGATTTTTTTTGCCTATCCTTCATTCAGTTACGGCAGGCTGTCTTTCCTGCCGCCGAAAGATGGCGCCAGGCTCATATGCCCCATATTTTTGGGAACTACGTCGTTATGAAACACAATAATAGCAATGGAATTTCAATCTTGTCCATCTATTCTATCACTCTCATAAGTGCTGGTTTGTGGTTTCCTCCTCAGTGGACCTGAGCTATAAAATGCCAAGTACAATCAACGCTATACCTAAATTCTCCCTACGTTACAGATGCACACGTACGTTTTCAGGTGCCCAATTCCTTTAATAACGAATTCGTTGTTCCTTATTTATTTAGTATTCGTTAAATATCAGAACCATTCAACTCTTCACCTACTTGCATGGACAATCATTTTCTTTCTTTCTTTCTTTTTTCCTTTCTTTCTTTCTTTCTTTCTTACTTTCTTTCTTTTTTATTGCGCCTATACCCTAAGCAAACCACTACACTATACTGGCGAACGTGCCTCCTTCACCAGGGCGCAGTCTTGCTCAATTCAACGCCAGTCGTTTCTGGCTTGGACCAAGCTGCTGTCTCTGCCGTCGCGTGATAAGTGGGCAACGCCGTCAACGCCACGAACACCTCTTAGTAGGCGGCAAAGCACTCAAGAGGCAGGAACAAATGACCAATGGTAACATAAAACAACAGAGCAAAAATAAAAAAAAGAAAGGAAAAAAAACGCTGCCATGCAAAGAGTGATGGAGTTTGGGGACTATAGTTACAGGCTCACATGCAGGACCCAACGAACAATAAAGAGGGAATAAATATATGGTGGCGCAAAGGAAATGCAGCAGATGAAAGCGGCGAACACTTACAGAGAACCGAGAAGAAGCGCAAAAGCGAACGATACGGAGTGGAGAAAAGTGGGGAAAAGGCTTAAGGGTCGGGGTACAGGCACGCTCGCAGACAGCCGAGAGCGCCTTTAGCGCGCAGCGGCGGCCGTGGAACGCAGCCGGGCCACAGCATCAGCAACAGCGGCGGTGGCTGCGGCGTGTTGCAGCCGTCGCGAACCCGCTCGGGCACGCCGTGTGCGTCCGAGTGTGCAGCCTGAGAGTCGGTCGATCGATGCGAGCAGCCAATTGCCGAAGTCGGAGAGCAGCGCGAGGAGATTGCAGCCCAGCCAAGTGCCCACGGTGCCGCCCAAGTAGGCGAGCACTTCGATGACCTGCGTAAATCGATGGACGACGCTGCAGCAACAGAAGAAGCAGCAGCAAAGCCGCCGGCGGGCCTTGCAGCCTATAGCTGCTGCTGCCGTGCACATCCGATCGGGCACTATACCCTTCCTATCTCCACGCGCGTGTTCTGTCTTTCCCTGCTGTCTAGCCGGCTGTCCCCGAGAGCCGCCGGTACAGCTTGCCCACGAGATCGTGACGAAGGGTTCTCGGTTGCGTTCTTATATGCAGTTCTTTTTGTTTCGTGTTGAGTTCCGGGAGTATAGATAACGGGACGCGCTATCAGAGAGACACGAACAATGACTAGACCCGCGTGTCTTCTTGCGTAATTGTGTCCTCGTCTTCCTCGACTGTCCATCGCGACGCGAGACCGTCTGACGTGTACAGCCGAGGAGCTGGCTGTCTCTTGTTCGTCGTTTGCGTTTCTTTCGGCGCGCTCTAACTGACATGGCCGATGCCAAGGAGAGCGGAATCGAGTTCGTCGAGGCGAAACGCGCTCGGCCGGTGTGGTATGCTTGGATAAATGGCTACAACATTCGGTCGGCTCCGAGCGGTTTCATTGCCGATGCTTAGTACACATATAGCATAACATACGTGCCGTGGCGTCAGCCTGTGACCTTAAGCTCGTGAAGACGTTCAAGGAGCGTTGTCTCGCTTGTACATTTTACCTTGTTACACTTCTTAAATTAACGAGCTTGCGAACTCTGGTCCTACACGCACATACAAATGACGACTGAGTGGTACCTATAACTCTTAAGGTTGAATGTAGATCACTGCTCTATTTAGGTTGCCTATTGAATCCTTGCTCAACTAATTGCCCTCATATTATTCACATTATACCTTTACTGCTAATCTAAGACAACGGAAAACGCCGGATGCCTGCAAGCCATTCATGCACTTAAATATGACTGTCTTACTCCATGGTTTGCATCAAGGTCGCATGCTTTTCTCTTCGTCAATATAATTATATTTTGCTTTGACACGGTTGGAACTAATAAACCATCAGTCAGCCAATGACTCAGTCTTTGACTGAATCCTCAAGCGGCAATAAGTGGGGTAGTAGAAGTGTTTTATTTTTATTCATTTCTATCACGATGTCTAATGCTCCAATAAAAATTTATAAATTCACATGTTGCTAAAGAGCGCTAGTTAAGTGTTGATCTAAATGGGGAACTGAGAAATTAACATCTACAGTGGCGTATTTACCCATTACTTGTTGTGTAGGTTCTCTGTAACTGCATACAGAAGTTATTTCGTGCCTTGTTACAAACTCACCGACATCATTGCCTGGTGTTCCATGAGGACCATTGAATCGGAGGAAAACTTCAGTGTGACTGCAAAGCGGTTCCTACACATAGCAATGCAAGTTTAATCAATCGAAGTGTTTCTTACTTCAACGCACTTAGCGTACTCACTTATCTTCTGGAGATCCAGACTGCAGGCGGAGCCGACAAAAAGAAAGAAAGTGGTATACGTCAATGGATGAACAAAGTTTGAGCTCATAGAAACAGCGTCCGCCACGCATTCTTGTGTTCTCATTGGGTCGCCTACGCAATGCGTGATGGCAATACGCGTAAAATCGGAATTTCGTTCATATTAGAAGCATCGTGGTCGGGAACAAAAACGAGCGATACTCAAAACTAATGTTGAAATGTCAAGCGGTGCCGAGAACGAGCACGAAGAGGACTGCGTACAAACTTGTGTGTGGGCTGAAGTATTCCTCGGTGCTTCAGCGATTCTCATGTCCCGCCAACTAAACCAAGCGAGCTTTCATCCTCGTCACCACCTGCTGCGCTACAAAATTTTATGCGTGTCCACGTGAAAAAAATGCCGTAAATATTATACGCAATGAATCAATCAATCAACCAATCAATAAATCAGTCTTTGTGTCCTTAAAAACATGCACGATCCCGATATTCTCTCTCTTTTTTTTACAAGACACCTATACTCTAAGAAAAAAAAAGTGTTACTCCTGATGAATCCTGACGTTAGCTATCTTCTACGTCCCACGACTTTCGGACGAGAGTGCAGCGATCTCCAAATATTGTTCACCTAACTCTTTCAAGAGAGTTATGCACGGGGCTAGCCGAAATTCGTGAAGACAATTCAAAGGGTTCTATTCGTTTTTGCTTACAGTGCACTGTGCAGTAGATTACAATGCAGTGCATCGCGTTTACTTTGAAGTATTACTCACGGCATATTCGGTGTCGCTTGAAAGTCTGACGTCGTAGGTTATTTCCCTGTAAGTAGTTTCATGCAATTGCGTTAAGACATGGTATTTGTGAAACTGGAAGAAGCACTGTGCCTAGAAACATGAGGAAGTGCAACGCATACTCGCAAGGGGGCCCGCAGATTTTGAGACAATCGCGGTATTCTCGGGTGCGATAGACGACGTCCCTGCAGTACTCGAAACCTGCGAACAACAAAGCACCGGCTGGACTCATAGCGACCGTACATGAAAGTGCACCCTACCAAAGTGACATTTGGTAATGGGTCGAGATATGGTGAGAATAAATGAACACTGCACATTTGTTTTCTTGGTAGTATTCTACTTGCGCATGATGATGTTTGTTTTATCATTATGAAATTACCAAACCTACATTTTTGACAGACAAAAATGCTAACATGTGCAACGCACAAGGCGAGCAGCCCCCCTCCCCCTCTCTCCACACACACACACACACACACACACACACACACACACACACACACACACACACACACACACACACACACACACACACACACACACACACACACACACACACACACACACACACACACACACACACACACACACACACACACACACACACACACACACACACACACACACACACACACACACACACACACACACACACACACACACACACACACACACACACACACACACACACACACACACACACACACACACACACACACACACACACACACACACACACACACACACACACACACACACACACACACACACACACACACACACACACACACACACACACACACACACACACACACACACACACACACACACACACACACACACACACACACACACACACACACACACACACACACACACACACACACACACACACACACACACACACACACACACACACACACACACACACACACACACACACACACACACACACACACACACACACACACACACACACACACACACACACACACACACACACACACACACACACACACACACACACACACACACACACACACACACACACGCGCGCGCGCGCGCGCGCGCGCGCGCGTAGGCAAGCATGCGAATATATTGCAGTGATTTACCAAATCAATATGGCTCATGTACACCATTGTTGAGGAGTGACAAAGTACCCCATATATATCATGAATTAACATTGTAAGCGAACATGCAAACTTTTACTTTGAATTTTAATACTAAACTCCAAACTTGTATTTTGAACATGGAGCACAAATCCAATCAGGACTGTGTTAACATGTGCGCAACATGTTTTCAAAGTGACAATTGTTTTGAGTTGTTTTGTTCCTTTCTTACTGTATTTGCACCCACTGCCTTTAGGGGATAAGTTGACATAATTATCATGGTTTTGTCAATTAAGCTCACTACAACACAAAACCTCTGGGGCAACTGCAACAAGTCAATATAGCCGACCAATGACCCAGGCGACTGCTTTACGGATATATCATCACTTTACTTCATCAGATATGCATTGTTCCATGTCGTTGTTTTAATCTTTTTATTTTACGTTGTCCTTGAAGTTGCCAGCCAAATTTTCAGGTTATGCTAAAATTTTACTGACACAACGTCTTTTTCGGACGTCTTAATTAACCAGCCTCGTAACTTGCTCACTGCCTTGAAAGTTTCAGTTTCGGCTTCTAGAATAAATCACACATGACTAAAAATGATCGTCGGACTGCGCTAAACCCGAACATAACGATCAACACATTCCAGTCAGCTCTCAGGCAATGAGCCACACACTACACAAGTATAAAGTCACCGTCAAGCTTAACACGAACGCTTCGACGCGTGACATGGACTACTTTGACTGAAGCCAGCCGATAAGCACTGGGTGCTGCTGCGCGAGATGATATCTCCGGTAACATCTCGGCAACAGAAGTAAAAGCTATGCGCCGCTAGCGTCAATCCAGCTGTTTCGGAACACGCTCACTGAATTCGTGTTAAGCTTGCTGGCGGCTGTGCTGTCCGCGTCCAATGAAACCCAAATGGCGGCAAGCCTTCATGATGGTATAGCGTGCGCCGTCCGCTTATCACCATATACAGGCACAGATATGCGCGCAGAGCTGCTGAACAGGATGCGCGCGCATGTCAATCGTGATAACTGGATGGCGCACACTGTATCATCGCGAAGACTGGCCCGCGGGTCGGATTTCATTTGACGAAGATATTACATTACTAATCCCGGAGAGACACGGCTTGGCCACCAGCTTCTGTGATTCGCCTATGCCCGCTCAACATCTGCGTGTACGATCTGGCTGGCGAATATGCTTTTCAACACCGTATAGAAAATAGGCAAATAGGCACGTCCCTGTAAAGTTGTTTCCCTTGCATCAAGGTTCATACTGCAAGGAAGCATACAGTCTTGTTAAGTAGTTTTCTTCGCATGAAAGGTCGTATGCGAGAAAAGCACACACTTTTGCAATACAGTCTTTCATGCATTATTGATGACACTTCAAGACGCAGGCATGAGGTTTCACACTTAGAATTAAAAAGTTGGGCGAGATATTTAAAAATATATTTTGCATCATGTTTTTTTTGTACTAAACAATATAAAAAACACGAGTCTTGTAATGCTGTTTTCTTTAAATAAGGGGTCATAACACAAAGAAACATGCCCTTTCTAATGTAGCTTCATTTTTGTTACGGCACACAATGACGTATGCATGCATTTCAATGCGCTGCAATTTCTCATGCACTGCGGTAGCAGAGGTGCTATAATTCGCAACTCTTTTATTTTTTGTTATCTTCTTCACCCGCTGACCAACTTTCTTTTTTAATTATGTAACTGACATCAGTCAGGGTACTGTCTTTCACAAATAGTGGAATTGTTTCTTTAATGTAAGCTGAACTTGAATGCAAGTTGTTTAAAAGTAGGTGCTTTAGGATGCTGTTCCGTAGAACTCGCACGAACATGGTAGTCAATGGCATACCATAGTGAAATTGGTTAACAGGGCAACACTAAAGCCATGAACACAAGCAAGGAAAATAACAGCGTTTTTTTTTGCGTATGCAGATTTAGCGCACGGGCTCAAAAATATAGGCCCTATGTATGGCGTCGACCTTTATTTTTCCGCGAAAATTAAGATAGATCACATCTGCCCGATAATCGACAATGCTCTGAACTATAAGCAGCATAAAGGCAAGCGCGCTGTTAATCATAAGATCAAGCTTACCACCCGTGTTAAAGACGTTGTGTATGTCATTTCATTATCACATGCATGGTGTGGAGTACGTGAGGCAGACAAAACGATGTATCAATGTTTGGCTGAGCGAGCATGAGGTCAAGGGGTTGCGCGACTTCATCTGCCCGATAATTGCAGGTCATGTAGGTGTTGTCTCCTCTTTAAGAATACCACCGTACTCTTTAAACACGCGACACCAATTGACAAGAGAAAGTACTGACGCCTGTAACATATTGATTAGAGACAAGATCTGTATCAGTGAAGCATGAGAATGAATGTGATAAAGTGTGCCAATCTTGATTATAGATAATTATAACGGCGCTGCCGGGATTTTCCCTTGTGTATTGTGCACGTCACTGGTCTTTTGCACTTGCTATTTATATTCTTCAGTATTTTCAATAAAATATCAGTTGAGAATCAGCACCGCGTTGTTCGTTTCCTCCTCCCTTGTGTCTTGGCGTCAATCGTTTCATTGTTAATCAGGTTCAAGATGAATATCAAGCAATGGGTCCAACTTGCCGTCTTACGGCGTACCATAGTGCTAGGACATTTTCGCACATGCACACTACCACCATCCTAACCAACTGGCTCAACTAATACCTACAGGACATCAACAAAAATATAATACTAAAAACATAATACCGAAAGAGACTCTACCTTTTGCAAAGTCCACGCAAACGGGAAGATTAGCAAAGTCGGCAAAGTCGTGAGTGAACGTGATGCAACCACAGACGTTCATTTCCACTTTCATCTGGCACTCTTGCACGCAAGACTAGGGTGAAAGGAAACATGAACAAATATGTAGCAAAGATGTCGTTGAAAGGGCGCTGATTGTGCTGTCGACCGATCGCATTCAACGTGTGAATTCTGATGTTCGCCGTCTGGTTTTCGCCAGTTCAATCCATCAACAGGTGTCTTACCTCTAGCGTATGGTATCCCAGAAAGTTCGCCTGGATGCCTCTTGCCGTGTAGTTGAGGCAGCGAGACCGAAACGGTGCGGGAAGTCGTTTTATTTTGTGCTGAAAGAAATGTTTTGATTTATTTGTGCAAAATTTGTTCATATCTGCAGCCTCCTTTAGCATCATTTAGCATCATTTTATCATATTTTAGCATCATTTTGCTCCATAAAAAATTACACCACAGTCACCTTCCACCCCATGCTTTGCCTAACATCGGTTCACATGGTACGTTGGATCTGCAGAATAATTCGTTTAGTTATTTCTAGATAGATAGATAGATAGATAGATAGATAGATAGATAGATAGATAGATAGATAGATAGATAGATAGATAGATAGATAGATAGATAGATAGATAGATAGATAGATAGACGGACGGACGGACGGACGGACGGACGGACGGACGGACGGATAGATAGATAGACGGATAGATAGACGGATAGATAGACGGATAGATAGATAGATAGATAGATAGATAGATAGATAGATAGATAGATAGATAGATAGATAGATAGATAGATAGATAGATAGATAGATAGATAGATAGAAGGCATCAATTGACATTTCTCTGTTGCATTGTAAATGATGTTATGAAAAACGTATCTTACGGTAACCTATTTTGGCAGGTTTTCCCAGAACCCTCGAGGTTCGATATGACGGTGGCGAAAGCTTGAGAAGGACGTACCTGTTTCATTGTGATGGTGACGTCACGTCCGGTCTGCGCCGCAATCGGGGTGAGCGTGGAGAATGGTGCCGTGGACGGCGCCTTCACTATCAGTGGGAACAGGTCAGTGCGCGTCAACACTAGGCTGTTGCTTGAGTTCAGCTTGGACTCCAGGCGAAGTTCTGCTCGTACATACAACAGTGCTCGATTGCCTTGAAAGGTCACCAGCGCGGAACTAACGCATAAGGGTTTACAACGTGCCCGTCTGTGATACTTGCGATCTGAACAACATATTTATTTTTCAATCCCCCAAACGTGCTTCACAATGGCGAGCTCGCAAAGGGAATGTGACAGTGCCTTACAGTTACTTGGAAGTGTGGCAGATTTTGCTGCTATAGATCTAACCACACTGGTATTTAGCAGCGTAGTGTGCCCCAATAACACATGACATGTTTGCTACCTTCTTGTTCGCCTTGAGTAGAGCATCTGTTTTGGCTTCACTCAAGCGTCAATGGCACGCTTTAAAATGCAGCGCTTCACTCTTTTAATGTGACGTTTTCGAATGTTTGGTTCTCTCCTAGAGATGGCATCGAAACTCCGAGATGCAGAAGCAAAAACAACAGCTCAAGTCTCCTCACGAAACGTAACACTACACTCAAATGAAATTACAATACTAATGATAACAGCTGGAGGCCGCTGTAAATTAAGTGGCACACTACGAGCATTGATCAATCGGTTAAGGTTGAGATGCTGCTTGAAGGTTTCTAGGTAAATACTGTTTTAAGCTCGTATGTGCGATTTTTGTTTTATTGGCATGCAGCCATGGCTTGAGGTGTTAACTAAATAAGTTTGGTTACTGGGTTGTAACTTGTAAGTACTGGGCTCAAACTTCACTTGCATAATATCCCGTGCTATAAACTCTGACATGGACACTGCATAATTTGTTTACTGGCGTGACTCGTGTGCTTCGGTGCCAATGCATCACAAATAATTAGGATATGATTCAGGCAACGTCACCCCAGTTCCACGGCTCCTTGCACTGGAGCGCCTGTTCGTTCTTCTCGGCTGGCTGGGTCAGGTCCAACGTGTAGCACTTCTGCAAGGGCCTTCGAAACAACGTACTCTTCATCCTACAAAGTGGTTTTGTGCCACATTTACCATGCATCTTCAAAGTCGAGAGGTATGTAACTCATCCGGGCTGAGATGAACACGTACGCGTCAAAGAAGACTGAAAGATCAAAATTTTCTTGCACCCTCCTCAAAAGCGCTTTACGATAAAGCTATAAATATTACTTGAAGTAAACCTGGGAACACTCTATTCACCAGGCCGTATTTTAAGCGGGTCAGAAAATTGTGCCATGACCTATTTTTTTGTAACGCGCTCTCTTACATAGTAACAGCAGGATACTTAGGTCGCTTTCGTATAACGCAGAGCTGTAGTTTAGGCTGAGCAGTGACTGGCAACAACATACAAAAGCTGCGGATAAGCCGTAAGAAGCACAAGACAATGGGGTCTTTGGAAGAGTATGAAGTCAACATTTGTTTCGATGAATAAATGTATACTATCTTACACGCAGTGCTCGCAGTAACAACGCAGTGATGCGTGGAATGTCTCATGCAAAAAAAACGTTAAATTTTTCGTTGTATGTAAGAGCCCATATCTAAGCACGTTTTGAGGTTGCACTGGAAGTACAAGTGTTCTCGGTTTTTTATACAACGTATGCATACATGCGGGAACAGTCGAAGTCACTGCAGCCCGATTTGGAGCGCATTTTGCAGTTGAAGATTTCGTGAGGCTCAAAAGCAGTCTTGTTCCTGAGTTCGAGATCGAACGTTTGGTAAAAGTTCGCTGCGACGATTCTCTGAAAAGCACACATACAGAAAAAACGTATAAACGCGAATCACTAAGGCTCGCTCGTTTCCAGTGAGTTTCCGAGTCACTAAATTTCAGATACCGCAACACAAAAGACCTATTCTACCTAAAGCTCTACACTACGTACTCTGCCCGCCTTTAGAATCCATTCAACAAACCTGAGCGACCGCCTGTAGACTGTGTGTGCTCCCCCGAGTGTGCTCGTGATTGTGTGTACCTTCTTATCTCTCTGCAACCTCTTTTCTCCCCTTCATCCCTTCCCCAGTGCAGGGTAGCAAACCGGATGTGCATCTGATTAACCTCCCTGCCTTTCCTTGCATCTTTATCTCTCTCTCTAGAATCAATTACGGTACGTCTTTGCTGTCTGCTTCTAGCATGCCTCCACGCAGAGATTTAGCTGAGCACGGTACACTGACGTATACGCAGTTAGATAACGTACTATTAGACCTACTCAGCTTCAGTGAGCTTCGATAAAGAAACAAGCTTGTTAACAGGTTAATCATCACTGCCACTATCAAAGATTTTGCTTTTGCAAATATTTTTAATATAGATTTCCGCCAATGAGCTATATCCTTAAGTCAGATAATGCCTCTAAAGGCAGACCTATCAAAGTTAAAAGTGAACTCAGCTCGCGACGTTGAACATTTCGGACGTATAAAGTGAGTTTTACTTTAAGTGAAGTGCTATAACAGTACGAAAAATCTACAGGAAATGATTTGAAACAGGCTCACCATGGATGATCTTGTACATTTTTCTTTAACCTCGCAAAGTTTCGTCTTGTTCGTCCTTTACGCATGAGTAACAAAATGGTGGGAAAAAATGAAAAGTAGGGTATAAATAAGGAAACAACAATAGAGTATGCAAAACTCTTGCTTTCCTGTCAAGCTTGTTTTATCTTAAGTTTCACACATTAATCTTGAGCATATAGTCATGTCAGTGTACAGCTCAAGAGCTGCGCTGGTGCTGTTTACAGGCTCAAGCTACTCCTAAAGCGGGCCGACTGAAGGGAGGCTGACGTCCTCCGAATAAGTTGGCTGTTATCTTTAATTTTACGTATTCTATTCACCAGAAACGCAAAGAAGCAGCCATAGAAATATTTGTCATGCTCTTTATTTGTCACTCAACAGTATCAAACTTAAGTACTCTCATTGTGTCACCTGTATTGTAATATGGACAGTCTATTAATGTAACATCTCTACGTTGTATTAAGGCAACGTTTTAAATCGAGACTTCCTACTTCTCTCACAATCTTTCTCTTCGTGCCTACCTGTTTTTCAACATGCTTAACAGTACCATCTCCATCAAGTGAGCAACCCACCATGCATCGACGCAAATTGTGACAGACGGAAAGACTATCCCCTGGCGGGCGACGTCAGAAGTGACGACTGATGAGCCGTGATCAAAATACGACTGGGCAATCTTCGATGACTGCAGCACGCAGCCGATGAAGCAGCCGACCTTGATGAGAAGCCGGAGTAGTCTTCTCAAAGGCGGCGTGCTGGATCTGCAGATAAATGTGGAAGTGATGCCAGGAGTCTTGATCAAATCATGATTTTTCCCCAACTTGTGACAAAGACATTTGAAAATTTAGAACTTTACATTTACGACGTGGATTCAAAAAATTAATCCAATGATGAAGGGAATGATGGACTGAGAGGTTTAAATATGAATTTTTTGTCGTAATCGTACACTTTCAATTTTCACTGCAATTAAATATTCATACCTTACCTTGTGGAGCCGCAGCATAAACCTTCCATGCCGCTGAAGACGAAACAGCCGCTCTTACGACGAATATAGACTTGAGCCTGCCACGGCTTAACCACAACTCTCATGCATTTGTGAACGATCCTCGAAAGATGGCCGACTAGATACGTAGAATAACGACACAAACAACGTCGCACTGTAGGTATTTATAATCCGTACATGACCATCAAGCATATTAACATGCACAGCATTTTACATTCGTGGATGCTCTCTGCATGCGAATGAATTTAATTTGCTGAATCGAGTCCCCTTGCATGTGGTTCGCGGACGAAGCGCACAGATTGCCTTGTCGGACGTGCGATCGATGAGAACGAGCATGTCTGGGCGAGTGCGGCACAACTGCACTTGCCTTAAATTTTCATCCGCGTTTGCCAATGAATGAACTGAAAGTACGCGTCTGAAGTGTAAGTGTATGCCAGTTGTGGCGTACCATATAGACCAGTGGTTTCAAACACACGGCTCGCGCACATTTCTCTAGCGGACCACAGCGTCGCAAGAAATAAAATGTTTGACGGACAAACGGTAACAGAGGCTACAAAAGCGGGACTGGTCTACTGTGTTTATTTTTCTTCGTGAAGCACCCGATGCATCACTCATGTGTTAAAGCTTAGCCGCGCTCTAAAATATATATATTTCCTAATCATCGTAAAGATTTGAATCAGTCTGGATACCAGCATCGATATGTTGCTCAATTGCTCTAATAAGAATTGCAAATCCTCTTCAGGAATCATTTATGTATGACATATGGGGAATGCGTTCTTCGGAATGCAGCGTTATCAAGTGATATTTTGTACCCCCCCCCCCCCGGTCTTTTTGCGCACCTGTGCCTCTAACAACTTAACGAACAGTTTTACGGTAGACGTGTACGTTAAAGCAGTTGGGTTGGTGCATTCGATGATTCGATGTTTTTTATAACCTTAATTCACGCCTCAATATATAAACATTTTTAAAGATCATTCAACTTCTGCAAACACGCACTACCTTATATATATAGGCTACTAGCATTCAGTTGGTCCAGTCCCGATTTTCCACAGTCGTGTTCTAAATGCATGCACTAAACCTGCTCCTTCGACCGCATGCTATGGCTGTGAGCATTTATTGCAGGATAGATCCTACGCTATGCAGTCTGCTGAGGTGAGCAACGGCACTGTCAGGACCTCACTCAACAACGCCAGGCCGTCCAGAGGGCTTGTCCCAATGGTACAAAAGTGCTCGGCACAACGCTGGACTGAGGTCGCTGGCCAACCTAGCCGATGTTGGTCATAGGTCGGCTGCCGAGGTCTGCCCACGTATGGGGATTGACGCAGACCTCACGTTGACCGATGTTATGGCCACCGACGTAGGGCCGACCTTATTGGCCGACCTGGCCGACTGCCAGCCTCCATAGGGACACGTTCGGCTTGGTGAAAATCAGCAAGTGGCCAGCTGGCGCCTGCTAGGATGTAGCCGAAGAAGGGGGGGGGGGCTTGATTTTTTTTTATTTTAAAAAAAATTTGCACCTGTTTTGTACTGTATGCATCTTCATGCACACCCACAAACCCACGCAAGAACACACATAAAGTATGATTGCACTCCACTCCCCCCCCCCCCTACAAATAAAATTTCAGCTCACGCCAGTAGCAGCCATAGTAGTTCATAGTTACTATGAACTATATATGAGGATTAATGAAGCTCACGTCACAGGTACACGGATCTAAAACTTTTTTTTTATTTACACAAATTCTTCGCACGAACACTTATGGCGAATTTTGGATGCCCTCTCCGTGATTCCTGTGTGATCGGCCGCCTTCCTCGTCCTAGGTTTTCGCCAACCATTTTTTTGACATTGGAGACGTCCTGTATTGATGCACCAACATGATTTGCCATGAGACAGCCTGCAAATACAAGAAAATCAATAAATATAAGAAATGTCACGATGAGATTAGCCATGAAGGCTTTGAAGCACCACTTAGGAAAGAAGTTGACTTGCTTCCAAGCTAATGAGAACGACCAAAGGTGAATGGTAGTTTAAAAGGCTCGTTTCTTTGCTGAAACCAATTAAGCAAACAGGCAATCCAACCAAGCAAAACATAGGTGAAACTATCACCTTTTTTTAAACAGTAGTGTAAACAATATGACCTACGCTGAAAAGAGCTGAATTGGTTGGAAAGATGAGCGCTTTCCGTGAGTATGCCATACAATCTATAAGCGACGGAACTGTCAATTCAAAGACACGGCACAGCAATATTTTCAGCCTAAAAATGATCGAAGCAGCTTCATATCATGCAAAAAGGCAAAGTGATCACTCATTCAAAGATATCCAAATTTAACTTTGCGTGCAGTGGTACAAGTTTCGCAAACCATGGTATGCTATGCTATAGCTCGAATAGTGTAGCAATGTACTCAATACTGCCCCACAAATACAGTGATTGTTTTTAGAGCACCGCTCCCTCCCCCCCCCCCTTTCACGAGGTTGGTGTTAGGGGGTCGGTAATTGAAAAGCAGTTCAATCAAATGTGGTTCTGTATTCAGTCAGAGCGTTATACTGTTAAGCTTTCACCTCTCATCAACAGCAAAAAGAACGAAAACATGGCCAGAATATTGTACCCTGTCTTGTTAACAAAGATTTTGCTACATTCCATTCTTTAGGCCTTACACCTCTAAACCTATTTCATAGAACGCTTGTACCCTTGTCTCGAATTTTCTATTTGTTTTACCGCAAATTCTGGGAGCTGCTGCTCCCTCCTTGCGAGAATGGATGAAGAAGCCTCTCAGGATTTTCGAGGTGGACAACCGCTACGTCTGGCAGCGGCTAGGAAACGTGGGACCACCTCAAGTGGCACAGACAGCGAGGCAACGGAGCTCTATTCCGACGGTTTCGAGTCATCGGATGACGACTACACAGTCGTCATGAGCCGCAATGCAAAAAGAAGACTGCTACGAACATCGTCGACGACGTGTATATCGACCGTGCAGGCTACAGCGCAGCGTTGGCCACACACTATACTCTTCATGGCTGTGGACCCTGCAG
The DNA here is from genome assembly GCF_043290135.1 of Rhipicephalus microplus. NCBI lineage: Eukaryota > Metazoa > Arthropoda > Arachnida > Ixodida > Ixodidae > Rhipicephalus > Rhipicephalus microplus. Next base: position 77,060,036 of record NC_134703.1, read on the forward strand.
CCAACCTACGGCGGCTTAACAGGCAAGTCCTCTCTGCATACCTCGAAGGACTCGCTCCAAATGAAATTAAAGACGTCAGGATCAACTCACGGAAGAATATTCTGGCAGTTGATGTTCTACACCGTAGTGCGCTGCAAAGCCTACAGAACATCTCGGAAATCGACAGAGTCACAGTTAAATCAGTGATCCCCACTGACTGTAAGGGCAGTGTTGGCGTCATCTATGACGTGGACATTTCCATTTCCGCTGACGATTTCCCAATCTTGATAAAGCCAACTACAGACGACATCCTCATCAAGCACATCACAAGGCTTGCTCAGTCACGATGCTTGAAGATTGTTTTTGAGGGAGACAGTCTTCCCCAACACGTCAAAGTTGGCCACGTTCGCCATCAGGTCCGTCCATACATACCGAAGCCCCTACAATGCTTCAGATGTTTCAAGATGGGACATGTCAAAGGAGTATGTACCAGCAATGTTGTGTGCCCGCGATGTGTCGAACCTCATTCAGAAGACACCTGCCACGCAACTGCGTTCAAATGCTCCAATTGCCACGGCGCTCATAAAGCGTCGTCTAAAGATTGCCCACGAGTGAGAAATGAACGCGCGGTGCTAAAACGCAAGGTGCGCGACAATTCAACGCACAGGGAAGCCGCTGCTACTGTCAGGCGACGTCGGCGTCACCACAGAAGATCATCACGCAACGTGGCATCTGCCGATAGAGACCCGTCATCTCAAACAAGAACTGGCCCCCCATCGTCAAGCTCTGCGAAGACGAATACACCGAAAACAGAATCAGGGTCAAGACTCCCACCTCGTGAAGAGTGGCCATCACTTCCACGAACACAGCCTGTTTCAGAGGAGCATCGATCCCCGCGAACCTCGATGCCATCACGAACCACTGATGAAAAGACAACTGAGGATCGCCAGGTCATCAACATGTTGCAGACCCTTATGAGCGCAATGCGCATGCTCCTAAGCAACATGACCACCCCATCAGCGCAGAGCGCACTCCAAGTGCTGGACACTTTGAGTCCGGTGCTTGCAGCTCTAACGTAAAACGATGGCCCGCAACATGTTATCCTTTCGCGAGGAGGTCAAGAACGCTTCTGTCCTTCAGTGGAATGCCAGAGGACTTAGGGCACGTATGTCCGAGTTCCGGCAATATGTATTCACAAACCAGTTCTCTATAATTGTGATTTGTGAACCGAACCTCTCAGCCCAGATGAGACTGTCTGGATATGAGTGCTTTATGTCTTCTACCCATGGAGAGCGCAGCAAGGTCGCTGTGTTCATACGGCGCGACTTAACTTATGTTCATCACCCTGTACCCCCTGACGAAGAAAACCAGTACGTTTGCCTAACAGCAAGAAACAAGAAGACCACATTCACCATCATCGGAGCCTACTTACATCCATCAAGTCGTCTAGACCGAGAGCGCTTGCGCGGAATTTTGAATTCGACTCTCCAGCCATGGGTGATAACTGGTGACTTCAATGCCCACCACTACTTATGGGGAAGCTCCAGGGTAAACACTAGAGGTAGACAGTTAGTGTCTTTCGCTTCTGAATGTGAACTTATCCTCGTGAATGACGGCAGCCCTACTTATCTACGCGGATCGGCCTATAGCAGTTGCCTGGACCTCACTTTCGTCTCACGCTCGTTCACACGCAGAGTGCACTGGTTTTCGGATTTGGAAACAAGGGGTAGTGACCACATCCCAACATACTTGAAGATCGACGGCTTTCCAAGTCTCAAGTCCTCCAGAGCCGTCCAGTGCACCGATTGGCAAAAATACAAGTTAATCATAGAAGACTATGTTGGTGCCTCACCTTTCAACCTAGAGGACGCAATAAAGAGTGCCCTACAGTCAACGACGCGTTCGCTTCCGGTGAGCTCATCTCGCACTGATATGAACATTGATATCGAGAAACTCCGAGCGATTCGTCGTCGTGCAGAACGACGTTATAGACGCACGAGGTCACTTGATGATCTGAGAGTGGCCAGACGCACACAAAAGAAAATACAGCGTCACATGGACAAGTTGGACAAGCAACGATGGGTATCTTTTTGCGAGTCTTTGGATCCCAGAAAGCCTCTGTCACTAATCTGGCGAACTGTCCAGGGTCTTCGTACAACCATTACTCAGCGCTACCCATTAAAATCTCTGGCACTTCACTTACGCTGCGAAGAGATTGATGTCGCAGATTCCTTCTGTCGAAGGATTTCCTTCGGCTCAAATTCAACTGGGACAAAGACGCCCAATTTTTCTGTATCTTCACGTGATCCCCGCATGGAGATTTCGTTTTCAATGGACGAACTAAAAGCTGCGCTTGCTTTGTGTAGACGTTCTTCAGCGCCAGGACCTGACGGCATCACTTACCGCGCTCTGTGTCACCTAGGAGATCAAGCTCGGCAGGCACTCTTGCAGCTGTACAATGACTCCTGGCAAACTGGCATTGTTCCACAGGTATGGAAGTCAAGTCGCCTGATTCCACTTCTCAAAGCCGGCAAGTCACCCTTGGACATTTCCTCTTACCGCCCGATTGCCCTCGCGAGCTGTGTGGGAAAAGTTATGGAAAGGATGATTTTAACGCGTCTGGAATGGTACTTAGAGTTCTACGAAATATATCCAGATGCCATGTCCGGGTTTAGACGAGGTCGCTCGTCAATTGACAATGTAGTTGACTTGGTGACATATGTAGAACACCAGAAGGCCTGCAAACGGTTATCTGCTGCTCTGTTTCTTGACGTTAAAGGGGCCTACGACAATGTCACCCACGAAGCCATTCTCAGCGCACAAGAAGGAGTGGGACTCGGTGGCAGGATATATACGTGGGTTCAGAGCTACCTACAGAATAGATCATTTCACGTGCAGACAGAGAATGACCCGACACACGAGTATTACTGCAGCCGAGGAGTCCCGCAAGGCGGAGTGCTAAGCCCGACGCTGTTCAACCTAACACTCATTGAACTAGTTGGCAAGGAACCAAGCAGTGTACGACTTTCCATTTACGCTGATGACATCTGTGTGTGGACATCAGGTGTGACTCGACTTCAACTTCGCGCTCGACTTCAGAAGGCAGCATCAGTGACATCGTACCACTTACGCAAGCAAGGGCTTGAAATCGCAAGTGAGAAGTGTGCAGTCGTGGCCTTCACCAGAAAACCAATGTCCGCTTATGGCATATAAATTAACGGGCAGTTGGTGTCATGCAGCCGGAGTCACAGGTTCTTGGGAGTCGTAATCGACCGAAACCTGTCTTGGACACCCCACGTAAACTACATGAAAAAGCGGCTGACTGCCATTTGTCACTTATTCAGGTTTCTTGCTGGGAAAAGTTGGGGAATGTCTGTCGAGTCTATGTTACAGCTGTACAAGGTATTATTTACTGGATTCCTGCGGTATAGCCTACCTGTTATATCTAACACGTGCAAAACGAACCTGCGCACAATCCAAAATATTCAAGCCCAAGCGCTTAGGATATGCCTTGGTTTACCCCGCTGCGCATCGACAGCTGAAACAATTGCCATTGCACAGGACTACTCGATCATGACGCACATCACCATTGAAACGATGCGTACGTACCTCAGACAACATGCAAGGAATCCTTCCCACCACTTGGCAACCGTTGCTACTGAGAGGCCCCGCACGAAATTTAGTGCAATTGTCTGTGCTCATCGTGCGTCGTTCACGTCAGGTTTTACGCCTGCAGAGAAACTGGTGTATCCTCCGTGGTGCCTGACACTTCCACCGTGTTTCAATTCAAGGAATACAGAAAAATCAAATTTGCCTTCATTAGCCCTAAAACAATTGAGCTTGAGCCATCTGCACGAAATGTACAACAACCACGTGCACATATACACCGATGGTTCAACCACAGCGTCTGGTTCTGGTGGTGCGGTGGTGATTCCAGCCAGAGGAATCACTCTGCGAATCAAGCTGTCACACGTCACTACGTCCACAGCGGCAGAACTTGCGGCTTTGCGTGGCGCCATAGAGTACATCAAATCCCAAAGACCGAGTAAATGGGCTGCGTTTTCTGACTCAAAACCAGCCCTACAGAGCATGCAGTCAGTCCTTCGACGAGGTTGCCATGAACAATTAACTTACGAAGTTGTCAAGCTCGTTCACCACGTCACAGAAACAGGCCACGAGGTCAAGTTTCAGTGGCTTCCTGGCCATTGTGGGATCAGTGGCAATGATTCCGCAGACAACGCGGCTCGCACATCGCACCAAGAAGAACACACCCTTCCGATTCCTTTGTCACGGACTGACGCTGCACAGCAACTTCGTCACCTGGCACGTAGTCTGAGTCTGCAGGAGTGGAACACCCCAAGCATAAGACATACGAGACTATACCAAATAAACCCTCGACTGGAACTTCGACCTCCATCCGGACTTCGTCGACGTGAAGCTTCGCTTCTTTGTCGCCTTTGGTTGGGGGTTGCCTTCACAAAAGCATATAGAAACCTCATCGGATTGACCGACAATGCGGAATGCGACGTCTGCTGCACTAAAGAGGACATCGACCATCTGATATGCCATTGCCCTCGATTTGCCTCTGAAAGACAGAAGCTTTCGGACGCATTGCGACAATTGGACGATCGGCCACTCTCTGTGCAGATGCTACTAGAACACCGTCATCGCCTTTCGTCGGCTCAAAAAGCAGTCAAAGCTGTCTTGTGCTTTTTGAGGACTACAGGCCTATGTGACCAACTTTAACTTTTGTGTAGTGCCACCTCTGTATACGCGCCAGCTGATTGACTGACAATCCTCCTTTTTTTCTCTCTCTCTCTTTCTCTTCTCTTTCCTCTCTCTCTCTCTTTCATCTTTATGCCCCCTTCCTATTCCCCCAGCGTAGGGTAGCAAACCGGGCATGTGCCTGGTTAACCTCCCTGCCTTCCCTCTTGTTGTTTACCCCCCCCCCCCCCCCCACACACCTCTAAGCCTCACACGATCACTGCACGGGAGAGCTTCTTAGGGGGTCACGGATGTTTAACAACGTTCGAACGACACGACATTGCGCTTTCTCTGTCGTCTTAATGTTCATTTTACGAAGAATCGGGGCATATATACTGAACAAACTTGGAACCACGCTGTTCACATGTTGTCTCCTGTCAAATCAGCTGTCCAAGTGGTTGCAGCCGCCACTACTATTCCACAGACGTTTATCTTCATCTAGGCTGTAGTAGCGTATTTTAAGAATGCAAAAAAAATAAATTTAAAGTTGTGGAACAATTATGTTACCTTTTCTTGGTACACTTCCTTGAAATTTATGTGTAAGAATTAATTTTAGCTAGAATATTACACCTTAGACAGTCTTCATGTGTCACATACACTGCAGTTATACCGAAACTAAAGTAATGACACAGCCCATATTTCAAAATAAAATGAAAACGCAGAATAGACGTGTTTCACCACGGGCAAATTTACAAGCGTGATCCCCCACGCTTACGCGCTTATATTTGTCACCGATTTAAAAAAGAGGTTGTCCCAACGTAAACCTGTGATGCCGGGCCAAGCAAACTGGCCGACCTATTGCCGACCTGACCGAATGACGTTCGCTGACGGTAAATCTACGATGTCGATCTAAGCACGGTTGATTGATTGATTTGTGGGGTTTAACGTCCCAAAACCACCATATGATTATGAGAGACGCCGTAGTGGAGGGCTCCGGAAATTTCGACCACCTGGGGTTCTTTAACGTGCGCCCAAATCTGAGCACACGGGCCTACAACATTTCCGCCTTCATCAGAAATGCAGCCGCCGCAGCCGGAAATTGAACCCGCGACCTGCGGGTCAGCAGCCGAGTACCTTAGCCACTAGACCACCGCGGCGGGGCGATCCAAGCACGGTGGCCGGCCTACAGCTGACCTGGCCAAGTGGCGTTGTGAAACGGTAAACCTGCGACATTGTGCCAAGCACGCTGGCCGACCTACTGCCGACCTGGTCAATGGCCAGTCACAGGCCGAACACTTTTTTTCGGTTGTCTCGCCGACTGAACTGACCACCAACCAGTTGCCGACCCTTAACCAATCGTCGGCCACTGGCCATGTCCCCCTGGGGTGTCGTCGCTGAGAGTGGTCATCTCCCGGAACCGACTTGGGTGGAGCCACCGACTTTAATGGGGCGATGTCGTGGCCTCTTTTAGTCTCGTCCCTCAGGACTCCAATGAAGTTCAATTGTATCTATGTATTCGTTCAAAAGCCCAAGGCGGAAAGGTTGCTGATGGTGGCTACATTGTGCCAAATTGGCTACTTTACGATCCCGTATGGTGGCGAAAATTTCAGGTTGGTACCATTACTAGTTTCTACGTATACCTTTGACTTCAGTTTTGGTGCATAAGTGGCCATTTTCAACATTATTTCCAAGTAAAACACACCATTTACAAGATGCTCTATCGTAGAAGCCGAAACGTGCACGTGTCCTCCCGCCCACCAGCAGGGTAGCGTGCATTGAGGCACCCTAATGCAATTGGCGCACGGCGTGCCTTTAAAACTTTAAAACGAAGTGACGAAATTACATGCATGTTTTGAAACGTGTAAATAACAAGCTGCTCACGCTGGGTGCCATTCAAGCTCATGCTACGCGCAAGCTTCTAATCTGACGAGCAGCGTCCTCGCGTGAACTTGACAAGCTTGAACATGGTGTGGGCAGGACTTTCAGAAGGCCACACGCAGGCTGTTCATCAAAATTCTTTGACCAACTTCCCTTGACCATGAATTATGCTGATGTCCAATTAAGAACCTCCTTTTTGGAACGCGGTTTGTTCATCAAGCACATGCGCTCCCCCGTGAAGCTGAGGGACAGTTTTGAAAATCGGATGGTGCTATTCACAGGCAACTCGTGATTGAACCATACGCACATCCCCACACACTTCCTAAAAAAAATATCTGAAATATGAAAATCACTCACTATCATGCAAGTTGAAGGAGCGATAGGTGGACAGAAACACGTCCGGTTAGGAATTAAAATAAGGCGACCACGATAAAAGCAAGTAAAAAAAAAAGACGTTTCGGTCCCGTGCGGGGGCCAGAACGAGTTGCTTATTCTTGCTTTTATCGTGGACACCTTAATTCTTTTAATTGTCTTCATACCATGCAAGTTGTTAAAATTAAGAATGAAAAGGAAATCATCCACAAATCTAAAACAACGACCAGCACTTTAATCTAGACGCTTAGCAACGCACTTGTCACACCGTGCTAAAAATATTTCACAAAGAACGGATACTAAATAAGATCCTGTACTTATTCCATTACTCTGGCTGAAACATTAATTTCAGAAACGCGCAATCGTTGCCGTTAGATTAAGTAAATTAGTTCTAATAAGTAATCAACTGACATGTCACAGACATTTTAAAATATGAGCCGCGTTCCCATTTTCAATAAACATGATCCCGGACCGCCTCATAGTCGATCTTGCGGAATATTATAAAGCAAGTCTTTTACATCGATGAAAATGGCAAAGTTCCCATATGGTGCTTTGTGCTGCTCTGGTAAAGAGAGTCAGCAATATTTCTGGAATTCCTTCGGAAGGGATCAGTCACTGTGAGGAGCTTATTGTTTTTGCGAACCCTGGAAAGAACACGTACCTTGCCGGACCCCTGCTAAACATAATAGAATGAAGGGTCGCACCCTCCTTATGTTATTTTTGCGGACAATAAGATTCTCAAGACTCCCGAAAGTGATTCTGCGTTAATTTTTAGAAGCAAAGCTTAGGCTCACATGCTGTCCGTTGACGCCGTCGTTGTCGTAGCCTCCCGTCGAACCGAAACACAGGTGTTACATATATACCTCTCATGAAGTGTTCATAGCGCGCATGTGGTTTAAAAATAGACGGTACTATGGTATCCGTGCATCTGTCCTATATAAAACCGTTTGTAGCCGTTTAAAAACGTTTTTAGAGGTCTTTTTGTGTTTTGTAGGAGCTGTGTGCTGCCGCAAAAATGTTTAAGATACGTTGCAACTGTGGATTACTTTCGATTAGGTCAACTGACAAATGTGAGCATTACAGGGAAAGGTGAAGAGATCAGATGCAGCGTTTATAGTTCTAGAAACATTGATCGCGTGAATGCGTTATTACTATATCTGCGTCAAATGAAACCCGAAAAGCGGCAAGCCTTTGCTATTGTGCGCGCCGTCCACTTATCGCCATGGACAGGCACGCATAAATCCGCAGAGCTAACGTTGCTACCGTATTGAAAGCGCGCGCCTGTCAACTTGCCGCTGTACGTGTTTCATTTGACGCGGATAGTGCAGCAAGTAGGTCATCCACAACTTACAAGCAAGCATTCATTTTGCTGGCTTGAGCGGTCACCCTAAATTTCGATACCGACTGCGGAGCACGACTGCACCAAGCAGATGAGCCTAATTAAGTCTTAAGAAAAATTGATTAAATATGCGTGCGGCAATGAGCCGCTCGAAACGCGGACAATATCCAGGTTTCCGCAGCAACTATGCAACAGTTTCGTTTTCGATGCGGCGCGAATTTCCGTTACTCAGCGGCACGAGTGCGCGGCGCGAGGGAGCGCTGCGGGCAGTTGTCATGGCGATCACACGCGCTGACGATTGAATTAGAAGTGCTTTGACTTTCGTCCCTTATCTGAGGCGAAAAAGTTTGAATATGTTTTGCCTGCCACTGCTTGTGAATGTCATATAAAAAGCGAATTGTTTTCAGGGCGCGGGCAACAGCGCCACCACGTCGCAGTGCGCGGAAAGCAAGAAAAAAATTGTGAGTCAGCCTCCCCACATCCTTTTTTTCTTCCCTTTTTCTGGTGCGCTTTTCCTTTTTCTTTTTCTGCTGCGTCTCCCTCGAGCCGTTTTTTTTTTATTCGTCGCGGGAGCGGGGGTTCAGGCGTCTAGCGCGTCATTTCTTTCTCTGTGGTATTGGCCTACCGGCATGTTGCTTTCAGCAGTGATTTGACCCTGTTCTTATCTTTAAGTTTCGAGAGATAAGATAGAAATCGAGCAAAGGCAACGAAAGTGTGGCGTTCGTGCCTCGAGAAATTCTCGCTCTTAGTATCGGTCTGAGCGAACGCGTCTAAAAATTGGCTTTGCATTCTCAATTCCTAAGTTTCTTGCCCATTTCCAGCGTCGCCTTGAAGCGAACGATAGAATGAAACCCCATTCCGACTTGAACCCGGCGGATTTTCTACAAGTACATGTCAGGTAAGCGCAGTCGTCTTTGTGCTGATTTGCCCATTTCGTCTCGGCGGTGCACATCGATTCGATGCGCGCTGGTTGCCGTGATTGGTTTAATGATCGCCGCCGATCTGGCTGGCACCTGTAACCGCTTCGTTTGTGTCAGCTGTCTATGGAACCGTGCGTTATTGTACGTAAATTACTTTTGCTTCAAAAACAAGTGCAGACTTGCGTGTTTCATGGAGGTTATCTAGCGCGCGGTAACCATTTTGAGTGGTGTGCCGTGTAACCACCGGAAGTGCGCTTTGCCGGTGTAGCGCAACCGCCGAGATTACAGCAGGCGCGCGGGCTTTATTTTTTCGTTGCCCCCCACAGTTACCTCTTGAGGTGCGAATTTCAAATGTTTAAGGGTAATCTCTTTAGCGTGAGCGCCACTTATGATAAAATTGTTGACACTGACCACTAGTTATCGAAGATGTGCGCGACACGATTTCACGATTAAAAAAACTTTTCGTTTTTCATTAATTCCTTCATTTAGTTGTAGCTGTGATTTACAGATTAGTTAAGTGACAAAATGCGACAGCAGATGCAAAGTGCTTCCATTTTACTCACACAAGGAAGCGTAAGCAATGCAGATAGCTCATTTCTCCTTTTACATTGCGCCTTTTCTCCAGGAGAAAGCTGAGGCACTCCAGCCCACCCTAGCGTGCGATGGAAGACCTGGCCACTTTAATGCTCCCGCCATCTCCAATCGATGAGCTCAATGGCGACCAGGAGGAAAGTTACCTCTGTCCGTTGTGCTTGTACTCCACCACAAGTGCAGCCATTCTTTTTCGTCATCTATTCATACACACTGGCATCAGGCCATACTGCTGCTTCGAGTGCGGAGAGCGCTTTGCCATCCCCGAGACTCTTCGAAGTCACCTGACGGAGAAGCACCCACGGAAGCTCCCGCTTCACTGTGAACGGTGCAAGAGTGGCTTTCGTTTTCGCCTGGAGCTTTGTCAGCATGAGGTTGTGTCGTCTTTGGAGACACTGCACTACTGCTACTACTGTGGAAAAGGTTTCCTCTCTGCGTCAGATGTTCTTCAGCATGCCCGAACATCTCACTTGCCTTCTAGGAAGCATGAGTGCGATGTTTGTGGCCGCTTCTTTCCAACTTTCGACAGCATCAGCATTCACAGCGTGTTTCACCTGAGGCATGGTGTCTCCTATCATCAAGTGGCTATTGGTAAGTGCTCTTAAACATTAAGTGCATGAATTTATGAATTGAAAAGTTCCAAAAATTTTTGCATTCTAATGCAGTCTTCATAGCCAGATTTTTCTGGAAAGTAAGTGTCAATTTTTATGTTTGTTATCAGATGCATTCCACAGGAATTGAGTTGTAAGTCACTTGACGGGATGTTGTCGCTACAAGCTGTGGTTGCTTGAAGGTAGCCTGGTTGTTTATAAGCAGATTTTTTGCATAATTTTTAAATATGTAAGCGTACGCTCCCAGAGCTTGTGCTGTATGAGTTCCCATTTTCACAATCCTCTCTTGACAACGCTGTCCGATTTCAGGTTCAAAAAAGTACTCGAAATTTCATCCAAAACGACGACCGCACCGCTGCCTTTTCTGCCCACGGCACTTCCTCTACTTGGCATCCTTGAAAAGGCACCAGCTCACGCACAAGCTTGAAAACTGTTCCCTGTGCCGCATCTGTGACCGACCCTTCATGCTACCTTGCTCGGTCCAGAGTCACCTCAAGGAGCATGAAGAAGAGCTGCGGTTGTACGCAGAGGAGTTGCCACACGGCACCATCCCCACAGAGCCACCACACGAGTGCGAGCTCTGCGGCAAAACCTATTCCACGAGCAACAGTTTGCGGGCCCACCGGAAGACGCACAGTTCAGACCGACCCCACAAGTGTGATGTCTGTCAGAAGCAGTTTCTGCGCTCTTACGACCTCAAACGCCACTTGCGAATACACACTGGCGAGCGGCCCTTCGTATGCGATGTTTGTGGCCAGGGATTTTTCCAGTCGTCGGCCATGCGCAACCACTTGCGCACCCACACGGGCGAACGCCCCTTTTCCTGCGATGTCTGTGGCAAAGACTTCACCCTGGCATCCACATTGCGGGGCCACATGAAGATTCACACGGGCGAGCGACCACACCGCTGTGCCCTGTGCGCCAAGTCGTTCTCGCGCCCTTATGAGCTCAAAACGCACATGCGCATCCACACGGGCGAGCGTCCCTTTGCTTGCGGCGTCTGCGGCCTTGGCTTTGCCCAGGCCTCGACGCTGCGGACTCACGTCAAGATTCACGAGCAAGGGGGGGTGGCGTCCTTTGCCTGTCGTCTGTGCGGTGAGGCCTTTGCACAGGCGGCAGACCTCGAGGCGCACTCCAAGATCCATCTTGGCGAGCTGTCTCCACAGCCTCCGGAGCCTGTGCTGCCATTCCGCTGCAGCATCTGCTCAAAGACCTTCACGCGACAGACACACCTGCGCAACCACATGAAGCTGCACCTGGGCCCTGAGCCCTTCAAGTGCGAGGTATGTGGCCAGGCATTTTCGCAGTTCTCGACCCTCAAGAGCCACCTGAAGGCGCATATGGGCGAGCCATCGTACTCGTGCTCGGCATGTGGCCAGCATTTCCTGCAGTTTGCAGCGCTCAAAGCACACATGGCACTGCACAGCAGCGAGAAAGCACTCGTTGACTAGGTGGTGCTCACTACGTCATACTAGGTAAATTCTGGTGGTGGTTACTACATCATAGTGCTACACTGATCTCTGTTTTCTTTCATGATGGTTTGCCAATTATTGGAAGTGAAATCGCACTGTATTTGCCCAAACATGATTCAATCCACAGAGAAACAATCACACTCTCTTGTTTATCATGTTAGTGAAAAGGAATATACTGACAAAAAATTATAAGTTAACTCTAAAAGGTTATGCCGTGTTGGTTGAACCTCTGGTTTCATGTGTCGATAATTAAACTGAATATAAATTTATAGTTATATAAATATTTGAGCTTTTTTGAACTAATATTATAGTTGACTTGCTGATAAACTGAAGTAAAGAAATATTGTAAATGTGAACTAAAAGGCTAGCCTGCCTGTTTAGTTCTTTGTGTTGCTGATGAGATTCAAAAATATCTGAAGTCAATCGGCAAAGCATTCATATTGCGTGTAGAAACTATTTGGCTGATGTGGGACTCGTGATGTTAAGGCTCTTAATAATGTTTATGGACTTTTCTCTTAGAAATTGGAATGTTACTACCTTTTCATAAAGAGCCGATAATCATTTTTCTGGCTAAAAATTTCGGGAAATTCTCACAGCCACTCTTTCGTTGCAGACTCGTGCATAACAGGAACACCACAACTATATTTATTATTTTAGGTGGTTCAGGAGCCCTTTAAGTGTTTTGCAAACACAAAAAGCTGAAACTTTATTTTTGTTTGATGTTTCGTGAATATGACTAATGATCATTCGAATGATACGAATGATGACCAATGATAATTCGAGCTATCATATGCTTTGAATAATTGAAAACACCACAGATATGTTAGGACCTCGCCTTTAGATATCATCATCATTTAGTAACCCTTAAAGGGCTCTGTTGGGGTATTACATAAAGGGGGAGTATACACAAGAGGAAAGGAACGCTCAGACATTCATTATTAAGGCAAAAAAATATATAATTTACAACAAAACAGATGAAATTCTAAATAGTCAAAATACACGCAAAGGATAATATGGAGAGAATGTCATCTGGGAGTTCACTTATATTTGAGCCAGTGGATTTAATCTTACTCTGTATGGCATAAAACGTGCAGAGCGATGGCGTATGAGAAAAGCATTAAAAAGCTTTACACGTTGACATACAGTTAATGTGAAACACTTACCAAAACGGTCGAAGTTCTTACAGATGCAACCATGAATTGGCTCGCTGCTAATTGCAAGCCCCGAATTCTCCCCAGCTAGACGTCATATGTTTGAGATGTTCATACCTGTGAATCAAATTACGCTGTATTATTAATATAGTTTATGTGTATGCAAATATAATATAATTGTACTTGTTTGAGAGTGCTATTGCATAAATGTTTCAGTCATGTCAATTAACATAAATTATCAATTTGTAAGCACACACTAGTGAGTTTTATGGAGCCTGTGTGCCAATAACTTTAGTTCATTAGTATTTATTGACTGTATTATGGTTACCTTTGCTGTGGCTTCAGTCTTTGAAATGTATGTGAGAACACTCTGAAATGGAATGGTAAAGTTTCAATGAAGCAATGACATGAAGTTCATGTAACTTCTCTCAAACAACACATAGATAATAGGCAGAAAAAGAAAAAAAAGTGTACTTCTGAATTTCGATTTTATTTCAGCGTGTGAAGGCGTATGCCTTGATCCAGATTTCTAACAGAGGCATGGTATCAGAGTACGAGACAACACGCAGCATGTTACTGCTTTTGACACAAAGGCAAACCCCGTGCGAAATTTCCAAGCAATCGCATGCCTGTCTACTCACTTTGCAGGCAGTAAAGTCCGCTAAACGTTTGTTTGCCCCGATAACAGACTCAAACTTCATTGTATTGAAGCAGCATGTAACCTGAAAAATATATTCACCATATTCCTGTTGTTCATAGAAGCATATATCATTTACATGCCAATATTGGCAAGAAACCTCTTTTTTTTGGCAATCAGTAATATGCACATTTAGTACATTGAATTTTGACCATGCAAACAGCTTCCCTGTGTTGGTGATTTAACTCCACTGTATGAGGAAAGGAGCAGTGATACGAGAAGAGTTCAGTTACACGATAGCAGTCTCGTACTCTGTTCAGAGCGAGATTTGATTTTGCAATCCAGAGGGAGGACTATTGGCACTAGTCCTATTGTACGTCAATCAGTGCAGGAAGTTCTAGCAGGTTGCAGAAGTGTAAAAGTCCGTTGCACTTCCACATTACTCAGGGTACTTCGTGTATAAACGAGTGTTTGTCACTTCCGTCTGTCATCGTGCGTGCGAGTTTGCATGACCATTTCACTGAGCTGTGGAAGGCACATTAAACGGTAAAATTTCACACTGTTAGGGATTGTGCGATGTCGTACAAACTGCATAAGAGAAAAGTGTTGTGCTCACTATATTTTGGTTTGGCTCTGTGGCTTATACGGTTTGTTATGACCTGTTAGTCATAAATTATTTAACTGCTTCAGGTTATACTGACAGGCAAAAGTTTGGTGTGAGAGAAAAAAAAATAAATGAGCAATACCTTATATAAAAAAATTCATGCTGTAAGTCATTGTAGTTTGCACGAAGCAAAATACAGGATTTACATGCTAGTATTCCTTCTCTAAAACTCAAGGTTGCTGTTAGAATTGGAGAAGAGGCCTTTCACAGCTCATGCTTCACACTGGATGCGGTGCTCCCAAGAAGTTACCAAGAGATTTGATAAGTTTCAATGCTCGCAGCTACGAAATTACCAGGGTATGTTCTCAGGTGTAGCTCGAACAGTACAACTGAAGACAATGTCATGAGAAAGATTGTTCTGTGTCCATGGCTGGAAAATTAATAATTGTTGGGGCTTAACATCCGAAAACCACGATATGATTATGGGTCGCACCGTAGTGTAGGGCTCCGGAAATTTCGAACACCTGGGGTTCTTTAACATGAACCTAAATCTAAGTACGTGGGCCTCAAGCACTGTTGCCTCCATGAAAAATGCAGCCACGGCGGCTAATATTCGATTCGGGACCTTCGGTTCAGCAGTCGAGCACCTTGGCCGCTAGACGACCGTGGTGTAACCCTTTGAAATCAGCGTCTATAGAGGTGGGGTAGGGCAAGCATTTCATTGTCAGTTCCCTTGCTCATAATGGGCGAGTAGCCTTGCTGGCATTAGTATAACATTACGAGCTGTTCATACGTGTTCGTAACACTCCCTTTCTGTGTATATGTAGCATAATGTTTTACCAGGCTATTTTCTGCTGTACTGGTCAATGCAGCGATCACAGGATTGTGGTCGGACAGCATTTTAATCTGGCGAGAGGCATGCTGTTCATTTGGCTGCTACGAATGGGAAGTCACAGCTCCCTGACTACTTCAATTTAGAAACTTTGAAAGGCTGCTTAGAGGATGGAGACCTTTGTGAAGCAGAACAATCTTTTTCTTTATGAGCCCTCGTGTACTGGCTCATTGCTTATCACATCTGCTGTAACATTCTTGGCTGCTTTGCAGACACTGGTGTGTCTGAATGTTTGTGAGTGTTTTAAGAAAGTGGTGTTTACATTCCACCAGCATTACGGGTGTCCGCGTTTTTGTGAATGTTCCTTTTGCATAAAAGAAAAATGTGCATCCTATCCTGCCACTTGTTCTTAGTGTCTTGTATGTGTTTACTAGTCATGTGACTTGTGTCTATGTGTGTGTTAACTGTGCTGTCTTATGTGTCTGCGTGTGTGCCAAACTTATGGCAACAAGGTTAAGAATACTGACCAAAGATACAGCTCTACCTCATGAAAGTTCCAATAAACGTGTCCCTTTTGATGCTCTAGGGATATAGTTTGTAGTGCCAAACTTATTTGCCATTCAATAGACTGTTTCGTTGTCTCTTCGATTTCTCTGCATGACTGTCTTTTATCAAGTGTTCTTTACTTTTCAAGTGTCATATGTAGCGATAAAGTTGCTTTGTGTCGTGTTTTGCGAATTTACTACCCTGTTCAATTCTCGTTTCCTAGAGAATTATTGCAAGCAGGTGGAAGGTGTGATTGCTCAAGCTGCTGGAGTCATTTGCACTCTGAATGTCTCAGTGTTGCTGGCATTCAAACTTTCTTCACAAGAATATGGCAGGCGTCATGCAATGTTGAGAAACGAGGTACTTCTCCGCATGTGAACATAGATTACTTGGAGTTGCATTAACTGTCGTTTCGGCGAGGTACTGACTCAGCTGATTTCATTTTATGTACTGCTGTGATGCCAGTTCCAGACAGGCCGTTTGTAGCTGATGTGCTGCCTCATAAATGTTTATCTACATAATATTGAAAAATTTGATCTTACTGTGCGCTCGCAGGAAATTCGTTACTTGCTCACAAAAGTTTGGTTCTCAATCGTTGTGTACCTAGGTTGCCATGTTGTCAAGGCCTGTCGGGTTGTTGCATGTGAGCAGCATATAAAATTACAAATGCATGCAGACAAGAAATAGAAAGCCAAATTATTCATTGGGCTAACTTGTTCATCTCCTGTTGTACCATGAAAGCACGCCTCTCTTGTTTTGCACATGCATTTGTCGATTGTTACAGTGCGTAGCCTTGCGTTTCTCGTGGCACATAGCTGAAAAAAAAAAAAGAACAGGACATAAATGCAACCACTGAAATGTTAATCGCTTGCAAAGATTCTGCAGCTTTGGCATTCACGGGGACTGGCTTTTTGGTAGCCATGCCTGCCTACCTCAGGGAAGTTGTGCTTGAGTGTGAAGAGGGAGAAACAGTCCAGAAAGTGGACGGTTGGGTACCTATCGGATAAAAAAAGTTCCTATAAAGTACGGTGTGCTTTTCATGCCTACTGAAGCTGTAGCGACCCTTGTGTTTGTGTCCGAATAGGAATGTTTACTCTCTTTCTTTTTTTTCTCCTTCTTCCTTCATTCGTAGGCATTGGTGTGGCCACGTGAATTTTCAAGTGCATGTCATAGTCATGACCCTCGTAGTGCGAATTGCTACAGTAACTCGTAATTGCATCGTAGACTTTTGCCCACTACTCTCTACCTTAGCATGGCAAGAACAGTATTTGTGGAGTATGGTGGTCATCTTCAAAAAGTGGACATTTTCAAAAGCAGGCTTTAAAGTATGAAAACATTGGCTAAGCAATGATGCGTCTGCTTATGGTTCACTCTCGTATATGGCCGCATTATAGATTGATCATCTTCTTCAATGCTTTCGCTTGTGCATTCCACAACATACAACACTATGACTCAGTGTAGCTGATGGCATATCTTAGTAAGATGTCATTTAAGCTTTGCACTGCATCAGTGAATTTTTCTTCAAAGTGGTAACATGGGGAAACTAAACTAAAATGTAAAGCTTGCTTGTACTAAAAGTTTCTCAACATTTCATTTTACTGCAGCTGATCTGCACTAGTTGAGAACAGAATCACGGTCATTCTTGTCTCTCTCCTTTTGCTTTTCCCATGTATGGTATGTTCTTTCACAGTCACCTGCAGGCATTGTGTAGTGATTGGTGCATGCACTGTTAACAGCATGTCTATAGTACATCAGGCAAACGTTAAATGACGAGGTAATATTAGAATAATAGCCCTTGCTCAATAACATTCTTATGCACTATCTGCTGGAGACTGCATGCTTTGAAAGGGTTTATTTCTTTTAGACTTTGGCCACACATTTCAATGCGATTAGGCTTGTGTCTGAGTTCTTTTAAACAGTACCTTAAAATGTGTAGAATATGGACCCCACTGAAAAAAATACATCTAAATTTGCACAGCCTGTTTGCAAAGCTCTAACAGTGCAGAGTACGCACTCTGTATATAAAGCGGCGAGTTTGACCTATTGAACAACATTGGGGTAAATTGCGTACAGGTATCGGGATAAGCTGCAGACAAGCAGTAACCTCAGCATTCTATGCTTTTCATAGATATGTTCATCAAAATTGGTTGAATAAGGTGCTCCCTTTAGGGGAACAAGCGATGAAAGCGCTTGAATCGTCCACATTGTGTAGCAGTTAGATGACCAACAATCCTAATAGTTGATAGTTAACTGAGAAGTGACCAAATCGGTGCATCATCTGTACTACGTGTATAATTTGTGCATGCAATGTAGGCTGATCAGAATGTGTACCCCGATCAATAAATCGATAAAAAGAAACTGTGTTGCCTTGTATGTCATGCTTAGCATTTTATTTCACTTGTGCAACTCCATGGCTATTACTACAGCGCGTCGTTGCTCGACAGCGCAATGAAAAATTACCTGCTCATCCACTCTTGTTATGATAAGTCGCTCTCTTTGTGAAGAAACATGTTCTGTAGAGTGCGCTGCTACATTAAAGGGAGCACAGAACATGTGCAGTTTTTTTTTCTCTTCTGCCTCATACCATGCAATTGTCAGTATTAGTTGCATAATACTTCTGGTCAGTGGTGATATCAACTTTCTACCAGTGCACTTATGCAACATCGCTGAAATTAGTAAATTACACAATGGCAGAAGAGTAAGGGTCATGCTTTAGGTGTTTGCCATATTTTTTCATAAGCATAGTTTTCATTGTTTGATGTTACCAAAACCAGATCGAAGAACATTTCGCTCTCCTGTCTTGCACAGACCAGAGAGAGAGAGAATTTATTTACAGAAAGGTAGAGAGGTCGGCCTGAGCCATAGTTTGCTCTGGCCTGCTACTCTACACTGGGGAAGGGTGACTGGGGAGTGAAAGTGATGAATGACGATGGTAAGAGATGATATGTCCTTATTAGGCTGGGTAACTCTACAGACGTGCATTCAGTCCAGTGGTTTCTAAGAAAGTGATGACGGCTCATATAACCACATGTGTGCTGCTGGCGTCAGGCCAAGGACCTAACACAACCTCATCGGTTAATGGCCGACTAATATATCGGCCAATCGAAGATATCAGTTGCTGACGTTCGCTTGCATATGCTGGACAGTCGCAAAATATATGTTCGAGCATTTCTGGCAACCGACAGTGACCACAATTGGGACCCGTGTCATTACAGCCAATCAAGTGGGTGCAACGTCTCGTGTAAGCCACACCGAGGCGAATGCGGTGGATAATGCATGAGAAGCAACACATCAACACAGCCTGGCTCTTCAAACCAAAATGCACATATGCGTGATCCAGAAGAATTTATATGCATTTGCATGTTAAAAAAGCCACTAGAAATCTACGCGTTTGAATGGGAGACCACGCTGTTTGGATATGTTGCGTGCAAGTGCTTAGATATAAAAGCTGCAGTTCATTTACTTTACTGCTAGTAGTGTTTTAAGAATGTGGAGCATTTATCAGTTTGATCACTAAATTGCTAATTTTTTTGTTCACTTCAGCAAGACAAGAATATGCATTCTTTTTCACTGAAAAAAGTGAAAGCCAGCAACATTTAACTAGCTGCTGCTTTGCAACCTATTGTTTTGTGATGAGTTGTATGGAACAGCCTATTGCAAAAGTATATAGGTTACTCACACTTTGATCACATATGCTATTCAAATTCTGTTGAACACTTGACAATCAGAACCCACCTATGAATGAAATGTATGAGAACTGCTTTTATTTTCACGAGCTTACAATTTGTGACGGGCCACAGAAACTCTAGTAAACAGCCAGCACTCAGCCTGGTGTGTGCACTTAATGCGGCCAGTACAAAGACTTTAGTCAAAAGACTGCACACGTAAATGTTTGTGTGTTTCGAAGCTTGGATGCATAAGCATGCATTTGGGTAATGGTAAATTCCATTGGCGGATTCGGAGTGGCCGACAAACTCTGCATTGGAGCACTCCACTCTGCTGGAGGGTGGCCAATGGAACACACGTGCTCACACTGGAGTGAATTTCAGGTTCAGAATAGAACGTGATGCGTGCATCCCGTTCCCTGTTTTTGGCGAATAGGAATGCGTCCCTGTTTTGGGGGAATTCTGGTAAGGCGTATTTGGGGCGTGTTTGTATTACACATCATGCAGTAATCACCTATATCGCGTGCTTACCTCGCGTTATCGCTGCATGCCTGGCACACCTCGGTCACGATCGTGCAGCTATCAGCCTAACACAGCATTTTTTATTTGAAAATGGCGAGCGCGCAGTCCTCGAGAAAGACAACAGAAGCAAGCTAGTTGAAAAATGCCCCAAGCACTCTTATTTCCCTTGGTGGCTTGAATAGTGAGAACAGGGGAGAAAAATTAGAAAGAAAACTATAAAATCGGGGTCTTTCGAGCCAAAACTGATGGTGGGGGAACCTTGATGAATTGTGACCACCTAGGCTACTTTAACAATCGTTTTTATTTAAGTACACAGGTGTTAACTATTACACAATCAAACAAGTGGCCTTATGCTCACTAGTCGTCATGGCAGGTATGAAAGCTTTTTTTTTTTTGTAATACAGTGCTACCACATAAGAAAATATACAAAAGGCTTGTTCAAGATGTGGACTGAATCCAAGACATCAAAGTCACAAGCTCAACTATTGCAGTCCTATGCTCTCTGGCAAGTACAGATGGTGACGTTTTTTTATTTTGTGTACAATAACTGACTATATTAACAATTGTAGTGTTTCCAACATAAATATATGATTGAGTAAAAGATTACTGGTGGAAAAAAATTGCACCTCTTCATTATTTGATGTTTGATTCGTACTTGAAGCTATGTATTCATAGTTGATTCCTATTTGAAAATTTCCATATTTGCACACCGCTACTTTTAACCCAAACAAAAATTCATAGCCTTGAAGTGTTTTAACCACGTCAAATCAAGAAAATGCTGCATGATTCAAATCGGCCCATCTCGAAGTTGCTGCATTTAAAACAAAACAACCCTATGTTTGTCCCATTGCTTGTACATGTAGCGCATTTGAAAGTGTAGGTTGCATTTCTGGACTCTGGAATATTCTGCGTTTCCTCTCGTCTTGGAAACATCATGCTGCCTGGAGTGTTAAACTCCTTGAGTATGTACGTTTTTCACAACATGCGGAGAAAGTAATCGGAGCACATAATGTGGTTTTTAAAAGCGAGTTTAATACAAAGCGAGATGAGCAAAACAGCACTGCAATTTGTGAACAAGCTTGTTCAACAAGCATTTTTCACACAGTATACTCAAAGCCACACGCAAGTCACTCCTGCACTCATAAACACAGATGCAATCGTACACTTCAGCAATAATGTGATCTATATTTTTGAGTACAACTGTGTATAAGAAACGGGTTGTTTTCATTAAAAGAAGGGGGGGGGGGGGCTGTTGCTGCACAAATGTGTGGGTTTTTCAACCCGAAACTTCAGATACCATAATTGCCTAAAATGGTTTCACTGTACGGCATGCGGCGTAAGATAAAAGAAACGCTTACTTTTATTGTTGTAAAATTGTATTAAGCTGTCAGAATCTCGCAGCTGTTTGCATGCTTCGAGAAACTTCAAGAATAGAGAATGAGTGGTACCCACTTAAATATGTGCTTGCTTTTTGAGAACTACATGCATTCACAGCCTCATCCTAGTGTCAAGTTCTTTGAAAATTTCCCTTTCACTTGAAATATCATTACACGCATTATCGACATTGTTAAGTGCATATGCAGAAACACTGTCAGAAGTTCAGTCGTCTTTAATAAAAACTCTCCTTATCTTAATGAATTGCAGATGTCTACAGACCAGCCAACAATCTGATCTCGTATTTGTTGCATTTATATTATAAACAGGAGTACATTTGAACTGCATATAATAGTTACGTACAGTTTAAATATAAGAATGATTGAAGTGCACCCTATAACATAGGAAACAAGCTAGTATTCTTAAAGAAATGTGCATTTTTCCACGTTGTGCCCAAGACGATTTTTGCACAAGGCAGTGATTCAAACGTCTTTGCTTTAGTTGAGTCAGTTGCAATAAATTTTACTAGGCTTTTTAAAACTTAAATTTCTTTATAGTGAGTGGCTTGTCTCTATTGTATAGCTCCTCATTTTCTGTTAATGAGTAATGGTATTAAATTTTCTCTCCCATTGATTCTTCTATGGCCTAATTTTGCAAACATGACCATTGAAATAAGCTGAGTCAGCTGATATCATAAATGGAACCTAGAGCTGTGCAGGTGGTTTTTTTCGAGGGCTGAATGCTTTTTTATGAGCATGTATATTTATTTTATAATTGCCATGCTTTGTAGTTGACAAGAACCCAAAAAATTAATGAATAAAGATCAGTTTCATGTGACCATGTCCAAATCAGAGTTGTTTTGCCAGGCCCAGCTCCATGAATTAAAGGAATATTTATAGCACAAAATTGTGAAAGCAAACAATAAGTAAAAGCTGTAATGTGCTACAAATTGCTGGCAGAATCGTGATCAACCATGCACCACCTTTATAAAGGGGCCAATGCCAAGAGTTATTTATGAAAACCAAATGTGCCCAGATATAAAGCGGGCATAAAATAGCTATTCCTCCCATTCTACACATTTCTTTCTCATCACCAACGTAGACAGAGTGCTCTTTGGGCTTCTGAAAAAGTGCACCAAAGGGGAAAAAAATGAAATTGCTATAGTATTTCGGTCCCACTGTACAAGAAACACTAAAGAAGCAATCATTCTTGCTCTATTTGACATTTCTATCTATCTTGTGTGCTGTGGCACAAAGCTTGTAGTATAATTGCAGCTCCCTATATGTATGTGTGCAGCCTGGAAAAAAAAAAAACACTGCCATAAAGAGTGTACTAATTCGCAAAGTGTGTCTACGTCATGTTTTAGCTTCCTTTAGCGCAGAGACAACATACACGAAGCGCACATCAACACTTATGCACGAAGTTGTTTGCGACATAGCCACAAAAAAACACAGAAGAGGGGCATTACACAAAAGTAAGATTATTATACAGATTGCTACACTGCTAGTAAAAATTCGCATTTTTTCAATCAAAAGTGTACAGCAGTCTAGACACAGGCCTAAATTCTTTGCTGAACTTCATGTGAGAAGATGACTTCAAAATAGTTTCGACTCTCGGTAATTCAAACTCGATGGGACCTCTGAATTTTCTTTGAACTACCAACAAGTTTGAATAATCAGAAGTTCTCAGATATACGACTGTGGGTGAGATGACACCACACACTGTGATTAGGCATTGATATTATCAGACTTAAAAAAATTTTTTTATCTTGTTTTTAACCATAACTGCGTGCAATGGACAGAAAGCACAGCTATAAGGTCCATAAATTTATCGGCCATTTACTGCTGACCAGAGTTTTTAAAGACATCGTGAATTGCCAACTGCTTCTTTCCTATATATGCCTTCAGCACAAAGCTCTCTATACCAGTTTAGAAGTATCACGGTTTATCATGTGTGTGCTTCGTTTCAAAGATTGTTTACTGTGAAAGCCTTTTTTCTTGAAGGCCTGAATGCTTATTTTTTATTTTTAGACCGTTTTAGACCGTTTTTACTTTTTATTTTTAGACCGTTTTAGTAGTATATAAGCACGCAAATTTTTAAATGGTAGTGCGAAAGCAGCAGATATCTTCTGGTACAGCACCGCAAAAAGTATGAATTAACTAAATGATGGAGTTTGAATTAAGAAGCTTTTAAATACACTGAAAGAATAAAAGGCCAACCAAAAATTAAATTTTGAAGAAAACCGAACGTATAAATGATCAGAGCTTGAGTTATCGCAAGTCCAGTGTATGAATGTAACAGTAGTTTCGTATATTTGGGCTACATTTTGTACTAGAAACGTTTAAAAAAAGTAAAACGACAGTTTCTCTCTGTTTTTCTTTTCATTATATACCATTATTTGTTCCTGGTAAACAATTCAGTAACCCAGAGAGTGAGGTTACTCAAATCTACACAATCCTGAGAGCAGCTAATATGAAAATTTACAGCTGAATGCATTACCATCGCTTAATTTAGTGTTCTGTTTAGCAAATCTTGT
The DNA here is from genome assembly GCF_043290135.1 of Rhipicephalus microplus. Classification (NCBI taxonomy): domain Eukaryota; kingdom Metazoa; phylum Arthropoda; class Arachnida; order Ixodida; family Ixodidae; genus Rhipicephalus; species Rhipicephalus microplus. Next base: position 77,083,769 of record NC_134703.1, read on the forward strand.
CTCTGCTCGTGGCATGACTCATCATCAGTATTTCATGTCCACTGCATCAAAGCAATTTCCAGTAACTGACCTGCTTAAAGGGGCCTGCGACACTTTTTGAGCATGGTCAGAAAACGCTGCCGATCAGTAGTAGGGGCTTCTCACAACACCCGAGCCAAATATTATAGCGCAGAACGGAGGCTGGAATTCACAATAAATTATCAAAGTCAGCTAAAAATAGCTTTCTCTTCTCTCGACAAATTACGAAAAATAAGCCCAGGAAGCCCATCTATCAGCCATTGGCTGATTTGAACATGGCGCGCTCGGTTGTTACAGAGGTCGCCGCGAAAGGTCGTCAATTGTCCACGCATGCGCGCGCGATCGCACTTAAAAGTTGCGTATCCGAAGAAAAAAAAAGAAAAAAATTCTCAACGTCACAGAGCGCGAGTGACCTTTTTTGTTTGCCCCTTCCATCCCTCCCTGCTCAGCTTCCAGAGCTTTCGTTGGGACGAGAGAAAAGAGAATGTGATTGCAGCGTGTGACAAATCTTTGTAACTCTGCTCGTACTGAACGTATTCTCAAAATTGTTGCAGTGTTCAATTTGTGAGATAACACGCTTTCCCAGTGAATTGATTCCATGGTTACTCGAAAAAGTGTTTCAGGGCCTCTTTAAGTACACCACGTCAGAAACCGGCAACCGTTTCTCAATGCCTTGAAGTGCGGGGGTGATTTCTCCCTGATTGTGTGTTATCTACAGCAGCACTGCTGTAGATAACACACAATCAGGGAGAAATCACCCCCGCACTTCAAGGCATTGAGAAACGGTTGCCGGTTTCTGACGTAGCATGCTGTAAGGGCCCACGTAGAAGAAAACACATGACTTGCATTCAAGACTGCACTAAAGTGCATTCAATCTATTTTGCTGCGCTTGGGTAGCACTCTGGGCCATCAAATACTGACAACACTAACAGCCGGCCCTGACTTGTGGCGGCCCATGTTCAACGCAAAGGCTGGCTACACTTCAGTTTCGACCAATGAATTCTGAAGGCATGCGCATATGAGTGCACCACTAAACCGCCAGTTTAAAAGAATTGCTAGCTGTGCACTTTGTGGTGGCTGCTTAATCTGCCACTTGGCATTTTGGACCTGTATCATTTCCACCTTCCCGTAAGAGCAGAGTCGTATATGCTGTCCATATTTCTGATGTGTAAACATTACTTTGCGGAGCATACATAATTGCACTCGTGCAGCATTACCTGGCTCAGGTGCTGAACAGAGGCATCAGTTACGAGGGTGCCTGCCCCCATTCCTGTACTGATTAGCAACCCTAATTCGTGACAGTTTGGTTTTAGACGAGTAGTATGTTGCCCAATGAACCTTCCGTAAACACGCTCACAAATTTTAAATACAACAATGACAAATTTGTTTCGTATATCTCACTTAATACACAGTTACTATGGCTTACTGCCTTTAACCAGCTCCACCTAAGCTAATGGGAAACTTGCACCTCTGGTGCTGACTGTATTCCTACATCATTGCACGGTACCTAAACGTGCTTCAGCTGATACGCTTCAGTTAAAATTAGAACTATTGTCAAGATCACTTTATAATAGCATAAGTATAACAAATGTACACTGTGGTTCTTTTTGAAAGGGAACTTGTGAGCACGTGACCTGCGCTTTGCCGCGGCTGCCTACAATACCAACCATCAACCGATAGCAAAAGAAAAGATGTTGGCTTTTGGCGTCATCTATTGGCAAACAAAACGAGTTATGGCCTCTGGACAAGCACTGCGAGATACTGTAAGCAGCCATTGTAGAGAGCAGGTCAGGCGATCGCATGTTCCTTTCCATAAAGAAGGACAGTGTATTTGGTAATGTGGAAAGGAAACATATACAATAGCGAGGTTATTTGCATAAAGCAAAATTTAAGAACCATGGCTGTGCATGTGGCTTGAAATAAAGTGAAACCATGCCTAACAATGTCATTTTGAAATAACTGCCAAATATAACAAAGCAACACTGTGATTTCCTTTAAACTACCACAGATGCTTATGCATATATGAACCCATTTTTATTTCATAGTGACCATTTATCTGCATTCCACCTAATCAGGCTGAAATGTAGTAGTGCTAGAGGTGAAGCAATGTGACACTCCTGCGAGCATTCAGCTACCAATTATGTGCCTAACCGGCTGCACTGCAATGTGCCACACACTATCGCTGTAATCTCGCCACTACACTCGCTTAGGGCATTGTGGAACCAAGATTCCGTACATTAGTTGAGGTTTCAAGTTTGTTATCGTGTAACACAGAAACCAGAAAGAAAACTTGGGCATGTTTGCGGCAATTCATAATTGAAAAGCTTCAGTCCCAAACATACATCGACATAGAAGTATTGTGTGCCTCTTTTTTCCTCTGTCCTTGTTTGTATGTATGTATGTATGTATGTATATATGTATGTATGTATGCATGAATGTATGTATGTATGTATGTATGAAAGAAATGTGAAAGGTAGAGTGCTCTGTGTGAAGGTACATCGCTTTAAGATACCTAGTGCAAGCTGCAGCCGCAACGAAAAACCACATGCGAAGCCAGGTGGTCTTTCTCATTGGGGTAGTGTATCACATTATAATCCACTTTTATCCAACCTTTGTTGTAGGCTTAGAGGAAGCCATTCCTCTAACAAATTGGACAAGCCACAAGGCCCGGTATATTGTTATAACTAGATATGAAACACACAGTTACAAATATGAATTATATCTTGCATGGTGATTGCAAAAGGATAGGCAGTTTGTAAAAGCAACAGCAGTGCACTGCAAACTTTTCGTATTGTGCATTCACAAGACCCATTGCACTGACACTTCTGCACACCCATTGATGTAAGAGATTGATGAATTTCCACAGTTAAGAATGCAGTAAAGAGGCAGCAAAAAATCGATATCACACAATTTTCAGCAGTGATCTGTGGGATTTTGCATCAGGTCTGTAGCGTACGATTTCAATTAATGACCACACCATATTTCTAGGCAATCATGGCTGTAAGGGTGAACAACAGATAGTACAGACGACTTTACGTAAGACACATAGGCACCACCATCTTGGGCTGTTGAAATTAAGGTTTTATTTTTTTTTATGAATTTAATAGGATCATGAAATGAACAAATGCAACCATCTTCATAAACATGCACTCGCCATAGCACTGTTCATTTAAATGGCAGCACAGACCCCCCCCCCCCACTTGTAAAATGATATATAAGTGATGGAATTTACAAACTTCAACTCAGTCTTCTAGGTTGTTACAGGAAAACTTTACTGCAAATGAAGAGGAAATGTGCAACCACACAAGGTTGCAAGCATTACACAAAGTGTTTTAAATCAAAGTCGTAGCTGGATTTCCCGGGACTAGACTATTACACACACTCTAGGACAAGCACGCACCAGCAAAAAGCACATGGTTGTGGCAAAAATGGTACTACAAAAAGAAATAAAAGCCGCGAGAAAAGCAACAAGAAAGTTTACAGATTTATAAACATCTGAAAACACGTTTGCTTAAGTCTCACATACCATGCCTTGAAATGTAGCTTTCTCAGTTTTTTTTTTTTCACTCTTTCTAGAAAATTCAGGCTGCTTCATATGCAGTGCTATACTTCACTTCAATTTCGAGAACGGTATATTACTAGTAAGCACTTTACATGCAGGGGATTTTGTAATAAATATCACACTTTAGCATCACACTACACATATGCACTTCTGGAAGAAAGAAAGTTAATATTGTGTATATTATAATACACTTTATACATCGCATTAAACACACACACACTTGTCCTAGAAAAACAGAAAAGGCGTCGTGCACTTCTTAAAAAGACGCACTCCTCAGAATGGACGAAAAAGAAAAAAAAAATTACACATGCCTCCTCGATGGAGAACAGTTTGTAATGATCACTGCACCTACACAAGTGATGCAATGCTTCTTGGAATGGACTTCACACAATGAACTTCGTTCGCTCGGTCACAACTTGTTGGCATTTCAAAAGAGTTTTTTCACACAAATCACAGTATTTTGGCAGACAAAGGCACTTTTTTTTTCTTTGTCCCAGCTCCCCCACACACGCACAGAAACGATCAGCAGCGGCAGTGGTCAACGAATACATTGTTATGAGGTGCCCAAATGTTAGGGTGACCTTCGAAGCTTTGCTCGCAGATGACAGACTGCACTTCTAGCCCCTAACTGTTGCTTTTCTTCTTGCTTCTTGGAGACACAAGTTCCAAAAGTGGTTTAAGTAGCACAAACTTTAACATCAGCATAAAAAAAGCTGCATCTAACTTTAATATAGTCCTATTACATATTTATCAGCTTGTATGCATTATCAGACTGACATCAGTGAAACACATTATAGGTTCACTTTGCTTTGCTGTATGCATGTTTACTGTATCAAGGTTATCCTATACACAAGCAACAAATCTGGGAGCAAAGCGCTGCTGCAACTGATCGCTGCCAAAGCGTGCAAGGAGGTGTACTGGGTCAGCAGCTTTGAGCCCAAACACGGCAGGATTAAAGGCCCCTCCAGTCTCCCACGCGCTGACGCAGGCACACTCGTCGGCAACCCCCAAAGGACAAGCAGCAAGTGCCTGAACAACAGCACTTGCTCGTGGCACCCACAAAAACATTCTCAATTGGAAGGAAAAAAAAGCTTTTGGCAGTAGCACGCAGCACGACGCGAGATGTTCCAAGAAGGAAAACAGGTCTACAGCATACCACTAAGATGACTGCACAAGAGACCATACTAATGAAACAAAAGTTCTTAACGAGACCAGTGCGAGCAAGAAGGGATGCTGCTAAATAAACAGAAAAAAGTGTCGCAAATACCAGTGTGGCGTATTGTTACTGCTTGTTGGAGCGACGACACATTAGGAAGTGAACGTAAAGACGAAGCACTGGCAAGAATCATTCACAGACAAGTCAAAGTTACAATCACTCTGTATCCGAAAACTTCGACCTGCATTTCTTTTTTTTTTTTTTTAGGCAGATGTGGCAGCCAAGGAAACTTCCTAGGCACTGAATGTACAGCACTGCCGAATGTATTTCTAAAGCTTCTTTCTGCTACGAAGCTGCAATTGCCAGTGCTGTGCTACGAGAATCGACCAACATTACAGCCATGCCATTCAGCAGATGCCACGGCATTTGCTTCACTTATCTTGCTGAAAGCTCAAGCAGAATAATCGATACGAGTGATAATGGGTCAGATAAACTCAGGCTGAGATCTGAAACTAGCCCTGTTAAGTCAACTGTTACCGAGGTCAGATAACACCTGTGTGCTTCATTCTCAGCTTTAACAAAAGGCATGCAAGGCGAGTGCACTTTATTTTGAACTGCAGGCAATCACCAATACGTATTAGCGGTTAGACTACTTTTTTTCCTAAGTCTATACAATAAATGGGCCACTTAGTAACTTATGAGATATTGTCCATGTAGAACAAAATAACATAGGCAATCTATGAGCCAAGCAGGCTAATGAACACTGAACGCTCTCCTGTATAAGTGATCATCGTAGCTTTATAATCAATACGAAGCAAGTTCCAAAATATGAGACTTCACTTCTTGTGCTTTGAGCTTCTTCATTAGCATGCAACTATAATAACTATTAGCTAGTTTCCTGGGCATCTCAGTACAATGATAACAAAAACTAAAATATTGATTTAATACATGGACCTGACACACTTTTATCTAAAGAACCCATAACAGAATGACTACAGTTATATTACGTTTTCTTAACTGCATTGTAACTGCAAGTAACTAAACAACCTGTCAAGTCTGCACCATCCCACGTGGCTGTGCTGTAATACTGTGACTTTGGCTGCAAGAATTATTCATCAACTTGATGCATCTCGACCCTCTGTGTACTACGTATATGCTTTTTTTGGCATATGCTCCGGACTTATGCAAGCAGGAACTGCAGAAAAACTTCCTTTCTAACACAAAGCTATTCAGATCAGCTGAACATAAATGAATCCTAACATGCTGCTAACAGCGCTGAGATGTTAAACAGTGAAGAAAGTCAATAGGCATTCATGGTCTGAAAAAGTGTTGATACAAAACATGTACAAAAGAGGAACTAAGAGGTGACAACACAGAGAAAGACTTAATTCGATGACGACATAGGGCCGCGGCTTTCCCAGCAATATTAGCAGACATTTTTGTTGTTCTTTTAGTTTGTTTTGCATCCAAGCTTCGTTACGTCTTTCTTGTGAACACAAGAACAAAAACAGACCCATAAACAAAGAGAAAGTCTACCGTGAAAAGGTTTAAAACAATGACAACTTCCCTGAAGTGTTTTCACAGTTCTATGCAAAGTCACATGAGGTAATCTTCTCACAGAAAATGACTTCTAAATCAGAACAGTACCACGGCTCAAAAACTACAAACTATAAAGTAGAGAAGGGCGGTTAACGAACTTTATGAACAAAAACAAGAAGAGGGTGTATAGTAAACAGCTGTCCCCGGGTGGTTGCATGCCTCTATACCTCAGCGGGGGGTGGCAGTCGGCCACTATCATCGCCTGTCTGGTGGCTCGTCCAGTCGGCCAAAGCAATGTGATTTGTGTCGTTTCCCTAGATGCCCACCAGTGCGCGTGGTGTGAACAGCACCAGGGCCTGCTGGTTCACACAGTGCACGGTGAGCAGGGAGATGAGGAATACGGCGATGCCTCCGATGAGAACAGACACCTCTTGCCGCAAGCTGGGCATGAGGAACACCTGCAGCGATGCCTCTTCCCACACGCTCTCGGTCCACGTCGAGTACTCCCGCGTGCTCCAGTCTACGCAGTGGGATGTGGTGGAGTCGCAAACGAGAAGAAAAAGTTGCAGTTTTAGCTGGAGTTAACCACCGATTACAATGGCATATTGTGAGAAAATCAGACAAAGTAAGGTTCTTTGTTCTTAAGCTGTATGACTGGCTCTAAACATTGCCACACGCATTCATTTTCTTATTTTGATGTCATCGGCTTTGACCCACAAAATTTAACCACTGCAGCTTGCCCCACGATGTTTGGGAAACTTTTCAATTGTTTTAGACTATTCTGATAAGAATGGTTTTTTTAAAACAATCACTACATTAGTAGTCTACAGTAACTCATAGTTATAAAGCAATCCCTTCACTCAAAATATTGCTCAGTTTTCAATTTGTTCCGGTCCCCTACCTAAATGTGAGGATATAGAACAGTATTACTCGAGGCGCACGAGGAGTATGACCAGCTTAGAACAAAGTTGTGAGCGCAGGTGTCGCCAAGCGATGATAAGTCATACCGGTGCATTCGTCGGTGGTTGCCACCTCGCCTTCATTTTTCCCCCCAATAGTTACTCACAATGTCATCGATGCAATCACGCGCAAGTCGAAGTAACTTATCGGCTGATCTCCACACTTATATACATGATGAAAAACCATTCACGGCGCATTGTGGCATCTGCAACGTTCAGCGGAGCAGTGAAATTTTCTCGCCCAAAATGTTATCGCAGTACGCAGTTAGTATGCACTAACCGGTAGGCTAAGGCCGCACACTATTGCTTAAGCGGTCAGCGAATGTATTAGACTCTATGAGATTTGGTCGGGGATTTGTCACAACTACATTTCAACCATTAGTACACTTAAAGTGGGTACTCAATAACGAAGGTTGACTGTAACGAGGAATTACTGCAGTTTATTCTAGAGCTAGTACGGGCCCCAGCGATAAAGCTGGAATTTTCTATCATCGATTTGTCAAAAATGATTTATTTTTGACAAAAATGTTGCATCATATTACCGAGGCCAAGAAATGTGATCGTTGTATTCAGCGTTCAGTGTGCATTGCTTGTACATTGATACGTAAGTTCTCTGGGAACTGATTCACCCAGTAGGAGTTTCGTCTTTACCAGTGTGATTGTTGCCTTCTGCAACATCACTAGCACATGACAATATATCCACTTACAAACTAAACACTTGTAAGTGTTATGCAGACAACACTAACAGATCTTGCTTACTCAGAGCTGGCTCGAAACAACGCTGATCTGATAAAGAGTGCTGGAATGAGCAATCGTCTTGAAACAAACAGCACCTTGTGTCGTCACTCGCTTAGGCACTTCAGCTACGCCGCATGCCCGAAACTTGCCTTACACGACCTTCAAATAAAGACGGACAGAAATGCAGCACGCACAATGCCAGGAAGCACCTTTGTTCACTCTTGTAAGCTAGTAGCGCTTTGCCCTGGTCTCGGCAGAAACTAATGCCAACCAAGAAGACCAAGTACCTATATGATCCATGTGTGCACGTGGCTGCATACGATGCCACAGCTAGGCTTGAGAGGGGAGACGCAGAGAGTTGCACTGAACATGACTAGGCACATGGGAATGCGTGGCCTCACAAGCTGAAAAGTTGAGGGTGGCTTCGACTTTCTATCATTTTTACAACTAAACGACATAAGTAGACTCTCATTAAGTGTCCCCTCAAGAGACCAGCAAAATACGTTCCGTTTAACAGGAGGCCCGTTCACTGGGAGATGAACAGGGGTGCAGAATGCAAGAATAAGACTAATCTTGCCAATCTTGTCAGAAACACCTGTTCAATTTAAAAGCAACAGTGCCATTTAACAAATTCCCATTAACTGCGAGTCTACTGAGTTTATTTGGTACCATCCTGAGCAGCAAAAACAGCATCCAGCATAGGAAATAAAAGCTAATGAAAACCATAGTTAATTTTTGAACTCGCGAGGCCATGCACTTCCACGTCGCAATTCACTGAGTGTGCTAGCCTGGCTGAGAGGCAGTGTGGCTTGATTTCCAACACCGGGTGTGCAGGAAGATCATGTGCATCATGCTGATGCATCAAACAGTTTGCACAATTAGCTTTACACACCCTTCCAACCACAACCCGACATGTGACAACCAACACCCAGAGAGCAGGCTCATCTTTCTCCTCTAGCACTCTGACTTATTCAGAATGGCGCTGTCACAATGACAGCACAAACGTGCTTAGAATGTCTATGCAATTGTCATCAAAAATGAATTAGCTTCCTCCTTCTCAACGTAGCCAAAAACTTTCTCACTGCCAAAAATCAGAGATTGGCATCTATCACTGTCGATTTGTCAATTGAAAGTGTATTTTCCACTACAAGCTAACACTAACCTTTAAGTTCGTGTGCTGGAGATCGTGCCAGCGTCACCATCGTGGTAGATCGCACACACAATCCCGTTTCGTTCCCTTCTGGGCCATCCATCCAACTGTACTGGTGAAGCTGAAAAAAAAAAAGAAAAAAAAAGGAAGTCGGTGCTTTACAAGCCTTGGCATAAAGTTACCTTCACTAGATCAGACTCTCAGGAAATATAAATCTCTCAAACTGAAACTGCTTCTTAAATCGAACTGCCTCTGGCATGATTGGTTCCTTAATTATATTTAGCACCTCTGTTCATGTCTCGGTAAACAAAATGACGTTAAAAGAAACATATTTTCAAAGTCCCTTCAAGTTTCATTTGATTAGAGTCTACTGTATTTCAATTCTGAAACTTCCCCTCAACTGATCATGCGAACAAAATTGATTGGCATGAACGCACCTGACCCCAAAGGTGACTTGTGGTACCAGCCTTAGTGGCATTGGAAACAGTTAATCAAATGGTCACTGCACCTTTGGCAGCTGGCACTCTTCGTTTTGCACGTAACGTGTGGCAAGAACAAAACCCATTTGCTTCGTGTGTGCCTAATGTCGGTGGCCACCATTATCTCAAATTTTTCTAATGGTAGGCCGCGGGAGCATGAAACGTGATTCGAAACAATCTCTGGGCATTTATCTGACTTTCAACTGTGGTAGTTTTTCTTCTATTCAAATGCCAGGACCAGCCATGCAATCTGCTTCATCCATCAATCCCAATGATAAGATATAGAAGTGGTACACAGGTTCTGCTGTATTGTTTCTATTCTGCTGTATTGTTTCTGTACACAGGTTCTGCTGTATTCTTTCTGTATTGTTCCTGTTCTGCTGTATTGTTTCTGTCATTTTTACAACTAAACGACATAAGTAGACTCTCATTAAATGTACCCTCAAGAGACCAGTAAAATACGTTCCATTTAACAGGAGGCCTGTTCACTGAGAGATGAACAGGGGTGCAGAATGTAAGAATAAAACCAATCTTGTCAGAAACACCTGTTCAATTTTAAAGCAACAGTACCATTTAACAAATTCCCATTAACTGCGAGTCTACTGAGCTTATTTGGTACCATCCTGAGCAGCAAAAACAACATCCAGCGGAGGAAATAAAAGCTAATGAAAACCATAGTTAATTTTTAAACTCGCGAGGCCATGCACTTCCACGTCGCAATTCACTGAGCGTGCTAGCCTGGCTGAGAGGCAGTGTGGCTTGATTTCCAACACCGGGTGTGCAGGAAGATCATGTGCATCATGCTGATGCATCAAACTGTTTGCACATTTAGCTTTACAGACCCCTCCAACCACAACCCGACATGTGACAGCCAACACCCAGAGAGCAGGCTCATCTTTCTCCTCTAGCACTCTGACTTATTCAGAATGGCGCTGTTACAATGACAGCAAAAACGTAATACAAAAATAATACAAAAACAAAAGTGTGTTCAAAACCAAAAATATCAAAGTTCAGATATCTACTAACATACGTTGGCACACTGACTGCAGTGCTAGTGAGGAGCGTATGCATACTTAGCTCACAGCATGCGTAAGCCCATCAGTGCCAAGTTTTCCTCCAATGCTTTCAGCATCAAATACACAAAAAGGGGTAACAAAAGTACCATCACCACACTCCCATTCTCACCCTGTCTGCATCGGCAAGTGAAGTGCAGTTTTCCTTGGTGACCTTCTTGAGGTGTTCACCCGTGAGGTAGGCCATGACCAGCCGGGTCAGGACAGTGGACGGATTGATTGTGCGGCCATTCGGATCCACACTTACGTATAAGGGGAAGGGTTTGCTTCCTAGGCAAAGAGAGCAAAGAAAATGCTTTCAAAACTCTCATATCATCTGGACTTGTCCCAACCCCATGAAAAGGCCAAACATCAAATATTTGAACGCACAGCAGTGGGAAACCACACTACTTAGCTCAAACATCTAAGACCAACTACAATTGATCAGGCAAGCCGAAGATGCCACTAAGGCCCAAAGACTCAGCTGCCATCTAGGATAGAAAATATAATTCCGCTGAAGCTTGCCGTTTCCATTAAAGCTGTTTCTCTCTCTCTAAAGCGCTTTCCCAACAGGAAGAATGGAGATAAGAAAAGCTTCATATTGTGCATATCTGACCTGCTACAGTAAAATCTCAGTAGAACAAACACCACTTTAATGAACTTTACCGATTAACAAACATTAAAAAAATCCCACGCCGACTGCAAATAGTTTTAATGTAGAATTATTTAACTACTACGTCCTTCAGAATACCTAAATTTTCAAAATAACGAGTGCTAATTTAGTTCCACGTTATATTAACAATGCCTAAGTACTATGAAGTCATGTTCTGAAATCCGTCGCGACCACTGGAGCGGTACCCAAGCAAACAACACAGCGAATGAACGCCTTGCTTTTGGAATACGAGTGACAGTGTAGAGAAAAAAAAAACGAAAGGACGCCTTTCTTTTATTTCTTTTTATTGAAATGCGGATGCTGCAGGTTTATAAGTGCAGAAGCCTCGCAACACGGGAGGGCAAAATCAGCGAGGCAGAGGGCAGAGTGGGAATTGTGGAGCAGGAAGCATGGGCGTGGAAAACCTGAGACAGCGAGGGAACAGAAAACGAAATGCGAGGAATTTTCTTTTTAGGGAAGAACCTCCTTAGGGTCGAGCCGTGTCCCCTGTCCGTCGGCGTAACACGCCAGTACTGAAATCGCCCTGTAGAGGATGGGGCGGTGCCAGCGCTCGCTCTTGGCACGTGTCGCGGTTTGAAAAAAAAAAAACAGCTAGGGGTGAGGCTCTCTCTCTCTCTTTCGACAGCAGCTGTCATGGAGCACCCGGTAGAAGCCAGCGCTCGCTCTTGGCACGTGCTGCAGTTTGAAAGGAGACCGCTAGGGGTGCGGCTCTCTCTCTCTCTTTCGACAGCAGCGGTCATGGAACACTTGGTAGAAGCCAGCGCTCGCTCTTGGCATGTGCAGCAGTTTGAAAGGAGACCGCTAGGGGTGCGGCTCTCTCTCTCTCTCTTTTGACAGCAGCGGTCATGGAGCACCCGGTAGAAGCCAGCGCTCGCTCTTGGTACGTGCGGCAGTTTGAAAGGAGATCGCTAGGGGTGCGGCTCTCTCTCTCTGTTTCGACAGCAGCGGTCACGGAGCGCCCGGTAGAAGCCAGCCCTTGCTCTTGGCACGTGCTGCAGTTTGAAAGGAGACCGCTAGGGGTGCGGCTCTCTCTCTCTCTCTTTCGACAGCAATGGTAATGGAGCGCCTGGTAGAAGGCGGGAACGTGCCAGAGCTCGCTCTTGTTGGCGGGTGCTGCAGTTTGAAAGGAGACCATTAGGGGGGCGGCTCTCTCTTTTTCTTTTGACAGCGGCGGTCACGGACTGTGCAGTGCGGCAACGCAGTCCAGACTTTCGAGCTCGCAGAGCGGCTGCAGCACGGCAGCGCAGACAAGCAGATCCAGACTCGTGGGCTCGCGAAGCTGCAGTGAAACGGCAGCGCTAGCAAGCCGACCCGGAGCTGAGAGCTCGCGAAGCTGCAGCAGCACGAAAACGTCGGCCAGCTGATCCAGAGTTGGCGAGGGCTCCCGCAGCTGCAGTGAAACGGCAGGGCCGACAATGTAGAGGGGAATTCACGGTTAACAATCCCCCGGAGCTTCGCCCACTAGTCACCATTTACTTCGTGGATATGCTGTGATTTTTTTAGCTCTTTCTTCTCATCGGAAGAGGCGATGACAGCCATGACGCTTCGAGTTTTGTTACTTCTATATCTTTGTCACTTCTACATGTGGTCTAGGAGGCCAAAGGGGTATAGGGGCTCCCTGAAGAGGCCTTGTCAGTCGTGTTCATCTTGTCGGTGATTACTTATCGTTTCCACAAAGCAAGTCGGCGTTTGCACTGCAATGCTACTACAATGAGTTCATCTCTGCTCGAGACGAAGAAGCGAAAACAGTTTTTGCAAAGAAGAAAGTGGAGAATGTGGATGAGCTGAAGGCCTTTGCGCTGCAAAGTTTGTCCTGCACGCATCGAAAAAAAAAAAAACAAAAAAACATCGCAGGCTTCTTTAAGGAAACGTGCATTTTTTTGGTGTTCACTTGCACATTTGTTTTTTATCAACAAAAATGAGTTCAAGGAACCACAGTTGTAAAGGTAAGTCGTTTCAGACAGTGAAATAAATATTTATGGTTAATTTTGGGGCTTTCACTATAACGACCTTTCAAAATAACGAACGAATTGCCGCGGTCCCCTGACGTTTGTTATACCAAGATTTTACTGTATATTTTTATTCTTCTGATTGCAGTGGCAGTGCTCCGTCCAACTTTTTCCTTCCTCGCTGCCAGGAATCGAACCTTCACACATGCGCTTAGCAGCATGATATTTCTGTTGCTAGAGGTAACAATGAGGAAATGCAACAACAAACTGTTTTATTGCGAAATGACATGTGACCTCTATAAGGCGTCAAACTAGCATATTGGAAACGAATGATTGCCGACATGCCTATGATTAAGAGATGATCAATTATTGGAAAACGAGGCATATCAATTCACATGTGAATGGCATACCTTCAGGGCCCGCATTTTTTTGCGGTACTAACAGATTCAAACGTCATAAGAAGAATTTTTTTTTTTCGAATGATGAATGGTGTGCACAATTGCTTGAGATAACCATGTCATGTCACGACAAATTTGGTCCCTAAATATAGTGTTCGCTCCAATCTACACGTCAGAGATGAAAATGCATCGATACGATGTGAAGTGGAAACTAAAGTATGTGCGTTACTTAGCCTTCTATAGTCCTACTTCAATCTGTGAGTACGTATGTACCCCCACATCTCTGTACGCTTGGGAGTGCCAGATTTTACGTGAACAAAAACTACCATCGCCACCAAAGTCTGTAAATCATAAAACCTTCTCTTAAAAAATGCAGAAGAAAAAAATCAGCTAACAATGGAACACATATCCACAAGACAGACACAGAGGCACTGTTTGTCTGTCTTGTGGGTGTATGTTCGCACTGCTATTCACCATCACTACAATGAACCGACTCACGCAAAAAGAAATGTTGAAGAAAAAAATTAGCTGTATTAATCTAAGTTCAGTGTAACGATTACGCCACAACATCAACCACAAGCAATTTCAACTACTAAAGAACTGTGCAGTTCTTTAGTAGTTGACTTAGTAGTTGATTTAGTAGTAGTTTAGTAGAGTCATGATTCCATGTGAAATCAAGTAGTCTCCTGATAACAATCATATGATGCAAAGACTCTGAAAGGGTAATGTTTATATTTTGTAGTGCTTCAATGTCTGCCTGTAGCATCCCTTCAATCGACGTAACCAGGTTTGGTCTTTGCGGCAGGAGCACGGTTATGGGAGTGCTAAACCTTGGGATTTATTCTTTTGGTCATGCTGATTCTTTGGCTCAGAGAACATAGGTGTACAGACAGCCCCCAATCAGAGCACGAGACGCGGTGTCCCAAACAATGGCTTCAGAGATATTGGGTTAACAAGCCAGTGGCATTGCAACTTGCCTCAGCCAGTGTGAAGCAGTGGCAGACATGGTGGATACTGCTAGGAAAAGTAACTGCAGCCCACAAGAAAACACAGATCACCGGGAAAGAAAAGGAGTGAAAAAAACAAAAACAGAAAAGGAAGAGATTTGAGCCCGTATAACGAGCAGGCATGGTCTGTGACCACTGTCACTAGACCAGCAATGCGGTCATTGTGATCAACGAAGCTAATGTGTATCTTCCTGTTTAGCGCACCACCACACATTACAGTGGACTCCTCTTAAATAGAACTCGAAGGGGATCCAAAAAACTGTTCCATTTATCAGAAGTTTCATTTAAGCAAGGTACACATATTTCATGAACCGAAAACTTTATTTCGCTTGCATCAACCCTAGCTTACTTATTAGGATGAGCAGAAGAAAAAAAGGAGTGAGGAGTGGTTTGCTTGGCATGCTTACGCTGCTGCTTCACAAAGAAAGCACCCATGCCTGACAAGCTAGACAGAAATTCAGGATAACACTCATGCTCAAAATAGCGCTGCAAAAGTTCAACAGCCTCCTTAGCTGCACTGTCTGGTGGCACCACTGCACTGGCAATGATGTCATCACACTCATTGCTGGAGGAAGGTTGATCGTCAGCTTGCACTTCGGCAATCAGTTCTTCAAGCGTCTCCTCGCGACAGGTTTGAATGCTTTCATCAATCGTCTCATAGTACTGTCGTGTGAAAGGGGCAAAAGGCACAAGCTGATTAAATACTGCCTCAGCGTCAGCATCAGCCGGGCTTTCCTCTTCATGAGGTACTGGTTCTTGAGCTTGAAAGCCCGCATGATGGAAGCACCTCTGTATGGTTGTTGCCTGTACTTGCTCCCAGGCATGGGCCAAAATGTGAATCACAGCCAACAAATCTACATTGTAGCACTTGCCAGTGTCAGCACAAAGCAGCATTTGGTGGAGCAGCTGTCTGCCGTAATGAACTTTAACGTTCTGTATTACCACTTGATCCTTTGGCTGGATCACTACAATGACATTGGCAGGCAAGAACTCGAGACTGATGAATTTGAGTTCATCAACCTGACCATGGGCAGGATAATTATCCATGATCAAGACAACCTTCTTGCCGTGCCTCGTAAATCTTGCATCTTCCTCCCATAGCCAGTTTTCGAAAATCACCGTAGTCATCCAGGTTCTACCGTTAGCTTTGTACGTAACGGGAACGTGTTGAACGCTCTTGAAACAACGTGGGTGCTCCGACTTTCCTATAACTAAAAGCTTCAACTTCTCATCACCTGCCATGTTGGCGCCCACCAGCACGGTAATGCGATCTTTACTGTGTTTTCCACCACTATAGGCTTCACCTTTGAAGGCGAGAGTCTTTGACAGAAGCACCTTATAAAAATGGCCCATTTCATCAACGTTGAAGACATCTCGCAGCTCAGATTTTTCCGAATTTCCTGAAGCCGCCCCTGTTGCCAATGAATGCAAATGTACCCATTCACTGGAGCACTCTTACCTGAGATTGCCTTGAAAATAAAGCCGTGGCATTTCTTGAAGCGACTAAGCCATCCGTCGCTTAAAGCGAAGTTCTCAACACCCATCTGCAGGGCAATTTCGCGCGCCTTCTGCTCCAGAATGGGTCCGCTTATTGGAAAATTCGAACTCTGCGCACATTTGAATTAAACGAAAAGAACTTCCAATTCTTCGTCCTTCATCCGCATCCGCTCAGAAATGAAGGTTCCATTCTTGGCAGCTCCTTCGATTGTCTCTTTGTTCTTCAGGATCTGCGACAGCATGGACTTTGGGATGTTGAACATTTTCGCCACCTTTGTCTTTGTCAGGCCGCTTCAGTCAAGCTCCTTAAGAATTTCGAGCTTCTTTTCCAGCGAGAGTGCTTCATGGGGCTGCTTCTTCATGCTCTCCATCGTGCCGAAATATCCGTATGTAGTCACGCAAGTAGGCCTAACGCAGCTAACAGCTCCTGCTGCCGCCAGCTGTAGCACAAGCCAGTATAGCCACTAGATTGGCTATGGGGTTGGCTATACAATCTATGGTTGTGAGACTACTTTTGTTATGGGCAAGTCTGTGTTGTGTTTAGCGTTTGTGCCGTTTAACTGCAGGTGACCAATAAGTAGTGTTTTGATTAACCGAAAAATTTTTACTGTGCCAAAACTATAAATCCAGCGAAATGATCCTATTTATTTCCATTAATAAGGAAATTTCGTTTAACTGAGTTTCGTTTATTGGGAGTCCACTGTATCTGCTAAGTTGTCAGACCGCAACATGTCAGTTGTCAAAGCAGAGTAACGGAAGAGGATAAGACTCACTCAGTGCTGACACAGAGGCTTTGTTTGTCACTTCTCCAAACAGGGCACATGAAGCGTTCAGAATGTAACACTCCAGAAGTTCCATCGTCTGCATAAGAGTAATGAGAACAAAGCAGTAAGAACTACCGATTCATCATATGTTGAGCAAGAGTTGCCAACTAAACTTTGTGTTTACTTTCTTACTTTATACTAAATAACCGGCTATATTGAAGTTTGATTCCATTCCCACAATCAAGGTTGAGTGTTCAATGCAATACCCACTCTGAACTTGTCCAAGGCGAGGCCCTTGGCATCTTCGCCTGTGATGACCTTGAAGACAGCAGAAGCCACAGCTGCAGCCAGTTTGGTCAAGTGTATGGCCACTGCCTGCAAGTCCAATCCTGTAGAGTTCAGGTTTGCCCAGCTGTCGAGGTAGCTGTTGTAGTACCTGTGATCATACACGAAGAACCGAGCAGATGAAAAAAGATGCCACAGATTCTCGCCACTTTTCAACGTTTAAGCTTAGTAAACAAAACAGCCAGTGACCATAGCCATTCAGCTCCTTAGATCCCTTGCATCTGCGCCTGATTTCGTGTTATGATTGCCCTGAGGCAAGTGACAACCATGAGTAGATGTAGAACTAGCTGCAATAAACACGACAGTTTCTCGCTAATCTTTCAAGTGATCACGATCGGCAAGAAAAATGATGTTTGGGTTTGTAGAACACTTTTGGTATCATGTCATGATTCCAAAACTTCAAGAGAAAAAAAAAAGAACAAGAAGAAAAGCTGTGATAGTTTGTCAGCGATAGTGATTGCGATCGACAGGTATTTTTACCGCAGTGTAGTTCTGCAGGACCATTTAAGGTTGCTGATCACTCAACTTTTTTTTATCTGCTCACACTTATCTGCTTCACCAATAAGAACTCCATAAAATTATAGGGGTGTTCTGCAATAAAACCAGCTTATGAAGCTTCTGTTGAATCAATGTGCAGTAGCAACTCAAATTTTGAGATTCTGTACCAGACATTTCACAACTTTCTGGACATGATGCATTTGCATAATGGTATAGAGTAAAAAACACAGTCACAATGAACCACAGTGCCGGAATTCAAGTTGTTACCTCACTTTCATGCTGCTATTTTGAACCTTACAGTGGCTATGTGATGGATCTTGAAACTGCACATTCATTAGACTGACGCAAGAGCAGTGTTGTCTGGACATCAATTAGATTCACTTGAACTAGTTGATTCATATTTAAAATCACTATTTGCACTAATCTGTACGTTCTTAGCCAAAAAGATCACAACTACAGTCGAACCTCGACATATCGAACAGCGCGGCGATCGCGAAATAGTTCGATATATCTAGAATTCGATATAAAAAATCACGAAAAAAATGCGTCAACAGCTTGCTGAAAACGACCAACGAACCGTTCAAGCGTGGTGCAGTAAATACTCACTTGAAGATTCAAACATAGTATTTATTGTGTTGGTTTAAAATATTGAAAAAGAGTGGCCTGCTTTTTGTTGGCCATGGCGTGTTTGACGACTGCGTCCTCAATATAGTCCAGGCGATCCATAAGCTGGTGCCTTCAATCGCGCCGCCACTGCGGCGCACAAGGGCCAAGGCAGCTACGACCTCAGCTGATGTCGGGAGCGGGGCACCATCAGCGCTTGCGGGATCAACCTCTGCAGAGTCTTCATTTGGCTGCTCAGCAGAAGCTTCGGCGACAATCACCACATCCGTGAGCTCCGCCATTGAGGAGCTGGGCCTGTCGCGCGCAACAGGCCCAACTCCGAACAGTGCGCGACAGGCCTAACTCCGAACACACGAACACTGCGAGCACAACGACCGATGCCTGCCGATTCTACGGGGGAGGAGCTTGCAACAAGTGCGCAGTGTGCCGTTGACACCATAGAGACTGCAACGACTGCAAGCTGCAAGGCTGCGGCGTGAGTCCGGGTGTAAGCGTGCACATGGCGCGCCCATGCCGGCTCGCCTGACTGCTTTCCCTTTCCCGGCGGCAGCGCGGGGCGCACCTGAGACAGTCGTCTGCGTCCTTTCCCTCCTATACTTTCCTCCTCAATCTTTACCTCCCACTCTCCCTTCCCCGCGCGAAGCCGTGTCGGTGCCTTCGTATTGAAAGAAAATAACAGCTCCGTGCATTTCTCTTCACTTTTCTCATTCAAGAACCTCTACCGCAAGGCTGTGGCGCGCGTACGCCGCTATGTTAAAGTGGTGCTCTCGGTGCCATCAATGTGTGCAGCATTCGTAAATGCCCGCCGCTCTACCGCTACTTTTGAGAGTTGTGGGAAAGCTCGCCACCTGTCAATGGAGCGCGGGCGGTTTGGGGTGGCTGAGTTCGATATATCCATTAAATGTCAAACTTTGTTCAAAATAAAAAATCAATAATGCATGCGATTTCCCGCGTTATATAGGAACCGTTCGATATAGGCAATAATTCGATATATCCGTGTTCAATATATTGAGGTTTGACTGTATATGAATGACAGCGTACCAGATCCCCGCTGTAAGACGATTTCGTGCGACCTGTAGCAGATGCATTTGTTTGTGACATCGCCAGTTCTGTTACTGTGTTTTTGCATGAACAGGTTCTTTTTCATAGAAGATAAATTTACAAAAGCTGATTGGTTATGTCTACAATGCAACTTTTGTTCTTTTCTTTTTCGTTATTAGATGTGAGCGAGATAGCTGGTTTTAACCAAACTAGCACAACCTAGCCATTACACCTGAAGGTCCTGGTGCATGATTTCACGCTGGTCTTTCCGGCCATTGTTCACGTAGCATTGCACGCCTTTCCTGACTTTGGGGCAGCCTAATTGAGGTTGGGTTCATGCCTTGAAGACACATGAAGGTAATGCAAACAGTAGGTGGGAAAGTTGGCCTTTTCATGCATGCGTGAAGGGCCCAATTTTTCCAGAAATTGAAAATTTGCAGAAAAGTGAGCGCCACCAGTTGTGTAAACAGGAAAACTTTTCTCGTGCTTTTGGTTGGAAATGCATTGGCTGATTAACATGTACAAGGCAGCCTTCAGCTGTTCACATGCACTTGTTTTCCTGTTTAAATGCTGAAAATGCATGCCATTAGTGAAAGAGCGTGCTACAGGAGGAAAATATTCCTTACATATTTGTGGAAACGGGGTGGAGTAAGGATTTTTCACATTGCAGACTAAGCAACAATTGAGTGCGGCGATGCCTGCACTGTATACCTTGACTGTTTGCCAGACTCATCGCGACTGCTCCTTCAAGGAAAAACACTATAAGTTGAACCTTCGAACGTCGCACAAAGAACTAAGGTGTGCGCAATATTTATGAAGTCTGGTGGTTATGTGACAACGACAGGGTTCTTTATTACTCCAGGTTGCATCGTTGACATTATTGGCACTGCGACTGTGTTACTGGGTGAGATAATTTTTTATATAGGCATATACAGTCGCCGACCGATTTTCCGGACTCCAAAAATTCGGACTTGTTGGATATTCCGGACTTCATAAATGCACCATCAGGGATCCCATAGAGCTAATGCATTGTTTCGACCAATTTTTCGGGCGAATTTGCCCCTGAAAGTTCGATTTTTCGGACTAAATCGCACGTTTTGTGCCACGCCCCAAGTCATTGTGAACGCCGCCATGTTGGATTTTCTGTCGGCTTGGCTAAGCTTGGTCTTCAGATGCCTTTCCTGTCTCCGAGATTGGAATGCGCACGCCATATTTTAAGTTTCGGAGGCCGTGTTTGCTTTTTAAAAGACGCGGTGATGGATGCCGTTTTTTCGTCTTCGGTCAGCACTATCGTCATCACATCGCACGGGGAGGAGGCGAAAGAAGGATTCTTTTATTGTCGTTGCAGCTTTTTTCAGTCGCCATTCTGCACGTGTTGTGTCGCGTAGCGTCGAGACGTTGTGTGCTTCGCAGCGGCTATCTGCGGCATCGAATTTTGTGTTCTCGGTGCCATGGCTCCGCTATCTGTGCCATCGCGGGAGCCAGGTGGTGTGAAGAAGCGTGGCAAGTATACGACCCTGACGATGGAGAAGAAAGATGCCATAATCAAGCTAATAGAGAGTGGACGTTCGCAGCTAGATGTCGCCGGATGACGGTCGACGCCGGATGGCGGTCGTCGCTGTCGTCATCCGACGACAACGACGACCGCATGCAGCCGTTGGCGGCGGAGATCGCCAACGCGGTGACAGTTTTGTCGAGCGTTTTTGGCGACGATGTCACCTTGGCGCAAATACGGGCAAACCAAATTGCCTCCAAGCGTAGTTTGAGGCAAGGCAGCATCAAGGACTTTTTTAAACCTGCCTGATGCAATAAACTTAAGATTTTTGGCGAAAACGAATTTTTCGGACTGTTCGATTTTTCGTACTTTTTTTCGGTCCCCGCCAGGTCCGAAAAATCGGTCGGCGACTGTATAGTTGAAATCTTTGAGCAATGTGATGACGATGTAAATGTATGTGTGTGTATATGTTTGCAAGTACCGTATTTACACGATTGTAAGACGACTCGAATGTAAGACGACCCCCCCAAAATCGCATCTCAAAAAAAAAAAAAAAAAGAACGCGCGCATTTTACACAAGGAAATTTATTCACGTGGTTGCGGAGGATTATTCATCGTCGCTGGAGTCGTCCTCGCTGGTGCTGCTACCGTCATTGCTGCTGCAGTCCCACAGCACGTCGTCGTCAAGTGCGCACTTCGCGAACGACTGCACCACGGCATCGCGTGGGACGGCCGCCCATGCGGAGAGGACCCACCCGCACACAGTAGCCAGGGAGGCTCTCCTCACACGCCCGCTTGGCGTAAGTTCGCGGCTTCCTGACGAGCGCCGAGTGTTCGAGCACCGAGTGTTCTTCGAGCCTACGGCACTCATGTCAGACAGAAGTGACTCGAGAGAGCCGGTCGTGGACACAAGCGACAGGAGCACGCGGCGACGCGCCCGCTTAGAAAATTGTATCACAAAGAGGAGCTCTTCCGTCAACTACCAATACCCCCCTACGGCGGCTCTTCCATCGATTACCGGTGCTCCCTCAAGAGCCGTGCGCTCGTCATAAAAGCACTCGTAATGCGCGCAGTAGATGCTAAAAAAAGAAAAGCTTTTGTATAAGCACGCGGAAAACTATGCGCTTTGGGTTGAGCGGGAAACTATTCGAGATGACAATACATGGTTCGATTTCGATTCTAAGGTACATGGTTCGATTTCGATTATAAGACGACCCCCCAACATTGGATTGTCAAATTTGAAAAAAAGGGTCGTCTTACAATCGTGTAAATACGGTACAACAGTATTGGGAGTAGGCGATTTCCTAATACGCAATACAGTAGACTCTCAGTAAACGGGAATCTGGTACATGGAACTACTGCTTAAATGGAACTGTCGCCTCAGCAATGCTTGGTTTCGTGCTTGCATTCTGCACCCATGTTCATCTCTCAATAAATGGAACTCTTGTTAAATGAAACACATTTTTCCGGTCCCTTCAGGTTTCGTTTAATGAGAGTCTACTGTATTATGCTTTCTTCAATTCACAGGAGTTCTTCCTACTACACAGAATGGCTGCGGACGCAGCTTCAACTGTTGTGATTATTAAATTACCCGTGCTTCCATCTCAGTCATAGCTCCTGCAGATACGTAAGAGCCCATCCTCGCATACTAACGGCAGTATTTTGCGGTCCTTTAGAAGCATTGATATACGCGAGAATGTGTGCTGCCGTGCTACAAAGATCCGAGAATGTTGGTTCAGCACTTACAGCAAGCTGCAAAAATGCTGTAATCCCGCAGCCATTATCCAAGCAACCCAGCATTTCTCTTTTCAGTAAATAGCCCCGCAGACGTGAACCTGTAGAAATTTGTGCTCTTTTCTTGGTTTAGATGCAAGAAAAACCAGTGAAGAAGACAAGGACGAAGAAAAAAGCTCATTCAATCACACACCATCGCCAGAAGTTTCCGCTGGTTTTTCTTGCATCTAAACATAAACTAACCGGCCTAGCTTTTCATGCTCCTTTCACATTAGTTCACACAAAGCGCTGGCATGTTTGCACAAACTGTAAAAGCAAGGTCACTCGACCATGACACACGAACGTACGACCAGCGGCCAACTGGACTCATGTTTTTCAACCAAAACCAAAGACACCTGAAGAGGGCGCTAGTTGCACCGTTAGTGCACATGCACAGAAGCTCTACCGCAAGTGGTCAACTGCACCCACGTTTATGTGCTAAGCAGTGAAATGCCACAGTCGTGTCATTGTGGCCGGTCAGTGAATATGAGCACAAGTACCTGTTCAGAAACTGCTTGTCGTGGTTGGAGATGACCACAGTGGCAATGTTCTTGTCCTTCTTCAAGAAGCGCTGTACTGATGATGGAGGTAATGGCTGCTCAAGAGGCGATGCTTCTACACTGAGCTCCAGAGGTTGGGCTTGGGCTGCTTTCATGATCTGCTCAACCAGGTTGTTCACCTGGACATAGAAAACACACACTCACCATCACGTTACCTGCAAACCTGGCATGTTTATCGGCCAGTGTGCAGAATGTGACGCCTTCACAATATGTCTATTTGAATAATTCACCTTTTTCTATAAAACTTGATGAATCATACTTGAAGTTTAGGTGAAAGGTCCTGAATTTTTTATGTTCATGGAAGTTTCGAGACAGTTGGCAATTATGCACTATGCACGCACGTGCATAATACTCATTTCCCAATCCTGACAATTATGAAAACACCAAGGCTTTTGAACAGGCTGGCACACTGCAAATTAAAGCTAGTCACTTGAGAAGAAACAAGAGCCCGGAAACTAGGGATGATCAGTCTTACTTATACAATTAAACCCCGTTATAAGAGACACTGATGTAACAGACAAATAGCTATGAGAAACACCAGTGTGCCTACACTGAAATGGGGGTTGATAACAAAATGCATATCTAATACCCTGTCTATGAGAGACACCTCATGTGGAAGACAAGAACTGCTCCCCGGTTCATGTCTCTTACAAAGGGGTTCAGTTCTTGTTTATACTTTAGCGCTCTGAATCATACTGACGGGTGTCCACTCCAACCAAGAATAATGCCTGCTAACTTATGCCTAATTATCTAAGAATAATGCCTGCTAACTTATGCCTAATTATCTAATGATACGTAACTCCCCTTTCATACGCCTGCACATCATCATCCATAATAACTAGGCTTGAGCGAATATTCGAATGCTTCAAATATTCGAACAGATAATACAGTATTCAAATTCGCTTCAAATCAAATTTAAAATATTGAAATTTTCGAATTATTCGAAACAAACGAATACATATTAATTCGCATCTGTGGTTTCACTGCAGTAGAGCGGTGGTAAGTTGTGGAAACACATAATCAGGGGAAATCCGCACTGCTGCGAAGCCTCACTTCAAGGTTAATAAGTTTAAAAGTTTGATGTGCCTACTTGTATGCTCTAAGTATAGGAAGTTTTAAAAAGTAGCATATTTTACAGGTCGTTGCTTGCATTCTAGCGAAAGTCGTATTCTGCTACTATTCGAAGTTGTTGCTGCTTCATTTGATGAAAAAAAAAATTGCATTTACACAGGCCTTGACTCAATTTTTAAAAATATTGTGCAGGCTTGCTAGGTCATAACAAATATGCTTATTTTTCTTTATAATATACGATATACATGCTATTCGAATTTGATTCGAAATTATTTGACCAAAATCACTATTCGCTTCTAACCTAAAATTCACTATTTGCACAAGCCTTTTATAGCTTTTATAGTTGCTGCCCGTTTATTCATCATGAATTTTAATGGTGCTCAGCTCAATCATAATTGGGTCGCTTGGCCACCTCTTCGAAGCTGAAGGTAGCGAGGATTGCACCTCAGTCATTGACACTAAAACATTTATTCAACACATTTCAGTTCCTCGACACCTTTAACAACATTATAGACTTATTGAGCCACTTATTACACAGTACCCCTATGTAATTGAGAAGCAAGACTTTGTCTACAAATTGACTTTAGCATCAAATCTATTTCGGAGTTGAACAATTTTGATATCCACACCCCTAGTAAACAGCCATTAAGAGGGTAACACGCACCGTCCGGTTCACTTCAGCAGAAGCTGTCGAGACAGGATCGGTGTGTAAGTAAACAGTGCTGGAATTTCCAAGTGGTGCCACTTGGCTAAGCTCTACAAAGTGAGAGATGTGCTGCAGGGCTAGATTCGCCGGCTGCGCCTTGGCTGATGCCGGCCGTCCGACGAGGGGGAACTGGCCCTTTTCCATGTCGTACACAATTCGACTAGAGCCAATGTAATCGAAGGCTTCCTGAAATAGAGAACCATGAAGCATTGAGCGAAGCATACAGAACTATGCTGAAGAGAACAAAAACAGACTCTTGTTCTTAATAATGTGCACACTGCAGCAAGTGGCCCAACAGCAACACATTAGCCAAGTAAGCGATGTGTTGCTCACAACTACCGAGAGACGATTGGCTCCTTGCAATGTATAGGATTTCGATGAAAGGTGTCACTTCTTGCTCAGAAGCAGATTGTGGTACAGACGTATGCACATGTCCGTGAGCTCTTTCAGTCACCGCATGTTTTATACCCAGTAATGAGTTTCGAAACTCTCTTTGGCGACCTCTGACATTAGCGCCGTGGCACATAAACTTCGAAAAGGCTTGAATAGAGAATGTCTAGGACTAGCTTTTTAGATACCACTAATCCTCATTTGACAGCTATGAAAGTAATCAGAACTAATCGGGCAACATTTCTTAGGCCTTATCATAAATTTCGCAGCACTTCTGAGCAAGAGCACCTTCCCCAGTGTTCCTTGTATTATCCTTATGTCAAGAGCAGGTGCAAAAAGGCACTTTAGTATTTTACACGATCTTGTATGGCTTGCGGTGTGTGCCTGGTGTTCCAAGCATTATTATAATTGGTGTTTGCTGCCCATGTATTCTCTTCATATTTATTGGACCAGTCGTGTATGAAGGAGTCGGAAGTAGGAGGTTGCTCAATTTGTGTGGCACAATTTCTAGTTGACAGACAGAAGGTTACAGATGTGGTAACCACTGACAAGAAGTTGTTCTTGTTTTCATTCAATTTCATCTTACTTTACCTCAATAACTACAGTTAAAGCTTGATTCTATGAAACCCAGTTTTATGAATTTCCCAATTTAATGCACAACTTCGGACTCTCTCTGCACTCGCCCATAGGCTTAATGCTTTTATGAACTCCAAATATTTAAAGTAACTTTGCTGTGAAGCTCAATTTAACGAATCATCTTGCAAAGAAAATGCACAGAAAAACATGTTTTTCCAAGTTTACGGCATCTAGAATATCTGGCAATGTGCTGCCAGCACCTCAGCTTGCTCTTGTGTTCGAAAGGGCACCACAGGACTGCTGGCCAAGCGTTGAAAGGGGGGTTGTCAAGTGTGGACAACCAAGGAGCTGACAAGTGGTTGTTAGAGAACGTCTCCGAGATCCTGAGGAGGTACTCCATGCGAGATGTCTAAGACATTGATGAAAGTGGCCGGTTTCATCGAATGCTGCCAAAAAGACGCTTGCTCGGAAAAGGGAGTCTGAGGATGCGAATTATATGGATGCTGTTGAAGGTTTTGTGCCCACACCGAGCCAGGTGATGGGCACCATTGACCTGCTTAAACAGTTTGCTAGGGCACACGAGGGTGGTGTTGACGCTTTGATATCACTGGCCAGATACGAGAATGGTGTTCTCCCGCTGCTGACGAAGCGTGCGTAGGCGAAAATCATCAGCTTTTTCACTTGCCAATGAATACGTCATTCTTCTGACTTTAAGAAGTTCCCGATATAATGACATAGTTTGTAGGTCTCAATGACTTTGTTCAATTGAGATTCACCTGTACTACAAATCTGTCAAAAAGTAGAAACAACACCTTATAGTACACTTTTTTTTTGGCTTCAGCAAGTTGTGCTAACAAAAAATGGTTTTCATTGACCGATTGCCTTTAGTTTGATTCATTAGAAATTGGCCGCAGTGGCTGTGAAAGTACTTACTCCATTAAACATGACAAAGAGGACATTATTCTTCTCAAACTCTGGTTTCTGGGCCACCTTCAGCTGGTTAAGCATCTGGGCTGCTATGAGCAACGTGACGAATCCGGAGACTGACGAGTCAGCGCCGGGTGCGAGGCCATCAAACATCGAGAATGTGTCAAGCTGCAAGAAGAGTATGGTGAAAAAAAAAAAATAAAAAGTCGATCTGCTGTAGTATACATGCAAACCCTGCCAAGAGCCCCTTTGATGGTCAATATTTAATGTGGGAAGAAAGGAGGCTTTTTTTTCTCTCTCGTTTGCTTGGCTAAATTAAAATTTCTGAAACTTCATATGTTAGGGCTATGGCACCCACAGATGATAAGGTACTTCATTTTTATCGATCAGGAGCTACGCAGGGCCCAGTAGATGCCGTCAAAATTTGTGATGTCACTGTGTTTGGGGCGGGAATCTCAAGGTGATGCCTCTACTCGTATCTTTTTGCTTGTTATCTCACTTCCAAAGTGTTGTGTCAGGTTAAGAGTGGTGTTTTAAGGATTGAGAAATTGTACTTTAATAACACGTGAAAAATCGTTTAACTCCTTAAGTGTTCCTTTAAAGCCTTGCAGCGTATTAATTTCAAAATGTCAAAAGCAAGGTATAGAAGTAAGCCTGAAATAAGGCCACAATAGTTTACCATCAAGGAACTTCACCAAGAGTTCCAATAACAGGTCACCTTATGATTAGTTTCGATAACATTTATCAGCGAGTGGCCTGCCATTTTAATGCGAGACAAGTAACATTTATGACGCGCACGACCTGTTTGGAAGAGGGTGTGCATGATTTTCTTACCCTTGCACCCACGACCACCACAGAACGGTTGCTCACAGCCTTTTCAGTGGTTGTGGCGTAGAGTGTAGAGATGACATTTCTATCTGTGAGAGGATCGCAGTAGCGCACTGTATAGAGAAATAGAGATGAGATGAGAAAATGCAAGGCACTGTCTTGGGTTGAATAATCACATGCCCGCCTCAAAGGGTTGTCTTCATTTTTGCCTATGCATTCTGATTCAGTGTATAGGCACCAAAGTATGCACATGTTACGGAGAACTCGGTGGGTTGCATATGCGAGTCAAGTTTCAGACTCGGCGTGATGGCGTCGCATGGCATGTATACATAGTGGCACTGAGACCGAATTCAAACTCAGCCATGTTACTGGCGTTTCGATGCAACAGTAAAATACAAGTAGTTTGCTTGGCCTAAGTTCTCGTTGAAGAAAAAGTATTGGAGACATTTTGCGATTGCTACCTTGATTACCTGTCCAATCCTAATGAGAGCAATTGCTTTTGCTGTGAAGGTGCTCTGATTTACATGTGCTATATACTAGATGGCACCATAGCATTTAGTGTTCAAATACAAATTAAGTTACTTTCCGTTTGACTAGCTATCTGGAAGGAAGTAACCACCAATGTTATTTGCCCTGTCATGACAGTCACCATCATCATCATCAGCCTGACTACGGCTGCTGCAGGGCAAAGGCCTCTCCCATGATTCGCCAATCAATACGGTCTTGTGCTTTCCGTTGCCACCTATACCTGTGAACGTTTTAATCTCATCGGCCTACCTATATTTCTGTCTCACTTTCGTGCGTTTGCCTTCTCTGGGAATCCGGTCGGTTACCCTTAATGACCAGCGCTTATCTTGCCTACGTGCTACGTGCCCAGCCTATGTCCATTTCCTCTTCTTGATTTCAACTATGATATCCTTAACCCCCGTTTGTTCCCTAATCCACTCTGCTCTCTTCTTGTCTCTTAAGGTTACACCTACCACTTTCCTTTCTATCGCTCGCTGCGTCGTCCTCAATTTAAACTGAACCCTCTTTGTAAGCATCCAAGTTTCTGCTCTGTAGGTAAGTACTGGCAAGATGCAGCTGTTATATACATTCCTCTTGAGGGTGCCCAATCCTCTTGAGTGGCAGATTACCATTCATGATTTGAGAATGCTTGCCGGATGTGATCCACCCCATCCTTATTGTTCTAGTTATTTCACTCTCAAGGTTTGGCTCCACGGTTACTATTTGTCCTAAGTAGAGATATTCCTTCAGAAGTTCAAGCGTCTCTCCACCTACCACAAAGTGATGTTTTCTGCCAAGACTGTAGTACATTACTTTAGTTTTGTGCACTTTTCTGCTTTCCAAGTCCAGTTCAGTCTTCATGGGCTGTAATTCGGCCCCCGAGTTACTGATCAAGACAATGTGATCGGCGAATCGCAGTTACTAAGGTACTCTCCATTAACTCTTCCCAATCTAGGCTCCTGAAAATCTCCTCTAAACACGGGGGATGAATAGCATTGGAGAGATTGCGTCTCTCTACCTTACACCCTTCTTTATTAGGATTCTGTCGCTTTCTTTATGGAGAACAATGGTGGATGTAGATCTACTGTAGATTTCTTCCAGTATGTTTATGTAGGCTTTTTCGATGTCCTGATTCCACAGTGCCTGCCTTACTGCTGATGTCTCGGCTGAGTCAAATGCCTTCTCGTGATCTATCAAGGCTATGTATAGGGGTTGGTTGTATTCTGCACATTTCTCTATTACCTGTTTAATCGTATTAATATGGTCTATTGTGGAATAGCCTGAACGAAATCCTGCTTAGTCCTTTGCTTAATTGAACTGTAATGTCGCCCTAATTCTATTAGTTATTAATTTTGTAAATACGGTAGTTTGTAGAGAACAGACAGTATGCTGATCCGCTTGTAATTTTCCAAGTCCTTGACGTCTCCTTTCTTATGCATTAAGATGATGTTGGTTTTCTTCCAAGGTTCTGGTACCCTTCCCATCAAGAGACACTTCGTATATAAGGCGGCCAGTTTTTCTAACACAATTTCTCCGCCATCTTTCAGGAGGTTCGTTGTTACCTTATCTTCACCAGCGGCTTTGTCTCTTTGCATTCTTTCTAGGGCTTTCCTCACTTCCCCCGTTGCCACTGCTAGAATGTCAAATTCCTTTGGACTATTATTGTATTTAACGATATCATCCTGGTTGTTTTGGCTTCTTTACAGCTCTCTGTAGAACTCCTCCGCCACCTTGACTATCCTATTCATATTGATTATGCCATTGCCTTCCTTGTTCCTTAATGCATACATCCCTTTTCCACCTATGCACAAGTTTGCCTTTGCAGCTTTCTGGCTTCTGCAACTTTTCACAGCCTGCTCAATTCTCTCCATGCTATACCTTCCGACATCAGCTACCTTACGCCTATTGATTAACTTCAAAAGCTTCACTAACACTATTTCGTCGGATGCATTTGAAGTTTTCATGGTTTGCTGTCTCTTAATAAGATTTTTTTCGTCTACTGAGATAGTTTGCCACTGTCCTGACTAGTGACCGTACCTCTGACTTCTATTCCACACTCCTTGATGATAGTAGTAAGATTATCGTTCATTGCGTCAAGGCTAACATTGGTTACGACAGTAAAGGCAATTAAGAAGGCTTACCACAAAGCCTCAAAAGAAAAAAATATAAATGCGTCAACCCGGGGCTGCATCTGTCTTTCCTACTTACTGTTATTAACCATATAAACTTCCAAATGACTGCACGGAAGTTCAATACAGTACATACAAGCACATTGTATTCATTTAAAAAATATGGTGACAGTTGCAGACACAACAATTTGCATTTTCAATTGATAGAGTAGCCTCATCATAATTTAATCTAGAACAAAAAAAGTCTCGGTACAGGTTATTTTTTTTTACTATAAAGCTAGCTTTCTTGTAGCACATTTTGTCAGGTCAATAGGTACTTAATCATTTAGTGATTGGTGCTAATGGGCATATCTTAACTTCGTGAAATAAAAAGAAAATGTAATGCCACTATTGAATACGCTCTATACAATATACATGAATCCCCATATATACACTCCAAAAACAGTTACAATATCCTGGGGGTCTTTTCACTACACAAAAATAATTATTATATAGTTTGCTTGCATTTCCGTCTTTTTCTTTTAAAATCCTCTATTGCATGGAGTCTCATATTTGGCAAATACCAATTAACGTTTTTTATAACAGAAACAAGAAACTTAGTTGAAAATGTGATACTGTCACATTAATTTCTGTAGTTATGCATACCTAAAATAATAAAAGTGCTGTCATGCCATGTGCAGTACAAAAAAACAGACACAAAATAGACTCCACAATACATGTGCCTGTTTGACATGTGAACAACACCTAGCATTTTTTTCTTGCATTTTTTTTTGCAGCACGAACATGAAAAAATTATTTTGGCACGACTCCTGGCTTTAAGATTGGCACTCATTGTTAGTTTACTCAATTCCTTTATCAAATACGGTATACAGTTGCAAATTATTATGTGCTATATATTTGGCACACTATGCATTTCAGCGAGAAAATGCAAAATATGCTTCCATCTGCATTCTGCTGCACAATACAAACATGAGAAAATAACAGCCTCAGACAGCAAAGCTCTGCTGTGCAGGATTTAGGTTGCTTTGGTCACTTTTGAGATGCTCCACGAAAGACTGAAGTGCGAGCAAAAGTACCTGGAAATTTTCGGTTGCATCTTTTAGCGAGGCAACATGAAAAAAATATGCAAGGTCTGGTGAATACACGTCAACGTTTGGATCTTCCAATTTTCTCGGCAACTGACATGCCCAACTACGATTCAGTGGTCAGTAATTTGGACAAAAAAGCATAGTGGGTCAAGCAAATGTGAACAGGCAAGTGTGTACCCTGCCATTTTGTGCATAAATATCAGCCATGAGATGCACTAAGAGAAATATTCAATAATGCCTGAACAGAGAAAACAATAGTTTCGAATTGTTCCACACACTATGCTATGAGCAGCACAATCAATTAGATTTCGTTTTTTAACAACAGCAGCAACATCGCTCACTTATCTGCATGACGTGCCATATTTTGCATAAACCTGTATTTTTTTAACTAGTCCCAATAACCAGGAAACTTCATCAATTTGATGATAAAAGCTGAGAAAATAATTCTTAAATTAAGTGTCTCATGCAATAGAGGGTCAATCATGTGCTTGCTAATTTCTCACCGATAATGCTATGTCGTGCCGATGGCACGCACAACATTCTGGCCTGGAATGGCTGAACATGCCGCATAAACAATAAAGAAAAGTTTGGATGATACATGACGATCGTTACCGTGTGACAAAAAAATGCTTCAGAAGTCACCAGTGTTTTAATAATTCAGGCAAGGTTTGTTGCAATTCAGGAAGACAGCCTACTAATGCAAGACTCCATGCAGTAGTATAGCCGTGAACGCTGGATAGAAAGTAATGAACGATAGATAGAAAAATAATGAAGATAGGACAGTGTGAATAGACGGGACAAAAAGTTACAAGCACACATACACTTATTGTTGTAAATTTGGGTGTCGTCTAGACGCATTGTCCCACGTTCAGTATGTACCAACTAGCCCGCCAACAACAGAGCTTTATAATACCGTCCGCAAAGCTTGTGCGCGTTACGGGCATAGCGGCAGCATTCGCCGCTCTATGGAAGCCCGCAAGAGGTGAGCGTTTGGCATATGTGTAACGCAAGCACAAAGCTTTGCATTGCACTGTTCTAAAACTCGCTAACCCGTGTTACAAAAATAACGAGCCAGGCTAAGCACAGAGAGGGATGAGACCACTCACGAGGGTTCATGGTGACCAAGTTCTCACTCCGCCTGATGCAGGTTACGCTGTCTTTGGCAGCACTCATCCTGCTTCTCAACTGGGCTGCACAAAGGGGCCACTTGCGCTCGTGCGAGCCTTTGTCGGGCAGGTTGTGCTCGTTGAAACACTGGAACAAAGGCAGATGAATAAACGGCAAGTTCAAGTGTTGGACCACAATGCCCACATGGTCATGATCAGCATATCGATGTCATTGGGAATACAAACTTTCTTTTAAAAGACCATACTTTCGTACACCTACATACTCAACCTGACAAACAACCACCTGTGGTGGATCACGTCGCAAATGATGAAATAAGGCGGATGGTTGAAGAAGGTGTTTTAACAAAGATATAAAAAAATACTCAGGGGGGTTATTAGCATCTTAAACTGTTACATACTGAATTTGAGTGATGAAACAGTAATAGAACAAAACGAACATAAGAGGACGCAAAGACGCCACTTTCTTCCCGTTTTCATTTTTTTCTAGAGCTGCTTCATCGTTCACATCCAGAAGTTGTCTTAATATTCTATAAGCCAGTCACAAAATAAGCTAATCCTTGTAAAGTTCAACATCTGGAGCCCTCTGCAATGGTGCCTCTCGTAGTCTGAGTTGCTCTGGGACATTGAACTCCTCAAATACACCAAACAACCATTTCCAAAGCAGCTGACAGCATTACTAACTACAGTGCAAGTGATTTTTTTTTACTATCGATTATGACGCAAAGTTGAGAATTCCTAGCTGTGCAGTAGCTTCTCTAATGAAGTGACCTTCTAGTAAAGTTGAACAGCACCAAAGTCAGTGTTACTGACTTCTGGTAAAAAATTTGGGAACAAAGTACCGACTATGTTGACACAGATTACAACAGTCAAGACACTAGTGCAACAAGCTTCTTGAATGCTCGACACAGAAGAAGTATTTCAACAGTACAACAAAGACTCACCTTATTGACGATGATATCAATACTTGTCTCGTTATCCACTAAGAAGATGGGAAAGTTCCAGCGAGTAAAAAACATATCTGTCCCCGGATTCTTGGCATTCCAGGAGACCTTCTTGCAGCTAGAGTACTGGTTATGGTCTCTGTACAGGCCTGAAAGACAACCTGACGTCAGGCTGTTGCCATACACTAGAACATCTTGGCCATTTGGACTTCATTTAATATAGCGTAACCTCGACAGCAAGTTTTTTTTACATTTTTTTGTTACATTCATTTACGGTTCGGCATTTTTTTAAGATGACAACTTTGATAACACCATGCCAGTGGAATTGTTCATAGCTGAATGGACCTTTTTGCGGTCCGAACAATGCCTCCAGGAAAGATTGCCAAAATGGAAACTGGGGGTTTCTGGCCCCCAAAGTTGTCAGTAGAAAATATCGGGGCCAAGTATTTGTCCTGACAATTTGCAAATGTCGCCACCCAGTGACCATCAAGAAACATGGCACATGTGACGTCACCAGCACTGCGCATGCTGTCTCCTGAAACACACTCACTGAATTCAATACACTTACTGAAAATCGTTTCAAGTCATTACTATTTGAAAACAATACTGAATACAGCTGACTATTTTTCAGTTGCACAAATGTACTCAAGGTGTGCCGTTACTGAAGTTGTACTAACATTCATTACCCAGTGTCAAAGCCATTTTGCATTACCTTTAGAGCCGTGTTAATGACCAGAAATCTGCTACTGTTTTTCATTTGTCGCTTTGTTCTGTCAATATTCATTTATCCTTGCTTAGTGTTCCAATATTCTTTATGTAATGAGAATTGGTGTGCTTGTATGCAGCCTATGTATGACAGTAACCCAAAACTCATACAATGTGTTCGACTCTTGCATTTATGTGTCACTGCTGCATATCAGTTGACACTGCAGTTTTTTTTGTATATTCAATGTTGTAAGGTGATAATGTTCAATGTCCTCTTATTGTGTGCATAATCTGCTCACTGCTGCCTAACCAATGAACAAAGCAGGAGCCTCTGTCGTCAGGCCTTGGTGAATTTTTTCTCACCACTGTTTTTGTACTGTTATAGAATACGCGAAGGTTACATTTTTTTTCTTCAGGATGCAGCACAAGAACAATATTGACAGCACACAGACTACTATAAGGCTTGCCACTAAACTCACCAAAGCCATCATTTGGACACGTGCTGTCCGGCGAAAACCCTTCACTTGGGAGGTTTTGCCCACTTCTTAGCACAATCACACCAGTAACTCGGCCGGATTCTTGGAGCTTTGTCATGTTACCCCTGAGAACGTAAAACGAAAGTAGGTTACAGGGGTCAGTATAAATGCTCTGCGAAAATTGAATGGAACACGGCGCTGCGATCGCAGAGCAAATAAGCGTCACTGCCACGCAACTTACATGTTGAAGAAATCCGAGCGAAGAGCAGCGACGTATTTGATGCCGCTGTCATCATCAAGGATGAATTGGACATCCTCTTCGGTCGACACCACGTGAATTACGCCGACGTTCCCGCTCCTCTCAGCTGTGGGGGATAAGGCAGTAGGTAAGAGAAGATAAAGCGACCGCTCCCGTCAATATGAAACGAGCGTGGAGGTTTGATAACGTTCGTTTATCGTGGGCGATGCGCACGAAACGTAAGGCGTTTCTGCAAAACTACGACGGACAGCCGACCAAAGCAAGTTGCGAGCGCCAACGCCAACGCTCAGTTTTTCCATGCGAATCAATGAAAAGATTACTTACACGAACATCCGAATTCATGTGTTCCGTTAAGTCTTCGGAAACAGTAGAAATCGGCCTGGATGGGCTGGTATATCTTTAGGCTCGTCCTATCCGACAGAACTTGATCAATGATGGCTGGAAAAAGAGACCCGAAGATCACGATAACTTTGAGAACAATCACAAGGAGCGCATTTGTAAAGCCCACAGAAAGCGCTGTCCGAGACAGCTCATCGCTGAATTGTCACACCAAATATATACAAACAAAAAAATGAATTGACAGCATACGATCGACACCGCCAAGTCATGCCGCAAACGAAGGCTGCTTGCTTTTGAGAGCCCTGCTCTCATGCTACAGTGAACGAGAGCACGCCTTTGTGCTTCTCTAAACCACTAATAGGTCGGTAAATACAACAGAAATATAAGACGTGTACTTACATATAAATAAAACTTGTATTAGAAATATTCTTATCCGATATGACAGCGCCATATTTTGGCAGCAGCGCCGTCTGGAAATTCTGAATGGAGACGACAAGCTCAAGTTGCTTGAAAAGGAACTTGCAGAAATAACTATAAAATACTAAATTAAAACCGCATTTGAAAGTTTGTACGTTTTAAGTAGACAAAACATAACACAAATGTAATATTTGCACGTTTACTTTGTTGTAGAGTTTTTCTAAATAATAATCAAAGACTTTGTGTTTCGGTTTCGGTTTCTGTAACCACCTGTCATGTGTTTTAAGCTGGAGAAGCGGCTTTTCAGAGACTTTTTAAACACTATTTGGGTGACTGCTATACAAGCACACTTGCAGGGTACCCACTGCACCATAAATCATAATTTTGGGACAGGCATTTTTGTTTGTTTCTTCGTTTGTTTGTTTTCCCACAATATATGGCACGTACCCACTTTAGGGGATTGGCCAAGAATGCGGTGCGAGCGGACTCGCTCGCTAGTTTACGTGCCGACCGGTTGTGCCCTGCGATCTCCGACGACAGCGCAGCTCTGGGCGACTGGGCTCGCCCTACGCCATCTCCTGGCGCCGACGAGAGCTTTCGTCGAGTGGCGCCCCGTCCTCGGACTCCTGCGACCGTGTCCATCTTTCCTATCTTCTCTTTACTTCCATCGGTCGCTGTCCCTCCGCCTCGCTCTCTCCCTCCTCTCTCTCTATAAATATTTTAATCCTATCCTGTTAATCCCTCCTTACCCCCATCTCTTGTGAGCTACTGCTGATGTGAGTCGCATCTGATGCAGACAGTTACGGTGCTCACTTTTCTATTCCCTTCAAGAACCACATAAGAATGCCACGCTGAGGCTTTTAAATGTTGTTTGAAGATTAGTTGGTGATTAAAAAAATAAAGAAAAGAAATGACAATAATATGATACATTAAATATAAACTACAAGTATCATGCTTTCGAGCTTGTACTCCGGACTGCTGTGTAAACAATGACAAAAAATTTGATATACCTGTGTAAAATGGCACTCGTTGAGTAGCTATAATTAAGTTACACACGGCATCAAAGGTATTTTTTTATGTGAAGCGTGTGGCAGTATCCCACGCCTGAGGCACCGAATCTTAAAACAGGCAGGCATTCAATATGACCCCATTCGTTATTCTTCGGTGAAGCGTGATACCCGCTACACACTTGCAAAGAATCTTGAGCATTTTTTTTTATCCTGTGGCCAGTGGCGGATTCAAAGGGGGGGGGGGTGATTGCCCCAGGAGAAAACTGCCACTTTGACTACATTTTACAGTATTTCTGCTATGACAAAGTTTTTCTGCTCGTAAAAAAAGAGAAGTAATGAACGCGCCCCCCTCTCCGGAGTTACTTGAAGCAACCCCCCCCCCCCCCCCTTAAAATGAGTGGCTGGATCCGCCTCTGTCTGTGGCTGATGACGATGAATAATTATGCCTAGTGATATTGTGATATTGTAACGGGGTTGTACCATTCGACGACCCACTCGTTACGCAATTCGCATTTTGTGACGCCTGCTGTTTCCTTTCCTTGTTTTCTAAGCGCTTTATTGCACATATCAGTGCGATTTCATTACCGACATGAAGTCTGCCGAGGGTCAGTTTGCCATGGAGTTCCAAGCACCGGCGTAGCAATATTAGTAGTAGAATATTGGGCTGGCACGCAGGGAACACGGGTTCGAATTACATTGTTACTTGGTACGTCATGCACGTGCCATATCGCTGTAAAAGATATATATGTAGGATGTAATGACAGCACGTTGCCGTCTGGTTTGATCATGTAACCATCGTGTTTGAAGGTGCCAGACCCCCAGCAGGACAATAAGGACAAATGAAACCAGGGAGGTTAACAGCGTTGGGTCCGGTAACTACCCCGCTCAGCATAGGCATGCACGGTTAAGTGGTTCCCCTTAAGGGTGGGGGGGGGGGCGCTGACTTTGCGCCACCTTCTCCCCTGTGTCACAGCTCCGCCTCTCCCTATTATGCCATGCCAATGTGGGTTGCTGACTTTATGCCCCCTCTTGAGTGATTAGGGGGAGGCTGGCCACCCCGCTGCTCCTCTTGGGCACACGCCTATGCTGCTCATTGGGGGGGGGGGGGAGGAGAGGAGAAGAGAAGTTCAAAGCATATTGGCATATAAGTGGTGCAGAGAGAGTTATTTGAGGTACAGCCCAGTAGTTACATGGCGAAGTAATAATAATAATAATAATAATAATTATTATTATTACTATTATTATTATTATTTCCATGAATACAGCATAGTGGGAAAAAAAGCGACAAGCCGCTTGACCAAGTAACAGGCTTGAAACATGACGTAAGTGGTAACAATACGTAAAAATGTCAAGGGCTAGTTTTGTCAATGTCTGCAGGACTCTTCACACATAATCAATGCATTTGATTTTTTATACCGTCCCGCTCTTGTACCATAGAGAACAGCAGAAAGCAAGAACGTTAATTATCGTGCAAGGCATATACAGAGCTCTATTTGTCCGGCACTCAAGAGTCAAGCCCACCCTTTATTTTCCCATCTTCAGTAAATGAGGAAGAGAATGTTGTAGCAGCGGGCAGATCTAGCCTCGCGAGATATGCAGGCAACAGAGCAGTTTGGTTTCCTCCTTTTATGTTGCGTTGAAAGCATGACCATTTTTAAAGTGAAGCGTGGACATGCTAACAAGAAGGCACACACAGCGTGACTCAACAATGCATGCACATGCCATAAGCCTATGAGCTATCCCGCGTGCTCTGCCAGGCCCCCATACCACGTCACCACGGGCATGTGCGTCGGGAGGATTCAGTTTGGGGGGGGGGGGGGGAGTGCAAACACGGGTAGCATCACCGTTACGGACGGGGGGGGGTGGGAGTGATATAGTGTAGTGGCTTGGGGAGGGGGTGAAGTGTCCCTTTTTGCACCCCCCCCCCAACACCCCTGCCAATGCACGTGAACGCCTCAGTATGAATGTCATTTATCACCAGTCATTCGCGAGGTTACGTAAAGCTTAGGAACTTCATCAGTAGTCTCATAGAAAATGCATGAAATGGCGATGGCTCTTTCAATTTTTACAGCACGATCACTGCAGGCCGTACTGGAGCTGTCACGGCGGCTGCTGTTGCGGTCACGATAGTTTCATTTTTTTGTTGTTGTTCTTACTGGAAAGGGGTTCGTATCCTGGCCGATGTTGTTCTTCCACAATGCGGCTGGAAATTTTGTGTGGATAGCTGACACGTGGATACAGAAGCACTTCGAACAAATGCCACGTGGTTGCGACGTTGTGAAGGAATGGAGACAACAGCGAATAGTGTGAGATGAACATTCAACTCTTTATTGGGCAAACTTGTGCGCACCAAGTAAGAAAAAACCGACAGTAACAATAAAGAAAACGGCGAACTTAGAACACAGTCGTTGGAAGTGGAATGGGTGGATATTGCGTAGGCTATATATAAGTAAGTCATGGAAGAGTCCACCGTGATCGCGAGTGCTCGCGTTTCGCGGACAATGTATCTTTCACCATTCGCGTTTTATAAGCAATCTGCACGATTAGAACATTCGCCGAGAATGGAGGACACTGCGCCTATTTCTGTAATGTTCATTAACCAACCGGACTGGACCAGTTGGTTCATGTACATTAGAGCAGAAGGGTGCAAAATACTGGACTACGCAACGCTGCGTTGTGTCGAACGTGTTTCCCTGTCCTGTTTTTTTTTTGTGCCTGTTTTTCCATTGAAGCCGTGTAAAGAGCTTTCCCTGTTGCACCACGTCCTGTAAAAACTGATTGCGAAACAAGCAACGTCGACGTGTTCGTCGAAATGCCAGTACTTTTGCACATCTTTCACCACAACACGTTGTATACCACGATATTATATTGCGGTAAAAGAGAAATTGCAGGATGATTCATAGCAACATTTAACTGCGAGAGGCATGGACCTTAGAGCTCCGCAGGGTGGCTAAGCCAGGCATTTATGAAAGAAATATTTTTTAGCAACTTCATTGAGGCGCTGTAAATTGTGAAATTGATCGTTCGAGCACGAAATTTGACAAGTCAAAAGTATGACAATGAAGACGATTTTGTTGCTGCGATGTGAAAGATAGTGAAGTGATATAGCGAACATTTGCTCCAAATAGACGGGGCAAACAAAGAGTCATAGAGTTTCTTATACTGGCTCAGGAAAGTCAGTCACAATGGGATATCGAATCCTGGAGCAGAGTACGAGCCTATAGGAATCTCGTTCACATGAAACAATAGCATCAAGAGCTATCGCCTCGCGCGTACACTTGAAAAAACACAGTTCTCAGTGTAGTGGAGTGTATCCGTCGAACAGAAGCTACTTAAACTTGAAAAAGCAATATACGAATATGTCCCGCGCGCAAAGGCACGCTCACGCTTGCGCTAACTATATCGTGCGGGACGCGGTACGCATATTCGGAAAAATATTGGACAGGTTAAATGATTAGCGAACCACACACACACACACACACACACACACACACGCACACGCACACGCACACGCACGCACACACACACACACACACACACACACACACACACACACACACACACACACACACACACACACACACACACACACACACACACACACACACACACACACACACACACACACACACACTTTCAACAATTGACGATTTATTGGAAGACCAGTCACTGAATGTATACATGAAAATGACGGACTCTGCAGGCATGAGCATATGTGGTGGCATGAAGAATTGACAATTATTTTCGGGATAATTATCGCGATGGTACGCTGGCACCACATTTGCGCATGTCTGAGTGTCCGCCATTTTCACGCATATATTCAGTGACTCGGCTTCCAATTAATCATTGCTGAAAGTTAGTGCGTGTGTATTCTCCCTGTCCCGTCCTCGTCATTTCAGTGCGGCGCTTAACTTCACGAACATGTTGCACCAACAAGGCCAACAATCTTCTCTTGCTAATGCAAGCAGAGCTTTCGTTTCATATCAGCTGCGCCCTATTTGAAGCCCCACTTCCGTTCCCCTCAACGCTCTTGCGGATTATCGAAAAATCAGAAATAAATAGAGAAACATGTGAGGCAAGAGCGAACGCAATGCTTTTTGCGACACGTGGCGAAATCGTAAACCAGGTGTTCCCGTTTCCTCCCGCACTAAGGCGACAGCGGCGGCAGCAGGAGGTAAGCCGAATTCATCGAGCTGTGTATTACTCGAAGGAAAATACACCGTGACTTCATGAGGGTGAGATGATGGTAGTTCACTAGAGTGTTTCGAATTGTTTCGAGGAATATTTTGAGATATTCTTGGAGCTTACATAAACTTTACAATATTGCGAAGAAAACAGTGCCGGAGGGCTACGGCATGTTCGCCTGCACCTTTTCAGAAGAAGAAATTAAGTGAAGGGGAGCAAACGTGAGCGTGTAAGGTGGTCATTTGATGTGAAATTTCTCGACGAATGTGCACGTGAATGAAATGGTCCCACTCAGAAGTTTTGGAGGACCGGTGGTGAAGGTGAAAACTTATTTATTTATTTATTTTTTACTGAACATTTGCGGCCAAGTAGTCGTAATCCTGGCTCGCGGTAGGGGGGGGGGGGGGCTTGGTCGATTAGACTAAGCTAATTTTCCAGCTTCTGGTTGGCCAGAAACTCTTCTCAAGGCTCCACTGTGGCAGGAAGCAAGCAACAAAAGCGGGGAGGTTAACCACACAGACATCCGGTTGGCTAGCCTACACTGGGGGATTAGGGAAGGGGAAAAGAATGGTAAGAGGGAAGAGAAGAAAAAGAAAGAGGGAGAGACAAACAGTTATTTCATGTAGAACTCCAGTGCAAGTCACAAGCGTTCACACAAACCCATCGTCCTCGAGAAACACATAAGGGCTTTCACTGCCTTGCGGGCTGTCGAGGCCTATAGACGGTGCTGTTATAGCACCTGCACAGAAGGAGGCCGATCATCCAGTCGCCGCATTGCGTTGGCAAGTACTTGTCTCTCTGAGGCAAATCGAGGACAGTGGCACAACAGGTGTTCGATATTTTCATCGGTGCCGCAAACATCGCATGTCACACTGTCAGTCATCCCGATTAACGTGGTATAAGCTTTCGTGAAAACAACTCCCAGCCAAAGGCGATAGAGAAG
Organism: Rhipicephalus microplus; assembly: GCF_043290135.1. Classification (NCBI taxonomy): domain Eukaryota; kingdom Metazoa; phylum Arthropoda; class Arachnida; order Ixodida; family Ixodidae; genus Rhipicephalus; species Rhipicephalus microplus. Next base: position 77,125,670 of record NC_134703.1, read on the forward strand.
CGAAGCTTCGCGTTGATGTAGGTTACTGGTTACTGCAGGCACCTGGATGTAGGCACGTGGTTACTGTAGTTCTGGTCCAGCAGGAATAGACTCAGTTGTTTCAAGGCATGTGTCGATAAGTCCGATTTTCTCCGCATTCCTAGGATCATTAAGTAAACTCGCGGCCGGCTCAAGCTCCAAGGAGGAAGCAGTGATTTTGATGCATGTGCGTTCGCCTCACTAAACGATGAGCGATGCTTGCAAACAGTGGCACCGTATGTAGTGCGGGGCCTTTCAGCAGCGAGGCTCACCTGGTGGTGGGAAGGAATCCTGGCATAATGCCTGAGGTGCATGAGCATTATCTCGGTAATAATATGCGTCCTGATAGAGTGATCTTGAGCGACGACAATGGTTTCAGCCGTTGAAGCATTGCGGGGTAATCCAAGGCATATCTTAAGTGCTTGAGCTTGAATGCTTTGAATTGTGCGCAGGTTGGTATTTCCGGTGTTAGATATTGCAGGTAAGCTGTACCGCAAGAGTCCGATAAATAACACTGTGTACAGTTGTAGCATGAATAGTACGGGTACTCCTCATTTTTTTTTTCCTGCAAGAAATTTGAACATGTCACATGTTGCGATCAGCCGCTTTCTTCACACAGTTCACGTGTGGAGTCCGCGACAGGTTTCTGTCTACTATGGCTCTTAAGAGCCTGTGGCTTCTGCTGAACGATATGTGATCTCCATTAATCGATATTCTGTAAACAGACATGGGTTTCCGCTTGAATGCTACCTCTGCACATTTTTCGCAGGACACCTCTAGACCTTGTTTACGAAGGTAGCATGACGTCGTTGTGGCAGCCTTCTGAAGGCGGGCGCGAAGCTGCAGCCTTGTCACACCTGATGTCCAAATGCAGATGTCGTCAGCGTAGATAGACGATGGAGGCGGAAATTTTGTAGGCCCGTGTGCTCATACTTGTGTGCACCACGTTAAAGAACCCCAGGTGGTCGAAATTTCCGGAGCCCTCCACTACGGCGTCTCTCATAATCATATGGTGGTTTTGGGACGATAAACCTCACATATCAATCAGTCAATCATCGGGGTAGATAGAAAGTTCTACAGTTCTTGGTAGGTGTTCGACTAGTCCAATGAGGGTTAGATTGAAAAGCGTAGGCCTTAGCACTCCTCCCTGAGGGACTTCTCGGCTATGTATACTGTAATACTCAGGAGTTAGGCCATTCGCTCTCGCCACGTAGAATGATCGATGAGAATTTTACCTACGCTGTCAGCTGTCAGTCATAAAGCGGGAGTGATAATCCTAAGCTGTTTCAAGAAAACTACTTTTTGGCCTATTGAAATGTTGCCAAACAGGCTTGTTGGTGCAAAATTTGTCCAAGAGGGGATTAAGAATAAGCCGCATATCACTCTGTATTAAAAAAACGTGGACTCATTGAGTAAGCGTTGTGCTATGTAGCCCTGTGTTTGCTACAAAATCTGCGATATCGACTTTTGAGCAAGAGAATAGGAGTAGTCGGCGCCACGCATTGGCACCAACCTCTCCTTATATACATTCACTAAAAAAAAAAACACGTGCACAGCACTGTATATGTGTGTTATGTATATTTCGGATTGTTCCGTATTGAATGGACTTCATTTTTGGACTGCTTTCGATGGTGTCTGAGTATGTGGCAGATATGTCTCTGCTGCGAATGTCTTTCGCATACAAAAAATATCTCTTTATATTATAACGTCTTCTATTTATTGTTATAGCCTCTTCTAGTCAATGCAAGCAGGATGAGAAATATTTGGTTGAGAGGTGTGCGTGTTGTGCAAAACACAATTAGTACTCTCCGAATCCTTGCTTGACTTAGACGAGCCGAGGGAAATGTTGTTCCGGAACTGTGTCGATAATTTCAATCGTCTTTGCATGGAGGTAAAGAATTCCGAAGCTGGAATTGCTGCAACTTTCACAAATCTTTGCATTCTTATTCTTATAATGAATGTTCATCAAAACATTGTTTGCACATGCCTTTATTTTGTGACCTTTATTTTGTGAAACATCAGATGATGTTTCAGTGGCCCATGAGCGATAACATTGATTGACACGTTTTGGTGGCACAGGACACGATGGCCGCGCCGAACCAGGCAAGCTTCTTCGTTCACGAGGAGTGCAGTGTTCGTGACGTTGCAGCGAAAGTCGTGGAAGAACAGGTAAGTACACCGAACGACAGTTCAAGCTAGGTGTTTCTGTTAGTCCACTAAACTATAATATACATTTACTGCTATTGTTGCGATTATTAAGATACCAAAAAAGGCTTCGTCAACTAACGATTAAGGAAAGCTACTTCTTTTGTTTCAGTTTGAGGTTTCGGCACCACCACCACCACCACCACCATCATCAACGTCATCATCATCACCACCACCATCATCATCATCATCATCATCATTAGCCTGACTACGTCCACTGCAGGACAAAGGCCTCTCCCATGTTCCGCCAGTTAACCCGGTCCTGTGCTTGCTGCTGCCAATTTATACCCACAAACTTCTTAATCTCATCTGCCCACCTAACCTTCTGTCTCCCCCTAACCCGCTTCCCTTCTCTGGGAATCCAGTTAGTTACCCTTAATGACCAGCGGTTATCCTGTCTACGCGCTACATGCCCGGCCCACGTCCATTTCCTCTTCTTGATTTCAACTATGATATCCTTAACCCCCGTTTGTTCCTTAATCCACTCTGCTCTCTTTTTGTCTCTTAAGGTTACACCTATACCATTTTTCTTTCCATTGCTCGCTGCGTCGTCCTCAATTTAAGCTGAACCCTCTTTGTAAGTCTCCAGGTTTCTGCTCCGTAGCTAAGTACCGGCAAGATACAGCTGTTATATACCTTCCTCTTGAGGTATAGTGGCAATCTACCTGCCATAATTTGAGAGTGCTTGCCAAACGTGCTCCACCCCATTTTTATTCTTCTAGTTACTTCAATCTCGTGGTTCGGCTCCGTGGTTATTACCTGCCTTAAGTAGACATATTCTTTTACAACTCGAAGTTCACTATTACCTATGTCGAAGCGCTGCTCTTTTCTGAGGTTGTTGTACATTACTTTCGTTTTCTGCAGATTAATTTTAAGACCCCACTTTCTGCTCTCCTTGTCTAACTCCGTAATCATGAGTTGCAATTCGTCCCCTGAGTTACTCAGCAATGCAATGTCATCGGCGAAGCGCAGGTTACGGTATACCTTTCTGTATATTATAATCTTAACCATTCTTGATTTGGTTGTCCATACGATATAGTTAAGACCATATAGTGACGTATATACTAGCCTGATTATCTCCTGATACTTTCTGTGATTCTTAGCATACTTTAAATTCAAAATTGTGTACAAACAATTTGGTAGCGATGGACAAATGAGTACCTAACGTTTCGAAAGTGAACCTGTGACGCTAGACACATCGCTTTAGAGGAGTTGTCATTGTTGTCTATTTGTGGTACTTTGACAAGCACTTTATTATATCAGGTGTTTGTTCTTATGTCGAACGCTTCTGTTTTGTTGTACGTGCTTGAATGACAATGCAAATTAAATGCATACGCCAACGCTCCACTTCAACTTAAAACATAGCCGGTACCTTTTAGGTAAGTGAAAAGTGAAAAATATTGACCAAATAGTGCCAATTGCATTTTCACGTATTCTCCATCTCACATTTACTCTCTCATTTCGCTTTCCCCTACTATGGGGTAGCAAAATAGACATATTCTAAGTAACCTCCCTACTTTTTTATATACTCCTGCTCTCTCTTAAGCGCGGTAATGTGCTGCGGACAAAGCCGTTTTCAAGCAAATCTGTAACTCTCTCTCTCTCTCTCTCTCTCTCTCTCTCAAACTCATGCCGGTTACGGTAATCTCGAAGTGATAGTGTGCAACGATCAGGATGCAGAGGCGTCCCTGCCGGTGATTTTTTTTACTTCAGTACAAATGTATAAAAAACTTGGAAGACAAAATCCTATGTAATTTCTCAGGGTGTATCTGTTTCGCATCGTGCAGGTGTCGGCTCTCCATATGATGAATCAAACGTACATAAAAGGTGATTACCAGAAAAAAAGTAGGAACTGCGTAACACGTTAATATATGATCCCCACAAGCACGATTCCAAGCCTGTTGCTCTCACGTTGTATTGCGTATGGTTTACTTTTTCACACGATTACTTTTTTCTGCAGCATGTGCATTTTTCACATTTGTTTTTTCTTCTCTCTAGGAGGAAGACAATTCGTTCTTCATATGCGATCTGTTTGAACTGAAAAATATGCTGGAACTATGGCATCAGCAGCTTCCGAAGGTGACTCCCTATTTCGGTAAGAAACACGGCAAGCATTTATCTCCCCTGTTTCAGCGTCAATGATGAGCATGATGAGCGTTGTTCTATTCAATTTGAATCTCAGTTCGCTGGGCTGTTCATTTTTGAGCGCTGCTCTAATTGTTTGCTCAGTATAACGAGTGTAGATGAACGAAGATGAAAAAGGACTGACATCCACGATCATGCATTCCTACTATGAGTGTTTCCACACATGACTATAGACCTCTTCTTGTTTGAAAGCAGTGTGACGTCATTGCGAATACACGGATAAAAATTTCAATGAGAAAGTTGTAGATCGGTTTACAAAACGTCCGAATAGATAGTTTTGAACTTTATATCTATTAGGCATCAGTGTTTTTCTGCCAATTACAAATACCCGCGAAATACAAAAAAATTGCCCGCAGCTTCCCTCGGGGGAACACTGAGGAGGATGCGGAAGCATGTAATTGGTTAACGGGTGTTAAATTGCGACTTACTTGGGTCGATGGCTAAATTGGTTAACGTGGTTGTGAAATGGGGTGTTAAATGAGTGAACACGTACGGCACGTATGCGAAAGGGCGTTGTTTTATTTATTGCGACGAACCAACGGACGAGCGGCAACTGAGCGAGCGAGCGCCGACCTTGAGTATATATACAGCGCGACGGTGCATGCGCTGTCAGCTGTCGAATGTTCTCAAAGGAGAAGCGCGCGCGCGGCACAGATGGCGACGGCGCGACGGCGCATGCGCTGTCAGCTGTCGAATGTTCTCGAAGGAGAAGCGCGCGCGGCACAGATGGTGGGCGACGGCGCATGCGCGCGCGTCAGCTGTCGAATGTTCGAGAAGCGGTGCGGACGGCGCGGACGGCGCACTACAAGGCGCGAGTATAAGATGCTTCCGCATCTAATATGTTGAACGATTTTGAGTACTTCGTACTCAACTATGGGAGAGCACTGAGCCGTCCCGCTAAAACAGTTTAGTGGCTGGTAACAGAGTTAGACACATGCCTGAATACACAGGCATGGTTCAGTGTGCACCGACGCTCGCGTAGGTTTTAAATAGCTAACTTTACCGTACAAGCTCATGTTTGTGTTACTGGTTTCCGTACCAATACTTTACCATCCTGGTGCATCTAATGTGAAACTTTGACCGTTTTAACTCGGACACATGTATGCTTTTGAAGTGCAACAAATAACCTTATACTTGATGAACGCGTGAATATTGCAGTAGCAGAGAACGAGTGATTATTGTATCAGACGTAATGAATTAGCTCAACTAAGGCGGTGCGGACGGCGCGGACGGCGCACTACAAGGCGCGAGTATAAGATGCTTCCGCATCTAAAACACGTGACAAACATGCTCGCGCGTCAGTGCGCACGATGATTCTTGTGCTCCCTAACGTTGCGCGTACGAACGACGCGCTTCCCTCGCACCAATTCATGACAACGATAAGCTGTCACAGCGGTATCGTTTTTGTGGTCGATATCAGAACGTGTTCATCGTAAAGCCACAACCATCGTTGCAGCCCTGCCGAGACTGCACAATGGGGCAATTGCTATGGTCGTTCGTCCCTCTCAGCCTGGAGATCACGCATATTTTTGTTCGGCACACAGCGCAAACGCTGTGATGTGTGCACTCGACGGTCGCGTTATATGTATTTTTATCTTTACTAAAATGTCAAATACTCCCGTTGCATCGATAACCGGTCACTGCCACTGTTCCTAACGTGCGCCATCAGTGTATTCGCAAGCAACGTACATCGTTATTGATTAATATGTGGGGTTTAACGTCCCAGAATCACCATATGATTATGGTATACGCCGTAGTGAAGGGCTCCGGAAATTTCGACCATCTGGGGTTCTTTAACGTGCACCAAAATCTGAGCACACGGGCCTACAACATTTCCGCCTCCATGGGAAATGCAGCCACCGCAGCCGGGATTAGAATTCGCGACCTGCGGGTCAGCAGCCGAGTACCTTCGCCACTAGACCACCACGGCGGGGCGTACATCGTTATTCACACAACGATCCCGATCACAGGTCAGCGAAAACTGTGAAGATACTCATACTCACTGCTAATGAAATATATTTTGCGCTTTGGGCTCCCTCGGTAGGTCACAGGATCAACAGTTCTATAAGAAAGCCGCCGTCTACATGCGTCAATTATGCTTATCCACGCAGACACACCGGCATTTCAGAAAGTCGAAAGTTTAGAAAATGTTAAGAAATAAAAGAAATATGAACGACTTACGCAGTCACATATAGACCTGAGTCGAAACACGCAGAGTCATGTATTCCCGCGATGAGTATAGTTGCCGTGGTTTGATACCATTTAATTACTTTTCACATACTGCGTACTGCATCTTGCCCCAGTTGCCCAGTTAAAGTCGATTAGATCACAATGAATGTAATTCATTAGATTCGATGCAAAGATTATTTTATTGTTTTTCTCAGCAATAAAGTCGTGCAGCGATCGCATCGTCATTCGAACTTTGGCGATGGAAGGAGTCAACTTTGACTGTTCTAACAAGGTAAGAAAAGTATCACGAACGAAGCAAAAAGCTATCAATCTTGAAAGAGTGTAGCTGCAAAACATGTATTGACTATTGAAATCGCGTCAACAAAATATAGATGAAACATTCATTTACAAAGGGACAAATTCTGCTAAGAGAGATCGAGAAATGTAGATATGTCGTGCATGTTTACAAATAAAAAGGTAATATATATATAATGCTCAATAGGGAACTAGATAGTAGAGTTGTCACAGTGACTGAGTAAATAGTTTTCTTTATTGGCGGGAATCAGGCCTTCGCGTACCGCCAATAAAGTTTGCATGGTTAACAGATCAGATGTACCATCGGCAGCATCACAAAAAGAAAGAACGTGTTTAAAATATCTACAAGCATTGATATCCGGGCCAGCTGATATAGGTCTATAATAACATCTCTAATTTAGTTACAACTTACGCTTGTTTTGGCTTATGTACTCATGAAGTACGTAACAGAGAAATTGTTTTTTTTTTCGAATGGTTTTGTCACCTAAACAAAAAAATTTTTTTGGTTAGTCTAGTGAGTATTCACGTTGCCTTGTAGCAGGGGTAATAAACATTATTGTACGAAGCAGCAAATAATGTTTATCACCAGTGCTACAAGGCAATTTTATCGCTTGCACGACGTCAAGCAAAAGGACACGTTATTTTATGATATCGAGTCAGTCACGCCATACACCACTCTGTCGCATGTCACTCTTCACATTGATGATTCCTTCTGATTACATACAGTTACAGCACGAGTAAATAAGCGATAATAAGCAAACATTTTAAAAACTTTCATGCTGGCATTATTAAACTATTCCCGCTATATGACAGATCTGAATGCTTGTATACAAGATTTAAAGACGTTTTTTGTCACTCATTCATATGATTAGAAAGGCATCCGAACTTGCAACTTCGCGCAATACTGTGTTCGTTTTCACTGATAGAAGCTAATGGGAAGACGCGAAGGAAGCGCTGTATCTTCGTTCTGGCTTCTTTTGTTTTCTAAGGAGCAATATGAGTAGGAAAAGAAGGACGCAGATGTTAGTCAATTCATCTTCCAAATACAGCAATAATAACGTTTGGTTGCCTGGCCACCAATGTTTAGACTATATATATTTTACACAACTTAATAAACCAGTATTCATTGTGTTTTTTTCTGGAAAGAGAGAAATTCAAGCAGTCCTGAGTGCTGGAGTTCATTCTAGTCGGATTATCTACGCAAACCCTGCAAAGCAGTCGTCTCATTTAGACTTCGCTGAAAGCTCAGGCGTCACATTGATGACCTTCGACTGTTTGGAAGAGCTGCAGAAGATTAAGGACAAGAATGCTAGGTTAGTGGCACAATATTGTTGCTCGGTGAGATTTTGCGCAGAAATTTGTGCAAGTTTTAAAAGACGCCATTCTGCATGCCATGTCGTCTATTTATCCTATTTTAGGCTTCTAGTCAGTTTTTAAAGACGTATTTTTTCTCTGCCTCACGTGCCATGACTGAACAAAATACGAGGTTTGTGCAGCTGTGTTAATATTTATAATGAATCTCAACTCTAAGATAATGTTTGGTTGTGTAGTGGTTGGACCTCCAACTTCATCGACCGGAATTATTCAGTCACATGCTGAATGTACTCACTGAAGGTATCACAAGCAGGCGATCCTCAGAGTGGGGGGTGAAAATTTTTAAAAGCTGTCGACGAAAAGCCCCGCTTGCTTTAAATGGACACTAAAGTCCAATAAAAATTTACGTGAGAGTGAAAGCTCAATCTATGACAACGTCGAAACGACAATATTATTAGGAACAGTGCCTTACTTACTGAGAAATTGTGGTAAATGTACAAAAACCACATGCGCCATTGTAGGACATTTGCAAAATGATATCGATGGTGTCAGAGTTACAGCCTGCAATCAGACACCAGTAATCGAGCTTACTGCACTAAATAAAGAACCTGCCGTGAATCAAGAGACACAATAAAATACTGCGTGTTCAATTCTGTTTAATTCAGGGAAAAAAAAAACCGCCGGACGCTACTATGGGGAACGGCGCGAGTGATTCAAAAGTAATATTTTCGCCTGGTTGAACTTCGCCTGGTTCGCCTGGTTAATATTCGCCTGGTTAATATTTTCGCCTGGTTGAAGTTTCTTTAGTTAAACGGGACAGATCGTGCCATCTAGCGGAGCCCAGTTGAACCAAGCACGTCTGCCATCTCGGAGGCAATAACAGGAAATTTTCAATGACAGTTGTTGCTGCTGTAGCTCCCGCTGCTTTCGTTCTACTGCTTCTACAGAGTCGGCGGCCGCGCAGTAAAGCCGGGTGACGTTTTGCACAAGAGTGGCGTGAGGCATTCTGCTTGAAGCGGGTAATTATAAGTGCGCAAACCTAATATGTATCAGAAAAAACGCAATTTCATTTCAAAATGAGCACTTCCTTGGCACAAAAGTAACACTACGAGGTTTTTGGACCGCTATTTCAACAACCAACGTCACAGTTGCCTTCTTTTCGATCAATGAACTTTTCTCACCTTTCTTTTTCTATGGTGTTCCCATTCTTTGTTTAAAATAATTAATTTGTTTGAAGTTGTGAATGATACCCTATCAAGTCTTAAATCGAAAATGGGAAGGCTGTTATCATGTCTTGCATATCAAGAACCAGTCTTACCAGTCAATTGCGATATTTGCAGGCTTTTGCTGAGATTTTCACCACAAGCGGGAGACCACGAAGACAGAATGGCACGGAAGTACGGCTGCAGTATTCTAGAAGCCGAGCACATTCTCCGTGTTGCCACTGACCAAGGTCACACTGTCGTCGGCATTGCGTAAGTCGTGCTTACTTCTACTTTCGTATGAGGCTTTCATTCTCAACTGTATGCATCTTGTCAAATTTCTCAGCTCAGAAGGAAGTGTCAGTGTTTTTCCAATCCGATTAAACTTGTTTTTCGAGCTGTTACATGAATGGAATGTCAAAATGAGCCAGTGCTGGTCACTGACTCATTTTGTTCTGCTTTGCTGGGTCCCTTTGTCGGATGGAATAGACGTGGCATATGTTGTTATAAAGATGACAATTTACTTTTACAGGGCCTCTCACGTTTTAATCAAGGTCAAGTTTTAATGCAAGATGACAACTCCTAAACTGGAAAGAAAGTCTCGTGGTTTTACACTTGTTTCTACTTCATTACATGCTTCATGACAATGTAGTTTAACGTTTCGAGCTTGTATATTTTCGTGCGATCGATAAGGAGGTGCCACAAAATGTGACCTTTGTACTCCCGCGTGTGGTTGCAGAGCAAACGGGCAGCAGCCATTATTGCAGTGCCTTCAAGAGAATACACTCATATAACAACGCATGCCGGATTTATAGTCATTAGGTTTTCTTGCGGCGCACGTAATGAACAGGAAAATATGAAGGCACATACAGACAGAGAGTTAACATATATATCGACGGCTTGCTACAAGGAAACCTACTGAAGATGTGAAGACCAAGAAGCCCGTATCACATCCTTCGTGGCATTATAGCGTCGACCGGGGAAGCTTCGTTCAAAGTGGCACGCACGTTTGAAAACAAGTTGCAGAGTGGTTACACTTTAAGTGGTGTCATCGAGTACAGATTCAGCATGTACGCTTTGTTTTGCCTCCCGGTAACTTCTCTGTTTGAGCCGTCGAAACTCTCAGTTCAGAATATTCGTATGCGTGTAGTAATAAGGACATTAATGCAGTAAAAACTCGTTGATTGAAACTCGAAGAGAACTATAAAATTGTTCGCATTAGAGTTAGCGGTCTGGCACTAAAATGAACGAACATCGCACTATACCACGCGGATGAAACTCAAAGTACATCTATAGCTATCGCGACTTAAGCGTTGATACGCGTTTTTGGTGGGTCATTGGTGGGTTCACAGAGCTAGCTCTAAGAGTGAACACCATTATTTGACCAATGAATGATACGCCAGAAGCACCGACATGTATTCATGAGAGAAGTAAGCCATAATATCGACACGTATATGCACCATATATGCTCCAAAACACGTTTATTGACATGACAGAGTTAATGCATTGAAAATTAAAAGTAATCATCAATTCACATATGCTTGCGCACGTCTCTTTTCTCGTAATCGACTGCAGTTTGCCCTCGCTTTCAGCTTGCCCGAGAGCTCCATCGCATATTTCGTTGCTTTGCATTTCCGGTAGATTTGGTTTGAATTGGTTTGGTAACTAATTGTGAATACTTTGGGCCGACTTCTCTGAGGGACTATGAAAACAAGGGGCTCCCGATTTGATTTGACCATGGTGGATGCATATAGGTGTTTGAATTATCGGGAGTTTTTCCCCATCGAAATATCAAGGACTGAGTCGAGATCAGGGCTTCAGTTTCAATTAACAGTAACTTCTAATTCAACTAGTTGAACTTAATGAGTTTTCACTGCACAACAACTTGTGCTCGTTAAGACTGCTCTCGCTTCGCGTCTTGATTTTTTTTTTGCAGATTTCATATTGGTGGAAGACATTTCAGTACCGAGAGCTATCGAAGCGCCATTGAAAAGGCGAGGCGCCTCTTTGACATTGGTGCTCAGATGGGAATCAAAATGACAGTGCTCGACATCGGAGGAGGATTTGTGGGAAGCACGAGAAGGCGAGATCTTTTCATTAAAGTGAGGTGCAACGAATAAGCGCTCGTGCAAATGAGCAGCCTTTTTTGCTGAACCGTCAGTGGTTATGTAGGAGCCACTGCACACAAACATGAGGCCTTTATATCCGACACTCATAATATTTCATTTTGTCAGTTGTATAATTTGAGTTCACAAACACACACACACACACACACACACACACACACACACACACACACACACACACACACACACACACACACACACACACACACACACACACACACACACACACACACACACACACACACACACACACACACACACACACACAAAAGCGAGAACGGCGTAAAGTGCAGTGACAAAAACTTCCTTTACTTTGTAAGATTAAAAAGTCGACCGCTATTCGGCACTACTTTCGAAGTTGGCGATTGTAACTGATTTCTCATCTAGGAGCCAAGAAAGATTTTAGTAAATAAAATGCGGAATTATGACGTCGCTGGAAAACGTTTGGAAAAGCTAAGGCCACCTAAGCATAATCTTCTTGCGTAAATGAAAGAGCGTGTTTTGCTAGAATTATGTAGACAGCTGCAGATGTTATAAAGACAAGTTCTCTATTAAACATTGTTTTCACGTGAAGTAAAATTTTTAATGTAATCTAATAAAACATTCTATTGGGAGTGAGTGGAGAGATACTTCAGGTGCTCTTATTACAGCCTTTCCTTTCCAATTCTATTAAAATATCGAAATATCATATGCACATTGTTCTGAAGTTTGGTAGGTCATACCAACGCATTACAATGTGCACCAATAATTCATTTTTATGGATACATGTTCCCAGGCTGTTCGGTGCATAATTCGTACGTACTTTAAATATATTGTTGCATGATTCACGCTGGTTAATGTGTGTAGACAGGTATGACTCGCAGATTTTATTTGAAATTATAACAGTGATACAGATGCATTGATGTACGCAATAATCACTTTTTGATGAGCTTATACATGTGTACAGCGTTTATATCCTCAGCTATCGCTCTGCGAGTTGCTACGTACGAGCTGTTTTTAATGAAATCTTTCTCGATGATTACATTCAGCCTTGCAGCCTTTGAAAACTTGCTGGAAATTCGCTTTTTGCTCTAGCTCTGGGACCCTAGTCGCAGTAAGGACAAGCCTTTTTATGTGGGCTCGTTTGTTAATTAACATCGTAGCAGAACAGAACAGGACAAAATTATGAAAACACAGCGCTTATATTTGGCTCCTGTGCGTTTCACTGCCCTGTAATTTGCCTTGTTTCTCACCTTAAGCCCTGTAAAGACTGAGTACGAAATGAACAATGCCTATGTCTTCGTATGAATGACACATGAACAAAGTGAACACGCAAAGGGGCAAAGAAAGCTGGTCTAGCTAGGAGATAATTGAAGTTGAGCGTGCTAGAGCTAGCTTGTAATAACAGGTAGTTTTCGAAGTACTATACTAGGTACATACTTAGCGCATACAAGACCGGAACTCTCTCGCGGTTCTAAGCCAGGTCTCTCGCGCTCTTTTTGTGAGCATGGCCAATAGTGTCCCTGAACTTTGGGACCCGTCTCTCGAAGTCTCTTACAGATCGATGGTGCAAAACGCAACCAGATTATTTATATGGGAGCAAATACCATTTTGACAAAAGCAGGTTGATCATATCGGCCAACGGGAAGAACATAGTGGCCAAAAGCAAGGAGACAACAGTGCTTTAATGTCTGACAGTCGTGTAGCGAGAAAACTGCGAATGACAGTAAGCTAGTAGAAGTTCTCAACAGAGATGTATGTATTAGGGGTGCAGCCAAAATTTTCTTTGTCTTTGGGGGGGGGGGGAGGGGGAGGCCAGAGAAGCTCCAACCAACCAAACGTCATGTATATATGTTGGTGCGGGTTACGCATGTGTGATTTTATATATACACATGTGAAATTGAAAATTTTAGTTGGGGGAGGGTGGGAGGGTCTGTGCTAGTGGTATATAGGCTGTTAGGGCAAATGGGTTTAGAAAAGCGATTTACTGATATGTCCTATTCGTAGCATGATTATGAACTTTTGTGATAATTCCCACAAGTTTTGTTAAGACACGTCAGTGATTACATAGACTGAAGAAGCAGAGATAGGTAGAGAGAGAGAGAGAGAGCTATCTACGAGCTAATGATGGAAGCGCGTACTCACGCTCCACGAGCAGTGGAGGCAGCGGTCAACGTATGCTCACATCTGCAGAACAGGATGAACGGAAATGAAGGAATATAGAAATAAGTGTCTCCCTCTGCGCAGGTGTGCGAAACTGTGCGCTCAGCCTTGGACGAGCACTTTCCTAGTACCGGCGGCATACACTTTATCGCCGAACCTGGACAGTACATGGTGACGTCATCATTTACCCTGGCTGTCAAGGTGGTCGCCAAAAGGACGCGGCAAACCAACGTCGACGGTATATCTTGCAACGTTGCTTTCACTAGGCCATCGCTGAAGCTTTTCGCAGTGAGATTAGCGAAGAAGAGCTGATGGGAGGTTACCACGACGAAGCGCCTTGGAAGTACACGTTTCTTTCTTTCTTTCTTTCTTTCTTTCTTTCTTTCTTTCTTTCTTTCTTTCTTTCTTTCTTTCTTTCTTTCTTTCTTTCTTTCTTTCTTTCTTTCTTCCTTTCTTTCTTTCTTTCTTTCTTTCTTTCTTTCTTTCTTTCCTTCTTTTCCTTTCTCTGTATTTGCTTCTAACTTTCTTTCTTTGCTTCCTTCCTTCTCTCTCTTTTCATACGTCCCCTCTTTTTTGTTCTCTTTCTTGCTTTTCTTTCTTCTTTTTTTATGCTGTCTTTCTTCTTTCTTCAATTTTATTACTACCTTCCTCCTCTGTTCTTTCTGTCTTTTTTTCGAATTTTACTATCTTCATGCTGTTTCCTTTTTCTATCACGGGAACGGAACATTGCAGGTCGCGGGAGCGAATCCCGGCTGCGGCGGCTGCATTTCCGATGGAGGCAGAAATGATGTAGGCCCGTGTGCTCAGATTTGGGTGCACGTTGAAGAACCCCAGGTGGTCTAAATTTCCGGAGCCCTCCAGTACGGCGTCTCTCATAATCACATGGTGGTTTTCGACGTTAAAACTTACATATCAATCAATCAATCGGGAACGGAACATTGATACACGTGCTTAGCAGTACGCCATTTCAGTTGCTACAGGCAACAACGACGATTTCATGTCTGTATTCCGGCAACAACAAAATGTGGCAACGTACAATGGCAGGGGTCCTCGATAACCTATCAAATTGCTTTATTAGAAACGGCTAATTGTCGACAAGCTCGTGATGGAGAAAAAATCTGTTATTCGATAACAATGCATACAAATATGCGCTTGACTGGCACACCTCCGAAGGTCCTATTTTCGTACGTTCGACAGTGCCGTTTTTTTCCCCAGTACGGCACCGCCACAAATATGTGTTAGCTATAAGGTGGTTTTGGCAATTCCATTTTGCCTGCGTGAAATGTGAGGCCCGCAGGATGGCTTTTCGCTATTCCATATAGTAGAGTACCAAGTACGCTAAATCGTTAAAATTTTTTATAAACACGCAAATTAGGAGTTTGTACATGCCGAAGTCACAATACAATCATGAGGAACGCTATATCGAGAGAGTGTGGATTAATTATGAGCGATTGCTCCTCTTTCACGAGCACTTAGACCTTGTTACACAGCTGTTTTTAAACACGAAAATGTTGTATGCCGGGTGTTGCAAGGCTCTGCCGACGTAATTTCGCCACGGATATGACATTATAAAATATATACTAACAAATTGCCAAGCAAAAAAAAAAAACCAAAAAAGAACAATGAGGGTGTGTCGCGGGGCATCGAACCAGCGACCTCGCTAGCCGCGGCGCTCGGCGTTATCCACTGTAGGCCACATAGCGTACGTGGCCACCTTGCCAACGGCCAGCTGGTTATACGCACCATATAAGTAAGACAAGATATGATTTTTCCAATCCTATTTACCACGTGCTCACGAAGTTTTTAGTGGCCAAAAATGGTAAAAGTTAAGGCTACGTGTTAATGGAGAGTACTTTACAGTAACCGCGCTTCGCCGATGACATTACATTGCTGAGTAACTAAGGGGGCGGATTGCAATTCATGATTACTGAATTAGACAAGGAGAGACAAAAGGTAGGTTTTAAAATAAACCTGCAGGAAACTAAAGTTATTTACAACAGTCTCTGAAGAGAACAGAGATTCGAGGTTGGTAGCAGTGCACTTGAAGTTGTAAAAGAGTACGTCTACATACTTATAGGAGTCAGGACAGGTAATAACCGCGGAGCCGAACCACGATGTTGAAGTAACTAGAAGAAAAAGAATGGGATGGGGCACATTCGGCAAGCGGTCTCAAATGATGAAGAGTAAGTAGTCTACCACTATTCTTCGATAGGAAGGTGTATAACGGCTGCATCTTAGCGGTGCCTACCTACGGAGCAGAAACACGGATGATTACACAGAGGTTTCAACTTAAGTTGAGGACGACGCAGCGAGCAACGGAAAGGAAATGATAGGTGTAATCCCAAGGGACAAGAAGAGAGCAGAGTGTATCAGGTAACCAACATGTGTTAAGGGCATCATAGTCGGAATAAGAAGAAAAAATGGTCATGCATGGGCAGGGCACGTAGCGCGAAGGCAAGATAACCACTGGTCATTAATGATCACAGACTGGATTTCAAAATAAGGTAAGCGTTTGAGAGGAGACAGAAAGTGAAGTGGGCAAAGACATCAAGAAGTTTGCGGGTATAAAGTGTCAGCAGCAAGCACAGGACCGAGTTGCCTGCCGAACATGGGAGAGGCCTTTGTCCTGCTGTGGGTGTAGTCAAGCTGCTGCTGCTGATAATGATTTTGTTTGGTGGTCATCGGAGCTCCGCAACCCCAACGCGTTTTTGCCATCCCTGACGAGATGGCGCGAAGGGCTCGCGCTGGGCAGGATGCTTCCTTGCGCGCGCAAATCGACGCACTCTTGTGTGGGGCGCGCTCTAAAGGTAGTCGCCTCTCGCGTTTCGATGAGTGCCGGCTCCATGGAGCATTCCCTCTCCTTAGCGCGCTTATCACACTAGTGATTCGGGAGAGACCGAAGGTCTCTTCGCTCACTGCCACGGCCGCGATTTCGAAAGGAGCACGCTGCTCACACACGAAGTAAGAATTGTGACAGTTCGCGCTTGTCCTCTGTATACTTGCAGCATGGTCCTTTAATACTTTTTTGGTCCGCGCTCTTCGGTGTATTCTCACTTCGTGCGTGCTTTCTGCTTGAAGTGCGCGCTGCAAATTTAGAGCTGCTCGCCATTCTTCACGTGGCATTGCAATTTGTTGCTGTAGTATTAATTAATTCGCCCTTGTGGCGAAACGATGCACAATAAACGCTCAACTACATCTGTGAAAACAACTTTCACTTTCGTGTTATACTGATTGCTATAAAAAAGAGTCAGCCACGTTTTTTTTTGCGTTTGCTATCTTGTTTCTACGTGTGGGGCAATCGGCAAAGTTGAAAATAGCAAAAGGAATCTGCAATTCTCGCTAAAAACGGCTATTCTTGTGAAACAACTTTCTTTTTTGTTTTTTCATGCTTGCAGGAGAATTTCTTCCTTACCACGATGTTTATATAGATGATAGCAAAGAGAACTGCATTCCCCGGGAAAACTACGAAGGTCTTTGCATCAAATATCATCCTCTCAGCGTAAGGAAAATCTTTTTTTCTTTCCTTCTCCCTCTCCCCTTCCCCAGTGCAGGGTAGGCCACCGGGGCTCATCCCTAGTGAAGCTCCCTGCCTTTCCCTGTTCTCTCTGTTCTCTCTCTCTCTCTATCTCTCTACATGGTACTTTCGCACCTCATATTTTGCAGTGAAAACTGTTACAAGACCGTAGCAGCCCTGCTCTAGCTGCCCACCGCTCCGACGGTGACCACAATCGCTGGCGTGCGAAATAAGCAAAAAAAAAAAACAGAAAGAACATGTCCAATATATAATTCGATTCGTACCCGGTCTGGTCCTTCCGTGTGGCATCTTGGTAATCTACCACAGAACCACACCAGTGCTTGATATTAAACGTCTAAAAAATATTGATATCGGAGAAAACACCAGATTGACATTTGTAATGTAGCATGATGGAAGAGTAACCAGGTGTCACGCAATGCGAATTGCATAACGAGTGGCTTGTTGAATGCTTTTAATTTATTACGAAAGGTAAAACCATCATTTTTCGTCGTCATCAGCCTTAACACAATAAAAAGGGGACATTATGCCAACCAGATATTTACCAAATATTTCGCTTCTCCACATAACAACGAATAATACCGTATATAGTGAGTGCTTCTTTACTTAAAAAAATAATGATCTTTTGTGAAGTGACTCCCATGAAAGTAAACTTGTAGTAGTTGTCCCAAGAGTGCTTACAAAAGGTTGTAGAAAGGCCACTCTTCCAGTTCTGGTTTTCAGGCTCGCCTGGCGGTATTCGATAGCTTTGTTGCAAAACACCCTAATGCTATCAGATGCACCCGCAACACATCAGATGCATCACAAAATATGTTTCATCAGAAACATATTCTTCTGAAGAATGTCGTTGCATACGAAAGGCGTGTAAACACATGACAATGAGCGCGTTATGGTCTCAAAGTGGTCATGATAGCACCAATTTGGTAGCTTCAGAGCTGAAAGAACGAAGAAAATACCACCGCTGGTAATAAAATCAAAGGAAGGTGCAAAGATTGTTCCGCTGTGCTCCCGACAAATTCTAGATTAAGATAGATTTAAGGCAGGGACGTTCATTGCAAACTGGTAACAACATTACAGGTGAGTACAACTGTCTGGTGGAACGAAATCACTTCAGTGGCGTGTACAAACAACAGAACATGGACAGGATGTAACGCACAGCACTTCGATATTCTTACAGATCATGAATCACTCAAGAAAACAAAGACAAAAAATTGCCCACAGCTTCCCTCGGGGGAACACTGAGGAGGATGCGGAGCATATAATTGGTTAACGGGGTGTTAAAGTGCGACTTACTTGGGTCGATGGCTAAATTGGTTAACGTGGTTGTGAAATGGGGTGTTAAATTGCGACTTACTTGGGTCTATGGCTAAATTGGTTAACGTGGTTGTAGGAGGGGGTGTTAAATGAGTGAACACGTACACACGTATGCGAAAGGGCGGCGCTGGTCGAAGGGACGTCGATCATTGTGTTTGTGGATTCGTTGGAATTCATTTCACCGCGACCTTGGACGTCGACGCGCCGTACAAACCAACCGACAAGCGGCAACTGAGCGAGCGAGCGCCGACCTTGAGTATATATACAGCGCGACGGCGCATGCACTGTCAGTTGTCGAATGTTCGAGAAGGGGGAGAAGCGCAACGGCGCATGCGCGCGCGTCAGCTGCCGATGTTCTCGAAGCGCGACGGCGCATGCGCGCTACATTATACAGCTAGCGAATGTTCGTGAAGAGGAGAAGCGCACGCGGTGTGTACAAGGAGAATTAAAGAAAAGTTGCTGGGGTGGAAGCTCCTGCGATGCCTTGCCAGCAGCCGTGAAGCCACCTATTGCCACTGCCAAGTAGCGGAAACATGCTCTTTTCTGATAGTGCCCGCTTAAAGATCAAGTGGCTTTGATACGTTATGTAAATACTACGGTAGTTCTATATTAAAGGATTGTTGTTCCTGACGAAATAACACTCAGAAACAAATATGGATGACTGAATCTTCAAAGAACTTTGCCTCCAATTAGAAGCTCACTACGGAAAACTAGTGACTTTAAGACGCACTTGGAGCACTATGAGGCCCCAAAAATGTTGGTTGCATTAAACTCGCTGGGCGTGCGAGGGAAACGCTTCGTTTTCGATCGCTGAACGGCGACACTTTATCAAGCCCCTAGTAAGATGGCCGCCACAGCCGCCATCTTGCCAGAGGAACGGCTTCACATCTGCGCAATCATTTCCACTCCAGCAATTTTTTTAATCCTCCTTGGGTGTGTAGAGGAGGAAGGGTGCACAGATGGTGGAGGAGTGAAGCGCGCGCGGTGTGTAGAGGAGGAAGGGATGCACAGATGGTGGAAGAAGGAGGAGGAAGCTTGCGGACGGCGCCGCACTACAAGCCTCGAGTATTAGATGCTCCACATCTAAAAACGCAAAAAGCACTATGAGGGGACAGATTCACATGTTACGTGCGACGAGAAGCAATGTTAGATTTGTTTAGAAAAAGGGGTGACGATTTAGAGTACTGGGTACTCTTATGTTAGATTTAAATAAAACCCCAACCGCATATTTACGTAAGGTAAGGCAGTTTAGGTGGTTTTCCAACAAATTGCTTGTTCGTACAGGCTCATCTTCGTTCCGCTAGTTCTCCGTCGAAAAAAGTTTACTTCTTCGCAAACTTAATAATAAATTCCGACTTCCCTGCTCTGAAAAACGTAACGTTTTAAGAAGGAACAATGACCATTTAGTTTATAATATGTTTAGTGTTCGCATTACCAGCGAAAATGCGTTTATGATTAGAACTGAAACCAGAAATCTGCTTTTTGAAGAATATTGACAGGCGTGCTGCACTACTGGGCGTGAAGCGCGTATTTATTTTCTCTTTCATTCTTTCTTTTTCTATGATTACATACTGCAGACCCTTAGTTTCAAGAGGACATAGTTAATACAATAAGAGAGATATCAAACTATTTTTGGTGGTTGTCTCATACAATAGTAGTAAGCACAAAAAGGGACATAAAATATTTCTTAATATAATAACGCATGTGCTGAACAAAAAAAAATACGACAAATCTTTACCTCATATGTTGTGCGACCTCTAAATTGTAACCGACTATAGAGGCATTTTAGGGGTGCAGCTCCTTAAGCCATGGGTCGTGCGTCTGAGTAGTAGTAGTAGTAGTAGTAGTAGTAGTAGTAGTAGTAGTAGTAGTAGTAGTAGCAGTAGTAGTAGTAGTAGTAGTAGTAGTAGTAGTAGTAGTAGTAGTAGTAGTAGTAGTAGTAGTAGTAGTAGTAGTAGTAGTAGGTAGCCACCTCCACGGCCGGGCTAGAGGAGCGGCATGCGCGCACTTTTTGGCAAAATTAAAGAGGAAACACGCGCAGGTTAATCTTAAATAAAAAGATAGTTGTTTCTGATAAAATAACCTATAGAGGCGAGTATCGGTGACTGAATCTTCAATAAAATTTGCCTTGAGGTTTATATCTACTAAACAAAACTAGTATCAGAAGGACGCACTCTGAGCACCTTATGACCAGAAAGGGTTGCGCATTGCGGCATGTTCGAGGACAACAAACACGCTCTATTAGCCTGTCGAGTGGCCAAGACCTTTTGGTCCCTCGTGGACAGGGCATACCACCCGTTGGGTGTAGACAGATTTGTCAAAAGAAAAAGATGCCCAAACGGCGCGCTAGCACGTCTAGTTCTGACCGCTGGTATGTACGTGTTGTGGGAAAACAGGTGTCTGGCTGTGCATCAAGCAAAGGCCCGTAAAAATCAATGGCCTTTGCTGGTGCGGTTGTATAATATTGTAACAGATCATTTGGAATTGGAACTCTTTTCACTAGGAGAGGAGGAGTTCCTGAAACGATGGTCCTGTGCCTTCATTAAAATCGTCAACACTCGGGTTGTTTTGGCGTGTTCGCCGATTCAAGGCCTGAGAACTACCTAAAAAAAAAACCCACTTTTGTTGTGTTGTGTGCCGGAACAATTCAGTGCCAACATGTGATAGATTGATTGTGAACACAAATATCAAGTGCCATAATTTTGTGAAACAGAATTTGTATGTGTTTGTGGAACCGAATTTGTGTGTAACGTGGTGAACAATAAAATTCCTTTTTCACCTTATTCTGTTTTTCGCGTAGATAGTAGAGTACAGATTATTCTAAATCGTTAACCATTTTTTTTCTAAACACAGGTTTGACGAGGGTTGGGCCGCGCTGCCATGAACTAGAGGCGGTGAAAGTTGGGAACTAGACACGAAGCGCAGGCCGTTAGAAAGTGCGCGCGTGCTGCTCCTCTAGTCCAGCCGTGCCACCTCTCGTTTAGTCCTTGAAGTGTCCGCTGAGTGGCAGTACTTCTATATGGTGAATATACGATGAAAAGATGCGAGATGGCGGTACTTGGAGTGTTCACTCTAAATGAACAGACGAATGGACAGACGCACGGACGGACGCATGGACGAACGCACAGATGGGTGCATGAATGAATGGACGGACGCATGGACGAATGGATGCACGGACGGACAGTGGCAAGAACAAACGAACGGACGGATGCCAGGATGGACTGATGGATGCTTCGCCCCACTCATCATCAGGCACTCCATGGATATTGTGTCATTTTTTTTTCTCACTCTCATCGGGCATTAGTACAAGTACACGTGAAGGTACACGGTGTGCTAACCTCTGGCTACGCCACAGCTCAGTAGTGCGAGAGCATCTGTGGAATGATAATTACACGCCAGGCCCACTGCCAGGCATGGGTACCTTTAGTCCTGAATTCCCAATAATGCTGTGTCTGAAACGATGGTTGAAAATATTGGAGGTGACCGCAGAAGTTGACTTGGATTGACACCCACATCTCGGCATTCGTGTGCCTCAGTGTATTCCTCGCGTTACGCATGTTTCAACGAACTGCTGGAGCGGATCTCAGAGGCCACGTACAAAGACACCCGCGGTTGAGATCCGCGCCGCCAGAGGCCGAAACAATCGCAGCTGCTCACAAGAAGGCCATCAGCTCGTTCGCTTAAACTGCAAACTTTTGTGAATCATTTCTACAGCAAATTGGCCTTTATGTAAAGTGAAAGTATGCTCTGTTATCAAATGTATACAATATAACAACTGACTTGAGAGAAAACCGCTGATTTCTGGCTAGCTTTCTTGCGACTGACACTTTATGAGAACTCTCGACGTACTTATGCCGTCGCCGTTGCAGTCATGCTCCGTATAAAGCGCAAGTTGACAACGTAACCTCGGACATGGTATGTTTTTAAAGACCACATTTTCTGTGTAGAATTAGGGATACGGGAAGTTCTCCACCGGAAGTTCTCGGAGGAGAAACAAGAGTGTCACTCATTACTTGCGCTACTAACAAAGAAAAAAAATGATTTTACAGCCTCCGCTCGAGCGCCCCTGCAACCAAATAACGACGCTGTGGGGCGCCACCTGCCACCCCATGGACAAGTTCGAAGACCACGTGCCTTTCTTTAAGGTGTCAGTGGGCGAATGGCTCCTCATGGACAACGTTGGTGCATACGGGCTGGTGAAGGCGTGCGGCTTCAACGGCACCGGTTTCCCGCCGGTCCACTACAGGACCTCGGCAGAGGACGCGGCTCGAGTCTGCAGCATCATCGAAGAGTCTCAGCTCTTGCCGGGATACAGTCAACCGCAGAGCCTGTTGCGGGTGGGCACTCGCACAGAACAACAGCTCTAAAACGACGCCTAAACCAAGGCGCTTTTCAAAGAATGCAAACGTGGAAGCTCTCCTAAAACGTCGCGGGCTGAAGTGATGCCAGCGCTCGCTCACCCTTTATTTAGTAAAGATGCTCTTTTCGGATGGTTCCCACTTAGAGATAAAGTTGTTTCGCTCTAGTAATGTAAATGCAAGGGCAATGCTAAAATAAGGGATTGTTGTTGCCGAACAAAGGCACCGAGATGAGCATTGATAAAACATTACCAAGACTAAGAGGTTTCTTGATCAAAATAGAGCAATAGAGCAGTTACCGTAGATAGGATACTATATGTTTTCTTGGCGAATTCCACAGAGTGGGGTTTCTGCCATGGATTCCAGCCTCCAGACTATAAACAAACAAACAAACAAACAAACGAACAAACAAACAAACAAACAAACAAACAAACAAACAAATAGCATCTGTTCGGAATCAAGCAACCAAAGTTTGCCGTATTCACTTTGTTAGGCGTGGGATGAAAACGGTCGCTTTTCTTGGCTGGGCACTAACGTTTCATTCTGCCGTTAATTTACCGATGGCTGCGGCGGCCATCTTAAGTGTTCGGACGGCTTCACTCATGAAGCATAATTTATACTCAGGTGATCCACTTTAATTATCCTTGTTCTGAACACCCATAGCGAGCGTGGGGTTGTTGAATGCGTGCGTTTTCGTACCATGATTGCAAGTGGATTTCTAGAAAGAGACACGGAGCTGCGTTGTTCGAATATCCCGGGAATCACTTGTGTCGCATAGTTCATATTGATTATCCTTCGATTTAAAAACGCTTTGCTGGCGAACTTTTATCGTTGGTGCATTGTCATCAATTATCAAGAATCATGCAAAGAAACTGCTAAGAGAAACTTTGTGGGAACTAAAA
Organism: Rhipicephalus microplus; assembly: GCF_043290135.1. Classification (NCBI taxonomy): domain Eukaryota; kingdom Metazoa; phylum Arthropoda; class Arachnida; order Ixodida; family Ixodidae; genus Rhipicephalus; species Rhipicephalus microplus. The sequence goes on from NC_134703.1 coordinate 77,149,412, forward strand.
GACAACGATGCCTAGTAAAGGGGACGTTGCCAGTAGTACTTGTAACGTAATTGTGGAGAAAGAAATATAGATGAAAAGACAGCCTGTCGCTGTAGGGACCGCATACGTGGCCTTAGTTTATTATGCATACGTATCATTCGAAGGTCGCTGATTTGGTCCCTGCCGGCAGCAAGTTACCTTTTCGCCCACTTTTTCTTTCTCCCCACTTACAATTCTATTATTGCTTAACAAATCCTCAATATTTTTTTGGCATCATTGCCTGTTAGTTCACATTATTTTGTGTCTAACGAAGGAAAACTAACCCTTATTTTCCACTTCATCCCTTTAAGACAAACTTGACTCTTTTTGAGCTTTCAATATCAACTATTTCTTTTTTTTTTTGAAAATCGAGTGTTCCGGACAGTCGCAGTAAAGAAATGCCTTGGTTTCTATAGGTGCCCGCAGAACGGGAGGTTTTTTCCATTTAACAAAGCTAAACTGACGGATACTGAATTCAGGCCTAAACGTTTCTTGCTCTCATTGAACAATGATCATAACGTTGGTTTTACATTTGAAATTGGGAGTACAGGTAGCAGGAATATTGACATGTGTAAGCAATGATTATATCTTTGTCGAATACATTTATGAATTAGCGCCAAAACCGGATAACTATGGAGGAAAATTATCAATGAAATAAAGAAAGAAAAGGGCGTAGGCGTGTTTCTGTTTTAAGTATTCATGGCATCAAATTCAAGATGTCGTGTTTTGCATCGTCTCTTTTTTCTTGCCCCGCCTTAATCAATATATATCATTGCCACAAGTAGAACCGGAAACCATACAGCTGTATATATATATATATATATATATATATATATATATATATATATATATATATATATATATATATATATATATATATATATATATATATATATATATATATATATATATATATATATATATATATATATATATATATATATATATATATATATATATATTTCAGCCGACGTTTGACGGGAGCCCGGTTTTTTAAAGGCATAATATTTACACGTTTTCCGTGTCTTCTTATACCGGTCTCGAGACAGGAGGGAAGTGGACAGAAGGCAAATATGAAAAAAAAACAGGGGGGGGGGCGTTAAAAATACAAAATTAAGAAAAAATTGGCAGATCTCACGTACAGCGGGAATCGATGATATGCGAAGCACGAATGAGAAATGTTGATATGTCACTTTCAAATCAGCACAACTTTACGAGGTGGAGGTAAATGATTCCGTACATGGCTTCCGTGTCATAACTATCATGTTTTTATGAGTCGTTTACCTTCATCTATTCACGTCACGTGATACCAAATTTAGTATATGTGGAGAGAGCGAAAAGACCGCGAGCGCGCTATGAGTATGGTATGTTGTCATGTTCGTACATGACACGCGTCAGGAATATCATGTTCGCGCCAGTCATATATTTTGTCTTCCATTGATGTCTCGTGACACTAAGTTTGGTATATGTGAAGCTAGCAAAACGGGCGCTGGCGCATCAGGAAGGGCCCACTATACTACTGCAATGTAGCATTGACGCGCGCGCACTCTTGGCACAGCGACACTGCGTTAGCAAAACACGAACGCTCTATAGTCTGATGCCAGGCGCGACCAACGTCTGTTTGTGCGGCCCAACGGCCACCAGCGCGAAATGCGACATGCTGCATGTCGCGCCGAAGCTTTACCCAGACAACACTGCGTCTCCCTCTTTTCGTGACGGGGGGACACCGGACGCACTGAAACGCGCATGCGTCAAAGCAACGCAGCGCAGCGCTTGCCTGCGAGCAGGACCGGCGCCTGGCGTGGCAACGCCTGCGTGACGCGACGAAATGAACGCCGGCCAGTGCGCACACCACGTCACGTCGAAATGTATTGGAGCCTTTACTGTAGCATGTAGTCAATGTGACAAGCATCACATGATTATCATGTTCGCACCAGTCACATACCTTTGTCATCCCTTGACGCCAGAAAGTACCAAATTTGGCATATGTGGAGCTAGCGAAACGGCCGTGAGCGCATCATGAGTGTGGCATGTAGTCGTGTTGTTAGATGACGCGAATGTCATGATTATCATGTTTGGATGTGTCATTTACCTATGACATCCGTTCGCGTTGCGTAATATCGAGTTCGGTACATGTGGAGCTAGCGTAATGGCCACGAGCGCATCATGAGCATGGCATATAGTTATGTTGATGATTGATATGTGGGGTTTAACGTCCCAAAACCACTCTATGATTATGAGAGACGCCGTAGTGGAGGGCTCCGGAAATTTAGACCACCTGGGGTTCTTTAACGTGCACCCAAATCTGAGCACACGGGCCTACAACATTTCCGCCTCCATCGGAAATACAGCCGCCGCAGCCGGGATTCGAACCCGCGCCCTGCGGGTCAGCAGCCGAGTGCCTTAGCCACTAGACCACCGCGGCGGGGCATATAGTTATGTTGTTAATGACAGGCATGTAATGATTATCATGTTTGCACGAGTCACATACCTTCGCCATCTATTGACGTACCGTAATACTAGATTTTGTATATGTGACGCTAGCGCAATGGCCGTGAGCGCATCATGAGCGTGGCATGTAGTTATGTTGTACATGACGCGCATGTCATGATTTTCATATTAGGGTCTGTCGCTTGTGCTCGCCATGCAATCTTGTCGTACCATACCAGTTTTGCAACATGTCATGTGAATGAATCCACCACAAGAGCTGCAAGACTATGAAATTTAAATCATGATATTCATGATATACATGTCATGATTTTCATGTCATCACTAGTCAAATACGTTCTTCGTCATGTTATGCCATACCAAGTTTCGTATGGATACCATAATCGAAACGGCCAGGAGAGCTAAATGTCGTAGGTGGCTGAATGGATAGATAGATAGATAGATAGATAGATAGATAGGTAGATAGATAGATAGATAGACAGATAGATAGATAGATAGATAGATAGATAGATAGATAGATAGATAGATAGATAGATAGATAGATAGATACGCTCAAAGTCGCTGAAGTTCGCTAAGAAGTGCTTCGCATTTAGAAATCTAGGAGAAAAAGCAAGAAAAAAAATTGGCAGCATATCCACGGAGTGAATGATGGAGAGTGGGGCGTAGCATTCGTCCCTCCATTCGCGCTTGCTTCCGTCCATCCATGCGTCCGTCTGTGTGGCCGTCCATGCATCCATCCGCCCGGACACAACCCTCTCTGATTATTTCTCGAAAAAATTATATATATATATATATATATATATATATATATATATATATATATATATATATATATATATATATATATATATATATATATATATATATATATATATATATATATAACGATATCAGGTTTAATGTATCAAAAATGAATTTACGAATACATACTTAAAAGTGCAGGTGATTTGCTTATGCGTATGATGGGAAGTATTTGTGCAAGTTGCATCAAACCTTCTGTCCCGTTTGAACAACCAGTTCAACATTTTTGAATATTACGTTATCAAGTGTATAGTTATGTATTAATCTGTATGGCACAAAATTCACCACGTTCTTGGTTGCTTTTAACGGGTGAATTGAACGACGTGGTCGAAAATTTTGCAATTTTTTTTTCTAATAAGATAAGACAAAGAGGATGTCAGTAAATCTGTGGAACAGAATAGCGTGGTCATTGGCACGAAATGTTTCCACTATAGTTCTACTATCAACTGTCGCCATCTGTAGAAGGTGGGGTATTGATCCACCATGATTCACCCTACGTTCCTGAAACATATATACGGGCCGTCACCAGGGGTCACGTCGATCATTTGTCGTCAGTGGTGTGGTAGCCAATAAATAGCCGCCTTCACGTCGTTCTCTTCAAAGCAAGCGCACTCAATATAAATGACACTCTCATTGAGACAGCAAGGAGATACTTCCGCCACATCTAATGTATAGAAGCTGACGCTTCGCGGGAACCCCACTATATACTCTGGGATGACGCACACTTGTCCGCTTGCTCAAAGATGCATCCCGCAGGAGATATATCTACAACTAGATTCGTAATTCACTGGCCTTACTTCCGTTTGCTTTCATATAGAAGAGTTCAGCGCCGACCACGGCGAAGCACCAGTGTCAACTGACAGTGGTATTCTGGGGGCAACATTGAGACGCGTGACTGCCTCTTTATTGATTACAAGCGCCGGCACACGGGGTTGACCGGTAATAATGCTGGGCGGCGGGTTTGTCCGAATAGCGTCAACAAAACTGATAAATCTGATGGTAAATAAGGTCGTTATCATCACCGAGGTTCTCAAAAGTGAGGGTGCCTTGGGCGCCTCTTTCAACATCAATAAGAGTCGACGAATGCTTGCTCAATGCGAGGTCAGCGTACTTTACTTTTTTTGGTATGAACTCACTCCGATTGATGGCCGCTCGTCACCTGCGTATAATGAGACAAACTTAACGTATTTTCGTGAATATACCCTTGGGCTTAAGATGTATGCTTGCCATACTTACTAAGTGCAGCATCGCTTATCCCTCAGCTCTTGTCTTAATTGTGCTAATAAGTTGACACTGATTGTGTGTGTGTGTGTGTGTGTGTGTGAGAGAGAGAGAGAGAGTGAGAATTTATTAGAAGCCAGAGAGGTCGGCCTGAACTAGTTCCCTCTAGCCTGCTACTCTACACAGGGAATAAGGGAAAGGGGAAGGAAAGAGGGATGAAGGGCGATGATGGGGACAAGAAGAGGTGGTGCATATGTACAGTAGCCACTTAGCATAGTACCCTGCAGACTAGTATCTAGTCCAGTGCTTTTTAAAAAGTCTAGAACAGCCTTTGTAGCAGTTTTTGACACTGTTTGGACGTTCATTGCTGACAATATGTGGCTTTCACTTAATGGCGTTCTTCCTATGCTTGCCAACGTGGCAGTTAGCATTTTTCTTTGTGCCACGTATAATGCACAGTCACAAAATATGTGAGCTATCGTTTCGCGCACTTGGCAGCGTTCACGATTCGGGCTGTCCGCACGGCCGATAATGTGGGTGTAGTGGCGAATGAAGGAGACGCCCAGGCGAATTCGGGGCAGTATATTAGCATGTCTTCTGCTGATTTTAACTGGAAGACGAAAAGTCATACCGGGGTCTGTTTCCCGCAGGCGCTTGTTCCGGTGATCTGGTAGCGACCAGTAAATGACAGCGCATTCGCGCATGAGTGATCTGAACAATGTGTTGACGTCACTTCGCTAATACGGTACTTTGACGTACATAGGAGCGTTGTATACTGCCGCTCTTGCTTCGCTATCGGCTGTTTCGTTGCCAACCAGGCCGCAGTGTCCAGGAATCCATTGGAGTGTAATCAAGTGACCGCTCCTGTGTGTTAGGTCAAATGCTTGGACAATTCCTAACGCTAACTCGTAAAATTGGCCTCTTCTTGAGCAAGAATGGATAGCTTGAAGCGCTGATTTTGCATCAGACAAAATCGTCCATTTCCGCGGTGCTTGGTCGTTCACAAATTTCATGGCTTCTTGTATATCAACAAGTTCTGCAGCTGTCGAAGATGACCTGTGATCTAATTTGTACTGTCGGGAAATACCGAGTTGAGGGATCACGAAGGCTGCAGTTGAGGCGGACGAAGTTATGGATCCATCGGAGTAAATGTGCACAGAGTCGCTGTATCGGTCATCCAAATGTGCCAAGGTGAGTTTCTTGAGGGCAATATAAGAAACACACGACTTATACGAAATTCCACGTATGTGAAGGCACACCAGCGGTTTAGTCAACGTCCATGGAGGCACTGCAGGGATTACGGCAGGTGCAAAGCCTGAAGAGATCAAGTGCCTGATTGATTGATATGTGGGGTTTAACGTCCCAAAACCACTTCATGATTATGAGAGACGCCGTAGTGGAGGGCTCCGGAAATTTCGACCACCTGGGGTTCTTTAACGTGCACCCAAATCTGAGCACACGGGCCTACAACATTTCCGCCTCCATCGGAAATGCAGCCGCCGCAGCCGGGATTCGAACCCGCGCCATGCGGGTCAGCAGCCGAGTACCTTAGCCACTAGACCACCGCGGCGGGGCGATCATGTGCCTATGTGTGTCGAGGCATCGCGAATAGGTACCACCTGGTCGGTCCACTTGTAGCGAAGACAGCGGGTGCTTTGCATGTCGGGTCAGCAGAGGAAGGTGCACTCGTAGAGGCTCACAGGACGTGTAAACCTGTATAGGGTAGGTGCGGGACTCCTCTATAGTGCCAGAGGTTGACGTGCACCGTGGCAGGCCAAGGCATATTCTCAGTGCTCATGCCTGAATGCTCTCTAAACTACGAAGGCACGTTGCCCGCATGCTGGAAAGTACAGGTGAGCTGTACCGTATATATAGCCCACAAACAATGCCTTGCATAACTGCAGAAGACTTTTCTCTGAAGGGCCCCATCTCAGTCCTGCTATAACACGAAGAACATACACAAAACTGATTAGTTTGTTTCGCAGCACAGTCACATGCTTTGACCAGGACAGGTTGCGATCAATGACGACCCCTAAATAGCGGTGATGCTTGACCGCGGGAATCACTGCTCCGTGAGCGAAGATTGGGTACTGCCACATTGATTTCTTCGTAAATGCCAATGCAGCAGATTTTGCCATTGAAAGTTCCAGGCCCTGACGACGTAAGTACTTAGATGTTATTGATGTGCCTTGTTGTAGCCTTGCTCGCAGTTGTGCTCGCGTTGCTCCAGATGCTCATATGCATATGTCGTCCGCACACGCACTGATTCGGAGAACATCGGGAAGCTCAGCTTCAAGGCCAATGAGTGCTATGTTAAAAAGCATGGGACTCAGGACGGCGCCTTGCGGAACTCCACGGCTTACGAGGTGCCTGGCCGTGTCACCGTCAGATGTCGACATAAAAATGGTACGTCCTCTGAGAAAGCTCACTATCCATGCGTGTAGTCGGCCACCTACGCCAATGTCTTCAAGTGCGTCCAGAATGGCCTCATGGTAGACGCTATCGTACGCGCCCTTTATATCTAAGAAAATGGCCCCTACCAATCTCCGACGTTGTCTTTCCTTTTCAACAGAAGAAACTAGATCTACAACACCGTCTATAGATGATCGACCTCTACGGCAGCAATTTACAAAATCTGGTAAGCCGACATTATTCTCCAGCAGCCATTCGAATCTTGCCAGCACCATGCGTTCCATCACCTTACCGATGCAACTGGCTAGGGTAATGGGTCTATAGAAGACAACTCGTGTGAACACTTGCCTGGTTTCAGTAAGGCCCCTATGCGGCTGCGCTTTCAACTCTCTGGGACTGTCGCTGTTTCCCACGTAGAGTTGTAGAACGACAAGAGAGCCTGCCTTGCTTCCTGGCTGAGATGATATAAAGCCGAATAAGTAATTCCCTCAGGCCCTGGTGCAGACGACCGTCGGGACGCAGAAATCGCAGCGTCTAGTTCGTGCATTGTGAATGGTAAGTCGAGGCGATCGTCGCTGGATGGTGGTGAGGCTAAACACGAAGGTGATATCGGTGAGGAGGACTCACCTACGAGTAAGTGGCAGTAATCTTCTGCAACCTCTACTTCAGGTCGACCTTCCTTTAGAGCCAAAGCTCGGAAAGGGAACAGCTGTTGAGTGGGTGTCTGAAGGCTTCGGACAGTTTGCCATATTCGAGACAGGGGTTTTCTGGGATAAAGAGAGCCACAAAATACCCTCCACCGTTGCCTATCGAGCTTATCGAGGTGTCACAATACTTATAGTTGTGCTTGGCGTGCTGTAGATAGGTCAAAAGGTGATTTCGTCCTCCTGTATTTCCTCTCTGCCCGGCGACGGATTGCACAAAGGTATTCATATTGTGCGTCAAGTTGTGATCTTGGTAGCGACACATTCAGAAGTTTCGTATTCATTGTTAAGGCTGATGCAATGAGGCTTTCTATTTCAGATATAGATTGAATGTTCCCGCACTGAGCATTTACAGAAGCTTGGAATCCTGGCCAGTCTATGCTTTTCACAAGCAGGGGAGTCGAACGACGGTATCCTTTTAGCTGTATATATGTAGGGAGATGGTCACTTTCATGTGTTTCAACGTCTACGAACCAACAGGTGGTAGGCAAGAGACTTCTGCTCACAAAGCATACTTCTAGACAGCTGCTGTATGATGCGCCACGGAGGTAAGTAGGTGAGCCATCGTTAATGGACATCAGGCCCTTATTGAGCAGAAAATCGGCAATGTCCCTACCGCGGGTGTTCATTGAGGCAGAACCCCACATGGGATGATGTGCATTGAAATCCCCGACTAATACATGTGGTCCAGGGCAAGCTTGGAGCACAGACTAGAGATGGGAACAGTCCACGTGGCTTCTAGGAGGATTGTATCCACCAATGATTGATATTGAACGTCGCTTGTGCTTTATAGAAAGGCAAATATAGTCGTTAGAATCATGAGAAGCCACGGCATGTCTCACGTACGATAAATCTCGACGTACGCATATAATTACTTTGCTCGAATTTCGATCATCGCGGGACCACAAAGTGACGTATCCGGAAATCCGAAACGACGACATCATATTCGACTCACATATTACAACCAACGGAAATTTGCATTTAAACATCCGTTGTCGAAAGTCAGACAATCGGCTTCGCAAACCTCGTGCGTTCCACTGCATTATAGCAGAGGTGCGCACACGTTCATCGAAGAAATTCGCCATATTATTTAGGGAAGGGCCAGCAGTAGCGGTTCTAGCACGTTGAGGATCTGCACTGCTGTTTTCGTACCTGGCGTGTGTATCTCGTAGAGAATGGCACGAAAAGATTTTAGTAGATGCTTCAGCATAGCTTGATTCTTCTCAGTGTCTTGCCTATCATTTTCCGCCCTATTTGAAGTTGCAGCCCATGGTGTGGTCTTTTTTATTGCTCCGGTCGGTAGCGAAGGCCACTCAGTATCTGAAGCATCGTCGTGCAACGCGGGCGTTGGTCCACTTTCTGCATCCCTGGAACGTGGTGCGTACAACATGGGTGTAGCGGCCTGATAATGCGCACGCGTATGTTCATCTGTTGCTGATGGTGATGCATCACTCCTATATCCACTATGCTTTCGCTGGTGCCTACGTTTTGGACGACGTCTGTGTCGGCGGATGGACGTGACAGTCTCTCTGTGTGTCGAGTTGTCTCTGACCATCTTCCGCAGGACGCGAATTTCTTCTTTGATCTTCGGGCACTCCTTCGACTTTGCTTCATGTTCACCAGAGCAGTTTGGGCATTTCAGTGGAACAGCAGTATCGCAGTTTGCCACCTTATGAGACGCGCCGCACACCTGGCAAGTTGTCTCACTTTTGCACACTGCGCTGATGTGTCCCAACTTGCAGCACTTGTGACACTGCAAAGGCCGTGGCATGTAAGGGCGCACGGGATATCTCACGTATCTAACCTTCACGCTAGGAAGCAGAGTCTCAGAATCAAATACTAGTTTGATGCAGCGAGACTGCCCGAAGCGGCGTAAGGTCACGATTCTGACTGTCAACGTCACAAGATTCTGGAGGTCAGCGTCTGTGATATCAGCGTCGACGTCATTTATCACGCCAGTCGTTGTTCCTTTCCCATGAGCGAGGAACGCGCGAACTGAAATATTTCCGAGCTGCGTGACGGCCTTCAGTCTGTCAAGAATGGTTTTGTTTGTCACATCCACTAACAATATGTTTTTCTTGCTATTTATGCGAATTTCATTCACTTGAGCAGGTGCAACTCACTCGAAATAATTAGTCAATGACTGCCTGTTTAGTGAGTTCAGGTTGTCTGATGTAGAGATCGGTACGTACGAGATGGTGAAACATCGCTTCCCTTTGTCTAGCGCCTGCTGTGGCTCCGCCGTTCATGACGTCTTGCGTAGCTTCCTTTTCAACCAGCGGGTATGGAATGTCCTGAAGTCGGCTTCCGATTCCATCTCTTCCACTGATGAGCTCTCGGTAGAATCATCACAAAGAGCAGAGGCGCCAACGTGGTCACCCACATTCGGTCCATCCTTATGCAAACGACTAGGGCCCGCGGTCTCGTTGGATGGATGGTCCCGCATCCCGGGGGGTGACGTCCTCCGTTCCGCTTGTTCAGAGAAAGCCAGGAATTCTGACGGTTTAAGAAAAAACGAAAGTTGTTCAAGGCAGAATTATGCCTGAACGCACTTTTTCTTCCTCGCCTTCTAACCCTAGTCCTGATTGTGAGAGCTTGCTAAAGAAGCTATCCTGCTCTCAAGAGTTATCTGAGAGGGACGTGAAAAAAACTACTAACGGAACATACGTTTAACTCGTATGTTGATCGCTTGCATGGGGCGTCAAGAACACGCAACATGGCTCCAACATGATAAATTAGATGACGTCAAGGCAGTATAACTATGTGGTGATGAACTAACCTGCTTCAGCGTGATAACGACGTCCTGGAACATTATTGGGTCTTTGTGGATGAACAACAATGGAACCAGCATACGGTGTGCAGATAAAACTAACATGACGTCACAAAGTTCGCGTTTCAACATTTTCATTCTCCAACGTGACTCTTTCAGTCACAACAGTGGAAGCCATCAGACCACAAAGGCATTGTGACTAATGCTGGCCAATGCGAAAATGAGACATCGAGCCGACTGTGCACACTATATGTGTTGCAAGAGGAGACAGACCAAATACAACAACCATTCAACCACGTCAAGACCTTAAAAATTAAAATTGGCTAGTATTAATATGCATGAGGCAGTTACACGCTAGAAAGCATGATCCCGGAATATGTGCCTAATAGTGAAACTACAGAGCTGATTGAGCTTCCAGATAAAAAAAAACAGACAACCTACTGACACAATTATATTTCAATATTGTGTTGTTTGGCCTTCAATGACACACCGGATGATCTGCTTGCCGTTTTTTTTTTCTACTCACAATTCGCTCTTGTCTAATGCACTCCGCACGTGCACTTAGATGACCACTCGTAGCTTTTGTCAAGACGTAGCCGTGCTGTCAAATTGTTCGCAATGTGAACGCATAGCATACCATGACTATAACAGCACCACTGCGTATTACTAAAGTGCACATACTAAAGAATAGCTCTTTCAGTTTATTTTTATTAGGCTATTTGTTGTTGAACAGAGAAAAAAGCTCCGCAAAACGTGATTTTTATAAATTCGCAGGAATTATACGTTTAAAGAATGTTCTTGGAACACATTAGGGGTGAGCGTGGTGAGTGAAATCTGAAAGCCACACAGCTTTAGCAAGAACTTTCACATGTGTCTCAACGTTTGATACTGTTTTGCGGTTTTATGAATTGAGCGTATCAAGGACCGGTGAATGTATGTATACCATCACGCTTACAACACCATATATGGGCCATGTGAAAATATCTCTTAATTCTCCATGAGCTAGAACGCACAATAGTTTTGAGAACTTTCTCTTCGCGGTCATTAATCTACGGCATGTCCCTTGCAGATTCAAGTAATGCTTCATTTTCAAGGGACATTGGTTTCCCTTGTATACCACTTCTCTTAACGCGCAGAGCTTCATTAACTGGGATCCTTCGTTTTCGTGTTTGTTATTTATCTTCACAAATTGCCTACGTGCCTCACTGCGGCTATAAATTTTTCCTGCGAATATTGAAAAATTGCTCGGGTCGGAAAAGGAAAGTATAAAAATATCAAAATAACGAAAGAGAGAAAAAGAACTGAGACGCAGTCCTAATTTATTTTGATATCACAGTTACACTAACATGAATTCGACTTGTCTTAGAACCGTTTAGGTATCGAAGTTTCCTGGAATAAGAACATTGAGGTCATTGGATTCTGTACGCTCGTGGTTTGGCACAAACTGCTGACCTAAGTAATGGCTGTGGATAGGAAGTACCATTGGCTTTTGCATACTGTACAACTCTCAGGCCCAACCAGCAGCTACCAGCATTCCTCTGAAAAGCACAGTTACATAAATCATTGTTTCGCGGCGATCGGACTACAATATATAGGAAACTATAGCTTCATTTGAAAGCAAGAAACATGGGTGTAATGTGTAAGACATTCCGCATTACGATTCACTGGTTTTAACGTGTTAGGGTTCAAACTTCAGTTAAACTTTAATCGTGAAGTAAAATTAACATTCACTTTCCCGAGCAATGTATCGATGAACTTATAAAGAGCTATAGGGGATCGGTCACGGTAGAAATAAAGCGGTCAACAACATTCTCGACCGTTTTGCAAATCAGTCATCAATAAACAACTGGATTTTTTTATATTTAGGATTAGGCCTAGAGGAGGAGTCAGATATGAAGTACACCTGTGGCCATGCTTACATAATTTTATCGCGTGTACGACAGAACAGACGACACGAAAATACTTCAGAGCCTAATGAGAGTATAGCAGTGTCAGCTTAAGGGGAACTTTGAGAAAAACAAATACAAACAGCGCCGCTTCGCGGACACCGACAAAACAACAAAACTGGTGGTAGTCTTTCCGTGAAGCTCTTCTATGTTTTGAAAATCTTTCAAGTGTGTTGTATCACTGCTCTTTTTTTAAACACTCTTTGTTAAGCTTTGAGAAAATAGTATAGCCACCGGCTTCTGACCCGCAGGTCGCGGGATCAATCCCGTATGCGGTGGCTGCATTTCCGATGGAGGCTGAAATGTTGTAGGCCCGTGTTCTCAGATTTCTGTACACGTTGAAGAACCCCAGGAGGTCGAAATTTCAGGAGCCCTCCACTACGGCGTCTCTCATAATCATATGATGGTTTCGGGACGTTAAACCCCTCATATTGATCAATAGTATAGCCATCCAGTTTTCTAACCACAAAGTACCACGTTATAGTGGTGTGATATGGTAAAGCACATGCCATTCGTTCGTTTGTTTGTTTGTTTTGCCTTCAATCTATGCCACGTGCCAACACTACGCCATTTGTTGGTCCAACAGTCACCGTGTTTTTTTCAGTGGAAGTTGTGGTGTGTGGGACTTGCCCAATTTCTGTAGGAGAAACGCATTATGATGGCGATAGTTTTCTGATAGGCCGCACAGACTCCCGCGGCACATACCCGCTCGTTGGGCTTGATGATTTCTTCCTTTTTAGTTAATCAGTGGCGAGTAATGGGATAAACCCAATGTCTACGGCGCTTACTGGTTTGTGATGCCCGCAAGGGTTACCACGGATCTCTGGCATGAAATGGTCGACCAAGAACAACTTCGTTGTTAAAAAGGGGGATGAATTAGCAGATAATCTAGGGCGACATACTTCGCATGCAAAGTGAATGTAAATTGTATTAGGGTTCCAAACACTATAACGCTATAAAACCAAATGCTCTGCATTATGCTCCGCCGAATAGACGTGCTGGAGTGTACGAATGAAAACAAGAAGCAGAATAACGCGATGGCTCCACAGGATCGTTTCTCTGTTTTACATCTTTTTTGTTTCATTTGACAAAGCGTTTACAGCTTTTCAGGACGTGAGCAGACTTCCTCATCAACGTGATGTCTCATTCGAACAAAAACGTGGCACGTCAACCCCGCCGGGACGTTTTATTACTTTTCCCGATGGGACATGGCCTATAGCGATCACGGGTGTTGCCTCTGCTGTTCATACTATTACCACACTAATGTTTTTTCTGCAAGGTTGCGAAAGCGCTGCGGTAATGTGTTTGGCGATTTATCTTCGCACCCCACATCATTATGCCCGCTTTACGAAGCATTAACTAGCACAAACATCGAAGCAATTTACGAAGCAATAACTTAGCATAAACATCGCTATCGAAGCGTCGTAGACGGTCACATTGGCGCAGCTCGGTTCGAAACTGCAGCTGGTGTGATACGTGACGCTTTTACGTCCACTTGTTATCTGCGCGCTGGGCGAGCCCTTTATTCAGTCAGAATGAAGGCGCATAGAAAGAGCAGCTTGGAAAACAATAAGATATACTCACTTCTCCTTTGGTGGTTGAACGGCTCTTCAGCCTGCTTTCCTGCGATTATGTCTCGTTGTATTCGTAAATTTCAGATTTTTGTAAATTTTCTAGGCACTCGTGGGTTATTTTGAGTACCGAATATGGGTGCTACACCCAGCTTATGTGTCATTGTGTGAGGTGCGCGGCTACGATTCAAAATCCAAGGTGAACGTAAATGAAAAACAAAAAATACAACAATAACATAACTAATATTGCCGGACGTGCGAAGCAACGCTAATGCGGTGACATAACTATTATTGCCAGACGTGCGAAGCAATGCTAATGCGGTGTTTCATGTCGTTTATATTCATTGCGACCGGAATGCCTACAGTGGAGTAGCAATGACACTGGCTCAGATAGTTAATATGTGTAGACCGAACAAAAATAAAGCTCGGTGTACTGCCCGCCCATTGTGCTATACAGCACGCGTTTAAATCGTGCCGGTATACAAGACAGACAACTGCGCTCGGTTGTGGAAGCTTCTCAGCTTTCCCAATTTTGAGCATGCCCGTTATCGGCCCACTAAATAACATTAGAATCTTGATGATAAATTTATATGCTTTATCAGACACGAACAACTTTTAAAGTTATACAAAAGTCCCCCACCCCCTTCCCCCGTTTTCTTAAAAAAAGCTATCGTGATTTTTTTTTTTGCGTTTTCAAGCCTTCCTGAGAAGAAAAGCGCATAGCTTGTATTTAACTTCGAGCGCACAGCAGTGGCGATGAGGCTCATATGAGCCAACACTGTGTCCATAAATTCAAATGCAGTCACCTCCTTCAAACGCCGGAAGTCGACACTTCTGTTTGACAGTTGCATGTCATTCGTGCTTTTAGCCGTCTACTACGCTGGTAAGTGTCACCGTTTACTCTTTGCCAGCTCTCGGTTTTACCAGACTCTCGGAACTATCGATTCGTCATGCGTTATAACCATAAGCTTTGTGAAATGAAACGAGCTAGTGTGCTCGGAGTGTACTTGCGGCCCGAAGATTATTGCATACATTCTAAAGTGTAAATCAAGCACTAAGAATCAATTAAGAAAATAGGTCGTGAAATTTTTACGAGTGTCATCGGCAAACTCAGAACGGCTGATCGAATTCGGCGATGACCAACGGCGCCGCTTGCTGCTATCGCTGTGATTTGAGTTCTGAGTGACACTTCAATGATTGTAACTACCTCCGTAAAGAGATGGATTTTTAGCGCTCACTTCTAGCGAAAAACAGGGCTGCTACAGCATTGAACCATGCGTAAAAAAGGAAAGAAACTGTGAAGACTTTTAGGATAACTGGTTCAATAGAGAGGGATTACAAAAAACCGTTGGTATAGAAACGAAGACTAAAGCACGAGAACGGGCTAGAAAAGCCGCAAGAAGTGGTTAGCTGAGTTACATAGTAAATATCGCTTGTGGAGAAAGGAGACGATGCCTTCGTGGACGTTCGTTTCCTGGTGAATGGACGAGACAGCCACTGCGCCCGCGGCAACCATCTCGCATTACAAAGCACCTTCTATAAGCACAGAACGCAAAACAAACAAACAAACAAACAAACAAACAAACAAACAAACAAACAAACAAACAAAGAGACCGATAGATAGATAGACATACAGGTAAACAAACAAACAGCAAACTAACCGGAAAACCCACTTCATTGCTTCCGTTGCCATCGCATTCGCATAAACACAAGAAGGGGGACGAAGAGTGTGGTCCCGCATCCCGCGTATCTTGGTTTTCCAGAGCGTGCATCTTTTTTTTTTCTTTTTGCGCGAGTATAGAATTCCTCGAATTGAGGACGTTTGACCACGCAGTATGAGTTGTGTGAATGCAAGTTCACGTTTTTTTTTGTGTGTGTGTGAACTGACAGAGTGAATCGGTGAGCTCTCGCCAAAAGAAGTATGCTTTTCACTTTCGCCGTGTCCACGCATAAACAAGCGTTCGGCAAGTAAGAAAATATACATACAAAAAAGTCAAACAATACACAGCAATCCATAAAGATATATAATATGCTTATACTCTTACAACGTTTCAAGAGGTGAGATATTTAGGCATTCATATGCAACTGATGATGTAATGTTGATGATGTAATTAAATAATGATGCGATGAATAATGATGTTCGTAATCCTAAATGTCAGAACTCAGAATGTATGTTAGACATTGTACTAAGAAACTTCCAGCAATGCTTCATTGTTTTGAGAAGTCCCATCCGCAGCTGAATATTCAATAGTACCAACAAAAGTGTGTTCGTATTGTATCACCAAATTACATACCTTATGCTTAAATCATTTGCATAAGAGCCCTTCATCCCTGCGTCCAAGCACATGTGTTCTTCAGTCACTTATACCACCCTGTGATCAAACAGGCCGGGGTCCCATGCCGAGGCATTTTCTATTGCTTTCTCCTACACGCATACGCTCCTGGTAAAGAGCCGCAGCCCTTCTATTATTGTTTTTTTTTTGGTGAAATATCACCACTTCAATAGGGGAACGAGCCTATATCAACATCGGGCCATATGTCTACGTAATGAATAGGTTCGGCGCCAAACCACGCTTCACCACTGTCGTCTTGGTTATTGTAATAAAGCAGATACGGCACGGTTGCACTGGCCCGAAGTTAAAAAAAAAAAGCACATACGAAACGCTCAAGGCACTATAAGCTGGCCCTGAATGAAGTGCTTCGCAAACTAGGCTTCTGTTCTGCTTGTATCATACGACGGGCCAAAACAAAAAATACGTAAGAATGGTGTAAGGAGACGGAAAGGAAATCTTGCTCAATATTCTGAGTTGGTTACGTGTCATGACAAAAGCAAAAATTAAAAAAAAGAAAACTTTTCATAATTTCGTGGAAGCAATTCCAACACGCTGTTTACAGCCAAGTCAACAGCAGCTTCAACTAGCTCTGAAGGCGTATATTTATTAGGTATGCTCTTAGTGATAGTTAACGATAAACGCCGTTGATTTCAGAAGTTGGTGAAAAAGCTATAGTGCAGCAAGCGCACCTCTAAACATAAAGATGTAGGATCTTAAATGGTTGTATGCACTGTTTTGATCGCCCGTAGTGCCAATGTTCGCGGCTGGAAGAACAAAATCGGCTCAACTGCCCCTGCCCGCTTTCTCCGTTATTAAGAGGCGTACGTATTGCATAGACATTTTTATAGAAAAAATACTTCATAAAGTAAGTGTTTATATTCAAGATATTACTTCTGCAACTAATGAGGCAATGACAAGTTTGTTATGTAGTTTTATACTGAGCCACTGTCTCCTACCTCAACCCAACCCAGACCTTACCAGAAAACGCATTTTCTAAACTCATGGCACCATGGGTTTTCATTTTCAAGCAAACAATGTATTACCTCAAACGTAAAGTAGGCGTTGTAGGTGTGGCCAGGAAAAACTCCCAAGGTCCCTTATGCAATCGCTTAAAAAGACTCGATAGCGAAAGCAATCTTGTTAACGCGATAGCGTTAAAAAGCTCGCTTTGCAGAAATTCCGGCGTCGGTGTCCTTTATTGCGACGAAAAAAAATCGTCATCTTTGCGTGACCGAAAAATTGAGAAATGTGCAAATAAAACAAATAACAGAAAAAATGTGTGTCCGGTTGGGAAGCAAACCTGGGTATTTCGATGCGTGGTAAGCAGGTGTCCTACCACACAGCCACGCCTCTGCCTGTGAGTTGAATGGAAATAACTTCCTGTGCTAGGAAATGCAGTAAAAGTAGGTTTCATGCTTTACAAACACTCGCGTCACAAACACGTGCTTCACAATACAGCATGGAATACAGGAGTAAAAATTGGGGGACCCTTAAGCTTCGCCTTTAAGAGTTGAACGCGATAGCGAAAACCGGCCCCTAGTGCATCCTTCAACCTCTAAGTGCATGCCTATTCATGTATTTTGTTACATGCACACGCACGCGCACGAACACGCACACAGTAAATTGGACCAGCGCGTGCTATTATCGCCGAATGGGCTCGCTTTCGTCGTGACTCCTGTCGAACAAAAGGCGTTAAAGGGCCCTGAAACACTTTTTCAAATAACCATGGAATGAATTCACTAGAAGATCTCATTTTCTCACGAGTTTAACGCCACAAAAAATTTTAGGAATCCGCGTAGTGCGCGTGGAGTTACAAAGTTTGTCGCATGCTGCAATTACATTAGCCCTTCTCTCGTCCCGACGAAAGCACTGGAAGCTAAGCAGGGAGGGGTGGCAGGGCAAAGAAACTACCGCGCCTCGTGACCTTTAGCACTTTTTTTAATCGAATGCGCGGCTTTTCAGTGTGATCGCGCGCGCACGCGTGGACGAGTAGTGGCCTCCCGCGGCTATCTCGGTAACTTGATTTTTCGGTCACAGACGAACAGACGATTTTTCGCTCACAACCAACGGGGCCGACGTTAGTGGCGGGTTTTCTGCGACACGATCTCTTTAACGCTATCGCGTCAATAAAGCATAGTACAAGCGTACATTGCCATTGGGCGACAGAAAATAAGATTAATATAATGACTTCATAGTTTAAAGCGAGTCCTCACTACAGAAAGCGCACACGCTTCTGCAACTTTAAGGCCACGTAGTGGCTGCACAGCAAGTTCGAAAATATTTGGTATGCAAAGTGTTTGAAGTTCACGCACCAGGAACAGAATATCACTGGCCCGTTAAAGCGAAGCTTAAGTGTCCTCTAATTTTTTCCGTGTTTACCCCCCTTCTTCCCGTGCTCACCGGAAAGCTTTCTTCACCAAAAGTGGTTTCGCACTGACTCCATGATCAGAGGTATCGCAAGCTTTTTGCGCGTCAACTTGCTTGGTGTCGCCTCCGCGAACGGCCGACGTCTAACCAAGTGACCACGTGCAGGGGCGCAAGCAGACATTTTTCTTTTTTGGAGGGAGATCAGCTTCTTGATTCGAGTGGGGAAGGGGGATCTTTTTGAAATGGTAATTTTGCGCTCTGTATGCTATGGCAAAATGAAGTTTTAGGAGGGAATAGGGCACGGGCCCGGTGTGACATCTCCTTGCTGCGCCACTGATCACGGGGGACGAGCCGGACCTCGCGGGACAACCTCAGCGTCCGTCTGCACTTAACTTTTACACTCTCATTTTTTTGACGATGTCATGATGACGTCACAAATGTTGACAATGTGTGATGTTATTACGTGTTGATTTTTCACACAATGCCGATGAACATTTTTTGAGTTTGATGAGGCATCTAATGCTGTAGCCTTTAAAAATTATGAGGCAGCTTCACAGCTTAGCCTGAACGTATTGCGGAGCGTGGTGGCTTTTCTTGCTTATTTAATTTTTTCTTCCCGTCTTTCTTTCTCTTTTTCCATTTCTCAGCCCTTTTTATCTCTCTTTGTCACTTTCCTTTCCGTCTTCACCTTTCTCTCCAATCCTAGAACGTACAAAGTGATCAAAAGGCATCCGTTCATGCCAGTGGCTTGACAGCTCCATAAAGATAGTACTTATAAAACATTCGCGGCAAGTTTTTTAATTCACAAAGTTCACTAAGAACTTCACAAGAGATGTTAACGGCGTTAAACCTCTGCTTTGGTGCTGAGAATAAAGAATGAAAAAGAACCGCACTTCTAACGCGTGTCCTGGCACGCATCTAGTATGCGCCAGAAGAAGCTGCCTGCTCCTCCGTTTCACTCCTGTTGCAGCATAAGATAAAGCAGACCCTTTAATTACAGATGCTTCAAAAACTGTAAATTTCTCGATCCCGCGAGTCAGTTAGAACCCTATAACGAAAAGTTAAAACTTATTTTGTGTTGGTGCAGCCGGAAAGTCAAACACTTAAACTTAGAAGAGGAAAATACAAGTAAACAAAAAAAATTGGGAACAGCTGTTCGAATTGCATCAGATGCTGCACTTAATAAGGGCAACATTATCAGTTGCCGAGGTTACGAAGGCTGCAAAGGGCAACTTCCCAGAATCCCATGGTACTGTCAGAGAGGCTGTGTGACGCGCCTGTCTTGTGAAAGTTTTCAGTACTTAGTATTATTTTGTGATTACTTCGTGCGCAGCATAACCTCTTCAAGAGAAAGTAAACAGCGTCGGAAAGTCTCGCTTCTTGTCTCTTGTTCACCGCTCACAATTTTTTTTAAGCTGCCTTCAAGTGAGCAACGTTTCTTGGCTTATATTTAATTGTGAAAAGGTCAAAAGTTTTCCAAAGCTGGGGATGACTTTGTATATTTGTAGGGACAATATTATAGTTACCTACATTTGATTCCACAACTTGATTAAGATATATAGATCGGCAAGGTGGTCTTTCTGTTTCCTATAATCACCGAACGCACCGATATACATACAGGACCATGGCGTAGAAACAAACAAAGAAAAGGACTGCCTTCGCATGAAATATGTTTCAAAGGGTCGGGCTCGAACAAGAATTCGTTATTACAACTTCGAGGCATGAGGTGTGACTCAGATGATTTCTGGAATGTGGGGAAAAAGTAATATCACAATGATTTTCGTAAATGCCAGCGTTTTGCTGCTGCACTTTATAGAGTCATCATGCTTTAATTTGATAGCATATGCGCTAACTACATTAGAGGGCACTGGTTCGTTTAGCCGAATAATTTCTAGCAAGTTGAAATACGCCAGCGCTTCCATCCTGAGAGGAAGCGGCCTTGAAATGGTCATGCTGGGTATGCAAATGAAACCTCCCCACTGGGCTGAGTTGCTGCGATTAGGCTGCACTCAGTAATGACCCGACGTGCTGAGCGCGCAAATAAGACTTGCTGTACTAGTTGTGAGCCTCGCATAACTCGACGTCTGCTGGGAGAACTCCTGCAAGAAGTTTTATGGGTGTTGAGCAGTTTTTTTCTATTGCTCAGCACTTAATATATTTTTTTTCCTTTCTGGCTGCTTTCGGAGATCGGAGATGTTTCTCGTTAAGCAAGTTTTAGTTGCATGGTATTTTTTAGTTGGGTCTTATTTTCGGAGATAAGTCGGCACCCCAAGGCGCCATCTTTCTTTCTCTTCACATAGGTGCGTCAAATGATTCACAAGCTGCCTGCAAAAAAAGCAATAAAATATATTCAACATGGATCTACATTACATCAATACACAAGAACAGGGTTTTCTAGAGTTCAACATGTAAAATGGTTCTTGCGATAGTACAAATGATGTGTCTGGTTAGTTCCACACTTTGAGGAGTATAGCGGCTGGCCCAGAAAGTCCTCTGAGACGAGACCGAGGCACACAAAAACACATCTTTACTGGTCTAATCACCGGCCGTGACTGCTCGTCAGCGGTCGCTGAGAGGGAGCTGCGAGCACCCCTGCAGTCACTGTTCTCTTCTACATACTGCTGCTCCCATAGCCTTTAACATGACGCGGCTCCAGGAAGGAAATGACATGGGTTCCTGCCTCCACAGGGAGAAGTGGCTGTAAATTTAGAGCATCAACGGCACATGGAATGTGACTCTTCGTAGCCTGCATTCCTGTCGTGTTTAGATAAGACCACTTTGGGCGTCGATGGTGAGAGTTCTCGCTACTTACGCATAGCACACCGTTGCGCCTTAACCGCCATTGCACGTGCAGCTTTCCGAGGACGCTCTTCATGACGAAAGAAAAGTGCAAAATATGCAAACCTGGTACTTTTTCAACTCGACCAAGCTCTCGTAAAATATCCGGGTAGCAGTGGCATGCCCTCCACTTTCGTGAACAGTACGTGGAAGTCAGATGGATGTGTTCTACTCACTCAGTGCTAGCAGCAGTGTACGGGCAGTACAAATAGCAGCAAATGCAAAAGTAAAGGCAGAAGAAGCGAATTGCATGGGCCGTTTACCCGCAGTGCGTGCTTGCGCGTCCAATGAAATGTTCTTTCTTAAATCAGTGCGGAAAAGCGCGCTTTCGCACGGTTTTGCCACCAGGTGAAAGCTGGCTGTCCCGCAGTGATAAATAGTTGGGTTTCAACGCTGAGTGTCTAACATTGTCTTGCTTAAGAGGTCACTCACATCCACAGTAGGCCAGTGGCCTCAGAACTAGAACACATTCTGAAATGCAGTGTAGCTCGTTCAGGTTAGCTAATATTGATTTTGCATAGTTTGGCTGACGAATCTGTTCACAAATATATAGCAGTACAGTTCTAGTGACGCGCTATAGCGTAAACTGTCTGTGTGATACAATAAAACAAAATAGACGCACAAGGAATGATACAGGACAACACAAACGCGAACTAAAAACTGTTTATTTTTACAGAATCATGACAACATGTGTTCATTCAAAGAAACAGAACAAAAATAAACACTCACACATGTGCCAGAAATACATAAAGATACTATCCTCAATCCAGCGCCCTCGTATCCTGAATACTGTTAGCATTTTCACTTTGAAAGAATGAAACTTCTTGCAAGCGCAAAACTTTTTTTTCGTTGATCATGTTTCTTTGTAACGTGCAACAAGTCTACGCCATGTACAATCAATAGGCCCCTACCCCGGCTGTTATATTATAGTGACGTACATTTAATTTCAGTTCAAGTCACCAGGCATAAGCGTTGAAGATGAGGCACCTGTATTTTTTTCGTTTTTCGGTATAATAATGCTAATATATAGCATACCAAAGATCCATGCTTTTTTTCTGCAGTTTCTGTACACACGCCCTTAAACTGTTGCCGTTACCTGTACAATTTTCGGAATGGTACACAAGGCGGCGAAATTTTTTCACCGAAGCCAATGTGCTTGCCCCATTTTGGTCGCATGACTAATGTTCAAATCGTTGTGAACGAATTTTTCTTCTACTATAATAATAATAATAATAATAATAATAATAATAATAATAATAATAATAATAATAATAATAATAATAATAATAATAACAATAATAATAATAATAATAATAATAATAATAATAATAATAATAATAATAATAATAATAATAATAATAATAATAATAATATGTGGCGTTTTACGTCCCGAAACCCCGATATAATTATGAGAGACGCCTTGGTGGAGAGCTCCGGTAATTTAGACAATCTAGTGTTCCTTAACGTGTTCTGACATTGCATGCTACACTGGCCTTCTCAGAAATGGCCTTCCCAGACAGATTCCTGATGGCTCCGCCCTTGACGCGCATCTCAATTTTGATTTTCTATCTTCGTTTTCGTAGAGTTTTCTTCTTTAATGCTGTTCTTCCGTTGTTTTTTAAATTTTTGTGGTGCGCTACAACTGGTGAGTAAAGAAAAGAAAAAGCGGAAGAGCCCGTGGCCTGTACTGTTCTGACGGGTTTCGCGTTACGCCAGAGTTTCTTAGGGTTACGACCAAAAAAGAGCCAGAAAGATGTATGCCATTTCCCAGCGACAAAAAAAGTCACCCGATGGCTCTTCGAAGGATGCTGAAAAGCAAAGGCCTTCATCTCAACTGTCCCGAAAAAATGGTCCTACACAAGGGCCCATCTCACTGTCTTCGACCATTAGGGAGAACATCGACTTCAAGAAGTGAACTGCGTTGGTCTCCGTAAACATGGTGATCATGCTAATCTCGGTCACGGTGTTGTGGTGCGCCTTGTACTCCTACATGTTCCGTCCTTCGCAGCCTTACAAGGTTTGGACCAGCCTGATCACCAAGTCGTTTGTATTCACGTTCCTACTGCACCTCGACGTCTTCCTCATGGTCGCCAGCGGCTTTTTTTGCCGACGTCGAATTGGTCGGCTCACTCCGCGAGAACATCTTGCTCCGGCAGGCCTACCAGGTCTTCATCGGCTCCTTCGCCATCGTCCTGATGGTGAAGGAGCCGGTGAAGGAAAGTGAAGGCCGGTCTGCCCTTCACTTTCTCGCATGCTGTCCGGAGCAGCGTTATGAAGAAGCCGTCGTACGTCGACTTTATGCGCGCTTACAGAAACAACCTGGACTTCGAGCACCTGATTGACTCAGTGCAGGTGTCATTACATTGCTGCGGTTTTTCCACTGACTCCTTCCGGGACTGGAACTACAACCAGTATTACCGCTGCGAAGCGGATAACCTGAGCGTGCAGTGCTGCAGCAGGCCCCCATCTTCCTGCCGGCCCGCGAACTCTTCGAATACCGCGGTGGTCGACAATTTGATGGGCGTCAGAGGTGTGCTCCTCATGGACGACACTTCCGCCAGGGAGGTCGTGTATGTCCGAAGCTGTGTGGACGCCACGCAAGGGTACCTTGCCGCCAAGTATCAAGTGTCTGCCACGGTTATCCTGCTGGTGACAACAGTCTGTCTGGCGCTGATTGTCGTCACACGTGACGTGCAGGACGAGATCACCGATATGCGCTTGATATACGAGAATTACTACGAGACAGTGCGGCATGGTCAGGTGGCCATGCGCAAGGCGGGCGTCATCACGGTTGTCAAGCCGGATGACGTCACAACTGGTATGACAATTAGGAGTTATATGTCTGTGGGCTCCACCAGACAGGTCACGAACTGATGAGTGGCGGTATTAAAAAAGTTATTGCAGAAAATGCTGGTTTCATGACGTATGGTAGCGTTTGTAATAAAGTTGTGAAATGAAGCTTATTTCGGCATTCCGATATGTGTGCGAGCCTTTACGTTACGAAAGACTTTGGGATGACTTTATATAGGAAGTACCGTCATAACAGTGTTAAGAGGACATCACGTCAACAGGAATAATTGTTCCTTTAAGAATAGTAAAAAACGTAATGTCAATTATCCTAATTATTCAAGAACATTACTAACTGCAGAAAAAATGCATTCACCTTTCAAAAATCTAACATCTCTACATCTAAAAAATATTTTTCTGGATTCATATCTGTCTCGTGGCATACATAATGAGGTGGCTTCTGTATCAGCCAAACGCACAGCCAATCCACGAAGTATAGATGAAAATAAGCTGGAAGAAAGAAGGGACAAGTAAACAAGACGGTCATTATGAGGTCTCTTCCTACCGCGATTGTTGATTTGGTTTGTTAATATGCAGAAGGGCAGTTACCACCTTCTAGCCGAAATTTACGCGTTGAATACCCCGAAGAAGGCAGCTTGAGATAGTTCCGTTTGACTGATTCCACAGGCGCCTTAAGACTGCCCTCATGATTATTTACCGAAGTTCAACTTTCGCACGTTCACTCACACTAACTGAAGAAACTATAGCGGCTCTAGGGAAGTTTCGGCCATTAGTAAGCAAGCCTGCTTCGGGCATCGGCTGGCAACTTCCAAAATCATTAAAGTCAGGTACTTTTGAAATATATATAGTGTCCACGTGATATTCGTATTCAAAAGATGCCATTTCGCTCGTCAAGGGAGTACTACTTTTTTAAGGATTCCTTTCTACTATTTATTGATTTATATACTGATTACTCACAATACTATTACTGAACTATCCAGATGAGATGGTGTGACACATCAAAAATGGCTGCTTTGAATTATGTGTGTTGAAGGCTACTGACAAGTAAAGCATGAAGCTTATTCAATTCGGGTGGTGTTTTAGACAAAATCGAGTGACTAGTAAACTTAGAACGAGTAGCTGAGTAAAAGAAATGGAACTTAAATGGTTGTTTTGGTAGTCTTGAACACATATTTGGGTTGTGCGACAAAAACACGAACGAAGGGGAATATACACAGGGTGATTGCGCTCATCCTCTATACTCTCCTTCATCCGTGTTTTTTTTTTCGCGCAACCCAAATATGTGTGCAAGTATGCACTAAGTAGCCCGAAAGAAAGCTTTACTGTTTTGGCGGAATTGTTTTTGTTTATTCAAGCTATGATCAACGCAGGAAATATAGCTAACAAGCTGCACTCGGCAATCTCGGCAATCTCGCTGGGAAGCATTGGTGTATTTGTGACTGAGTTCATTGCAAGGAACCTCACATATGAAGTCGTCAATTCAGAAGTCTGATATAGATATTTCGCGTAGCTTCAAAGTGGAGGGTTTTCTTCTATAGTTATGAGCCCCAGTGAGTTTTCTTGAGCGTTCATTCTACGCGCATGCGCGTGCACTGCGCATTCAACCCTTGTTGAAGTACCGCAATTACATTGTGGTGGTCCAGTAGTTAGGGGGCTCTACTGCTGACCCGAAGGTCGTGGGATCAAATCGCTGCGTCGGCGGCATTTCAAGAGAGGTAAAATTATAGAGACCCATGTGGTTTGGGAGCACGTGGGAGAACAACAGGTAGTCAACATTTCTGGAGCCCACCGCTAAAGCCCGCTGCTGACCCGCAGGTCGCGGGATCGAATCCCGGCTGCGGCGGCTGCATTTCCGATGGAGGCGGAAATGTTGTAGGCCCATGTGCTTAGATTCGGGAGCACTTTGAAGAACCCCAGGTGGTCGAAATTTCCGTAGCCCTCCACTACCGCGTCTCTCATAGTCATATCGTGGCTTTAGGACGTTAAACCCCACACAATAATCAACCGCTATGCCCCATAATCGTGTTGATGTTTATAGACGTTAAACTTCACGAATTATTAAGACATATACTTCAGATGCCTAATTGATCACGTGATCATTGACCATCGGCGGTCCGGCATTGTCGGCGCTCGCATGATTGACGCCACAAAAAACACCCCGAGATAAAATCACCACGATGTATCACAAAACTGTGACGTTAGACGACATGACGTTACGGTATTGTTTCATCGGGCTCATCACATGACATCGTCGCCTGGTGAAAGGTGTGCCAATCTCGGAGGCTGTACTAAACCAGATGAGGTGCGGAAAGCTCCCGAAAGATGGAGGAAGAGGATCAATACATCGGCTGCGTAGAAGACAGCTTTCGACTTTCAGTCGCAGATGCCATGAGGCGAATACATAAGCGACCCTATAGTTTCTGTCACTGTTGGAATCTTGCGTTATTTCTCTCCCGAGCTTCTTTGCTTCGAACGGACGGACCATTGAAATTTCATAATCAATTTTACAAAGGGTGCGGCGAAATAAGACTGCACGTTTTTTTTATACCAAACGTGCTTCAAACTGCACTGTTCACTTATCAGTGAGAGATGCGAATTCCATCACCTTATCACATGCTGCCCGAACTGCAGGCGCTGAACGAAAGAAAAGGAAAGGGCACAGCTAGCGTCGAGCCATACGAGAGGAGGAGGAATGAGCGGCCACTCATGTCTCGGCGCAGCCGTAAGGCTCGTCATCCGCTACGTCACTTCTTGCTCCCGTTCGCGATTTACGCTTGTTGCCGCTGTTCGCGAGTCGATTGGTTTGTGTTCTGGAGAAAGTGAATAAGCTTGCGCGAGGAAAAGAAAAAGATGTGCGGAGCCGTTGTGACCAACACCACCTAAATGAGTAACTGAACTTATCTAGGTGGTGTTGTTGTGACCCACGCTGTGGAAGCACGCCCAGACGCCCATCGCAAAACGGTGAGATCAAAGCTTAATACCTGCTCTGCGAAACACTACAGCGGCCGCAAATTGGGT
Organism: Rhipicephalus microplus; assembly: GCF_043290135.1. NCBI lineage: Eukaryota > Metazoa > Arthropoda > Arachnida > Ixodida > Ixodidae > Rhipicephalus > Rhipicephalus microplus. The sequence goes on from NC_134703.1 coordinate 77,176,667, forward strand.
CATCTGATGTGGTTTACGTGAGGCGCGTTTGCTCCAAGGAGTTTGAACCTGCAGGTGTAGTGAGGGCATGTGCCTCCACTAATTGCCAATTCTAACATTCTCAGCGAGACTTAAGTGGCACATCAGTTTTACGGTTACATTGGCTACAATACCTATTCACTGGAACTCGATAATGCATGGCTAAGTACTGCATTCAGCAGCACGATTAGCCTGAACACGGAAGCGTATGCTGCCCGGTGCTGCCAGTGATGCTTTCCTGTACCAACGCCAAGCTCCGCACGTGTGCAGTTTATTTGGGCGTGGTTATCTCACTGGTAGTTTTAGAATACCGCACGAAAAGCCTTGTGTTAGCGTTTGTCGTCACTGCGCATACATCGTAAGCCAAACTCTTGCGGGGCCCCCGCTAAGAGGCGGAAATAGCTAATGACCGTAACCAACGCTATCTCTTCATACGCAATTATAAAACTGCTTGCTGTCTCAGGTCGCCAAAGAGCGCCATCGATAAAGGTCCGCTCAGATGACGTGGTGAGCGGGATGACGAAGTATCTAAGCTGACGGACGGTGCTTGCATGCGAAGTGCTTCGTGTTGGTGTAAGAAAGTTTTTCCGTTAGAACTACGGCACGCGTTTCTGTGTTTACGGCATGCCGGCGCTCACGATCGTACCTTCGTTTCCGTCCTCTTCAATTTGTGTCATGTTGGCATGATTTTCTCTTGAGCATTTGCTTAAAAGCTAGCACTAACTTATGCCGCCAGGTTCTTAGCTACATGATGCGGTCATGTCGATTAAATTGTGCATACCATTATTTTGGTGTCGCATTGCAGTTCCTGTGCACTGTATGCGCTCTTGGTATACAGTCGTCAGCAAGCTTAACCCAAACACTCCGAAGCGTGGCGTGGACTACTTTTACTGGTGCCAGCCGCGAAGCGCTGGGAGCTGTTGCCGAGATAATACCTCAATATGCTTGTATACGCATGGGTAACATCTCGGCAACAGAACCCAAAGCTAGATACGCGGTGCTAGCGTCATTGAGACTGTTTGAGGACACTCTCTGGGCCGTTCCTGTTAAGCTTGCTGGCGACTGTACCTCTTCATACTCTACGTAGTTTGACATGTTACCACCTCTTTTAATAGTCACTCCGTATGGTGTAATATTCTTTTCTCCTTAGTTTTAAAAACTAACGCGCGCAGGGACCTTTACCTGCTCTTCGACACCTAGCTCTACTGTTTCGTCTGAAGATATCCGAGGTAATGTGGTGGTGGTGCAACAGGCGGGATTAGCGTGGTCTAAATGACCAGCAATTTTTCCGAGGGAACATCTCCTGAAATATAGGCGTCCGTCACTTTACACAGCCCAGTGTATCGCAGGAAATCCATGAAAATCTGTTCCACGCTCCTGTTTCTTGTCATGGGCCTTCCAGGAAAGATGACATCATGATGTCATCTTTCCCGTGCTTGGGACAACCTTTTTGCTAGCTGTGCACCATCGCTGATTTTTCCCTATCAGAGTGCGGGCAAAACCAAATAGAATATTGGGTGTAGCCAATTTCACATAAGAAGGCACAAAACGGAAAATCGCCTCGCCCAGTCGGGAGTGAAGAAGTCTGTTTTTACCCAGTAAAGCAGCGTCGCTTGTTTTTAAGAAAATCTGTGAATTTTTGCTTGACCGAAATGAGAACTTGTAGACCAACCACCCTGAAGTGATGGCGTATTACATATTTGTTGTTCTGGTAAGATCTGGAGCTATTTTAGGAACACACGTTTACGCTTCTTGTGCAAGGGTGTCCAATTTTTCATTCCCTCCAATTCCAACGTAGGGTGGGATCCATTGAAACATTGCATTGAAGCTCCTGCTGGTCAGGAGTTCAATAAGCGCCACAACTTGGCTTCGTAAATTTTTGAAGTAGGCCTTGAACCTCCTTATTTTCTTCTAGAAGTAATGCAAAATCTGTAAGGTTTTCGATTTATTCTCACTTTCTTATTTGTGGTTATCGAATGTACGCAAAATGATATTAACTTACGCAACTGGATGGGCAGTGAAATATAGATCGTCAAGTGCTGAGGATGCATCAGTTGTCGAAGAAGAAAATGAAGCCTGTATAGTTTTGTCAAAGGCACGTTCATTCTTTAAAGTAACCTTACTCTGCAAATTCCTTCAGGTGGATGAAGTTCCAAAGGTTATCATCTCCAGCACGTCTGGATAGCTTTAAATGCAAATCATATAGTGGACTTAATAACATTGTTTGTGACAAGGTTGGAACTGTATAGGAAAAAATAGAGCAGTGAAATTTAGCAATTTCCCTGTCTAATGTTACATGGCGTGCCAGGTGTATTCGTCATATAATCGACAACCGGTCAGAGAAAGCAAATGTGTTGCATGGTTCCTTGCCATAGGGTGCCAGGTAAACTACAATCCGTTTTGATAGGGATCATGCCACGAGGCGTTGGTGTTCATTCTTACCGCATCTGTCTGCCGAAGCAACTACTAACAACGGATATAGGCCAGCTCCAAAAAGCGATTAATGTCCTAGCCTGGTCCCAGTTCTTAACGAGCACTCTTATCACCATGTAACGTGACAATTTAAGCTGCCCGTTATGGCTATTGCGGTGACCGATTCCGACACGCACATGGCTCGAGACGTTAGCGTATACGTGATGCTCTTCTTTGCTTTTGTTTAAAGGACACGGGCCGCGTACTTGCGATGGTTGGGGTACTTGAAGGCATGGCGGCGTCAGCGGCACGTGACAATGAGATTGCTGCCTATGGGTGACTTTTCTTTTATTAGGGGACGTATTCTGAGACGATCATCTCCAGTAGTATTGCCAGGCCCTAGAAACTCAACGCTAGTTTCGGTTTCAAAGAACATGCACGCTCGTAGCGGTTGCTGGGCGTCTTAAGATACAGTTGAACGGATGTGATTGTTCGCATTTATTGGCTTTCACAACACAAGTTTTCACAAAGAAAAAACTTTGACACCCCTGTCAAAAAACTTCTTCATTGCTTAAATCTCTTTTCTTCTTTATTTTGTGAAGCCCCACCGCGATGGTCTAGTGGCTAAGGTGGAGAGAGTATACAGCAGGGGAGAGTATACAGTAAGATGATTACAAAGGAATACACATTGTCAGCCAAATAAATAAACAAAAGTCGCAAATAATTCACAATCAGCATACAACATATAATATCAAAAAATTTAAAGGGAAAAGCGCACAGAACACTATATTTGCAACAGAGAAACAAATAAAATCATTTGACACAATAGAGGCAATGTTTGAAGGCAACTGGTTCCAGTCGTGCATTGTTTTAGGAAGAAAAGCCTTTTGAAATGCGTTGGTCTTTAACGCAATTTTTTGTACCTTGAAACCGTGATCTGTCTCGTAGCGGTGGTCTAGTAGCAAAGGCACTAGGCTGCTGACCCGCAGGTTGCGGGATCGAATCCCGGCTGCGGTGGCTGCATTTACGATGGTGGGTGGGAAGGCCGTGTGCTCATATGTGTAGGCCCGTGTGCTCACGTCAAAGAACCCCAGGTGGTCGAAATTTCCTGAGCCATCCTTCACGATGTTTCTCATAATCATATGGCGGTTTTGGGACGTTAAACCCCACATATCAATCAATCAACCTCCACTACGGCGTCTCTCATATTCATATGGTGGTTTTGGGACGTTAAACCCCACATATCAATCAAATCAACGGTGTCTCTTATAATCATAGGGCTGTTTTGGGACGTTAAATAACACGTATTAATCAATAAATCTTATTTTGTGAATTTCGAATCAGGTGAAGCGCGGGAAGTAATTGACTTGAGTTCGTAGCACTTGCCTCCGCTCCTTCTCGCCACTCGCTCAGCGATATTACAAGTTGTATTGCGCTCAGATATCTCGCTCGGTTGGCGTGCCGACTATGGTAAAGATAAAGAGAGCTAGTTGTGGCGGGCAGGCAATGTGAGCCGCTGTTAGCTACGCCGAAAGAGTCAACCATGCATTCGTTGAAGATGGCGAAATTAGGTAACACACATTTTCCGCAGCTCTGCGGTGTGCCAATCCAAGAATTTCTAGTTCCGTGAAGTTTTTTCAGCGTTTGTTAAAGGCAACGGGTGAGCACAAGAATTTAGACCCATTATTTGAGCAAGTATTAATTTTGCATGAGTATATAAGTAAAACCATGCAGTTATCTGCAAGACCGACTGAACTGAAAGAAGTGACGTGTCACATGACTGATTGTCAAAGACGGCAGCCAAGCTGCTGTAGGGAAAATGCGGTTATTGAAAGTCTTTAATTTCAGTTAGCTCGGCTACATAGTTTCAGCTTCTTTTACTTTTGCTGTGCAGTTCAAATGATGCCAAGTAATTATAGGCTGCTTCCTGCTCATGAAGTTCATGTAGCCGCAGTTAGAAAATTTGTGTGCGTTTACTTCTAATACTGTCACTCAAATACGCACGATGGACTAAATACTGCTAAAAATTGTTACAGAGAATGTCGATGGAGGCAAAGTTTTGACTAGTGAACTTTTTTTCGTCAAGACAACGCTGTTGCTCCGACGAGGGCAAATCAACTTGCCGAAACAATGTTTCAAGCGACGTTCTTTCTTCAAACATTTCTGATCACTTCAAGGATTTCTATGGCTCTGAACTTCAGTCTCATTTGGTACTCAAGTTCTGTAAGAAAACTATGCGCGGCATCATAACAAACGTGGTTGAGTCAAATACGGCGTGTCCTTTTCGTGATTGTTGATAATCTTTTGCATTAGTTCAGATATTTTAGATTGAATGCCTGCTCACTATATACGTATGTCAGTTGTAAGTTAAAGCTGTTTTTATAGATTGTCATTTTCACACTGCGCGTATGTTTGTTTTCTAATACAAAACGTGCAATAAAAAAAGTCCATTTTATTTGTGCCGATTGAGTTTCGTCTTACCAAAAATTCAGTCAGCTTAACTTTCGCCGCTTCAGAACACACGAAAAAAAATGAAAAAAAGAATGATTAGCACAATTTTACGTATAGCTGAATCGTCCAAGCGGTTAGCGGACTTGGTGATGGTAGTGGTTAAAAGAAGAATCACAAGGCGCCTGATTTTTGCAGCCCGGTAAGGAGCACGGCGCAGCGCCTCAAGCGGACCTGAATGAAGACACGAGGAAGGTTACAATAGTAACGTTTGGCACGAGCGCATTTCGCTTGCATGCGAAGTGGGAAAAGAGAGCCCCCGCGGCAAACCCTCCTCCTATTAATTTTCGTCCTTTCCCTCTATTTGGTGACCCCACCGGTGACGTCGTGAAAGAAGTTTTCTGTTCGTGATTTATTTCTAGTGGGATGCCCGGCAACCACCAGTGGCAAAAGGGGCGTTGCCGCTGCGTATCAGCCCGCGAGAGCGATTACATGGGAGGTATGACTCATCTTGATTTAAGCTGCGCACTGGGAGACGAGAACTAAGAAGAAAAGGAACGTGCACAACACGAGCGCTGAGTCGCTACTGAATTTTATTAAGACAAAAGCAAACATGCAAATATGAAGAGGAAGAAAAAACTGAAGAGAAAACTGCTATGCCTTGTGATCAACATGTGCAGGTGGCGCTTAGGTAGTAGAATTCCACATCACTTAGAGGGATAGAACGTACACCGATAAATTTTCCCTTTTTCCTTTGGTTGTGAAATGCTTCGATGACCTCTTTTGTTATCTGTTGTTTATGACGTGACAGGATCTTAGTGTGGACGAAAAAGAAAGTGCATGCAACCGCATTGTTTACGATGGGCGGCGATGAAAAATGGTTTGATGTCCGATAGTGATCATTCATGCTTCCGAAGACGGATATTGACGCATCTTCCGCTCTGTCCAATATATGTTTTTCCGCATGATAATACAATTTAATAGACGATGGCCTTTTTGCAGTATGGAGAAAAATTATGATGCTGCGATTGCTGTGAACACCCCATTTTTTTACTGATTTGCGTTTCTGAAAGGAAGGTTCGGAAATGAAGGTTAAGTGGCACCATATTTTGAATTTGCTTTTACAACAGCATGCAATTATCGAGTATTAATCCTAGATCCTGGAGCTCATATGGTCGCGTCGTATCATGCTGGGCATGTCTAATAAGCTTCCTTGTTTATTCGTGTCAACAAACACCCAACCACACAAAGTTAATATGTGCCAAAGTATTGCGGGCAGCGCCATGTTGCATAAATTGCATTAGGAGCACAAAAAGCGAGAAAAAAAGCAGAAGCTTAGTTTGGAAGAAGGCGTAAGTAATTCTATTAACCGCTCAGCCCACTGGAGAGACCTGTAAGCCATTCCTTTCGTGATAGCAGAGACTAAATAACGCAAGCCGCTCGGAGCCTGGCCAACTATATCCTCAGCTAAATGAGCATTTATTTATTCAGGGTCATCGTACAGCCTTCATGTAGCAACAGCCCAAACACATCGCACTTCCGAGCCTGTAGTTTCAGGGAATGAAGCTGCTGAAAGCAATGTGCTCTACAATGCGCACAGGGAAATTCGATTGCATTTCTTTTCGGCATCACACTTTCAGGCACGGATGAGAAGGGAAGCATTAGTGAGCAAATATTTGCCATCGCGTGACATGGTTTCACGTCCCACGTGGCACACGCCGGCCCAGCTTTCAACGACAGGGAGATTTCCCAGGAGCCGACGAGAGCATGCAAGTGGTCGCGTGACAATGTACCCATCTCGATATAACGATGGCCTCCCGCCTACCTCTCCGGTGAATGACCACGGCAGTGGCGTGCGGATCAAGAGCAAGGTGCCGAGCACGCTGTTGTGATAGCGTGCCGTGGTTGATGGTGAGCACGTTCGGCGGGTAGGTTGCAAGTTGGAAGAAAACATGGTTTTGGTCCCTGCTACTCCGGCTCAATAGCACGCGACGCTGTACCGGAGAACAACGCGCTGCTAGCTCATAAGAAAACTCGTTATAGCTTATAAGCCAAAGATGTTCGTTAAAAGTTGGCAAGGAGTTGTCGATCTCGCTACGGGAGATTCTCTCTACCTTGGCGAGGTGCTTATGGAAACTACATAACTCTGCAGCAAGGATTCGAAGTAAAGATAGATGTTGATGAGCTGCACGTGTCCTATGCATAGTGCCTTCTCCTTTTAGTCCGCGCTTACGGGACTTATGCTGAAAGCAGCCAGGCCTCTGGTTACCGTATTATGCGATCTTAACGCGACTCCAATCGTAACGGGACATTAGACTTTTTATTGCGTCTTGAAAGAAAAAAAAATATCACTAGGTTACTCGATTGAGCGCAAAGGTCGACAGCAGAATTCTGGAAAATATATTGCGTTAGATTCCAGTAAGTACGGAATATTTCTTTTCTTCTATATATGTTAATGTTATTGCAACCACCTGCAATCTTTTTCTCGATATACTGCCATGCTTCTTTCTTCATCGTAACCTTACCTTAGTATTTAAAGAACCAGTAAACAACCACGAGGTCAAAAAATTGTTATAAAGTAAAATATGCGCACTTTGGCTTTGTGAACATGAACATGCTGCCGCAAGAATTTTGCAAATACGTCCTCTAATAAGGAAGTGGCTGGTGTTAGAACATCGGTGATGAAACACCAGGAGCCTCAGGCCTGTGTCGTCGCGTTGGTTGTCTAGAGATTTAAAATCAATACTGATCCCAGCCCATTAGCCACGGGCTCGTTGTTTTGATCATTTTCGTGCTGAGGAATCGCGTGAATATATATATATATATATATATATATATATATATATATATATATATATATATATATATATATATATATAAGGGAAAGAAGTGTATACCTAAGGGCTCGTTTTTCCGTGTTTTAACACAATATTAATGAGATATAACAGACAGTAATGCCAAGGAATGTACAGGGGAAGCTATTAAAACCAATGGAATGTAAATAAGAAGAAAGAAAAGTGGATGAAAAAATTACCAACTGTGAGCAGGAATCGAACCTACGACCTTCGAATTAAGCGTTCGATGCTCTAACCACTGAGCTATCACAGCGGCCCTCCCTCCATCCACTTTTTTGGGTTTATCTGTGAATTTAGAAGTAGGAGTGACAGTCAGCGCCATCTATAGGCCAAACAACGAGTGTGAAACACTCTTATGCGCATGTTTGGCGCCACGTAGCACGTGAACTTATTATGAGTGGGCAGCTGATTAATTGTCCCTTTTATACAACCTAAACACACCAAGTCTGCCAGTACGAGACCCTCGTTCAATGAAATAAGGGAAAGAAGTGTATACCTAAGGGCTCGTTTTTCCGTGTTTTAACACAATATTAATGAGATATAACAGACAGTAATGCCAAGGAATGTACAGGGGAAGCTATTAAAACCAATGGAATGTAAATAAGAAGAAAGAAAAGTGGATGAAAAAATTACCAACTGTGAGCAGGAATCGAACCTACGACCTTCGAATTACGCGTTCGATGCTCTAACCACTGAGCTATCACAGCGGCCCTCCCTCCATCCACTTTTTTGGGTTTATCTGTGAATTTAGAAGTAGGAGTGACAGTCAGCGCCATCTATAGGCCAAACAACGAGTGTGAAACACTCTTATGCGCATGTTTGGCGCCACGTAGCACGTGAACTTATTATGAGTGGGCAGCTGATTAATTGTCCCTTTTATACAACCTAAACACACCAAGTCTGCCAGTACGAGACCCTCGTTCAATGAAATAAGGGAAAGAAGTGTATACCTAAGGGCTCGTTTTTCCGTGTTTTAACACAATATTAATGAGATATAACAGACAGTAATGCCAAGGAATGTACAGGGGAAGCTATTAAAACCAATGGAATGTAAATAAGAAGAAAGAAAAGTGGATGAAAAAATTACCAACTGTGAGCAGGAATCGAACCTACGACCTTCGAATTACGCGTTCGATGCTCTAACCACTGAGCTATCACAGCGGCCCTCCCTCCATCCACTTTTTTGGGTTTATCTGTGAATTTAGAAGTAGGAGTGACAGTCAGCGCCATCTATAGGCCAAACAACGAGTGTGAAACACTCTTATGCGCATGTTTGGCGCCACGTAGCACGTGAACTTATTATGAGTGGGCAGCTGATTAATTGTCCCTTTTATACAACCTAAACACACCAAGTCTGCCAGTACGAGACCCTCGTTCAATGAAATAAGGGAAAGAAGTGTATACCTAAGGGCTCGTTTTTCCGTGTTTTAACACAATATTAATGAGATATAACAGACAGTAATGCCAAGGAATGTACAGGGAAAGCTATTAAAACCAATGGAATGTAAATAAGAAGAAAGAAAAGTGGATGAAAAAATTACCAACTGTGAGCAGGAATCGAACCTACGACCTTCGAATTACGCGTTCGATGCTCTAACCACTGAGCTATCACAGCGGCCCTCCCTCCATCCACTTTTTGGGGTTTATCTGTGAATTTAGAAGTAGGAGTGACAGTCAGCGCCATCTATAGGCCAAACAACGAGTGTGAAACACTCTTATGTGCATGTTTGGCGCCACGTAGCACGTGAACTTATTATGAGTGGGCAGCTGATTAATTGTCCCTTTTATACAACCTAAACACACCAAGTCTGCCAGTACGAGACCCTCGTTCAATGAAATAAGGGAAAGAAGTGTATACCTAAGGGCTCGTTTTTCCGTGTTTTAACACAATATTAATGAGATATAACAGACAGTAATGCCAAGGAATGTACAGGGGAAGCTATTAAAACCAATGGAATGTAAATAAGAAGAAAGAAAAGTGGATGAAAAAATTACCAACTGTGAGCAGGAATCGAACCTACGACCTTCGAATTACGCGTTCGATGCTCTAACCACTGAGCTATCACAGCGGCCCTCCCTCCATCCACTTTTTTGGGTTTATCTGTGAATTTAGAAGTAGGAGTGACAGTCAGCGCCATCTGTAGGCCAAACAACGAGTGTGAAACACTCTTATGCGCATGTTTGGCGCCACGTAGCACGTGAACTTATTATGAGTGGGCAGCTGATTAATTGTCCCTTTTATACAACCTAAACACACCAAGTCTGCCAGTACGAGACCCTCGTTCAATGAAATAAGGGAAAGAAGTGTATACCTAAGGGCTCGTTTTTCCGTGTTTTAACACAATATTAATGAGATATAACAGACAGTAATGGCAAGGAATGTACAGGGGAAGCTATTAAAACCAATGGAATGTAAATAAGAAGAAAGAAAAGTGGATGAAAAAATTACCAACTGTGAGCAGGAATCGAACCTACGACCTTCGAATTACGCGTTCGATGCTCTAACCACTGAGCTATCACAGCGGCCCTCCCTCCATCCACTTTTTTGGGTTTATCTGTGAATTTAGAAGTAGGAGTGACAGTCAGCGCCATCTATAGGCCATACAACGAGTGTGAAACACTCTTATGCGCATGTTTGGCGCCACGTAGCACGTGAACTTATTATGAGTGGGCAGCTGATTAATTGTCCCTTTTATACAACCTAAACACACCAAGTCTGCCAGTACGAGACCCTCGTTCAATGAAATAAGGGAAAGAAGTGTATACCTAAGGGCTCGTTTTTCCGTGTTTTAACACAATATTAATGAGATATAACAGACAGTAATGGCAAGGAATGTACAGGGGAAGCTATTAAAACCAATGGAATGTAAATAAGAAGAAAGAAAAGTGGATGAAAAAATTACCAACTGTGAGCAGGAATCGAACCTACGACCTTCGAATTACGCGTTCGATGCTCTAACCACTGAGCTATCACAGCGGCCCTCCCTCCATCCACTTTTTTGGGTTTATCTGTGAATTTAGAAGTAGGAGTGACAGTCAGCGCCATCTATAGGCCATACAACGAGTGTGAAACACTCTTATGCGCATGTTTGGCGCCACGTAGCACGTGAACTTATTATGAGTGGGCAGCTGATTAATTGTCCCTTTTATACAACCTAAACACACCAAGTCTGCCAGTACGAGACCCTCGTTCAATGAAATAAGGGAAAGAAGTGTATACCTAAGGGCTCGTTTTTCCGTGTTTTAACACAATAATAATGAGATATAACAGACAGTAATGCCAAGGAATGTACAGGGGAAGCTATTAAAACCAATGGAATGTAAATAAGAAGAAAGAAAAATGGATGAAAAAATTACCAACTGTGAGCAGGAATCGAACCTACGACCTTCGAATTACGCGTTCGATGCTCTAACCACTGAGCTATCACAGCGGCCCTCCCTCCATCCACTTTTTTTGGGTTTATCTGTGAATTTAGAAGTAGGAGTGACAGTCAGCGCCATCTATAGGCCAAACAACGAGTGTGAAACACTCTTATGCGCATGTTTGGCGCCACGTAGCACGTGAACTTATTATGAGTGGGCAGCTGATTAATTGTCCCTTTTATACAACCTAAACACACCAAGTCTGCCAGTACGAGACCCTCGTTCAATGAAATAAGGGAAAGAAGTGTATACCTAAGGGCTCGTTTTTCCGTGTTTTAACACAATATTAATGAGATATAACAGACAGTAATGCCAAGGAATGTACAGGGGAAGCTATTAAAACCAATGGATTGTAAATAAGAAGAAAGAAAAGTGGATGAAAAAATTACCAACTGTGAGCAGGAATCGAACCTACGACCTTCGAATTACGCGTTCGATGCTCTAACCACTGAGCTATCACAGCGGCCCTCCCTCCATCCACTTTTTTGGGTTTATCTGTGAATTTAGAAGTAGGAGTGACAGTCAGCGCCATCTATAGGCCAAACAACGAGTGTGAAACACTCTTATGTGCATGTTTGGCGCCACGTAGCACGTGAACTTATTATGAGTGGGCAGCTGATTAATTGTCCCTTTTATACAACCTAAACACACCAAGTCTGCCAGTACGAGACCCTCGTTCAATGAAATAAGGGAAAGAAGTGTATACCTAAGGGCTCGTTTTTCCGTGTTTTAACACAATATTAATGAGATATAACAGACAGTAATGCCAAGGAATGTACAGGGGAAGCTATTAAAACCAATGGAATGTAAATAAGAAGAAAGAAAAGTGGATGAAAAAATTACCAACTGTGAGCAGGAATCGAACCTACGACCTTCGAATTACGCGTTCGATGCTCTAACCACTGAGCTATCACAGCGGCCCTCCCTCCATCCACTTTTTTGGGTTTATCTGTGAATTTAGAAGTAGGAGTGACAGTCAGCGCCATCTATAGGCCAAACAACGAGTGTGAAACACTCTTATGCGCATGTTTGGCGCCACGTAGCACGTGAACTTATTATGAGTGGGCAGCTGATTAATTGTCCCTTTTATACAACCTAAACACACCAAGTCTGCCAGTACGAGACCCTCGTTCAATGAAATAAGGGAAAGAAGTGTATACCTAAGGGCTAGTTTTTCCGTGTTTTAACACAATATTAATGAGATATAACAGACAGTAATGCCAAGGAATGTACAGGGGAAGCTATTAAAAACAATGGAATGTAAATAAGAAGAAAGAAAAGTGGATGAAAAAATTACCAACTATGAGTAGGAATCGAACCTACGACCTTCGAATTACGCGTTCGATGCTCTAACCACTGAGCTATCACAGCGGCCCTCCCTCCATCCACTTTTTTGGGTTTATCTGTGAATTTAGAAGTAGGAGTGACAGTCAGCGCCATCTATAGGCCAAACAACGAGTGTGAAACACTCTTATGCGCATGTTTGGCGCCACGTAGCACGTGAACTTATTATGAGTGGGCAGCTGATTAATTGTCCCTTTTATACAACCTAAACACACCAAGTCTGCCAGTACGAGACCCTCGTTCAATGAAATAAGGGAAAGAAGTGTATACCTAAGGGCTCGTTTTTCCGTGTTTTAACACAATATTAATGAGATATAACAGACAGTAATGGCAAGGAATGTACAGGGGAAGCTATTAAAACCAATGGAATGTAAATAAGAAGAAAGAAAAGTGGATGAAAAAATTACCAACTGTGAGCAGGAATCGAACCTACGACCTTCGAATTACGCGTTCGGTGCTCTAACCACTGAGCTATCACAGCGGCCCTCCCTCCATCCACTTTTTTGGGTTTATCTGTGAATTTAGAAGTAGGAGTGACAGTCAGCGCCATCTATAGGCCATACAACGAGTGTGAAACACTCTTATGCGCATGTTTGGCGCCACGTAGCACGTGAACTTATTATGAGTGGGCAGCTGATTAATTGTCCCTTTTATACAACCTAAACACACCAAGTCTGCCAGTACGAGACCCTCGTTCAATGAAATAAGGGAAAGAAGTGTATACCTAAGGGCTCGTTTTTCCGTGTTTTAACACAATATTAATGAGATATAACAGACAGTAATGGCAAGGAATGTACAGGGGAAGCTATTAAAACCAATGGAATGTAAATAAGAAGAAAGAAAAGTGGATGAAAAAATTACCAACTGTGAGCAGGAATCGAACCTACGACCTTCGAATTACGCGTTCGATGCTCTAACCACTGAGCTATCACAGCGGCCCTCCCTCCATCCACTTTTTTGGGTTTATCTGTGAATTTAGAAGTAGGAGTGACAGTCAGCGCCATCTATAGGCCATACAACGAGTGTGAAACACTCTTATGCGCATGTTTGGCGCCACGTAGCACGTGAACCTATTATGAGTGGGCAGCTGATTAATTGTCCCTTTTATACAACCTAAACACACCAAGTCTGCCAGTACGAGACCCTCGTTCAATGAAATAAGGGAAAGAAGTGTATACCTAAGGGCTCGTTTTTCCGTGTTTTAACACAATAATAATGAGATATAACAGACAGTAATGCCAAGGAATGTACAGGGGAAGCTATTAAAACCAATGGAATGTAAATAAGAAGAAAGAAAAATGGATGAAAAAATTACCAACTGTGAGCAGGAATCGAACCTACGACCTTCGAATTACGCGTTCGATGCTCTAACCACTGAGCTATCACAGCGGCCCTCCCTCCATCCACTTTTTTTGGGTTTATCTGTGAATTTAGAAGTAGGAGTGACAGTCAGCGCCATCTATAGGCCAAACAACGAGTGTGAAACACTCTTATGCGCATGTTTGGCGCCACGTAGCACGTGAACTTATTATGAGTGGGCAGCTGATTAATTGTCCCTTTTATACAACCTAAACACACCAAGTCTGCCAGTACGAGACCCTCGTTCAATGAAATAAGGGAAAGAAGTGTATACCTAAGGGCTCGTTTTTCCGTGTTTTAACACAATATTAATGAGATATAACAGACAGTAATGCCAAGGAATGTACAGGGGAAGCTATTAAAACCAATGGAATGTAAATAAGAAGAAAGAAAAGTGGATGAAAAAATTACCAACTGTGAGCAGGAATCGAACCTACGACCTTCGAATTACGCGTTCGATGCTCTAACCACTGAGCTATCACAGCGGCCCTCCCTCCATCCACTTTTTTGGGTTTATCTGTGAATTTAGAAGTAGGAGTGACAGTCAGCGCCATCTATAGGCCATACAACGAGTGTGAAACACTCTTATGCGCATGTTTGGCGCCACGTAGCACGTGAACCTATTATGAGTGGGCAGCTGATTAATTGTCCCTTTTATACAACCTAAACACACCAAGTCTGCCAGTACGAGACCCTCGTTCAATGAAATAAGGGAAAGAAGTGTATACCTAAGGGCTCGTTTTTCCGTGTTTTAACACAATAATAATGAGATATAACAGACAGTAATGCCAAGGAATGTACAGGGGAAGCTATTAAAACCAATGGAATGTAAATAAGAAGAAAGAAAAATGGATGAAAAAATTACCAACTGTGAGCAGGAATCGAACCTACGACCTTCGAATTACGCGTTCGATGCTCTAACCACTGAGCTATCACAGCGGCCCTCCCTCCATCCACTTTTTTTGGGTTTATCTGTGAATTTAGAAGTAGGAGTGACAGTCAGCGCCATCTATAGGCCAAACAACGAGTGTGAAACACTCTTATGCGCATGTTTGGCGCCACGTAGCACGTGAACTTATTATGAGTGGGCAGCTGATTAATTGTCCCTTTTATACAACCTAAACACACCAAGTCTGCCAGTACGAGACCCTCGTTCAATGAAATAAGGGAAAGAAGTGTATACCTAAGGGCTCGTTTTTCCGTGTTTTAACACAATATTAATGAGATATAACAGACAGTAATGCCAAGGAATGTACAGGGGAAGCTATTAAAACCAATGGAATGTAAATAAGAAGAAAGAAAAGTGGATGAAAAAATTACCAACTGTGAGCAGGAATCGAACCTACGACCTTCGAATTACGCGTTCGATGCTCTAACCACTGAGCTATCACAGCGGCCCTCCCTCCATCCACTTTTTTGGGTTTATCTGTGAATTTAGAAGTAGGAGTGACAGTCAGCGCCATCTATAGGCCAAACAACGAGTGTGAAACACTCTTATGCGCATGTTTGGCGCCACGTAGCACGTGAACTTATTATGAGTGGGCAGCTGATTAATTGTCCCTTTTATACAACCTAAACACACCAAGTCTGCCAGTACGAGACCCTCGTTCAATGAAATAAGGGAAAGAAGTGTATACCTAAGGGCTCGTTTTTCCGTGTTTTAACACAATATTAATGAGATATAACAGACAGTAATGCCAAGGAATGTACAGGGGAAGCTATTAAAACCAATGGAATGTAAATAAGAAGAAAGAAAAGTGGATGAAAAAATTACCAACTGTGAGCAGGAATCGAACCTACGACCTTCGAATTACGCGTTCGATGCTCTAACCACTGAGCTATCACAGCGGCCCTCCCTCCATCCACTTTTTTGGGTTTATCTGTGAATTTAGAAGTAGGAGTGACAGTCAGCGCCATCTATAGGCCAAACAACGAGTGTGAAACACTCTTATGCGCATGTTTGGCGCCACGTAGCACGTGAACTTATTATGAGTGGGCAGCTGATTAATTGTCCCTTTTATACAACCTAAACACACCAAGTCTGCCAGTACGAGACCCTCGTTCAATGAAATAAGGGAAAGAAGTGTATACCTAAGGGCTCGTTTTTCCGTGTTTTAACACAATATTAATGAGATATAACAGACAGTAATGCCAAGGAATGTACAGGGGAAGCTATTAAAACCAATGGAATGTAAATAAGAAGAAAGAAAAGTGGATGAAAAAATTACCAACTGTGAGCAGGAATCGAACCTACGACCTTCGAATTACGCGTTCGATGCTCTAACCACTGAGCTATCACAGCGGCCCTCCCTCCATCCACTTTTTTGGGTTTATCTGTGAATTTAGAAGTAGGAGTGACAGTCAGCGCCATCTATAGGCCAAACAACGAGTGTGAAACACTCTTATGCGCATGTTTGGCGCCACGTAGCACGTGAACTTATTATGAGTGGGCAGCTGATTAATTGTCCCTTTTATACAACCTAAACACACCAAGTCTGCCAGTACGAGACCCTCGTTCAATGAAATAAGGGAAAGAAGTGTATACCTAAGGGCTCGTTTTTCCGTGTTTTAACACAATATTAATGAGATATAACAGACAGTAATGCCAAGGAATGTACAGGGGAAGCTATTAAAACCAATGGAATGTAAATAAGAAGAAAGAAAAGTGGATGAAAAAATTACCAACTGTGAGCAGGAATCGAACCTACGACCTTCGAATTACGCGTTCGATGCTCTAACCACTGAGCTATCACAGCGGCCCTCCCTCCATCCACTTTTTTGGGTTTATCTGTGAATTTAGAAGTAGGAGTGACAGTCAGCGCCATCTATAGGCCAAACAACGAGTGTGAAACACTCTTATGCGCATGTTTGGCGCCACGTAGCACGTGAACTTATTATGAGTGGGCAGCTGATTAATTGTCCCTTTTATACAACCTAAACACACCAAGTCTGCCAGTACGAGACCCTCGTTCAATGAAATAAGGGAAAGAAGTGTATACCTAAGGGCTCGTTTTTCCGTGTTTTAACACAATATTAATGAGATATAACAGACAGTAATGCCAAGGAATGTACAGGGGAAGCTATTAAAACCAATGGAATGTAAATAAGAAGAAAGAAAAGTGGATGAAAAAATTACCAACTGTGAGCAGGAATCGAACCTACGACCTTCGAATTACGCGTTCGATGCTCTAACCACTGAGCTATCACAGCGGCCCTCCCTCCATCCACTTTTTTGGGTTTATCTGTGAATTTAGAAGTAGGAGTGACAGTCAGCGCCATCTATAGGCCAAACAACGAGTGTGAAACACTCTTATGCGCATGTTTATATATATATATATATATATATATATATATATATATATATATATATATATATATATATATATATATATATATATATATATATATATATATATATCGCCGAGTCAATGGCTTCGCGCAGATGCGACCACCGCTCTCCGAGCATTCTCAGCGCGTTGCGCATAACTGGCGCTCCCCAACCCCTCCGCTCTCCGGCTGTCGGAGCACAGCTGATGACAGCGATACAACGAGCACAACGTCTGGTGGTCGCATCACTAATATACCCCACTGTCCACGTGCCAATGATCGTATACGCTATACGCTTGTCTGGGAAACCGGCAATTCGTTTTCAGACTCCCCCTTCTGGCTTCCCACAGTCCCGTCGTCTCTCTCTTATATACATTATTTTTTGTTTGTTAATCTGTGAAAGAATATCTTGTATTTATTTTTAGTATTACTTGTACGATTTTCTGCTGGAAAGGGGAGGTGAAGGGAGAGGGTAGAGGACATAGCTTTGTATAATGGCCAACGTTTTTCTAAAGCTGGAGCAGGTCGTATGTATCTTTATGTGTGTATGGCCCGATGCCGTGCGAACCAGCCGCCGAACCATTTGAACTTTAACTCAATCCATGTGTGAGAAGCGCGAAAGCGGCAATATTTTTCACTTTTACCCTTTTCGTTGGTCGCCTCTTCTGGCGGCGCATCTTATCTACACGTAGTTGCAATACACGAATTACCCGCCCAATTCCAGTGCCTCTCCGTCGTTCCTTTCTTCTTCTTCTTTTTGTTGTCTGTCGCTTGCTTCGTTACATCGTTTATTTCATTTTTTTTGTTTTTAAGGGGGTCCCCAAATTGTGAGGGCGGCCCCTTGCTACGGGTAGTGTAACTTGAGTCATTTCACTTGTATCCTCTGAAGAAGGCTGGACCACCAGTCGAAAATGATAGGATTAAGTAAATAAATAATTGTTTTGTTTATTTTATTGCAGAAAGCAGGAAAGCAGAGAGATCAAACAGATTCTAGTATCCGGTATGCTACCATATACTGAGGTTTGGGAATAGAGGGCTGAAAGAGGGAGAGAGGTAAAAAATAAATAAGAGCAAAACACCGACACACACGCACACACAAAATCAATCCACCCAGACTCGTTCCGACAGGCCAGTATAGTTCGCAAGAAGCCCAGTAGCGCCTGCACGGCCTTCTTCTATGATGACGAGTTATGACGATGGCACAGTATACTTTCTTCTGACAGCGGCTGGTCATCTAATCTGTTTAGTTTATTAGAAAGGTGTTGTCTTTCCAGGTTGTATTTCGGGCAGTCGCACAGGATATGTCGGATTGTTTCTTCATCTCCGCAGTGTGAACAGTCGGCGGTGTCGGCCATACCTATGCGGAACGCGTACGCCCGGATGAACGCGACTCCCAACCATAGTCTGCACAGAGCAGTAGCGTCACCTCGTAGAAGTGTTGTTTGAAGCCGTAAGGTTTACGTAATATCAAGGGATCAAAGTTTGCTTTTAACGCTCGCACCTTCTTTACACTCGGTAGTGGGGCTCAATTCCAGTGGCGCATACCCACCAGTAGTTTTCTGCGGCACGTAGGTTTTTACCGCCAGCTTGACGGCTTGGAAAACTGACAGAAAAAAAGAAATGTGCCACTTTTGGTGTAGATTATAACATGGTGACGTCCAACACCTTGTTTTATTTCTGCATTCGGTGTGACTGCACGGAAACCAATGATCGAACGTCATTACAGAAAAGTATGTCCAGATGTAACTTCTGCCATCTCGCAAATAATGCAACTAAAATAAAATGGAAGACCTACGCTAACGACATGAGCCCGTCTCGCGTCTTTGATTGTCTGGGATTTAACTCTAGCCTCTCTGCGCTGAGAGTCAACGTGCAAACAACCTGGCTAGAAGCCTAGCAATGATCTTTAAGCAACCTAGGAACAACCTGCATAATTTATATAAGGCCTAGAAGCAACCCATAAGTAACCAAGTTAGTCTTCCGAATCGTGTAACTTGGTGTTTGAAGCCTTGCGCGTCTTAGTGCAAGTTTCATTATTTTTTCAGGAATCTTATTATTCTAAATTTCTAGACTGCAAAAACACTGTGAAGAATTTAGGTGAATTATGAAGCATCTCCAACTTTTGCAAAAAGAATTAAAAATTGTTACTAAATTATTTTTATGATTAACACTCAACAGAAGAGAATTCGACCATGGTTTATCATACCGAGTGGCAAACGGCAAAGTTTCAGTCAATCAGTGAAGATAATATAACGTCTTCGTTAAGAAAACTTTTGTGGATGGCTCTCCTGGTATTCCGTGCGAGGTGCGAGTACATTTCTTGTCTTATTAGCGGAAGTAAGACAAGAGTCTTACTTCCAAGACAAGAGTTGTAAACGTTACCGAAAATTGCACCGAAATTTCCATGACTACATTCGCGTATATATAGGTCCTGAGGGTTGCGCTAAAAAGGGTATAGAGGTATCCGGCGTAGGCGACGCATTCATACCTGTTGAGAGTGGACCCAAGTTTAGCGCGAATACAAAAAAAAAAGCCATTCGAAAAGTAAAGCCTCCCGTCGAGCAGTGAGTCCTGAGCCCCGCACAAAGGAATTTCGAAGCGTCTCGTAATGCGCAAACAAGGATCTTTCTTCAGGCAGTGACCCGTAAAGCGAGTAGCTGTGACGTATAGCAGTGGCAGCGAACTATATTTTCCCCGGTTAAAAAAAAGAAATGAAAGCAGTCACTGGAGCAAGAGCGTGTTTGTCTATCGTCATGCATGGGAGGCGGCTAAAAAATAGGCGGTGCATGGACAGTAGAGTAGATGTTGGAGAATGAAGTTAGGGGGGGGGGTAGAAAGGGTGAAAAACGGACCTGCGATGGTATTACGCTTTTCTTATTCCCTGACATTAAAAACGAGACATTATTAAAGGCTTAAGGCAAACAAAACCCCTGATACAGACGGTAAATTAAAAAAAATAACTAACTAGGTGTTTCCCTCGATGGTGAACGCCATAACTCAGGCGCTGTAAGAAACTAGCGATGTTAAAGTGAGGCACCCGGTCGTAAAACTTGTCGTTTCAAGACTGCGGAGAAAAATTATTTTTCATTGTTTTGAAGTGTTCAGAACGCCTCTTTCTTTCTATTTTTTGATATCGTTAATTTAGACCGTTAGTTTAGTCTAGACTCGTGAAACTAGACCGACAAAAGGACTACCTCAATCATCAACGTATAAATATTCGTTTGTTTAGCAATACCACCAATCTCACAAGGTGTCCTTTACAGGGAGGGCATACATGATACAAATCATAAGGAGAAAAAAAAACATAAGAAGAAACAAAAACAGACAAAAAAGAACAACAATTAAGTTTACAGACACTGCTCTACATGTACGATTGCTTCTATAAGTTCTAGGAACACATGTAAAGACGAGGCGTTAGTAACAGGAGGACTCAGTAAGCTTCATTTTCTTATGTTTTGTGAGGAGTATAAATATTTAGAGCAGTTTTAGTTAGAAGTGTACTCATAAATGTTTGTGAGTGCCTGTAACGTGCCAACCTTCAACAAATGAAAGAGATTAGGTTTGACGGGTGGATGTTTATGTCACCATGAATTAGTTCTAACCAAAAAATTAGTCTTGCTATTTTGCCCGAGTTTGTAGCGTTATTGGACCACCTTCATTTATTAACGCAGTAGGAGAATTCATTAAGTTCTATTGACTATAAACAAACCTCACTGCCTTTATCTGCACCCCTTCGATTCTTGCGACTGGTTCCTTTGTATACGAAAACCAAGCAATATTGGCCTACTGCAACACTGGTCTAACAAACATCTTGTATGCTAGCAGCTTTACATCCAGGGGCGCCAGATGAAGTAGTCTTTTCAAGAAGAAATGCCGCTTTAGGGCACTTGAGGTTAAATTGTTGATTCGGGTTTTCTATCGAGATCGTGTGCTGAAGTGACGTCTAAATACTTGTGCTCGAATACACGACTGAAAGGTGTATGATCAATAATGCAAGTGAAATTGAATATTTATTTCGGTGATTCAAGTTACAGTAAGCGTTACAGATTTTCTTGGCATTTAAAGTAATCTGTTTTCCTCACACCAGAGAAAGACAGATTCCAGAGCATTATTTAGTACATGGTGATCATCATCGGTGTTAGTTTGTCGGTAGAATATAAACTATCAGCGAATATATTTTAATATTGTTTTATAGTGCAGCACAGACATGATAAATTGAGGATTTTCACTGTATTTCAGACGTGAAAACGCTTATCAAAATTTATAGCGATGCAACATGGAATCAATGTCTCTTTCTTTTAAAACGTCACACCAGTTATTTTTGGTCAATTTCCATCTACTGGATAATGCCAATAAACCTTACTGTATTCTTTACAGTGAAGCACTAAAACGAGTGTAGTGTTTCACACTTTAGGTTGTGTTCTACATCGGGTGATTTCCCTCATATTGCTATTTTTTTAGAATATGATTCCAATGCGGTCGAGTCAGTGGGTATGTGCCGATTCTAGAACAATAGTCTAGAATGAATACTGCTTGCTCTAAAATGAGGTGTACGTAAAGTTTAAATATACGTGAGTGCGTCATACTTAGTATGTACTCATTAGTACTCATTAATAGGCAAGTCGATTCGTATTTTTCGATGAACATAAATTTAGGTCAGTTCAAAGCTGCATTGTGACTTATTCGCCGATATGTGGCAGAAATGATCAAGTGATGTCTGTTCACGTCATCATAGAACCCAAAGGCAATGCTCACTTTTTCGGATTTGTGTACAGTCTCTCATAATTAATGCCGTTTAGATACGAATTACTTTTGCATAAGTTGAATTTCAACAGCATCATTCTTAGTGATTGACCTAACACGACTCACTGCAAAGGCATTGCTGCGTTTTCCTAAGCGACAGACTTCCTGATAGACGACAAATCAGGATTTTGCATATGATAGTCTTCATGTCAGTCAGCCATTGACATTGTAACAATGACTCGGTCACGTCTATATCACGCAATACTTGCTTCTTTCGTTCTCTTTCAGTCATATAACAACTAATTTTGCCAGCCACAAAGTAGGAGGAAGCAACAAAAAAAAAAGGGAGAAGGCAGGGAGGTTAACCAGAAAGACATCTGGTTGGCTACCCTACACTGGGGGATAAAGGAAGGGGACAAGGAAGACGAGAAAGAGGGAAGAGAGGAAAAAAAGGGGGTGGGGGAGAGACTGACAGTAATTTCACTGCAGCGTGTAGAACTCTACCGCATGTCAGAGGCGTTCATACAAGCCTGTCTTTCTCAGGAAACGCAGCAGGGCTTTCACTGCCTTGTGGGCTGTCGAGGCATGTGTACGTTGCTGTAATAGCACCTGTACAGAAAGAGGCCGATCATCCAGTCGCCGCATCGTGTTGGCAAGTACTTGTCTCTCTGACGCAAATCGAGGACAATGACACAGCAGGTGTTCGATATTTTCGTCGGTGCCGCAAACATCGCACGCCGCACTGTCAGTAATTCTGATTAACGTGGTATAAGCTTTCGTGAAAGCAACTCCCAGCCAAAGGCGATAGAGAAGCGAAGCTTCACGTCGGTGTAGGCCGGGTGGAGGCCGGAGTTGTAGTGAAGGGTCGAGCTCGTGCAAAAAGGCCATGACATCGTCTTTCAGTGGTTACCTGGGCATAGTGGTATAGGCGGCAATGATTCTGCAGATCATGCTGCTCGCACGTCACATAAAGAAGCGAACAGCGTTCCGATACCGCTTTCAAGAGCGGATGCGGCGAGGCAGATTCGTCAACTGGCCCGCAGTCTCACACTGACGGAGTGGAACACACCAAGCAGCCACAAAGTAAACAACCAGAGATCTCATTAGGCTCGCACGCCTGTCTGTCGATGCATGTCTTTCACTTCTTCCTCTCATAAATTTAATCAGTTATATTTACTACTTATTATGTTCACTGTTGATGAAATTGCTTGTGTTTTTACAGGGAAGCTGAAGACTGATGGGCGAAGTCAATGTTTGTCCGTGTTATGTACGAAAATCTCTACATACGTTTCTCACTCACCCCAGGTCCAATAAAAAGGAAGAAGAGCAGATAGAGTGAGCGCAAATATAAATAAAGAGAAAGATAGGCGCGATGACTGAAATTATTGCCATTAATTTCTTCATTTATAAGCGAACACTTTTCAACTAACATTTTGAACTTTTCAACTTCACATTCTTGTCTAATGCCCCATAATGGGCCCGTGCCATAGATTGAAGGAAAAAAACAAACAAGCAAACAAACGAACGAACACACATTCTCTTCGTTGATGATTGATTGATTTGTGGGGTTTAACGTCGCAAAACCACCATATGATTATGAGAGACGCCTTAGTGGAGGGCTCCGGAAATTTCGACCACCTGAGGTGACATTTGCTTCGTGAGACACTGAGAGAGAGAGAGAGAAATAATTAAAAGGAAGAGACAGGGGGTTAACCTAGACTATCTGGTTTGCTACCCTGTACAGGGGTGGAGAAAAGGGTCGGAAAGAGGATAGATATTGAGAGATATAAAATAAATTAGGAAAAAAAACCACATGTGCACAAATTCAGGGAGTTCTGATCACAGTCGTTTGGACAGGCCGGTTGAACGCAAGAAGCGCAGGAGCGCCTTCACAGCCTTCTTCTGCGACATTAAGTCCTGTCGGCAGCACAGGAGTCTTTCTTCCGAACGGTTGTCCAGTTCATCTAGTTCATTGCAGAGTGACTGTCCGTGCGAGCAGTATTGTGGGAATTCACACAGAATGTGCCAAATTGTTTCATCACTGCCACAATGGTCGCATGCAACAGTGTCAGCTATTCCTATGCGGAACGTGTACGCATTGGTAAATGCGACGCCCAACCATAATCTGCACAGCATAATAGTGTCTCGTCGGCGTAATTCCGGAGGAATTCGAAGACTGAGAGTTGGGTTTAAAGTACCTAACCGTGCGTGGATGAATTGTGACTCGTTCCATTGTGACGTGGTGCGCTTGCGAGCAAGCATGCGGAGTTTCCGTGCAGCGTCAGTTCTGGAAAGCGGAATTGGTATTTCATCGCTTTCAGTATGGGCAGAACGGGCAGCTCGATCGGCCCTTTCATTGCCAATTATTTCACAATGACTTGGAAGCCATTGAAAGGCTATTTAATGCCCTTCCTCAATGAATTGGTGAGTCTTTTCTGCAATCTCAAATACCAGCTGTTCGTACGGGCCGTGGCGTAAAGGTGATAGAAGGGATTGCAGTGCGTCCTTTGAGTCACTAAAAATTGTCCATTTTTGTGGCTGTTGATCGCTGATGAATTGCAATGCGGCACGAAGAGCTGTGAGCTCTGCTCCCGTTGATGTCGTAAGGTGGGAGGTCTTGAATGTTCCTGTCGTGTCTTTTATCGGTATAACAAATGATGCCGTTGAACTCTTCTGTAAAACAGAGCCGTCGGTGTATACGTGTATAAAGCCTTGATACGTCTCGTATAAGAAGAACAGAGCAAGCTGTCTAAGAGCCGGTGACGACGTATCTGCTTGTTTCTTTATGCCACGTATAGTTAGCCTGATATTAGCCTGAGTCAGCCACCAGGAAAGAGTCGAAGACCTGGCGGGGGGTGTGAAGCATGTTGGCGAAGAATCGCGGTATGCGGTGACCATTTGGCAAAATGACGAACGTGGTCTGTCTGCTGGTAAAGAGGCTATAGGTGGTGGCAGGGTGTCCGAGCAATATGCCTTATATGTGTCCTGAGTGCCTCAACGTCGATATGTGTCGTGATGAGGTGGTCAGCGGCGATAGCTATAGTAGCCATTGTTGACGCACTACGAGGCAAGCCGAGGCAAGTCCGGAGTGCCTGGGACTGAACACTCTGTAGCGTTCGAAGGTTCGTTTTGCTTGCATTGGTCAACACCGGTAAACTGTACCACAGGAAACCTAGAAAAAGTACTCTGTACAGCTGTAGCATTGCACTGGGAGACATTCCCCAAGTCTTCCCTGCAAAGAACTTCAGTATATTACAGATGTCCATTAACCGTTTCTTCATGTACGAAACGTGATCGCTCCATGATAGATTCCTGTCAATTATGACGCCCAAAAACTTGTGCGATCGAACGTATGGTACAGTTTGACCATTGATGCTTATAGGGTACTTATTCATAGGCTTTCGTGTAAAAGCTACGAGGGCGCATTTCTCGGAAGAAATTTCCAAGCCTCAATATCGGAGGTAGCGTAAGGTTTCAGTGGCAGCTTTTTGAATTCTCCCTCGTAACTTCAGGCGTGTTACAGCCGATGCCCAAACGCAGATATCGTCTGCGTACATTGATAGCCTGACCGTGCTCGGCAGATGAACAGTGAGATCAATTAACGTAAGATTGAACAGCACACGGCTGAGTACGGCGCCCTGGAGGACGCCACGGTGGCTGTAATGTGGAGAGGTTGGACCATCTTCAGTGCTCACAAAGAAGGATCGCATTGACAAATAAATACGTATCCAGCGATACATCCGGCCACCTACTCCTATATCTTCGAGAGCGGTGAGAACAGCTTCATGCGTAACGTTGTCATACGCCCCTTTGACGTCTAATGTGAGACACTGAAAATCTTTAGTGAGTCTTCGGTATTAAACCAGTGGTAGCACCTGGGCCGCAAGTTTCAGCTTCGATGGTGAAGCATGTACGTGGAGGGCTGGGGCGGCGACCTTCCCTTATACATTGGCTTTCACCTAACACTTGTTCAGCCTGCACAAGAGACTGCTAAACGCTCTCATATATATTTTATTAATTACTATGAATATGTTGATGATAAATGAAACTTTATTTTGGTCCAGAGAAG
Source organism: Rhipicephalus microplus (assembly GCF_043290135.1). Lineage (NCBI taxonomy): Eukaryota > Metazoa > Arthropoda > Arachnida > Ixodida > Ixodidae > Rhipicephalus > Rhipicephalus microplus. The sequence continues at coordinate 77,202,665 of NC_134703.1, forward strand.
ATGCAGGGAAAACCCCACACCACCAGGCCAACCCCATAATACATATCTTCACCTTTACGTTCGAATTTTGTTCTGAACACAACGCAAAAAACACCTAAAGGTTAATCTAATAATTTCTTTCAGTAAAGCTGTAATACGAATTTCCTCTATACATAAATGACGCTCCAGTGTACTCGAGAATTAGTCGGTTGCATCGCTTGGCAACAGCATAGTGTCTCAAGGCCACTAATCTGTTAAGTTCGCCGCACTGTACACATCTCTACTAGTGAGTTTAGTACAGAAGAAAAAAAGATAAATTAAAACACGTCGAAAAAGTAAGCAACAATGCCTCATTGCGTAATCACGCCAGTCCTTCTTTAGCGCCATTCGATGTCTCTCTTATATGCTTGGACGGACCGCCTCATGTCTTGTGTGTTCTATTCGTATATAATACTGACAGAAAAAAAACTAAATGTAAGGTAGGCTTAAGAAGCTCACACCATAAACCTCTCGCTTGGCATATGTCTAGGCTTTTTCAGGAGCATATGTGTGAAATACAAACTAGATCAAAGAAAGAGCAATGACGCTTAGTACGCGTGAACGAGCCATTGTGTCGTAATCGCTGCACCATTGGCTCCTGCTTTGGTGCTCTTGCGTCGATTCTCGTGCTTCGGAGTGAGCGCTGCAAAAAAGGACAAACTTTCAGCGATAAACAAGAACCGCATAGACTGAAATGAGGAATCAACTTTTCTGATGAGTGAATGTTTTGTTGAACCAACACTTATGTTGATTCAACAAAACCATTCATATTTGTTGTGCATGATTAACTGCCATTCGTGCTGCTTTGTCAACTTGTGAACGGAGTCAGGACCTCGTCAAGCTCCTGAGCTTTTAGTCCTCTACTCCACCTTATCTAAAGGAAATAAAATGATTGATTGATTTTTTGATTGTTGCAGTACCGAGACATTGAGAGTGCCATCATTCATCATTGCCTCTTCCATTGCCGTTTCGTTCCATTTGAACCATTTGTTAGTTGAAAATGTATTTTTGGAAAACTGTTGGGATACAAGGGGAGTATCAACCATTACACTAAAGACATCGCCTTATCCTTAATTGCGTTCACTTAAAGAAAAAATAATGTTTCGATGGGACCGCTTCATGAATGTATTATCATTGCTTCAAGGCTTTCGTATTTACTTTGTTCTTTCGCCCTTTTATTTCACGTTTGCACAGAACGCAACTTGATAAGATAAATTGAATTGTTTATGTTGCGGGAAATAAGCTTTTACTTTACTAGCAATAAAAACATGTATGAAAAATATAAGTGTTGATTATATAGATGTGTGGGGTTTAACGTCCCAAAACCACTATATGGTTATGAGAGACACCGTAGTGGAGGGCTCCGAAAATTTTGACCACCTGGGGTTCTTGAACGTGCACCCAAATCTGAGCACACAGGCCTACAGTATTTTCGCCTCCATCAAAAATGCAGCCGCCTAAGCCGGGATGCGATCCCGCGATATGCGGGTCACAAGCCGAGCACCTGAGCCACTAGACTGCCGAGAGTTGTCGATCTGTTTCAGAAGTGTGTATATATATATATATGTATATATATATATATATATATATATATATATATATATATATGTGTGTGTGTGTGTGTGTGTGTGTGTGTGTCCAGGCGCCAGGCGATAATAGGCAACTTGTCCATGGTCATTTCCGGTACGGTTGAGCGTAGTCGTAGTGCGTCGCTGCGCATGCGAGGAATAAAAACCACGTCCGATTACCACCTTGCACTATTGCTCTACACATCGTACACATACGTAGTATGACAGGGGACAACAAGACACTACCACCACAAAGTGTACCGACACCCAATTTCCATGGAGAATAAGACTAAGCGAAGAGAGGGGACGGAAAGATATACGAGGCCTGTCTTCCAGTGAGGTACGACACAAAGAACAAACGTATCGATTATGCAATATTTTTTCCCGGGGAATCGCTTTTCACGTTGTGCTCAGTGGTCTGTGTACAGATCGATATCGCTGTTCGGCCACCAAGGGTCCCCAGCTCATTGCTCTCCCGTTCGATCTACCAAAAAATTTCGCCACCGTGATGTCCACGGAGTGTAATATGGTGTGTGTCTCTCTTTCTATCTATCTCAAACTTTTTAATTTTCTACAGATTATAACTTCCAACTCTCTGATATCACATATGCTATTCGTGACTTTGAAGCATGATCTCTTCGCTCCTGTTTCCGTTTTATTTCAGCCTTTATTTAGGCGAAAGCCTTGTAGATTTCTCCTCAACAAAAAATGACCATTGGCTCGCCCACAAGTGATTCGATAAGTCACAATATTGTGGTGACATCATGCTATGACGTCATTCTGAAGTCACCTAATGTGAAGTCCCATCATTACGTCATCAGATGATATCGTCGCTTGGGCGAAGGTAGGCAGATCTCGGAGGCAATGCAAATACACGCGAGCTGCAGAAGGCTTCGAATGCATCTAATCTTAGTGGCAGGGAAAAACCCTAATCTGTGTATGGTACAAAGCTTTTGAGGAATGGGGTGGGGTGGGGGTGCGGGAGAGGAAATAGTATGCTCGAATGGGAAGCAAAACAGGCCGCTGTTGTCTTATAAAGGAAAGACTGCAGGCATGGATAGAGGATGTGGGGGTGCTGGGGCTGGGGTAACTGCAAAATGGGTTTCGGAAAGACAGGAGGTTGGAAAACAATCTGTTCTCACTGACGCAGTGCATTGAAATAGTAGAAAAGGAACACAGCCACCTGTGGCTAGCATTTTTGGATATCAAGAGAGCGTGCGATAGCGTGGTTCAAGCGGAATTGTGGGAGATACTGGACACACTAGACGTGGAAGATAGAGCCACTAATCTTTTGAAGGATATCTATAAAGGTAACAAGGTAGTTATAAAGTGGGAAAAACAGGTATCTAAGCCCACAGAGGTGAAACGGGGGCTTAGGCAGGGGTGCCCTCTGTCATCCTTGTTATTCATGATGTACCTACAAGGATTAGAGGCCAAATTAGAGGGAAGTGGACGGGGCTTCAACATCTCTTTCGTCAAACAAGGAAAACTCATTGAACAGGCACTACCAACATTGATGTACGCAGATGATATAGTGCTAACGGCCGACAACAAGGAAGATTTGCAGAGATTGATGGACATCTGCGGTAATGAGGGAGATAGGTTAGATTTCAGACTCAGTAAGAAAAATCAGCAGTCATGATTTTTAATGACAATGAAGGTAGTGAGCTTAGAATACAGGAGGTCTCGCTAGAGATAGATAAACACAAATATCTGGACGTATGGATAAGCAATGGAGCCGAGCACCTAAGGGAACACGAAATATAAGTGTCGACTAAAGGTAACAGGAATGCAGCGGCAATTACAATAGGTATGGTGTGTTGAGAGGAATATGGAATGGGGTCGTGGTTCCTGGTCTGACGTTCGGCAATGTGGTCTTGTGGATGGGATCAGAAGTTCAAGCAAGATTAGAAATTAAGCAACGTGGAATATGTAGGCTTGCCTTAGGAGCTCACGGGAATACACCAAATCAAGGAGTACAAGGTGATATGGGATGGACATCATTTGAGGGCAGGGAAGCTAGCAGCAAGATAAAATTTGAGAAGCGATTGAGAGAAATGGGGGAGGAGCGTTGGGCTAGGAAGGTATTCAGCTGCTTGTACATGAAGAATGTCGATACAAAATGGAGGAAGCGAACCAGAAAATTGAGTGGTAATTACTTAGAAAACAGCAGGGGACCAAACAAAAAATAATTATCGGTTAAGAAGAAGGTGAAGGAAGCTGAGACCAATATGTGGAGAATTGGCATGATTAGGAATCCGCACTAGACATATATCGAACTTTTAAGCAGGAAATTGCCAAGGAAAGGATCTATGATAATGCTCGGGGTAGTTCTCTACTGTTTGAGGCCAGGACGGGAGTATTGCGAACCAAGACATATCGGGCCAAATACGATGGGGTAGATACGGTATGCAGTGCGTGTGGAGAGGAAGAGGAAAGTGCCGAACACTTGATAATGTTCTGTAAAGGACTTCACCCTGTAGTTCAGGATGATGGCGCAGAGTTTTTCAAGGTGGGGTTTAGGGACAGGGAGGGCAAAATAGACTTTAAGCGGGTAGAATTAACTAGAAGGAGGCTATCTGATTGGTGGGTAAAGTCAACGGACGAGCGAAAATTAAACCCTTGACTGCAAAGTATGTATCCTCAATTTTACTACTTAAAGGAAAAAAATAAATCAAGTTTTTGGTTCATTAAGTATTACGGCTTGGTGGCGCCAACCACCACCCGATCTAAAGGGTACAGCGATATCCGTCCGTCCGTCCGTCCGTCCGTCCGTCCGTCCGTCCGTCCATCCATCCATCCATCCATCCATCCATCCATCCATCCATCCATCCATCCATCCATCCATCCATCCGAATATATGATGAAAAGATGCGAGATGGTGGTACTTGGAGTGTTGAATAGATGGACGCATGAACGGACGCATGGGCGGATGCATGGATGAACGCAGGGACGGACGCACGAACACACACACGCGCACGGACGGGCGGATGGACGCATGGATGGTCACACAGACGGACGCATGGATGGACAGAAGCAAGAATAAATGGATAGATGAATGCTTCGCCGCTGGAGGCGGAAATGTTGTAGGCCCGTGTGCTCAGATTTGGGTGCACGTTAAAGAACCCCAGGTGGTCTAAATTTCCGGAGCCCTCCACTACGGCGTCTCTCATAATCATATAGTGGTTTTGGGACGTTAAGCCCCACATATCAATCAATCAATGCTTCGCCGCACTTTTCATCATTCACTCCCTGGATATGCTGCCAATTTTTTTTGTGCACAGGAGCAGAGATTTAGATATAAGACAGCAAAGAAAGAAAGAGGTAAAAACTTAATGAAAAAAGGACGTCTAAACAAAAAGAATGAATGAAAGGAAAGTGAGACAAAGAAGCAAAAATACACGAAAATAGAGAAAAGAGAAAGAAAGAAGCAAAAAGAAAGAAAGAAAAAAAGGAAAGTCATCCAGAGGGACAGAAATATGAAGTTGTTAGCAGCATAAGTGACGCCACGTGTATATATTGCGCTTTGTCTATGGGGAGTATTGTGAAGCCACGGAGGGTTTTGTGTGTTTAATATTTAATCCCAGTTAAATAGAGACGTCTGGCTGAGCGGAGTGTTCGCACACGTTGCGGATAGACGGGAACATTTTTTTTTCCGTTTTTGCTTCGATGAGAAACAGAGGACAAGGCGTTACGGGCGTGTCACTTTGCTTCAATTATTTGTACGTGACTCCCGCAGCGGTTCATGTGACATGACTTTCTTACGTCGTATCATGCCAACGGTATATCCGAGGCGTATTTTTTTGGCCTTTTAGACGATGTTTGAGAAATCGTACTATATCGACGTGTTTCTCTTTTCGCGTCCTGCTTGGGATTTTCTTATCGTTTTCCCCATTTAATTTGCACTAGACCTCTAGATCGTGATAATAACGGAGGTTTTATGTGCCAAAATGGCGACTGAATTATGAGGGAAGCCGAAAGCTGCCCTAACATCGCGCAGCATACGGGCCTCTGGTTTTTCGGCTCTGTCGAAATGCGACCATCGCGGCCTTAATCAAACCGGCTACCTTCGGCCCAGCAGCCGAGCACTTTAACCACTGTATCACCGGGGTAGACTACACCTGAATAATTTTATAATAATATTTGAAGTTTAACGTACCCAAAATACCATATGATTATAAGAGACGGCGTAGTGGAGGGCTGCGGAAACTTTGACCACCTAGGGATGGTTCTTTAACGTGTACATTTAACGCACGCGGATCTCTGGCATTTTCGTCTGCATCGAAAATGTGGTCGCGGCGGCCGGGAGAGGTTTCCGCGACGAGCGGGTCCACAGCCGAGTGCCAAAGTGGTTCTAAGAGAGAAAGGAAGAGAAAAGTGAGCCCCGTAACTGTCTGCTTGAGGGAGCGACACCTCAGCAGTAGCTCACAAGGTATGGGGGTGAGGAGGGATTAAAAGGATAGGAATAAATGTGTAGAGAGAGAGAACAAGTATGCCAGAGAGCGACGACATATCGAGGGGATATGAGGGATACGAAAGATCGAAACACGGTAACAGGAGTCCGAGGACGGGGCACCACTTGCGACAGCTCTTGTCGGCGTCAGGAGATGGCGTATAGCAAGTCCAGTCGGTCAGAGCTACACTGTAGTCGGAGGTCGGCGTCAAGAGATGACGTAGGGCGACCCCAGTCGGCCAGAGCTACGCTGACGTCGGAGATCGCGAGGGCACAACGGGTCGGCACGGAATCCAGCGAGCGAGCCACCACAGCCGAGTGGCTTAGCCACTAGACCACTGTGGCAGAGGCCTCTGAATAATACGGCAACTTGTAGAGAACATTTTGTTTCTACGATGTGTATACTTTCTATTAGAAAACAGAATACATATGAGCCTCCTTGCCAGTACGAATTCCATAAAATACTTTCTGCTAAAGTTATAGGTACACGTGGCGCAACAATATAGTTTTTTATAGTATTCAGGTGTATTTTATGAATGCGAAAAGTAATACCCCCACATATTACCTAAATTTTCAGAATAATATTCTCATACATCTTTACAGTCCCGATATTCCTGCCTTATTAGATAATCTTCTTATCAGGATAACCTTTAGGCACGACACCATCAGCTGCTCGTATCACGACGTCGTAGTACTTTAACATGCAGCGAGCTTTTCCAATTTTCTCCCTTGTTATTAGAAGTTAAGGAAATCTTCTTACGCTAGTGACACGCTGCTTGAAATTTCATTGTTTGCCTGCAAAGAAGTTCTTGTATTTTTGTAGTAGCCATCAGCGAGCAAATCAAACCGTTCACAAATTCACCGCTTCAATACCAAGAAAACAGAAAAAATAGAGCTAGTTTTATGCGTGGCCGCTGTAAAAAAACTTGAGGAAATCTGATCGATGAAATTCGCCAGTTAAACTAACAGTTTATAAATGGCTGTTCATCTTGTTAAAACGTCCACGTTGGTGGCAGAATGGCTACGGTGTTCGGCTACTGACCCGAAAGTCGTTTGTTCAACCGCAGTCACGGCGGTTTAATTTTGACGGAGGTGAAACTCTAGAGGCCCACGCATTGTGCGTAGCCATTAAAAGCGCCTTAAATAACATGTCATAACACTTTATACTACACCAGACGGTCAGAATTTCCGGAGCCCTGCACTATGGTGTGCCTCATACTTATCGTGGTTTTGGCACGTTAAGCTTCAGAAATCATCTTGCTGAAGTCATTTCTTAGGTCGTGTACGCACATTTATCACCTTTTTTGAACTTCAAGCAATCAAGCAAAGACAGTGATTCTTTGATATTTTCAAAAGTATTAGCTGAACTGCTGCTGACACACACGCACACACACGCAGCACGTGGAGAAGGTTGCGACGAGTTTGGGGAAGAGGTACCCCGCAGGGGCGCCTGCGCAAGTAGGCGTTCGGTGTGTAGCGACACCACGGACCCGAGCTAACGGGGGAGTTTCTACTCCCTCCCACGCCTAGCCGTGCGTGGCTTTGCCGTGTTCTGGGAAAAGGGGATCCTGGGGGTTGAGCCGACGCTTGGTGATTGGACCTTTAAGGCCCCCCGGCAGAGGCAACACACCCCTTTGGCCCCGGCTTCACGTAGACGGCGCTCCTGGGCTGACCCACCCAGGGGAAATCGGCAGTCGCCTTTTCCTATCTCTCTCTGCCTACATCTTCGTCTTTATCTCTCACTATCTATCTGTCCTGTCTTCTATTTTCTTCTGTTTATTTCCAATTTTCCTGGCGGCAAGGGTTAACCCTGTGCAAACAGCCTACATTGGTCTAGGCGCATTGGGTTATGGCAGTGTTGTACGGCTGACGTCTGCAAGCTTTCAGCACCTGCAAACTTGCAGCGTCCCCTTGTTGGGCTCCGTGGTGGGTGGCTGCCAATGCTGCTGAACAAAAACAAGACCGGCATGCATGGAGCATTCCCTCTACTGTCTGATCGTACCGGCCTAAAGCGGGTACGCACCGATGACATAAATTTCTTCAACCAGCCAATAGAAACTTTTCCCCACTTCCACGTCATTCACTGTGAAAAAAACCGGAAAGCAAGCCAGGACCATATCTCCTTTTGTAGTTGCCAGGTGTCTTACTGAAACTCTGGGAGCTGGATACAAAGTAACCAAAATGGCTAGCGGAGACCTTCTTCTCGAAATTCGGGACAAAGCACAATTTGTAAAGCTAGACAGCCTCTCAACGTTTGGTGACGTACCGATCACCGTAACACCACACAGATCTATGAACATAACTCGCGGAGTTGTGTCTGATGCAGACTTACTTGACCTGACCGAAACTCAACTTTTGGAAGGGTGGAAGAGCCAAAATGTCAATAATGTACAGAGAATTATCATCAGAAGAGATAATAAGGAAATACCAACGAAACACTTATTACTCACGTTTGCATCCAGTAAACTACCAGATTCCATTCAAACAGGGTACACAAAGACATCTGTCAGGCCGTATATACCAAACCCTCGTCGTTGCTTCCAATGCCAGAGGTATGGCCATGGCTCTAAAACCTGTCGTGGTCGCCAGACTTGTGCACAATGTGGAGTCCTAGGCCACGTGTCTGAGAACTGCAAACAACCGCCACACTGTGTAAACTGCGAAGGAAACCATGCCGCATATTCACGCTCCTGCACATACTGGAAAAAAAAGAAAAAGAAATAATTACAATGAAGGTGAAGGAGAACATATCATTTAAGGAAGCACGGCGAAGAGTCGCTTCATTCTATGGACCTACATACGCTGATGCGGCGCGTCAGGGGGCACCGCCGCACGAGCCTTCGCCACTCCTTCGTCCCGGGCATACCGGGCCGGCGGTTGTGGCAGTCCTCGGGTCTCAAGGCCTCCCCTCACCAGGTGACGCCCGAAATCCGAACTAACAGCCCGCATGTGCGGGCATCCAGTGCCTCCGAAGAGGCGATGGATACGTCGGTACCCTTGGTGCCGAAAGAGCGACGTGGCTTCTTGGAGCGCGCCAAGAAAACAAAAAAGCAAATAACAGGGCCTGGTGACGGCGCTGTTAAGTGAACTCAAACTCCCCATCTAAACAGTCACTCGCTTTTCGAACACACAGCACTATTTTGCATTCACCATGAACACTGAAGTTATACAATGGAACGTCAGGGGACTTCTCAGAAACCTTGACGACATCCAAGAACTCTTACACGAACACTCACCAAGAGTGCTGTGTGTACAAGAAACACACCTTAATTCAAAACACACAAATTTTCTTCGTAAATACGTTATTTTTCGAAAGGACCGTGAGGATGTCATGACATCATCCGGAGGTGTTGCCATCATAGTGAATCAAGGAATTGCATGCACACACTTACAACTCCAAACAACCCTTGAGGCAGTGGCTGTTCGAGCGGTTCTTTTTGATAAACTGATCACAATCTGCACTATTTACATTCCTTCTAGCTATCAGCTGCAAAAACGTGATTTTTACTCTTTAATTGATGAACTTCCAGAGCCTTATGTTCTCCTTGGAGACTTTAATGCGCATAGCAGGCTATGGGGTCACTCTCGGTATGACGCGTGAGGTCGACTGATCGAACAGTTCCTTCTCTCGTCGAGCGCGTGTCTCCTGAATCGAAAAGAACCAACCTATTATAATCTCGCTAATAACACCTACTCCTTCATAGACCTAAGCATAGTATCTCCATCTCTTGTGCCTCTACTCCAGTGGAAAGTCATCAGTAATCTGTACGAAAGTGACCACTTCCCCGTAGTTTTGAGCACAACTACAGTAACTGAGTGTCCACCACGTGTTCCCAAGTGGCTCGTAAACAGAGCTGACTGGGAACAGTTTTATACCATCGCTCGTCTAGGTTGGAATGACATATGTACTTTGAACATTGATGTTGCTGTCAAATACTTCACAGCGTTTTTGATTGATGCTGCAACAAAATGCATCCCACATATAAATGTACATTCTGGAAAACGACGTGTGCCATGGTGGAACTCTGAATGCCGAAACGCGCGCAAACAGCAAAACAGAGCTTGGAGGCTGCTTCGGAACTCACCGACAGCCGAAAATCTTGACACCTTCAAAAAAATAAAGTGTCAAGGCAGGAGAACGCGCCGGCAGGCCAGAAGAGAAAGCTGGCAGAAGTTTTTGTCAGGGATCAATTCATACACACAGGAGGCTAAAGTCTGGAACATGGTCGGTAAGATAGCAGGAAAACAAGTACACACACTTCCACTCGTAAACACTCAGGGTGATACCTTGGAAGGTCAGGCAAACTTCCTCAGTGCACACTTCGAACAGGTATCCAGCTCATCCCACTATACTGACACTTTCCAAAAATACAGAACAAGAATAAAAAATCAGAAACTCGAACACAAATGCACTACATACGAGGCATATAACCAAGCTTTCAGTCTAGCTGAGCTGCGAACGTCTCTAAACTGCTGCAGTACTTCTGCCCCAGGTTCTGACCGTGTGGTGTATGAAATGTTAAAAAACCTACCAGCCGAAACACGAAAAATCTTACTTTGTTTGTACAATGCTATCTGGTTTTCTGGCACTATCCCTACCTCCTGGAAAGAGGCTATTATTATTCCCATTTTGAAAGAGGGCAAGGACCCTTCTTTAGCTTCGAGTTTTAGGCCTATTGCACTTACAAGCTGCTTGTGCAAAGTCTTCGAAAAAATGATAAACTGCCGACTTGTACATTTCCTTGAAACAAACAATTTGCTTGACCCATTTCAGTGCGGGTTTCGAGAGAGTAGATCCACCACAGACAACCTTGTCCGTATCGAGGCACAGGTCAGAGACGCCTTCGTTCATAAACAATATTTTCTCTCTGTGTTCCTCGATATCGAAAAGGCTTACGATACAACTTGGCGTTTTGGAATTCTAAGAGACCTGTCCCACCTTGGCGTGCGCGGAAGAATGTTTCACATAATCGAAAGTTACCTGTCAAACCGGACATTCCGTGTCCGAGTGGGCACGGTTCTTTCCCAAACATTTGTCCAAGAAACAGGCGTGCCACAAGGTGGTGTACTTAGCTGCACACTTTTTCTCATCAAAATGAATTCCTTGCGCTTGTCCATCCCTCGCAATATGTTTTATTGTACATATGTCAATGACGTCCAGCTTGGCTTTAGATCTTGCAATCTGGCAATGTGTGAGCGGCAGGTTCAGTTAGGTTTAAACAAGGTCTCCAAATGGGCAGAGGAAAACGGATTCCGACTGAACCCACAAAAAAGCACGTGTGTCTTGTTCTCCCGAAAGAGAGGCATGCACTCAGAACCCGACATTGAACTGAACGGTCAACGTCTGTCTGTTAATGCGGAGCATAAATTCTTAGGATTAATATTGGACAACAAGTTGACCTTCGTACCACACATCAAGAATTTAAAAACAAAATGTTTAAGAGCCATAAATGTTTTAAAAGTGTTGTCACGCACTACGTGGGGTAGCGACAGGCAATGCCTCATGAACCTGTATAGAAGCCTCATTCGCACCCGCTTAGATTATGGGGCCGTTGTTTATCAGTCTGCGGCTCAAAGTGCTTTGAAGATGCTGGACCCCGTGCATCATCTGGGCATCCGCCTTTCTACAGGTGCTTTTCACACCAGCCCCGTAGAAAGCCTTTACGTTAAGTCAAATGAGTGGTCGCTTCATCTGCAGAGAACCTACATGTCCTTTGTTTATTTCCTTAAGGTGAAAGCAGACAAGAAGCACCCCTCATACTCTACTATTAATGATTTGTCGAGCTCAATTCTGTTTCAAAACAGGCCTTCAATGAGGCAGCCCTTCTCAGTTCGTCTGAAGGGTCTAGCTGAGCAAACTGGAGTCTCACTTGAACACAGTTTAATGGCTCCTGTAGCATACCCGCCACCGTGGCAATGGCAGACTATAGACTGCGATATGTCTTCTATAGAAGTTACAAAACATGCGCCTCTTGCCCATATCCAAACATACTTCCTGGAACTTCAACACAAATACACACGTCCTGAGTTCTTTACAGATGCCTCCAAGTCTAACTCCTCTGTGTCCTATGCTGCTGTCGGCCCATCCTTTTCGGATGCTGGCCTCTACATCCAGGCACTAGCATCTTCACAGCGGAAGCTTATGCGATACTTGTGATGGCTAAACACATCAAGCAATTACAAATACTAAAAGCAGTAATTTATACGGACTCCCTCAGTGTGGTAACGGCTCTGCACACTCTTGAAAAACAAAAAACCCCTGTCCTCGTCTCACTTTACTCCATTTTGTGCACACTCTACACACTCAAACATCATGTTGTAGTGTGCTGGGTGCCAGGGCACCGTGAGATTCAAGGAAACGTGAGGGCGGACCAGCTCGCTGCATCCGTCCACAAAAGCACTGCCCCTACACCTGTATCAATCCCGGCCCTTGATCTTAAGCCGTCTCTCAAACGAAACCTCAGGGACTACTGGCAGAGGAAGTGGGATACACACACACAAAACAAACCACACATTATTAAGCCACACCTTGGTCATTGGCTGCCCGTATTGAAATCGCGTCACACAGAGGTAATACTAACGAGACTCAGGATAGGACACACATACACGACACACACACATCTTTTGTCTGGTGGCGATCCGCCATTGTGGGACAGATGTGGTGAAGCATTAACAGTCCTTCACATTTTAATTCAGTGCAAACAATTGGACACTCTAAGAAAACAACACTTTCCATTACCCTTCCGACAACATATACCTTTACACCCTGCAATGTTCGTCGGTAGGGAACCACTTTTTAATCACAAATCATTGTTAGCGTTTTTAAAAGAAATTCATAGTTTTCATATCATATACCCGGGCATTCCGTAGCACAACCTCTCCAGAGAGGTTTTTGCTGCGGTGGCTACACAAGAAAGCACTTTCATCACGGCCCTTGGACGCAAGAGTATGAACAAGTGAGGTACTTGTGCTAATGCTAATGCCATACGTGTCCACCATCGTTCTTCATTATCACCAACTTTCGTCACCCATTCACACCACACACCTTTCATGCCATGGTCATGATTTTATTACTTGTATGGTTTTACCCGCCTTACCGCGAGGAATTTTATGGCCCTTATACAGCCGCTTGCCACAATCATTGTTCATATTTTTAGTTAGATGAACTGGCGCTCTTTGGCCGTGAAATGGCCCTTGCGCCACAAAACATCAAACATCATCATCATTGGGGAATAGGTTGTGACCAGGTTTGGCCGCAAACGTTCTGGCACGTTACTTAATTTAGGGTAGTAGACCACAAGCACGTCTGGTGGACGTAACCGTCTTCTTTTTTTTTCTTCTCTTTCTCATTCTCTATTACCCAAACTTTGTACGTCATCCCGGTTCTTTCGCTCCTGTTTACATAGAAATACCCCAGAGCCCAAGATACGCACCTAATTAAGGATCACCGCGGATGAAGGGAGAAGATGGTCTTGAGATAGAGATTCCAGTCTCTGACGCGCAGTTGCCGGAACCTCCAAATTAGGCTGTAATTGCCACCCATGATAGCGTCGCTTCATTCGCAAAGCACTTCCCGATCTTGCCTCGTCCTAGCAGTTTGCTGGACGCAGGGTTTGCACGACAGCCAGGCGGGTCCAAGATCTTCCCCGTACTTTGGACTGCGATGCTGCACTCCAAGCATCGACCTAAACACGAGCCAGAGCCCCAGCAATGGGGAAGTGGCGTTTGCCGAACAGCGCCACGACGTCAACCGCCGTCAGCGGAAAGGGCCCGCTGATTAATAGCGGCGCACTTATCGCGTAACCGCTCCGAATGACAGTCCGAAGGCCTCGCATGAAACTTGGTAGATATAGATATTAGTCCCCGGGGACGTTCTGAGAGTGAAAGTGGTGGGTAGATTTAGAAGTTTGTATATGTCTCTATGGGAACACGAATGCGTTACGGACGATAATACGTGCTTTTGGAAGCAGGATCTCAGTAGTCTTCATTAAAATGTTGAAACATTTTCTGTGTATGTCCTTCAATACTACATATATGGGTGTATGCTCAAAAAGATACAATAAGTCTTCCCATCATTTTGTTGTTTATAAGACTTTTTTATAGTTTATCGCGAAACTTTAGGTCTGGTTAATAACTTCAGTGGCTACTCTGAATATCGGGTGCTGTCTGGCAAACAATAACTGCCCGTACACGCAAATGACACGTATAGTCACGCACAGTTGCTTAACCAGCGTTTTTCATAAATATTCATTGAGATGTGCAGTCTTGAAAACCACCGACAGTGATTTTGAATCGTGCATCGTGCTGGCACTGTTTTGAGCTCATTCTCATCAATATACGGACTAGAATGAACCTATATGTTAATTCTTTTTTCTTGTTCACACTTTCGTTGAGTAGAATCATTTGTCTTGTGATCAAGTGGGCTGTAAAAACGTAGGTTTATATTTTTCCAAGCTGTAATCCCCATGCTAACACGCCTTTTGTCAAAGCAGGGTATATTAATAAATAAATAAATAAATAAATAAATAAATAAATAAATAAATAAATAAACCCAACCACATTTTTTTCTACTAATCTCATTGTATATTTCTTCAAATATAAAGCATGATAGTATCATATGGTGATAACAGCAGCCTTTTTATAGTGAGATGGAATTTTAAAATGTAATATTTTAATACTCATGGCTGCGTAACTTGAAACTCAAACACTTTCTCAGACTTCACGTAAGCGCTGACCGCGTGGCGAACGATGAAACATCTTATTCAGCTGCGGCTAGATAACTGCCTTAACTGCAGGCTGTCACAATGGCACAGCGTTTAGTCCAACCACCAAACGCGGCCGAGAGCGCGTCCAGCTGCAACTCTCAAGATCTGTTCGTGATGCGTCCCGTTGCGGCAGGGCCTGTACCGTATCGCTGAAGTTCACTTTGCCACGCAGTGAGAACGTCTAAGCGTTGGTGCTCCATATTTGACGTAATGTTTTTTTTTTTGTATTCTTAGCTGTCTCCTAGTCAGTGAGTGATTAAGTGCGTGTTTTAGCAGATGGTGCTTACGTTGTAAATGTGCGCTACATGTAAGAAGAAGCAATTGCCTAATAAACAGTAAGGAGGAAAAGGTGGCCTGGAAAATTAGTTTCCAGCCACTTGCAAACCGTTTTCCTTCCTGGTTCAGAGGATCAATCTGTCACAGCTCGACGCCATGAGCTTCAGTGATGACGTATGAGTGATTGATTGATAAGTGGACTGTAGCGTCCCAAAACCACCATATCAATATGAGGGACGCCGTAGTGGAGGGCTCCAGAAATTAAACAATAAAGTTCTGTGTCCGTCTGTCTGGGGCTCTTTAATGTGCACCCAAATATGAGCACACGGGCCTATAGCGTTCTCGCTTCCATCGAAAATGCAGCCGTCGCAGCCGGGATTCGATCCCACTACCTGCGGGTCAGCAGCCGAGTACCTTAACCACTAGATCACCACAGCGGGGCGTGATAACGTGTGCGGAGCCTGTACGCCCTCGAACCTGCCCGCGGCGCCTAGCCGCTGCCTTTTATTTCCGTGGCTACGGTAAGCCTGCATGACTAACCAGACTCAGAAGCTAATTCGGCATGGTTATGAATGGACAACAAGGACTTTGCTTCGAACTAGAATTCAAGCTGCAAGAATTTAGTGAACTGTATTACTGTTCTGGAAGTCTTTCAGGGAACTCTGAAATGTGTCAGAAATCCGTAAACAGGGTTGGTTGCGCAGCTACATTTCGACAAGTAGACATGTTGTTTTCAAGGCTGCAAATGATTTCCTTAGCGCGCGCGCGTGTGTGTGTTTCGTACTCTCACCTGCAATAAAAAAAAACAGCGGAAGGAGAGATGACCTATGAAAGTGGGAAAGGGAGACAATTAGAAGTCACAGCGGCAAATAGGATGAGTCAGAAGGAAGAACATTTAGGGGGGGGGCTGTTAGACGGGGTGTGTTGTCGAAAGAAAGCACCACTTCAGGTAAGTTCTAAATTCTTAGACGAGGGGCTCAACAGTTATCGTTTTCTGTTGTGTATGTACTATTTCGCATGTACTCAAGGGTGCTTTTTGGAACGTTTATACCTGCCAGCCGATCTGTATAAACCGTGTGAATACGGTATGACTGCATATTTTCTGTCTCTTTTGGACCGGAAGTTTGACCGAAGGATGTAAAGCTTCAGGTCTTAGAAGTTGTGATCTGCTACATTGAAATACTGTGCCACTGCTTTCGATAGTTTCCTCTCTGTGCCCAAGCGATGTTTGTTTATTTAACGCTGACAGGCTGTCCTGTTTCGCCAATGTACCGTTTGTGACAAAGCCAACGCTCGAATATAAAGACAACATTTGAGTTAGTGCAGTTAAAACTGAATGTTATATGATGTCCATGATTACTTTCAGTGCTTTTAGCTATAACGTAATGTTGCAAGTGTTTTAAAGTCTTACAGCTTGGAAGAGAACAGGTGTTATATGAGTATAGTAGAACGAGGTTTTACATTTTGCATGCACTAAGATGACCTTAAAATTGCTATTGCGGTGGTAAGCGAACTTTGACACTTCTGGAGACGCCTGTATAAGGCGCTCGTTGCTAGTTATTATTGGTTCTGCGATTTATAGGTTTCACACCCACAAAAGAAATATAGCAAAGTTTCGAAACCAAGGTGTAACGATTCTTCGAGTGGCCATTCAAACAAAAGTTTTGAACCATGACAACATTACTACAGCATCTGCAGCAAGATCGTAAGAAACGCCCTTCTTAAAAGATAATTTGATTTTTGAAGTTGAAAACGCGTCTCGATCGTGCTTCAGGTACAGCCTGTCAGAAGCAAAAATGCCATAAATAAAAATGACCATGCTTTAGTGTGCAGCCTAGATTCACTAGGATTAAACACACAGGATTTTCCCCAAAAGTTTCCGGTATTTGTGTTTCATAAATATTTGTTCAATATAGATTCACAATATTTTCTGAAATTTTCAATGTATACTTTCCCACTGGCTTAATGCACCTTCTCAAACGCTTGCCCAATCATTGAAGACGACCTAAAAGCTATGAACGAGAACCTCCTTGAGTGAGGTCGTGAACATGCTGTTGCCATCTCCAGCGTCCCCTGCCTCGTTCCATCCGGAGTTCGTTTGATCAATGCGGACCAAAACGATCTGACAGTGCTAGCTCGTAGAGTGGCTTGAGCATCGCTTCCACACCAATTTTGGACTGCAACTCGTAGACAATAAGCACGGTGTGTGACTCCTTCGTGTCACTCGTCAGGAGTTCTGGCACCAGTTGCGCGCACACGTTTCTCATTAGACGATCCTTCGGCAAAACACGATGAATGATTTCTTTGGGTATTACACACTCCGCCACGATCATTCTAACACTTAATCGCTGCTCCTTGTCCGATACTTGACTGACTTTCTGCACCGAGTCGTTCGTTTGTGATTTCGATGGACGTTCGGAGTAGTCTTCATCGTTGGCAGGCTTCTAACTTTCCTGGAAGCTTTTTTGGCACATAAAGAATGCCCTTGTTTCGTCGCGTTGTCATCGTAGGCTTTCTGGAGCATTCGGGGCCCTGTTTATTTTATTCCGATTGCAAACGAAGCTTGAGTGCATTACACTCGTACACTCGTCCATTTGCTCGACGAGGGTGCAGTAGATACCTCTGCGCGAAGGCTTGACCCGCCTCAACAACTGCCTGCAGTCAGTTCTTGGGTCCTCCACTAATTTCTGCTCCTGAAGCGCCAGCCCACCAAAGTGGCTCTTTTGACTAAAAAAAACAAAAAAACCGACAACATTAGGGACAGACCCTGAATTTATTACACATAATCTATTCTTAATTAACAACTAATAGTTCACTGCAGTACTTGAACGTCACCAGCCTCCAACTCAAGCATCCGTTTCTGGAAGAGGTCACTTCCAACTTGAAGCATGATGTAATCATCGAATATCCTTTACGTCAAGCACAAAAACATATAATTCAGTATCGGATGCATGTGTGCAGGCTTGTTTTTGTTCTCAGTTTTTTTTTCACATTTCAGATGTTTGGTGATTAGATGTGGAACTAAATTAGTGCTGTCTGCAGTAGGCTTGACTATTGAGTCCTTGTTTATGTACTGCCTGGACTACAGATTATTGCACTTAAGGGGCATATGTGTAATATCATTTAAGAGTAATGGGACAAGCTGGTCGTCATGCGTGCTCGAAAAAAAAACAGCAGTATTTAAGCGGTTTCTAGACAAACCTCAAAACAAGTTAATGTTTTGTTTAATGCAGTAATATGATCATTTTTCTTTCGTCGTGAAATGGAAATTTGTGTACCACGAACATGCACGCGCTCACACACTTAAGAATCGTTACTTTAGTTTCCAGCTGAATAAATAAAAAGGGTGTTATGTCGAAACACCATGAAAAGATGATCAGCATAGAATTTCAAAGCCAAATAAGCTTGTAATAGGGCAAGGAAAAGTAATGTTACATTGCATTTTATCCCTTGTTGCAAAGGTACACCAGCTGCTATCTTTGTGCCGGCCCTTCGGTGAACTATAACCTAATATTTAGGGAACTCTACAGAGGCCATATGCTTCAAGGAAGACGAGACCGGAAAGAAAGATAGAGAGAGACAGACATAGAGAGAGGTTGGAGTGCCCTCAAAATACTACTCTTCTTTTTTACCATTACGACGTACCTGTCTGGTGGTGCATTCAATTTCAACTTTGTCGGCACCATGATTGCCGGCAAAAACGAATTTCCTTTTCGTTTATATGCAATCGTCCATACAAGAGAAGATTCCATTAAGGAATGGTATAGGCTCACTGTGCATTAGTGTTACCCAAACGAGCAGTTATCTAGGATCAGTGGGAAATTCAAAACCAGATACAGCCCCGTGGTTCGAAAACAAAGGAAACAGCAACAAAGCAATATGTGTCGAAATCTGGTCAGTTACGAGAACGCTATCATTGCGCAAACGGCCGAAGCCTCAGAAAATTTCACACCTCCGGATTGGAAATACATCGCGACTAACGATCCGCGGATGCAGTGGGTGAAATGCGTAGGCAGGGCGTTCATTACGTACACCCCGCTAACTTTTACTTAGCGCCGCGCCCACGTTTTATCACCGTGTTCCACGAATGACGAAAGGACAAAGCCTAGGAGATTATTGAAGCGAGACATCTTCACAACTTGGCCAGGCTCCAAGGTGATATGGTTTTTCTAGGTTCCCTAGGGTGAATCACCGACAAAGTAGAAGAGGCAGGCATGGCAAAAAGAGACGCCAGACAGAGGGAGATTTTTGGACGAAGAAGAAATCGTACCATTATTTTGTTCCTTCGCTCTCAGAGGTATCTATTCTTTGGTCTTCATGGCGCAGATCTCGAAATAAGATGAGGGTCCTCTCTTGTTCCAGGAGATTACGACTGCGCTACTTTCGTTCAAACAACCGTAAAAAAGGTTCGCGAGAAAGATGCAGCAAAAGATACTTCGGTAACGTTTTCACGTCCTGTTATTCTTTCTTTTTCTTTGTGAGCTGGTTACACCCGGTTTATGATCCGTCTTGCGAACCAGGCGTGTTGCTTTAAACATCGTGTGTTGCTACTTCTGAACTGGTGGCGACAACTTGCCTTCAAGCACTTTTCTTAAAGAAGGTCATGGCTTCTTTTTCAGGACCCGTTTCTTCAGCAAAACAGGATGTACTAACAGTGATAACAGCTTTATAGATTAGCTGCTCAAACTGTAAAGCGGATTTCTCCCTTTTCCTTGAGGGAAACTTTTCAAAAAGAGCACTTAAAAGGTCTTTCCAGAAATAATATATAAATATTGTAAGTCCATGCCCTCACGAGGTATTTACAGACTTAAATCATTGCAATGAGAACAAAAATGTGGTATTGATTGATAAATTTATTTCAGGGATTTGTTTCTTACCAGAAATCGTTTGAATTGTATCATGTCACAGCAAGTTGTGAGCTTCTGCAATGACTTTAGTCTTCACCGTATGACAAAGCGTGTAGTTGTTAGATTGGATTGATTGATTTGTGTGGTTTAACGTTCCAAAACCACCATATGATTATGAGAGACGCCGTAGTAGAGGGCTCCGGAAATTTCGACCACCTGGGGCTCTTTAACGTGCACCGAAATCTGAGCACACGGGCCTACAACATTTCCCTAGTTGTTAGGCAGATCGGTCTCTTTAATAAGTCAGCATAAAGGTGCCACGTACACGCGATGGATTATGTTTAGAGTAAGGACATTCCTTGTGTGCTCAGAATAAACTGTGAATGCTTTAGATCACTATATGTGATTTTCTATGGAAGAACCGTAAGCTGTCCCGGTTAAAAGTCGTCTGTGTTTATAATAAGTGGTTGGCAATTTATAGCCCATGGTACTCTACTAGGGGAAAGCGTAAAGACACCCCGTGGACATCAATCACACGTATGTGTGTGCTTAGATAAAGTGGTTAACAATTTTGAGTACTAGGTACTCTATATAGGAGAGCATGAGATCTTACGACCACTTCTTAGTAGTATACGGTGTGTTCAACCACTGGGCTCACGTTCGAGCACTCGCCGAGCACCCAGCCATCTTTAACTGGTTGCTGCCTTCATACTTGTGAACATTATCGATCAAAAAGTAGACATTACGCATATCTGGGACGCAACATCAATATGTACGCATTACGTATTGCGTTTCTTTAGTTAAACACATATCTACGTCATTACAAACACCCTAGAGTTGCTTAGGCTGCTCTAAAAATGCGAAACTATTCTCGAAAGGTAGTGGACAGAAGACTATCACCTTCCCATGACATTTGCAGTGAAGCATGCAGATACTTGGCCGATTCCTTTATTACTTCCCGCAATAGCGGTTACGGTGGACATGGCGGTGGACATGGGGCAAAAAACGACCTTTGTGATGTAGTAGCAACTTCCGCAGTAAAATAACAAGAACAACAGCACCAAATATATACAACTACCATGAGTAAAACAGCAACAATGACAGCAACAACGTCGCAACAACAGTGACAACACATTTACCAGCAAAGGCCATTACTGCAAATGAACAATCTTCTATTCTTCTTTATGTGTTTAATTAAAACGACTTGAAGGTGAAACCCAAATTTTTTTCTAACGCATTTCTCAGCGAAACGCAGACACTTGTAGCTCTTCTATTTAGGTATCTATCTATCTATGCAATGACCATGCCGCGTACATCTGGGTGCAATCGTGGTCGCCTCATAAACTTGGTGCCCCGCCGTGGTGGTCTAGTGGCTAAGGTACTCGGCTGCTGACCCGCAGATCGCGGGTTCGAATCCCGGCTGCGGCGGCTGCATTTCCGATGGAGGCGGAAATGTTGTAGGCCCGTGTACTCAGATTTGGGTACACGTTAAAGAACCCCAGGTGGTCAAAATTTCCGGAGCCCTCCACTACGGCGTCTCTCGTAATCATATGGTGGTTTTGGGACGTTAAACCCCACATATCAATCAAATGAAATCAAATCAAATCATAAACTTGGTGTCGACGAAAATTGGTGGGGGCGGGTAAGCAAGTTTGGGGAATATAACTATACCTGGTAACAACATCAATGACGTGAAAATCTGGTCGCGCACGTAGTCAAGCCGTTTTCTCCAGACACGTGTGGCAGATACCCGAATAACACGGGCCGCGGTATGCCTGCGTAAGCGCCCCAGGTGATTGACAATTTTGTCTACCCCGGAACGGCAATAACAAAAATAACTGACATCGAAAGTGTAGGCCCGACGATTGCTAAGATAAGAAGCCCGATCTCAGCAGTAATCAAAGCCAAGCGTTTCGAGTGGCAATCAGGTATTCTACAAAGTCATGCCTGTTCGCGAAACTGCTTTGTATAAATATACTATGCAGGCGCTACGTCAGTTGCACTGCTGGCTATCCAATTTTATAACAAAGCAATGAACATTATTCGTGCAAACCTACGACACACACGTCATGCCGGGTTGACGGAAATTGTGGTTCTAATGTGCACTCCAATCTCATAGCAGTCTAACACACGTTAAATTTTATTCCCGTTGTTCCGCAAGCTATATTCAAGCATTGCTCCACCCCGGCCAAATACGCTAATCAGTTTCATGAGCTCTTCACTTCGTCACATTGTAGAACACACTTCTTTAGGACCATACTGACATCTGTGCTCTAACGTGAGTACTGCCGTTATGCCAGACCGCAAGTTATCCAGTGTCGTCACGAGTAGACACCAGAGTATATTCGATGTTACCGGCAAGCCCACGATGAGCACACAACTACGTCGCTTATCTTTCCACTTCGTAACACTTGCCACGAAGAAGAGAGACACACAGAGAAAAAAAAGCATACATTTTAGCATAACCTCTTGGCTTAACCAGTAACATGGACTGATACAAGAACGACATTTCGGTCTAGCACTGCTGGTGCTTGTAGTGCGCACCTTAGTGGTGTCGTAGTTAAGCAAGCATACACGAACAAACAGTTCTCGCATTTTCCTTAATTATGGATACGTGAATGCGCATCAAATTTCTACGTATGTTTACTGAGTACTACATCTATGCGCCTTGTAACGTTATACGCATTCTTATGAATTCTTATGGTGCGCGGGATCTGTGGAATTTCGCTTCGGTCAGTTGTACTGATACGCCCTTTCCCAGTTATCCGAAAGCGGTTTGCACACAATGCTGATATGCACCACCTCTGGGATTGGACGCATTGCAAGCTTTTAGATGCGGAGCATCTTATACTCGCGCCTTGTAGTGCGCCGTCCGCGTCGTCCGCGCCGTCCACACTGCTTCTCGAACATTCGACAGCTGACGCGCGCGCATGCGCCGTCGCGCCGTCGCCCACTCTTCCACCATCTGTGCATTCCTTCCTCCTCTACACACCGCGCGCGCTTCACTCCTCCACCATCTGTGCACCCTTCCTCCTCTACACACCGCGTTCGACATCTACAATTCTCCTGATTCTCCAGTGGACGCGCATGTGGCGTCGCGCTTCGAGAACATTCAACAGCTGACAGTGCATGCGCCGTCGTGCTGTATATATACTCAAGGTCGGCGCTCGCTCGCTCAGTTGCCGCTCGTCGGTTGGTTTGTACGGCGCGTCGACGTCCAAGGTCGCGGTGAAATGAATTCCAACGTATCCACAAACACAATGATCGACGTCCCTTCGACCAGCGCCGCCCTTTCGCATACGTGTGTACGTGTTCACTCATTTAACACCCCCTCCTACAACCACGTTAACCAATTTAGCCATCGACCCAAGTAAGTCGCAATTTAACACCCCATTTCACAATCACGTTAACCAATTTAGCCATCGACCCAAGTAAGTCGCACTTTAACACCCCGTTAACCAATTATATAGTCCACATCCTCCTCAGTGTTCCCCCGAGGGAAGCTGCGGGCAATTTTTTTTTTCACATGAGGTGGTTTCACAGCGCCTCTGTGATCGAACCACCGTAGACCAAATGACGACGTCATGCGTTGATGCGACCACGTGACGAAACGTCACGCGACGTCATTGCGACTTCATGATGACGTCGTGGGTAACGTCATCACATGATGATATTTCGCTTCATTCGTGGGGACCCTGGCGATAATTTTTCACGTTTGTTCACGTTTTATGGAGGCTCTCGGCTCAATATAAGCAAGCGGCAACCACTGAAAAGAAATCATCTACGAAAAGATCACTTACGGCGGCAGGTAAGAGCAGAATTCCAGTATTCACAGCAGTGACAAAAAAAAAAACACTTCTGAGCCTGACTTTATTTATTTATTTATTTATTTACAGAATACTGTCAATCCCCCCATGGGGATTATTACAGGGGTGAGCATCACTGTCAGAACTTTCGACGTTTGAATGAAGAAAAAGCAGAATAATAAAGAACACATAATCACTGAACACAGCATTATGGCATAGAACAATCATACATAGCTATTTGAACGATAACCAAGTACGAAGTACACCAATGGTACTTCTATAAGAACCCAAAGAAACACCGAATACTGGGAGCTAACCTTCGCAACGTGTTTTGGCACACAATCGGGCAAAACTGAGGGTGAAGAATTGTTATTTCTCGCAATAGGAACACACGCAAATTCTTTCGAAAAAAGGATTCATCTCCGAGAAAACGTGGCAGTTGCTATTTCTGTTATATGTGGTACACTTTCGCTACGGTACTCAGCCCGTTTCTCGATCTGGAGCAATACGATCGATCAGTCATCGGTCCACACGCTTATTTGACATTTACGTTCGGCGACTCATTGAAGAGAGGCTTCCAACTTCCCCTTTGTGCGCGTAAAGAGAGCGTAACTACAGAAGGTAGAGAGAAATAAGGCGCGGATGGAAATGGCTTGGACCACGAAAACAAGCGATATGCGCAATTTCGAATACAAATTCAGCCGTGCGGCCAACCAGCCATTTCATTTCTTTGCGCGTGTGCATGCGTATGACTGCTGTTATTTTTTGTTTCAACATTATAGGAAATGCATTCTGTCCAAGTGATCTGCTTACTACAGACTGTGTGTTGGAGTTAGGTGGGAGGAAAACTGTGAAATTCGCTATCTAAAGTCCGAGTGCTGCACGAGAACTGCAACACACGACTGAAGGGAATATACAGTGAATGCGTTGAAAAATCTTAGCAGGGCGTGTTGCTGGAGCTAGCGATGGCTTCAGTGACGCATTATGAACAAGCGTTCATAATATGCCTTTTATATCAGCTATCAAAAAGCTTTATTACATTCCCTCGCACGCAAACACCTTGGGTGTTCGTGCGGCAGTTGTTCCAAGTTACATTCTGTGATCACTGCACCGTTCGTCCTCGTGAAGCACAAAGGTATTTTGTGAGTCCTAAGCAGCATGCATGATACTCGTGAAAGAAACACCTCATGCTGAGTTAGGTCTAGTGGCCAATGCAATTATACCATAGTTCATCAGAAACTCAGCTGTTGCCGCAATGACATCGATACTGAAATTGTCTGCTGAGTGCAATGCTTTCTCACAGGTGCCCGTCCATCTCAAACTGGAACGAAATACACGGTATTGAAGTTGAAAGCTTGCAGAACGATGACTCACATCCACCTTTAGGGACTGGCCAAGAAACAAGTAGCATAACCCACGGCCTCCGAGATCAGCTCGGGCAGTGCGCCTTTGCGATTTCGTAGGTGATCACAAATGCCAAGTTGCGCAGTTGTTGCATAACGAGCTCGCACATGTCGCGAGTCTGTAGAAAATGCCACGTCATCATTTTTGTGGCTTAAAAACACGTTTTCTCACACGATGAAATGCCGCAGAAGATGATACAAAAAATACCTGTTATACGCTAAAGTGCGCGGCATATGGTAAGCTCATCATCGTCCTCCTTTTAAAGCAAAACTACGGATGTGGTCCTGCATTACGTTGGCGTAAGGACGAACATATCAATAGAAAATCGCACGGTCAACGATAACATCGTGAACTTTGTACAGTCTGTAAAAAATCTGTAAAACTTGTTGCGAATGTCGCATTTTTTTCTGTTCACGCATTTTTGCCATGAATTAGAATCCTCTTGTGTGCTGTTTGCAATTACAAAGCCTTTTTCTTTCATACCACAATCTCTAAAAACCGTCAGAAGGGTGAGCATTATTGTTTATATGGGAAGTACAGGATGAATACGCCAACTGAACAAAAAAAATCTTTTTTTAGCACTGCCAATTTTTTTCAGAAGGCGAAATGAAAAATTAAGAATAACAAAAAATAGAAAAAAAGCCTAGACAAATGCCTTCAGCTCCAGCCTTTTTATACAGACTACAGGGTTAGGCTATCGACTACGCGCGGCTGAAAGGATAACGCTCACATTGGGCACCTGTATGTGGGACCCTTTTTGCGTGAGAAGGGCTAGATGGCGTAGCCAACGTTTATAGGAAAAACATAAGGATAGTATTTATCCGCGTGAGGAAGAGAAAGGGACACCCTATAGTTGGCTGGTTTTTGTACCACGAACTGTGCAATGACATGTCACCAGAATGCTGCTTCGGTATTAGGCAGTGGATGTGTTGTTTTTATTAGTTCCGTGTTCCACGTACTCGGAGCAGCTGTTTGTTTCCCTGGGCAAGTGAAGCAGTATTTGAAGAGCCTATTAAACCATAAACAAAAAACGGTGCGCACGCGCGCGCGCGCGCGCGCGTGTGTGTGTGTGTGGGGGGGGGGTGTCCTTGCCATTGTGCGTGCGTGTGTATGTGTGTGTGTGTTTGGTTCCCTCTTGATTTTACATTCCTTCGTTATTGGTAGTGTTGATTTATTTACATTATTTCTGATATCGCATAGCTGTGAAGCAGGAATTATCCACGCAGCAGCATGCGCTAAGTCAGCAGTCCCTATTGATTTGTTTCAGCTCCATGTGAAACGCCATATGCCGTTCAATAAATAAACAACGCTTCTAATATCTACCACAACTTATGCGAGCATTTGGGGCTCATTTTGTTGTTCGTAGTGGGCTAGTATCAGAAAGGGCTATAGCGGGAAGACACACCAGCATCCATTGTAAAGTTAGACCATGAGAGCAATGAAAAACACGATGAAACCTATATTTATAAATAAAGTTTTGATAATTTGTTAATTAAGAGAACAGTCGGTAGTAACCGCTTGGTACGCACTATACCGATAGCGTGGGAAGCACAAAACTTTTCACGTCAAGACTTGTTCGCGCTCGAATCTCGAGGAACCCGGAAAAATCGAAAGCCTGGGGCGCAAGCGAAGGGTCCGCAAGTATTGTCCTTTCGGGGGTTTCATTTATATTCAAGAAACAACAAAGCAATGCAGAGTGAAGTTCAACAAAATAACCAGTTTTAATCATAGACAGTGTCTTTAAAAGGAAACGATGCCTCGTGTATCAACCGCTATTCCTTCGGATGCAGATATCTTTTTTTTTAGTAGACCGACTTCTTGTTCGGCGATACCTAAGTGCGTAGCGTATACATATCTCACGACCAAATAAGCACACATAGTTCGGAGAAAAACTTCTCGTCCAAATTCCATACGAAGTTTTTGTGGTAAGATTTGATAAGACAGACTATTCGATAATTCCAGCGACTATAGGCGGCACAGTGAAGCAAACGAGACGATGATGTCGTGAGCGCTTACGTCAGCGTCACAGAGTGTCAAGACGCTTTCATTGGTTCATGACTACTGAGAGACCAAACTGCGTGGCAGTTTTATCACGTGTGAGAGCTTCGGAGCACGGCTACATGGTGCCTCCCGCATTGCTGGAATGACGAATAGCAGATGCTAATACTGCAAACATTACGAACGCCGTCTTAAAAGCCTTGTGCGTTTGCCTAGGACCACAAAAAGGTGAAAGCTTCTTTCTTTTTCTTTGCAGTCGATCGTATTGATAAGTCGCCAAGGTGTAACCATGGCTACGGTGCTCGGCTGCTCACTCGAAGGTCACGGGTTCGATGCCAGCCATGGCGGTCACATTTTGGTGGAAACGAAATGGTAAAGGCCCGTGTAGTGTGCGATTTTAGTGCACGTTAAAGAGCATAAGATAGTAAGAATTTCCGGAGCCCTCTACTACAGCGTCTGTCATAACCATATCGTGGTTTTGAAACGTAAAACCCCCCATGTCATGTTACATTGCATTAATCCTGCCTTCACCTGGGAATTTCAAATAAAAGCTTAGTCTAAAGCACACGTGCCCCTATCATTTCGCCTCCATCGAAATATTGCTACTGCGCCCGATATTCGATTCAGCGACCTTCAGGTCAGCAGTCGACAACCCCAATCATTACACCACCATGGTGTGTGGCCGTTTTATTTTGCTTTTCGGTGAACACCCCAGTATTGGCCACTGCGACACACTGCAAGCCTGGTTCACGAAGTTGAAAGCCATGAAATGCCAGTACAGTTCTGCATCAAAACGGCAAATAGAGGCGAAGAATATGTGCCAGAACGTATCTAGCCTTCAATCATTGAATAATCTGTAAGAATACTGTTAGACGCGACGCCGGGGTGAAGCAACTGTTTAATGGGCCTAACAGCAGCGAGACAGCAGTCAGCTGTCTCAGCAGCAGCTGCAGCAGCACGAGCCTGCGCCACAACAAACGTCTTCGTCGTCGTTTCTATATCAGAGCCCTTATTTGTCACTACATTGACTTCCCGGTGCGAAAAAAGCCATCCTGGCGACCTAGGCACAGACAGAATTGGTGGGTCGCAGTGAAGTTTTAGACGGTCGACGTGCACAGTCTCGCGCCCGCGGTGCCGTTCATCTGCAGGTGGCTGAATAGGTTCAACCATGTAGTTGACAGGTGATGTCTGGCGCAGGATTCAATACGGACCGTCATACTTGGGTATGAACTTAGAGCCAAGGCCTGAGGCAGACGATGGCACGCGGAGCCACATGATTGTTCCAGGCGCGTATGACGAAGGGGATGGGCATCGGTCATGGGAAAGCTTTTGGCGAGACTGATCGTGCGTAGTGAGCGAACGTGCGAGCTGGCGACATTCTTCGGCATATGTGGCGGCTTCAGCCAAAGTTGTTGATTCTGAATGGTCTGGCCTGTCTGGAATGGATAGTGTCCAAGGACGATGAAGGTTCGCGATCATAATGAAGGAAAAATGGTGAGAATCCAGTTGTCGATTGAATTGCGCTGTTGTAAGCGTAAGTAACGAATGGCAGTATGCGGTCCCAGTTCATATGGTCATCGGAAACATACATAGAGAGCATGTCACCCAGCCTGCGATGAAATCGCTCGGTCATCCCGTTGGTTTGGTGGTAATATGCGGTGGTTGTTCGGTGCACGATGTTGCATTTGCGTGGGAGGGCTTTTACAGCTTCCGACAAGAAGAAACGCCCACGGTCACCGAGAATCTCGTGGGATAGTGGTGGTAAAAAACATTTATTTCAGAAAAAGTATACTAGAGAGTGCCGACGTGGCCCATCGGCGTGCTAGAGTGGCAAGACCCTATTCCGGGACGCCAGTGGAGCTGGAAGCTGCCCGTGCGCGCTCCACCAAGGAGCGTTGTGCAGCCAAGGTAGAGCAGCCGAGCAGGTGCTCCTCCCAAGCCTCTCTAGTTGGGATAGGAAAAGGGGGTGAGAAAGGGACGGGATTAACTGCAGGCACGATGCTACGACGTGATATGTGTCGGCGAGGACATGACAGGTCGAGCAGGTGCCATTGATTTCCGGCAAAAAGTGCCTGGCGACCGCCGGACTGATAAAGGTGTTTGTCTGCAGGCGGCGTAGCAGTCGTTCGTCCGCTTTCTCCAAACCGCGTGCGAGGTCCGGGTAGAGGCGGCGCGAAGCCCGGTAATAAGCCGAAATTTCGCGAAAGCGCGTCAGGTTGGTATTGCCAGATTCCGTCTCGGGACATGGAGGGGCAACGGCCCGGACAGGAGAAGCGCGGGCAGCGGCATTTGCCGCCTCGTTGCCGGGCAGGCCCGAGTGGCCTGGGGTCCAGACTATACGAATGGGATGAGGGTTAAAGCGCCAAGAGGCTGCCTGTAGCAGGCTAGCCGCCAGCGGGGCAATGGAACCCTGAAGGTACTGAGAACAGGCCGAGCGCGAGTCCGTCAGGATGGTGCGTGAGGCAAGGTGAGAGGCGGCCAAAGCTATGGCAACCTCTTCAGCGTGCGTTACTGTGTCTGCTCGAAAGGAGAGGCCATCTACGTGTTTGCCCTCTGTAATCACGGCAGCCGTGAAGTGACCCGAGGGGGAGGGACCCGAGACGTCCACGTAGAAAACACCAGGACGATCGGAGTGTCGCGTATGAAGGGCCGCGGCGCGTGCTAGTCTACGGCCAGGATGGAGGTCGGGGTTCATATTACGGGGTAGAGGTTCCACCCATAGCTTTTGACGCCAGAGCTCTGGTACGGGCTGCAGAGGGTCTTGGTCAGATATCGGGTTAAAACCAAGTCTGTGTAGAAGACGGCGCCCTGAAGGCGTCTGCGACAGTCGATTGATTTGGTTAACGCGATGAGCTTCGCGCATCTCTGCAAAGGTGTTGTGTACCCCCAGAGCCACGAATCGGCTGTTGGAAGTTGCAATTGGTAGGTCCAGAGCGCGTTTGTATACTGAACGAAGAAGGGCGTCCAGCTGGTGCTCGTGTCGACGACGCCGGCGAAGGTAAGGCAAGGCGTAAAGGACGTGACTGGTCACAAACGCGTGGGCCAATCGGAGGGACTGAGACCCGCGGAGGCCGCCGCGCTTGGTAGAAACTCGCCGTATCATGCGGCTCACCTGTTCGCTGGTGCGTCTGAAGCCTGCTATTGTGCCCTTGGGATCCAAGGACGATGTGAGGTGAAGGCCAAGAACCCGAATGTTTTGCACTGACGGGACGGGCCCGGACGGAAGAAAAATTTGAGGCGGCGGTAGCGGAGAGACTGAAAGAAGAGCCGATTTAGCTGCAGAGCACTCCAGGCCGCATGAACCTGCGTAGGTGTCCACCAGAAGGGCAGCCTTTTGCAGGCGTTCTTCGATTTGCGCTAAGGAGCCGGTGTTGGTCCAGATTGTGATATCGTCCGCATATAGTGCGTGTTGTATTCCCTCGACCTCGCTTAGAAGAGAGGGGAGGTTCATTATCGCCAGGTTAAAAAGCAGAGGAGACAGGACTGCCCCTTGAGGTGTACCCCGCGTGCCTAATAAGTACGGGCCGTGTTCGGTAGAATTAAGGCGAATGAAGGCGGTGCGATGTGATAGAAAGGCGCGAATGTAGTTGAAAGTCTTCTGCCCGCAGTTTGTGGTAGACAGGTTACTGAGTATAGTGCTGTGTTTGACGTTGTCGAACGCCCCGCGGAGATCGAGAGCGAGCACGGCTTTATCGTTATGGCGCATAGCAGTCGGCTCTATGATATCGTGTTGAAGCTGGAGCAGGACGTCCTGCGCCGACAGATGGGGGCTAAAGCCAAACATCGTGTCGGCAAACGTCCTCCTGGCCTCCAAGTAGGTGGAAAGGCATTCGCGAACCATGGTTTTCATGAGTTTGCCTGCGCAAGACGTAAGTGAGATGGGTCTCAGTGCCTCAATACTAACGGACTTTGCCGATTTGGGAATGAATGTCACGACCAATGTGGTCCATTCCGTTGGAAGCGGAGAGCCGCCCCATATCGAATTTATAAGGTGGAGTAGTGAGAGGTGTGCTTGGTCGGGAAGATTTGCCAGGAGCGATACTGTGATTCCGTCGCGTCCAGGGGCCGTGCCCCGTCGCATTTTCGTGAGTGCAAATCGTAAATCAGAAAGCGTGTATGGGGCGTCGAGGTCGGTGTTAGGGGCGCCGGAATACGTATATGCTGGGCCTGCGGGATCATTTGTGCGGCAGATGTAGCGGTAACAAAGTTCTCGCGCGAGTTCATCCGTAGTGCCCTGAAAGGCATGCAGAACACGGTGGAGCTGGCGTTGCGTTTCTCCCCTGGTGGTGGAGGGATCGAGAAGGCTTCTAAAGAGTCGCCATGCACTCTTAGAGCTCATCTGGTTTGCAGCCTTCGAACAGGTGTCTGCCCAGTTAGCATCGGAAAGTTGTGCGGAGTATGCGGCCGCCTCTGCAGTGAGCGCCTCAATGCGAGCGCGAAGTTTCCGATTAAGTTTGTTGCGTTTCCAGCGCCTTATGAGCCCGCGGCGAGCGTGCCAAAGATGTAGGAGGTGTGGATCGTTTGCAGGAGTCAAATTAGAGGTTGCACGGGTGCGAGTGTTCGCTCGTTTCATATGGAGAGCGTATGATGCCCACGCTGCATATTCGGTCGAGGAGAGGCCAGCGGGGAATGGTTGCATTCTGAACTGAGTCCAATCGGTGAGACGGGCTTGGCCCCAGTGTTGGCGCATTTTCTGCCGCGGTGTGAACAAAATGCGGAGTAAAAAGTGATCGCTGCCTAGGGTTTCGCCTAAATTCTCCCATGTAGCATCGCGGATGTGACGGGTGAGGGAAAGGTCGGGGCATGTGTCTCGCGTGACCGAGTTGCCGGAACGTGTGGGTTGTGCCGGATCGGTAAGAAGCGTCAGGCTCAGCGAGGAAATGAGCTCCTTGAGCTCTCTGCCCCGGGCCTTCTCGTAGTGGTAACCCCAGTAAGGGCTGGGGGCATTAAAGTCCCCGACAATCACCAGTGGTTGTCGGGCCGCTATACGCAGCGCCCGATGGAAGAGATGCGCAAACGAAGCCCTTGCAAGGCGAGGGGGACAGTACACGTTTAAGATATGTATTGATGGTTGGCCCCTCCGCTGAGACAGCACTGATATCATGCAGTAGTCGTAAGGAAGATCGAGATCGAGGTCAATCTGTACCGCCGTGTAAGCTTTATGCACGAGGAGGCATGTGGTGGTGCCGCCTACATAGGAGCAGTATCCAGAAAGGGATGGAGCAGGGCCAGATTCTTGGAGCGCCAAGACGGCCGGCTGAGAGCCAAGTGAGCTGAGGAAAAGGCAAAGATGTGAACGCTTTCGCCTGTTCCCGAAGCCTCCAGGGTTCCACTGTATGATCTCGAATTTAGACGCAATGTTTGAACGGGACGTACGATTGGTAGCCATCGTGACTGTCTTAGGTTTTATATTTGGTCCTCCATGTCCCGCTCGGATTCCTCAGAGGCAGGGAGGGGCACGGAGGCCGGATTGTCCGACGGCGGGGTGGTGGTAGCCACCTTACGACGACGCCGTGGAGCTGTACCCTCACTGCTCACCGAGCAGGAGCGGGAACGCGATGCCTTGGGTTGAAACTGGGTGATTGCCCAAGCTTGAATAGCCTGGGTAACCTCTACTACTATGCGTTGGACCGAGAAGCTGGTGAGGAGGTGATTAATCGAAGCTTCGACGCGCGTGAGGCGTTCCTCTACGCGTGGGATGCGCTCTTCACTAGGGAGAGTTTGGTTAGTGGCAAGATAACCTGAGGTGCCCCAGGAGCCTCACGAGCTTCTGGAGTAGATGTGGCACCGGTTCCGAGTGCTGGAGTACAAATGGTTGCCTGAACCGGCGGTTTAATGGGAGTGGACTTAGCGCGAGGACTAAGCTTGGACGTAGCTGGCGTAGCCGCCTGGGCAGAGGAGGCAATACCAGATGGCCTTGCAGTACACTGTTGGGGTTGAAGTCGCTTATTTAAGAGTTCGAGTTGTTTAGTTAAAAGAGAATTTTGCTTTTGAAGTGCCGCAACTTGCTGGCGAAGGGCTGCAAGTTCGGGAGAAGGAGGATCGACAGAAGGGGGTGAGAGAGGCTTAGAAGCAGCTTTCCCTGCCCAACTGCTCACCTGAGGTACCGCCGCTGGTGCTTCGAGCGGTGGCAATGCTTGAGTGTCGGCGTGGAGTGGTGGAGCCGAATGATGCAGGTTGGTGCTGCTGTCTGACTGTGACGAACATGAGGTGGTCCCTCGAGGAGATGTTGAGGGCTGCTTGCGTTTCCGATATTTTCGATATTTTGCCGTGCAGCCACTGGTCCCAGTCTCATGGGCGCCGTGGAAGAGGAGGCACTTGGGGTGGCAGTCGTGGGCATTGAGACCTGCAGGTGCGGGGGTTCCACATTTGGCACACTGCGTTGGAGCGGGGTGAGGACACTGAGGTGGTCGATGGCCGATGGTACCGCACTTGGTGCAAACCGGGACCGTTTTCTTGTAGGCGCGGATGTACCTCGCCACGCAGTGGTAGAAGAGGAAGCGGGGTAACTTCGTGCCCTCGAAAGTCACCACCGCCGCCGCGGAATCTTCGAGTTTGCAGACAGCAAGGATAGTACCTCGAGGCCAATACAGTTCAGACTTTATCTTTTCCGGGCTTTCAGCAGGGTTTACGTTGATGACGCCCCTGCATGTATCCCCTGGTGCCTTGGCGTGGCCTCGAACGGGCAGCTGCTGATCCCCCACTTGCAGCTGGAAGTCCCCGAGGAGTCGCTGTGCCATAAGCAAAATGGTGGTGCTACAGACTAAGATGTTCTGTTCCCAGATTGGTCACACTTGAATTTGCGTGGTAGTCCGGTCACCGAGGTAGCTGCGGATGGCGTCGCCCGCGCGATCGGCCGGGACAAATGTGCGTAACTCGCAGGGAACGCGAGGTTTCACTACCACAATGTAGTCGTCGCGAGAGAGGCGAGGAGTTTGACGCGGACGCCACTTGCGTTGCTTCGCTGGCTGCGAGGACGGAGCAGAGGTAGGCACATCAGCGGAGGGATGGCGCGCCAGCGTTCCTTGCAAGGCTGGGGAATGGTGGCCCGCTGTGGCGTCTCGTTGTTGTTGAGACGCAGGCTTCGATTTCGCTTGCTTGCGTTGCCACAGTCTCACCATGTCGTCGAGGTATTCATCTTCTGATGGCATTGTGTTTTCGGAGGATGAAATCTCCATGGACAGCATTTGGCTTGAGGTAGGATCGTAGCCCGTAACCACGTTAACGGCCGCCATCGCCGGGCTGAGAGCCCTTAGCGAGGCGGCGTTGTAGCCGGGAGTGAAGGACGTCCCTCAAGTTGTCAAAACTGGACCCACCTGGACGAAGGTGTTGTCTAGGCGAAGCGGAGAACTTGGCGGTGACGATAAATCCAAGTTTCAGGGGTACCAAGGTGGATGTCCGCAGAAATAGCAGGAAATCTACGGAGGCGATGTGGAGTGGGTCCGTCACCATCGAGCGCTCGCAGCGCCCCCCCCCCCCTCTCGTGGGGTGCACCCTGCCGAAGGACGAGGTTGTGCAGAATGAACAAGCCGACTTCACGCGCAGTGGCCTCGGGAAGCGCCGATGTTTCGGCGTAGCGCGTAAGGTGGTCCACGGCTACAATAACCCAGCGGTTTCAATTCGGTGTGTATGGTAGGGGACCGTACAAGTCGATTCCGATGTGGCTGAAAGGCCGAGAAGGACAATGCAGTGCCTGGAGTGGCCCTGTAGTTGTGAGAGGGGAGCTCTTCCGGCGTTGGCACAAGGAACATGAGTGGACGTACTGCCTAACAAAGCAGTACATTCCGCGCCAGTAATATCGCATTCATAGGCGAGCATACGTCTTCACTACACCTCCGTGGGCACATTGCGGATCCGCGTGGAAGGAGGCACAGACGTCAGAATGTAGGTGGTGAGGGATTACCAGCAAGCCCCGCCGCGGTGGTCTAGTGGCTAAGGTACTGGGCTGCTGACCCGCAGGGCACGGGTTCGAATCCCGGCTGCGGCGGCTGCATTTCCGATGGAGGCGGAAATGTTGTAGGCCCGTGTGCTCAGATTTGGGTGCACGTTAAAGAACCCCATGTGGTATAAATTTCCGGAGCCCTCCACTACGGCGTCTCTCATAATCATATAGTGGTTTTGGGACGTTAAAACCCCACATATCAATCAATCAAGGGATTACCAGCAACCATTTGCGGCCATCAGATAGGTGGTTTCGCCGGTACAGAAGACCGTCACAAATGGTAAAATGGCGAGCAGTTCGTCAAAGTAAACAGTTGCCGGTACTTGGAGACGTCTGAGACAGGTATTCTAAGAGAGACGCTATCCATGGATCCTGGCGTTGCTCAGCGGACATGTCGGCATGTTCAAGTGAAGAATATTCGCAGCTGCAAACAGACGCTGTACCATAATCGTGGGGAAGGGGCGAGCGAGAAAGAGCGTCGGCGTCCAAATGCTTGCAGCCTGACCGATAAATTACACGAATTTCATAATCTTGGAGACGTAGTGCCCAGCGAGCTTGGCGACCAGATGGGTCTTTTAATGACTACAACTAACACAATGCGTGGTGATCAGTCACGATGTCAAATGGGCGCCCATATACATAAGGTCGGAATTTCGTGATCGCCCAAACAATGGCAAGGCATTCTTTCTCAGTGACTGAATAGTTCTTTTCCGCTTTAGTGAGGGAGCGACTGGCGTAGGATACAACGTACTCATCGAAGCCAGATTTACGCTGAGCAAGAATAGCGCTGAGGCCAACTCCACTAGCGTCCGTATGGATTTTGGTTGGAGCGTCTGGATCAAAGTGGCGTAGCATAGATGATGTCAGAAGATGGCGCAAAGAGGCGAATTATTCGTCGCATGCTGGGGGCCACGCCATATGCCTTGGTTGTCGACAAGTAGCTGCGTCAGGGGTGCGATTATGGTGGCGAAATTGCGCACAAAACAGCGAAAATATGAGCAGAGGTTGATGAAGCTGCGGAGTTTGTTTGTTTGTTTGTATCCTTTAATCCATGGCTCATACCCACTCTGGGGGATTGGCCAAGAGAACAAATAGTCTCATATGAACGATAACTGCATTATTGCTTACAACGAAAAAAAAGGGGGGGGAGTTGTATAGTTAAGACAGTATGTTGGAAAAAAAGAAATAAACCATAGATTTAGATAGTGAGAAAAAAATCAATAACAAAGTAGACACTAATAGCTACAACTTGATTTTGGGAGCCGACCAGACAGCTGGTTTTGCCAAACCCGATTAATTTGGTGTGTCACGGATTTATCCAGAATAGAAAATTACTTTTTGACCCGTTTTTTTTAGTATTTGTTAGCGAGGGCTTTATGTTGAAAAACGTTTAGAGTCTTGAATAAAATTACACACCGCATCGAATGCATCTCTGTGGCAATTTCCCAAAACAGAGGCACCAAAACTTAGAACATTTTCTGCGGTTAAATTTAAACCTAGCTTCGCAAATGGAATATCTAAAAGTCGTTTCCTAATTAATGCATAGTTACGACATGAGCCAAAATAATGTTCAATAGTTTCTGATTCTTCGCAGAACGGACAAAGGGGGGAAAGTGTCAGACCAGCTCTGTGTAAATAAAAATTTAATGGGGGGACACGGCACCGGAATCTAGAAATTATAATTTCAAGTTTTTTTGACGGACTCCACTGGGCTTTCCATGGAAATTTGAGGTGCTGATAATTTGTCCATTGTGTGATATTTTCTAAACTATCTGTAAAAATAGCGAATTTCCTATATCTAACCCCTGATAAGTATTCTAACTCGGGAAGTACTGAAATTACTGGTCCATTGAGTGATGCTCGTGCCAAAGCATCTGCCAATTCATTTAATTGTAATCCGCAGTGACCTGGGACCCACACTAATTTGAGGAGTTTTAAATGCGGCGGTGCTAATGTGTGGAACGCTGCTAGGGCACGAGATTGTTCAGAGTTTGTCACAGCTGCACACACCGAAAGTGAGTCTGTTAGGATGATTGCACTGGTCTCTGTCGTAGAAATTTTACGAAGGGCTAAAATAATAGCTACTAGGTCAGCTTCAAATATAGGAGTAAAATCTGGAAGCCTTACTGAAAAAGACCAGCCGAGGGAATCAGACGCAATTCCTACACCTGCCTTTTCATTGTTGACAGAAGCATCTGTAGCTATTACATTTTTTGTTTCAGCATGTACCAAGTAATCGTTTAATGTAGTGTTCAAAAATCTCAGAGATTGCAACTTGGCTTGTGGGGGGAAGATTTCATCGTACTCTATTTTAATGTTGATGGTAGAAAAATTAGTTTCAATTACTGTGCTAATGTCTACATTTATGCAATCCAGTTTCTTTTTAGTGAAAATTATCTGAGGGGTATGAAATCGAGGCCAATGTGCAAGAAAGAAAGAGTCAGGGTCGCTGATAAATGCGTACTCTGATCTTCGCGCCGGTAAACTGTAGAACTTTAAGAAGGTTTGAACCGTTAGAATGCAGAATCGACAGAGGAGTGTTGGCAATCCCGCTTCTTGATACAATACACTATTCGCCACGAACCTGGGAAGTCCCAGGCATATTCGCAGGGCTTCTCGCTCTAACAATACTAGCGGTTTAATTTTATAATCAGCGGCCCCCGAGAATAATACACACCCAAATTCCAATATTGGTCGCACATACATTTTATATATCATTAACATCGTGTGTCTGCGCAGCCCGTATTTTCTGTTGCTTAACCTGCGTAAGAAACCTAACGCCCGTTGTGCCTTTGCTGTTATATATTCAATGTGTGGGCTCCAATTTAGTTTTTCATTATAAATCATTCCTAAGTACTTGACTGAATCTACTTGTGGAATAGGTTCCCGATTATACAATACAGAAATTGAAACTGTATCTGCTATAGGAAACACCAAGAGCGCACTTTTACTGATGTTCAATGACAATGAAATGGATTGCAACCAAATTTCTTGTGTATTAATATAACTTTGCAGTTTTTGATGTAGGGAGTTCTTTAACAAACGTCTTCCTCGTCGTTTCTATATCAGAGCCCTTTTTTTCACTACAAATCTAATGATCTGAAGCGTTCAACGAAAGATGCCATTATTACAAAGAAAGCCTGGGGTTGCTTGATCTGCTACAAGTTTTGGAGCAACACAGTTAGAAGTTCTGTATAGATTTATTTCGTGGAGTGCAAAGAGTGGGCTTATGAAGACTGCGCGGGGGCTCACGGAGTGAATTTAAGGTGTTCCTTATGGCAAAATCTGAAGGGATAAAGTTTTTTCACGCCGTCTCGTTTTGCCCCACGCTATATATCGTTTTCCCCCATAAGTTAGGGCAAAATGAGTCATCTAATGAGTGTTTGATTTATTTTTAATAAAACACCCCTTTGAACTATGGCAACATGGTCATGTTTATGCAGCACATACCTTCTACCCAATGGAAGGTTTCTGTATTGACATTTATTAGTAAAAAGAGAAATAAAAAAAACGTTCACTGTTTTCGAATAAATTGTCGCATTTTACCCCACCCTACCATATAGTAGAAGATAGAATAACAACGAAGCCTAATGTATGCGGAAAAAGTATGCAGAACAAAGTCTGGATGAAAAACTGGCTTGTTAGAAAAAGTATATGCCTTTAGGTTGGAGCACAGACTGTATGAAATGTGCATTGAAAATATTTCTTGTGGTTATTTTAAAGCAATGTTTATGTACTTTCCATACCCCTGTTTGATGAAGTAATCATTTCCCCTTAAAGGGGCCCTGAAACACTTTTTCAAGTACCCATGGAATGAATTTGCTGGAAGAGCTTATTGCCTCAAGAATTCAGCGCCGCGGAATTTTAAGAATCCGTTCAGTGCGACTGAAGTTACAAAGGTTTGTCGCATGCTGCAATTGCACTCTCCATTCTCTCGTCCCGACGAAAGTGCTGGAAGCTAAGCAGGGACAAATCACATTTTTTTTTCTTTATTGGAGCAGGGACGAATGACAGGGCCACAGAAAAAACGTCACGTGCGCTTCGCGACCTTGAACACTTTTTTCTTTTTTTTTATTCGAATGCGCGGCTTTTTTTGGTGTGATCGCGTGCGCACATGTGTACAAGTAACAGCCTCCCGCGGTGATGTCTGTAACGAGTGAGCGCGCCATGTCCAAATCAGCCAAAGGCTGATAGATGGGTCGTTGACTTGTGATTTTTGGGCATATAGCGTGATTTGTGAAGACAAGAAAAAGCAATTTTTAGCTGACTTTCATAATTTATTGTGAATTCCAGGCCACGTGCTGTGCTATAATATTTGGCTCGCGTGTTGTCAGGAGCCTTTACTACCGACCGGCAGCGTTTTCTGACCTTGCTCAAAAAGTGTTGCAGGTCTCTTTTAATATTGTTTTCATCGTTTATGAAACATTTTTAAAGTTAAAATTGTCCCCCAATCATGGCTGAAAAGCATCGTAGCTGCTATATACTGAAAAAAAAGCCCCACTTGGGGAGGTAATAGACCGTGTTTATAACTGTAAAATTAGCTTCTCCTATCAGCTAATGACAGTTGTTTCAGTATACGGTATGTTCGAACACAGTTTGCTTGCCCCATAACGTTAGAAGTGTAGACTAAACTCCCTAGAAATTAAGAATCCCCAGCAAGTGCACCTAAGACTTCGTCTCTACACGAAAGAAATCATGTACCGCCATTTGTTAAGCTGATTTGCAGCGCAGAGAAGCGCACTTGTGAATAATGAAACCTCTGTTTAGTTTTGCGCAAAGGAGCTAGTACGTTTGCTAGAAACAAACAAACAAACAAACAAGTAGGTACATGAAGAAACAGGCAAGCAACAACACGCCAACAACCAAATACACTAAAAAAGCAGCAAGCAGGGAGTGACCGCTTCCAGCAATCCGGATCAAAGGAATGGTAAACCGGAAAGAAGCCTTGTAGATGTTCTGCAGCTGGGGGCGACAGCCCCTCCCACAGGCAATTGGTTCGTCGGCTAGAAGCCTCACTACGGGGTGTACCCTAATGTAGTCTCTCAAGAGAGCCGACTGCATGATGGTGGCCCCGTGCTCTTCTCCGCAAAGAGCATTCCGAAATTGCACCCACGGTGATGTCTTTGGTGGCTATGGCATTTTCCTCTTCAAAACGAGGTGGCGCGATCGATTCTCAGGCACCGCAACCGCACTTAAGTGGTGATTGAATGCAAAATGTCCAATACTTTACATAACTTCAAGCCCGTAGTATGAAACCTTGGACACATACTACTTCATGGTTTCAGAAAATTGAACACCCACATAATACCTTCTTTTTTCAACAGTTGGCTCTTATACGAGAAATCACATTACCTAAAATTCTTTGCATAGTAATCAAACAATATTTTAAAGATTATTTATTAAAGTTAGAGTACCTGTAACCACAGCGCTTCTGCAACGCGAGAACAGGTCGCGGCTTCCAGTCCGCGGTCAATGTCCTCTGCTCTAGTGTAATTTTAACTGTTACTTGCTACAAGCTTCTTTGTGCAAGGAAAGAAGCTTGTTCTGCAGAAAAGCTTGTGTTATATATTCAAGAAAGGACGCTGACTGAGACCCTGCTTCCAAGGTTGTTTCCACAGAGAAGACACTGTGCAATAGCTCAGTAATCCATGACGAAAGCGTCACGCCTAAGAATATGTTCGCCTGATGGAACTCAGTCTCTTTCATTTTTACCGTAGTGTGGTTTTCGTCGTACCTTCTGATAGTCGTCACGATTGTAAAATAAATGACTATACCAGGCTGTCAACTCATGAGCAATATCATTCACCCACGAGTTAAATAGGGGCAATAATCTAGCTTATACCTGTTCTTCTTTCCTTAAAAAAAAAGCCCCTTCATTTCTCCATAGACGTGACATATATTTGCCAAAGGATGGTACAAAGAATTTCCTGCCACAGTTAGTTCCAATCTTTTCGATACAGTACTACCTCTGATGGCAGCTCGCCGCGTCTAACTAGATTATTGAGCTGTGGAAATCGGATTACCGTAGTGGGAAACGTGGAGCCAGTGGCCTCCCCGTCTCCCTTTAAGACGGGGCAGAAAGAGAGCTGCGAGTGCAGACGTTGCACCAACCGACACCTGTGGTCATGAAGCGAGAAAATAGCGCGTGTAATCTGGGGAGGCTCGGGAACTCGAAGAAGAGCTGCGTCTGCAGCATCCTCGTACTCCACGGAAGTCATCGAACCAAGTCCAATTCATCACCGACAACATGGTTGCGCGGTCTTTCTGCGCTGTCGCTTGCTTGCTCGGTATAGACAAGCTTTGCGTCGATGTGTCATCCCCTGCCGCTATCTTGATACGACACATCTCCACATCACCTTGTGCTTTGTTAACCTCTCCTCCCGAACACCACCCCACAAAATAAATAAATAATTAAAAGAAGCATGTGTAGTCCAGTTCTTATTAGAACAGCATACGTGGAAGTACAGAGATCACTGAAATTATCAGGTTGTGTGAGTAATAAATTACAGAAACATTGTCTTTGCGACGTTGTCGCTATACCTGTACTAACAAAAGGATCTGAATATAACGTCACCATGTTGCCTGTTTCAGATGACAAATACGTGCAAGAAGTACGTCGTAACTTTGTTAGCTTCTGTAGTTACGCTAAATCCTCTGCTTCTCAAATGGTTGCAGCTAAATGTCAACGTATGCACGGTGGAAAGAGTAATCTAGTCCTATGCTATTACACCTAATTAGCAGCGCGATATATTGCCGGCTTGATGTAAGGGTGCTTCAGCCTCACATTCAAGACTAGAACATGATAGCTTAGTTTATCCCAGGTAACATCCCCTTCTGAATAGCTAACGTGGCTTCGTCATTTGCGGTGCACCGAACCACACGCTGTATATAAACTCCTGTGCCAGCACGATACTCAAGTGCCGCAATTGCCTAAGGTCCCACGACGCTTCGTCAAATGACTGTCCCAAGATACAGAAGGAAAAGGAGATTCTTAAGCGGATGTTGCAAGACCGGTCGTCTTGTCGGGAAGCTTTTGCTGTCGTCAGAACGCAGCGCTCTCGACGCCGTAGTGGTTCAAGGTACTCTGTAACACGTAGTTCCTTGGTGACACGATCTCCTTTTGCTTCTTAGACCATAATTGTCGGCGTCAATTTTCGAGGACAGGACCGCACGAGAGCGTTTAGACACTGATAACTGGCCGGCATTACCGAATATGCAGCCAGAGCCACAAGCACAGCCAGAATCACTACCACAGTCTAAGCCACAGCGCAATCCACAGCGAATCGACTGGTCGCACCGGACCGAGCCAACATTGGCCGAGTCAACGAAGGCGCTGTTTAATCACGCCATTCCTGAAAAAGACCAGGACTTCTCTGCGACGCTACGATCTCTCAAGGACACCATATTTATGCTTATGAAAAAGCTGAATACTCCGTCAGCCCAAACGGCCCTGGCACATGCTGGAGGTTCTTAATTCAGAGTTTTCAGCGCTTCACTGGTCCCCACGGATCGTCCGTGACCCTCTCAAAGGCTGCAATTTACTTGTCGCATGTCTGAATGCTGTAGTCACGTTAGTCAGAAACGTTCCCGGCCTCACTGACTGGCCGACTGTACATGTTTGTGCGAGAAGTGCTCTCCTTCTCTCTTTCTGTTTTTAATGCCTATCCCATATTTCCAGTGCAGGGTAGCAAAACGGACGCTCATCTGGTTAACCTCCCTGCCTCTCCTCTTCTTGTTTCTTGTTCCCTATCTGAGAATGCCCACTTCAAGAACAGTAGCAAAGTGCCCACTACGTCGTAATGCTTCATTCTGAAGATGGGTGACGATGGGCCTACACGCGTACCTAAGGCAACACGTACAATTGTGAAGATGCACATGGACAACCTCCGCTCCGTCTCTCATACGTCCTGTGTGGAAAAATGAATGGAGACGATGATGCGCGACAGGCTGTCCGACTTTCTGGAAACCGGAAATATATTTGCCGACACCATGTCCGGGTTCCGTCCACATCGATCCGCGCAGGATGTTTCGTTTCAGCTAAATCGTGACATCCTAAATTGGTCGAGTATCCCCAAAATGACAGAATTGTGCTTGTGAGTAGTGTTACTGAATATTACAGACCTCTCGGGACACTGTGTCATTGGTGAAGTTGTTAGGGCTTTTGTTTTCAATGCACATTACAAAGTAAATATACTGCAAAGTGTTTAACCTTGTCTGAGTTGCAAGTTGTTTAACCTTGTCTAACACTCATTCAAAGACAGCTGGACCATATATCAGAGGTGCATAAATTTATGTGACCGAGTAGGTATTATGGAAGTTTTAAAAAGTCCACAACAGAGAGGATAGAATACGCGCGAGATGGGAAAGACATCCGCAAGCTGCTGTGTTGTTTGTTCTCTACTCTGCAGTGCACTGTTGGCCTGTTCATAGCGAGTTTTTGGAAGATTACAGAATAATGAATACACCATAGTAAACAACATATCCAAAACTCAAGGTTTCAAATTATTTTCGAGGTACGACGTACACTCATTGTAGCAGCGAGATTAGCATAAATTGGCATAAGTCGGTAGAACCACGGCGGGCGCTTCTAATTAAAAACAGTTTTTCGCTCTAACGTCACTGGTAGCCACAAATTTTAGACAGTGCAGCATTTGAAATTCATCAAACTGTATTCACACTGATATATATATATATATATATATATATATATATATATATATATATATATATA
Organism: Rhipicephalus microplus; assembly: GCF_043290135.1. Lineage (NCBI taxonomy): Eukaryota > Metazoa > Arthropoda > Arachnida > Ixodida > Ixodidae > Rhipicephalus > Rhipicephalus microplus. Next base: position 77,246,473 of record NC_134703.1, read on the forward strand.
TATATATATATATATATATATATATATATATATATATATACGTTCCGTAGGTCTAGTCTTGTCAGTGTCTGCCTCTTGCAACTCCACTTCACTTGTGCGTGAACGATAGCGCCGTACGTGACAAACATGTGCCTTTCAAACGATATGACGCACCAGACCAAGCCTTGCACCAGACCGGCACATGATTTCTCGCCCGTCGTAACTAGCTCGGTCGCGGATGTGGGCAACGCTTTGCTGCGTCGTACTGGCGAAAGAGGCACGAACCGCCCTGCGGCTGAGCCGAAAAGCTTTCTTCCAAAGACTTAGGCACGCGGTTTTTTTTTGCGTTCTCTTACCCTTCTTGTCTGTCTGTGCGCTCATCTTCGCTGAGAGCCGACAAAACCCATCTGGGCTCTGCTTGCCGAGTAAACCGGAGCCACCGCGTAAACCCATCTGAGCGGTATTCTCCCAGAGGCCGTTCGTGCTCGGAAGGTGCCCCGGGAGCACGTTTTCTTGCTCTATGCATGTGACAGCATTCACACTTCAGTGGGTTCCTTAACAGGTGGGCAGTGGAAACCAAGTTAAGCATTGACAAATTTGTCCCTCTCGATGGAACGGTGGCCATACGGTGCTCGGCTGCCGAACCATATGTGACGGGTTGGATCTCGGCCGCGGTGGTTGCATTTCAGTGAAGGCAAAATGATTGAGGCCCGTGCGATGTGCTCCTCCTGTTCTCCGCCTCTTTATTTGTGGTGTTCCTTGTAGCGTCAGCTATAGGCGCCTCTGGAATCCACCACTGGCCTCTGCTTGATGGAGCACGAGTGCTCCGCCAAGCAGAGCGAAACACTCGTGGCCGGCGGAACAACTCCATTCTCAAACCTGAGTTAGTAGCAAGGATCTCGCTGCGAAAGAGTATTGGCCCAACACCAATTCCTAAAGGCTTTGAGCATGTAGGATGGTGAGCCTTGAACTCGTTGTCACCACGTCAGAAACAGCGATTTTCATGCGGCAACAGCTTTCTCACTTGCAAGGTACGTGTGTTTCTGTGCGGTTTGTGAGAAAAAGCAAGAAAATATTGCACCACTCCGCAGAGCATTTGTTGTGAGCAATGTTGTAACTCCTGGCGTCGCAACAGTGCAATTTCTTAGAGGAGGAACTAGACCTACATGGTGGTAACCATAGAAATGATCACGACCACGGGTGTCGTAAAGTATTAAGACGCTGCACCTACACTAAATAAGAACAGACAGATGAGCTAAGTGGTTCGTGTCGATATTAACAACGGAATATGGGCAGGACTGAGCACGGACATGACAGACGTGTGAAAACAACACAGACGCTATTTGAAGTGTATCCTGGTTTCCACTTGGCATATCAACTAGCGGTCTGCGCGACCACGCTGTTGTTAACCTTCTTGCATCAGTGATCATTCATGCGTATATGCAAAGCTGTTTTCACAAAGCTGGCGCACAGCTGTTACTTAGAGCACATTTTCTGGGGGAGTTTTAGTACCATAGCAGGATCTTGTGCACGAGAGATTCATCCCGCACACGTCAACAATACCGTCCTAATACTGCCGAGTGATGTCATTCTCCATTGAAAACAGACGTCATTGAGGAATGGGGCTTAGTCAAGAAAAGTCATTGTTTAAATGCGAGGAGAGAGAGAGAAAGAGAGAGGAAAAGCAGGGACGTTAACCAAACTTAGCTTAGTTGTCTACCCTACACTTGGGTTGCGGAAAGGTGGAATAACAGAAAAAAAGAGATAGAAAAATAGAAGAGTAAGAAAGAGATGGATGAATAGTCAGCTCGAGACTACGCGGCACGACCTCATGCTGTTCTTTTACAAGCGCTCGTGAAGTCCGGTGGCCCTCAAGAAGCACAAGAGGGCTTTCGTGGGTTTGCGCGTATGCGAAACCGTCTGCCAAGGTCTCAGGATTTTGTTTTCTGTGCGGTCTTGAATCCAGCTGACGGAGCTTGGCTTCCATAATACGTCGCTTAGACTGGTATGCTGGACAGTGGCATAGAATGTGCTCAAGAGTCTCCACATCAGGCGCAAATGTTGCATGCCGAACTGTCGCCATTCCAAGGAGACAAGAATACGAATTCGTAAATGCCACGCCCAACCTCATGCGACACAGCAAAGTTTCAGCGCGTCGTTTGGGTCGGTCAAATACATGCGTGCGTTAAAGACACCCGGCGTATTTCATTGTAGGAGAGTTATACGGCAAGCAAGTGATTGTAGTCGCCTTGCAGCGTCCGTTCTCAAGAGTGGTGTGGGCGTAGGCAGGTTGTGGTCATGAGTTGATCAAGCAGCTTCATCTTCGTGGTCATTGCCGACAATTCCGCAATGACTCGGCAACGATTGAAATACGATATCGTGACCTTCCTCGAGCGCTTTGTGGTAGTCGTGCCTTATCCGATATAGTGATTGTTCGTGTAACCCGTGCTGTGTAGCGAGCTGTAGTGTCTGTAAGGCTGACCTCGAAGCATTTCTTAGCGAACTTCGGCGACTTTGAGCGTACCAATCTATCTATCTATCTATCTATCTATCTATCTATCTATCTATCTATCTATCTATCTATCTATCTATCTATCTATCTATCTATCTATCTATCTATCTATCTATCTATCTATCTATCTATCTATCTATCTATCTATCTATCTATCTATCTATCTATCTATCTATCTATCTATCTATCTATCTATCTATCTATCTATCTATCTATCTATCTATCTATCTATCTATCTATCTATCTATCTGTCTGTCTGTCTGTCTGTCTGTCTGTCTGTCTGTCTGTCTGTCTGTCTGTCTGTCTGTCTGTCTGTCTGTCTGTCTGTCTGTCTGTCTGTCTGTCTGTCTGTCTGTCTGTCTGTCTGTCTGTCTGTCTGTCTGTCTGTCTGTCTGTCTGTCTGTCTGTCTGTCTGTCTGTCCGTTTGGGTGCTCTCGTGGTCACCCAGTTTACCTGGCGTGAACTAAAATTAGCATGGGTAGGGAACCTTCATACACACACGCCTCCCGCCGCTGGCGTGAACTAAAATTAGCATGGGTAGGGAACCTTCATACACACACGCCTCCCGCCCGGGCGGGAGGCGTGTGTGTATGAGGGCTCCCTAAGCATGGGATGGTAAGATAGTTTGACGAATATGACGCGCTGGTAAGACATGAATGATGTCCCAATCCCGTCGCGTACATCGTCAAACACTTCCCGCCAGACAGTGGCACATACCCATAGGCGGGTATGTGCCCCTCGTATGCGGGTATGTGCCACAGGTGATTGGCAGTATCTACCCAGGAATGACGAGAACACACATGAGCAATTTAGCACACGAATGTTAAGAAATATTCGACGTCGGTACCATCAACCCGACGAATGCAAATAAAGAATTTCGTGGTCCCGGCAGGAATCGAACCCAAGAATTCTGCGTGGCAGTCAAGCATTCCACCACAGAGCAACGCCAGGTCTCGGAACTACTTTTATATAGACGCTTCTCTTCGTGAACGTCAATAGTGGTTGCAGGTACTGCCTACACAATTTCAATAACATTACATATGTACTCCTTTAATACATCCGCCACGTAGGGTTAACGTCTATTGTGGTTAGTGGCCATACACTGAAGTTGATTTGTGTAGCATTGTCCAGGGCGAGCATCAGCGCTTCATATCAGCTTCTGGTGTTGCTAATATGCATGTTTCAGTTGGCACCGTTGCGTAAGTGCAACCAACTCGTTATATAAACATCTGCAACTCTTCAACATACGCATGTTCGAGCAGCCTTGGTACATGACAGCTTGAAAAAATATGACACACACACACACACACACACACACACACACGCACACGCACACGCACACGCACACGCACACGCACACGCACACGCACACACACACACACACGCACACGCACACGCACGCACGCACACGCACACGCACACGCACACACGCACACACGCACACGCACACGCACACACACACACACACACACACACACTCCAGTCTGGTACATTCTCTTGACCGTTCAGCACTGCATGAAAATGGCACACAGATTCGCAAAAAATACTGTCGCACAGATAGCACTTCTGCATCCTCATTTTCAAAATCACATCGGGTTTACCATATACTGTGCAGGCCCAGAAGCATGATTAGATCATAAGGTACGCCTGCCTCGTTTTTAACCGAATGAAAACGGATGCCTTGTAGGCTTGACGGTAATACCTTTTTTTAGGGTTCTCTGTAATATGTCCAAGAAAAATACCCTGCTTCAGCAATCTATAAACACGTGTTCAATTGTTTCCGGATTACTACATAAGTGGCATTGTGTGCTCCATGGGACAAATAATCCCCTATCCTGCAATCACGTTTTGACTGGTAAGGTACCAGTATGTAATTTAAAGAAAAAGGTTTTGAGGCCTGGTGCTACAAGCATTCTTTTACCACGTTTAAGAACATCGTGTCCTGGGCCTGCACAGTATAGGTGACGGTACGATGGTGCAGACAGTAAAGCATCAACAAGGTCTTTATAAAATTTTTACGCCATACTTCAGTCACATAATCTAACGAAAATCTCACTGATAGAAAGTGGAAAGACGAAACAACGTCCTTTAAATACCCCTGTATTGGTCCTTGCACATTTGATGACGATACGAGAAATCCCGGCCGCAGTCTAGATAACCTTAGTTGTATAACTGTTCTCAAAAAAGGGTCATCTACATCACGCAGAAAAGGAAAGCGATTGATAGGTTGTCTTATATAAAAATGAACTAATCCGAGCCCGCCATCTAAGAGGTTTCTGCGGCTAGATTTATCCCGTACAGAGCTTCAAATGAAAACTGCAAATATTCTGTGTAGTTGCTGTGCACTTATTCTACTGCAGTGCAAAACCTGCATTATGTACCACAGCTTGCTCACTAGAAGCAAGTTGTACGTTGTGGCCCGTGCGAATATCGAAATACCCCAACCTTTCTATTTTTCTAAATCATTGCACACTGAACCATGCCTGTGTATTCAGGCATGGTCGGTGCACACTGAACCATGCCTGTGTATTCAGGCATGTTATCGGGACGGCTTTAAGCTCTCCCATAGTAGAGTACTCTGTGCTCTAAATCGTTACCCCCTTTTTCTAACCCCCCCATTGCGCAGTGCCTGTGTTTCTTTTTTCCGATACGGTTCACTGTTGCAATAGAACTTCAGCGGCACTCCTGAATACTTCACTGGTGTTTCCTGCCATTCAATGTTTAGAAATACTCTTAGTGTGACGTCCCATTGCCCATACCAGAAGCTAAGGCACTTATCCCAGTTGACGGCACTACCACTCACCTGGCAAACAGTGTGCTAGTTATTTCTCGTATTTGGCACTGCCGAGTTTAAATACCCTGCGTTATGCACTCGGATTGAAACATTAGAACTCCGTTTCTCGTCCAATAATCGCTTACAAACATAATAAATCTAGCAAAACGCAAAGCATTTGTTGTTTCTTGCTAGGCTGTTCTTTCGCACTTCCTTCAGCATTTCCCGTACGTTTGCCACATGATGAAAACAATAATGTGAATGTCATAAACGTCAACATAGATCCCCTTTCCAACAGTTGTCTATGCTTGAGGCTGCATGTGACCCTTGTGGCACTTGGCATATTCTGTGCGAATGCCCACGATACTGCTCGCAGAGACAGTGCATTGTAGAGACAGAGACTCTGCAATGCACTAGACGAACTCGACAACGTGACTATGCACTACCGACAAGATTTTATGTCGCAGAAGAAGGCTGTGAAGGCGCTCCTGCGCTTCTTGCGTTCAACCGGCCTGTCCAAACGACTGTGATCGGAACGCCCTGCATGGGTATGCATGTGTATTTTTTCCCTAATTTATTTTATATCTCTTCATCTCTATCCTATTTTCGACCCTTATTCCCCCACCCCTGTACAGGGTAGCAAACCAGTTCTTCCATGTTAACCTCCCTCTCTCTTCCTCTAATTTATTTCTCTCTCTGTATGCTTGAGCACCACATCCACTGCAGAGCCGGCGTGCACCAGGACAACTTTGGTTTCACCACAGAAGCTGAAACCCCTAAACAGCCTTCTTAAAAATAGTGTTCGCGGCCGCTGGACACAGCTCGTTCGGGGGGGATAAAGGGGGGTGACGCGCCCGTCGAGGCCTTTTCCGGAACGTGATGGGCGGAGGAAGCGGAAGTCGGGGAACGGCGCTTCCGGTTGAGTCGTCCCTTTTCATTCTGTCATTGAAGCGTTGGTCGGGGCTTCAGCTCGTCGGCTGTGGATGAAAAGTAGCGGCAGAAGACACGAAAAGGTGGAGAGGTTCCTCATTTCCCGCACAGACGCGCAGAAGTGTATGGACCCACTTTGACTAGCCTTTCCCGCAGTTTATGACCGTCCTCATGCCAAGTACGCGCAATTGCATTCATTTCGTTCATTTCCTATGTACCGGGCTATTTGGGGTTCGCCTGCACTTTTTTTCTCTGGTTAGTGCTTCGTAGATGACATCAGGACATCTTTTTATACGATGCTTTCCTCTGGCTTCTGTTTACCACCCACTTCACGCGTTTCATGGGGTGTACAACAACATTACCATTCGTCAGGAGTTCTCGAACACGTCATGGCGATCCTACCTTACCTTCATAAAAAGGGAGAAATATATATAGTCATGGAAAGCATAATAAAAGGGAAGATGGTTGATCTTAGGGTCTCAACGTGGTATTCTTGGCTGATGCTAGGTTTTTCCTTCGTGTAGACAAACTAGAGTCGAACCACAGCCTGTCACAGACGACGCAAAAAAACTGAACGCCCAAGCACTCCGTACAAATGGTTAACCAGCGAAAGCTAAAACGTGGGACCCCGGCGTTTAGCAGGGGGTTGAGCCCGACGTGGCACTGAACACATCCACAATTATTGGTTACATGTTCGTGTTTCTTGATGAGGTTAGACACGTTTGGGTTGAGTTTACCACGGGGATCATTTCACATGCCACGCATTGTAACTCGCGTGTTCACGGTCACGGAGGAATGTAACGAGTGGTTAAACGCGTTTCGCAATGCGTTAATCACAGTGGGTGTTCTCGAACCACATGTGGCCCCAGACGTCGCAGCCGAAGCCGATGTGCCACTGGAGAAACTCCGATGAAAGTGGGCGTTCAACCCGGCGAAGGCGCTCCCGCAATCATCACGTTGGTGCCTCAGTGCCACTTGTTCGGCGTAGACACTGCGCCGTGTCGCCTGTGGATAGCTTCCACGTGACGTCATGGTTGTAGCTTCGTAACCGACAGGTTCTCCAACATGGCGGGCATGATGACGTAGAGGTAGCGTAATCATAGAGCTCTCGGCCTACTTCAACATGAATTCGATGCACCCAAAATATTATTGGCTTCTGTCCGTAAATAATGAAAGAACTTGCAGGTGATAGACTGACAGCATCAGCGCATAACGTCACAACCCTTGCGTGTGCCATGCGCTGCACCAATATGGCGGCTTCAGTGACATCAGTGTAATCCATTTATAAGCAGAAAAAAATTTGGTGCTTTTTTTCCTTCTTCAAAAACCACACAATCATTGTTCAGTGTGGCGCCGTTGCAAGCGTTTGACATCGCGAGCTCACTCTGCGGCATGGTTTGCAGGATCCGCCCTGCACCGGCGCTTGCATTCTCGTTCGCGATGTAGCGGGGCTTGGCCGTCTGCTGGATCATCGGTGCGCAGCTGCTGCCGGCACTCGGCTTCCCGGGCCTGTTTTTGTGCCAGGACTACACCATCGCCCCGGTGAGTTCGAGATCTTTCACGTTTCCACTGTCGGCGTTCTTTTGGAGTGGTCCGTTGCCTACCCATGTGGAAAGTTTCAGGAAAAACTGATGCGCGCGTGCTCGGCACCACAACCACGACGAGATGAACGACGTCACTCACAATGCAGCCAATGGCTCACGTGTTTGGTTAAGACGCTGAGAATGACGTAACTGATAGGACAGGCAATGGAGGCCACTCATGACACTGATGTCGAACAGTTTTTCGCTTCTCCTAGCTATATACAGCTTGCGGCGTAAAATTTAGAAAGTCTAATGCCAGTAATAACGTGCAAAGCTGGCTGTGACACCTACGGTAGAGGCGCGAATCTTCCATTGCCCGTACTTGGCTCGCGCAGCGAAAAATGATGTCCCGCCGGCAGCGCGGACTTTTTCCGTCGATGGGTGTGGCTGATTGGCAACGTCGTGGATGGTTTCTTGCGGACCACCGACGTTTAACCTCGAGCTTTAAAAGCTTTGCTCTTAAAATACGAACAAATAGTCTACTACGATTAGCAAAAAACCAGTAAATGATTGTAGTTAGCACATGGGTAAAAGTTGAAGAGGAAGTAGGCGCTGTGTTTAGAGTTGCAGTCATGCGAGTTCATCGGGCTGGACGAGTTTGATTGACGCGTTTGAAACGAGCCAGTGAGCTACCTGAATTAGTGTGACGGACACGTGTCAAACAATGTCGCGTAAGTCACTTCACATGTGCGAAGTGAAGACGTTTAGTTTGCTAGATCGAATGCAGTCCTAGATGCTTCACTATCCACCCTATCATGGCTCGCTTGCGTACAGAGGCCATGACCAGAAACGCAAACAGCGTGGCCCACTGTTCTCACCTCGCTCTGACCTTGGTGGTAATAAAAAGTGGCTAGAATCTTTCTCGTTCATATGATGGCTAACTCTATTGGTTTTTAGCATCAGTCTGACTAGAACCACTCGAAAAGAAATGTGAAACTGTAGAGAATGTAGGTTCCACAGTGTTCTAGTTTCCTTACATTTTCATTGTCTTTTAGGCACATTATCCAACCCTGCAACCTCCGGCTGACAAGCTGTCTGAAGAAGACAAGCAAATAATCTAGGTGCTTCAGATGCTGGTAGACACTCATTTGCGTGTTCAGCGGCATGCTCATATCACCGCAGGCCCACAGCTTACACAAGATGTAGTGGATGCTTGAGCTACAATTCTTGCATACCTTGAGCAGACACCAGCAGTCACCATTATAGCAATGCAGTAATAAGGCCAGATATATGTGTCAATGTCTACAGTGGACTGTCAAGGTAAAAGCAGATGTTTCCTTTTGGCATTCATGGAAAGCAGCTGTATTGGTTAACCACACGCGGTATTTTTGGTAAGCTCAACACGTGTTTTTAAATTTATATATTTGTGTTCGTGCTCCTCTTCCTCCCCCTTCGCACAATATAAAACTCCTAGAACAGTGCATGAATAAAACTGAAGTTCAGATATATAAATATCATAAGCAGCAAATTTAAACGTGCTATACCGGTAGGCCTTTGTGCGGCGAACACACGAGACAGGCCCGTACAATCGTACCCTCACCGTACCACTATCTAATTGTACCGAGGAAGAAAGATTAAGTAGAATTGTACAAAATTGCGTGCACGTCCACGATAACTATTACGGTAATGAACAGCCGGGACGAAATCTCGCTAAAATGCAGGCTTAATATTATTATCATTATGATTAATATTTCTATTGCATGGTCAGTTAAAGTACTTGACGTTGATAACAATCATCGTTTGTACTCAGAGATTCGTCGGTCAAGTACTTTGCTAGTTTTCCACTTTTTCAATAAGCTTTCACACATGAGCTACTAATGGAGAGTCAGGCTTGACGACGTGGGACGTTCTCCTCACTCCGTTGCACATGACATTACTGGGAGAGGAGGCATAATAGATTGCCTTCCGCCGTCCCAGTTATGTTGAGGCGTGCTTCAGGCTCAATGCTTTTCAATGTTTATTTCTTCTTATGTTTTTTTAGCTGCTATACCAACTGAGATAAGCTATGAGAGGCTGGCGGTTCGCAGAGTAGCGAGGAGCGGGTCACTCGACAATAATACACTGCTGGGTAAACCACCTGTCCCTTAATGGTTACATCCATTACGTAGATTGAAGCGGGTGTTCCCAGTAACGCCACATGCTTGTACTATCATAGAACACTACCACTGAAACAAAAGAATAAATTAAGGGAGGAAGAAAGAAAAAAAGGAAAAAAGAAAAAATTACAGAAAGAAAGAAAGGAAGAAAGAAAAAAGAGAGAGAGAAAAAAAGAAAGAAAGCCAAGTTGCACCGACAAGAGGATATAAATTCATGACTCTTCAACCTCGAGTCAATTGCTCGAAGCACTGGTCATCATCGTATACTACTGTATACGTTCTGCAATGATCATTGTCGCATCTGGACCATCACCAGCTACCACTGTTTAACAGCGCCAGCTCTATTAATGAACGATGTCTGCTCCTTTCAACTGTGCAGTCGTTCTCCCTACGTGGGTGCTGTTTTCTGAATGTTTATGTCGAGAATTCCAACGCACACAAAGTTCCGCAGCTATAGTCGTGCAGAAGTATTGGTGAATGAACTATCTATAGCATTGATAGTTTCTTTTAAACCGTCGATACTGTAAAGCAACTATAGATAGTGCTACAGCTGATAAACTACCGATAGCATTGCCGATAGTGCCATCAATAATACCATCAGTAGTATCTATGGTACTAGGAATACTTACCTGTTGCTATGGTTGCTATGGCGCCCATGCCTTACATGGATGTGTATTTGTACTCACGTCAACTTCGAAGGAGTATCGTTTATTCACAATTTCAATATTTATTGATCAGAGGCGTGAATTACGAAGGGCAGGGGATGACTTAACCCCCTTCCTCTCGTGCCAACTCTTCGAGGAAAATGCTTGATAAATATATCTTATGTTGTCGTCTCTCTCAAGAAAGAAAGCGTCCTTACTTGCTTGCAGACAATCATAAATTGTATTCAAACGATGAGTATCAAAGGCGTCACATCGAGGTCGAAAAAGCTAATTCTATAGGATAACGAACTCATGAGTCGGTTCACTTGGACTCATTCAGGCACGTGACCTAATGGCACGCGAATGGCCACCCCGGAACAGGCCGTCTCACTCCTGTCATTCTCTCCATCTTGCATTCTTATCGTTATCAGCGTTTTTTATCAGAATGCTGATATCAGCGTTATCAGCATTCTTATCGTTATCCTCCGTTGCCCTCAACGTTCACTCTCCTCCTCGTTCACTCTGTCGGCTGAGCCAACGCTGCCCAACGCATGAACAGCTGCGCTCTGAAGATAATCCCTAACTTCGGGTTAAAGGATCTTTCGTGGCACACTGTGAACAGCATTTTCGCTTGATGGAATAGGCGAGGCTGCCGCCTTAAAAAAGTCGCCCTGCATTACTTGTCGCTTAGAGCGTATATTAAAGAAAAGCGAAATAAAGCACCCATGACATTTTTTTTTTACCAGTAGGCGCCCACTGGTGTGTTTTCAATACCATCACTTGCTTCTTCACCCTCTCTGCCCCTCCTTCAGGCCAACCTTCCATCTCTCACGCATTCACTACGCTGTGGGCCACAATGGTCATCGTCAATGGCCTCCACCCCTTCAGGTAACTTCGCTTCCAAGATTCGTCGACTAACGCTACTGTAACAAGTCGCTTGGCAGGCGGAATGCGTAGGCAAGGCGCATTTAGTAAACACTTCGACACTAATGAACTCTCTCGCCGAGTTGTTACGGCGCAGCTACGCGAATCCGACGTCGATTAGATGGAATTCTGCGCAGCGCTTAGGAGAGGCAGTAATGTGATCTGCCGCTGAATAACGACCCGTTTAACGTCGCACTTCTAATTTCTCAGACATAAGACACCAGGCCCGGTCCCCTTAAGTGCGAACGATACAAATTGTGAAACGATGTGTTCTGGTGCAACCTAGCTTGGTATGTAAAAAATGAGCACAACCTTATATAAACTACCATTTCGTTTGAGGAGGGATAACGCAAAAACAAACGTGAAAGATCGTCACCGGGTTAAGGTGACGTCCTTCAATGTTATTCCTTTACTCGGGAATTCCTCATTCCAATTTAAGCTGAAAAAAAAAAACATATCGAAGCACCCGCTTGTCCCGTGCCAATTTCCCTTTGATCTTGATCACGTGCTTCGGTTCGCGAGTTTGTCAAACTTTTTTAATGTCATTCCTTAAGTACTAATGTGATTACCAGTTTTAATACCAAGAGTTCATTAGTACCCTTCATTTCTTTAGTTGCTACAGGAAACTGTTAAACGCAATTTGTTGTACTTGGAAGAGTAAATTTCATTTCAATGTATGCCCTCAGGAGATGTTTCAATTAGGCTTACTATAGTTTAGTGCTTTTAGTCAATAAGCAAACTACGCTTAAGACATTGCAAGTTCAAGTTCCTAAATCGATAGCTCTGCGCCTGAATAGAAAGCGTCATTCGGCAAGAAGATCTTGCTATGGCGAATGACGTTCTATACATAATATTCTTGTTACGCTAAAATGCTAATAAGTTGTCGTAATACCATAGACACCTATTCAAATGAATGCGCGAACATCACAGAGCGATTATAGTTGTGATATCACCCCCCCATCCTTTCCGCAGTAAATTTCTGCCTACTTATTGTGCTTGCAGTAGGCGTTTAAAAAAATTAAGGGACCCTTAAGCTTAGCGTGTAAATGTTGAACGCGATATGCTATTCCGTCCTTAGCACGCACTTTGACCACATCGTGCATACTTGTAAAGGCGAAGCTCCTTAAAGCGGCACCCGTTCGTTCCTTGTAGTCGTAGTGCGTTTGATATATAAAAAACTGGCAGATCCTAAGTACAGTGGGAATAGATGATATGCGAAGCACGAATAAGAAAGGTTGATATGTCACTTTAAAATCAGCACAACGTTACGAGGTGGAAGTACATGATGCCGTACATGATTTCCGTGTCATGATTATCATGTTTGGATGTGCCGTTTACTTTCATCATCTATTCACGTTACGTGATACTAAATTTAGTATATGGGGAGCTAGCGAAATGGCCGTCAGTGCACTATTAGCGTGGTATGTTGTCATGTTCTTAGATGACACGCATATCATGATTATCATGTTTGCACAAGTCATATATTTCGTCATCCAATGAAGTCATGTTACACCAAATTTGGTATATGTGGAGCTAGCAAAACAGCCGCGAGCGTATCATGAAAGGCACAATATACTCTAACGTAGCGTTGACGCGCGCACGCTGGGCACAGCGACGCTACGTTAGCAAAACGCGAGCACTAGGCGCGACCAGCGTCCGTTGCGCCGATGCGTTACCCAGAAAACACTGCGCCGATGCATTACCCAAAAAACACTGCGTCTCCCCCTTTTCGTGACGGAGAGATGCCCAAGGAAGATTAAAAAAAAGTTGCTGGAGTGGAAATGATTTCGGAGAAATGAAGCCGTAAGCCGTTCCTCTAGAAAGATGGCGGCTGTGACGGCCATCTTACTAGGGGCACGATAAAGTATCACCATTTAGCGATTGAAAACGAAGTGTTTCTCTCGCATGCCCAACAAGTTTATAGTGGGAACTTTTTCGGGTCATATGGTGCTCGAAGTGCGTCTCACAGTGACTAGTTTTCCTTAATGAGCCTCTAATTGGAGGCAAAGTTCTTTGAATATTCAGTCATCCATACTCCTTTCTGTGTGTTATTTCATCGGGAATAACTATCTTTTAATATATACCCACCGTAGCATTTACATAACATATCAAAGCCACTTGATCTTTAAGTGGGCATCATCAGGAAAGAGCATGTTTCCGCCATCTTGGCAGTGGCAAAAAGGTGGCTTCACGTCTGCTTGCAAGGCATTGCGGGGGCTTCCACTCCAGCAATTTTTCTTTAATCCTCCTTGGAGATGCCAGACGCCCTGAAACGCGCATGCGTTAAAGCGACGCAGTGCGGCGCACGCCTGCGAATATACGGCAAAACCGGCGCCTGGCGTCGCAACGCCAGCGTGACGCGACGATATGAACGCCGGCAAGCACGCGCACCGCGTCTCGTCGAAATGTATTGGCACCTTCACTGTGGCATGTAGTCATGTTCTCATATGACATGTACATCATGATTATTGTGTTTGCACCAGTCACATACCTTCGTCATCCATTCACGTCTGGTAATACCGAATTTGGTGTAAGTGAAGCTAGCAAAACGGCCGCCAGGGCATCATGAGCGTGGAATGTAATGTTGTTACATGACACGCATCTAAGAATTATCATGTTTGCACCAGTCACACACCTTCGTCATTCATTCACGTACCGTAATACCAAATTTGGTATATGTGACGCTAGTGAAACGACCGAAGAGCGCATCATGAGCGTGGCAGGTAGTCATGTTGTTTCATAACACGAATGTCATAATTTTCATGTTAGGGTCTGTCGCTTGTGTTCGCCATGCAATCATGTCATACCATACCAGTTTTGCAACATGCCATGTAAAGGAACCCACCACAAGAACTCCAGGACCATGAAATGTAAATCATGACATTCATGACATACATGTCCTAATTTTCATGTCATGACTAGTCAAATATGTTCTTCATGCCGTTATGTTATGCCATACCAAGTTTGGTATCGATACCATTATCAAAACGGCCAGGACAGTTAAAAGTCGTACGTAGGCGGCTAGCTAGATAGATAGATAGGTACGCTCAAAATCGCCGAAGTTCGCTAAGAAATGCTTCGCATTTAAAAGGGATGATGGTAATGTTCCTACATCGGAGTGTGATACGTAAGAAGCTAGCGCGCTCGGCACATAGAAACGATCCAACGGACTAGACTTCGTGCTACGCCGCCAAGTCCAGGCATACTGTGGTTCATGCACTAGTCTGTACGTATCTATGAAAGAGAAACGGACTATAGGCGACGCAGATCCCGCGCGTTTCAATCAGAGCGACCCCATCCTGGACCTTGCACGTGAGCTCGCGTGTCTAATACAGAATTAAAATCTTCAGTGAGTATGACATGACAACCATTTAGAAAATACACTTCCAGGTCACGGAAAAAATCGTGAGACATCGTTGCTTGAGCTGGCCCATAAATGCACAAAACACTCAGCTTGAAGGATGATAGGACGCAGTCGAAAGCCAATATCCGCCCAGTCCCGTCGTAGAAAACATGATGATTGCGTAGAAGAGCTCGGTTAAAATAATAATTACAACTCCACTGAAGCGAGATGTCTCGATAGAAAAGTAACAGTCTAAATTAAATGCGCCTTTGAATGCACGAACGTGGCCAATGGTGAAAAAATTTGTTTCTTGTAAACACAGAATATCACAATGTTCTGCGCGTGCTATGCTGATAACCTCGGCTTGCTTTACTGGGTTACGGAACCCTTGGACATTTAAAGAAAGGATTTTCAGGGTGTCAGTCATATGTAAATGATTGTGAGTGACTGACTTGGTCGTGTTTTTCGATTCGGTACCCCGGGGATCTGTCCGGAGGAGCTGGAGTACACACACTACAAAGCACATTTCGACCCTCTAGAAGAGGGTCGAGGTTTCTTCGGTCACTGGGACTCGGAGCGGCTATCATGGGTGCCGTTCGAGCTGGCGCCAGACTTGGGAGTGCGCTTGACATCTCGCGGGGCTTGCATTTCCACGTCACATCCGTCTAGGCTAGAAGAGAGTCCGATGCTACAGTCGACTCCAAGGCTGAAGCTGCTTTCTGACGAATCAGGTAGTGGTAGGTCCGCAGCGTCAATGTTGTCGCCGCCTCCAATGACCTTGATCACGGTTTGCTTGTCGAGACACGTCAGTAAAGACCTCCCATCGCGTCTTGCTACTTGTTCAAGGAATTCGCGAGCCTGGCTTTCGGAATGAGCCAATGGGCTTTGCTCATTCGGTTTCAATTCTGTTCCTGGCGAAACACCAGCGTCCGTAGACCTCGCAACGTCGGCGTCTACTGAGAGCCCGGCTGCTAGATTTAACGATGAGTCCGGTGCGTCAGTGTTTACAAGCGTTTCTTTCTTGGCTTGGACCGACGTCGAACATGGCACGGCATGTTTGCCTGGGACGGACATGGGGTCAACCAGGGTGGCGGCTCTTATCACTGAGATTGGCAAACATGGCGCGCTCGGGTTGGCCAAGCTGCCCACTTCTTCTTCATCGTTTAAAGGGCCACTCACCACGCCCCATACCGAATTTTAGTTGGACAGTGAAAGTTGTTGGGTGTACGATGAAGACCATTTTGCCGCAAAAATTTTTCGAATCGGTTCATCACGAGCGGAGAAAACAGGTTTTTTGAGGCGGCGCAAAACGAGGATGAGAGGAGGCGAGCTCGAAACCCTTGCTGCTCCTCCGCGTAGCTTTCGCAAGCCAAATCTCTTCCCCACCCTTTCCGGCATCCGACCATGACGTGACGTGCGCATGACGTGCCCAAGGAATTCCCACCTGGGAGCACGCGAGCAGCGTTACTTTGTTGACCGGCGTTATTTTGTGGTCTTCTGCCTGTTTTGCGGGGTGGTTTGGAAACACTGGCTTAGACGCGGTAGAGTCACAATGAGTGCGCGAACGCGTAGGAGCGTTCTACGGCGGTCGTCTGCTATATGCGCTGACCGCGGGGACACGAACGCATGCAAAATGCTGGCACATTAGCCCCGCATCTCGTAGCATTTCACGGGAAAAATGAGCGAGAAACGCGCACAATTTTTTATTGCGTCTAATTATTTATTTCAAGTTTTCCCAATCTCTTGAAGCAACAAATACATAAACTACGCATGTTGTGTTAAATAATTTTTACCATGTCACGTGGTATACTGCTGACAACGTCAGAGCAGAGTCGTCTACGTAGAGGACCAACGTCACTGCATTTCTGTGTACGTAGGGCCATTCATACGCCCACGTCATGCCCTCATTCTCTAGGTGTGAACCAGTAGAGGGGAGGGGGAGCAGCGTTCATCTTGAAATTTGACCCATTTACGCGGCGCGTAGCGTTGCAAATTTTGGCAGACGTGATCAGGAACGCCTCGACTACGCATTGCGCTTGTCAGCTTAAAATTGTCAAACCTGGTGAGTGGCCCTTTAATGTAGCTCTCGGAATCGAATTCTCGCGTTCTTCTACTACAGCTCCGGGTTCTCGTTCATCTGATGCTGTTGGTGACACGCGACGGTACGGCAGAAAAGGTCGCCCGCAGCAGAATCTGAATATGAATGACGCACAGGGTAGACGGTGGTAGGGTGGTCATCTCCACAACGTCGGCAGGGGCGGTGGCAACCTTCGCTTTCGTGTCCGTGTACACCATAGCGACCACAGAAAGGTGCTGTGCACTGTGCTCAAGAATGACCGCTAGAGCCACACCAACGACAAACACGTTGCAGACCGCGGTGACTCGATGACCACAAACGCGAAGATAGTTGGGGACGGGATTTGTGGAACTCATTTACATTCGGACAAAGCGTGTGCCTGTGAGAACTCCACGTCTTGTGCCCATGAAGCTAGCGGTCACATTCAATACCTTGCCGTATGGGGACAAAGCCTGGACGAGTACCTCGTTGGAGACGAAGACTAGTAAGAACAGGCAGGCGACGTTAGTTACCTGCGGGCCGACGGGAACGACCGGGATACGCTCGCCACCGATGATCAGGTAGCCAGCGTCGACGATTAGAGTTATGGAAGTCATACTCTTGACAGTTACTTGGAAGTTCATGCCTCCCATGTGCTGAACGCAGTGTACCTCTGAGAGGCCAAATATTGAGGCCATCGTGTCGACGACGGTCTCCGGACTGGTCCCCGCAGGGACAACTATGTCGAAGGCCTCCGCCTTCGACGGCGTCCACAATGTTGACGGCGTCATGGCTAGGTGAGGAGGACGTCCCTGACGTGGAACACGCAGAGATGCTGATTCTGATGCTGATGAGCTCAGATGGATGGCGCTCACGCACAGAGGGGAATGGGCCAAGAACCGAGTGCAGGATACTTAAATGAAACTATAATGAAATAAACGCCAACCTGAAAAATTTGTTTAGACATAATACTGTCAGTAAACAACAATGTTTGCTGAGCAAGCGGTGTCAACGGGATCACAAGAAAATGGAGAAGACATGTGATGAGCAATTAGGTGCATCCGTCAGCTCCCTGTATGCTAGCATACCCTGCCTCAAAGAGTCTCCGCACTTGCACTAGCTTCTCTTTAGGTTTTGTCATCATATATAGCTTGAGATCATACGAACTGGTGCACAATTTACCACCACATACAAAGCCTTTAGGCGTGCTTAATATCCTTTAAGCTGACGTTACCAAATGCAAAGTATGAAGTGCACATTTTTTTAACTGGTGATCGCAAAGACAAAAGATAAAACGGAAGGTGCTTCGACAGATGACAGCCCGTGGAAAACGCAAGGACCGAATGTTTCAGCTTCGCTACAGTCGTTCACAAGTACAGTACATTATGTTGGGCAAGTTGGTACATATTAGGCTGAAATACGTGGCGCAAGGTTGACAAAGAGAAAAAAAAGACGTGACAGAAAGAGCGCCAACTCACAACTAAGTTTATTTTCATGAAGCACTCGCAATATATAGGCTCTCGGGGGACATGCGCAGAACATTTCATTCACCGCACGTGCAGACATGAACATTTTTATGATATAATAACCGATAATTGCAATCACGAAATCTGGGAACCACCAACAAACAGATATGCCTAATGTAAAGACGTCGAAAAAACCAAACACACACAAGCCTGCGCAAAAAAAATGCGAGGAAAAAACCAGCAAAAAAGGACTGACAGACACTTCGTAGCACCCAACTAAAGTACATCTAGATCCAACAGTTGGAATTCACTGTTATGCAACACAACTGAAGGCACGCTGACGCACGAGTCACCTTTCTCCATTATGTGAAAGGCTTCGAGTAACTCCCGCGCCAGCGCATCCCGGCTCCTTCCAAGTACTCGCGTGCGATCGAACTGCGGCGTGTAGCCACACGAAGCACAGTGAAAGGGCAAATGAGACCCTGTTCCATACCTAGTTGATAAGGCATGCTCCCTTAGACGGTCATTTGTACAGCGCCCTGCCTGGCCTATATAGACCTTGCCACAGCTCAGGGGAATTTCATAAACAGTGCTCACAACACAACGCAGAACCAGCTTTGCGTGCTTCTTATCGCACACCAGCTTGACACCTCTTGAAGAATTGCGGGCACAGAGCCTTGAAAGCTTATTTGGAGCAGAGAAAACCACTGGCACATGGTGCCGATTTGCAACCTTTTTCAGGTTGTGGGAGATTTTGTGCATGTATGGTACAGCATGCGGTCTTTTCCTCTGTCCTTGCAATTCCCTTTAGAAAGAGATTTTCGTGTGACACACAACTGTTTGAATTCACCACCGATTTACACTCAAACATGAACAGCAACCTTCAAACGGACTGTATCTTTCTTGATTTTTCTAAAGCCTTTGATCGTGTGCCCCATTGCCGACTAATCTCTAAGCTATCTGCTCTACGACTTGATTCTTTAACATTAACCTGGATTCGAAACTTCATTTCTTTTCGACAGCAGTTCACTGTTGTTAACAATCTTGCGTCCCCTTTTTATTCTGTTAGTTCGGGCGTACCGCAAGGCAGCGTCCTTGGGCCCTTACTATTTTTAATCTACATTAATGACTTACCCTCCGAGATTACTTCTTGCATGCGTCTATTTGCCGATGATTGTATAATATACCGTTCTATAAATTCCAGTAATGACCACGTTACCATTCAAGCAGATCTCAACCATATTTGTAACTGGTGCGACAAGTGGCTTATGAAACTGAACTTAACAAAATGCGAGGTAATGTCTTTCACCCGTAAACACGTAAACTCTGAATTCTCCTATTACTTGAACAATACCATGCTTTCCCACACTTCTTCCTACAAATACCTAGGTGTTCTTCTCACAGAGAATCTTTCATGGGCCTCACATATCGAGTCTACCTGTGCCAAAGCATCACGTTCACTGGGCTACCTACGCCGCAACTTGAGAAATTCCCCTACTTATATTCGAAAACTAGCCTTTCTTACCTTTATTCTGCCAATATTAGAATTCGCCTCAACAATTTGGTCTCCTCATCAAAACTACTTGATTATTATGGTAGAAAGGATTCAAAATAGAGGTGCCCGCTTCATATCACGAAACTACGACATCACGTCAAACATAACGCAAATTAAATCAGACCTTCAGCTGCCGTCATTGGATAGCCGTCGCAATATTGCTCTTCTCTGTCTGTTCCAGAAATATATTACCTCTAATAAACGAACGCGGCTTCAGCTTCAAACACCTCACTCTTTTTCACGCAGATTGCATAATCAGTTCAGCTTCATGCGCATATACGGGTCAACTAATGCATTCAATTCATCACCACTGCCTCGGGCCGTTCGTCCTTGGAATGACCTCCCTGATTGCATAGCCTCCATATCTAATCCCGATACATTTCGCCGTCAGCTACTCACTCTGTTCACCATGCGACCCTGTTTCTGTAATCTGAGTGCATTGCGTAACGGTGATTTATATTCCCCTTGTCTTTTATTTTTAAAATGTATCCCTCTGTCGCCATGTTCATATCAACAAGTGCTGTATTCCCTCAAATTTACCTTGCCCTGTATAGCCTAAAATGTGATTTCATTTATATATATGTATATATATAGTTTTTTGTTGATCTTGCACTGTTCCTGCCTGTAAACTGTTCGTTACCTGTCTGTACCATTCCGATTCCTCCCCACCTTACCCAATGCCCTGTTCTGGGGCCTGTAAGGTTTTTTTTGAATAAAGAATAAAGAATAAAGGCTCTGGCCTCCTGCGTTCCCCCTTCAGCCTCTGCAGCAATGTTTCAGACACACTGACTAAGACCGAATAAGGAAACCCGGCTGCAGTGAGCCACGATACCTGAATGGAAAAACTATCAAACACTGTGTGCTGGCATGACTTGGACAGCGCAGAACGAAAACACATAGCAGCTATAGACCTCTTCACCACCTTAGAATGTGCCGAATCATAAGAAAGAAGTCTTTTTCTCGTTCTAGGGCTGAACTTCCTGCTGACATGACCCTCTCCCAGAGTCAGGTTAAGATCTCAAAACTGCAAGCTTTCGTCAAAGGGCAGTTCATACGTAAAAATCAAGCCTTTTCCATGTTGTCGGAACAAGTTCAAAACCAAATCTACCTCGCTAGAGTGCGTTACAGGGTTACTAGAAGCAACACCACGAGGAAATCGTCCACATATCTAAAGATCTTAGCGACTTTTCCTGGATCAACGGCATTTTCTGAAGCACGATCGATAGACGCCACAAATATGCTACAAAGGACAAGTGCAACGCAGGAGCCAATACAAACGCCCTTTCTTTGAATAAACAACCCATTATTAAAAGAGACAGAGGTGCTACGAAGGCAAAATTCTAAAAGTGACATGAAGTTGGAAACAGATACGCCAGAGGTATTGATAAAAGTTGGGCCCCCATGTTCCTCGATACAGTCCCTTACACAAGATAAAAGTTCATTATGAGGCACTGAATAAAAAAGATCCTCAACGTCAATTGAAAAAAGATAACTGATGTCACTTCTGCTTTTCAAGAAATCTATGTCGTCATAAGAGCTTTTTGTTGCAAAAGGATCTACAAACGGTAACGTATTTAAATTTTTCAACAGATTGCGACTCACTTGCAGCTGCCAAGTAACATTTTCTGTCACAATTGACCTAAACGGCATGTCAACTTTGTGCTTTTTTACATTGAAAAACACTTCCAAGGAAGTTATCTTGCATTCAAAAACTGTTTTTGCCAGATTGGGTAAATTAAAACTCTTGCACAATTCAACAGCACGACGTTTTACCTTTGACGCTTTTACAGTTGTAGACTCAAAATTCTTTATAATAGCAGATCTGGCTTTGTCCTGAAAACTGTAAGTAGACCTCACCACAAGATAAAAGTTCATTATGAGGCACTGAATAAAAAAGATCCCAAACGTCAATTGAAAAAAGATAACTGATGTCACTTCTGCTTTTCAAGAAATCTATGTCGTCATAGGAGCTTTTTGTTGCAAAAGGATCTACAAACGCTAACGCATTTAAATTTTTCAACAGATAGCGACTCACTTGCAGCTGCTAAGTACCATTTTCTGTCACAATTGACCTAAACGGCATGTCAACTTTGTGCGTTTTTACATTGAAAGACAATTCCAAGGAAGTTTTTTTTGCATTCAAAAACTGTTTTTGCCAGATTGGGTAAATTAAAACTCTTGCACAATTCAACAGCATGACGTTTTACCTTTGACGCTTTTACAGTTTCAACAGCACGACGTTTTACCTTTGACGCTTTTACAGTTGTAGATTCAAAATTCTTCTTTATAGCAGAACTGGCTTTGTCCTGGAAACTGGAAGTATACATCACCACAAAGGCCAGAGCCATTGCAAAGACAGAGGAAAAGACCGCATGTTGTACCACACATGCACAAAATCTCCCACAACCTGAAAAAGGTTGCAAATTGGCACCATGTGCCAATGGTTTTCTCTGCTCCAAATAAGCTTTCAAGGCTCTGTGCCCGCATTTATTCAAGAGGTGCCAAGGTGGTGTGCGATAAGAAAGACGCAAAGCTGTTCCTGCGTTGTGCTGAGGGCACTGTTTATGAAATTCCCCTGAGCTGTGGCAAGGTCTATATAGGCCAGACAGGGCGCTGTACAAATGACCGTCTAAGGGAGCATGCCTTATCAACTAGGTATGGAACAGGGTCTCATTTGCCCTTTCACTGTGCTTCGTGTGGCTACACGCCGCAGTTCGATCGCACGCGAGTACTTGGAAGGAGCCGGGATGCGCTGGCGCGGGAGTTACTCGAAGCCTTTCACATAATGGAGAAAGGTGACTCGTGCGTCAGCGTGCCTTCAGTTGTGTTGCATAACAGTGAATTCCAACTGTTGGATCTAGATGTACTTTAGTTGGGTGCTACGAAGTGTCTGTCAGTCCTTTTTTGCTGGTTTTTTCCTCGCATTTTTTTGCACAGGCTTGGGTGTGTTTGGTTTTTTCGACGTCTTTACATTAGGCATATATGTTTGTTGGTGGTTCCGAGATTTCATGATTGCAATTATCAGTTATTACATCATAAAAATGTTCATGCCTGCACGTGCGGTGTATGAAATGGTCTGCGCATGTCCCCCAAGAGCCTATATATTGCGAATGCTTCATGAAAATAAACATCGTTATGAGTTGGCGCTCTTTCTGTGTCGAATTTTTTTCTTTGTCAACCTTGCGCCACGTATTTAAGCCTGATATGTACCCACTAGCCCAACATAACGTAATGTTAAGCTTCAATTCTTCTACAAGGGGCCCTTTCCTGTCTGTTTTACCTTCTACCCAGGCTCAGGATTACGTGCACTTGATCGCTTCTGCTTCTTGCCTTGCTAGGTTTATTGATTATTGCTTAAGAAAAGGTGTAATACCCAACGACATCACATTGCTTTTTGGTCCTGTTCAACCCTTGTTTGGCCACGCTAAACGCATCTGCAAAATTCTTAAGTCGGTACTTTGAAGGCAAGTACGCCTATACCATGACCTGCTACGACTGTGGTGTTCCTCGAGTTTCCCGGGAATAATAGCTGAAAAACAACTGCGGTTCTTTCGTCGCTCAGCAAAAGACACAACGGAGTACTGGTGGCAGTGCGTCTTGGTTCGACTTCGCAAGCTCCAGACCAAGCAACCAATGCCGGATAATTTAAGAGTTCTTGGGAACGTGGTTCTTCCTGAGAAGGTTGCTTTGGTGCTCAAGAATGGACCAAAGTTCAGCGTTGTTCCTAAGGTATCAGGCCACGACTTGCTTGCCCTGAACCGAGGCATTTTCCGCAGTGCTGACGAGGAAAATCGCGAGTGCTGCCTGCTTGAGGGTGCTGACTTACTTTTCCGGAACCGTAGAAATGACCGTCCCAACTTGACCACAGGCGGAGTTGTCTTGTACTTCAAGGAGCATGAACTTTCCCTTCTTCAGGCAGACAATGAAGGCGGATTTTTGGTTATGTCTACTTCTAGTTTCCAGGACGAAGCCAGTTCTGCTATTATGAAGAATTTTAGTCTACAACTAAAAGCGTCAAAGGTAAAACGTCGTGCTGTGTAATTGTGCAAGAGTTTTAATTTAGCCAATCTGGCAAAAACAGTTTTTGAATGCAAGAAAACCTCCTTGGAAATGTTTTTCAATGTAAAAACGCACACAGTTGACAAGCCGTTTAGGTCAATTGTGACAGAAAATGGTACTTGGCAGCTGCAAGTGAGTCGCTATCTGTTGAAAAATTTAAATACTTTAGCGTTTGCAGATTCTTTTGCAACAAAAAGCTCCTATGACGTCATAGATTTCTTGAAAAGCAGAAGTGACATCAGTTATCTTTTTCAACTGACGTCGAGAATCTTTTTTTATTCAGTGCCTCATAATGAACTTTTATCTTGTGTAAGGGACTGTATCGAGGAACATGGGGGCACAACTTTTATCAATACCTCTGGCGTACCTGTTTCCAACTTCATGTCACTTTTAGAATTTTACCTTCGTAGCACCTTTGTGTCTTTTAATAATGGGTTGTTTATTCAAAGAAACGGCGTTTGTATTGGCTCCTGCGTTGCACCTGTCCTTTTTAGCACATTTTTGGCGTCTATTTATCGTGCTTTGGAAAATTCCGTTGATCCAGGAAAAGTCCCTAAGATTTTTAGATATGTGGACGATTTCCTCCTGGTGTTAAAATCTACTAACACTGTAACGCACGCTAGCGAGGTAGGTTTGGTTTTGAACCTGTTCCGACAACATGAAAAAGGCTTGATTTTTACGAATGAACTGTCCATTGATGAAAGCTTGCAGTTTTTAGATATTAACCTGATTCTGGGCAAGGGTCATGTCTGCTGGAAGTTCAGCCCTAGAACGAGAAAAGGATTTCTTTCTTAAGATTCTGCACATTCTAAGATGGTGAAGAGGTCTATAGCTGCTATGTGTTTTCGTTCTGCGCTGTCCAAATCATGCCAGCACACAGTATTTGATAGTTTTTCCATTCAGGTATCGCGGCTCACTGCAGCCGGGTTTCCTTATTCGGTCTTAGTCAGTGTGTCTGAAACACTGCTGCAGAGGCTGAAGAGGGAACGCAGGAGGCCAGAGCCATTGCAAGGACAGAGGAAAAGATCGCATGTTGTACCATACATGTACAAAATATCCCACAACCTGAAACAGGTTGCAAATCGGCACCATGTGCCAGTGGTTTTCTCTGCTCCAAATAAGCTTTCAAGGCTCTGTGCCCGCATTTCTTCAAGAGGTGCCAAGGTGGTGTGCAATAAGAAGCACGTAAAGCTGTTCTTGCGTTGTGCTGTGTGCACTGTTTATGAAATTCCCCTGAGCTGTGGCAAGGTCTATATAGGCCTAATATAGGCCTAATTTGTACAGGCCAACGCTGTACAAATGACCGTCTAAGGGAGCATGCCTTATCAATTAGGAAGGGAACAGGGTCTGATTTGCCCTTTCACTGTGCTTCGTGTGGCTACACGCCGCAGTTCGATCGAACGCGAGTACTTGGAAGAAGCCGGGATGCGCTGGTGCGGTAGTTACTCGAAGCCTTTCACATAATGAAGAAAGGTGACTCGTGCGTCAGCGTGCCTTCAGTTGTGTTGCATAACAGTGAATTCCAACTGTTGGATCTATATGTACTTTAGTTGGGTGCTACGAAGTGTCTGTCAGTCCTTTTTTGCTGGTTTTTTCCTCCCATTTTTCTCGCACAGGCTTGGGTGTGTTTGGTTTTTTCGACGTCTTTACATTAGGCATATCTGTTTGTTGGTGGTTCCGAGATTTCATGATTGCAATTATCAGTTATTACATCATAAAATGTTCATGCCTGCACGTGCGGTGAATGAAATGGTCTGCGCATGTCCCCCAAGAGCCTATATATTGCGAATGCTTCATGAAAATAAACTTAGTTGTGAGTTGGCGCTCTTTCTGTCTCGACTTTTTTTCTCTTTGTCAACCTTGCGCCACGTATTTCAGTCAGTCGTTTACAACTTAAGCTCCCGCCAAAGAAGTTAAAAAAATTGCTCCAGTGGAAATTATTGCCCAGGGGCGAAGCTATGCCCACCGTAAGAAGGTGGCTGCTGCTGTCACCTTACTAGAGGCATGATCTCATTGGCTCCACCTACAACCACAATTCTCCCACTCCGAGAAAATTTGTGTGTTTAGAACAAACTATTAACAATTTTGAGCAAAATTTTATTTTGTTATAGCTGAGAAGCAATCTGTACCCGGGTAAAAGTTAATAAAATTGCCATCGGAGTTTGCATCAATTTATATTTGTTATTTCTGTGATTGCCCAGGAGCGAAGCCGTGCCCACCGTAAGATGTGAGCTGCTACTGACATCGTACTGAGGGCATGATGTTTAACCTCATTGACTCCACCTATAACTGCACCTATCCAACCCGGAGAAAATTTATGTGTTCAGAAATAACTATTAACGATTTAGGGCGCGATTTCAGCTTACTATGTGACAGTTGCAATCTGTACACGGGTAATGTTAAAGAAAAAATGTGATCGCAGTTTACATCAAAATGTAGTTCTCTATTTCTGTGATGCGAATTGCCATTCTCGACGATAGTTATAGCGCGAGAACAATACGACGACACAGAGACAAGAAGGACACGAAAGACACGAGCGCTAACTTCCAACTGAGTTTATTGCGCAGAGCCGGAAAATATATAGAGGAGACAGTAACCGTGTGATAAAAACCATATGGCACAAAGAGCATAACATGAGTGAGAGAAAAACAAAAACAAAAAAAATTGCAGCATATCCACGGAGTGAATGATGGAGAGTGGGGCGAAGAATTCGTCCGTCAATTCGTTCTTGCTTCCGTCCGTCCATGCGTCCGTCAGTGTGACCGTCCATGCGTCCATCAGCCCGTCCGTGCGTGCGTCTGTTCGTGCGTCCGTCCCTGCGTTCGTCCATGCAACCGCACCTGCGTCCGTTCATGCGTCCATCCATGCATCTGTCTGTGTGTCCATTCGTCCATCTATTCAACACTCCAAGTACCACCATCTCGCATCTTTTCATCATATATTCCCGATATAGAAGCACCGTCATCCAGCGGACATTCCAAGGACTAAACGAGAGGTGGCACACGCACACTTTCTTACGGCTTGCGCTTCGGGTCCATTTCCCACCTTTAACCACCTCGAGTTCATGGTATAAACTAGTTCACTGTATTCATGGCACTGCGGCCGAACGCTCGCTAAACCTTTCGAAAACCAAGGAGGTTACGCCCAGCGAGTACGGCATAGCAAACTTTTTCAGTCGGATAGTGCTCAATGTACATGCCAATGGCTGCTAATGGGAAATGAGAGGCGGAGAATTCGGCTTTTACTTTCTTACGGCTTCCTCTTCGTGTCTACTTCCTATTTTTAACCACCTCGAGTTCATTCATGGTATATACAAGTTCATTGTATTCATGGCACTGCGGCTCAACGCTCGCTAAACCTTTCCTAAGCTAAGGAGGTTACACCCAGTGAGTATAACGTAGCAACCCTTTATTGTCAGATAGTGCTCAATGTACATGCCAATGGCTGCTAAAGGTGATCGCAGCCTGCGCGTAACTAAAAGCCGAATGCTCCTGTCTCTCATTCCCCATTAGCAGCCATTGGCATGTACATTGAGCACTATTTTTTATTGTTCAACAACGCACAGAAGAAGTCTCTCACCGGCACCACCTTGGAGGTCAAAATGTTATACTTGTTACATACCACGGGGGACGAACGGGTGCCGCTATAAGGAGTTTTGCCCCTAAAAACAAAAACAAAAGCACAGAAAAACGATAAAGAAAAATCTATAGGAAAACGAAACAGAAAAGTAAAGATAATATAGCTAGTTGCGCGCACCGAAACCTTCTAGGAACCCGAGTTCCTTCTCGGACAGAGCCACGGAGGGCTTGCTAATACAAGGCACCTGTTCGCGTGCCATCTGCGCGGCCTCGACGATAACTGGGGTGCGCTCATCTCTGTGGTTGTACAGCGTCGCTGTGTCCTTGAAAAGGGGCACACAATTGCACTCCGTGCAGTGCTGAGCAAGAAAACCATCTTTCCCGTTTCTAACATTGTTAGCGTGTTCTCTCAGCCGATCGTTCAGACACCTTCCGGTCGTTCCGACATAACAAGCACCGCATGAAAGGGGGGTCCTATAGACAACTTCCCGGGAGCAGGCCTCATACCTGTTTCTACGTTGAACTCTGCATTCCGTTGATGACTGCGTTTTCAGAGGGTTTGTAGATTTGGTGAGGCTGATTAATTTGAACGGTGCCGAGAACGGGACACGAACTCCAACACGTTTTCCGATTTTCTTGAGCCTGTGTGATATCTGGTGTTTGTATGAAATCATGGCTATCCTTTCACGTTCTGTATACGTGGTGCTCGGATTCTGTCGCTGCCTCTGCTCTGCAGTATTAGTCCACAGGATAGTCTCAGCAACGAAAGCGATAGACGCCTCGGGGAAACCCGAAGCCTTAAGCCGGGAAACTTGAGCTTTGAAACTCTCAGACATATTGTGGGCGCACGACCTATTTAAGGCAGCCCCGCCACGGTGGCCTAGTGGCTAAGGTACTCGGCTGCTGACCCGCAGGTCGCGGGATCAAATCCCGGCTGTGGCGGCTGCATTTCCGATGGAGGTGGAAATGTTGTAGGCCCGTGTACTCAGATTTGGGTTCACGTCAAAGAACCCCAGGTGGTCAAAATTTCCGGCGCCCTCCGCTACGGCGTCTCTCATACCAATGCATGGTTTTGGGACGTTAAACCCCACAAATCAATAAATCAATCAAACCTATTTAAGGCATTCTCAAGACAGGTTCGTGCTATGCCTCGCTTAACTAACTTGCTGTGAGCGGAAGAAAAAGGAAGTAGAGGTTTCTCCGCACGTGGTTCATAACGCCAACAGATGCGCTGTTCATATTAACCGCGTCGATTGGCCGCGTCGATTGAGAATCGACCTAGCTTCGGAGCCAGGCTCTCCCGTGCCCAACGTGCTGGGGTGCTCTTGGCTGAGGATTGAGTGGTTTTAACTTTCTGTCTTAGAGTCCGATTCTATAGTTTATCTGTTTTTGAGTCTAACCATATCTCTAGTGCTCATGTCGACTACTTCTCCTGGCCAGGCGCGATCCGCCTGGTCAGCGTCCCTGCCGTGTAATGAATTACCGCTAGGCTCCTTTTTCCGCAGTGGTATCGACAGTATTCCCGTGGCACTGGTACCTACAAATGGAGGCTTCATAAGACTTACAAACCCTCAGGCGGTTCAAAAGGAACTTAAGACAACTTCAAACTATTTCCAGACCATCACAGATGTGCGCCCATTTGGGCAAAAATGTATCGTGTGTAGGTCGCCGGATCAGACCTGCGTGCAGGATCTTCTCAAATGCACCTCCTTTGCTGCTAACCCGGTGAGTGCTTTTATTCCGCCTCACCTTGCATGTACCAAATGCCTTGTACGGGGAGTCGACTCCAAGCTGAGTCCAGCTGAGACCCTAGACAGGCTCTCTGGAGCAGGCGTAATTTCAATTTACCGGTGTAATCGCCTAGTCGACAACCAGAGGGTACCAACTGAATCTGTCATCGCGACATTTGTGGGCACAAAATGCCCGTCAGAAATAAAATTATGGCAACTGATCTTCCGAGTAGAACCCCTCGCTTCTCGTTCGATTCAATGCAAGAACTGCTGGAGATTCGGCCACAGTGCGGGAGGATGTAAATCTAACGTTCGTTGTAGCACCTGCGGAGAGAGCCACCCTTCAAGCAAGCGTACTGCAACAGCGGAAAAGTGTTGTCTCTGTGGGGGCAGTCACTGCGCCGACAACTATGACTGTTCCGCTCGTTCCCGGGAGGTTCAAATCCTAGAAGTTATTGACCGCCGCCGCTGTTCTCGAAGGGAAGCCATTGACATAGTTAGAGACAGGGCTTTTGGATACTCTGGTATTGCAGTGCGCTGCACTTCCAGTATGGACTCAAACCTATCGCAGGCTATTGAAACTGCTGTGGAAAAGGCAGTGAGTAAGGCAATGGATAAACTCATATCTAACCTTTCCGACTGTTTGGTGCAAATTCTTTCAAGTCAGATTGGACAAACAGTACAGACTAGTACAGAACCTGCAGTATTAGACATTACCAGCGATGCCACACAGCTACGCAATGTAGTGTTGGACGAACTTTCTGCATCTGCAAGCAAGGCTAAGCAGTCAGGAACACAGGTGCACTTGGACCGACATTCGCCTCATCCGAGCACAAGTACTGCTACAGATATGGAACTGGATACACGAACTAATAAACGTACCAGATCCCCTATCTTCACCAATCTCAAGTCCAAATCTAAACGGAATGAATCAGCTATATCGCGTGAAGATGCTAACAAGGGCGCGACAAGCGCCTCTGTGGTGCGCTCAACACCATTGGTCAGTTGAGGGTACTACAGTGGAACTGATGTTCTATATTCCCAACTTCAACCGACTTACATTACTTTTGCAATAATTTTAATCTTGATATTATAATTCTCCAAGAAACTTGGCTCACACCAGATAAAAATTTCCATCTTGCAGGTTTTCGTTCTTTTCGATTAGATCGCCCATCGCGAGGTGGTGGTTTAATGATCCTTGTATCAAGTAAATTATGCCATAAGGCGGACATTTCTTTCAGAATGTTAGACTTGGATTGTGAAATATTAGCATTAGACTTGTGTCTCCCCGGATATCACCCTTTTTCAATTGTAAATTGTTACTTCCCCTCCGGTGTGCAAAGTACGCGTTATCTTGACAGCGTTTTGGTAGCATGTAGAAAGGAAATTGTACTCACAGGAGACTTTAATTCACATCATTTGTCTTGGGGTGTAAGGACCGATTCTTGTGGTAGGCGACTGTAGGAATGGACTATCGATCACAACCTCTCCTGTCTGAATAAAGGACATGTACATTTGTCCGAGGTCAAACTAGCTCAGTATTGGATTTAACGTTTTGCTCCAATGCAATCAAGGTTTTGTCATGGGCTGTTCTGGATTTGGCAACTAACAGCGACCATCTTCCTGTATTTTTTGACATTACTTGTCCAACAATAACTTTAGATCAGCCTAAACGCACATACATCAACCATAGCAAATTTCAAACCTGCTTCCGTTCTGCCATTAACAAGCTTGGAAATGCCAGTACTAAGGAGATTGCATCTACGATTGGTTCAATGCTGGAGGGATCTAGAAAAAATTCCGAATTTTCTATTCCATCCAATAAACGATCCTCCTCTCTGTCGTGGTATGATGAGTGTACGCGCGATTATAGAAGACGAAAAGCCGCTTGGAAAGAAACTTCTTCCTAATCAGAGCCCAACAAACTGGAAGGACTATCAATTCCTTGCTGGCGTATTTTAACGTACAGTGAGCCGCGCGAAAGAAGAATACGACAGTAGACATTGTGATTATCTTTCTAAATCCAAAAATAAGCGTGCTTTGTTCGCTTATCTTCGGACAAGAAAAGTACTGCCAGCACCTTTAACGTTGCAGTCATGTGTCTTGACGCCGGAAGAAATGAACACCTCTCTAGAAGACATAGCGCAAGGTTTATAATGCCGGTTCACTGCTAATTTTTTGGCTATTCAGTCCGTTCTAGTAAACTTGCATGAATTTCCAGAAGTTTCTTTAGCTGAATTGAGTCAGACAGTATTATGCTTACCAAGGACGGCTCCCGGACCAGATGGGATTACGAACTCTATGTTGAAATGTTTACTCCAGAAATCACCTAATCGTTTGCTAGAACTAGTGAATTATTCGTTTGGGAACGCATGGATACCTACAGAATGGAAAGTTGCCAAAATTATATTGTTGCTTAAAAATGGAAATAATGCATACACGTTGGATAACATAAGGCCAATCGCACTGACATCAAACTTAGTGAAATTGGTTGAGAGAATCATCAATATACGAATTAATGAACTTATTACCATGAGGTCAATTCTAAGTCCCTGTCAAATTGGGTTCAGGGCTGGTTGTTCAATTTGGGATGCCCACGTTGATTTAGAGAGTCGGCTTCAATGAGCTCGGCTACATAAAAATATGCAGCTTTAGTTACCTTAGACATCGCTAAAGCATATCATACCGTGGAGCACTCTATTTTGATAGATCGATTAAAATACCTTGATTTGCCATCATACATAGTAGCGTGGGTTCAAAATTTTCTTGCAGACAGAAAATTTTACTGTTTTAAAGATGGGTTTTCATCATCTACTCATACCCAAACGAGAGGAGTACCGCAAGGCTCGGTGCTTTCCCCGGTGCTATTCAATTTACTAATGAGCACCATTCCACGTAAACAGGATATAACAACTTATGTTTATGCAGACAATATCGCATTTTTTGCAATGGCAGATAACATTCAGACCTTATATGAACGGCTGCAGACTTACCTTAATATATTGGAGAGCTGGCTCGATGGCAACAACTTTTACTTAATCCGAGTAAATGTGCCCTCCTTGTTTTCCCGCTGCAATACCCTCTGAACATCTCTCTGTCTTACCATCATGAGGATATACCACAGGTAGAATCTGTTAAATACCTTGGAGTAATTTATCACACATTGATTAACTGGCGACCTCATATCAAATATATCGCCGGAAAAGGTGTGCGGGCCATTGGCATATTACGTAGGCTAAGCAACTACCGCATAGGTATGAGAAGAGACACATTGGTAATGACTTATCGCATGTACGTTCGTCCCATTTTGGAATTTGGTTGTGTACTTTTCTCTGGAGTTCCAGCTTACAAGTTGCGGCCTCTAATTCTTCTGGAAAGAGAAGCTTTGCGCTTATGCCTTGGCCTTCCCAAAACAGTTGCCAACAATGTGTTGTATCTCGTATCGAGGGTCCCTCCGCTTTCTTGTAGAATTCGCCTTCTGACTGTTCAGACATTCTTAAGAATTTATGAATCACCATTACGACATTCAGAAACAGCGTTTATTTCCACACCGGAATCATTTTTTGCTGCTAGATGGCCACGATTTCACACGCCACAAATTATATTTGTGCAAAATTTACTGGAGCCTTTAAACGTACTTATATGCGACATCATGCCGAGCCGTGATAATTTAGCCCCGGTGGAAATTAAATTCGACGACATTTTTCCTAATATTGCCAAATTACTGCCCCATAATATTTTGGATGATTTACTACAAGATCACCTGCGCCGTACTACAACGAACGTTATTACTGCTACAGACGCATAGCAATATGACGAAAAGTCAGGGATTGGTATTTTCAGGCCGATTTTAAATTGGATTTATTCCCTTCGACTACCCGATTTCATACCCGTTTTTGTGGCTGAGTTTCTGGCAGTGGTGCTTTCCTTACGCAAGTTAGATACAGCAATAACATCAGCTGTCATAATAACAGATTCCCTATCTCTCTGTGCGGCACTTTCTGTTGGTGCTGATAATCACGTAACAAAGGCGTTCCGTGCACTAGTACCTGCGCATTTGAGAAAAGTACAATTAGTTTGGTTGCCTGGACATAAAGGTTTGTTTCTAAATGAAATAGCCGATTACTTAGCTAAGTCGCCAATCAGCGAACCAATTCTACCGCTCTGTCCATCATCCGCTTATGTGAGTGCTGCTCGATTCCGCAGACGTACGCTTATGCAAGTCTTTAAAGGTTCAGCACTAACAAACTCTACAGAATATCGCCATTTATTATGTCCCTGGCGAAGAGACTTTTGCCGCACTCGAAAGCACGAAGTAGCTATCACAAGGCTGCGTTGCCGGGTACCAAATCTAAATTTCTATAAACACAGGTCTGATCAGGTACCTTCGCCACTGTGTGCATTCTGTGATGAACTGGAAACAATAGACCATTTATTTTTGACCTGCAGGCGGTTTAACACATTATGAAAAACCCTATTAGAAATACCTTTACGTGGTATTGGTATGGACTTATCTCTGCCTGTCATTTTGTCTTTTGGAGCTTCCATTTCTGGTTTCTCTAATGCGACAGTATGCGCGGCCGTCCGAGACTATATTGATGAAACTACTAGGTTGACTAATTAACCAGTTTCATTATCTTAATAGGTCCACATAATTATATACGTATAAAATCAGATTATTGCTCTATTCTGAGAATAAATTCGTTTATGTAAATATTTGTATGCATTACATTAAGCACCACACTTTCCTAGGCTATCGGTAATCTTTCTGTTAAACCTCCATCATTCCAAATCTGAACAGTAAATTTTGAAACCACTCGATTCTTGGCCAATCCCCCACAGTGGGTATGCGCCACTAACAATGGAACAACAACAACAACAACAACAACAACAACAACAACAACAACAACAACAACAACAACAACAACAACAACAACAACAACAACAACAACAACAACAACAACAACAACAACAACATCATCATCATCATCATCATCATCATCATCATCATCATCATCATCATCATCATCATCATCATCATCATCATCATCATCATCATCATCAACAACAACAACAACAACAACAACAACAACAACAACAATGTGTTGTGGGCTAAAAACCAGTCTTAAATTCAAAAAGCGTAACTTGTCATTCTCGAGCTTCTTTCAATGGTGCGCTCTGTTGCTGGCCACGCTTCACCAGAGGATTCGGACAGGTGCATCTCAGAAGGCGTCGACGTGCTCCTACGGGGTAAGCCTACCAGGAACAGCCTTCCGGTGCAGAAGACAACCAAGTTTCTTAGAGACATTGAACTTTGTGTCGTGCCGTCAGATAAGGAGGGTGGTTTCACCGTTCTTCCTAATTGCTTGTACCTAGAAAAGGCGGTCACAGCTATCGACTCTGTTTTAAAATGTTGTACCGACATTCGTCTAGATAGAGTAAAAACGCAGGCCAAGGAAATGTGTCGTAAACTAGAGTTAAAACAGTTAGCACAGCATATTAGCAAAAGTGACAAAAATGGGCTCAGCATGTTTTTTTCTGCCGAAACACATAAGGTTGACATGCCCTTCCGTGCCATTGTGACAGAAAGTGGTACATGGCAAAAAGAACTCGGCTTGTTTATTCAGACCCATCTAAAGTGTCTAAAGATTGGTGACCCATTTTTGATAAAAAACTCGCAGGCTCTGATAGAATTTTCAAACAGTCAAATCAATCTAAGCTTTTCGGTTTTTCAATTGACATAAATGACCTATACTACTCTCTGCCTCACGATGAGGTATTAGAATGTATAAGGGATAACATAGAAATTTTCGGGGAATTGAACTTCCTATTAAAAACTGGCATCAGTGCGCGAGATTTTCTTGACCTGGTTTTGCTGTACTTTACCATCACTTTTGTTCAATGGATTATTGTATTCATCTGCAGAAAAAGGGTGTTTCAATCGGCTCATGCATAGCACCTCTACTCAGTGATCTATTGGCAAAAGTGGGCAAAAAACTGCAGAAAAAGTTACAAGACTCGCATGTCGTCAACGTATTCAGGTACGTGGATGATTTCTTGGTTCTTCTAAATTGTAATTCTTCTATGTTCCACTCGTTTGTGACTCAAACGATAGGTGTGTTCGAAGATTGTTTAAAACGATCTTGTGTTAACACATGAAATCCCGAGAATGACAAGTTACGCTTCTTGTATTTAAGACTGGTTTTTAGCTCACAGCACATCTGTTGGCGTTATGAACCACGTGCGCAGAAACCTCTACTTCCTTTTTCTTCCGCTCACAGCAAGTTAGTTAAGCGAGGCTTAGCACGAACCTGTCTTGAGAATGCCTTAAATAGGTCGTGCGCCCAGAATATCTCTGCGAGCTTCAAAGCTCAAGTTTCCCGGCTTAACGCTTCGGGTTTCCCCGAGGCGTTTATCGCTTCCGGTGTTGAGACTATCCTGTGGACTAATGATGCAGAGCAGAGGCAGCGACCGAATCCGAGCAACACGTATACAGAACGTTAAAGGATAGTCGTGATTCCATACAAACACCAGATATCACACAGGCTCAAGAAAATCAGAAAACGTGTTGGAGTTCGTGTCCCGTTCTCGGCACCGTTCAAATTAATCAGCCTCACCAAATCTACAAACCCTCTGAAAACGCAGTCATCAACGGAATGCAGAGTTTAAC
This sequence comes from Rhipicephalus microplus, assembly GCF_043290135.1. Classification (NCBI taxonomy): domain Eukaryota; kingdom Metazoa; phylum Arthropoda; class Arachnida; order Ixodida; family Ixodidae; genus Rhipicephalus; species Rhipicephalus microplus. Next base: position 77,282,371 of record NC_134703.1, read on the forward strand.
GTAGAAACAGGTATGAGGCCTGCTCCCGGGAAGTTGTCTATAGGACCCCCCTTTCATGCGGTGCTTGTTATGTCGGAACGACCGGAAGGTGTCTGAACGATCGGCTGAGAGAACACGCTAACAATGTTAGAAACGGGAAAGATGGTTTTCTTGCTCAGCACTGCACGGAGTGCAATTGTGTGCCCCTTTTCAAGGACACAGGTGGTGGTGGTAAAAAACATTTATTTCAGAAGAAGTCTACTAGAGAGTGCCGACGTGGCCCATCGGCGTGCTAGAGTGGCAAGACCCTATTCCGGGACGCCAGTGGAGCTGGAAGCTGCCCGTGCGCGCTCCACCAAGGAGCGTTGTGCAGCCAAGGTAGAGCAGCCGAGCAGGTGCTCCTCCCAAGCCTCTCTAGTTGGGATAGGAAAAGGGGATGAGAAAGGGACGGGATTAACTGGGCACGATGCTACGACGTGATATGTGTCGGCGAGGACATGACAGGTCGAGCAGGTGCCATTGATTTCCGGCAAAAAGTGCCTGGCGACCGCCGGACTGATAAAGGTGTTCGTCTGCAGGCGGCGTAGCAGTCGTTCGTCCGCTTTCTCCAAACCGCGTGCGGGGTCCGGGTAGAGGCGGCGCGAAGCCCGGTAATAAGCCAAAATTTCGCGAAAGTGCGTCAGGTTGGTATTGCCAGATTCCGTCTCGGGACATGGAGGGGCAACGGCCCGGACAGGAGAAGCGCGGGCAGCGGCATTTGCCGCCTCGTTGCCGGGCAGGCCCGAGTGGCCTGGGGTCCAGACTATACGAATGGGATGAGGGTTAAAGCGCCAAGAGGCTGCCTGTAGCAGGCTAGCCGCCAGCGGGGCAATGAAACCCTGAAGGTACTGAGAACAGGCCGATAGCGAGTCCGTCAGGATGGTGCGTGAGGCAGGGTGAGAGGCGGCCGAAGCTATGGCAACCTCTTCAGCGTGCGTTACTGTGTCTGCTCGAAAGGAGAGGCCATCGACGTGTTTGCCCTCTGTAATCACGGCAGCCGTGAAGTGACCCGAGGAAGAAGGACCCGAGACGTCCACGTAGAAAACACCAGGACGATCGGAGTGTCGCGTATGAAGGGCCGCGGCGCGTGCTAGTCTACGGCCAGGATGGAGGTCGGGGTTCATATTACGGGGTAGAGGTTCCACCCATAGCTTTTGACGCCAGAGCTCTGGTACCGGCAGCAGAGGGTCTTGGTCGGATATCGGGTTAAGGCCAAGTCTGTGTAGAAGACGGCGCCCTGAAGGCGTCTGTGACAGTCGATTGATTTGGTTAACGCGATGAGCTTCGCGCATCTCTGCAAAGGTGTTGTGTACCCCCAGAGCCGCGAATCGGCTGTTGGAAGTTGCAATAGGTAGGTCCAAAGCGCGTTTGTATACTGAACGAATAAGGACGTCCAGCTGGTGCTCGTGTCGACGACGCAGGCGAAGGTAAGGCAAGGCGTAGAAGGCGTAGAGGACGCGACTGGTCACAAACGCGTGGGCCAATCGGAGGGACTGAGACCCGCGGAGGCCGCCGCGCTTGGTAGAAACTCGCCGTATCATGCGGCTCACCTGTTCGCTGGTGCGTCTGAGGCCTGCAATTGTACGACTGTGCGACGCTGTACAAGCATAGAGATCAGCGCACCCGAGTTATCGTCGAGGCCGCGCAGATGGCACGCGAACAGGTGCCTTGTATTAGCAAGCCCTCCATGGCTCTGTCCGAGAAGGAACTCAAGCTCCTCGAAGGTTTCGGTGCGGGCAAGTAGTTATATTGTCCTTACTTTTCTGTTTCGTTTTCCTGTAGATATTTTTGCCGTTTTTCTGTGCTTTTGTTTTTGTTTTTGTTTTTCTCTCACTCATGTTATGCTCTTTATGCCATATAGTTTTTATCACATGGTTACTGTCTCCTCTATATATTTTCGTGCTCTGCGCAATAAACTCAGTTGGAAGTTAGCGCTCGTGTCTTTCGTGTCCTTCTTGTCTCTGTGTCGTCGTATTGTTCTCGTGCTATAACTATCGTCATGCCATACCAACTAGCCCAAGCTGCCACACCGTTCTCGAGTTTTAGATCGGTGGTTGTCTTATAAAGACACATTTTGTGGCTGCTGCTTTTCGATTAAAAAAACATGGTTTTCCTGCGCCATTTCTGCAAAAATATGGCTGTTGAGCCGCTGTTTTGGGGTGGCTCTTGAATTTTGTTTGTATATTTATGTCTTAATCTTAAATAAAGTGTAACCCACTATAGTTAATCATCTGCACGAAATGCTTGAGCAGTGAGGGTACCAAGGCCAGAGTGTCCCCATTACACTGTGCCAGCAATCACGTGATGGCACAGCGGCACGCGTGGCAAGTGCAATGCTCCCTCGTCAGACGTCTTGTTGATGCAGCCGAGCCAGTCTGAAGGCTCTCACGCGCACGCGCCTCCCCTGTAAACCCTGCCAAAATGTTGCCGCAATCCGCCTACTCTGCAAGGGGGGACACGCGTGCACCGTGTTTTATTCTGGTGGTGGTGAAAAACTTTTACTGAAACTATTTACATTTGAGAGAGAGGGACGACCTCAAGGGCCAACCCTTTACGAGCTCTAGGAGGAGTCCCTAGTCCGGGACCCCTGTGGCTTCTGCGGCGGCACGCGCCCTGGCCACGAGGGCTCTTTGGCCCGCCAAAGCCGAGCAGGACAGCCTCCCAGCTCTCTCGGGTAGGGGGCGAAGGGGAAGAGATTGGGGGGACCGCCAAGTTAGAAGGGCATGCCCACACACCATGTGAAAGGTATCCGCAAGCAGATGGGCACAGTGCGGGTATTCCCCGGAGAAGGCCGGATTGAAGTGCTTAAGTATAGCCGGGTACAATACTGTGTTGGTGTAAAGGCGCAAGAGCCAGCGCTCGTCAGACTTAGTCAGGCCCGGCGCTTAGGGCGGAAATCAGAGCCTTTTCTATTTGTACATCGCTGTAATTTCGCGAAAGGAGGTTACCGGTTTAGGTTCTGGATCATCAGGCGGTGAAGGGCGAGGCGGGTCCCGGAAATCAAGCGCGCGGGCCGAGGCATCGGCAGCCTCGTTACCATCTAGTACTGCGTGAGCTGGAGTAAAGATGACGAAACGTGTATTCGGGATGTCCATGCAATCAAGGCGCTTAAGGATTCGAGTAGCGCGAACGGTGATACGACCTTCATCGAAATTCTGACACGCGCTCCGCGAATCGGTAATAATAAACCGAGATGCGGGGTCCGCTGCGGCGAGAGCTATGGCGACTTCCTCCGCATGAGTGATGTCCGTGGCTCGAAATTTGAGCCCTTGGACAGGCACGTTTTGATGGACTACGGCCGCCGTGTACCACCCCCCATGGTAAGGGCCGGACGCGTCCGCATAGAAGACTCCAAGACGGGACTCATAGCGTCCCTGCAGAGCTGTAACCCGCGCAGTTCGCCTGCCTTCGTGAGTCCCCCAAGCCATGTTTTGGGGCAGAGGCTGAATAGCCAACGCTCCACGCCAGACCGACCCCGTCTCGGTGAGCACAGGCTTTCACCTGACACACTTTGTATTTTACGAAGTGTTCTCCAACTTTTTGACACGATTCTGTAAGGGTGCAGATCGGCGTACATTAAATTTCACGTCATGTGTGTTTAGAAAAAAAATTATATTTCACGATTTAGAGTTCTTGATACTCTACCAGAACTTTACTATGGAAGAGGAAATGCCGTCCCGAGCATTCAACCGTTCACCAGCATAATGGCTAAAATGGGAAGTTTTAATGGACCTAATATTGTCACTTCGGATGAGTACAGCTGTCTGGTGTAACAAAATCACTTAAGTGGCCGTGACACGTACAAACAACGGATTATAAGCACATTGTAACTCATAGCACTGCAATACACTCACAGACAAAGTGAAAAGGCATGTTTAGAAAAAGCGTTCAACGATTTAGATTACTCGGTACTCTACTATTGCAGAGCTGAAAGCCGTCCTTTAGGCCTCACACTTCATGAGGCCACATCGACAAAACATTGGCCTTGTATCTGCATGTTTGACAGCAAATTTCGTCGGATAAGTATAGTCTTCCGTCTGAAGAGTGAACAGAATAAAGCATGTATTTGATGCTTTGCACGAGAAAATTGGCGAAAGGGATTCTGGAGGTGGATGGATGGATGGATATGGCTGTACCCTTTAGATCGGGCGGTGGCTAGCGCCACCAAGCCGTAATACCTAATGAAACAAAAACTATATTTATTTTTTTTCCTTAAAAAGTGAGTTTGAGGATTCATACTTTGCAGTGCAGAGTTTAATTTTCACTTGTGCCTTGACTTTAGCCACCAATCAGATAACCTCCTTCTAGTTAAGTCTACCCGCTTGAAGTCTATTTTGCCCTCCCGGTCCCTAAACCCCAGTGCTTTGAAAAACGCAGCGCCATCATCCTGAACTGCGTGATACATGAGCGCCATCTGTCGGTGATCTCGGAAAATGAAAGGATGGCCTCCGTTATAGCGAGCACGCACGCTGTGCGCTCGCTTGGAAGCTATATATTGTAGATTTCAGGGTAGGCGGCAGTACCATATTGTCTTAGCAGAGTGTAGAAAACTCGCATTTTCGTGCATATATAGCGCCGCATTGTCAGCGCAGCGTAATAAACGCTACAGTTCTTAGAATTACTTAGGTATGCCTTTTCTAGTATAACTAAAAACATCGCAGAATATTTACGCATTGATATTGTGCCTCATATATGCACAATATTTGCTGTTTAATTGACAATCGCAGTAGCATGAACGCAGAATCCTGAGAAATCTTGGTGGGTGCTATGGATGTGGTCGTACTTGAGCCGTTTTGGTTGACAAACAGACAGAAAATTGAAAAGGTGGACAGACATAAACTTTTTGCGTTGCAGTATAACAAGGACCATCGTTTTTAAAATTACGCTCGGGCCTGGCCTGGGCTACGATACCCAAACGCCATCTCAGCGTATCCACGCCTCCGGCGGGTTCACCTTATAAACGGAAGCTTCAGATAGTCAAAGGGAACGTACTCCATGTGTCCGGTGGTCACAAAGGGCATCCTGCAGAGTCGCTGCACTTGTAGCAGCTTGTCTTCAGGATTTGTTAGCACATATAGCTTGCCATATTATCAAACACAGCATGACGCACACCCCCTAGAAAGCTTTTAGGGGTGCTTATTATCCTTTAGGATACAGCGATGGCGTAGTGGCTAGAATCTCGGCCTCGCGTGCAAGAGGTCCATGGTTCGAATCCCGATGCTACGCCTTTCTCCACTGGATTAAAAAATCCCCACCTCCCCGAACGGAATCGTGAGAAAATGACACCTAGTTCACACTGAAGCATCCACTTTCTGCAGCGACCGTAATTCTCCTGCCTCCGAAACGCAGCGTCGTTCGCATTGGACGCGCCCCGCGCCGCCGAATATGCCATCTACCACGGGGCGAGCGCGATATGAATGCGCTGTCAGCCGGTTGTTGTCACGGTTCGCAAATACCGCTAGGCTATCCGATGGTCTAGACTTCAATGATTCTCGTACGCAGGAAGCAAAAAGAGACAGTGCTGCTTACTTTGCTGGCAAGTGGCTGTCTTGTAATGCACGTAGATCAGAAAAAAATTGCCCGCAGCTTCCCTCGGGGGAACACTGAGAAGGATGCGGAGCATATAATTGGTTAACGGGGTGTTAAAGTGCGACTTACTTGGGTCGATGGCTAAATTGGTTAACGTGGTTGTGAAATGGGGTGTTAAATTGCGACTTACTTGGGTCGATGGCTAAATTGGTTAACGTGGTTGTAGGAGGGGGTGTTAAATGAGTGAACACGTACACACGTATGCGAAAGGGTGGCGCTGGTCGAAGGGACGTCGATCATTGTGTTTGTGGATTCGTTGGAATTCATTTCACCGCGACCTTGGACGTCGACGCGCCGTACAAACCAACCGACGAGCGGCAACTGAGCGAGCGAGCGCCGACCTTGAGTATATATACAGCGCGACGGCGCATGCACTGTCAGCTGTTGAATGTTCTCGAAGCGTGACGGCGCATGCGCGTCCACTGGAGAATCAGGAGAATTGTAGAATGTTCTCGAAGGGGAGAAGCGCGCGCGGCACAGATGGTGGGTGACGGTGCATGCGCGCGTCAGCTGTCGAATGTTCGAGAAGGGGGAGAAGCGCAACGGCGCATGCGCGCGCGTCAGCTGCCGATGTTCTCGAAGCGGGATGGCGCATGCGCGCGCGTCAGCTGCCGATGTTCTCGAAGCGTGACGGCGCATGCGCGCTACATTATACAGCTAGCGAATGTTCGTGAAGAGGAGAAGCGCACGCGGTGTGTAGAGGAGGAAGGGTGCACAGATGGTGGAGGAGTGAAGCGCGCGCGGTGTGTAGAGGAGGAAGGGATGCACAGATGGTGGAAGAAGGAGGAGGAAGCTTGCGGACGGCGCCACACTACAAGCCTCGAGTATTAGATGCTCCGCATCCAAAACCCACAGATGCCAGCGACGTTGGTGGGTTCGTTTTGCTCTGCAAGACCTCAACAAGCTCGGTCACGCCTACGACAAGCTCGGTCACCTCTTTCACAAAATAGGGACGCGAAGTAGGCGCAGAGTAAGTTAAACTCCCGTTGGTTACAACATTCAGTTACGTGCACTGCTACGCAACAAGTGAGTAGGGCTTAGTCACCATTTTTTAAATTCCTTGACTAGCGTCCTATTGGCCCGCAGCGACCGATTCGGTGGCAGACGCCGCAAAAATCGGTCCGAGAGCGATTGGCGCGGAGAGGGCCCTTTCGGCGGATCTCGCTGCCACCGAAGCGGATTCGGAGCACTTTCGGCGGCCGGAATGCTCAGTGTGAACGCGGTCTGACAAGTGTATCGCGTAGCGTTCATAACGGTGTTTTACCCGAGAAACCCAGTGTTAGAATGTTTCCATTTTTTTTCTTACACCGTGCAGCCAATAGCGCAATTCACCGCATCTGGCTGTTTTTTTTTTGTCGCGAGAAACGCGGCATGCATTTCCAGCTCTATAAAAAAAAGCGTGAATGGTTAAAAGCAGTATGAAGTGAACAAAAAAAAATTGGCAGATCTCATGTACAGGGGGAATCGATGATATGCGAAGCACGAATGAGAAATGTTGATAGGTCACTTTAAAATCAGCACAACGTAAAGAGATGGCGGTCAAGAAGGATTTAAAAAATTGCACCAATTTTTCTTCAATCCTCCTCGGTGGAGGTAAATGATGCCGTACATGACTTCCGTTTCATGATTATCATGTTTGGAGTTGTCGTTTACCTTCGTAATCCATTCACGTCAGGTGATACCAAATTTAGAATATGTGGAGCTAGCGAAACGGACGCGAGCACGCTATGAGCATGGTATGTTGTCATGTATTTACATTACACGCGTGTCAGGATTATCAAGTCTGTACCAGTCATACATTTCGTCATCCATTAACGTCGCGTTACACCAAATTTGGTATATGTGGAGCTAGCAAAACAGCCGCGATCGCATCATGAAGGGCCCAATATACTCCAATGTAGCGGTGACGCGCGCGCACGCTCGGCACAGCGACGCTACGATAGTAGAACGCGAGCACTCTATAGTCTGACGTCAGGCGCGACCAGCGTCCGTCAGCATGGCCCGATGGCAACCGGCGCGAAAAGCGACATGCTGAATTTCACGCCGATGCGTTAGCCAGACAACACTGCGTCTCCCTCTTTTCGTGATGGAGGGACGCTGAACGCGCTGAAACGCGCATCAGTCAGCGCAACGCAACGCAGCGTGGCGCGCGCCTGCGAGTATATATGACAGGACCGGCGCCTGGCGTGACGCGACGAAATGAACGCCGGCGAGCACGCGCACCGCGTTACGTCGAAATGTATTGGCGCCTTGACTGTGTCATGTTCACATGACACGCATCTCATGATTATCATGTTTTCACCTTCGTCATCCATTGGCATCAAGTAATACCAAATTCGGCTTGCGAAGCTAGCGAAACGGCTGCGAGTGTGCTAAGCCTGTAGTCATGTTTTACGTGACATGCATGTCATGGTTATCATGTTTGGATGTGTCATTTACCTATGTCGTCCATTCACGCCGCGTAGTACCGAGTTTGGAATATGTGAAGCTAGCAAAATGACCGCGAGCAGATCATGAGTGTAGCATGTAGTCATGTTGTTACATGACACGCATCTCATGTTTATCATGTTTGCACCAGTATCATACCTTCGTCATTCATTCACGTCCCGTGATACCAAATTTGGTATAAGCGAAGCTAGCGGAACGGCCGCGAGCGCATCATGAGCGTGGCATGTAGTCAAGTTGTAACATGACACGCATGTCATGATTTTCATGTTAGGGTCTGTCGCTTGTGTTCGCGTTGCAATCATGCCATACCATGCCAGTTTTGCAACATGCCATGTGAACGAAACCCCTGCAAGACTCGCAGGACCATTAAATGTAAATCATGACATTTATGACATACTTGTCATGATTTTCATGTTATGGCTAATCGAATATGTTCTTCATACAGTCTTGTTATGCCATACCAAGTTTGGTATCGATACCATTATCAAAACGGCCAGGAGAGCTTAAAGCCGTAGGCGGCTAGATAGACAGATAGATAGATAGATAGATAGATAGATAGATAGATAGATAGATAGATAGATAGATAGATAGATAGATAGATAGATAGATAGATACGCTTCAAAGCCGCCGAAGTTCGCTAAGAAATGCTTCGCAATTAAAACAAACAGCATTCTAGGCTCGGTGATGGCGTTTCAGAGCGGCGTCTCGAGTACACATTTCCGGATGTTCTTGAGAGGCCTCCAGCTAGCGAATGGTCGAGAGAGGGGCGTGAATGGACGGAAAGTGGGGCACAGAGAGGAGAGAGAGCGAACGGTGAGAAACATGGTGGGAGCTACGGTTGCTACAAAAGGCACGCGTGCCCGCAGCTGTTGCTATGGGAGAGGGCGGTGGACGGATCCCGACGGACGCCTGACATAGCCCGACTTAGAAATGCATTCGCATTAAAAAAACACAAACACAGCATATCTACGCAGTGAACGATGATGCGAGGGGCAAAGCTTCGGATGGTTTTATCGGTAAACCGTGAATCCTCCATCCGTCTGTTTGTCTATCTGTCTGCCTGTCCGTCCGCTCCTGATTAGTGAGCCATCAAACAAGGCGGTCACGTACCACGAGCTGGAGAAGGTACATACCACTGGTTTTAGGAGCTTCGCCCTTAAACAAGATCCACGTTATGATAGAATTGCGTTAAGAGGCCTGCCTGAAGTGCGGCATCACCGGAGACCTTTGCATGGTAGCGCACTCCCTCACCAGAGAAGGATTGGCCACCCTCGTGCAATATCTGGCCACTACCTTCCACATGCACACGCCAATTAAACCTGGGCCCTTAGTCCCAAGTGGCCAAATGACCACGCCGGTGGTAATATATGTGACGCAGAAGATATTGCTAAGAAATTTTGAGTCCGGACGGGCGACTATTGGAACACTAGAACGTTATCTGGTGGGGCAAGTCTAGCTGTGTTATTCGAGGAACTAGAAACGGGATGTAATAGGGCTCATTGAGGTTAGGAGGACAAATGAGGTGCATACAGTGTTACAGAATGGGCACGTCCTTTGCTATCGTGGCTTGGCTAACAGTAGAGAACCGGAGGTTGGGTTCCTTATCCCCAGAAATATAGCTGGTAACATCAAGGAATGCTATTGCATTAATGAAAATGTGGCAGGTATCACAATTATTCTTAATTAGAGATAGGTGGTACAGGTCAACGCGCTTACATCAAGCCATGATAATATATTAGTTGAGAGCTTCAGACGTGGAATCGGCAATGAGTAAGGCAAAAATACAGTATACAATACTGACATGCGCGTTCAATTCCAAGGTAGGCAAGAAGCAGGCTGGAGACCAGGCAGTAGGTGATTACGGCATCGAAACTAGAAATTGCAGAGGGGAGTTGTTAGTACAGTTCACAGAACGCAATAATTTGCAGTCACACTCTGTAGGACGCATCAGCGCAAGAGATGGCCCTGGCGGTGGATGTGTGTAGACCAATCACTTAATTTTTCTTGCGAACATGAAAACAGACAGGCTACTGACACATTCATATTTCCTTATTGTTGTTGTTTCGTCGTCCATAACTTCTCGTGTTGTAAGGTTTCTGCCTATATATTTTGGTGACAATTCCTTTGTCTAGTGCCGGTTAACCTCCCTGCCTTCCCTCTTGTTGTTTACCTCCCCCCCCCCCCTTGTCTAGTGTAGTGCATATGGGCACTTGAATGGCCACTCACTGCTTTTGTGACAATGTAGTAGAGTTCGCTAATTGTTCTTAAAGGGCGAGCTTGGTATGCCATGACTCTAAAAGCAAACTGCTGACTGATAAAGAGTATCAGCTAACGAGGAAGTCTCCATTTTTTAAGGCGATAGGTTTTCATTTTTTTAAACATATGTAGAAAGGAAGAAGCTCCACTTAATGAATTACGATTACTAGATTTCTGTTGCCATATTACGCTTCAGGAATTTTTCCTGAACACATTAGTGGTGAGCATGGGGACTGATCTGCAAAGGGCGCACAGCTTGAATAAAAACTTCTAGAACCATCTTGAAGATTTATGCAGTTGTCGCAGTTTTCTGCATTAAAGTTTTCAAGAGACCGGTAGCTATATACTACGCTTAAAACGCCACAGGGGCCATTTCAAAATATTTCTTGATTCTCAATGAGCCAGAACATACGCACAATGTTCTTGAGAAAGCCCTGTCTGCAATGATTAATCTACTGGATGTTTATTCATTATTCACGTCGTGCTTCATTTTCAGGGCATTGAAGTCTCTGTATCCCCTTCTCTTACAGCGCAGCATTAGATTAACCTGGATCTTTCGTTATCCTGTTTGTCATTTATCTTCGTAAATTGCCTACCACCACTCAGGGGCTATAAATTTAGACCATTCTCTCTGCAAGGAAGGAAAAGTTACTCGGGCAGCAGAAGGAAGGCATGGAGAAATCAAAATATAAAAAATAAACATGAACAAAGCATGGTATTCGTTTAATTGGCTATCGCTAGAAAAGTAGCAAATATAGGTATTCACGTTGTATGGAATCTGCACGTTGATGTATCAGCATTTTATTGTGTTGTGGTTTATCAGAAATGGCTTGCTTAAGTTGCGACTGCTCACAAGGAGCACCATTGGGTTCCGTGTGTGGCGACAAACGCAGGCAGAAGAGAAAAAACCACACAGAACAGGCGCTGAACTATCCTCATCATCAACCTGACTGCGTCCACTGCAGGACAAAGTCCTCTCCCATGTTCCGCCAGTCAACTTGGTCCGGTGCTTGCTGCTGCCACTTTATACCCACAAACTCCTTAATCTCATCTGCCCGCTAATATTTCTATCTCCCCCTAACCCACTTGCCTTCTCTGGAAATCCAGTCTGTTACCCTTAATGACCAGCGGTTATTCTGCCTACGCGTTACATGGCCGGCCCATGTCAATTTCCTCTTCTTGATTTCAACTATGACTTCATTAACCCTGGTTTGTTCTCCGATCCACTCTGCACTCTTCTTGACTCCTAAGGTTACACCTATCAATTTTCTTTCCATCGCTCGCTGGATCATCCTCAATTTATGCTGAACCCTCTTTGTAAGTCTCCAAGTTTCTGCTCCGTAGGCAAGTACCGGCAAGATGCAGCTGTTATATTCATTCCTCTTGAGGGATAGTGGCAATCTGCAAGTTACAATTTGAGAGTGCTTGCCAAATGTGTTCTATCCTATTCTTATTCTTCAAGTTGCTTCAATCTCGTGGTTCGGCTCCACGGTTATTACCTGTCCTAAGTAGACGTCTTTTACAACTTCAAGTGGACTATTACCTATCTCGAAGCGCCGTTTTCTTTGGAGATTGTTGTACATTACTTCGGTTTTCTGCAGTCTGCAGCAGCATCTGAGTATGAATGACGCACATGGTAGACGGTGTTAGGGTGCTCATCTCCACAACGTCGGTAGGGGCGGTCCCAACCTTCGCTTTCGTGTCCATGCACACCATAGTGACCACAGAATGGTGCTGTGCACTGTGCTAAAAAATGACCGCTAGAGCCACACCGACGACGAACACGTTGCAGACCGCGGTAGTCGAAAGTGGCTCGATGACCACAAACGCGAAGATAGTTGGGGACGGGATTTGTGGAACTCATTTCCATTCGGACAAAGCTTGGGCCTGTGAGAACTCCGCGTCTTGCGCTCATGAAGCCAGCGGTCACAGCCAATACCTTGCCGTATGGGGACAAAGCCTGGACGAGTACCTCGTTGGAGACGAAGGCTGGTAAAAAAAGGCAGGCGACGTTAGTTACCTGCGGGCCGACGGGAACGACAGGACTACGCTCGCCGCCGATGGTCAGGTAGCAAGCATCGACGATGAGAGTCATGGAAGCCATGCTCTTGACAGTTACTAGGAAGTTCATGCCTCCCATGTGCTGAACGCAGTGTACCTCTGAGAGGCCAACTATTGAGGCCATCGCGCCGACGACGGTCTCCGGACTGGTCCGCGCAGGGACAACATTGTCGAAGGCCTGTGCCTTCGATGGCGTCCACAATGTTGACGGCGTCATGGCTAGGTCAGAAGGACGTCCCTGACGTGAAACACGCAGAGATGCTAATTCTGAAGCTGATGACCTCAGATGGATGGCGCTCACCCACATAGAGGGATGGGCCAAGAACCGGGTGGCAAGATACCTAATTCAAACTAAAATGAAATAAAAGTCAATCTGAAAAATTAGTTTAGAGATAATACTGCCAATAATGTTTGCTGAGCAAGCGGTGCCAACGGGATGACATGAATACGAGGAGAAAATGTTACGAGTACCTAGCTGCATCCGTCAGCACCCTATATGCTAGCATACCCTGCCTCAAAGAGCCTCCGCACTTGCACTAGCTGCTCTTTAGGTTTTGTCGTCATATATAGCTTGAGATCATACGCACTTCTGCACAATTTACCACCGCCTACAAAGCCTTTAGGCGTGCTCAATATCCTTTAAGCTGACGTTACCAAATGCGAAGTATGAAGTGTACATTTTTTTTAACTGGTGATCGAAAAGTCAAGAGCTAAAACGGAAGGTGGTTCGACAGTTGACAGCCCGTGGAAAACGCAAGGGCCGAATGTTTCAGCTTCGCTACAGTCGTTTACATCTTACGCTCCCGCCAAAGAAGTAAAAAAATTGCTCGAGTAGAAATTATTTCCCAGGGGCAATACTATGCCCACCGTAAGAAGGTGGCTGCTGCTGTCATCTTAGAGGCATGATCTCATTGGCTCCACCTACAACCACAATTCCCCCACTCCGAGAAAATTTGTGTGTTTAGAACAAACTATTGACAAGTTTGAGCAAAGTTTTATTTTAATATAGCTAAGAAGCAATCTGTACCCGGGTGAAACGGAAAAAAAATGCCATCGGAATTTGCATCAATTTATATTTGTTAATTTCTGTGATTGCCCAGGAGCGAAGCCGTGCCCACCGAAAGATGTTAGCTACTACGGCCATCTTACTGAGGGCACGATATTTAACCTCATTGACTTCACCTACAACTGCACCTCTCTAACCTCGAGAAATGTATGTATTTAGAACTAACTATTAACGATTCAGGGCGCAATTTCAGCCTACTATGTGACAGTAGCAATCTGTACACGGGTAATGTTAAAGAAAAAATGTGATCGCAATTTACATCAAATTGTAGTTCTCTATTTCTGTGATGCGAAGTACCGTTCTCGAGTTTCAGATCGGTGGTTGTCTTATGTCATCGACGAAGCGTGTGTTACTAAAGTACTCTACATTAACTCTTATCCCTAACTCGTACCATTTTAGGCCTCTGAAAACCTGCTGTAAGCACGCGGTAAATGGCATTGGGGATATTTTATCGCTATGTCTTACACGTTTCTTCATTGGTACTCTATCGCTTTCTTTATGGAGCACTATGATGGCTGTTGATCCTCTTTAGATTTCTTTTGGAATGTTTTGATATGTTTCGTCAATGCCCTGATTCCACGGTGTCTGCATGACTGTTGATATTTCTACTGAGTCAAATGCCTTCTCGTAATCAAGAGAGACTATGTACTGTGGTTGGACGTATTCTGAGCATTTCTTCATTACCTTGTTGATAGCATGAACGTGGTCTGTTGTTGAGTAGCCTGTTCACAATCCTGCTCGTTCGTTTGGTTGACTGAATTCTAATGTCTGTTTGCAATTACCTTTGTAAGTATCTTGTATACGACAGAGAGCAAGCTGATCGGCCTGTAGTTATTCAAGTCCTTGTCATCTCCTTTCTCGTGTATTAAGATGATGTTAGCATTCTTCCAAGAGTCTGTTCCTCTTCGCGTCAGGAGACACTTCGTATAGAGGGTGGCTGGTTTTTCTAGCACAATCTGTCCCCCGTCTTTCAGCAGATCTAATGTTACTTGATCCTTATCAGCAGCTTTAATTGCTTCTTCGCATTCCCTTCAAGGCTTTTCTGACTTCTCTCATTACTGGTGGGATGCCATCTGCGTGACTGATAGTTCTTTTTTCAAGGTCGTGGTTGTCCCGGCTAATATACAGACTTCTGTAAAATTCCTTCGCTATTTTAAGTGTCCTATCCATATTGTTAGATCCTTTGCCTTCCTTGTACCTTAGTGCATACATCTATGATTTCTGCCTATCCCTGGTTTCCTCTTCACCGCTTTGACGTTTCCTCCGTTCTTTAGAGCTTGTTCGATTCTCTCCATGTTATATACCTTCTTACGTCAGATACCTTACGCTTAATAATCAACTTCCAAAGCTCTGCCAATTCCATTTTGCCTATTGTCATCAAGACTTTTATGCTTTGACGTTTCTTAATGAGGCTCTTCGTCTCCTGGGACTGCTTGCCAGTGTCCTGCCTAGCTACCATACCTCCAACTTCCACTGCAAACTCCGTAACGATAGTCGTCAGATTATCATTCATCGCTTCAAGTAAACTACAACTTCATTTTTATTCACGGAAAACGCATGCTTAAACCAACATACAATGCAACCACGGCAATCAACGAGCTTCATAACACAAAAACATATCTCCTTCTATGATTAGAAGGAAACAGAGGTTGTTTCATTTTGCACTCAACAACTGACATTCATGTTCTTGTAGTATCGCCGAAAGCTGGCTGATAAATGAATTTCCGTGTTTCTCGACCTGGTATTCTTTCACCTCCTTTCGTGCTCTCATGATGACCGATCACTGACGTTTCACCAAAGACCAACGCGCACCGCAGTTCTTGCAGTGCATTGCCAAATTTGATTAAGGTATCATTTTTAGTGAGATAGCTTATAATGGTCACGTAAACTCATATTGAGTCACTTCCCAGAGTGCCTATACCTAGACAGCGCATGAACATAAGAATGGCGGCCACTTGCCTTGTGTAGACCTTCTCAAAACAAATTGACATTTAGCGTCTGTCCTGCGTGGTTATCTTCTCTTCTGTCTACGTTTGTCGCGCTAGGACTAACTTGAATCCTCATCAAGCACCCGATTCGCTGTCCTGTTTTGCGTACTGTTAAGTCTTAGGTGAAACCATCCCCAACATTTCTCCCAAGAGCAGGCTTACAGAAAACATTGTTTCGCGGCACACTGCACCTTCGTTTGAAAAAAAAAACAAAAAAAACACCGGTGTAACCTACAAGACGTTGTGGTCTACAGGCTACCAGCGTTAGCGTAATGGTGCTCAAACTTCCGTTACACTTCAACGCAAGAAGTAAAACTCACTTTGGCTAGTTATGTATTGGCAAACCCACAAAAAGTTAGGGGATAGTTTATGCAATAGATATAAAGAGGTCGACAACTTTTTCGATTGTATTGGAAGCGCTAATCAGTAAGCGACTAAGCAATTTCTATTGTAGTATACGTCTGTGAAACGAGTCACATACGAAGTACACGCAGGACCACCTTTCGTAATTTGACCCCATGTACTACCAACAGAACAAACAAAATTGAAGTCGAAACTCTTTAGTACCTGCCGAAGGTATACAGCGGTGCCGCTGAAAGGAGCGGCGCCACCAAATTTACGCATATCGCGTTTTTCACGTGACTGTGTAGGTATCGATCCCCTAGTAATGATTCGGTATTGATAATGAAAGATAGGAACGAACTAATATATGTAATATTGATTACTATGACCAGTATCAAACCCGATTCGAGACGGATGCCAAGCCAGCCAATTTTCAGCGCTGCCAAGTGGTCGCCTCCCACGGTCACGCCCCATCTAATCACACAAAACGGTGACGCGAGTCTCAGCTGAAATTTTGTTTGTTCGGCGTGCACCTCTTGTATTGTTTTCGTCACTCCCATCGTCGTCACCGCCGTCATTAGCGTTCACAAGGGACAATGAAAACACTGAGATATATCAAATCGCAGTTATTGGTGACGTGGTGATACTTTCTCGTTTTGATTTTTTTAGGAGCAATTATTCTGGAATCGACTCCGGCAGCGACGAAGCGACAGCTGGAGACACACGCTTCGGCCATGCTGGCTGGCAAGAAAACAATTGTGCAGATGGAAGTTGCGTATGAGTAACTTGTTCGCGATGATCGCTGCTTCAAACACGCGCACTATTCCATGACAAATCACCCGAAGCGGCTCAAGGAAAACGCAGGAATCACACGAACGGGTAACATGAATCAAATAAAACAGAACAAGTCGTTGCCAGGCAGCCAGGCGTCACGACCAGACGGTACCACAAGTTGGAATCAACACTGAAATTGACGACGTCATCGGTGACCACTCTTCGTCACTCAGCGCCTGAGACGTGGCCTAAGAGCTCGCTGAGCACGTCATAATACTGTCGATGTCGCATGGCGCTGAACGCGCTGTTGAGCGTTTGCATGTTGTTTGCGCTCGAAATAGAATAACTTCTGTGAAACGTAGGTCATTCATATATTGCTAAAGAACTCATGCGTACCAAGCAATCGAATGGCCGCCACATCTCGAGTTCGCAATGTGATGCCACTGCTCCTTTAATTAACGCGCGCGCCGATTCCACGGAACGCTAAAAAGAACACACACAAGGGAATGTCACGCATGCAAAGTGAATGTAAGTCATGTAAGGATTCTAAACACCAATGCTATAAAACTGATTGCTTTGCAATATAGAGCCCCTGAAAAGGCATTCTCGAGTGTGTACTAATTAAAACGAGAGCCAGGGCAACGTGATAACACCACCAGATCGCTTCTGTTTTTTTTACCTTTTTATTTGACAAACCGTTTCCGGCTTTTTCAGGACGTGAGCAGACTTCCTCATCAACGTGATGTCTCATTCGAACAAAAACGCGGCGCGTCAGACCCGCCGGGACGTTTAATTACTTTTCCCTATGGGACATGGCCTACAGCGATCACGGATGTCGCCTCTGTTGTTCACACTATTACCACACTATTGTTTTTCCTGCAAAGTTGCGAAAGCGCTACGGTGATGTGTTCGGCGATTTATCTGCACACCCCGCAACGTTATGCTTGCTTTTTCCGCCAGC
The DNA here is from genome assembly GCF_043290135.1 of Rhipicephalus microplus. NCBI lineage: Eukaryota > Metazoa > Arthropoda > Arachnida > Ixodida > Ixodidae > Rhipicephalus > Rhipicephalus microplus. The sequence continues at coordinate 77,299,874 of NC_134703.1, forward strand.
AGCAGAAGGAAGAATTTGCGAAGCAATAACTCAGCATAAACATCAATAGTGAAGATGGTCACGGCAGCCTGCTCACATCGACACTAAATGTTGTGCGACACGTCATGTTTTTATGTCCTCTTGTTACATGGGGCCTGGGCAAGCGCTTAGTTCAGTGAGCATAAAGGCGTAAATTTAGCGCAACCTAGAACATTATGAAGTAAAGGTGTCTTCCATTGGTAATCTAGGTTATCTTCGGGCCGCTTTTCTGAAACTATAGGCGTCGTTATACACGCAAATTTAAAAGTTCTGTCAACTTCCCAAGTATTTGTAGGTTTTTTGTAAGCACAGGTTCTACACCCAGATTGTCTTTATGTGTTGTGGCGCATGCGGCAGCTATGGTTCAAAATTTAGGAGGAACGCAAAAAAAGAACAAGAAAGTATAGCTGTGCATTCTTGGAAGTGCGAAGCAGTACTACTATTCTCCTTGATGCTGTTGAGCATATATACTGCCACAGAAACACCTACGGCAGGGTTTCAATTTCACTGGCTAACACACCTAACATTTGTAAACAGCATAAAAATGAAGCAGGAAGTGCCACCGGCACTGTACATTGACTGCACCCTAGTATAGAGGGTTCGTAACAGTGCACGGAAGTCGAGACTGCTCAGCTTTCCCGAGCATGCGCGTTCGTGTTGTTAGCCTGCTAAATAACAATGCCATGCTGATGACGAACTTTTGCGCTTCAAGTGACGCCAACAAGTTCTTGCGCTATACTGCAGGCCCACCTGTTTTCATTTATTTTTTTTGGGGGGGGGGAGAACAATGCGAAATTTTCACCGTTTACAAGTTTTCCAGTGGACAAAGGCCCACAACTTGTAAATTACTGCGAGGGTGCAGCAGTGACGATGACGCACGCACCAGCCGCGCGGATAATTAGTTCAAATGCAGTGACCTTCGGACGCCAGGAGTCAACACTTGTTTTTTTTTTTTGTAGCTACGTGAGCTTTGCTCATTTGGCCATCTTCCACGCTGCCAAGCGTCGTCGTTTCACTCTGTGCTAGTGCTCATTTTTGACAAAGCCCCGCAATGATCGAGCGCTAATTCGTTGCAACCATAAGCTTTGTGGAAATAAAGAAGCGATAACAAGCTCTGATTGAGCATGAGTCCTGAGTGTTGTTGCATACATTCCGGAATGTACACCGAGCATCAACAACTAATTCGGCAAATAGTTCGTAAACTTTTTAAGAGTGTCATCGGCGAACTCAAACCAGTTGATAAAATTAGATGATGACCAACGGTGACGCTTGTCGCTATTGTGATCTGACTGGTACATGACATTCCAAGCACAGTAGCTCCCCTCCGTATACAGAGTTGTATTGCGAGCGCTCACTTCCAACGGCAGTCGGGGCTCCTATAACAAGAAATCGCGCGTACAAAACAAAAGAAGTCGCGAACAATTTTCAAGTAAGAAATTCGTTAGAGCGATAACATAAAACCACGGCGGCATACAAATGAAGACGAAACACGAAAACGCGTCAGAAAGAGCGCAAGGAGCGGTTAGACGAAATGCCTAGCACATATCGCCTGCAGCTCAGGAAGAGAACGCCTTCACGGCCGTTCGTTGCCTGGCGAATGAAAAATAGACTGCCTCAGCACCCACGGCCAACGGTCCGCGCCTCCATCCGCCATTACCGAACACCTCTCATAAGCACAGAGCGCAAGCAAGCAACGAGTAAGTAAGCGAGCAAACAAGAAAGCAAACAGCAACTTCACCGGAAAACCCATTCCCCTCCTTCCGCTTCCGTTGCCATCGCATTTTTGCATACGCAAAAGGAGGGTGACGAAGAGCGTTGTCCCGCGTCCTGGGTATCTTGCTTTTCGAAAGGTCTACTAGTGCATTTTTTTTTGTTTTTGTGAGTAGAGTTCCTCGAATCGAGGAGGTCTGACCACGCAGTATGAGTGGAGTTGATGGGAGTTCATATTTTTTTTCTGTGAACTCGCGGAGTCAATCGCCGATCTCTTGCACAGAAAAGTAGTATGCACTTTACTTTCCCCCTGTCCGCGCACAAGGAAGCATTTAGCAAGCAAGCAAGCAAGAAGATGTAGGAGAAGTAGAAAGATTCACAAACCATTTACAAAGCTTCATTTTTTTTTTGATGTCTAGGTATTGCTCAGTGTAGAGCGGGGCTGTGAACTTGTGGTTACATTGCGCCGGTTTTTTTAATGGTGTTTTTGCATAAGGAAAAATGAAAATTCTAACTTCTCAAAGTAAACTAGGTGCTGTATTCATGAAATTTTTTCATACTCGGTGTGCAATCTAAAAAAATTAGAATAGACCAACAGTATTTCATGGCAGGGCATGTCATTGTCGGCAATGAATGAATGTATGTATGAGTGAATGAATGAATAAATGAATGAATGTTGTGTTGAGTGCGAAATTGTGAACTGAGACATATTTTGGCTGACACTCGTTTCTGCTACTGGTTTAGTTATTGGCGGATAAGCACAATATAGATTTTATGAGGCAGTCCAAATGTAACAGATATTTTTGTATTTGCGTACATGCATTCCATAGGGGTAAATTAGTCCAACTTTAGTGAAAATGAAACAACTACATAGATATAGAGTTTCTGAAGAAAAATTCAAGAGTAACGCATGCACGAGAACAACGAAGCCACCTTTCTACAATTTATACCGGCTTTACAAAGCTCATACGCACTTCTTACAGTATATATCTCAAGCTGCGTGCAATTTTATTTATTAGTGGCTGTACAGCTTACGATACATACTTTTGTCAAGTTTTTGTATTTGTAAAATCTTGAAACACACTGTGGCTGCTTGGGGCGGTAAGACGATGCTCAGAGGCTATTTTTGTTGAGGTAGGGTGCATCATACAAAAAAAGTTATTTATGTTTTGCTATGTGAATTGAAGTTACATAAAGTCAAGTGAGATAAAGAGGGACTGATGGTAAGTTGTTAATTGAACATATCATGATTCAAAGTGATCATTGGTATGATTGAACTTCAGCTTGTCATTATTTTCTGTTATACATTGCCTTACATTTGACAATAGTGGACTATGCGGAATGTTGTAATACGTATTTTGTACATATATACTGAGAAAACTAAGCTTGCAAATTACCGTGAAGGGTACATTTTTAAAGTTTTTTTATTAGGCTTACGCTTTTATTTCTTTCATTTGTATAAGCTACACATGATCTGTATTCATCGCTTGAGTATGCGCATATTGTGTTTCGTGGATAAAGACCCACAAACTGATGAGCTTACTTCTACATTTGCCACAATTATTTTATTAAGTGCAGAAAATTTATTATTGGATAAGTTTTCAGATCTTGTTATGTCATTTCTGTGTCACTCGGGGTCAGCGTGGATGCATATATATGAGATTGTTTTCTGAAATAAATGTAGTTGCGAATGTCGGGCCTTTCTTTTTCTTGCTGTTCATGATAAAAAGTGCGCTACTTAACTTTACGGTAAATAATGAGATATATAGCCTGTGTCGACGGAATAAAATGACGCTAATCAATAAGAGCGAGCGGTACTGATATTACGTAGTCAGCACCTTAAGAGTGGATGCAGAGACTTGGGACTATACGCACAGTAGCGACGCGTCTGCCCCGCTCGATGAACTGTCATCAGAGACTGCAGTTCGGAAACTGCCAATAACTGGGGTGGCGCGGTCGCACTAGTGCCTCAATGGCTAGAACGGCGTCCATCTCATAGCAATAACGTGGATGGCGAGAAAGAGTTTTTCCCTTCGCACTGATAATAAGGAAGTTTTCGACGCGCAGGCGTGTTCCTTGACGTCAGTGTAAACATATTGCTTCATGCAGGTTGACATTTTGTGGGATAATGTGCGTGTGTGCCTGACGAAGAGGATGAAGAGTTGTCTCCGCTCAGTGTCTGGTCTACCAGTCACGGCGCTGCTGCTGCTGGTTTGAAATATATTTCAGCCACAGCCTCGTAGATACGGCTTCTCTCTTCCATAACATATTTGGTGGAGGTGCGGGGTATCGATCGCAGTACCTCTCACTGTGGATGAAATATATTTCAAACCAGCAGCAGCAGCGCCGTGACTGGTAGACCAGACACCGAGCGGAGACAACTCTTCATCCTCTTCATCAGGCACACACGTGCATTGTCCCACAAAATGTCAACATGCATGTAGCAATATTAAATCCCTAAAATTGCGCTCCCATAGTTATTCACTGCGTGATGCGATATCAACTAGGAGTTCATATGTTTTCTGGATTGTCCCGGATCGCAACTTATGCACGTTGCGCTGGCATGTATTGTCAGCGTGTGGTGTGTCGGCCTTGCGAGAAAGAATAAGCTTAACCTTTAAACACTGGCGAGCACTCTTCTTCATCAGGCCGCAACGAACGGTATACGGTATAGACTAGGATGCATAGCCTTAGTGGTGATCATACACAGTACGTTTTATCGCACACACAGCTCAACATTTTACTCAGAGATGAAGCAAAGAAAAAGCTGTTTTATTATGAGAGAGATAGATAATCAAACAAGAGAAAGGCAGAGAGGTGAACCAGAAATATAGAGCACTCGGTTTGCTGCCTTGTACTAACGGATGGTGAAAGAGAAATAAAGACGGAAATAAAAGTGGACGGAGGAGCAGGTGAGCGAAAAAAATGAGTTCACTTATTTGCCCAGAGGTGTTCTTGATACGTTATCGCCCAGAGACTCTGATTAATTGGTCTGAACAAAAGAAAAAAAATGGCAGCATATCCACGGAGTGAATGATGGAGAGTGGGGCGAAGCATTCGTCCGTCCATTCGTTCTTGCCTCCGTCTGTCCATGCGTCCGCCTCTGTGACCATCCATGCGTCCATCCACCCGTCCGTGCGTGCGTCTACTCGTGCGTCCATCCCTGCGTTCGTCCATGCATCCGCCCCTGCGTTCGTTCATGCGTCCATCCATGCATCTGTCTGTGTGTCCGTTCGTCCATCTATTCAACATTCCAAGTACCACCACCTCGCATCTTTTCATCATATATTCCCCATATAGAAGCACCGCCATCCAGCTGACATTCCAAGGACTAAACGAGAGGTGGCACACGCACATTTTCTTAAGGCTTGCGCTTCGGGTCTATTTCCCACCTTTAACCACCTCGAGTTCATGGTATATACTAGCTCACTGTATTCATGGCACTGCGGCCTAACGCTCGCTAAACCTTTCTAAAACCAAGAAGGTTACGCCCAGCGAGTATAACGTAACAACCTTTTCCTGTCAGATAGTTCTCAATGTACATGCCAATGGCTGCTAATGGGAAATGAGAGACAGGAGAATTCGGCTTTTACTTTCTTACGGCTTGCGCTTCGTATCTACTTCCCACCTTTAACCACCTCGAGTTCATTCATGGTATATACTAATTCATTGTATTCATGGCACTGCAGCTCAACGCTCGCTAAACCTTTCTAAAACTAAGGAGGTTACACCCAGCGAGTATAACGTAGCAGCCCTTTCTTGCCAGATAGTGCTGAATGTACATGCCAATGGCTGCTATTGGGGATCGCAGCGTGCGCGTTAACTAAAAGCCGAATGCTCCTGTCTCTCACTCCCCATTAGCCGCCATTGAAATGTACATTGAGCACAATTTTTTATTGTTCAACAACGCACAGAAGAAATCTCTCACCGGCACAACCTAACAAGCATAACATTTTAACCTTAAAGGTCAAAATGTTATACTTGTTGCATACTACAACGGCTACGAGGGACGAACGGGTGCTGTTATAGAAAGCTTCACCCCTAAAAGAAAGTATTCATAGCGAAACTATTATAGACCATCTCATATACCGTGATGAAGCAAAAAAGTTCAATAAGCGCTTAATTGGTTTTATATGCGACGACCATTCGGGTCGACATTCCAACTCTGACTGTTCCGATACGTGTCTAAGTGTGCTAACAGAGCGGCATATGCATCTCATAATGCCGAACTCAAAATAAGGCATTATTATAATCAGAAAGCAGGAGGTCTGCTTTAGAGGATTATTGGAATGTTGGTATTATGGTAGTGTCACTAATGGTTGTTGTAAGCGCCAGCGTTTTGTCGCTGCTTCTATATATAAGGTTATCGAGCCTAAATTTGATGGCCTACGCCCTAACCACGTGAAAGGTCACCGGTTCGTTTAGCCGGAACGCTTCAGGCGGGAGGGCCTACGCCAACTTTTCCATCCTGGTGGTCGTTCTGGGTATGCAAATCAAACCTCCCCACTGGGCTGCATTGCTGCAATTTGGCAGTTCTCAATGATGACCCAACGGGCTGAGTATGCAAATAAGACTTGCTGTAGCAGTTGTGATCATTGATATCTTTGATATCCGGGAGGAAGAATTAAGCGAATATCCTACGAGTGTTGAAGTTTTCATTACATTTTTTTCCTCAGTACCAAAGAAAAATGTTTTCTTATTGGCTTGTTTGAAAGGTCGGGAGGTGTTTCTTGTTCAGCAAACTTTAGTTCCAACATCGTCTTTTTCAGTTAGGTACATATTTTTAGTGATATATCTATAATCAGAAAAGCTAATATATATATATATATATATATATATATATATATATATATATATATATATATATATATATATATATATATATATATATATATAATCTTAGTTGCACACATGCTGCTAAAAAAAGAGCTGGCTCTTCATTGACACTTCAAATGGGCGAAGCGTTTCTTAGCGAACTTCAGCGACTTTAAGCGTACCTATATATCTATCTGTCTATCTATCTAGCCGCTTACTTTTGGATGCTCTCGTCGTCACACTCTTAACTTAGCGGGAACCAAACTAGCAAGGTAAGGTAAGATGATTGGCCCGCCGCGGTGGTCTGGGGTTAAGGTACTCGGCTGCTGACCCGCAGGTCGCGGGTTCGAATCCCGGCTGCGGCGGCTGCATAACCGATGGAGGCGGAAATGTTGTAGGCCCGTGTTCTCAGATTTGGGTGCACGTTAAAGAACCCCAGGTGGTCAAAATTTCCGGAGCCCTTCACTACGGCGTCTCTCATAATCAAATGGTGGTTTTGGGACGTTAAACCACACACAACAATCAAGGTAAGATGATTATGACGAATATTACGCGCTGGTAAATACATAGGGATACGAAGGGATAGAATAAATGTCAGCGTTAGGAAAAAGCTGACATAGGCAGCGTTGACCCCCCGGCAAATGCAAATAATAAATTTCCGGGTTCCAGCAGGAATTGCACCCAAGCATTCTGTGTGGCAGTCACGCATTCTACCACATAGCTACGCCATGTCTCGGAACTACTTTTCGAATAGATGCTAATTTTCGTGAAACGTCAATAGTGGTTGCATTGCTGTCTACCCAATTTTGTAAACATTACATATGTACTTTTTTAATACAGCCGTCAAATCGGTTAAAGTCAATTGTGGTTAGGTGCCTTGCGCTGAAGTTGATTTATGTAGTAGTGTCCAGGGCCAGCATCCTTGCGAGCATCAGCGCTTCATATCAGCTTCTGATGTGTCAAATACGCATGTTCCAGTTGGGATCGTTGCGCAAGTGCAAACAACTTGTTATATAAAAATCTGCTACTCTTCAACATATGTTCGCACACACGAACATATGAATCGACGTAGCTTCGCATGCGAAGCTACGTCGATTCCCAGTTACGTGGGATCTGCTGAATGTTTTCAAAATGATACGTTTATTTGTGTGAATGTGCTTGCTTTTTATGGTAATTTCTTCTGAGTCGTCTTTTAATGGCGAACTCGTCTCGATTCTCTCATGCGCAAAGCTCATTGTGACATGAACTATATGGCCGGCAAGTGAAGTATGTTGTTGGTACACCGGAACATTTCTTACTGCAAGCATTTCCGAATAGCCCATCTTGTCTCTACATCTTCAATTCTGAAGCATGTTCTGCATGAGTTGGTCTTCAAAAATGAACCAATCCGGATGTCGGGTGTTTAAAGGAAGCATGACAACGGCTACTTCGGCTACTTACAAATAAACTTCCCCTCTTTCTTGTCCCGCACTTGTCGGTTAGCAATCTTTATGACTTGAACACTTATTACATTGTAACAACTGTTCATGATTTCTTTCGCAGTAAAATGTTGTTGCAAAAGAAGAAATGATTGTTTTGTTTACTTTAAAGGGACAGTGGGAACATACGTCTGGCGCGAAAATAGGTTGTATATACATGAGATTCTGTGTATGCACTCTAATCCTCTATTACATGGGCCGTTTCTATGTGTTGGAATGGTACTCACGTGTTCTCCTCATTCAGATAATTGTTCACATATGGACTTTCAATGCAGCCAAGGAATGACTGCTTAAATTTAAATTAACCACACGAACAACTTATAGTTACATGTCTAACACTTCCTTACATGCGTGTACGACTTTTCGCTTGAAAGGTCATCAAATAATTTTCTTCATATTTCTTCCACTTCTCCAAAACTGAGACATCCAGATGCAACACATGTGCACTTCTTGCATAATGTCGTGAAGCCATGCTGCGCGTTGCGTTTTGCGCTGCCGGCTTCAAAGATTAAAGTCTGTGTTCACGCATGAATGTGCGTTGTTTTCAGCATACAAGCTTGATCATACGAAATGTAGAGATTCTGCACATGTTGTGCTAAATGATGCCCATGAAATAAAGTGAATAATATAATTTCCAACCACACAATCTTTCAGCAGCCAAACGCCGGCAGACGTATTGAATATGGATTCACGTTTTCACAGAACAACATACCAGCGCAGACACAGAGCGAGTGCAGAAAAGGCTATTAACCAGACGAGAGCGTGCCAAACCATCTTGACCACAGTTTTAGTTATAGTTAAGGTGCACTAGCACTAGCGTTGCAGGTGCACCTTTCGGACAGCTGTCTGTGGGCGTTTCATGCCACAATATGCCTAGAACAAAGAATCTCAGCCCTCACCAAGCTCGTTCCGTGAAGTGCGATGTCCCGGGCACCAGGAAGAGAATAGCCACTTCCTTCACAAGGAGAAGTATAGCTGTAAAGTTAGAGCATCAAAGGCACATGCAACTTGACTTTTCGTAGCGTGCCTTCCTGCCGTGTTTAGATAAGAACAGTAAAAAAAGAAGCAAGCTTGACGGCGAGAATTCTTGATACTTGGTCATATAGCGCACCGTTGCACATCAACAGCCATTGCACCCACAGCTCTCCGAAGGCCGCTCTTCCCGACGGAGGAGTACGAAATACGCAGTCCCAGCACTTTCCAAATTTGACCGACCTCTCGTAAAAACTCGGGGCAGCAGTGACTACCCTCCACTTTCGGGAAGTGTAGACGGGAGTCAGATGGATGGGATCTACTCATCCAGGTACAACACGAGTACGGTACGCAGAACGACTAACAGTAAACAAGCAAGTGAAATCAGAGGAAGAAAATGGCATGAGCTGTTTCCTCTCGGTGTGTGTTCGTGCGTCCTATGGACCGTTCTTCTTTAAATCACTGCGAAACAGCCCACTTTTGCACTGTTTGGCCACCGCATATACAGAGGAGGTTTCAATGCAGATGATGGTTGCATTGTCTTCCCTTAGAGGGCACTCACACTAACAGTATGTCAGTGGACTCAAAACTAGAACGCATTTTTGAAATACGCTGTAACTTGTTTACGTTAGTTGAGATTGATTTGATCATGGTATTACTGAATGTGTGCATGAGGTATTGCTGAGTGTGATACTGGTCATACCATAGAGTTTCCCAAAATTAACTAGAGGACACTCTGGCGCTGCAATCGTTCAGCGACCGTGAGAATGATGGGTAGTACACACATTTGCCTAGTGTGCGTACTTGCGGGCGGCGAATCGTACTTGCGGCTCCGTTTATTGCTGGTTACGGTTTTTGTTTTGAAAGAAAGAACGAACCCTTTTGAACTTAGTGACTTGATTCGAAATCGTAAGCCTAAATGAATAAGTTTGTGAAGTGCAAACGGTGAACATTTGCTAATTCATGTTTTCGGGAAAAAAACAGCTCCAAGCCACACGAACACACATGGAGCCAGAAGCAGGCCAGAAGTACGAAAATTAGACAAGTGTGTGTACTACCCATCATTCCCATGCTCGCTGAAGCGCCGTGTGTTGCAGCTCCCATAGACACTAGCGCCAGAGTTCCCTCTAGTGTATATTGAGAAACTCTATGGCTCATACCACGAGCGCAGTTCCCTGGTCGTCGCATCGCATTTGCCGCGCTCGTCATGTGTCGATGATACTATGTCATACACTTGACTGAAAATCCGATTGATAGATTGATATGTGGTGTTTAGTGTCCCAAAACTGCCATAATATGAGAGACGCTGTTGTGTAGGACTCTGGAAATTTTATTGCCCATTGCCTGAGAAGCAGTAAATCGTCATAGAACCTTCCTTACTTGCTTTACACAGTACTGTCGCCTATAGTAATATATACCAGCTATTCCTAGTCTATCGAAAGATTACAAAGAGAAAATTACCAACACGCGGCCTCAGTAGGCTGATGCGAGATAATTCAATCCCACTTTGCCTAGCATATGAAAGGTTCACTTGTGCAAGCGCTGCCCCTTGATTGATTGAAAAGGTCTCGGCTACCACGCTACTGTGTACATTTTCGTGCACCTTTCTAAACTTTGTGGTTTTAGAATCCTGGGTTGCACTCAAATGCGTTGCACTGGAGTGCCCTATTTCCGGCGATGACGATGTTTTTTTCCCTCCAAGTTACACATGTGTCATTAACTAGCAGTGCTGTTATCTAATCACCTGCAGTATTGCTATCAGTTTTGCCTGGATATGCGTTTATACTTCCGAGAACATGCGTGGCTTCCGAGAACACGTGCGCCAAATGTTATAACGCAGCAAGTGGCCTAAAATGCGCTATAAATTATCAAAATCAGGCAAAAATTACTTTCTCTTCCTTTGGCGAATCACGGAATATGCCCAAAAATCACACGTAGATGACCCATCTATCAGCCATTGGCTGATTTGAACATGGTGCCCTCGGTTGTTACAGAAATCACCGCGAGAGGCCCATTTGTACACGCGCACGCGCGAAATCGCAATCAAAAACCCGCGTATTCGATAAAAAAAATAAAAAAAGTGCTCAAGATCACAAGGCATGCGTGACGTTTCTTTGTTTGCCCCTCCCATTCCTTCTTGCTTAGTTTCGAGCGCTTTCGTCGGGACGAGAGGAGAGAGAATGCGATTGCAGCGTGTGACAAATCTTTGTAACTCTGGTCGTACTGAACGGATCCTTAAAATTTTTGCGGCGTTGAACTTCTGAGGCAATACGCTTCTTCAGCGAATTAATTCCATGGTCACTCAAAAAAAAGTGTTTCAGGGCTTCTTTATTGTCAGTCTTTTTTTCGATTTTCCACTCGGTGCATTATGTGGCAACGGGTAGTTTTATAGCCTATCCCAAGTAAATAATTCGTAGAAAAAACTATTAAGGGCCTATGTAACCTAAATGAGCATTCCTTTCCTTCAAGAGAGTTATTCGATATTGCCATGCTACAATATCACAATACGATCAACTTCCCCAGTGTCATTTCATTGATTTGTGGGGTTTACCGTCCAAAAACCACCATATTATTATGAGAGACACCGTAGTGGAGGGCTCCGGAAATATCGACCACTTGGGGTTCTTTAACGTGCACCCAAATCTGAGCACACGGGCCTACAACATTTCAGCTTCCGTCGGAAATGCAGCCGCCACAGCCGGGATTCGATCCCGCGACCTGCGGGTCAGCAGTCGAGTACCTTAGCCACTAGACCACAATGGCGGGGCCAGCAGCATCATTTACTGGCAGGGAACTTGGTGGTGCGTAGTTCACAAGTATGACGCACAAACATTACCAAAATATCACGGAATACAAAGCACAGAAAGTCAGCCCTCTGTCCTGCGCCTCCTTGGCTGCTTGTTACGCTTGCGATGTTGTACCTTTGTACTGTGCGATCATTGTCTGTGCATTATCTGATGTCTTCGTCTTCAGAGAAAAAAATATGCTAACTGTTATGCGAGCTGTATAATGACCAACACAAAGCAGAAAAAAAATGTTGACCATAGTTTTGTTTTCATGCCGAGTAGTGGACGGCAAGGTCTCAATAAACAAAAACGTAACATTTTATTAAGAAAAGTTGTGTAAACTGCCTAACCGAGATTCTATGAAAGGGGCAGTTGTGTTTTTTGTTTTAGTCGAAAAAGACAATTGACGCTTATAACAATTGCCGAAGATTCCACTGGAACTTACACGCCTACGTTTACGCAAATAGGCCCGAAGGGAGGGAAGCGTTAAATATGGATTGATGTATAGTACGTTGGCGACACGTCTCTTCTTATTGGGAGGAGTCCCAAATTTAGCACGAAATGAAAAAAAAAGAGAGAGAAAAAGATTTCGCAATTTAAAGCCTCGCCTCGAACGCCGAATTCCGATACCCCATATGAAAGAGCTTCAAAGCGCCGCCTAATGTGCAAACAGTGATCTTTCTGGGAGGCAGTGACCCGTTAAAAGAGTAGCTGGGGCGCATAGGAGTGGCAGTAAAACTCTATTTTCCCCTATGGAAAAGCAGTCGCTGGTGCGAGAGCGTGCTTTTTCATCGTCGTGCCTGGAAGGCGGCTCAAAAACAGGCGGTGCTTTGAGTGTCGGGTAGATGTTGCACGATGAGTAGTTGGAGCGGAAAAATAGTAAGGACGAAAAACTTTCCTGTAGCGGTATTAATCATTTTTTTATTTCCTGACAGTAAACACGGCACTTCATTAAAACTAGGAAAACTAGGAAAAACTGAGACCAGCGTGATTTTTAAATAACTAACTCGGTGTCTCCTTCAATTGTAAATACCATAAAACAGGCCACTGTAAGAAACTAGCGATGTTGATGTGAGGCATCCGGTTGTAAAACTTATTGTTTCGAGTCTGTGGAGAAAAATTCATCTCTTATTGCCTTGAAATGTTTATACTGCGAGGTTTTTTTTATTTTGGTTGCTTTAGTATATAGACTCATACTAGACGGATTAATGGGTTATCTGTATTATCAACAAATTTTGTCTTCACTAATGTATCAATGTCTTGCAACGACACAATATTAAGTGACGATGTTCAGTGTCTGTCAGATGGCGGAACGCTTGTCACAATTTAATACGAATCATTATTGGATCGATGTCTCTGACCTTTGGTGTACCACACCAATTGATATGGATTAATCTTGATCAATCAATTAAACTGGAATTAACGCTTCTGCGTCTTTTTTGTACTTAAGCAGAAAAGTCAGTATGGTGTATCACGCTCGCCACCTGCTGCTGAATGTCTTTAAAAAAAGCCAGGCCTCTCAGCAAAAGAAAATGCTCAATCCGGTGTTTTCCTGTTTTCTTTTCTTTTTGATATCGCCAATTTTGTAAATGTGCCTTCGCTGTGAATGTTGATTCAGTGGTTTATGTGCCTATTCTTGAACAAAATAATCCAGACTGGCTATTGCTTTCGTTGAAACAAGTTGTATACATGCTTAGGCAAACGCAAATAAGTTGTACTTTTTCGGTACTCATTCATACGCGTTGATAACAAAATTGGTTTGTAGTTTTTTATGTATTATCATTGGGTGAATTCAGACTTGCGCTGTGACTTCTTGGCCGATATTTGGAACAATAGGGTACGCGATCCTACACAACTCCATATTTGCCTGGGACGGACAACTCAAAAATACGCAAACAAACGCAACATGACCTTCCCAGACTACTTTCCTCTTTCATTTTCTGTTATACCCCAAATGATTTTGCCAGCTACAGAGTAACCAACTGAATATCTGATTTTATCAATTTTACGGTCTTTTTAATACCTCTCTCCTCTGGCTCTTTCAATCCCCAAATAAAACCAATTAAGTTAAGGTAAAGCTTCGCTGTTAAACGAAGTTACTGTTGATTTAGTCACTTGGGTTTTCAAAGGGAAGCTATAGGGAAGCTATATGTGTGGATAACGAGAGGGCAAGTACAGGCGTCCCTTCATTAGCAATTTCTTGTGCACTTTTCTTTTTTTTTCTACCACGTAGCGGACTTTCAGTGTGACCACGAGTGTGCACGCGGGAAGCCAGCAGCGTCTATGGTAATGCAGCACACTATATATGCTCAAAACAGCCTATGGTCACGGACTTTGTGCCATGCGGTCATTTTTGGTATGTTTGCTTCAGCGGTGGCGGCTACGCTTGTGTACACAACTTTGTTATCCCTGTTGTGCCAACTTGTGGTTGAAAGGGAGCAAGATACAATAAATATTGGATTAACTGAACCACCTTTATACTCAGTACGTGTTGACTTAACCTCAGTGTGGGGCATATGATTACCATTCACTTTGGTGAAGGCAGCACAATGTTCGACGAGTAGTTCGACGTTTCGCGCTTTAGAACCCACGTCAAAATTATTGCTTCTCTTTTCTCAAATGAACACAACAAATTATTACGCACATAGCTGGAGCCTACGGCTTATTTATTTTTTGTGACAGAATGAAACATGACTGACTGAAGTTTCATTTGGTATGTAACTAGATCTTTCTTAGAGTAAAATGTTGACACCCAGAGAAACATCAAATTGCTTCATTTTCCATCTGGAAATGTAACACTGAGTGCCTTTAAATCGTTCAATGTAAACTTACACATTCCAAGGCAGTGCACCATAATTCGCGCCCGGAGGGGATATGGCATCCTTCATCGAGAGAAGAGGTACGGATTTCTACCTCATTTCGAGAGCTTATGAGAATATTTTATGCCATAGGGTTTACCATAATGTCTGGCTCGCGTGATCACAGAAGCCTCAACTAACGATACGCAACGTTTTGTGACCACGCTAAAAAAAATGGCAGCATATTCACGGAGTGAATGATGGAATGATATACTTTTCAGGAAGGAAGGAAGGAAAGAAGGACAGCAAGAGAGAAGGCAGGAAGGCCAATCAGGTACGTGCCCGATTTGCTACCTTACACTGGGGCAATGAGAAAGGAGAGTATAAATATGTGAAAAAGAGGGAATAGAGGAGAAAAAATAAGATTGCTTCCGTCTTCGTGTCGTCTTGCGTGAATTCATATAGAATCCTGTGTTTTTTTTTCTTCTTTTTAGCAGCAGGGTAAATGTACTCTTTCTGAGCAAAACATAAAACATCGACATTAGACAGAACCTCTGAGATAAGAAGCTAACCATCCTGTTTGATTTATTACGTGTTTTTGTGCACCTGACCAATAAGACCTATTCATGAGGGCCGACGGCGTTCTGAATGGAACAAAACTAAGCGCTACAAATAATATTTTTTGATGTCTCCAAGTAAAAATAAGACAATGCACACTCGTCCAATTTTGGACTGTCATACGCGGTGGCGAATTTTTTCGCATGCCAGCGCCACACGTTAGAACGAAGTTCTGAAAAAAAGAAAAATCACAGCATATCCACGGGGCGAATGATGATGAGTGGGCGAAGCTCCGGAGAGAATCATTGGTAAAACCTTATATCTTCCGTGGGTTATTCTCCCAGTTGATATGATCTAAAGACATCATGAAAAACAATATGTGTGTATATATAGAAATGCATGTTCAATGCATGTTCCTCGGATCATGGTTGGTTTCATATGGTCATACGATATAATTCTGAGTGCATATCTAAAGGTCAAATGTTGTTGGATAAACCAATTATTGGTCGTGTCTGCGATATCAACGTTGAAATCAGCAACTAGTATGAACGGTGCATTCTTCTACTCTGTTTAAATTTTATACATACACACTCAGAGAGATAATGAAACATTTATTTGCGACCAAGGAAGGAATGTCGGTGAGTGGAATCCTTAGTCTGGGGTTCTTTAACGTGCACCGAAATCTTAGCACATGGGCCTACAACATTTCCGTCTCCATCGGAAATGCAGCCGCCGCAGCCGGGATTACAGCAGTAAATGAAGCCACAAGTGCGGTTCACCGCCCGCAAGCACGAAGACTAGTCAAATCCGTGTACTACCAATCATTCCCATAGTTGCTGAACTATCGCAGCGCCAGAATCCCCTCTTGTTAGTTTTATGAAACTATGTCCTCCACTACGGCTTCGTCGAGAATCGGGCGCTAGAGTGAAGGAATTTTCTAACACAGGAACGAGTGAAGCCACAATCATTACACATTGTATTTCACCGAGGGCACTGTGGCTGATAGGGGGAATACATTTTTGCAAAATTAAGGGTTAAAGTTGCCTCCATTTTATTAATGAACTTACTAATTCTAGCTGTTGTGGAGCTGACCACCGACCGCTGGAGCCTCCGAATCCAGGAGGAACAGGACAAGTGCTCGCCAAAACTCGGTGGCTCGATCTGGAGCCGCGTCATGCGGGCGGGTTCATGCCTGGAGAAAAAAAAAAGTAAGCCAAGGTTCCCGTTTTGTGGTGGCCAGGGCGCGATGCCTATGAAGCATGTAGAGGGGCCACTCCCAACACAAGTGGTTGAAATCAGCACGGCAGTTGCTCATGGAGCGGAATTCAGCAAACGTAGCCTTATTGTGCGGCACTTTTAATAGGATAAACTAAAAGGAAACTTCGATCGAAGTGCATCATGCAATAAAACATCACCTGTATGGACTTAACGCCAAGAGCTCAAGAGCAGCGCGGGTAACTCCTCTTCACTACAGATAATATAAGATATTCCCTGCATGAACTCAAATTCCACTCCTAAGTCACGGTAAGCTGTCTTCCAAGCGTACGAAATGCGTCCCTTGACGCTCAGGTGTCGCTGCTTGATTAATTATTTAAGCTCCAGCGATCCAGCTCGCGTATTCGCAGCACCGGCACATAAGTTCCGTCCGACTTTTCTCTGAAGCACTTTGTCTCGTCGCTTTTTATCTCTCGTGAAAGTTTATGAACAGGACTGAATGTGAGGCAAAGAAGAAATATATTCATCAAAGAAGACAAAACGCTGCGAATATTTAAAGAACAAGCAAGCCAGATGAATATTCATGCGCTCAGCACTTTCAGTTTACCAAATAAAAGATCATACGCAAGAACTAGGAAAACAAAACTTGATGAAGTTATAAAAGACACTGACGCGAAGTAATGCAAGTATAGCAACGCATGCATAGTTAAGCTGAGCTTGGCCTTTTCAAAGTTCCAACTGCGCGCTGAACTTCACGGCTTTTACTTTTAAAGATGCGTGTTCATTTTGCAATCTTTCCTGCCCCGTGGGCTCCCGCGACAACCTCCTCTTTTTTCGTAGTTTGAGCGGGAAGAACACGCATTTCTCCCCCACATTTCTTTCTCATTGCTTTTCTTTCGTTGCTTACATGTTCAATTATGGTGAGGTGGTGGGTTTGCGTGCAGTGATAAGGGCTGAAATTTCGTCATGCTTCAGGTGTAACAGCCATGGGTTCACTGCTTAGAAATAATTTTGCTACCTTTCTACATACTGCTGGGTATTTTCTTTTATAATATGAAATTTCGATGACTAGATTGTTTTGTCGCTATACCTGATTACTTATTAACGACTTTCGTTAATATCCAGTCTGCTTAATTATTCTACCACTCATTTATTCAGTCAACTTTAAATAAATAAATGAATCAAATAATGACTAAATTAACAACTGCGTAGAAAACACATGCCTTACCTAGAACGCCCAGCAGAGTAGCAGCGAAAGCAAAATGAGTGGCCTTTTTAGATCTGCTTGTGAACTTTCTTGATGTAACTACTGCAAGTACAGCTGCAAGACTTTCATGAAGGCACGAAACCTCGTAATTCTGCTAAACAGGAAAGCGTTCAGTATGCCGCTATCCGTCATTTGGTGGAGCAACGAGGTGCCCACTGGACATCCATAAGGCATTACGAAAACTTTGTATGTTGAGACAGATAATGGTTAAGACTCGTGCTTGAGCCCTTCGTAATGGGTGGTAGTCTTTAAACTGCCCTTTCGTTGCTCAGTTAACATTCTTTCGCTTCTGAACATGTTATTGCATAATAAGGATTGCTCGCTGAAGTTAACTGACTATAATCCTAAATAAATATTTCTGTGGTGTTTAATGAGATTGGTGTAACAGTGGAAAATGTGAAGGGAGTTTTTCAAGTATATACGCTCAATCTGAGAATATTCTAAACTGTGGAAACGAAAAGAAAATACAGCCAAAGTTAAATGCATTGAAGAGCACTGTTATAAATCTCAATTTAAAAATGTGTGTTTCCGTTTGCGTGTTTCAATTTAATTGTCGGTGTGTGTTTACTTCGCAGTTGAAGCATACGGGGCCTTCGAAGAAGGAAACGGCTAATCATAAGTCATTCTACCATGGCGTGATTCAGAAGTACATTAGTAAAGACTGACCATGCGATAAAAAAAAGAATCATCAATGTACATCGTAGTGTTTCCCCTTAAGCTAATGCACAAATATTAGATGAACGATAACATTGGTCAGAAAAGTGAACATTAGTATTTTTTGAAAAAAAAAGCAGAACGGCGCTTTATAATAGCCTTCAACCTCTACCTTCCACTGTCCTGCACCCCGGAAAAGTTCAGTGAAAAATGACACAAATACAGCCAACACTAAAGCAATAAAAGGTCGCCGGTACTTCAGTGAGAAACTGCGCCTACAGTGTGGGATAGACCAAGCAGTGGAGTTCCGATATGCCTAAGTGGTTTCCACATCAAGGACGGAAGGTGATGGCTTTTAGAGGTGGGAAGGCTCGCTCGGCTAGCGCTCCCGGCATGAACGACGCCCTTTCGAGAAGCGATCGTTCGAGAGACTACTGCTGACGTTCGAGAGACTACTGCCCGGGGATTTCTCGTTATTTTCACTGGGTTTAAGCTTTCCTAGTTCCCAAAGTACAGCATTTCCTGACCTGTGGTATTTTCGTTTTATTGTTTCTGATACTTACTGAAAGCGCTGTATGTCGTTTTACCACAGTAATGATGAGCTCGCGACACAAGACTGGTGGAGGCAAAGTATGATCGAAAGCGCATTTTCCCTCCTTCCCCCTATTTTGTTCATTTCGAGATGTGCTGATGTGAAGAAAGAAGAACTCAGAACCATGAAATGGCAGTTGGGAGAGAGCCGGACATTCTACACCCAAGCCAAACGAAACAAAAACGTTGAGTAGTTACTAACCACAGACTGAGCGAAACTACAAAACGCATACCTCATTCGCACTTGTTTGAAGTATTCCGAACTACTTTTTTCAAGTAATCGTCGAATTTCCTCAATATCGGAGTATACGGATAGATTTCCCCAAATTTCTCGAATTCTTCTCGGAAGAGCCAACTTACACAGATTCATCGCACGCTTGAAGCGCTTTCGGTCTTCCATCGTAATGAAGAATAGTATTGAAGCCACACAGGAAGGGACGGAAACGAGGAAAGAAAAACTACGTTAGCGCGTCTGAATTCAGTAGACAATTTCACGCCAAGATCTCAAGCACACAAACGAAGAGAACACACAGACAGGACGAGCGACCGTCCTGTCAACGTGTTTTCTTCGATTTTGTGGTTGTCACGAAGCTGCACCCCGCGGCAAGGAACACATATGCTCCAAACGCCACTTTTGACTTAAGTCGGCTATTGGCCAATAGCATGCTAAAGACCGTTCGACGTCAAACAGCAGGGGCCCCACCCACCGAAGAGAGTGAGGACGGGCCTCTGTTTACGAAGACAACGCGCTTCAGAAAATGATAACTTTTCTTCTGATTTATTAAACCTGTCTGGCTGTGGAGAAGTTGAGGTTTACGTAACTTCAGCTACTCCGTTTTTATAAGCTCTGCAGCGAAAAAAAAAAGAACAGAAAAGGCTTACCCAAATTAACACAGCTCCTGAAGAACTTCGCACTGCGCCTCTAAAGTCACCTTGCCGCGCACGAGCGCAAGATTTGGCTGAGATCAGTCACCGAGCCCGAGGGACATTCCACGACAACGTTAAGGTTAAAAACTGTAGTTTATGCTCTTGGTTGCGGTATTTAATTCGTAGGAAAGTCATGTTACGCTGAGGCAAACATTTGACACGCCTTCGCTATATTGTGCCTTACTAACATGCGGCCGCACTTCGAAGATTCCCATTCCCCGAATAAGATGCGTCGCAACTATGCGGTAGACCGTGCAGGCTCAGGCTTAGCGCAAAATAATTTGAGGCTATTATCTGTAGCTAGGTTCTTCGGGTATGCTACAGTGAAGCCAAGAACATCAGGCGAATAACTGTAGAATAGTACTACCATTAAAATAGTAAAAAGAGAGACAGACATCTGGCCTGTTTGATAGCTAAACCACGCCTACAAACGCAACATCACGCACAACCTCCGATTTATAGTGCATAACGTGGCGGCACGTGATCGTGTAGTAACAAGTAAGTGGTTCTTGGAGAAAAGGAAAAAAGGAACTAATTTTGTCTGTCTAGTTGGCGACGCGCTAAGCTCCTTGTCGCGTATGGGAAGGGGATAAGAAGAATAGTAGAAAGAGAAAAATAAAGAAGGAGCACTCGCTGCTGATGATTTTGGAAAGATTAGAGAAGAGATAAGAAAGATGGAGGGGGGAGTCTGAGGACTGGGCCCCGATCGGCGAGAGCTACTCGGCGTCAGGAGAGCGCGGATGGTGGGCTGATTGGCGAGAGCAATGGTGGCGTCGGCGATCGCGGACGACATTACCGTTTCAGCACGGAATCCACCAGTCGTAGTTTCCGTATGAGGTGGTGTCCACAGATTCATGGAGCGTCCCAAGAAAGTGCGTACTCCTGAGCAGGAAGCCGCGCATCCCGAAGCTAGACGTCTAAGGGCGACACGGGGGAGCATGAGTGATGACGAGTCGATGTTTCGCTGTGCCGAGATTTCCACCCCGCTGGGCGAACCTCCCGCATTGTTTAATCTCAAAAACATTGCGTAACTTGTTTGCGATCATGTTTTTTGAACTTGGTTGAGTTAGAGTTGAAAGCTCACTGATTTCTCAACAAGCCGGTGATAGGATTATAGATCCCTGATCATTCCCGTTACCTTGCCCGCTGTCCTAGGAGGGGAACATGTTTCCCGGGATTGCTTATCTATACTCTCGCTTTGATTTCTGTGCACTTATTTGCTGTAGGGTGAAACTATGCGCTTGCATTCGCCATATTTTAGGTTGCTTAAAGCAGTTAACCTTGACTTGTTCATTACTTGGTACAAACCATGTCTTAACTTCTTCTATTGCTTTACTATTGTAAGCCTCCAAATTCGAGCATCGAAACCAAATGTCTTACATAAAACTATTTGATATCGTCTTAGAGTAGTAACGTTTAGTGAATGCACATATCGATGGCAAACGTTTGATTCCTTCCGAGAGAAATTGTGTTAAATGTTTCTCAAAACTTAGGGAAAAAATAATGAATTATTGACTAATAACAGCAAGGTACACGTGCGTTTCGTTGCGCATGTACCGACAAATATAACGCACTGGTGTGCTCTCGCATACGCACAACGCGAAAATGTCGACTGGTTAAAAACGCTGATTGGAATGAGGCTGAGGTCGTAGAGTAGACAGCAGTGCGTCCAGTATAGACCACATGGCATATGGGAAGCACATCACCAATCACCACTGTTTCTTTCGGGCCATGCGGCAACTATTTGCGTGGGATCCGGACATTCTTGCCGTTACTCAAGACACACCTTAAGCCTCTCCTTTTCAATCTCGCCATGATGCCGCTAACCGGAACACTGATTCATACCAGATCTCAAATTTTCACTTCATGCCTTCCTATAGCTAGCTACCTGCTTACCTCTCAGGTGGACCATGTGCTTAATGAAAAAGAAATAATACACGGCCCTCTAAATAATAAGTGGCATCACTTTCAGAAAGCAAGTTGTAGCTGTACTTAATCTGCACGCTATGTTGAATTCATTGTGGTCAGTACCACGGACAAAAAGCCTGCTTTTAGAAACATGGTAAAATATATTCACCAACAAATTTAGTGCCACGAGTGTTACGAGCAACTCTGAGTTATAACCGTCTGATGTGTCTGTACCGCTAAATGTAACGTTGGCTCTGATATGAGGGTTCGAGTAAACATTACGCCTATATGACACGTACCGAAGACATTGGGAACAAGAATGCGAGCGTTAGATAGCCCCAATTCGCCGCTTCTTAATCCGTGAGTATACTTACAGAACTCCCTTGCCTAACATGCACTCGAAAAAAGCAGGCTCGGACACTTGTTTGTCAATACAAGGAGAGAGTACGCACACTTAACAGAAAGATGAAAAAGGAATACGGTATGTTGGAGCTTTGTCAACTTCCCAGGCTGTTGGTACTTTTCCTTCGTACAAGGGAAAAATGCTTCTTCCCACTTGGGAGCCACCACATTGATTACGACCTTGTCTTCTCTCGACGCGTTCAAAATATTTGCTCTCGCTTTCACAGTACGAACGCATGAATGCTAGCACCAGCTGTTTTGTTTTGTTTGTGAAATCAGGACGATTGCCGACCAAAGGAAAACCAAGACTAGATGACGCAGCAATTTATTCGAAGGCTCCCGAAAACGAGAGGCCGGATGCTTGTCTGCACTGAGGTTGGCATTGTAGTGTTGTTTTACAAAAGAGCCAGCACGGGCGACGATGAGTGCGCGTGAACAAAAGTCTGATGATACGGGACAACAAAAAAGCAACAAGAACAACAACAACAAAAAACACAGCGGCAAACTTTCTGAGTCGAGGAAAGAAAAAAAATCAGCTTGAGGCTTGTTTCGCTGCCTTAGCCATGACGCCATGACGCCATGACGCCATGACGCCATGACGCCATGACGCCATGACGTAATGCTAGCGCATGTTGTTGTGTGTTGGTGTTTATTCTTTTTCTTCGTGGATACTCAGAACTTCAATTTCCGTACCATGTTTGCACGCAATTTATACTGCGTTTAAAATGATATACAACTATTACTGCCACATCATGTACCACCAAATCTCCATAATTAAAACTGGTTTCACATTGCACATCAAGTTAGCTGATAGCAGACAAATGCCATTTCTCTCTTATTAAATTAAATTCGTATTTCACCCATATCGTAACATTAGGCTATTCTAAAATGTATGTGATCCTTTATAAATTTACTTCCAAATGATCATTAATAAAAACCAATCAGATATTAGCTACACTAGAATCATACAGACGCCGCTGCCGCTTCTTAATTGTGACTCGTGTAAACATGAATTCTTTTTTTAATGTTTAAATCTATCCAATCAATTGAGAAGCATAAATAGCATAAGATTCATAATGCGCGTGATACAGAATACTTTTACGTTAGACAGGAGAGATTTCATGCTCTTCACGCATGCTTGCTGTGTATAATTGGGCTTGGCCCATATATTCACTCACAATGTCTCGCATGAGCGAAGGACGAAGTGAGTCTGGCGTAGAACACTGCTGTCACTGTCTGTAATTTTTCAAAGTTTTTCTGCGACTCTGTGGAAGACACCGTTCCAGTGACTGCGGCGATGGACGTGGATTCGCCTGGGCTTCCACCGCAACCATCGACATCGTCCGCAGCTACCACGAGAAAGCGTACGGGCCACCCGAGTGATGCCGACAGCGAAGACACGCTGATTTACTCTACGGCCAGCGACGAGAGCTCCGACGAAGGCGACTTCGTGCCTGTGACAAGGCGGCAGCGAAAAAGAAGACTAGTGATGCCGTCTCCAACAACAAGTAAGAATGTGACGATGACGCGAGAGCCCACGACATACACAATTCTGTTTGTGCCGGTCGATGCGGCTCATAGTCTCAACCGGCTCAATCGTCAAGTCACGTCTAGGTTTCTTGAGGAACTCGCCCAGGGAGAGATCGCGGACGTGCGGATCAATGGCCGTAAGAATATCCTCGCCGTAGACGTCACTCAACGAAGCACATTGGAAGTGCTGAGCAACGTCAAGATGTTGGATAACATCAATGTTCGCTCATATATACCTGATGGCCGCGACTCTACGGCAGGCGTCATTTACGACGTCGACATTTCCATCAGCGAAAGTGACTTTGCTGCTCTCATCAAACCGGTGTCTGCAGAACCTACTATACTGCAAGCTCGTCGCCTTGGCAAATCACGCTGCGTGAAGCTCGTGTTCAAGGGTGACAGCCTTCCATCGCAAGTCAAGGTCGGACATTTTCGACACACAGTGCGACCCTTCGTACCGAAGCCCCTTCAATGCCGGAAATGTTATAGATTGGGACATGTCAGTGCTGTTTGTACAAACCTGGCTGTGTGCTCGCTATGCTCAGAATCACATAGCGCAGACGCTTGCCAGGCAGAACTTCGAAAATGTCGAAACTGTCATGGCCCTCACGAAGCATCGTCGAAAGATTGCCCAATCATGAAAAAGGAAATGCAAGTGTTGAGGCAAATGGTCCGGGATGGCTCAACTCACAGGGAGGCCGCTGCCCAAGTACGACGCCGGCGGTCTCGTCGCCGGAGGCCCCTGAGGAGACCCAGTGCTGAAGCAAGGATTGAACCTCACCAAACGACCACCGGCATACCACTTCAAGCATCCAGACACACCGACAACAAATCCTCCAAGCAAGACAAGAGCATCACCGGCTCGCCTGAAGCATGGCCAGTGCTGCCAACGATAGACGCACCGTCTGAGCCACCACATCGCTCGTCTACAATCACTTCGAAACGAGAATGCGGTGATAGTCGCGACAAAGAAATCGTAGCCATGGTAAAGGCCCTTATGAATACCATTCGTATGCTCCTCACTAGCATTGACAGTCCGGCTGCAAAGAGTGCACTTCAGTTAGTTGACGCGCTGAAGCCGGTGCTATCAAGTCTGGAAAGGCACCATGGCTCCGCCTCTGCAAGCCTTTCGTAAAGAGGTCAAAGAAGCTTCGATATTTCAGTGGAATGCCCGAGGCCTCAAGCCCCGCATTTCTGATATACGACAATTTGTGTTCAAAAACCAGTTTCCAATTATTGTTATCTGTGAGCCAAGGCTACACAATGCAATACGACTATCCAGATACGAAGCCTTCAAGTCCGCTACCTGCAACGAACAGAGTAAAGTCATTGTATATATCAGATGTGACCTTACCTATATCGAGCACCGTGTAACACCTCACGATGACAACCAGTATGTCTGCTTGACAGTTAAACGTAGAGACCTCAATTTCACGCTCGTAGGTGCATATATATCACCTTCGAACCGTTTTGAACCTGAAAGACTACGTGCACTGTTAACAGCCACACCTGGACCATGGATCATCACCGGAGATTTCAACGCTCACCACCCACTATGGGGAAGTCAGAAGACAGACAGTCGCGGAAGGCAAGTATTCTCCTTTGCTCTGGAGCAGCAGCTGCTTTGTGTAAACGACGGAAGCCCAACGTTTCTACGGGGAACGACATACAGCAGCTGCCTTGACTTGACATTTGTGTCACGAAGCCTAAATGGAAAGGTCAAGTGGTTCGCAGACTATGAAACTCATGGAAGCGACCACATACCAACTTATTTGAAGATCAAGGGCCTGGAAAGATCGCCAAACTACGACACTTCGACTCGCATCGACTGGACAAAGTTCAGGTCACTGACGGAAAAAAGGTGTCAAGAAAATAAAACGCCTCCTCTTGACACCCTCGAGGATATGATTAGAGGTGCTACTCAAGAAGCGACCTATCATATTCAACATACTTCAGATTATTGTCAATATCAAGCGGAATTAGAACGGCTCAGAGCGATCCGTCGTCGCGCAGAAAGAAGATATAGGCGCACTAAGTCCATTCACGACTTGAGGGAGGCAAGGCGCCTACAGAAAAAAATTCAGCGGCGAATCATTTCACTTCAATCCTTTCGCTGGAAACATCTGTGCGAATCTTTGGATCCACACAAGCCTTTGACGCAGACATGGAGGATTGTCCGTGGCCTACGAACATCGCCACATCAACATCGCCCCTTCAAGTGTCTTTCTCTCCACCAAGGACGCACCGAAATTGAAGTAGCAGAAGATTTCTGCATGAAAGTTGCCGGTCATGCGTCCACGTGCACCACGCGCCACCTAGAAAACGCTCCAGTTTCCAGAGATTCAAGAATGGACACCTTTTTCTCTCTAGAGGAACTACAAGCGGCCTTGACGGCATGCAAACGATCTTCATCGCCTGGTCCGGATGGGATCACGTACATGGCTCTTTGTAACCTCGGAGAAGCAGCTCGACGGGCCCTTCTATCCGTGTACAACGACTCGTGGAGCAGCGGACTTATCCCTCATTCATGGAAATCCAGCCGCCTCGTCCCTGTGCTTAAACCAGGTAAATCTCCTCTGCACTTGACCTCTTATCGCCCCATCGCGCTTACCAGCTGTTTCGGGAAAGTGATGGAGAGGATGATTTTGACTCGTCTAGAGTGGTACCTGGAGCGCCACGAGGTATACCCTCATGCTATGACGGGCTTTCGGCGTGGGAGGTCCGCAATTGATAACGTTATAGACCTGGTCTCATCTGTTCAGCATCAGAAAAGACTGAAACGTTTATCCGCGGCGTTGTTCTTGGACGTGAAAGGTGCATACGATAACGTATCACATGAAGCCATTCTGGATGTCATGGAAAATGTTGGATTAGGGGGTCGGGTTTACCAATGGATCCAAAGCTATCTGAAAGGCAGAACTTTCTTTGTACAGACGGAGAGTGGCACAACAACGCACCATTGCAACCGTCGAGGCGTGCCTCAAGGCGGCGTTCTTAGCCCCACACTTTTCAATCTAGCGCTACTCGACCTGGTTGATGCACTTCCAAAATCTGTCCATCTATCAATATATGCAGATGACATCTGCATCTGGGCGTCAGGCGTAACACGCCTTCATTTGCGTGCCCGGATTCAGAGAGCGGCAAAAATAGCGACAAAGTACCTGGAAGAACGGGGACTACAGCTGTCATCGGAGAAATGCTCGCTTATAGCATTCACGCATAAGGCTATGAGCCCATATGTTATTAAAATCAACGGACACACGATCAACTACGTGAAGACCCACCGATTCCTCGGAGTCATAGTTGATCGCGACCTCTCCTGGAGCCCTCACATCGCCCACATGAAAACTAAACTCACCATGATCACCCACGTACTGAGGTTTCTTGCTGGAAAAACGTGGGGTGCATCGGTACAAGCAATGCTCCAACTCTACACTGCTTTGTTCCTCGGTTATATGCGATACAGCTTACCCGTGCTTTGCGGGATCGGAAGAACAAACTTGCGCGTCCTCCAGTCGATCCAAGCCCAAGCCCTGAGGATATGCCTTGGTCTCCCGAGATGCGCATCTACAGCAGCGACAGTCATGATTGCGCGTGATTATCCAGTCAACGCATACATCCGCGTAGACGCTTTGAGAATGCACATAAGACATTTCGCTCGGCTTCCATCTCATCACCTAGCCTCACTTCGAACTTCCAGGCCCCACTCAGCGTTCAGCGCAATTGTAGCTCAGCATTGCGCAGTGCTTCCATTGCACTTCACGCATGCAGCACAGCCGCCGATACCATTATGGTGCCTACACCCACTCAAAGCCCATCTTACAATTCCTGGCATCCAAAATAAGAAAAATTCGTCGCATCTAGCCCTGAAACAGGCCACATTACTTTTCCTGCAAGAGAAGCACAACGGACGCCTTCACATTTACACGGATGGCTCGGTGTCTTCAGTAAGCTCTGCAGGGGCGGTGGTTATTCCCGCGAGGAACATCACAATTAAATTCATGACATCGCATTTGACGTCGTCGACAGCTGCAGAACTTGCAGCCATTCGTGCAGCTCTGGAGTTTATAGTGAAAGAACCTTCGGGAATTTGGTCGATCTTCTCGGACTCGAAGGCATCTCTTCAATGTCTTATATCACCCTTTCGCCATGGACCTAATGAACAGTTAGTAGCTGAAATAAAACTTCTTCATCACCAAGCAACCGAAAAACAGCACAGCATTGCGTATCAGTGGATACCAGGTCATTGCGGTATATATGGCAATGACCGCGCAGATGAGGCCGCTAGATCTGCACACGATGGTACCCAATACACAGCCATCCCGTTCTCAAGAACCGACGCAGCTACAAGACTTCGTTCGCTTGCACGTGACCTCACACTGGTACAGTGGAACTCGACAGACTTCACAAACGCGCGCCTGCATAACTTGGATCCCGATCTGCAGCTTCGTCTTCCCCCAAGGATATCTCGAGCTGAGGAGACTCTTCTATGCCACCTGTGGCTTGGAGTGGCCTTCACGAACGCATACTTTTATCTCATCGGGATGGCCAGCTCTCCTACATGCACTTACTGCAGTTGCGAAGAAACCATCGCGCACCTTCTGTGTGAGTGCACCTATTTCAACGTGCAAAGACAAGAACTCACTGCAGCTCTGGATAGACTAGACAATCGGCCTTTGTCGGAACAAAGGATTCTGGGTCATTGGCCAAGCCCATCCTCAGCCCAAAAGGCTTTGAAAGCTTTGCTGCGCTTTTTGCGGACAACTGGCCTCAGAGACAGACTTTAGTGTCTTATACTTTTTGATGTTGCCTTTCCTCTGTCGTAGTTTTTTTTTTAATTTGTCCTTCTCTTCGCAGCATTTCTTTTTAACATCTTTCATTCCCCTCACCCCTTTCCCCAGCACAGGGTAGCCAGCCGGTCTAAGAACTGGCTAACCTCCCTGTCTTTCCGCCTAAATTCTCTTCCTCCTTCCTCGCATGAGCGAAAAGACTATAATAATTGTAAGCGCTGGTAATATTAGCGATAACTACAGGAAAATGATAACCTAGTACTTGCAAATCATTCGTTTTTGCACGAAGTCAAAAATTTGGAACTCATTATTACCATTTTATTTCTAGTTTCATAGCGTACCCGCTAATGTGCTACATTGGTTATTTATTTATTTATTTATTTATTTGTTTATTTTCATACTCTCAGGGCCCGAGGGCATTACAGAGAGGAGTGGTCTGACAACAATACATCAATAACTGCAATTTCGAAGGCGGCAGATTCTTCGATTGCAGCAATGGAGGCAGGAAGGTGGTTCCAGTCACTGCTTGTTTGAGGCAAAAAAGAAGCATGGCAAGTGTTAGTGCGGCATATGGGAACTTCAAGATGATGGTCGAACGATGGTGATACATAATTTGGGGGAAGAAAAATATCATTTTTAAGTGTTTGATTCGTGTAAAAAGTCTTGTGAAATAAGTTGAGACGGAAGCACTTACAGCGTGATTTAAGTGTTGGTACTCGACCGCCGACCAGAGAGTCCAGGAACCGAATCCCGACCGCTGGAGACTGCGTCTCTGTATGAGCGAAAGGCTGGGGGCCCGTGTACTCATATTTAGGTGCACGGTAAAAAAAAACAGACTGGAGGCCACCAGTACAGCGCCCCTCATACTCATATCGCTTTAGGTCATAAAACCCCAGGAATAATCTTTAGACATTGTCCTTCAATGATTATCTGCTATTAAGTAGCCTTATCATTTTCAGCTTCATGGGACGCCCTCTCTGAACCGTCGTTCCTCGGTGTGCGAGTTAACAGAGTCGCACATCCACTCCCTGCGTCCTCGTACATCCCCGGCCAGATTCGCCCAGACAGAAAAAGAAAGACGGCAAGAAACAGACCTCATGGACGCCGGACAATAGTCCACCGTGTGGCGCGTCCCGCTTTTCTTCTGTCGGAAGTGGTGTCGACGGATGCCGAGGAACGGGTTTTCTGGTTTTACCCGCCTTTCTCTGCTAGCTGCGCTGACAGAGTCTCTTTGAGAGTCTGCAGCAGGGATGTTCTGGCACTGACGATACTTCTCCAACCCTAAAGGGCACCAGTATGGACGGCATCTCGTCTTCGCGTCAGTCTTGCTGTCTCTTACCGTCTTCTTCACTTGATGTCGGCTTTCATCTACCTGCGTTATGAGGCAGTAGAGGAGCGTTCAACTTCAATAGCAGTAACAATAGCGTGCAATTTTTGTTTAGTTGATGGTATTGTCACAGGGCTTGTCAGGCGAGGAAGGCTGCAATAAGACCGATTCGCACGGGACTGTTTATTGGGTACCTTTGAGCCCATAAATTGAAAATTAAAGAATCGCACATTGCGTACTGACAATTGCGAGTATATTTGTCGGCCCTCGCTAATGTGATAACCGGCGTAACGCCTCGTCTTTCAAATAGGAATAATTGAAACTTTCGGCGTCAACTACAGAATGCATACGACAACTGTGCGCAACCCACCAGGTTGTCAAAACTCTGCCTGGTCAAAACTAAGCACCTAGTCCCCATCAGGTGATTATATTTTCTGGAGCCCTCCGCTACGGTGTTCCAGTTATCAGAACGTTGGGCGTGAAAGCCCAACATAATAATAATAATAATAATAATAATAATAATAATAATAATAATAATAATAATAATAATAATAATAATAATAATAATAATAATAATAATAATAATAATAATAATAATAATAATAATAATAATAATAATATTAATATAATGAGGCCCCTTAGGAGCATTAAACACAACCCTGAAAGCACCAGACATGCCCAAACTTTCGACTACTTTCACTGCACTGAACGTAGAATGAAGATAAAGGTGTTAAAGGAGTGAGCTGCGTTTATTTGTTCACAGCCCTTCAGAAACAAGAAATTAGGAAAAAAGAACGAAGAAAGAAATAGATGAAAGCAGGAAAGAAAAACATCAAAGTTATGATTGACATAAGTGACACTATGCCGGTAATGCGCTGTGCCTTCGGGGAACAGCATAAAGTCACAGAGAGTTTTACCTGTTTATTATTTAGTTCGCGCCCAAATGAGGTGTCCAACACAGCCGAAAGTTCCCACACGTCCGCACAACAGACAGGGAGCTTTTCTAAATGATTATTTTGATGAGAGACAGATGGTAGCGGGTAGCGGGCGTGTCACTGGGCTTCACCTGTTTGTACGTGACTCCCGCAGCCGCTCATGTGAGATGACTTTCTTTCGTCGTATCGCTGCAAGCGTAGTTTCCTATAAGTACACTAGAAGGAACTCTGACGCTAGTGTCTGTGGCAGCAGCAACGCATGGCGCTTCAGCGAGCACGGCAATGATGGGTAGTACATGAATTTGCTTAGTCTTCGTACTATGCGTTCCTTCTGCCATGACTTCGCATGATTTGAAGTTGTTTTGTCCTGAAACGACCATCAGCAATAGTTTATCAGTTACGCTTCACCACCTTAACCTTTCAGGCTCACCAATTCAAGTCGCGTCACGAAGTTCCAAACGGTTTGTTCTTTCATTCGAAACAAAACCGAAACACAGCAATAAATGAAGCCACAAGTGCTATTCGAGGCCCGCAAGTACGAAGACTAGGCAAATCCACGTGCTACACATAATTACTATGCTCGCTGAACGATGGATTCTTCTCTGGTTAATATTAAGAAACTATATGGCAGCGAGGATGTGCTAAATTTCATGTTTTAGGTTTCACAGGATGGTGGGAGAATCCGCATAATAAAAAAAACGCTTCTCTTCGCTTCCTGCTTGTGGTTTTTTTATGGTCTGCCTCCATCCTCCTTTTGATAACCTCTGGATAGTATACTATTTTCTCCAGCGAGACGTTTTCATATTCTTGAATACTTCCATAGGGAATACTTCTAATATTCATATACTCAGTCATATTGTAGGATATAGGCATATCTTCTTTCCCCCTCTCCCCTTCTCCAGTACAGGGTAGCCTACCGGGGCTCAGCCCTAGTTAACCTCCTTGCCTTTCTCCTTATGTTCTCTCTCTATCTCTTTTTTAGGAGGCACCCTTTGGTCCCCCGTAGTATGTAACGAGTATAAAATTTTTGACCTCCAAGGTGGTGCCGGTGAGAGACTTCTTCTGTGCGTTGTTGAACAATAAAAGATAGTGCTCAATGCACATGTTAATGGCTGCTAAGGGGGAATGAGAGACAGGAGCATTCGGCCTTTAGGTAACGCGCACGCTGCAATCCCCATTAGCAGCTATTGACATGTACATTGAGCACGATCTGACAAGAAAGGGTTGCTACGTTATACTCGCTGGGTGTAACCTCCTTGGTTTTAGAAAGATTTAGCGAGCGTTGGGCCGCAGTGCCATGAATACAGTGAACTAGTATATACCATGAACTCGAGGTGGTTAAAGGTGGGAAGTGCACCCGAAGCGCAAGCCGTAAGAAAGTGTGCGTGTGCCACCTCTCGTTTAGTCCTTGGAATGTCCGCTGGATAGCAGTGCTTCTATATGGGGAATATATGATGAAAAGATGCGAGATGGTGGTACTTGGAGTGTTGAATAGATGGACGAACAGACACATAGATGCATGGATGGAGGCATGAACGGACGCAGGGGCGGCTGCATGGACGAACGCAGGGACGGACGCACGAACAGACGCACGCACGGACGGGCTGATGGACGCATGGACGGTCATACAGACGGACGCATGGATGGACGGAAGCAAGAACGAATGGACGGATGAATTCTTCGCCCCACTCTCCATCATTCACTCCGTGGACATGCTGCCATTTTTTTATAACAGGGAAGACTGTCGGCACCCATTCATGTCGCCTGAAATTGCAATATGCTTTTCTCATATAATGTTTCATTTTCAATATTTCAGCCTTGTTTGGTAATCGCCACCGCAGAATAACTAGAACGTATGTCACCGTAAACTACGTATATCAGGCACTCTAGATGGAGATAGAGTAGGAGAAAGATAAAAGAAAGAGAGGAAGGTTAACCGGAGCAAGACTACTGTTTGCTACCTTGTGCTTGGCAAAGAGCGAAATTGATACCTTCTTTCCAAGTTTTATTTTTGTGTTAGCCACAAGCGCGCAAATCAAAGTGGTCATGCATTTATACTCGAGGTAATTTCGAATGAAACGAGCTTCTTGCGCCGTATGTTTTTCATCTGAAGAAACGTACATCCACTTATATTGGTGTTGTACATCTTTAACATGCACTAGTCTCACGAGGCTCTAAAAATTGCTTTTGTGCTTTTTGAGAACTGTGGACCTATTTGACTTGACCATGGTTAGCAGTTCCAGTGTGACATAAGCATTAATTCATCATTTCTTTCTCTCTTTCCTCTCCTCTCTTTTTCGTGGTTTGCCTCCCCTTTCTAATTCACTCCACGTAGGTTAGCAAACTCCACACACGATTCATTCAATTTCCTTTCTTATTTCTTTCTTCATCCTTCCTTCCTTCTAAGTTTTATTGTTGTGTTAGCCACAAGCACGCGATTTAAAGTGGTCATGAATTTATACCATTGGCAGTCAAGAAAGCACGATGGCATCAGAACATAATGAAAATGCACATATTGTTATATACGACCTTTCTCATGATGTTTAGTGAAATCAGATAAAGGAAAATCGCACATTAAACTAACAAACTAATATCTGGCCAAGTCGCCAAAGGTGTCCTCTAGCTTGTTCACGCAACGCTGTCACTCTTTCCAGAGCTTCAGGCAGCAAACAAAGATAACACACACACACACACACACACACACACACACACACACACACACACACACACGCACGCACACACACACACACACGCACGTGCACACACAAGCACACGCACACACACACACACACACGCACGTGCACACACACACACACACACGCACGTGCACACACACGCACGCACGCACACACACACACGCACGCACGCACACACACACACACACGCGTGCGCACACACGCACGCACGCACACACACACACACGCACACACACACACACACACACGCGCACGCGCGCGCACACACACACACACACACACACCCGCAGAGCACAGAGAGAGAGAGAGAGAGATAGAGGCATGCACATATGCACGCACACACATGCACGCCAGGCATATTAGCAGTGATTTAGCTCTACTATGCTCGGATATACGTAGCGTGAGCTACGGATGGATAAACCATGGACGGACGGATGGACCGATGGATGGTCTAACGGGCGAGTGATCTCACGTCCGAGTCAAGAGCCAGCTCTCTATAACACGTGGAGCTTCCAGACCTTCGGTGCACCAGCTGGGCCTCGTGTGATGTCACTGCTCGGCGCGCTTGTGTCGAACTGCTCAACGTAAGCCACGTGAATCTGTTCAACCTCGGCCAGTGTAGTTTACGCTGCAAAAGTGAGAAATCGGATGTTGATAGGGGGGGGGGATGATTTGACAAAATGCGTTGGGACTATAGCTATGCATAAGGCGTATTCGTTAAACATCTTTCTTCTGTATGGTGGCATACCACGAGCACTTCAAGTGGAGCTCCACGTCGGTCACTTTTTCTCTTTTTTTTATTCGCTCTGTCACGTCATTGCTATAGTAAACTGCAAGTAGAACTTCGTGCGTCACTATATACGCTTTCGTCGCTTCTGCTTATATGGATCAGCCCTAAGATCAAGAGGCACACTTCATCACCACAAATTAAAGAAGAATACGATCTTGTAATGTAGGTCCCCGCCTCTGACGTGTAGTCACCGAGTCCGGCAAATAAGCTGTAATTGCCACCCACGATAATGTCGTTCGCTCCGCAAAGGATTTCCGGTTCTCGTCTCGTCCCCGTGCTTTTCAAGACGCAGGCCTTACACGACAGTCATACGGGCTGGGGACCTTCGCTGTACTTCGAACAGCGCCACTAACTGCACTCAAGACATCTACCAAACCTCGAGCAAGCGCCCGAGC
Organism: Rhipicephalus microplus; assembly: GCF_043290135.1. NCBI lineage: Eukaryota > Metazoa > Arthropoda > Arachnida > Ixodida > Ixodidae > Rhipicephalus > Rhipicephalus microplus. The sequence goes on from NC_134703.1 coordinate 77,334,436, forward strand.
AACGGAAAGCGGAGTTCGCTGAACAACGCTGAGACGGCAACCGCCGTCGGCGTAATGGGCTCGCTGATTAATAGCTGCGCACTTATCGCGTAGCCGTTCCGGGTGACAGTATGAAGGCCGGGTATGAGACTTCGCAAATATAGATATTAGTCTGAGGGAAAGGTCTGGCAATAAAAGTAGTGGGTTGATCGAGAGAACCATACAAGCCTGAAGTCGAAACTACATGGTAAAAAGATAAAAGACTGCGGAACCTAGAAGAGACGAACAAAGAAATAACTAAAAGGACGAGCGTTGTTCTATCTATTAGGCAGTCTGGGAGCAATATGGCTCTCCATTGCACCACGTGCGGATGCACGCCGTAGTTGAGAGACTTCAAAGCCGCAGGAGTATACCCAAGCGTGCATGGTTGTCTGATAGCCGAGGATTTCGCGATAAAGCAAAGGGGCGACGCATGTGTTAGCGAACCATTCTTGACGCTTGGCAAAGAAGAGATTGCTTCGCTCTCATGCACCTAGGTGCACTCTTCAAATTGTATCTTGTAAATTAACAGGTTTTACGCATTGTATCGTGACGAATGGCTCAAAAGTCCACTCGACTTCTTGCCCCGCACCTTTTCAAATTATATTGCATTGAACTAATAAAGCAGTCAATTGTTAGCGCTCATCCTGTCTGTTATTTTTTCGTTTATGTATTCTAAAACACGCTGTTTTTTTTACCTATTTACCATGTTTGACCAACTAGGCCAACGAAACACACTTCTCCATACTATATCTAGTGAGCACGATGCCACAAAATATTCAGTAAAATGTTGTCCTTCGATATTTGCCCTCGTGCGCGCACGTTCAAAATCCCAGAGGAGCCTTGATTCTCAACACTTTGTTGTTTCAGCTCACAATCGTTTCAACCGAAATATTTTAGTCAGCTTGTTATTGAACTGACTTGTGTCGTCATCATGAAGTCAGTATGAACTCTCACAGTTTAATGTCAAATGATGACGTCATCGCATAATATCGTCGTTTGATCACAGGTGGCCTGTTCACGTTGCAAAGCCACGCGAGGAGGAGGAAGCTTGCAGTGCCTCTTTCGCTCCTGAAGGCACTGAATAAACATGTTACGTGGAGAAAGCTTTCCGAGATGCCAGGGGTGGATCAATACATCGACTGAGAAGAAACAGAAGAAGGTTGCTTGTGCTTTCGAATCGTATGAGGAAAATGTACGAAAGACCCTGTGAGTTTTTCTTTTCTTCACGTAGAAAACCTTAGAGCGTGGTCACAATGATAACCTTTGCACATGAAGTGGAGACATGAAACTGGAGTTTAGGTTGCGCATTCATACACTTGCCTAGTGTGTTTGCAAGCGCTGGTGACGTGGTGAAATGATGGAACATAGATGTGCTGAGATAAATGCCTTAATCTAACGCTGTCACAATGATCTACAGTGTTGACCCTTACCACACCATGGCAGAGGGTTACCAGGTAAAACTCTCAAGATGTGTTCTTGATGCGTCCACGCATGGCAGTGCCTCTCCTGTGCCTCTACAGCTGAACAGTGTACTGCGCAGTTAGAACTCGTCAGAACGTTCGGCCAGCTTGACTGTTTTATGTCATGCTATTTGTGTTTCTTAGGCCCCGCAATAACTGAACGTTAGTGCGTAAGCTTCAGCTACTCCCATTCTGCGTAGTCGTTCGGCGCAGCATGGAAACAATCTTACGAGGGCGAAAACCTTTGGTGCCTCATCAAACGATAAAATTGTCTATCTGCGTCCTGTATTGGTTTCGGCACCAACGCAGACAATACAAAATATTATCACGTGATGTGTCACGTTAAGACGTCATCTTGAAGATGCAGGTGACTATAATTTGTGACTTCGTCGCATTAAATCGCTATGACGTAACTCTGTCACTCGATTGGCTAAAGATGCACCGATCACGCAGGCCATGCAAAAAGCAGGTGAAGTGCAGAAAGTTTTCGAAGGTGTGCGTGTGTGTGGTGGAAGGTGGGGGTGGGCGGGGGGGAGTATCAACACAATGAGAGAGAAGACAAAGAAGACGAGCGTCAGCTTCGAGTCGCCTTAGGCACACACATAACGTGCTATTTAAGCTTACTGGCCCACTGAGCTACCTGCTCTGTAACGTGTGATTTGGTTTTGGTACTTGCCGTGCCTGTGAACATTTGCTGCTGTATATGGTGCCTAGTGTTCGTGTTCATTGTTGTTTCAGCGAAATCACGACGACCAGCCACTTCACATGGCTTTGCCTGAGCAAGAGATGTCCAAGTTAAATCCAAGTTCCAGTCTGCGCTTGTTTGTATTCTCTTTCTCTCTTTCACGTTAGCTTGCGTGGCCAATCTTTCAGTACGAATTTATGCCAACTAACTCGTCTTTCAAGACTTCTAAAAGCTCCGTTGTTACGGCAGGTGGTGCCCCTCGTGAAAGGAAACTTTCACCAGCTGAAGGCCAGGCCTCATGAAAGTGCATTAGGTATTTCCGTTATTGGTCGCCGGATATAACATGAATTCAGTACAGAAATTATTGAAAGTACTTGCAGCAACATTCTTTAACTCCTAGCGACACGACGGCAGGCTTCGCTGCTGCGTATTCGACAAATATATGTATAAGACCTTCGCGTAGTATCGACACATTCACCGTCCTGTTCATGCCAGTTCTCGCCACGGACAATATGAGGCACCTCAACAGGCAAGCCGTGTCTGCCCAACTGAAGGCACTGGTGCAAAACGAAATCAAAGACGTCAGTGTGAACGCGCGCAAGAATGTTCTAGCCATTGACGTTAACCACGCGGCTGCGCTGGACATATTACGCAAGGTCACTGGGCTCAATGGCATGGCAGTCCGCTCTCACATACCACTCGGCAAAGAAGTCATCGCTGGAGTAATTAATGATGTTGACGAGACCATTGTCAACACAGACTTGCCAATCCTGATCAAGCCTGCTACAGAAGGCACAATCATCACAAGTGTTTTTCGTCTCGGCACGTCAAGTTGCGTGAAGATCATATTCAACGGTGAAACGCTCCCGTCACACGTGAAGGTGGGACGCTGTTCGTGCCAGTGTGCTCAGATTTGGGCGCACGTTGAAAAACCCCAGGTGGTCGAAATTTCTGGAGCCCTCCACTATGGCGTCTCTCATAATCATGTGGTGCTTTTGGGACGTTAAACACCACATATCAATCAATCAACCACGCTGTTCGTCGCTTCGTACCGAGGCCACTTCAGTGCAGAAAATGCACGAGGTTGGGTCACGTGAGCAGCGTGTGCAAGAACACCATCGTTTGTGCTCGATGCACTGAACCTCACGCCATTAGCGCATGTCAATCCAATACTCGGAAATGTTCGGATTGTGACGGGGCTCACGATGCATCTTCGAAGGACTGTCTGATTATTCGAAGGGAAATGGCAGTGCTGAAGAAAATGGTTCGGGATCACTCGTCTCACCGGGAAGCAGCCGCATCTATTAGACGACGACGGTCGCATCATTGACGGCGCTCGAAGACATCCAAGAGACCATTGCCTCGTGAACCGTGCTCAAAGTCGCCTCCAATTTCGTCTCCCAGAACAAGCGCAGTCGGGTCGAAGGATAAAGAAGCCGCCAACAGCGACACAGCTGATGCCTGGCCGGAACTCCTTCGACTACACGCCACTAGAGAGCGGCATCAGACTTCAGCAGTGAAGCATTCCTCGTCCGAATCCTCTAAACCAACAGAGGGGGATAAACAAATAGTCCCATGGTCAGCTCCCTCGTGAGTACCATTCGTGTGTTCGGGGAGAGGGTGCAAACACCAATATCACGAAGCGCATTGCAGCTGCTGGGTATTATCAGCACGGTTCTAGCAAGCCTTCAGAAGTCGATTGCTAAACAAGATTAACAGCAGAACCATGGCTTGTCAACGGAAACAGCTATCGTTTGCAGATGATATTCGAAACGCCTTCATATTTCAATGGAATGTGAGAGGCCTGAGGTCCCGGATATCGGATTTTCGGCATTTCGTGTTTAAAAAGCACTTCCCGATAATGGTAATCTGTGAGCTGAACTCATCGACTATAAGAATATCAGGTTAGGAGTCTTTCGCTTCAGCCACGATTGGAAGTAGCAGCAAAGTTATTGTTTACATTCACAAGGACCTTACTTATTTCGCCCATGCTATACCACCAGATAACGAGAACCAGTACGTGTGCATTACTTTGAAGAAGAAGCGGTTGTCTTTTACACTTATTGGCGTGTATATATCTCCCGCAAGTCTATTTGATTGTAAGAAATTAACAGACATTGTGGCAGCTATTCCAGGCCCTTGCATTATACCAGATGATTTCAATGCACATCATCCGATATGGGGAAGCTTGAGGACAAACCTGAAGGGGCGCTCACTGATATCGTTTGTGTCAGACCACAACCTGCGCCTTCTGCGTTATGGTAGCCCGACATATCTGCGAGGAACAACGTACAGCAGCTGCCTTGACCTGACACTGGCGTCGTGTTGCCTAAGTTCTAAAGTGCGGTGGTTTACAGATATCGAAACCCATGGTAGCGACCACATTTCGACTTATGTCAGCATTGATGGCCACGAGACTTCGTCCTCGCCGGTCAATGGGTATATAGACTGGACACTTTATGAAGATCAAGTGGAGGACACGTGCAGAAATGATTCCTCGTGTGGGTTAGAAGAAGTAATTGCAGATGCAATGAAAAATTGTACGCGCCACTTCACACGCTCACAGAAGCCCACGGAGCTTGGCATCGAATTAGAAAGGCTTCTAGCGTTACGTAGACGTGCTGATAAAAGATACAGGTGCACCAAGTCGATTCTTAATCTCAGAGTAGCGAGGCGTATGCAGAAAAAATACAACGCCGAATAGACAAGCTGCAGGATCGAAAATGGAAAAGGTTTTGTGAGTCATTAGACCCACGCAAGCCATTGTCTCTTGTATGGAGAACTCTGCAGGGTCTTCGATCAGGCGCCATGAAACGTCATTCCTTCAAGGCTTTCGCACTTCATCTAAACCGCCGTGAAATTGACGTTGCAGAGTATTTTCGCGCGAACATCACCGGCGGGACAGTCTTATTCTCCGATGTGCTTTTATACGATATCCCCGGTCCACGAGATATAAGTATGAATGCTCCATTTTCTGCGCAAGAGCTAGAAGCTGCACTGACACTGTGTAGGCATTCTTTTTCACCAGGGCCCGATAGGATAACCTATACAGCTCTGCGTCACTTTGGCCAAGCAGCTAGACGGCAACTGCTAAATTCATTTATTCAGTCATTGGAAGACGACGTGTTACCTCAAGAATGTAAACGCTGCTTTCTTGTGTCACTTAAAGCGGGAAAATCCCCTCTGGTGCTGACATCATACCGGCCTATAGCTCTCGCCAGCTGTGTTGGGAAACTAATGGAGCGCATGATCCTCACGCACCTGGAATGGTTCCTTGAATGGCACATCATTTTCCCCAACTCTATGGCAGGAATTCCATTAGGCCGTTCATCGATTTACAACGTAATCAATTTGGTGTCATCAGTAGAACAGCAGAAATTTAGGAAAAGACGAGCACTTGCGCTCTTTCTTGATGTCAAAGGTGCATAGGACAACGTTTCCCATCAAGCTATACTAGACACACTGCTGTTAATTGAACTGAGAGGGAAAATGTTCCGATGGATCCGAAGCTACCTGACACGAAGATCCTTTCTCGTATATACTGAAGATGGCCCGACCTCGGACCACTACACGTGCCGTGGCGTCCTGCAAGGTGGTGTTTTAAGCCCAGTTCTTTTCAGTCTTGCTTTGCTTGGCCTGGCAGAAGCTCTCCCTGAAACAGTCAGTGTTTCAATATACGCTGATGACATTTCTGTCTGGGCATCTGCATTGACACGCCTACAAGTTCGAGCAAGGATACAGAGGGCAGCATCGCAAGCATCTGACTATCTTCGCACGCAAGGTCTAACATTCTCAACAGAAAAAAAGTGCACTGGTGGCCTCTTCACGCGCAAGGCGATGCCAAGTTATCCGATAAGCACTAATCGCCAGCCCATCTCTTACAAGCGTAGCTATCGTTTTCTAGGTGTCATTGTTGACCGCAACCTCTTTTGGAGCCCTCACGTGACTAGCTTGAAAGCGAAACTGGTATCTATTGCCCACGTCCTGAAAGTCATCGCTGGGAAAAGATGGGGTCCGTCATTGAGTTCCATGCCACAGCTTTACCAAGCACTTTTTATTGGTGTACGGCGCTACAGTTCTCCTCTGCTTACTAAAACTTGCAAGACAAATATTCGAGCACTTCAGAGCGTGCAAGCACAGGCACTACTTGTTTATCTCGGCCTACCACGAACTGCCTCAACCACTGGAACAGTTATTGGCTCGGGATCATCCGGTTACGACCTACGTCAGAACCGACGTGCTGAGAGCACATATGCAGCACATATCACGGTTCGACATTTGACATTCCTGCCAGAACAACGACCGCAGGCGTCGTTCTCAAAGGCCGTCAGCTCCTACTGCGCTTTGCTACCATCCGGTTTTATACCCTTGGCGCGTTCACCGTCCGCTTTGTGAAGCCCACGACAACCTGACGTGCGCCTTTCTGTCCCAGGAATAAGAAATAAAAAATCCTTTATGCCTTGGCCTTGAAGCACGCCTCTCTGGACTGTTTACGCCCTTTCTACGCTGACAGAATCCACGTATACACGAATGGATCTACCACCCAGACTAGCTCGACCGGCGCCACCATCATCCAATCACGACACATCAGCATCACTTGCAAACTTTGACACCTGAGCACATAGACTGGTTCGGAAATTGTTGCCCTGCGAGGTGCCATCGATTATATCAATCAACAATCGACTAATCGATTGGCAGTATTCTGTGGCCCCAAGGCGGCCTACAGTGTATTTCGTCGGCACTTCGTCGCGGGTCGTACGAACAACTTTTGTGGGAGATCAGAGAAATGCTGCACTATGCGACCGAACAAGGACACAACGTTGTGTTCCAGTGAATACCAAGTCATTGCAATATCTCCGGCAATGACCCCGCCGATGAAGCAGCTAAAAAGCACCTAAGTAATCCTATGCAGAACATGACTCTCCAAAAGTGGCAGTCATCACTGTTTGCACATCATCGAATATATTCTCTCGACCCATCTCTACGACTGCTGCTACCCTCTGGTCTTTCTAGGGAGGAAGGTAGAGTGTAGTGCCATCTGCGTGTGGGCGTAGCCTTCACCAATGCCTACTCATTTAAGATAGGGATGGCGGACAGCGCGGTGGGCAACGATTGCGCCGTCGATGAGACTATTGAACACATCTTATGTTACTGCCCGGCATACACAAACGATAGGTTTCACCTGCGCACTGTTTTTAATCAACTGGACAGAAGTGATTTCACTGTCGAGATAGTATTGGGACCATGGCACTGCCCATCCAATTTCCGAAAGGCAACGAAAGCACTGTTGCTTTCTCTCAAAGACACCGGCCAGTTTCATCGTTTGTGATGGTGAAACTGTTACGCGTCGGCCCATTTAGTGACCTTTTCTCTCCTCCTCTATAACTGTCCTTCCTCCTCTCCCCTTACCCGGTGCTGGGTAGCTTACCGGGGTTCAGCCCTGGTTAACCTCCCTGCCTTTCTCCTTGTGTTCTCTCTCTCTGTCTCTCTTTCTCTGCCCTTACTGAATGCGTGGCTATTTTTTAAAGGTACCAGCTTGTGCAATAAACCGTGAATCGCAGTATGAAAGGAAGAAAGAAATAGAAAAGATAGAGAAAATAAGGAAGGTGTACCAGACGCGCGCCTGGATAATAGCCTTTCCCTCAGCGTAGGAACGCTGAGGGAAGGAGTAGTGGGAGCTAAAAGATAAGGGGATTTCTTTTGAAGGTATGCAGGTGATGTTCTTCGAAAAGCCAAGCGAATTGGCAAACGAGCGTAGTCGCGCTCTGTTCGTTAAGAAGGCTTGCTGCTCACTATATGAATTTCTCAACTCTAAAACAAACAAACCAAGAACCAAATGAATAAATGAATAAATAAATAAATAAGCACAAACAACTGGAAAGACTTGCATATCATTGTTGAAGGGCTGTTGCGAAATCACTGAACCACGCACACATCACTACCGCATCGCCAGCGAGAATAAGAGGCACGCCTTTCTTGAAAGTGAACACACGATTGTAGTTAAGATCGCGTCTTGGTCATGCATGTAATACAGACTGTCGGAAATTAAAATACCATAACGAAATGTACACATTCTGTCGTGGGCAGTCTATATTCACCAATGTGAGACATACTTTTTTATAACACCTGCTCTATTCTTCATTTACCACGAATGGCTCGCTGCAGCGCTTCAAAGCTTGTACGTTCAAGTATCCTTTTCTGGAATATCTCGCTTTCGCTTGGAAACACACAGCGTCTACCACTTGATGTAATTAACGCACATCCTTGGCGTCAAGAACCAAAACGAAACATCCGATATAGGAAGGACGCGCAAGGTTTTCCTTTAGTTCTAAGCTTTGTTTCTTTTTTTACATGTGAGATGTTTCAGGTGAGTGCCAGTTTTTTGTTGGCGTATCAGTTTGTGGAATTAGGCTGTGCTGGCTGTGGTAGGCTTCACCATAAACTCCTGGTATCTACTGCTTTGGTTAATAATTATAACACTTTCTGGGTATATGTATAATATCATTCAAAAGTAATGTGACCCACTGATCGTCATGCGTGCTAAAAGAAGTAGCAGCTTCTTAGCGGCTTCCAGACAAATAGAAAAATTACACTCTTGGCACTCCACGGTGTGAACATGGTCGTTTTTATAGGAATCCTAAAATAGTAAATTGTGCAAGGACACACACACACACACACACACACACACACACACACGCACACACACACACACACGCACACACACACACACACACACACACACACGCACACGCACACGCGCACGCACACGCGCGCACGGACGCACGCACGTGGACTTGCTAGTTTCGTTGCGTGTAAAAAAGAACGGGGTATGAAGACAAACCTCGAAGAGACAATCAGCATGTGCGCATTTTAAAGCTAAGTATGCCAGAAATGACGTAAAGTTCGCGCTTAATTTGATCGCCTGTGCAAGGATATACGGGCTGCTATCACTGTGGAAGCTCTTATTAGAACTATAGCCAAAATAATAGTAGTATTTATTATGGAGATACAACACCAAAAACCACTATTTGATTACGAGAGACGCCGTAATAGAGGGCTCCACAATTTCAACCTCCTGAGTTACCTTAACGTGCACTTCGGAATAAGTACATGTGCCGATGATATTGATTGATATGTGGGGTTCAACGCTCCAAAACAACCGTATGATTATGAGAGACGCCGTAGTGGAGGGCTCAAGAAATTTCGACCACCTGTGGTTCTTTAACGTGCACCCAAATCTGAGCACACGGGCCTACACCATTTTCGCCTCCATCGAAAATGCAGCTGCCGCAGCCGGAATTAAATCCCGCGATTTTTGGGTCAGCTGCCGAGTACCTTAGCCATTAGACCACTGCGGTGGGGTGAGTGCATGAGCCTCAAGCTCTGTCTACACAGTGGGAAATGCAGCCGCCGCGGCCGGCGACTTGCTACCACGACCATCGAGTGCTACCGGCACCATTGGGTGGGCAGTCGACTACCATAACCATTAGACCATGCGCCGTGGTGGGTCATATTAACCATTAACCGCATACCTAATGAATTTGCCTGGAACCGCCCATTTATCGTAGGGCAAGGCAAGAAAGAAGGAGCAGAGACAAAATGTGGCAGATCCCATGTACAGTGGGAATTGATGATACGCGAAGCGCGAATGAGGGAGGTTGATATGCCAATTTAAAATCAGTGCAAAGTTACGGGGTGGACGTAAATTATGCCGTACATCACTTATATATCATGATTATCATGTTCACGCCTGTCATTTGTGTTCATCGTCCATTCACGTCTCGTAATACCAAATTTGGTATATGCGAAGCTAGTGAAACTGCCGCGAGTACGCTATGAGCGTAGCATGTAGTCATGTTTTACATGACACGCATATTATGATTATCATGTTTGGACATGTCATATACTTTCTTCGTCTGTTCACGTCACGTGATTCCGAAGTAGGTATATGTGGGGCTAGGAAACGGCCACGAGGGCATCATGAGCGTGGTGTGCAGTCATATTCTTACATGACATGCTTCTCATTATTAACGTGTTTGCACCAGTCAAATACCTTCGTCACCCGTTTACGTACTATATTATCAAACTTCGTATATGTGAAGCTAGCGAAAGGACCGCGAGCGCACCATGAGCGTGGGGTGTAGTGATGACTTACAAAAAAAAAACCCTTTCCACGTCTCACTTCATTTTATGCACACTCTACACACTCAAGCAACATGTTTTACTGTGCTGGCTGCCAGGGCACCGTGAGATCCAAGGCAACGTGATGGCGGATTAGCTTGCTGCATCCGTCCACGAAAGCACTGCCACTACACCTATATCAATCCCGGCCCTTAACCTTAAACCGTCTTTTAAACGAAAGCTCAGAGACTACTGGCAGAGCAAATGGGATAGACACACAAAGTACACGTTATTAAGCCACACCTTAGTCATTGGCCGCCAGTATCGAAATCATGTCGTACAGAGATAACACAAACAAGGCTCAGGATACGACACACATACATGACACCCTCATATCTTTTGTTTGGTGGCGATCCATCATTGTGTGACGGATGAGGTCAACCACTAACAGTTCCGATTTTATTCAAATGTGATCAATTAGACACTCTAAGAAGACAACACTTTCCATTACCCTACAGACAACATATACCATTACACATTGAAATGTTCGTCGGTAGGGAACCACTTTTCACCCATAAATCTGTGCTAGCTTTTTAAAGAGATGTCAGCTTCTATCGTCTAATATATCCAGGCATTGCGTAGCGTGACCTCTCAAAAGAGGTTGCTGCTGTGGTGGCTACATTGAAAAGCACTTGCCTTGCGGCCATCGGACACAAGGGCAATGATGAGGCACTTGTGCTGGGGCCAAATATCTTCACACATGCTTTTTTATCAGAACCTTTCACCACCCATTATTACTATACATTTCACGTCACTGCCATAATTTCATTATTTTTATGTTTTACCCACTTTAGCGCGAGGAATTTTAAGGCCCTTATACACCAACTTAACGTATTCATTGTTCACTTCTCGTCCTATGACCTGGCGCTCTTTGGCCATCAAATAGCCTTTGTGCCACTAAACACCACACACCATTATAATCATGACATGCATGTCATGATTTCCACATTAGGGTCTGTCACGTACGTTCACCATGCAGTTTTGCAATACGTAATGTGAACGAAACCACCGCAAGAGCAAGAAAACTAAGAAATGTAAATTATGACATTCATGACATACATGTCATGATTTTTATGCTATGACTAGTCAGTTATGCTCGTCATACACTCAAGTTATGGCAAATCATCTTTGTTATACATATTATTATTTAAATGGCCAGGAGAGCTAACATTCGTAGGTGACTAGACAGACAGACAGACAGACAGACAGACAGACAGACAGACAGACAGACAGACAGACAGACAGACAGACAGACAGACAGACAGACAGACAGACAGACAGACAGACAGACAGACAGATTGATAGATAGATAGATAGATAGATAGATAGATAGATAGATAGATAGATAGATAGATAGATAGATAGATAGATAGATAGATAGATAGATAGATAGATAGATAGATAGATAGATAGATAGATAGATAGACGGACGGACGAACAGACAGACAGACAGACAGACAGACAGACAGACAGACAGACAGACAGACAGACAGACAGACAGACAGACAGACAGACAGATAGATAGATAGATAGATAGATAGATAGATAGATAGATAGATAGATAGATAGATAGATAGATAGATAGATAGATAGATAGATAGATAGATAGATAGATAGATACGGTCAAAGTCACCGCAGTTCGCTAAGGAATGTTCCGCATTCAAAAAGGAGAGTGACTCGAATGTCCACGTCCATATCGCCACTCCCTTTTTTGCTGTATAGCCTGAAACTGCAAGAAAGTTCTAACAAGCCCAAACTGCTGCTCTCCTTTTGTATTATTACCACCTTTCTCGTTTTCAGTTTTGGTGCATTCGATTTCGACGAAGTCGGTGCCACTGCTGCCTATAAAAAAGGATTTTCTTTCCTTCCATAAGAAATCGTGCATTCAAGCTCAAGATTCCATTAAGGTTCGTCATAGTTTCTCTTTGCATCAATGTTACGCAAGCGAGCTGTTATCGTTAGTCAGCGGGACTATTGAAAGAAAGTAGAATTCCTTTGTTCGAAAAAAAAGAACGAACATAGCAACAAACTATAACGGTCTTTAAATACGATCAGTTACGAGAAGGTGCTCATTGCGCAAGCGGTCAAAGCCTGGCTATACAGGAACTTTCACGCCTCTAGGTGTGATCTCCAATCCGACTAACGATGCGTGGATGTCGCTGGTGAAACTTCTGTGCTGCACCCTTGTTACACCCGCTGACTTTTCCTTGGCGACGTGCCCACTTTAGACCCCGTGTTCATGAACGACGAAACGACAAAAGCGAAATAATTCCTGAAGTGAGACATCTTCACAACTTGGCAAGACTCCAGAGTGATACTGTCTTTCTTGGTCGTCTAGTCTGAATCACCGACTAACTAGACGATATAGGCACGGCAAAAAAGGACACCAGACAGAGGAGAATTTTCGCGAGGTGAAGAAATCGGACCATCATTTTGTTTCTTCACTAGTTGGTTTATCTGTTCTTCGGTCTTTATTGAGCTCTCAGAACGTGGAGGGGGTCTTCTCTTGTCCCAGAAGATTACGACTGCGCAACTTTCGGTCAAAGAGCCCCACCTTGACGTCTTTTACTTTTATTCTTTCTTTTTTCAGCGGAGACTGAATCGGGTTCGTGACCCCGCTTACGAACCGGGCATGATGTTTTAAAGCTTGTAGTCTCATTTTCTTAACTGTTGGCGACAACTTGCGTAAAAGTGACTTTTTTTTCTTTGACCTTAAGGCTTCGCACTGAAGACGCATTTCTGCAGCAGCACACGATGTCTTAACGGCCATGACGGCTTCAAAAATTAGCCATTCAATGTACAAAGTTGAGCTTTCGTTTTCCTTTCAGACAATATTATTAAGAACTAAAGCGATCTTTCTAAAAAAATTAAAAAAAAGTAGTCGGTGCCTCCAAGAGGTACTTACGTAGTCTTGCATTATATCTTACGTAGTTAAGTGTATCTTACGCAGTCTTGATATTATAACAGGGAAAAATTGTTATTGGTAGATAAATTGCTCTCAGAAAATTTTTCTAACTAAAAAGTTTTCTTAACTATGTTATGTGGCAGCAACTTGTGAAGTTTTGTTATGACTCCGACCGTAACCGCTAGGCAAAGCATACAGTTCATCACTAGGCGAAGCGTTCCTTTTAGGAACTGAACATAAGAGTGCAAGAGACATCCTATGAAGTATGTTTAAATTCGGACATTGTTTAAGTTGACTTGCTTGTTACTCTTAAGTGGTGTGACAAGTTGACGAACGGGATCTCCCAATCGGAGGAATCATAGAAGCATTTTATGCAGAAAAGCGGAGAAAAATCATATGAATCAGACTGCCATCTCTACATGCTAAAGAAGCACACCGTGTAATCGCTGGAAGACAAATTAAAAAACAATGCGCTGTGCGTCTTCTCCCAAGAACAATTATTTTATTTTTATTTGATCATTTAATTCTTCACACCACAGTATTGACACTGACTCATGTTACTGTATAGAGGTAGTTTGCCAAACGAAGCGCTGGTACCTGTTCAACCATGTTAGCGTCAGTTTTTTTAATAGATCTGGAAGTTCCTACCACTGTGTACCTAATAGCCGATTGAGAAATTCGACAACAAGGGGTGGGTGCTGTAGCGGACATTTCGACAAGCGTACTTGTCGGTTTCATCGCAGCAACTGACTTACTCACCGCTTGTGTGTATGCTTCGCATCCTCTTCCCCAATCCAAGCAAAAGAAGGAAAAAAGGGCAACCGAAAAAATAGGAGGTTGAGGGAGACAATAAGAGGCTGCCGTGGCGAATTGGATGAGTCAGGAGGTCGAAGGTATCCGTCAAAAAAAAAAAGAATTCCAACCATATCCTCGGAGCATATGATGATGAGTGAGCCGAAACGTCCATCCGTCCGTCCGTCCACCTGCTTGCCTGCCTGCCTGCCTGCCTGTCTGTCTGTCTGTCTGTCTGTCTGTCTGTCTGTCCGTCTGTCTGTCTGTCTGTCTGTCCGTCCGTCCGCCCACCCACCCACCCACCTGTTTGCATGCTCCTGTCAAACTAGAGCACGCATCAGAAGGACGGAAGGATGAACGGATGTACGCTTCGCGCCATTCACCATCACTCACTCCGTGAATACGCTGTGATTTTTTCTTATAAGAGCGCCATCTATCCTCTTTAGTTGTCTACTATACGAAAACCACTTACGCCATCTAATGATATTATTTCCAAGGAATAATGAATGGATGTATCCGGCTGTGCCCTTTTGATCGTACAGCGGCTCACGCCACCTAGCTATAAAGTTAAGTGCTATTACTATGTGTTGAAGGATTGAATTTCACTCACGCCTTGATTGTAGCCACCAATAAGTTAGCCTTTTTCTGGTTATTTCTGCCCGTTTGAAGTCTGTTTTGTCTTCACTGTCCGTAAACTCTAGTGCTTTGAAACAATCCGCGCCATTATTTCGAAATTTAGGATGGAGCTCTTTACAGATCATTATCAAATGTTCAGCCGTTTCCTCCTCTCCACACGCACTACATACCATGACAGTGCCTTCGTATTTTGCTCGGTGCGTCTTGGTCCGCAATACTCCCGTTCTGGCCTCGAACAGCAGAAAACTACCCCGAGAATTATCGTAGATCTTGCCTTTTCCAAGTTTCTGCTTGACAGTTCGGTAGGTCTCCAGTGATGATTTCATAAGCATTACAAACTTCCACTTCTCCCTCTCTGTTTCCTTCACCTTCTTCTTAACCGACGGTTCCTTTTGGTATGCAGGAGCTCGATAGTATTCCGTGAAAAAGAAAAAAAATCAAAGCATATCTATTGACATATGCACACAACACCATCTAGTGAGAATTTCTTGAAACTAGAAGTGGCTACTACAACATACTATTACAGAGAAAGGAACGACCCACACAGTCAGGAGCTTCGCCCCTAAAAGAAAAAAAGAAAAAGTGGGGTTGGGGGAGGAGGGTAATGGTACACGTGTTGCTGAGTCGTGGTTGTCTTAGTAATGATAAGTTAGAAATTTCTAGAAGGAAGGCTTAACACTTTTCGGTTTCTGTTGTGTATGTACCATAATGCATGGACTGGAGAGCCCTGCAATAGTGATTTATGGTGTCAAGTGAAACTTTAAAGCGTATTATTAATGTTCTTCTTCCTTTGCTTCTTCATTTTTTCCGATTCAGTGTTCGAATTTTGTATGAATAATGCGTGCTTACTAACAAATGCTTTCAAAGCTGTGTCTTGTAGAAGATGGGGCCAGAGCCATAAGTTGCTTGAAGCGTGCTTTCCATACACAATTGATGCTTCATTGATGGAGTCGGCAATATGCATTCGTTAGAGCTTTAGATGTTATTCCTGCTTCAATGCTTTATCATCATGCCTGCTATTACGATGGCCCCGCTGCGGTGGTCTAGCGCCTAAGGTACTCGGCTGTTGACCCGCAGCTCGCGGGGTCAAATCCCGGCTATGGCGGCTGCATTTTCGATGGAGGCGGAAATGTTGTAGGTCCGTGTGCTCAGATTTGGGTGCACGTTAAAGAGCCCCAGGTAGTGGAAATTTTCGGAGCCCTCAACTACGGCGTCTCTCATAATAATATGGTGGTTGTGGCACGTTAAACCCCACATATCATGCTATTACGACGGACACATCACTTGAACCTGCAAAATAGGTTTTAACAATTTGAGAAATCCTAAACGTGCCGTATGCTAGGTCCAAGGCTCTTCCTTTTAACTGCAGGCGTCTGCAGTGAATTAACGTGTGCCATCTAACAACGTACACAAAGATAAATAAAGCAGCAGCTGCTGATGCAATAATAACAAAGTGCGCAGGAGCAATCACAACTGCAAGAAATACCGAGACAATAAATAACAGATAAAACAAAAGTAGCAATAAAAGCCGCAAAAATGGCAAGGACAATACCATCAAAAACGGCTACAATGACAAAAATGACAACGTTCATAAGGAAAGTGGCAGAAACAACAACTATGGCAACAACGTCGCAGCAACAGCACCATCAGTGACAACGGTTATTTAGGAGAGCAAAGACCACCCCAGCAAATAGTATAACAACTCCCATGATCTTGTATGCATTGGTCTAAGACGAGTCAATAGTTAAATTCACCTTATTTTTCCTCGGCTGACTGTAATGACCACCCGTCGCCCTCCTCCAACAGCCTTCAACAGTCAACGTTGCTATGCACTGCCTCTGTTCGAGTCTTGGGGAACAACACTAAAAGAGCCCACGAGTCAAGTAGGTGCCTCCACCCATTCCAGAACCGCAGGATGATGACTCTCGACAGCCTGTATCCTGTCTGTGCCATCCTCATCTCAGCTAACCGAATGCGTATGGTGGATCCCGCGTTAAATGGGCACAGTCAGATTATGTTGTCGAAGAAGCAGGTGTCACACCCACATTTAGTTCACACCTCGCGTGGTTTTGCAGTGCCTCCAGTGTCGGCCCATCAATGAGCAAGCGACGAGCTCACATTATGGTGTTTTCACGTGATGTAACCTTAGGCCACGTCATAGTGATGTCATATCGTAAAGTCCTTACAGGAGGATTTTTCGCATCGCTCGTGTTTACGCCGCTGATAGTCAGCAACCAAATGATACAGGCCCGTGCACTGTGCACGTTAAAGCCCTGTTATTATTATTATTATTATTATTATTATTATTATTATTATTATTATTATTATTATTATTATTATTATTATTATTATTATTATTATTATTATTATTATTATTATTATTATTATTATTATTATTATTATTACGCTAACGGGCACTTTACGCGTTTTTCAAATCATCTAAGTTCCGCCTCAGTTAGAATGAACAACGTCAACAGCAGAAAATGAAATATCAATCACAGCAGCGATTGAAACATGCAAGAATGAAAAGTTATTCTTAGACTGGCCTCTACCATAAATCAAAGAAACACCCACTACAGGAAACTAATCATCGCAACGTACGTTGGTACGCAATCGGGCAGGACGAAAAGCGAAGCACCAAGGATACGTTGTTGCTCGTAAGAGAGTAGCACGCAATTTTTTCTCTCAGAAAAGATTGATCTGAGCGAGAACGGAGCGGATGATATTCCTGTTATACGGGGTTCACCTTCACTGCGATTCTCCGCACATTTCTTGAGGTGAGGCAAAAAAAGATCGAGCGATCTTCTCCTCGGTTTGCACGCTACGTTCGCCTCTGGGTTTCGCCTTATCGAAGAGAAACTTCCCATTTCATAACCTCTGTACACGCGAAGAAAGCGTGAGCACAAAACGTGTAAAGAATTGAGACGCGGTTGGCACTATTTTGGGCTGCATAAGGAAGCGTTATGCTTATTTTCCAATAGAACGTCAACCTTTCACAGCTGATTTCTTCGTGTTTGCGCACAAAAATAAGTGCTACTCCTTTCAAAAGTATAGGAAATGCATTCCCTCCTACAGGCTGCTTGCTGGAGCCACTGTAGTGTGCCAAATTTTTCAACGCCATAGGTAAGAATAGAGTGTGGGAGGAGAAGAACTATCGGACTTGTGATCTCAGAGGTCTGTGTTTTTATGACAACTACAACAGACGGCCGAATGAAATATCCGCTGAATGAGAGAAAAAAATTGAACGGGGCTTATTGTTGGAGCCCACGTTGGCTCCAGCAACACGCTGTTTGTTAACAGACGTTAATAACAAGTGATTGCATGGCTGTATTACATGACCAGCTACGCAAACACCTTAGATGTTTGTGTAGCAGTTCTTCCAAGCTACTTTCTGCGACCGCTTCATTATTGCTGTGCGTGAAGTACAGTGATGGATTATCTATGTGGTAGGGAGCGTGATACCCGCGAAGAAAAACACATTATGCTGAGCTAGGCTGAGTAGTCGCTGCAAAGATACTACAGTTCTGCAGACATTCATACGCTGCAACGTCCTCGCTTCTGATAATGTCTTGCACTATGCCTTCTCTGACAGGTCGCTATCCGCCACAAATGATATTGAAGATGAACGCCTAAGTCAATGGCTCACACCCACCTTTGAGGACTGGACAAAAATGATTAGTCTAACCTTTACCTCGGAGATCAGCTCTGACCGCGCAACGGCGCTGCAGGAGCTGATCTCGGAGGCCACTTTGCGCAATCGAGGCGCCAGTAGCATGGTTATGTTCCAAGGCTTGAAGGCATACGACACTGCAATTTCTGCGGCTCTCAAAAACACGTTTCTTGACACGGTGAAATTTGACTAAGTATGATAAAAAAACATCTTTATTACTATATAGTATGTGAATTATCGTAGGTACATGCAGGGCCAGATAAACAGGGCAGAGGGCCCAGTTAAAAACAATGAGAGGGGCCCCTCGTATACCACCCTCTTTCTTTCCCGCTTTGTCATCTGGGCAGGCTTGAGACTTACGCTTTTGATATTTAGCTGCAAAGAGCCTCTCCGGAATGTTTGATATCACATTGGCATTTTATTTCTTGCGGAGTACGTGGAGAGATTGTCATCGTAATAATAAACTTTATCAGGAGACAAAGACTCATTGACAGCATTAGGCTTTGTCTTTTTGGTTGGATCATACTAAAAGAACACTAAACTGTCCGAAAAGTTTAGACGAAAAGAAAGAATGCATTACACACTTCAAAGTGCAGTCCAAGCGCCGTGTGTGTTTCTTGTATTCGTCTTAACATATAGCGTTGGTTATCTTTATTTGGAGAGAGTGCATCATCCGTAGAAAATCAGGGAGCATCTTTGTGAAAAATGGCTTCCTCTATCTGCTCTGCTTCTCTGATTCGGTAGCGCATACTTTGTTTGCTTGCGTGCGAGCACTGCCGAAGTTGGCAGGTGGGACTTTTTTGTTTACACTATAACTAAAGCATATTATAGCCCACCTATGCTTCAGGTGCATACAGGTTATTTTCATTCAGCGGATTAAACAATATTACAGACAGGAACTACTCCCTATATGCTTTTGGATTGCGTGTTGGACCGAAGCTGCCAAAATCCTCGTTAGGCTGCTCGACGTGCCTATCCGCTGTATCAAGTCCTTACCTCTACACGATGCATAGATTAGGATTAGGATGTTGTAGGTAGCCGGGGGATCTAACCTTGCATAATTTACAGGCAATTGGCTACACCCTGTTTCCTTTTCGATAATTGTAACAATGCCCTTTTTTGTTTGTTTTTCAACTAAGCGTAAGCAAGCTCTTAAAAAAAGTCGTGCGTAGAGCGACGTAAGCCTGCATAACCTGGTGGCCTCTGTGCTATTCCGCATGCAGCATTGTGCCAGTACCCCTATCTCACTGCACCATCATCATCATCACCGTCGTCATAAGCCTGCCTACGTCCACTGCAGGACAAAAGCCTCTTCCATGTTTCACCAGTAATATCTGTGTTTGCTGCTGCCATTTTATACCCACTGCACCATACCCCAACGTAATTGTCACTCATCGCAAGCCACATGCCAGGTCTGTAGAATTCAAAAACTTCAAGAGAAGTAGCAACCCCTGTCTCCTGAAGATCCAATGACCACGTTACAGTTCCTCAAATAAATATCGCCGTGCCTTTTTAAGCTCATGACACTTAAGCAGTGTTCTATATCACCACTTTCCTTGCAATTCGTGCTCAATAAAATCGCGGAAAATCTGATCTTGTGAAGCTATGCTGGGGTACGCGCTGAACCTGTTCGGATGCGATGAAGCAAGCAGGCCTATTCCCTTTAAAGCATTTTGTTTTTAAAACATCGCTGATTAGGCGTCCGCCATAACGAGTGCAAATGTTTGTTGACAGCTTCTCGTAAAAGAAGCTGATTGTCTTTGGGAGCCTTCTTCGTTGGTGTAAGTTCCAAAGCACTCCGGGTAAGTCTGTGTGCTGCTTATTACCCGCTATGCACACATGTGACGGAATCCATTGAAACTTTATGTTTAGACCAATGTCCTGCAGGTGTTTAATTTGCAGTGATCTTTTAGTGCAACGATCCAAAACCGATGCACGTTTTAGCCGCTGCAGAGCGGGCTTAAAGAACAAAAACAGCACGACTTGTTGCTCCCTACAAAACTTCAGTTTCTTCAGGGCTGCCTTAATTGCCACGCTTTCACATGCTGTGGATGAAACAACGCACTCGAGTCGTGCCGCCCAGGACACATTTGGATACGGTATCACAAACGCCGCAGCGCTTGCTCCACGCTCTATGTCGACCCATCCATCGGTGAAAACTTTCAAATGATCGGCGTACTTTTCTTCAATTTATTCAAGTACTGAAGAACGCACTTCTGCTGTGGGTGTGGAACACTTGCAGTGCTTCCGTGGAATCTTCACCTAACAGTCGACATCCTTATGTGACCAAGTTGCATCTTGTCGAAGTTGTCTGTGTTTGGGGAATTCGATGCCAAGATTACGAAGGGCACACGATGCATGGCCTTAAGTCAATAAAAGATTTTTACCACAGTCTGCATAACTGTGAGATGACTTCAATATTATGCGCGTTACACAATGAACAACATTTTAGAAACATGTATATTGATTATTGAAATGGATCATCTGTTTATATCAGGGGAACCCAGCAAAGGGTTAGTCTTTTTCGAAGAAAAAAAAACAACGAAGTCGGCAATTTTTATGGCCCTTGGAGAGCCCCTTAAAACTGGACAGCCCAGTTCAATTCAACATTTTAAATCCTGGATAATCCGCTCCTGTTCGCATGATCTTAATCAATTTAAAGCGACATAATGAATGTGGTTTGGGCCTCCGCAAAATATGTGTATACGCGAACCATAAATAGGTGATCCTACTATTAACGCTAAGATATAAATCTAACTATAGTACACTCTGTGTAGATGTGGAAAACATAGCGCAAATTCTGCATTTTTCTGTTCCCGCGTGCCCGCCACATATTTGGCTGATCTCAATCATCTTCTGTCAATTTTAGCGGTAGAATGAGATGGCTTTGTTATTACAAAGTCTGAAAATTGTCAGAAGGGAGAACATAACTGTTTATATATAAAGTGTAATATGAGTGCAGCAACTTAAAAAAATGAAAAAAATGGTTTTTTTCTTAAACGGAGGCATAGTGTTTCATGAGTGGTATAGTAGATGATTAATAAAAAAAGGAAATCAATGTTTGCAGAAACGAACGCCTCCAACGGCGGTCCTTCCATATAGATACGGCTTTGGTAGCCGGTTGAGTACGGGCGCCTGAAATAAAAGCACCCGCATTTGGCACCTGCGGTTGGAATTGTGTGTGTGTGTGTGTGTGTGAGTGTGTGTGTGTGTGTGTGAGTGTGCGTGTGCGTGTGTGTGTGTGTGTGTGTGTGTGCGTGTGTGTGTGTGTGTGTGTGTGTGTGTGTGTGTGTGTGTGTGTGTGTGTAAGCGAAAAGCGAGATGACAGAGCCAATGTTTATAGTACAAGCACAGCGACAGTTTTGAACTCCCGTCAAGCGAGAATGGGAGGCGCTATAGCTATCTCGAGGGCAGCACGAACGGTCCAATATCGTCAGAACGCCTCTCTTTATGAGGCTGTTATGTTTTTCATCAGTTCCGTTTACCATGTGCTCGAAGCAGCTGTTTGTTTTTATGCGCAAGTGAGGCACTGTTTGAAAAGCCTAATAAACAATTAACAGGAAAAGCTTCATTGTGCGCATGTTTGTGTGTGTGGATGGAGGGTGGGGGCTCGTTGGATGCATGCTTATTTCCCTCTTAATTTTGCAATATGTATCTGAATGATAGTATTTGTTTACTTACTTTATTTCCAATGTCGCCGGGCTGTAACGAAGCAGAAATTATTCACGCAGAAGAAAGCGCCATGCCAGCAGTGCCTTATTGATTTGTTTCTGCACCGTGCGAAACGACATGTGGAGCTCAATAGGCAAACAAGGCTTCTAATGCCTTCCACAACTTACACGTGCGTTTGTTTCGGTGTGTGTAGCGTGCAGGGAGTAGAAAAGGCGATAGCGTCAAAGCACTCCAGCATTTATTGCAAGTTCCAAGATCAAGGAGAAGAAAAACACCACCAAACTTACGTTCAATAAAGACGTTTCTTATTCTTTTTTTTCTTAAGTGTATAGATGGCAGCAACCGCTCAGTGTACTCAAGCAAAGGGCCTTTCACGTCAAAAGTTGCTTAGGCGTGAAGCACGAGGATTCCGCTGAAATCGCAAGTGGGACGCAATGAAAACGTCCACAGGCTATCTTTTTGGGAGTTCGTACTGGCTCGTAAATAGAAAACAAATCAAGCCCTGAAAAGCGAAGTTGGACAAAACAGCGTGTTCTCTACACAGCCACTGTCCTAAAGAAAGAAGCCGTTATGTGTATTACACGTGACTCCAACGGATGCCGATCTCTCTCTCTATCTATCTTTTTTTTTACAGCGAAAGCTGCTATGAGATCACTACAACGGCCGCGTGTGGCACCGTAGTTGTCCGCCGCCGCCGCTGTCTATAACCAGTAACGCGCGAAATAACAAAAAACTCCGTAAATGAAAAAAAAAACACCATGAGCATATTGGTATTTGAACCCCGGTTCCCGACGTGCCAGCCCTGTATTCTGCCACCAAGCCACACCGGTGCTTTTTATTTTCTTTATAGCCTAGAAATAATGCAACCAAAGGTTGCCATATATATATATATATATATATATATATATATATATATATATATATATATATATATATATACATATATATATGTATAACTCATCCTCTGATGAAGGGAGGACCCCTCCCGAAACTGTTGGGAAATAAATATATTTATCCTTGTTGACAACGCTCCCGTTGTGCCATATCCCATACCTTCAAGAAGACTAACTGGGCCATTGAATTATTACTCTCACTATATATATATATATATATATATATATATATATATATATATATATATATATATATATATATATATATATATATATATATATGTGTGTGTGTGTGTGTGTGTGTGTGTGTGTATACAATTCATCGTTTGATACTCCTTTGCAAACTAGTCTAGGGCAGGATTGATGTTGGGAAAGGAATCGCGTCAATATGAGCAATAAAGCGTTTTAAAATAGCAAAGGAAAAACCCGTTGTCACACAATGCAAAATGCTCAGCGAACACGTCGTCAAATGCTGAAACTCAGTACAAAAGCTTGGTCTTGCTCACCTATCAACCGTGGCGCATACACACTGTGGGGGATTGTGCGGAATACAAAAGGCTATGCCATCCATAATTCTTCTTGTCCTCAGCCACAGCATGAAAGAAATTGCACAAAATTTCTTGCGGGTGCTACTCTTCTCCGAAGAATGTCAAAGAATTACATTATTTTTTAGTTTGTTAGTATTTATTTAATTAATTATTGTTATTTATTATTCTATTATTTTCTTTTAACAAAAAGCTCTCAGTGTATCACATATAGGCTACTACAAGCTTTCATGGCTTATCCCCCAGAGTGAGTATGTGCCAGTACTTATACAGGCAACAAACAAACGGAGGCCTGCCTACTCCGCAATTGTGTATGGCGTAGGGGGTTCTCTGCAAATGTGCCAGCAGTAGCTACACAAAGTGTGTTCGAAAGGTTTTGAAAATTTGAACGTCAGCAACTGATATCTTCGATTGGCCGATATATAAGTCGACCATTAACCGACAAGGTTGTGTTAGGTCCTTGGCCTGACGCCAGCAGCACACATGCCGTCATCGCTTTCTTAGAAGCCACTGGACTGAATGCACGTCTGTAGAGTTACCCAGCCTAATAAAAACA
This sequence comes from Rhipicephalus microplus, assembly GCF_043290135.1. Taxonomy (NCBI): domain Eukaryota; kingdom Metazoa; phylum Arthropoda; class Arachnida; order Ixodida; family Ixodidae; genus Rhipicephalus; species Rhipicephalus microplus. The sequence continues at coordinate 77,358,452 of NC_134703.1, forward strand.
TATCATCTCTCTGCCTTACCATTGTCATTCCTCACTCTTTCACTCCCCAGTCACCCTTCGCCAGTGTAGAGTAGCAGGCCAGAGCAAACTATATCTCAGGCCGACCTCTCTACCTTTCTGTAAATAAATTCTCTCTCTCTCTTCCAGCTTTCGCTGTGACAATGTCGCGTGTTGTGCGCAGGTCTTACGTTTTTATTTGTTTCTTTGTTGCCTGTATGCATTGTTTGAGCAAATAAACATCTTCTTTGGTGAAAACTAAGTGAAAAGCATACATATAAGATGACCGAATAAGCACATATATTTAGAAGAGGAACTTGTTATCTTGATTAAGTGGGAAATTCTGTGCTATCAGCAAGTACAGACGTTTATTAAAACAAATACTGTGGCCGATGCTAATACACTAAATATTACAAACGCCGATATAAAAACCGTACGCATTTGCTTCTAGGGCGACTCAAAGTTGAAACCAATATTTTTTTCTTTTGTAGTGCAATGTATGCACGCTACCACTCCATGGAGTTCTTTAACGAATATTTAAATTTAGGCACGCCAGCCCCTTGCACCTCGCATCTATCGAAATTCGACATATGCAGCACGAATTCGATCCTCCGACTCTCGACTCAGCAGAGAGCACCACAACCAATAGACCACCGTGGTGGATTGCCGTTTCAATTCGCCGTTAAGCGAACTGCTAACGTTGGTTGGTTGCTAACGTTGGCGAGACACTTGAGTCCATAGTGATTTAAGGCGAAACCCACCACATCGAACGCAAAAAGTTGGCCGGTGTCGGCGTCAACGATTGCGACGCCAAAAGCTGTGGTATGGTCACCTGATGATGTTGCCATACGAGATCGTTATGACGTCACAGATCACCGTGACTTTTGACGTCATCCCAAGCCATTATTGCTTGGTCCGTGGAGGGCCGATACTGGAGGCAGTGCAGAACAAGGTAAAGTGCAGGTAGCTTTTTAAGCTTCCGATCCTACTCATCATAAAGATCAGCCTCATCATCATCTACACCTTCTTCCTCCTTTCTTTTCCACCGCTTTCTTAACGCATAGTAGCAGGCCACAAAATGGATTCAGGCCAACCACTAAGTTTTTCTGCCACAATAATCATTTCTCTTTTTCTGGAAGCATTCCAATACCACGTTTGTCGCAGAAAACATTTCAACGGAGCGAGGGAGCTTCACATCGACTTGGAAAAGAAGGAAAATGACCTACCCTTCGATATGGTTGAGGTTGATGCATCAGAAACTATGTTAGGCTTCTTTTTAGTGCAGATTATTACGAAAGGTTCATATTCGCACAAAATTTGAGACTGAATTTAGTATTCTGGCTATATGCACAGATTTATTACGTTCTCAGCGCTATATTTCATAAATAGAAGGTCGAGTTCTCAATCTTTCAATGCCAGGTCGAGGCCTCAATTGCTTTGATATCATTTTTCGACAGCACCATAGCGTACCAGACATAGCACGCATTAAGTGTGAAAATTATGTTTTCTTTGGAAGTTATATTTCTAAATTTAGTTATGACGCAAAAATATTCGTTCTAATTTTTGAAGTGACGTGTCGCCCACTTTTTATTACCAGAAACGTTAATGCCGAAGGGCAGTATACATTGGTCCGTGTATCGCGTTATCTAATTTGGTTGTTTACATTAAAACTTGTTTACATAATCACGACCACAGAGGGCACGTTTCAATGAATTCGAAATGGTTTAGGCCGCCATACTTAGATGTACGTGCAAGTAGGAGACCCCTAAAAGGCCGAAATTTTCGGAGCCATTCGTTCCGGCGTTCCTCATATTTATATCGTCGTTTTGAGACGTGAAACTGCAACCATTGTTAGTATTACTCCGTGATATGATAGCATAATTATTACCACACATGCCACCAGACACCACCGACAACGTATACACAGTGAGAAAACGAGAAGACAGCAAAGTGTATGGATGAATTCAGCCTGTATAGAAAAAGAAAGCAAGTGAATAAACTGTGATAATATTCGATACCGAGTGCCCTTCACACTCCGTTCAACCTCTGGTTGCATCCATCAGTAAAAGCTTTTTCGTTCTATAAGGTTGAACGTACGCTTTGCACTCTTTCTCGGTGTGGGAAGGAACTTGATGGTCGTGGTCACCCGTAAGTGGTCTGCTTCTTTTCTGGTGTTTTGACCTTTCTGGTGACAGTATTTTTCTCTCCAGCACTCTAAATAAAGAACTGTCAGTCTTCCTGCTAGTAGGACTATCTACTGTGTTTTTTTTTTGCTTTTACCTATCAGTTTCTTTGTTACTTTTTTTTGGCCTTGCCACGTTTTTTCTACTGATACAGACAGTCGGGTCTAAATTTGTATGCGGAGTTAAGCTCCTCCACTGTGTCCACTGTCCGGTATCTACGGGATTTATTTTTGAGGGAGTTGAGGTTCGTTGTATGGCGAGCTTTGGGAAATAACTTTCTCTGCACATTTGAGCCGTAGCACTTGATGCTTCGTTGGTGTGACTCATTGTTGTTGCGAATTAGATCGCAATGGTTCTTTTATTCGTTTTATAAACATTATCGAAACATCTGTGGCAAAGAAAATTACACAGGGTATTGCTTTCGCCCAATCGTTTGCAGATTGCGCCTTACGTACACCTCGATATAAAAGCAGTACGGAAGGGGGTTGGCAAATATTTTTTGGGTTGCTCGAAAGACAGGGTCTCTCTACTGGCCCCGGAGCGGCATAAATCTAGGTCATAGAGTTTTAAGATATTCAATTAAGTCACCTCACACAACCAGGATCATCTTTCATTGCTCACTTACGTGCCAAAAAATTTTTTGTCGGTTGTTTTCGCGGGTCAAAACTTTTAAATAGATTATGCACAGCACACTTTTTTTTACTCCGAGTATCACCACTATAAGCAATATGTCAAGAAAAGGAGGACAGGCAAGAAAATGGTGTGCTTTTAGTTGAGGAAAGAATAACTGCGGAAGATTAGCGTAAGTGAAGGAGTATGAAGAACAAAAAATGAATAAAGCAAACTGACATGTAATGAAGATTGAATACATTTTTCCGGCATCATGGAGTATCTATAGGTACATTAATATTCCACCCAGCGTTCAGTTTTCAAAGCAACTGTTGAATGCTTGGGATATCCCTGTTTAGTGACTATGTCGTTTCGATTTATTATTGCTATCACTAACATTTTTTAGACTACAATCATCCACTTAATCGCGTCAGGAAATCAGCATAGCTTCCACAGACAAAGCTCCGACTTGGCAAGCCTATAGATCATTTTCATTACTGTAAAACTAGCTTTCCTGCATTGCAGGTAGTTGAACTAATCACAGCTAGTCACTTCTGCAAACGGTGTGTTCCAGCGCAGTTTGATTGCGCCATGACGCGAAAGGCGTAAACGAAACTCTTTTGATATGAACACTTCTTTGAAAGGGCATCAAAATGTACAGTCAGCCAAATGAGTGGCAGTTTTTTCTGTGTATCGTTCGCATACGACTGAATTAAGTTTCAGTAGAATTAAGGGAACGAGTATGCCCACGAAGCACATGTCCACGGAGCAGTGTTTCGTAACTTCGTTTCATATTATGGAACTTAGAGACAAAGAAGTGGCTGCTGCGCGCAGTAGTTAGTGTTTTCGCCGATTTTACAACTAGTACCGCCTTTCCGTTTGAAACACAAGAGGTATTTCCATTCGTTGTGGAACTAGGCAGCGCAAGGAAGCACACTTTTAGATTATGCGAAGTCTGTTCTTCGTTCTCAGGCAAATGGGCAAATACGTACGCCAGAAACAAACATACGAAAAGTATACAGGTACACAAACGAGCAAACAACGCCAACACGCGAACAAATACACGAACAAAGCAACAAGGCGTGAGTGACCGCCTCCAGCAATCCGGATCAAAGGGATGGTAAACCGGAAGGAAGCCTTGTAGATGCTCTGCAGCTGCTGGTGACAGCCGCTCCCACAGGCAATTGGTTCATCGGTTAGAAGGCTCACCGCGGGTTTGCCCAAATGTGTCTCACAAGAGAGGCGGCTGCACGATGGAAGTGGTCCGTCGGTCGCCTCCCCGAAGAGCATTCAGAAATTTTGCCCGTGGGGTCGTATTTAGTAGCTATGGCATTCTATCCTCTAAAACGAGGTGGTGAGTTCGATTCCCAGGTGCTGTGGCTGCACTTCAGTGGTGGTCAAATGCAAAACGCCCATTAGTTTACGTTCCCATGAGGCTACCTACCTATTGTCACTTACCACTTCGTGGTTTCAGGAAGCTAAAGATCTAGACAATGCTTATTTGTTTTCATTTTCTTCAGGAGCTCTTCCTTACAATACGTAGGCTAATCTAAATGTCACTGCAGGCTCTCCACACTTTAAGTTGAAGACAATTTGTTAACGTTAAAGCCCACATGATGTTTCCGCTACGAAATAACATGTAGTGACATTCCATCCACAATTAAAGGCTCCCGCTTTCTGGTGTTTGTATCTCTTGTATGTTAATAGCTTGCAAAAGCAAGCTATTTTTGTTTAGAAGATTTCCGGCTGTTGGTTTAGACCCAAGGAATCACATATGTTGTTGATTCGGGGGAGAGGATAATTGAGGCACGGTTTCGAAGCACGCTTAGCTCAACAGTAATCGGATGAAAATGCTTCCCGTAAGAACATGAATGTTTGCCAAAATTTTAACTGGTTAGTTTCATTTTCATGCCAGCTTCAGAGGGTTGTCTCGCTTGTAAGGTAAAGGCCTATTCTAGGCTCGCTAGTCACGAGTGATACCATTCGTTCACGACCGACCAAAATAGTGGCAAGCATCTATCTCAGCTTTTCACCTTTCTTTCAAACGAGCACCTTCATTTCTCCAGGAACTCAGGGAGTTTTTTTCAGCATTTAGTTCTGATCTTGCCGATACAGTAGTGCAGCCGATTGCAGCTCGTGGCGCCTAACTTCATTATTATTGGGCCCTGAAAATCGGATTACCAAGGAGGGAATCGCAGAGCCAGCTGTCCCTGCCTCTTCATAAGACGAGACAGAAAAAGAGCTACGAGTGCAGACGTTGCACCAACCGACACCTGTGGCTGGGAAGCGAGAAAAGGGTGCGGGTAATGAGGGAAGAACAGGGAACTAAAAGAAGAGCTGCGTCTAAAGCATCCTCGTACTCAACGGAAGCCATTGAACCGTGTCCAATTTATCACCGACAACATGGTTCCGCGGTCTTTCTGCACTATCGTTTGCCAGGTATACGCTAGATAAGCTCACCGTCGAAGTGTCATCCACCTCCAGTATCTTGATACGACACATCCCCACTCCTTCTTGGGCTTGTAAGCCCCCCCCCCCCCCCAACCACGCCAAATTACAGAACAAGTTTGTACGTAGTCCAGCCTACGTGTCAGTAGCAACTGAGTGCAGAAATCACTAGAACTATCAAGTTGCTTCAACAATAAATAGCAGAAACATTGTGTTTGCGATGTTGTCGTGATATAATTTGTACTACCAACATGATCTAAATATAACCTCACCATATTTTCGTTTTTTTATAAGAAACGCGCGCAAAGAGTATGTCGTAACATAGTGTTAGCTTCTGTATTTCATATAACCAGTGTTGTGCCGTTGACTTGCCGGCCACTACCGGTAGTCGTCCGTCTAGGCACAGGAAGATTCTTAAACTGGGTGCAGTGACCACGAAGCAGCATTTCTGAGTGACATGAACAATAAAGCCCTGCACACGTGTAGTGCTGCTGCCTGTCCGACATCATGCTGCTCTCGTAAAGCCAGACTTGTCCGATTTAGGTGCGACCCGGAGCTGACAGTGAGCCATCGACTCCCCAACCGGATCACCAGAGCGGTTAATAAGTCACCTCGTGGTCTTGTGTAAACGGCCGGGTATTGACCCTTGGAGGTCCAGGCATGGCAATCCTTATGTGCCAGAAAGTGGGTCAGGATTGCGGCATTTTAGCCACCACGTGGAGAGGAAGTCATGGGGATGAACCCCACGCTTCACGTTAAATCGGGCGCAACGAAGAGCACCCTGCCTGTTCTTTGAGAGTTGAGACCATCAACAGGTATATACTCTGTATAAAGTACTTTTTTTCTCTCTTCTAACTCGCTCTTATGACTGATCCAAACATGACACCCGCACCCGTTCGCACCGGCCACGCAACCGCAGTCCTAACAGTGTTGCCAGCTGTAAGATACTGCAACACCCGTTTCCCAACAGTGGCGCCAGCGATGGGATACTGCGACACCCGCTGTGTAACACCGGTGCGATGTACAAAAATCTTGGAGGGCGCTCGATGTTCGTCTTCAAGACTAGAGCATGAGAATGTAGTTTGTCTCTGGTCACATTCCCTTCTCAATAGCTAACCTGATTATTCGCTATTTTATCCGAGAATCCATACTACAATTACAGTAGCGAAGTGCCTCAACGCCGTTGTTCTCCCTTCCGAAAAGGGGTGAAGTACCCACTGAAAGTCCCTAAAGGCCGGACCGCACGTACTCGTTGCAGCGCGTCAGCGCGCGACTTTTTGACGTGGCGCCGTGCCCTCACCCAATAATGAGGGAGGGTGCACAACTTCACTTAGTCACGCGTCCTCTCACTGATCACTAATAACTCGTCTCTGGCATTTCAAGAGCCGATGCCATGTTCCGCCACTGTATGGTCTCGGCCTGTTTCTTGCCTACATTTGCATTATTGTCACCCATCAGTATATATAGTGCACTATGTCTTTACTTCAATACTTGCAGACTGTACGTGTTTGTAGAAGTGTTCAACCGAACTATCATCATGGCTCGATGTAGGTGTGTAAGCCTGTACCACCTTCATCTTTTAAAACCTAATTATGATACTTACCGCCCTCTCACTTACGCTATAGTATTCCTCATTGTTGTTACCGATATTCTTGCGTATAACGAACCCCACCCTTGGTTCTCTTCTGTCAACTAACTCATGGTAGCGTAGGACGTGTCCGTTCTTCAGCAATGTGTAACACCCGCATGTCCTCCTAACTTCGCTGAGCCCTAATACATCCCATTCAACACCCTCCAATTTCTCGAATAGCACAGCTAGACTATGACATCACTAGATAGAGTTCTAGTGTTAAACGCAACCAGGTTCACATTTTATTGGCGGCCTGTCCAGACCTTTTCTTGGCACCCTCCCCGGCGTTGCAGGTCTGACCACCGCCTTGGACAGATGCTTCGCGGCCGATGGCGATTCAGAGCCGAAGGTTAATTGTTGCGTTCATATGGGAGGTAGTGGCCACGTACAGCACTAATAATGCTCTGGCGAGGAAGTGCATTACCGGCAGGTGGTCGCCAGGAAGGCCGCACCCCACACCTCTTTCTTTTCATTAAACTAATCCTTTATCACGTCTTTTAAGTAAATGTACAATTAGGAATGGTCCAGCATCTTCATTGGAATCAAATTTTGTCATTTCATGCTAGGTCTATGCGCTATCTTTAAGTACGGGGTTCTTTGGCACTTTCTTAGCACATTATGGCCTTCTCTAAACTGTTTGAAACTCAATATTTGTAAAAAAAATGGCAGCCCTTCGAACCTCTGACCTTGCAATCTTAGCCCAGCGTATACATCTGGTTGGCTCTCCTTCTTCCGTGTTTATTCTGCCGTAACTTCTTTCTGTCTCACTCAATTTAATTTTGATACCTTCAAAATGTCTCTAATATTGAAACATCGCTAATTTGGAGTGATAGCACATCTACTTTGACGTTTCCTATCAACAAATTAATCTACGGTCGTGCTTTGCGAACTAATCAGCTATGCCTATGTGATTGTTGGGTTGACTGTATACGTCGCGGGTGGTTTTAGTGCATAAGAAGTGAACGAGAAAAGTTTCCAACGGCCAAAGAATACACTGGCGCTGCCTTTAAGGCAGTATTGTGCTTCACTGGCGTTTTGGAGCAGTAGTTATTATTCTGGTAAACATATGTAATAGTAGACGGTGGTCCTCAGTCGGGTGTTAGATATACGTACAAGTAATTACATCTACGGCTAGCCTAACGACGTTTAACAGTGGATGAAAAGGTATGGGAAAAATTATGTCTTATTTTAGAGAGCGGTGAGAGCAAAAAAAAAAACATCGTACAAAAGTAATGTCGTGTTTGCATCATTCACTGGATAGCGTCAGCTTGAATTGATAGACCTTGACGGCTGCCTTCGCATGTTGCCTAGCATCTGCGACTCTCAAAACAACACATATATACACCCATACGTCCACGCGACAACTCGGACAATCTTGGTTACAGCTCTTTTATTTAGGCGTTGTTATTTCATTTTTATCTTTTAAATAAAGTAAGTTTTCAAGTATGATAAAATAAATTTAATGAGTAGAAAAAAGGTTGTCCCCATCAAGCAACTTTCCTAAATCAAATTTCCCAAATCAGTATTGCAAGTTCTTGAGGTTGTACTACATCAATAAGAAATTGGATTTCCGGACAACAGGTTTTGTGCAAAACAAAACCTTTTTGAGAGTTAAGTAAAACTCGCGATCATCAGTCTTGTTTTCTTGGAAGCGAAAAGAAAAACATGGGCTCTTAGGCTTATGAAGACAGCTCCTCAAGCACGCTTACGAAACAAGTGTTGAAAAGTTGAACGTGCAAGAATTCGCATTAAAGCAGCCAAGAGTTAACGAAGACCGTTTCTCGAAGTGAGACGGAACTAATTGCGTACGCCTAATTGCTTATGCGCTTTCGTGAACGGCTGATGCGAACACAATTGCGCCATACTTTTTTTTCTAAGAGCGAAATATTGCTGCCACTTCTGGTTTTTGTGCCCAATAAAAGCTGTGACAACGAAACAGTATAAAGTAGGGTTCTCCAAGAAAAAAAAAAACTACTGCGTAACCATATCGCTTTGTGAAGCAGTGATTGCAACGCACAGCCCTTTCAGGTGACAAGACTAATAAATTATGTGTGTAAAAAGATTTTATGTTGCTTTTGACGAAAACTGACAGGAAACTTGTTTCTCGAAACTTTTCCATAGCCAGGTACAGGTTACGCAAGAACCTTACGCAAGAGTTTATAAAAAAAAGTTCCTTTGTTCTTATTTATGCAACTATCGTACAGGCTGAGAAAAAAGCAGCTGCTTGGAACACTGGTAGTTGTTTTGAAGCCGCTGAGAAGACTGTACACGTTCATTAGCATTGCGAGTTTAATGTTTGCAGGCGTTCGACTTTGTCGCGCGTGGTCATACGGGTTTTTACACGACAAAAAAAAAACAGTCCAACGACTAAACAAAGGTAATCTGAAGCGAGCCTGTGTATTGAACAAAGCCAAATGAAATTCATTTCGACCCCTTCGTTCACCTTTACTTTATCTCTTCCATGGTCGCAGATAATCGCTATTCGTTAATCTTTAAACGTGTCTCTCGTCTACCGAACAAGGGAGACAAGCATCATAATGTCTTAAGTACTGCCGAGTTTCAACGCCATGGATCATTATGTAACTTCCATAAACGATAGTTGCTTTGCCTGCATAGTTTTGGGGACGCAGATTGCTCATGCCTCCTCTTTCCATCAATGCCAGGAGCATGTAGGCATGTCCCAACTGCCGAACATCAATTCTCGTTTATCTCGTATAACATAATAACCATAACAATAGCTTCTCACATTTCGACACTTCGTGTATTCTCTGAAAAAAAATACACTCGCAAGGTTGCACAACCTGCCAGGCTGCACGAACCCTGATTGTGAAATATCACTGTGCTATATGCAGGACGTCCTCTTGCATATTCCCCACGGGTGCAGTGTGCTATTATCAAACCTTTAGCAGGGAGCCGCAGTCCAAAAGTTTACCTACGCTTGTGGGTTTAAAGTAAGGGGTAGGTCCGTCGTGACTATAAAGGGTAAGGCTTGGCTTTACGATCTTTGCGTTGTATATTTTGCGAGTGAGGAACAGAAATGTGCAAAAAGCAGGGACGGGGCAGGAGCTGAGCACCTTTTTCTATCGGCCGCGAGAGTGCCGTAGTTCATTGACTTCTCTAAGGTATGATGTATTCCGAAAAGAATCTAGAACAAACTGGGGTAAGAAAGCGTTGCGAGGAGCTTATAAAAAACGATAGAAAGTTGCACTTTTCTTAAATATTGCATTTATAGCTATATGTGCAATGTCCATGGACGTTGGAATTTTAGCTATCAATGAAGCGGTAAATAAGCCTTTGATAGGCTTCTTTCTTGGGGCTTCTTATAGCTATCAATGAGTAAGACAAAATGAAATTGCGGTTGCGAAGGCAAGCAAACGAAAGCAAAGGTATACGCCCCGCCGCGGTGGTCTAGTGGCTAAGGTACTCGGCTGCTGACCCGCAGGACGCGGGATCGAATCCCGGCTGCGGCGGCTGCATTTCCGATGGAGGCGGACATGTTGTAGGCCCGTGTGCTCAGATTTGGGTGCACGTTAAAAAACCGCAGGTGGTCAAAATTTCCGGAGTCCTCCACAACGGCGTCTCTCATAATCATATGATGCTCCGTCACCGGCTTATTCTGCCCATTCCCCGGGAAACTGACGAGTGCAGCTCCTGGAGGTGGCGCTGCGTTGACGACTCGGAACGAAAACCCTCAACCGGCTACAAATTCAAGACGCAATATACTTCGGGTGTTCGTTGATGGCCACGCCGTTACTGCTCTAATTGACACTGGTGCCCAAGTATCTGTTATGAGTTCTACACTTCGATCTCGCCTGAAAAAGGTTCTCACACCAGCCATGTTCTCTACTGTTCGAGTTGCCAACGGAAGTCGAACATCGGTGCTTGGTATGTGCACTGCCCGTGTTACTGTTGCTGGCCACCACACTTCCGTTCTCTTCGCAGTCCTCGATGCTTGCCCACACGACGTCATCCTTGGAATTGACTTCTTAACCGCCCACTCCACCCTCATCGATTGTTCTACCGGTACCTTACGGCTCGAATTGCCTTTGTGCTCCGATTTCACTCCTCCAAGTCGCACTCGGCTACGATCCGTGGAGTCTCTACGGCTACCGCCCCAGGCTGCTATGTACATTCCTCGGTCGCCCTTCCCGTCCGTTCCTGATTGAAACTATCTGGTAGCTCCCCTCATTGATTTGACTCTTACGCACCACATCGCACTACCACATACTATAGTGGTTGTTGCTAACAACACGGTGCTACTTCCAGTCCTGAACTTCTCTACGTCGACCCTAAGTGCTTCCCCAAGGCATCACTTTAGCCGATCTTTCCACCCTTGATGAATGTTTGATTTGTTCTTTTACACCTGACACTAAGACCATGACGAAACCTGTCATCACGTCGCAAAATAAGGCGTTTCTCGACAAAATGATATCCAGTGACCTCTTACCTTCCCAAGTTGCGGCGCTCCAGGGTGTTCTATTTTCTTACCTGGATATCTTTGACGTTGACGACCGTCCCCTGGGCCGCACAACTGCCGTAACCCACCGCATCGACACCGGCGACGCCAGTCCACTTCACAAACGCCCTTATCGCGTGTCACGTGCTGAGCGCAAAGTAATACAGACGGAGGTCGAGAAAATGCTCAGTAAAGACGTCATTGAGCCGTCATCGAGTCCTTGGGCCTCCCCTGTGGTCTTAGTTAAAAAGAAGGACAACACCTGGCGTTTTTGCGTCGACTATCGCCACCTGAATCGGATCACCAAGAAGGACGTTTATCCTTTACCTCGAATCGATGATGCGCTCGACTGCCTCTACGGCGCCAACTATTTCTCGTTCCTTGACCTTCGATCCGGATACTGGCAAGTTTCGGTCGACGACCGCGACCGCGAGAAGACGGCATTCATCACACCCGACGGCCTTTACCAATTCAAGGTCATGCCTTTTGGTTTGTGCAATGCCCCGGCTACTTTTGAACGTATGATGGACTCTCTTCTTCGCGGTTTCAAATGGTCGACCTGCCTCTGCTATCTGGATGATGTAATAGTTTTCTCGCCCTCCTTCGAAAGCCACCTGTCTCGTCTCTCGGCAATTCTTGACGTTTTTCGTTGCGCTGGTCTCCAACTCAATTCGTCGAAATGCTCATTTGGACGTCGGCAGATTAAACTACTCGGCCACCTTGTTGACGCCACTGGTGTTCAACCCGACCCTGACAAAGTCCGTGCAGTCCGAGAATTTCCGGTTCCGCATTCCACACAAGAAGTTCGCAGTTTTATTGGGCTCTGCTCATACTTCCGCCGCTTCGTGGTCAATTTCGCGGATATTGCTAGACCCCTCACGGATCTCCTCAAAAAGAATGTGGCATTTTCTTGGGGAAGGGACCAAGAACATTCCTTCGCGTCGCTAATTACCGCCCTCACATCACCACCTGTGTTGGCTCATTTCGATCCAGCGGCTCGAACAGAGCTTCGCACCGATGCAAGCGGCCATGGCATTGGTGCTATACTCGCTCAGATACAGAATGGCACCAACCGTGTGATAGCCTACGCTAGCCGTCTTTTGTCGCAAGCGGAACAAAATTATTCTATCACTGAGCGAGAATGCTTAGCCCTCGTTTGGGCTACTGCGAAATTTCGTCCGTACTTATACGGACGTCCGTTCGCAGTCATCACGGACCATCATGCGCTTTGCTGGCTGTCGACGCTTAAGGACCCTACAGGAAGACTCGGCCGATGGGCACTTCGATTACAGGAATACACGTTCTCGGTTGTTTACAAATCTGGAAAGCTGCACAGCGATGCTGACTGCTTATCCCGGCACCCTGTTGATCCACCTAGCTCCACTGATTTGGAATCCGATGCCAGCGTTTTAGCCATCACTGACTTTCTGAACGTGGCTGACGAACAGCGCCAAGATCCATCGCTGCTCACCATCATTGACCGCCTTCAATCGCGTTATGCTGATCCTTCTCTTAGCAGATACCTGCTTCAAGACAACGTTTTGTACCGCCGCAACTTACACCCCGACGGCGCCGAACTTTTACTCGTCGTACCGCATCACCTGCGAAAGGATGTTCTGCGACAATTCCACGACGCTCCAACTTCTGGACATCTAGGAGTCTCCAGAACTTACGACCGCATTCGACGACGAGTATTCTGGAAGGGTCTGTACCGCTCTCTTCGCCGTTACGTCACATCTTGTGACCTCTGCCAGCGCCGAAAGAAGCCTACGACTGCCCCTGCCGGTCTACTTCAACCTATTGAAGTTCCAGCCGAGTCATTTTATCGAGTGGGGTTGGACTTGCTGGGCCCTTTTCCTACTTCTACAACTGGAAATAAATGAATTGCAGTGGCCACAGACTATGCCACTCGGTATGCAATCACTCGAGCGCTACCAACCAGCTGCGCAACCGACGTTGCCGACTTCCTGCTGTACGACATTATTCTCCAGCACGGCGCTCCGACTCACCTGCTCACAGACCGTGGTCGCTACTTTCTATCTCGTGTGGTTGATGATCTACTCCGATCTTGTGCTACCCGTCACAACTTCACCACATCTTACCACCCTCAGACTAACGGCCTTACGGAGCGACTAAACCGCACATTGACGGACATGCTTTCCATGTACGTATCTACCGAGCACACCGATTGGGACATAGCTCTTCCGTTCGTAACCTTCGCCTATAACTCGTCGCGTCATGAAACAGCGGGCTACTCCCCTTTTTATCTACTCTACGGACGTCATCCCTTACTGCCCTTCGACACATTGCTTTCATCAGACCACCCGTCCTCCACCTCGTACGCTCAGGATGCAATCACCTGTGCCCTCACGGCACGTGCGGTAGCGCGTGCTCGGTTATCGTCGTCGCAGACAGCACAGAAGTCTCTTTATGACCGTCGACATAGAGATGCCGTTTTTTCTGCGGGATTTCTTGTTCTCCTGTGGCTCCCATCTCGACGTGTTGGCCTCTGCGAGAAACTATTATCACGATACGCTGGGCCATACCGAGTCATTCGTCAAGTCACACCTGTGACCTACGAGATTGCCACTACCACAAACTCATCAGCTGCTGCTCCCAGAACGGAACTGGTCCACGTTTCTCGTCTCAAGCCCTACAACGCCGACTCGCTCATTTAACAGGCACCGAGACGGTGCCTTACAGGCCGGGGTGATGATACGTGTATGGAACTGTCGCACCGACACAGCTGAATTGGCACCCAAATGAAGAAGACGACAACGTGGTTGTAGTGGGTTGGACTCTGAAGCTTCTCCCGTTGGCCTGCTTGACTGGGCGCTCTCGAAGCCGTTAGCAAGACCAGCTCTCGGTGAATAAATCTTTCCGTAACAATATATATATATATGTATATATATATATATATATATATATATATATATATATATATATATATATATATATATATATATATATATATATATATATATATATATACGTGTGTGCGCGTGTGCGTGTGTGTGTGTCTGCGTGTGTAATTTAACAGACAATAATACCAAGGAAAGTATAGAATAAGATATTAGACTGAATTATAATGTCCGAATTTTAATGTAATTATGAAGAAAGAAAATTGGGTGAAAAGATAACTTGTCGTGAGCAGGAACCGAACCTGCTACCTCCGAATAACGCATTCGATGTTCTATCACATGTTCTAGTTAGTAAACTTGAAAGAGTTCAGAATCTCGGTGCGAGGTACGTGTCCCGTCAATACACAATTAATTTCAGTGCAACAAGAACTAGGGAGGAACTCAGATGGGATGCCCTGGTTGAACGACGCAGAAAGCTGCGCCTGAAGCTTTTTCATTCCATTTACTATGGTACGATTGACGTGCAGAGAGACATGTATATAATACCGCCTAACTATAGGTCCCAACGCGTGGACCATGAGCGAAAAGTAAGAGAGGTTCTATGCCGCACGGAACTTTTTAAGAAATCTTTCTTTCCAAAAACAATCCACGACTGGAATAGGTTACCTGCTGACATCGTCAACGTGGTTTCGAATGAGATGTTTTTTGCCCTGCTGAAATGATTGTTTCTTTGATCTTTTTAAGACGTACTGTATGTATTACTGTTCTTATCTTTTGTTCTTCTTTTCTTTTGTCCTCACACTGTATGCAGAATGGAATTGTGGCTATACTCCGATATCAAATCACTTATTTTTCCTGTTGAAGTGACTCAACCTTGTAGTGTTCTTGTTTCTCACATATACTGCATACTGCTGTGAATAACTTATGTTGTCGATCTGCTGTAGCTGTTGTTGTTGCTATTACCGTTTTCCACGCTTTATATATGACAAAATATTGAACTGTCCAGACTGACTGTAAACCCCTCCCCCACTGTAATGCCTCTGGCGCTGTGGGTACTAAATAAATAAATAAATAAATAAATAAATAAATAAATAAATAAATAAATAAATAAATAAATAAATAAATAATCACTGAGCTACGACGGTGGCCATCCCTCCAGCCACTCCATTGGGTTTATATGTGAATTTAAACGTGGGAGAGAAAGTCAGCGCCATCTGTAGCCAAGCGGTGAGTGTAAAACACCCTTTTATGAGCCTGTGTGGCGTCACGTAGCACGTGAACTTATTACGAGCGGGCAGGTGACCAATAGTTCCTCGTATACAACGTAAAGGCACCAAGTCTGCCAGTACGAGACCCTCGTTAATGAATTAATGAAACAAGTGTATGCTTAAGGGCTAGTTTTTTCTGTGTTTTACATACTATTATTGAGATCTAACAGACAATAATGCCAAGGAAAGTATAGGAGAAGATATTAGACAGAATTGTAATGTAAATATGAAGAAAGAAAAGTGGGTGAAAAGCTAACTTGCCGTGGGCAGGAAACTAGGCGAGAAATGGCGATGACGACACAGCATTCGTACAGTGTCTACGATTGTATCGTCATCTAACTGCAGTTTACAAGCATCCCTATGGGACAGCGTCGTCTCTCGTATGATAAAAGAGAGGCTACTGGAGACTCCGGAGGAACGATGGATTGACCTGAACCATAACGAACTTCGGCCTTAATAAAAGAAAATGAGTAACTTTGTCGAGACAAAATTCCAACCAAGGTCCACATGGTCCAAAAGCAAGTGTCGTAACCAGTCGGCTTTGTGCAAAATGAATTTGTGAATTCATCGCGTCGTCGGGAAGCGTAGCTTTAACGTGACCACACGATACACTTTGACCGGCTTGTGCACACTCAGCAAAGTTGCCGTTGAGTGGATTGGAAAAGGAGCCAGAATTCAACCGAAAAGTAGCCGAGGTATACATGCCATTTCATTTATTAGCATATTTCTAGCCAAATTGAACAGCTGGTTTTATGTGTGCCTTTAGTTATAGTACAATGACTAATACCATTCTGCAATAGCATGACCATAAACACAAAAACACAGTGTTTTCCTTCTTGGGCCTCAGGCCACTTATAACTTGTAATAAATTAATAAATTATAATAAATAAATGGTACCCGTATACAGCTTCTGTAAGTTAGATGGTTCTTTCCGGATAAAGAATTATATTGTAACAATCCAGCCCACACGTCAATTTGAACAAGAAAACTCGAAGCATCTTTCCTTTGAAGCTGGACACCGACTTCAATTAGTACAGTTTACATAATACTAATTCAGATTCACATATCAAAATCTGGTGGACAATCAGCTGCCCAACTTCGTTTTTTTTTTGTTTCACACTTCTGTTTTTATCAAGTTCTTATTACAACACGCGCCGCGCATTAAAACTAGAAACTTGCGCGTATCAGCATGGATGGCGGGCTAGGTGAGCTAGGCGCCAGCCACGCGTTTGCTAATACACACGCAGCTTTGCCACTCCACTTATGCAGACACGCCGTGCGTTTTCATGGTGTGCATAGATGCGCACCAGCCTGAGTTGTGTGGGTGAGAACGCCGTGAGCATCGGCTATACGACAGAAAGGCGGAGAGACAGTCTATTCTATCGCCAAATAACAAGAGAAATGGTTACTTAATGCGCGGACACGGACGTAAAAGTAGCCATGGAGCCGAACTAAAATTTTCATCACCTGACGGGGTTGTCTAACAGCCACTTTTTGCGCAAATTAAGCGCCAGCGGCAACCCTGCACTTCATTGAGTCAACTGATGAGTTAGGTAAGATTGTTGTGTAGATGGTACGTGCCATAAAGATGGCACATATATCCATAAGAAAGCACTCTACTCTCTCGTTAACCTCCATAAATTAACTTTCACTAACTCTCCTGACCGTTAATTGCCTGTTTAGTAAGCTTATGCCCCGATTTCGTATTTACATTATAGTACTCATAACTTGAACTATAATTTTCTTTTAATATTTAACAGCCGAACATGTTAAGAAGCAGCCCTGTCGTCATCGTCTCATGTCTCGCACTGTTGTCGCATAGCTTCATGCATAGCCTCGGCATCACGCAGGACCCATATTTCGCACACATAAGTGGAGCAGGCTGCATGTTTAAAACGCCAGCGCGCGCTTGTCTGTGAAGAACGTCGGCGAAGGGCGGATTCATGCATCTAAAATCGCGAAATCACCAGTGTAGGGAATAATAATAATAATAATAATAATAATAATAATAATAATAATAATAATAATAATAATAATAATAATAATAATAATAATAATAATAATAATAATAATAATAATATATCCGGGGTGTAACATCCCCGAACTCCAATATAATTTAGACACGCAGTAGTGGCGGGCTCAGCAACTTTTGCCCATCTGGTGTTTTTTAACATGCGCTGACGTCACACAGTACACGGGCATCTACCATTAGTCCTTCTTCTAAATGTAACTGCCGCGGCCGAAATCAAACCCTCGACATTAGAGTGACCAGCCGAGCACCGTAGATGCTACACCACCGCAGCGGACAGCTTCGGGAGTTATATGTACGGTGCTGGGAGCAGCAAAGAGTATACGAAAACAGTATAGATGGGAAGTCGTGAGGTAGAGAAGGAATAAGCGCTCAGCAAATACGGTAACCACAATAGGATAACAGAAAAGGCTAGGTAAACACGAGAGGAACGTAGGCGAGTCGATGATGCTCATTTCCTGCAGCTTTTTCTAAGGATCAAACTGGCTTCAATTTTTTTTAGTCACGTGAACGCTGTGAGAGCGGAGTGACCGCGAGACTCGCGCGCCTGAAACAGATGATTGATTGATATGTGGGGTTTAACGTCCCAAAACCACCATTTGATTATGAGAGACGCCGTAGTGGAGGGCTCCGGAAATTTCGAGTACCTGGGGTTCTTTAACGTGGACCCAAATCTGAGCACACGGGCCTACAACATTTCCGCCTCCAACGCAAATTCAGCCGCCGCAGCCGGGATTTGAACCCGTGACCTGCGGGTCAGAAGCCGAGTACCTTAGCCACTAGACCACCGCGGCGGGGCGCGCCTGAAACAGAAACGCGCGTGTTTAGTTCATTGTGACAGATAAAGTGTTGTTGATCATCGCGCCGGCCCTTCGTCACGTGACCTTTATTGTGAGGCAGGTAACATGTTAGAAGCAGCAGGGCAAATACGTCATCTTGGAGCAACGCATCTCACTGTTGATTCCTACGTTTAGTGATCTTATAACTTCTGTATATAGCTTCCGATGCTGAAACCATGCCAGTAAGCGCGGCAACATTTAGTGGACACTGCGCAGCATGCGGGTTACCAGGGCAACATCGACGCTAAGCCACATTTTTGTTTTTCCGCGCTTTGTGTGTTCTTCCAAAACATTCGAAACGCCCTGGAGTGCTAATTTCACCGCCAATTACTAACAAGTCAAGAGTCGCAATAACGCTTAACTCAGATTTTCTGTAATGGCACTAGCCATAAGTGTATTGACATGCACTTGACCTGAAATAACCTCGACATGTTAGAAACGGTCTATTTGCTACTGTAGATAGAGTCATGGGACATCGTTTGGTGCGGCGCGACGGTCGAAAGCTCCTGTTCAAAGTGCGGAAAGGAAGAAGCCTGGAGTTTCATTTGACTGCACCGAGACGTACCGTCTCTGCAACCCGAGGCACATGCACAGACTTGGACTCGGGCGAGCACAGCGCCTTACGA
Source organism: Rhipicephalus microplus (assembly GCF_043290135.1). NCBI lineage: Eukaryota > Metazoa > Arthropoda > Arachnida > Ixodida > Ixodidae > Rhipicephalus > Rhipicephalus microplus. The sequence goes on from NC_134703.1 coordinate 77,377,398, forward strand.
TCACTTAGACACCAACCAGACTCATGAACCCTGGCGATGAAAAGTGCAATGACGCCTCGCATAATAGGCGAAGATTGCAGGCGAACACACTGCGACACGAAAAATGGTTTGAAGTAACGTAACACACGCTGAAACGGTTTATATCAACAAGACCAACCAAGGCAGATCTCATGCCTTGTGGGAATTGGTTTCATGCAAAGCAGTCAGCGAGTAGTTGCATCTTTCTAGCTTGCAATCAATCGAGCCTTATGAGGCGCATCGACGTGTTTTTGTGAGTGTAGTAGTTTTGGGACGTTAAACCCTACATGTCACTCAAGTGTAGTAGTTGGGTTGACATCGCGTGCATAACAGGTACGACCACTACAGTGACGTTCAAAGGGTAGCTTATGTGGTGACGTAACGTCAGCACTCACGTTAGAATACGGACGTTGGCATTATGAAAACGAATGGAACCATACGGTGCGAAGATGTGAATAACACAAGTAACACTCGTCATATTATTGCTCCGGGGTCGAGTGAAGCTTGGGTATAGTTTGCCGAGTGATATGAATTCACGTGTAACGATTATAATACCGTCATGAAAGCGGAGCCGGCACTATAATCACAATTCACGGTAACAAAACATAATATTAGATCATCAGAGTACGAATGTACTGTTTATTGCTTTGATGTAAAACTAGACGGCCCTGCAACCAATATTGACGTTGCACCGGCATTACGCCTGTCTATGCTTTTTTAAAGCAGTTTGAGGACCTCACGTGGCTCTTTGGCAAAATACCTGACTGCGCCGCAGAATGCACGGGCTCAATTCCTACTTGAATCCTGATATTTATTTTGTACATTACTAAGGCTGTCCCACGTAAATTAGCAATGTCTGTTCTCGCAGTTCCGGTGTATATATAAACTGTTGATCACCTGTAGTGCGTACCGCATACCACGGCCCGTTGTATACGAGTATGCGCCACTCTTGTCTAGCGAAAAGGGTTTGACAATGTATGCGACAGAATATTTATGTGGCATATGTCATGACCAGATAGCCATTTCCGCCAAACCCTTTCAGCCTCCCATACCAAATTTGGCCTACGCTGAGTTACGGAGGCGACCGTGAGAGTGCCCAGGTGTATAGACGTCAACTTACATAGTTAGAAACTATACAAGTGTACTTGGTTCCAAAAAAAATTCGTCGCATTTTTATAAAAGCAATGCGACGTTTCAGTTTTTTCCTGGTAAGAAAAAAATGAATATTTTCTTTCTTCGTTGCTGAGCAAAAGAAAGAGAGGATCACGAATAATCTCAAAATAATGACAATCCTGTATTCAACCTTTCAATGCTGTAATTATAAAACCAATGAACAAAGTAAAAATGTTCATTTCCCAGCTTTATATTGCTGCGAAGTACAGCTGGGAAGCTCCTATAAATAATTCCGCAGGTAAACTAGGTAAAATGCAACTTTAATCCATACTTTCGAGCATGTCGTGAATTCTCGATACGCCACATAAGCGAGCGCTGTGCAACAACAACAGCAAAAAACGTACTTCAGACCTGTTTTAACATGTCGTTCGCCACCTCTTGGGTGTGTACAGACGAAATATACAAATTATTGAAGATGGAGCTTATGTCACCCAGGCCTGAAAGAACGAATTGAGAGTTGGTGTTTCTACTTCGCGCTCTGTGATATCAGGTAAACACAACAATCGGTTCTAGCACAAAATACCATGCCAGATTTTTAATGCTGAAAGCTACGCTCTTCCTAAATACTTGACAACCGGCATTAAAGGCGGCATGTTTTCCGTGACTTGCTTGCTCGAAGGTTTTCGGTATGCCGTGATTTCACGACACTGGGCTTTATTAAAGAGTTAAGTGTCATTGCAGAACAGCTGCGTATTTTAAATTTATATTGATGAATTAGCGTTTTATTTGCATTACTTAATTTAAGTTATTGTAACGAGGGCAGTGGGCATGGAGCTCGAGTATAGAAAAGGAAGAAGACTTGCCGTGATCGCAGGCTTGCTTTCAGTTAGCCCTTGCGCTAAATAAAGCTCTCCTTCGCCGAGTGAACTCCTGCTTGTTCAACAACCCGTTTCAAGTGGTGGAAGTGCTGGGTACATCTGGTCCTCACCCTGGAACTTCGCAGCCGCACACTCCAACGACCTCCTACAATGACTGATCCGGGACCATCTCATGCTGCTACTCCAGATCTCGCACCTGTGCCTGTCTTCTGCGCTGGCGCTCTCCGGCAGCGCGACCCCCCCCCCCCATATTTGGTGGCACAGAGGACCAAGATGTGGACAACTGGATTGCCGAGTATGAACTGGTGAGCGCCGTCAATAAGTGGAACGCAGCCGATAAGCTCACAAATGTGAGTTTTTACCTGACCGACGTGGCAAAACTATGGTACAGAAATCATCAAAGTGATTCCAGTACCTGGTCGGAATCGGCAAAAACCCTCGCGGAAGTCTTTGGCCGTCCTGCTGTCCGCCGCCTTCGTGCTGAACAGCGCTTGCGGGGCGGAGTACAGAGAGCACATGAAACTTTCACGAGCTGCATCGAAGATGTGCTATTTCTCTGCAAGCTCGTCGATTCGACTCTGGACGAGGCAGGCAAGATCAAGAACATTATGAAAGGAATCGATGACGGTGCCTTCCAAATGCTGGCTGCGAAGAGTCCCCAGACGGTCGCCGAGGTGATTCAGCTCTGCCAAAGCTAAGATGAGCTGCGTAGGCAGCGCGCTTCCACACGTTGCGCTGCTCAAGACACCGCGGACATCTCATCCCTCGACTATCGCCATGACACCGCCGACCACTCCGCGTTGATGCCAGTCATAAAGCAATTCATACGTGAGGAGGTCGCCCGGCAGCTATCTATAATCACAAGAACTACCGAGCCGATGGCACCCTTGTCGCCTTCGCTTCGCCAGGTCCTTCAATCGCAAGTTGCCGAAGCATTGCCGCCAGCTCAGGCTCCATCAACTGTTACCGCACCACTAACGTATGCAGCCGCAGTTGCTCGGCCACGTGCGCCAGCGTCTCCGGCCATCTACGAAGCTACTCGCCACGTTTATTTGTCGACGCCACCTGCCCGCCCGTTGACTGTCCCGTCTCCGGCTGTATACGAAACAACTCGGAACGTTTATATGACGCCGCCGCCTGCACGACCATTTACGGTACCTTATTCAGCGAACAGTGCCCCTATCGTCAGCCAATGGCGCACTCTGGATAATCGGCTAATATGTTTTTCATGTGGCATCCCAGGCCACGTAGCTCGTCACTGCCGTCGTCGCAGCTTTCCTTCTCACGACATTGCAGGGGCCTCACATTACATGCCCACCATGCCCACTCAGCCGCGATATCCCGTTCCTGCCGATCCACCTCTAGACGTACGTCCCGGTCGCCGACCATCCGGCGCAAGCCGTTCACCTTCTCCTCGTCGTCGATCTATTTCTCCGATGTTACGTCGCAACAGCCCACCGCGAGGGGAAAACTGACGGGCGCAGTTCCGGAGGCAAGAACTGCGTTGGCAGCGAAAATTTCAAGACCTAACTGCTGTCCCCCGAACGAAATCGAACTCTATATTGATGGCATTAAGGTGCACGGACTTGTTGACACTGGAGCTGCCGTATCTGTAATTAGCGAGAAACTGTGCCGAAACTTGAAGAAAGTGACCACACAACTTACCGACCTATCTTTGCAGACAGCTACGTCCCATCATATTCAGCCTTCAGCTTTGTGCACTGCACGAGTCGTCATTCAAGGTGCGATGTACGTCGTCACATTTGTAGTTTTATTCCGTTCTTCGCATGACGTTATCCTTGGGTGGGACTTTCTTTCGTCAAATTCTGCTTTAGTCGACTGTGCTCGTTCTGAACTCGAGTTATCTGTGCCGTGCTATGACCCCGACGATGGTGCTTCGTGTAGAGTGTTTGCTGCTTCTGACGTTGACATTGCGCCTTTCTCAGCTGTTGTTGTCTCGGTGTCGTGTGCCTCCCCTCCGAAATCGCCTGTGTTGTTTATGCCATCGGTCCCATCTGCGTGCCGTCGAAATATCATGCTTCCGTTCGCCGTCGTCATTTTTCGCAATGGTCACGCTGCCATTTATGTGTGCAATCCCTCGGACAGCCCGTCATCCCTACTACGTGGAGAATGCATGGGAAGCTACGAACCTTACTAGTGCATTCTTCCGGCTACTATACCCGATTCTACGGTTTCGCTCCCAATTTGTGCTGTCACTCCTACCAACGCGCCTAATGATGCTCTGGACGTATTCTCGGATGCCATCGACTCTGAGCTCGCACCAACTCAGCGCGAAGAGATTATAAATCTTCTTCTCCGCTTTCGTTCTTCATTCGATCGTGACCAGTCAGGCTTAAGCCGAACCTTTGCGGTCGTTCACCGTATTGACACCGGTCAACAAGCCCCGCTAAGGCAGCGTCCGTACCGTGTGTCATCTGCTGAACGCCGTGTCATCGACGAACAAGTGGACGACATGTTGAAACGTGGCATCATCGAGCCCTCCAACAGTCCCTGGGCTTCACCGGTTGTTCTCGTCAAGAAAAAAGACGGATCCATCCGGTTCTGCGTTGACTACCGCCGACTCAACAAGATAACGCGCAAAGACGTATACCCTCTGCCGCGCATCGATGATGCTTTGGACTGCCTACAAGGAGCAGAGTTCTTTTCTTCGTTAGATTTACGCTCAGGCTACTGGCAGGTGCCCATGGCAGAGGGTGACCACCCGAAGACAGCTTTTGTAACACCGGATGGACTATATGAATTCACCGTTATGCCCTTTGGCCTCTGCAATGCGCCTGCCACTTTCGAAAGGATGATGGATACCGTCTTGTGAGGTCTGAAATGGAAAACGTGCCTCTGTTATTTGGATGACATTGTGGTATTTTCAAGCGACTTTGCGACTCACCTCAGCCGCCTCGAGCAAATTCTTACGTGCCTTTCCACGGCGAGACTTCAACTTAACTTGAAGAAATGCCACTTCGGCGCTCGCAAGCTTGTAGTTCTCGGCCATGTGGTTTCTAAGGACGGCATTCTCCCGGACCCTACGAATCTTAATGCAGTCGCAGCGTTCCCAAAGCCAACCACCATCAAAGAGCTTCGAAGCTTCATCTGCCTATGTTCTTACTTCCGCCGCTACGTCCGCCATTTCGCCTCCATTATCGCCCCCTTGACCAATCTTCTTGCCGGAAGTTCTGATTTGTCAGCGTGGTCGCAGGCGTGTGATGATGCATTTCTGGAACTCCGACGGCTCCTCACCACGCCTCCCATACTCCGACATTTCGATCCGTCTGCTCCAACGGAGCTTCATACGTGCGCTAGTGATGTCGGGCTAGGGGCCATACTGCCCCAACGCAAGGAGGGCTTTGACGAGTACGTCGTTGCCTATGCCAGCCGCACCCTCAGTAAAGCCGAGAAGAATTACAGTGTAACTGAAAAGAAGTGCCTCGCCATTATTTGGGCAATCGGAAAATTTAGGCCTTATTTATATGGACGTCCGTTTGATATTGTAACAGACCACCATGCGCTTTGCTGGTTATCTTCACTAAAAGATCCTAATGGTCGGCTCGCTCGGTGGGCATTGCGGTTACAGGAGTTCGATATCCGTGTTATCTACCGTTCTGGCTGGAAGCATTCCGACGCCGATGCCCTGTCACGTTCGCCATTGGCTTCAGAGCCTGTCGGCTGGCCTATCTCCACTAGTGCTGCCTTGGCCATCAGCATTTCGGACATGCCTTCCGAGCAACGCAAAGGTGCTTGGATTTCTTCTCTTTTGGACTTTCTCTCAAACCGGACGCCCGCTCCAGTTCCCAGGACGCTTCGCCGTCAAGCAGGACACTTCGCTATTCGGGATAACCTGCTTTACCGCAGAAACTACAGCTCGATCGGCCATAAGTGGTTGCTCGTCATCCCCCGACATCTGCGCTCTGACATCTGTGCCACGTTCCACGATGATCCGCAATGTGGCCACGCTGCTGTGTTAAAAACATACACCCGCTTGCAGCTGCGGTACTACTGGCGCGGTATGTACCGTTTCGTTCGCCGTTACGTAAGGTCTTGCCTTACGTGCCAGCGACGCAAAATGCCCACTCAACATGCCACAGGTCCCTTGCAGCCATTGCCATGTCCAGCACGAGCTTTCGATCATGTCGGAATCGACCTTTACAGTCCGCTTCCCTATACTTCGAGTAGCAACCGCTGGGTCATTGTCGCTATCGACCACCTAACGCGGCACGCTGAAACAGCTGCGTTACCTTCTGCTACCGCAAAAGACGTTGCGTGTTTTATACTGCAAAACCTGGTTTTAAGGCACGGAGCACCTCGGGAGTTACTAAGCGACCGTGGCCGCGTTTTTCTCTCCGATGCCATCAAAGCATTGTTGAGTGAGTGTCGCATCATACACCGCACTACCACAGCCTATCACCCGCAAACTAATGGGATGACAGAGCGTTTTAATCGTACACTTGGGGATATGCTGGCCAAGTACGCTTCATCCGACCAGTCCAATTGGGATAGCATACTCCCTTTTGTGACATATGCTTACAACAATGCAACGCAAAGCACGACTGAATTTTCGCCTTTCTTCCTTCTTTATGGACGCGAGCCATCATCAACAATGGATACCATTCTTCCTTATCGACCGGACCCTTCAGAGATGACTACCGTTTCTCGAGCAGCAGCACACGCTGAAGAATGTCGGAAGCTTGCTCGTGCGTTCACGTCACATGACCAGACGCGCCAAAAACATCGCCACGACGTGTCAACCACGCATATGAGCTTTGCTACGAACTCACTGGTGTGGTTATGGATTCCTTCCACTCCTCCAGGACTCTCCCACAAGCTTTCGTCCAAGTACCATGGCCCTTATCGAGTTGTAGGCCAAACATCCCCTGTTAACTACCTTGTCGAGCCGCTGGATGCATCTCCGGACAAGCGCCGTCACGGAAAAGAAATTGTACACATCTCTCGGCTCAAGCCATACCATGACCCTTCTGTGTACACCTGTCCTTAGGTCGCCAGGATGACTCCCTCATCGGCCGGGGGTGATTGTAACGAGGGCAGTGGGCATGGAGCTCGAGTATAGAAAAGGAAGAAGACTTGCCGTGATCGCAGGCTTGCTTTCAGTTAGCCCTTGCGCTAAATAAAGCTCTCCTTCGCCGAGTGAACTCCTGCTTGTTCAACAACCCGTTTCATTATCAAAGTCTTGCAGCATAAATATTCCTATTGACTTCAATAAATGACGCTGCCAAAATACACGGACAACGTGGCTGACCATCACACAGGCCATCACACATTTCTGGTACCATGATTCCGCTGCCTTGTTGCCGCTTCGCGATAGCGTAGAGTTCCGGGGGGATTTTCACCTTTGAATCCCGAAAAATACTGATCATTTGTCGGGCGCATCGGCTGTCGTTCGGCTCAATGAAAGTGTACGCCACGCCATAGTGATGGCCTCTTAAGTGCGATACATGGCTAAGTCGTCTTAAGTACACCTAAGCGCTGCTCGGGTAATCATAGTTGACCACAAAGCACACGCTGTTTGAGGACAGCTGCCTCATGGCCGCATCAGTCGCCACCAAGATGCGCGTCTTGCCAAGACGGAATTTTGCCAGCACCCACTTCCACACGCTATCCGAAGTCCCACCATGGACGCCAACGACGGGCCAGTTACAGGGCCGCAGGTTGGACACCAGGTCGTCAACACGCTTCTTTGTTTCGGCAAACACAATTACCTTTCCGGCTGCTGCTTCCGCTTGCCCGTCCAGAATGTCCTGTAGTAGTCCCACAATCTTGGCCTCTTTCTCAGCCTCGGCAGTAACGAGGACTACGGGTTGAACGCTTTGGTCTGGTGAGGCTGGACACATCCCAATGTGTATTTCAACGTAGTCCTTAAGCAGTGCGTCAACAAGCCGGTACAGGTGCCTCGGTCTTCTGGACATCCACATTATGGTTTGGCGATCGGGCCTGGTGGACCCAGCGATACGCATAAGTTGCTGCTCGAAGCCCATGTGAACCATGCGGTCTGCTTCGTCCACCACGAGATATCTGCACCGGCCGATGTCCAACTTATCCCCTTTGATTAACGTGTGAAGACGACCGGGCGTCGCAACGCAGATTTCAAAGCCGTACCTCATGTCACTCAACTGTTGGTCCTGCGGGTCCCCGGAGCAGACGCACTTAGCGCAAACTCGAGTGTAGGTTTCGAATTCACTCGCCACTCGCTTAATTTCGCGGGCGTCCTCCGGTGTCGGAGCCAGTGCCAGTGCCACGAAACCAGGGCGGTGTTCTTGGTGCGGCTGCTGTAGGACGTGAACGATTGTTGGGAGGATATAAGCCAGGGTCTTGCCTTGGGCTCCAGATCTAAGAACGCCAAGTAGATCTCTGCCCTTGAGGGCTACGGGCCAGCACTAGGCCTGAGTGGGTGTGGGGGAGGAGGGGTAGTTGTATGCTCCGAGGGCCATATCTAGGCATGCGGAGAAGTTGGCTTCGTAAGTGTGCAGTAGTGGCTCTGGGGCCCTACGTCCATTCACGATCGTTATCCCATTCTTCTTTCGGTATTCCTGCACTTCCTCCGCAGTTCTGAAGTGCTCGCGGTAGGTATTCCTCTGGATGGGTGGCAGATGCGTGTCACCACAGGTCAAAGGTCCAGGTCCGTGGACGTTGCCGACACTCGCAGTTCTCAGGCGCCCGAAGCAATGCTGCACAAGGTAGCTATCACCCTTCGACAGATACCACATTTTCGAATTTTCGGACATGCCGTCAATGAATTCGTCTAAGGGGTCGGCGTTCACAGGCGAATTGGGGGGCAGTGGCTTGTTGGGTCCATTGGCAGGCCCCAGCGGCACTCCAGGGTTGAGGATGTGCTGGTTTTCCATATCTATGCATTCGTTACTTTTACACGAGAACTTCGACGTTCCGGAAAGTTTATTAGTCTCGCACAGAACTGCGACCGGCTCAGCTAAATCCTTGCTCTTGTATGCGTTGTCACTGTGCCTAACCCTCGAATAGCTTCCAGACGATTGTATACCGGGAAAGATGTGAAGTGGTCGAAGTGAACGTACTGTTGTCGCCTGAGGCGAGACACCGAAGCAGAGCAGCGGTAGCTGCGTTTTCCAGCCCGGTCGAGGTCGTCAGCATTCTCTTTAGCTCGCGCTTCGAGAAAGCGGCATGAGTGCAGAGAGTGGTGGCTGCGGTGATGATGGTGATAATGGTAATGAAGATGATGATGGGGACCATTATGATGCCTCTAACATGGTTTATACCAACTCATAGAGATACCAAGAAGTAACGTTTGATCATAAAAAATAATAACATGTATTAGGAGACCCTAAGCTTTAGCAGTTGAATGAGATATTGGAAATTGGGGGAAGCTTTTACAAATGGCTGCATTCTGTGTAATGGGTAGCATGCTTTATCGGCCGAGCAACCATGCGTGTCAAATGTTTTCGAACTTCTATGCACCCACTACTTGGTCTCAAGGGAATACGTGCAGCAACATGTGTGCCATTCGTAATGGGTGGCCGGCTTTGAACTACGAACCCCGTTCAAGCCGCTATGATAAGCACATGTTGAGACGCCCAGCGGCAATTTACTCTTGTACCACGTAATATTACTGTGATATTACCCATCGTATTGTGAAGACTGTACACAGGACGCGTGTGTTTGTAAATAATCAAAGATATTATCCCTGCATTCCCATGCACAGCTAGGTTGTGTGGTAGACCACTTGCTTGCCACGCGAACTTCTTTGCTTCGATCTTCAGTGGGAGCCAGAGTTTTTTATTATTTATTTTTGCATATATTTCAAGAATTTTCGGTAACAGACGAGTTGATTTTTCGCTCACAACCAATCACGGCCACGCCGCCACCGATGCCGATGCCAAAATTTCTTCGAAACCAGCTCTTTAACACTACCGCATTAATGATAGTAAGATGATGATGACATTGATAACTACGGATCATGATGCCAAACCATCCTCTTCTGATGACCTCTAAATAAGGTGGTCCATTATTAAGTACCTCGATGAAAAAGTGTACCAAATATCAAGCGAGGACCAACAAGTGGGCAATGTGAATTGAGAACTCACAGGGTCTTTTATTCGCTCGCCTAAGGCGACTCAAAAGCGAAAGCTATCAAATAGATGTGTCATTATTGATTATCATTTTGCGAAGTACTCGCAGCGCATCTGTAAAGCAGGGAGTGTACCTACGCAGCTGTACGTTGGGTTGATGCTGTAGCCGATGATGAATGGCAGTTGAGGCGGTTGTAAAGGCATTCAGTTCTAAAGCGTTTGCACATACGCAATTCGCATAGTCTGACACCAAGTGCGGTTTTAGGCTTTTTCTATGCGATTATACGTACCAAAATGGCACTCTTCGAATGAAACAATAAAGATGTTTTTTTTCTAGCGTTACATCAGCTTCATAAAACTCACGTGGTTGACCGCAGGCTGAAAGTGTGACTGAGAGGGTCAGTGATTGTGAATGTAGATAAAATAGCACAAATTTAATTGGCGATGCTGGATTTCAAACGGAGATGAGCGTCATACCCACTGGACAGGCTTGTGCAACACACCTGCACAACCTGATCTTACCGGAAGCATACGAATGAGAGAGGTGAGGGGTCAGATGGGCCATTCGCCGCTTCCCTCTCGTAAGAACCACACAGGCGTCCGACGTGGTTATTCTCGCTGCGATGTTTTCAATTTTTTTAAGCGGCTGTGGTGTGCCCCTATATCGCCGAGCTTACAGAGGAGACAATGGTGACGACCCTGCCGGTCATCTCACCGGTGGTGATACGAACTTACAAGGAGAGACGCTTATCGCGAGCAATCCAATGAGTGTATAAAATACTCAGTGAAAACACTGCCGAAACTCATGCGGAAAAATGTAACGGCCAACGAAAGAGACAGCAGCTTCGCTGTTCAACTGTTAATAGATTGAAAAAAGCTGAACTTTTTTTTCTATTTATCAGGAACCCAAAAGTAATATATTCTTTATAGTTATACACAAATCCAAATATTTCGCCGCCTGATTGTGATATTCATCGAAGACACGTGCTCCTCCAAGAGCAGCGCTGAAGGAGTTACTTCAGAGATGCCGTAGCCGACGTAAAATACCATGTTCCTTGTTTTTCGACGTCTCGTTAGTAGAAGTTAGAAGGTTGCCTAACACCGACCATAATATATTCGTGACCATTACACCACGCTGGCTGGAAAATCATTTGTCACAAACTGTAGCGCTCAGGAAGGCGCAAGAAGTACCACGTTTGTAAATAGGCATTCGAAAATTTATTTCGAGTACTGAAATCACTACAAAGTCCGACAAGTGCTGATTCGCTTATTGTACAATAAGCAGATACATTTAGGAAAATGTTCGAATGAGATGCCAATTCGTTTTTTTTTAGTTAGGACAAATAGATTTTTTACGTTACGACTTTATCGTTACATGTTCATAATGGAAAGTCCCCAATTGACCCTCATGGGCCATGAATGACTGATTGCTTGCGATGGGCATATGTAATACAGCGCCAGAGCTCTTCGAAGCTCATCGCATGAATGAAATCATTCGGTTAAACGTACTAAAGCAGGTCGTGCCACACTAGATGCCTTCAGCTGAAATCCACCAATGCAGGTCGCCAGTAAACTATCGCTACTCAAAGAATGGCAGAGGTAGTTCTATATTTGGTCTTTACCAGGAAATATCCAGCCAGTTCACAAAAAGAACCATAAAAAAACAGGTGAGCTGCCAGAGCCAAAGTAAACAACAAATACTCGGATTGTGAAGAAGGCTTCTTTAGTAATGCCTCCTGACTCCTGAAAAATCGCGCCGCGGCAGCCACGGTTAACAGGGGAAAGTTTCTGGACTTCATCTCGGCAACCTGAATAGACATTGTGTCCATGAAAGATGCCTGTATAGCCTTAGTCATGTGTAATACAAAAGCCACCTTTGTCCTCACGGATTTCCAGGCGGCGTATTGCGATTTCACCAGAGGTGAAGTCAGCCGCTTAGCACCTTCAACAGTGCAACAAGCTGTGGCCACTCGTCAAGAATCTTGATGAATACAATGGCTGTGGGTGCTAGAGCACACCGACGTTAGAAGCAATGATCTTGCTCACGCCTCCACCAGTGATCTCTTACGCCGGGCATCCACTGCTTCATCCACAGCGGAACTTCTCATTGACCAGGATTATTGGAATATTCCCAGCCCATCCTTTCCTATGCTGAGTAGACGCACTGTACCCCCTCGCCACCCCTGATCCCAAACTAGATAAGGTAACGTCGGTCGTGGGGTGACATTTACAATCATTTGCCTTTGCAGACAATTATGTGTTGTCCAAGATGGATTCTCCTGTGTACAATCAGCACGAAGTGTAAATTCTGTCCCAAGATGTCCACACTAGTCGTACGACCTGAGAGTGCCAAAACAATGCCATTATATCGGCAAATCATAATCTTACAGTAGTCGAGTGGGAGGTGACCTTGTCCAGCTCTGACCCAGCAAAGCAACAGGCCCTGGTCGACCAAGCCCGGATGGCAGCAAGAGCCAATGATCTTCCAGATTAGGAGGTCCAACTACTAGCACTGAATGTTTTTTGTTCTCTCTCTCATCGTGAGATTACCAACACAGTACTGGCTTTCGTGTCCATGATTATTTCCATCTTTTTTGTCGTGATGGTACAACGCTTTTTCTAAAGCTCTTTTGAGTCTGAAAGTAGCGTTTTAATGGCATGTGACGCTAAGACTATACCTGTGTCTAACTAACTTTTCACTGACTGCAGTATTTGCCTACTGCAAGCACTTTTGTCGCTTACGTCCAGGAGCTCTCATAGTCAACACCTTAAATTGGCAGGAACCAAAATTAGTACAGGTGGGTAAGATGGTTTGAAGAATATGACGCGCTGGTCTAGACATGAATAATGTCACAATTCCGTCGCGTACGTCGTCAAACACTTCCTGCCAGACAGTTGCACATACCGCTGGGTGGATATATGCCACTGGTATGCGGGTATGTGCCACCGGTGATTGACACTACCCAGGAATGACGAGAACGCACACCTTATTGCATAAATAAACGCCTGCAACTCTTCAGTATTTTTCATTGCGTGCAACACTTATACACATAATTAGCGTCGTTTCATGACGCGTCGTTCAGTAGAAAAAATTACAGCATGGTCATCTTCCTTCCACACGCTTCGCATATCATCGATTCCCAAGGTACGTGAGATCTGCCGAACTTCTCTATTCAAAAGATGGAGGCAGTCACATTTCCACTCAGTTACACGTGGAAGAATTCTTCCATACAGAATGTCTGTGCTGCGAGGTATCCTGCAGCAGATTTAAATGCACTTAGCATGATTGCGCATGCCAAACAGTGAGCACTGGCGCGAAGCTTCTCCCCGATAGGCCGTAGCAGTTGCTTGTGTTGTTTAATGTGACAACGCGTCGCATAGGCAACAATGATACCGGCGTCGGCTATACCCTCATGCTACCGGCTGGCGATAGCAAGATGTGGCTGTTCTTCACATCAAAAAGTAACATTACGCCGATCTTCACCACCATCCATGTGTATATGCATAATACAATTAAACCTTGTCTCCGAATATTTTGGTGTACAGGCATGCAGAAGAATTCTTCTGCATGTAACTGTGTAAAAACGCGACTGACTCCAGCTTTTCAATACAAATATGCTTGCTTGCTGCAGTCATGATTGAAAAGGTAATTATTAAATATTAGTTAATTGGGTCACTGACAGCCACCATTAATGTCTCACTTTGTGCACCCTTGGATACACAGGTTATCTACAAGGGTGGTTTTCTCGTTTTTCCCAGAGTTGAACTTTAAGAAATCCATGAAGCTAAACGGTTAACAGCCGCTATATCGAACCAACATCTCATCCTTTAACTGGGAACTCCACCTTTAATGTCAAGCATACAAATGCTTCACGTCATATTTAAGCCGTTGTACTACCGATACACCGTGCTATGTATATAGTATGACGGCGAAAGGTATCGCAGCACAATAGGGCATTGAGGGTCCCGGATCTGTGTATTTGCATAGAAGTCATTAGGCACATTCCCGAGGGTGGTCCTCGCTATCACCGAGAAACGAGCGCCCGAGTAATTAACTAGACCACAGCATTTATCCTGCTCGACGGTAGGTGCACCGAACAAGGTGGTGGCGGGGGGAACACGTACGTACATTTTTGGGTCGTCGCACGTACGTTGTACTGAGTTCATTTTACACGCAATACGCATACGAATTTGTGTGCACTGTTGCTAAATGCCACAGCTCTTATATTAAACTGCATCTCCCGGACAATCGTAGGTGCTCTCAATTTCTATTATAGTGCAAATTGGATGTAGCAAGGTGTTTAACATATATGTGTTGCTTGTACAGTCATTCAAGCACAGCTAGCCTATAAATTGGGTACCATAAAGTCTTAGTCATTTAGCAGTAAACATTTAGGCCGTACAGAAGGACACATGAGGTGATAAATGTGGAAATACAGTAGAAAGTTGCACACTGTTTATGGTAGCTCTTCAGTTCAGGTTTATTCTCCCATTGGTACCCACTCTGAAGGGTAGCAATAAATTACTCATTGAACAAAGAATCGCCCGCAGTAAAAATCATTAAATACCCTTAACATTCACGCGTATACAGCTGCACTTATCTAATTCCTTTTTAGGTGACAAGCATTGCTTTTTCCTTTCTAACAAAGATATCATTAGCATAGCAGCATCACGGGTGCCAGCTTTTCAAAACTATTATCCACTCTAAAACATAGCAGTCAGCAGTGCTGTGGCCCATTCATGCAATTCATCAGATTGTGCTCAGTAGCAAAAAGAGCAAAAAACAAAATCAGTAAGTTCACTCACAGGATCTCATATCAAAAGCTTGTGCTCCTTGCAACTTCCATTCACTTTCCCCATAGTGATGGCCACGTCGCTGACAAAAATAAGTGTTTAAAAAAATATCGTGCACCACGGCCACACAAGATTTCTCGCCCGTCGTAACCAGCTCGGTCACGGACGCCGGAAACGCTTTGCTGCGCCGTACTAAGCGATGGAGGCACGGACCGCCCTGCGGCTGACCCCGAAAAGCTCTCTTCCAAGGACTCGAGCACGTGCTTGTTCTTACGATTCCTTCCCCTCCCCCCGTCTGTCTGTGTGCTCATCTTCTCTGAGAGTCGACCAAATCCATCTGGGCTCTGCTTGCCGGGTAAACTGGAGCCACCGCGTACACCCATTTAAGTGATGTTCTCCGAGAGGATGTGCGTGCTCAGAAGGTACCCGGGTGCATGTTTTCAGCTCGGCACGAATGACAGCATTCACGCAGAAGCGGTTTTCTGTGTAAGGGGACAATGAAAACAATACTTTGCTTTCCCCGTTTTTTTTTATTTAAAGCAATTTCTGGTGGGCTTCTGCAACTTTGAGTTTGAGCGCATCTATCTATCTATCTATCTATCTATCTATCTATCTATCTATCTATCTATCTATCTATCTATCTATCTATCTATCTATCTATCTATCTATCTATCTATCTATCTATCTATCTATCTATCTATCTATCTATCTATCTATCTATCTATCTATTCCTACATACTTACATACATACATACATACATACATACATACATACATACATACATACATACATACATACATACATACATACATACATACATACATACATACATACATACATACATACATGAACAGCAGGTGATATCATCTCAATCACGATATGCTTTTCATGAAAGGCGTTTCTTCATATGAAATGGCCTTGATACTCATTCAGCCGTTTCGTCAGCTTGTTATGTACCAAAATTAGTATGGTGTGACGAGAGTGTATCACGGACATAAGTGACAGCTTCCAACGTGCAAATAATGGCATGTGTAAGCCCTACATATTAATCAATCAATCACATGTGTTCCCCATCCACCTACATCAGTGTATTTGCACATGCTTCGTCAACGCTCTGATTTCGCAATTGTATCTCGGGCCATGGATATAGTAATATTTATTAGATGTGAAACTTCTTATGATCGAGTTCAATTTGGTAAGCGACGTCACCACTTTTTCCGCGCATCCGCGTCACCCCCCCCCCTCTCGCCTCGCCACGCCAACGCAGGCAGACTCTGCTAGCGAGTTTCTTGATCGAAATGAACCGACTGCTCGCGCTGCACAATTGTTCACTAGCCACTCCATATATATATATATATATATATATATATATATATATATATATATGGGTATATGGGTGAGTTTTGACCTTCAATGAAGTGCCGTAGGGAGATTTTTCCAGTGCGTTGTTGAAGAATAAAAAGTCGCAGAGTGCGCGTTAATTAAAAGCGGACTACGAGTCTCTGGGTCAAATCGGACTGTTCTTTCTCTCCTTTCCACGTTCCAATTAGCAACAATTTGCATGTTGCAGTAAAGAACACCAGTCCGACAACATGCCGATAACGTGCTTGCATTGCGCCTCAAGAGGTTTCTCTTATGCTCAACGGCGCGACGAATTTGCCAGCGTCAACGCCGCCACTAGCGTAAGCGTTAGCGCCCGCTGCCTTGCACCTACTCATGTTGTGTTTAAGATATATCTTGTTCGATCAATTTTTTTAACGTAAAAAAATCAAGTTGGATAATTGTATCTCTGCAGAAAGTTCCCGAAGCGTGTTCGGTCTGAAGGATTTTTTCTTGACCACCATAGATGTACTTAGCTTTATTCCCCGTCAATACTGCCCTCATATCATAAAAACACACTGAATGGTCACGCATTTCCGTGCCATGGTGCCCCCCTTTCTGCCTGCCTATCATCCATTAAGTGTATGCCGAGCAAATATGGTCCCTCTTATGCACGCTTTCTATTTGATCCCCGAAACGGCGATGCTGTCCCTCTATTAATGCCCATTAGGCTTACAAGACCCTTTGGTTTATTGACAATGGAGTGATGTTGCTCCTGTAAGCTATCACGTGACGTGACGTTTGAGTACCTAGAGTGGCCGGTAAAGCTTGCACATATAAGCACCGTATATCTAGGTAAATGCTATGCCGACATGTTGGTCGGCCGACTTATTTTTCTTGGATGCAAAATACGGTGAAGCATCCATAATGATCAAAACCTACATTTTCATTATAATCGGTCGACATGAGCAAAGCAGTATGTTTACGTCTGCCATAAATAATAATAGTAATAATATTAATAATAGCATGTGGGGTCTTACGTTTTAACACCACAATTTTGATCATAGGAGACAGCGCAGTGAAGAGCTCCAGAAATTTTGACTACCAGGTGTTCTTTACTGTGCACTGACATCGAACAACACCATGTAGTCACCATTGGTCGAAAGATGACCTCGAAACATAAACCACATATTTTGGGATCGGCTTCAACATTTCCTTCAATTATAAGTTTGGTATCGGTATGTTGTTGGAATCATGACTGCAAATCCCCTTCACAAATGACCAGAATATTAGATAAAAGAAACATGTTTTCTTTAAAATGGCAATATTTGCCCTACAATGTGTACAAATTGCTACTAACATACGCTGCTGTTTAACATATTTGTTTGTTTGAATTTGTACATATATTTAGCGCCACTTCACAACATCTGGCTCCTATTCGCATGCGTCGCTTAACATCGATTCCCAAGGCACGTGGGAAGTGCCGAATTCTTTGTTCGGCTGATTCATCAAGCTACCATCATAGTACGCGGCAGCACTTATCGGATGTTTATAGTTGGTGATACTAAAGTTCATATGAGTGTTTTCTCAAAATCTATCATCATAACCTAAGAGCATAGTATTTCTTTCACGAAGCCTATATTAAATGCGAAGCATTCCTTAGATAACTTTGGCCACTTTCATCGTACTCATCTAGCGACCTGCGACTTCGTGCTTTCCGCACCGTATCGTTGATAGAATTTATATCTAAATTGGTGTGGTCAAGCCTAACTGTATAACCAGCATAAATGAAACGTTATATTACGAAATTGTGACTGGCTATGAATGGCATGGTTCACAAGCCATAGCCTTGGGGGCTCGTGCAACCATTTTGTTCACTTGGTATAAACCGAAATCGATATGGCGATAAATTTTGGTATGACTAACATAAATGGCAGGTGGTAATATGAAAATCATGAAGTTCATGCCATCTATAGCATACATAAGTATCATGCTCGCGGTGCGTTCACGGCTGCTTCACTAGCTAACATGTACTAAATCTGCTATTGGGTGACATGGCTGTATAATGAACATTGATTAAAGGTGGTAACATGGTAAAATGACAATCATATATTTGCATCAAAATCGCTATGGCGCGATGTGACTGTATACGACGAACATGACTCACAGTAGTAAAATGAAAATCATGACATCCATGTCTTAAATGTACAACATAACTCACATACCACGGTAATGTAGCGCTCACGGTTGTTTCGTTAACTTGATTACACCATAGTTGGTATATGATGATACTTTTCGGTAGGAGTAACATAAATGACAAGTGGTATAATGCAAATTATTACGCGCATGCCATACATAGCACGACATAAAGTCATGCGCATGGTACGGTTGCGACTGTTTCACTTGCTTGACATGTACCAAATTTGGTATTGGGTTACGTGACTCTAACGCATTATAATTACAGGTGATAGGTATGGTCGATTTGGGACGTTAAACCCCACATATATAATAATGAGAGATGGAGAGATGCCGTAGTGGAAGTCTCCGGAAATTTTCACCATCTGAGCATTAATTACAGGTGATAACATTACAGTCATGACATGTATTTCATGTACAGCATGATTTACATGCCACGCTCATGGAGTGCTAGCTTGATGTGCAGCAAAACTCGCGCGATGGTATTAGTACGTATGACAAATGTAAACGACAGTATTGAATGAAAATCTAAGCATCGTTGTCATGCACTACATTATATACATGCCACGTTGATGGAGCGATCACGGCCGTTTCGTTAACTTAATTCATACCGAAATTAGTAAGATGAGGCATTGCAGTTTGAATAGTACAGGTGACAGGTGCATGATAAGATGAAAATTTTGAGATTCATGACATGTACAGCATGGCTTGCATAAAACTCTCATTGTTCGCTAGCGGTCAGTTCGCTAGCTTGAGTCAAGATAAGTCGAAATGTGAGCGCCCATTCGTACGAGCACATTGTTTGAGCCTGATTACCGAAAAAAGTCACTTATAATGCCGAAGCCTTAAAAGTAAGGAGCCTAAAGCCCCAAGAGGCTGGACATGTGATGTCATCTCGCGGGGCCGAGGTGAACCAATAAAGTACATTATTGTCATTGCGGAAAAATGTGTGCATGCTACTTGTGATTTACATTCCTTGCAGCGGCATAATTACACATGACTTGCCTTTTCAATTATTTTTCCCTCATAAACACTAGCCAAAAACAAACGAATCTACGATTGTGGTTAGACGCATTGGTCACAAAAAAAGTATAGTTCCCCCAGACTCATTGAATAAACATATTTTACTTTCAAGGCACTTTACAACTTTGACTGAGCAAAACTTTCCTCAACCGGATTCGAACTGACCAACATACGCGCATGTCTCAGTCGTGGATCCCACTTCTGACACCATGTTCAGAGGCGCTGAGTAAGACACGAGCACCGCTCATAGCAACAACAGGAAGCCCCTTTTTTTCGAACAGCCCCCATGCTATATACACCACATGAAGTGGCGCGCGCACGCTCGCAGCGCCATCCATTAAAGGATCAACATAGCACTCAGCGTCCACTACAGTACTCACTCAACCCACTGCGGTTGGATGCTGCCCAACCTGCAACATGCCATTCAAGAACCGCACTGGGACTCCGCAATACACGCAAGGTTGCACGCGCGTTATCATTAACCAAGTTGTACAGGTATCAACGACACACACAGTAACGCACTTCTTCACGCGCTTCATTAATTCGCATCTAACTGACAATACAAATAAAACTGAACACAACGCGCATATGAATACATTAATCGCAACGATGGTTGTTACACAATGAGTAAATGTCGACCTGCATTCTGGTGACGGATTGTTATTCATGTTTCAAAAAAAAAAAAAAAACAGGGCGTGCAAACACGGACGCTAGAGAGAAATATAGACAGCACAGATGGATTATATAGTGCTTAAACTACTCTGCTAGAGTATGGCGGTTTTCGTTTGTCACATCATATAGCGATCACTGTGCAAACATTGTTGTTATCGTAAAAGCGTTAATTACTGTTGCTCTGATCTGTAAAATTGTTTTCACAAAGGTGAGAGAGAACGTTATAGTTACCAGCTGTTATGCTGGCGCACAGCCGCTACTTCTAGAAGCATAACAAAGGAAGATCGTGTGCACCATAAGCACATCCCATACGCGTGCACAATATCGTCCTAATTCTGAGTGAAGCCACAAGCAATCGAAAAGTACATCGGTGTAGGAGAGTGGCTCAATAAAAAAAAGTCTTTACATTTTTTTTCATGAAATATGCAAATGAAATGTTATTTAACATTTTCGCGATTGTTGTGGAGTTTTTCAAACAAACGCTGCCTGAAAATATGTTCCCCCTTTGTCTGTGCACAACCTTAGCCTGTTTTTTATCGTTTTTTTCGCAATGTGTGAACTGATCACAACTTGAAATTACGACGCAGCTGTAAACACACATAAAAGATAATCAGTATGTCTGTATGGTGCTTATTGTTGAGCGTTCCTTTGATCAAATACGTAGCCTTATACAATTGCATGGGGACATTAGAACTTCGTTTCTCGCGCAATAATGGCGCTCAGACAAAAGAAATCCAGCAAAAAGTTTTTTTTTGTTCCTTAGCTGTTATCTTCGCATTTTGTTCAGTTTCTTTACAAGTGCATGCCATATGATGAAAATATCAATGTAAATATCATAAAAGTTAACGTATGTCCCATATCGAACTGTCGCATGTCTACACGCGACTATCGCATTCACTGCCGCACAGCTGGCATGTGCCACTACAACGTTGATTTCAAAGGAGAATCTGAACACCCTAAACAACCTTCTCAAATATAATGTGTGTGGCCGCTGGACACGGCTCGTTCGGGGTGTGTGCACCCGTCCAGGCCTTTTCCGGACCTTGATGGGCGCACGGAGCGGAAGTGGGGGAACGGGGTTTCCGGATGAGTCGTCCCCTGTTCTTTCTGTCATTGAAGCGTTGGTTGGGGCTTTAGCTCGTCGGCTTTGGATGAAAGGTAGTGGCAGAAGACACGCGAACGTGGAGCAGTTCCTCATTTCCCGCACAGGCACGCAGAAGTGTATGGAGCCACTTTGACTAGCCTTTCCCGCAGTTTGTGACCACCCTCATGGCAAGTAGGTGCGCCCACATTCATTCCCTTCATTTCCTATGTACCGGGCTAGTTTGGGTCCCTTTGCGCTTATTTATTTCGCTTATTATCTAGTGTGGCATCATACGTGACATTGGAGTATACTTTTTATACATTGCTTTCTTCGGGCTTTTATTTCATATGTGTATGCCGGCCACTTCACACTCTTTCTTTTGGAGGGGGGGGGGGGGCTGTACAATAGCACTAATACTCGTCAGCAGCTCTCAAACACACCAACAGGCAAACGTACCATATCTGCAAAAATTTTAAAAAAAGGTAGGAGGGGGAAAAGGTTGCACTATTCATGTAAAGCTAAAAAAAACAACGAAGCTGGCTGGTTGTAGAAGTTAAGCTGTCTTTTTTGCTTATGCAAAATATTTTTTTGGAGTAGACATAGGCGAGTCGAACCACGGCCTGTCAAAGGCAATGCAAAAATGTCGAAACTTCAATGCCAGAACTTACGCGCAAAGTGGGCTACGGCCACCCCTGTAGAAGCCCGGATTATTCGTCCCGGGTGAACTCGGCGCGGCGGCAGCTTGCAGTCTTCGTCAGTGGGTATGGCTCATGAAAAACAAAAGATAGAGGGTGTCCTTTTTTTTTTTGATGCCCCATGTATCCCCACGAGCTTTAGGAGCTTCGATTTCAAAGCAGAACTTAAAGGTGTGCCAAGAGTAGCAAAAATCAGTAAGTTATTGCAGTGGGAACATGGGGATGATTTAAACAGGAAACAGGCACTATGTGTTTAGTACTAGATAAAGCAGCGTGAAGTCATTACGTTTCACGCGTTTGAAGTGAACCGATGACCTTCCTGAAATGAACTAACGGAACCGTTAGCTTTCGTTTACATACGGTAACAACGGTTTTTATATGATTATTTCCAGTAATTTGGGCTCTTTTCCAGTGATTTGGGCACGTAATAGAAAACGCTTAGTTTGCAAGATTGACTACAGTTCGAGATGCTTCCCAACCAATCCTAGTATGGTTCGCTGGGGTACAAGAGGGATGGCAAGAAACGCGAACGGCGTGGCCCACTGTTTTCACCACACTCTGACCTTGTTGTCAATAAAAAAAAAGGCTATAATGATTCTTGATTTTATCTTGGGTCACTTTAGTAGTTTATTATCACCATCCACGCTAGAACCACTCGCAAAAAAAGGCGAAAAAAAAAGAGAATGTAGAAGCCGCACTGTTCGCTTTTCCTTCCACCCTCATTGCCTGTTAGGCCCAAAATTGAAGTTTGCGACCTACAGCTGACAAGCCATCTGAACAAGACAAAACATAATCTTGGAGCACCAGTCCATGAAAGTGGATCCGGGGTTATGGTGCTCGAATGCTGAAACGAACGTCTCTGGTTGGATCCCACCCGCGACGGTTGCAATTCGTTGGAGGCGAAACGTGGTAGGCCCGTGCACTGTGCGATATCAGTGCATGTAGAAGAACTCCAGATGGCTAAATTTTGGGAGCCCTCTGCTATGGCATCTCTCATAATAATAACTCGGTTTGCCGACGTAGGACCCCAGATAATATTATTAACGTCGGGGCTTCCCATGATTCTGGACACATGTCGCGAGTTCATCGGTAAGACTCAAGCAGCGCAGGCCTTCAACTTGGACTATAGCCTAAAAAACCCCAGGGGGTCCGAATTTCCGGAGCCCTCTACTACGGCGTCTCTCATAATCATATATGGTGGTTTTGGGACGTTAAACCCCACATATCAATGATTAGACTATAACTTGTGGTTACTCATTGATATGTGATGGATATGTGGGGTTTAACGTCCCAAAACCACCATATGATTATGAGAGACGCCGTAGTGGAGGGCTCCAGAAATTGCGACCACCTGGGGTTCTTTAACGTGCACCCAAATCTGAGCACAAGGGCCTACAACATTTTCGCCTCCATCGGAAATGCAGCTGCCACACCCGGGATTCGATCCCGCGACCTGCGGGTCAGCAGTGGTTCAGCCGAGTACCTGAGCCACTAGACCACCACCGCGGCGGGGCAACTTGTGGTTACTCTAGGTTCAACTCTTGCAATCGTACGAGCGAGACGCGTCCAGTTTCGTCGGCTGCTTCTCGCCTATGCGCATGAAAGCGTTGAAAAGCGGTTCTGTATTTTTGCGGCGAAATTCACCTAGCCGTGACTCTTCCTGCTATTCGTTCTATTTCCATAAATCACCCAAATTGTATGGTTTTAGTCATTGCCGCAGTTTTTCGCAAGCTCACACTGTTGAGCTCGGGACAATTTGCACATACTGCTCACTGTAACTGGCCGCTTTTGATAACAGATAAAGTTATTGAAGTCTGATGAAGCGAATATTCTAAGCTCGCCTTTGTGACCATCAGATATCGGCTTATTGAATAAGCCGAAGGCCAGCTTTGTATTGATTGATTTACGGTGCGAGAACGAAAAGTGCGATGCGTCGTGACTCGCTAGCGCACCCCGAGTGCAGGGGAGCAGAAAAAGCAGACGACGCGGGGCACGCACCACTTTGACGAAACAATGCGCTTGCGCCGCATTTCGATATTTCGCCAGCAGTTAGCGCTGCGAAAACCACCGGCCAGGCGCTCGCATGTTCCCTCTATCAGTGAGTCCTACTGTACGTAATAAAGTGTTGAGACAGGGTGCAAATAAAATTGATGTTCAAGCAATTAAGTATCATTTGCAGAAAATTTGAATGAACAGCAATGTGGTATACAGGTAGGGCGTTGTGCGGAGAAATTCGCGATATGCTCATGCGATCGCACCTTGCCATACCACAATTTGGAGTAGAAAGAATGAGTAGAGCTGTGAAAAACTCGGAGCTCGTCTAGAGAGAGAGAGAAATAATTAAAAGGAAGAGACAGGGAGGTTAACCTAGACGAACTGGTTTGCTACCCTGTACTGGGGTGGGGAAAAGGGTCGGAAAGATGATAGCTATAGAGAGATATAAAATAAATTAGAAAAAAAAACACATGCACACACATTCAGGGAGTTCCAATCACAGTCGTTTGGACGGGCCGGTTGAACGCAAGAAGCGCATGAGCGCCTTCACAGCCTTCTTCTGCGACATAAAGTCCTGTCGTAAGCGCAGGAGTCTTTCTTCCGAAAGAGGCTGGTTGTCCAGTTCATCTAGTGCATTGCAGAGTGACTGTCTCTGCGAGCAGTATTGTGGGCATTCACGCAGAATGTGCCAAGTTGTTTCATCCCTGCCACAATGGTCGCAGGCAGCAGTGTCAGCCATTCCTATGCGGAACGCATACGCTTTGGTAAATGCGACGCCCAACCATAATCTACACAGCATAGTAGCGTCTCGTCGGCGTAATTCCGGAGGAATTCGAAGACTGAGAGTTGGGTCTAAAGTACCTAACCGTGCATGGAAGAAATGTGACTCGTTCCATTGTGACTTGGTGTGCTTGCGAGCAAGCATGCGGAGTTGCCGTGCAGCGTCAGTTCTGGAAAGCGGAATTGATATTTCATCGCTTTCAGTATGGGCAGAACGGGCTGCTCGATCGGCCCGTTCATTGCCAATTATTCCACAATGACTTGGCAGCCATTGAAAGGCTATTTCATGTCCTTCCTCAATGAGTTGGTGAGTCTTTTCTGCAATCTCAAATACCAGCTGTTCGTACGGGCCGTGGCGTAAAGGTGATATAAGGGATTGCAGTGCCGCCTTTGAGTCACTGAAAATTGTCCATTTTTGTGGCTGTTGATATCTAATGAATTGCAATGCGGCACGAAGAGCTGTGAGCTCTGCTCCCGTTGATGTCGTAAGGTGGGAGGTCTTGAATTTTTTCGTCGTGTCTTTTATCGGTATAACAAATGATGCCGTTGAACTCTTCTGTAAAACAGAGCCGTCGGTGTATACGTGTATACAGCCTTGATACGTCTCGTATAACAAGAGCAGAGCAAGCTGTCTAAGAGCAGGTGACGACATATCTGCTTTTTTCTTGATGCCAGGTATAGTTAGCATGATATTAGCCTGAGTCAAAATAATATTAGGGTAATGCCCTACCCTACAGAGGCGAAATCTCGAAAGAATACGGGGTTAACGTTAGGTCGTCAAGGCGAACATTTCTATCGTGTGGCCACTTAAAGTACTTGACATTGATAGCGATCAGCGGTATAGTACTCAGAGAAGCGTCGGTTGAGTGCTCAGTCAATTTCGCATTTTTTCAAAAAGCTTTCACAGCGCAGTTACTAATAGAGAGTGCGGGTTGACAACGTGTGATGCTCTCCTCACTGCGTTACGCATGACATCACTGGGAGAGGAGACAGAATAGATTGCCTTCCACCCTCCCGTTTAGATTTAGGCGCACTGCAAGCTCGAAATATTCATTGATTCTATCTTCTCATTTACTTCTTTTTATTGCAGCCTTTGTAATTGACGAAGCTGTGAGAGGCAAGGGACTCGGAGCGTGGCGAACAGCAGGTCACTCAGCAGTAATACGCCGAGCTGGGTAAACCACCTGTCTCTCATTGGCTACATCCATTACCTAGATTGAAACGGGTCTAGCGCGTAAGGCTGCATGTTTTTACCATCATGAAACAATGCTACTGGAATGAACGAAGAAAGAAAGAAAGAAAGAAAGAAAAAAAGAAAGAAAGAAAGAAGGAAAGAAAGAAAGAAAGAAAGAAAGAAAGGAAGAAAGAAAGAAAGAAAGAAAGAAAGAAAGAACCCCATCTGAACTCACCACTCTTCAGCCATGAGCCAGATGCTCGAACCACCAATTATCGTCGTCTTCAAAAAGTAGCAACCGTATGCGTTCAGCAATGAGATCGCATCCGGACCCTTAACAGCATAACACTGTGTAACAACTCTGGCTCTAATAACTAACCAAGTCTGTGGCCTCTGTTCTAACTGGAATACCTCCTCCCGTTCGTGGTGCTGTTTTCTTCTTGTTTACGTTCTAAATCATAGGGCATGCGCTATGTTCAGCAGCGCCACTTTTGACAGATAATTGCCAAATAACTCTGGACACCATGCTGGTCTCGTATTCGCTGGCGCCTTCCTTAAGTGTACCGCGGGGTCATAAAGGTGCTTATACCAGCTTTACAAAGCAATGGCGTTTTAATCGGACGTTCTTCTGGACATGGGGAGCGACCACAGGCCGTCGACACGATCTTTTATAGAGCGCCAGGGTCAGTGTAGTCTAACGTGTCTGAGTCCCTGGGATTCGGAAAAAAATTAGTGACGTCTTTGGTGGTCTCCTTAGCCAACTTGGCGGCACATGTTTTTTTTTTCTGGTCATGCCGTAGCTACAAAATACTTGCACATCGTCGCAATATACATATAAGTACATTGATATACGTACGCAATGTACATTGATGCTAGCAGTAATCTTCATCCTGGAAGAGTCATTTGTCTGGTTTGAGTGAAACTAAGGCGGGGAAACGCGTCTGTTGTACGGGCACTTTCATCTACGCACGTGACGTATATACAAACTGGCAGAGAGGCAGTCTTTTCGAATGGTCCGTCACGTAAGCTGTGATGTATCCGTGCTCACGCACCTACTCGTTTCTAGAAATCAAGAAAAGCATTATAATTGAAAACATGTTTAGAAGCAGCGACTGACAACGCATTTCTGCCAGTTTCGTCACTCATTGTTCAGAAAGAACTAGCTTAGGCTATTTTGTACATCAGCAGACGTTTTACATTAAGAAGAGAACGCTATGAGTAGCGCAATGGGGACGGGACATTTTCGTGCAGCCCATTTCAAATCGACCGCTGCAGACGGAGCTTACCGTGACTATTGTTGAAGAGAGGACACCACCATTCCGTTCAAATTTCATTTTGGAGAATTAGAACTTGCCGCCAGTTCATTCCTTTCAATTCCTCGGAATGGAAAAAACTTAGCCCATTCCCACTACGAGATTGGCTGGAGTTTAATGTCCCAAAACCACCACATAAATATGAGATATGCCGTAGTGGAAGGTGTCAGAAATTTTGTCCACCCGGGGTTCTGTAACATGCACCTAAATCTAGGCACATGGGTCTCAAGCATTTTCGCCTTCATCGAAAATGCGACCATTTAATTTAGTTCCTCTAATTCCTCTACGTGGGAAAGGTAGTTTGAAAGTTTTATACCGGGTTAAGAAGGAAAGCTTATGTCACCAGATGCAAAGGGAACCGCGAAAGTACGCAAAAGAAGTTGCCAAGGTAGCTTGGTTACATATCTTCCCCTTACAGCAGAGTGAACGCGGGTTTTCTTAGGCGCTAATCGTAGCGTTGGGACTCGGGGAGTCGCTGCCGTGACCGGGGTTAGAGGGTTTCTCCTGCTTCCGCTGGCTTCCCGAACCAATGTTTTGAAAAGTTCATTATTTCTTACTATCTGTGTGGAGCGGGGATACACAGCATGACGTATTTCCGTACAATACTAACGGCATAGAGCCACGGTTACGCGAACAATACAAATTTTGGAGCAACACGGTCAATATAAGGACAGAATTGTAGTAGGCGCGTGGCTTATAAATGTACCATGCTTGTAATCAGCCAAGCCATTTTTAAAAAAACTGCTTTATCTTTAAATTCGAGTCTTTGTCTCACCAATGTTTCAACTTTTAAAAGCAGCACGAAGAAGAAAAACTGCTCCATTTTCGGAAAAGGACGCAATTTCATTGCCATTTCATTTCGTGCAGGAGGCCCTTAATTCAATTCCCATTCCATTTCTATAAGCGTTGTCCCCATTTCATTTCCATTTGATTGCGGTGTTGCTATGTTGTGGGTTGATTCCGGAGTTATTTCAATTCCGGAGTGGCAACTCCGTAACCCTGCGGCGCGACTGCCTTGTTAGCCGAGAGTCCGTACAGCGCAGTGCGTGGGCACGTTCCACATGCCACCTGAGAAAGGTCGGCGTTCATACGGTGCTTTATTTTCATTTATGGTCGATGTTCTCACTTTATCTGTTATGATTGCGTCATCGATGACCGCACGGCCGCGCGCAGATGAGTGGAGTGCGGGTGGCCGCCACGGAACCTGCCGTTTCGCCCCTGTCATTCCCTCCATCTCTCACTCTTCTCGCTATCACCGTTTGTCATCCTCCGCTACACTCCGCTATCCTCTCTCTTTCGTTCTCGTTCACCCTATCGGTTACGTCCACGCATCCCAACACATGAACTAAAAGGTGCCCTGTGTGGCTAATTTGTAATTTTGATTTAGCACTCGTTGGTGGCACACGGTGAACTAGATTTCTTTACTGGATGAAATATGCTAGTTGGCCACAGTAAAGTAGTGCAGATCATTTCTTTTCGCTTAGCGCATAAAACATGATAACAAAAGAACAAGAAGGGCGAACACCGTTTTTATTCTACTTTTTTTCACTGGTAGTTGACACACTGATGTGTTTCAAATATCGTTACTGCCTGCCCTGCCCCCTTCCTTCTTTTTCTCAACCTTCCTTCTTTCATGCAGTCACTATGCTATGAAGCACGTTGGCCATTGCCAATGGCCTCTATCAGTTAAAGTAACCTCACCTACAAGAATGATTGGTCGAGGAGCTCTACTGTAACGCGCGTCGTTTGGCGGGTTAAATGCGTGGGCAAGGTGCATTTAATAAACAGTTTGACACTAATGAACTCCCTCGCGTAGTCGTTATGGCGCAGGTACACGAACTCGATGACGATGTAATGCTATTCTGCACGCCGCTTTCGTGACAGAGGGGTGAGAACTGCCGCTGAATAACGACGCGTTTAACGTTACACGGGTAATTAATTGGTCGGACACGAGACGCCGTTCCCGTAAGTGCGGAAAGTGTGACTCGTAAGGTTGCGCGCTCTGTCGCTAACGCGTTCAGTACGAAAGAAATAAGTGAAAGTTCGTGTGTGTAGGCATTCCTTTCGTGGTGGTACAAAGCACAAAAATATGAAAGCTCATATTTTGGTTATGCTAATGTAAATGCTATGCGCTTATTAGATAAGTCTTCTTTTAAACTTTGTCTGAAAAAATTATCCGAGCACCCTTTCTTTACCGCCAAAAACAGCTCTTTGATCTGGAATTTTCAAAAGAAGCTAAGTGGTTTTGTATGTAGAGGTTGTCGAATCCATTTCTTTAATGGCGTTTAATAAGCGCTGATGAGGTCAATTCACTAATCCATTTCATTTCATTAAACGTCAGAGGAAATCGTTAACCGTTCTTTGCCGCATTTTGAAGTTGACTTGCGATGTATGTTCTGAGCAGGTGGCTCACTTATCATCTGTATTTTAGCGAGCATTCTTGCTCATATAAATTGCAGGAAGCGTTAAAAGAGAGTTACTAATTCTCTAGTTTTTTTCGAGAAAGAACAGCCCCGTTCGGCAAGACGCTTCCTTGACAGAGAAGAAATATGTTGCATGTTGTATACATACCCCACGTTGATTATATGAAAGGTTAGTATGCTGCCACTTGTATTATACTTCGAAGCATCACGACATGACAATTTTTACGCAATGTCTACTAGTAAACACACACGGGACACGGAGCATGAGTCGCTGGCACAGGGTTATCATTAACGTCGCTCAGTACTAGAGGGATCTATGTGAGCGTGTTGCAAAAAATTATATTATCTCAGCAGGTACTATAGGCTGCGGATGTGGACAGCCTTAGATGTCCAATATTTGCTGTTCGAAGTCTCCTTATTCATAGGCTGTGATCATTCAACGACAAGTCGAAGCGCAAGACGTGCTATTCGGAAAGCCCAGCTCAGCTGCAACATGCTTCTGCCTGAAAGGCTCATTCTGACGTATAAAAAACTATGATTTGTTCGTTGGTGGAAGTGGTCTGATGGTATTTCCTTTCCAATCCTGTAATTTGTGCACACTTTCATATTAATAAAGAAGCGATTTATTGATCTGCTTTTCAGCAAATGTTCTGTTGATGGCATAGGACCTTAGTCTACAGCGCGACGTTTGATGTCAGCCTAATGCATATGCTCGATAGCACTTCACTAGACAACGGCCATCAGAAACTCAGATGTCAGGACTCTATAGACTAACGCTAGCCAATGGTCATTAGAAACTCTCATGTCGGGCCTCTATAGACTTACGCTAGACTGTAGTCATCAGAAACTCTAATGTCATATCTCTATAGACTTACGCTAGACTATAGTCATCAGAAACTCTAATGTCATAACTCTATAGACTAACGGTGGCCAGTTACTACTAGACTCACATTAGGTACGCATTAGGAAAGCGCATTAGACTGACATTAGACAGTTTAAAGATTGTGATGTCGAATGACATTAGCCTGTTTATAAGTGTACATTAAATTTTTTCATAAGGGAGTTGCCAAGTTAGCTACCCGTGCCGACCTCAAGGTTGAGGGTTCGATCCCGGCTGTGGTGGTCGCATTATGACGGAGGCAAGATGTTAGGGGCACGTGTGCTGTGCAACGTCAGAGCATGGTAAAGAGCGTCGGGTGGACGAAGTTAACCGGAGCCCTCCGCTAGTGGACTTACGCAATAATCTAATCCTGGTTTCGGCGAGTAAAATCTGGGAAGTTATGAGGATGGCTTACCGTTCAGCTCGCCTGCTTCTTCTCAGAAGGCAAGTTAGCCAACCGTAAAGTATGTTTTGCTCCTTAGGGCAAAGAAGAAGCCGGCAACAAAGAGGACGTTATTCGCTGTCTCTTCCTTATACTTCGTGATGAGAATGCAAGACGACATAGTATACGAGACAGCCTGCATAACTCTAACGGTATTACATGTACACAGCGAGGAAGCAGTAAAACTAAATCAGCCAGAAAATTTAATAAATTAAACTTTTTTTTGTTACTACTTCCATGCGAAGCAGTCAGGGACCAAAACGTTTGTTGGGTAAACTGAGTAGTGAGCCTTACGTGAGCTTGCTAGGTAGGAAGATTTTACTGCCGCGTAACTGGTTGTTCTCGGCGGCTCTATATTTTTTCTTTCTCTCTGCGTCTCGATTTATCGCTCTATTTCACGTTTTTCATCAACTTCAGCAGCCCCCCCCCTCCCCTGTTTCATATTGAAGTTTCAGCTCTGATACAGCTTTGCCAAATAACAGACAAAGAAAAAGAAACATTACAATAAATTATCAGTTAAATGAAACATTCATATCTTTTTCAGAACTTGCTAATTTAATGATTTGCAGAAGGCGTCACGAAAATTTTTGCGCGAAACTCCTACAATAAACTACCCTTCTATCTCACCACCCTGCGTGTTCCGTGTAAGCATGGTAATTTTATGCCCAGTGTCATTAAGGTAAATCTCAAAGATAAAGTTGAATTATTCTTACGCACAAGGCCGCAATGTGCTGATAACGTGGAGGCATACATGCGGATAAATAAGGGATCAGAGTCGGATAACGTCAAAGCATTTTTGCCTTCAACCGCATGGTTTGACGTGCATAGATAGTACCATGAAACGAAATACAGCGCTTCTTATTCTTGGCAGGAAATTTGCCTTCAACCGCATGGTTCGACGTGCATAAATAGTATGATGAAACAAAATACAGCGCTTCTTATTCTTGGCAGGAAATTTGCCTTCAACCGCATGGTTCGACGTGCATAAATAGTATTATGAAACAAAATACAGCGCTTCTTATTCTTGGCAGGAAATTTGCCTTCAACCGCATGGTTCGACGTGCATAAATAGTATTATGAAACAAAATACAGCGCTTCTTATTCTTGGCAGGAAATTTGCCTTCAACCGCATGGTTCGACGTGCATAAATAGTATTATGAAACAAAATACAGCGCTTCTTATTCTTGGCAGGAAATTTGCCTTCAACCGCATGGTTCGACGTGCATAAATAGTATTATGAAACAAAATACAGCGCTTCTTATTCTTGGCAGGAAATGAAAACTGAGCGGACTACTTTTTTCGCGATTCAAGTTCACTGGTACAATGACCGAGATCTGCTCTGAGGGGCCAGAGCCTTCCGAGAGCTCGGAGTTCTCGTCGACGCCGCGAGGGGCAGCACGGTGGCGCGCGGCCCCCCGCGCGAGTGCTCGTGGTTCGTTTCGCGCGCGGCTTGGAGCGCCACTTGGTCGAAGAGAGGCTCATCGGCTCTGTGCGCTGTGTCGAGCGCGTCTCTGCGGCTCGAACTCTTCGAGCGTCTTTTGGCGCGCCCGTCATTGGACAACCGAGGATACAAACACCGGATCACGAGTGTACGACGCGCGCTGCACACGGCTGCACTGAGGATGATGCGTCGTCACCTCGTGTCGGCATCCGTTGCTTCGCGCTCTTACTCCAGCTGGACTGCGCTCGCGCTCTGCCACGTGATAGGCTTCGCCGGTGAGTGTCTTGCACCGTCACACGTCTACGCATAGCAAGTGGCGGGGTGTAATGTCCCGAAACTACCGCGTTATTAAGTGGGGCGCCGTAGGGAAGGACTCCACGTGGAGTTCTTCAAGGTGCACCTAAATCTAAACACATGGGCCTCAGGCTTTTTTGCCTCCACCGAAAATGCAGCCGCCATGGCCGGGATTCAATCCCGCGACTTCGGTTGCATCGTAACTACTTAACCACAATGGCGGGTGACACTGCCAACGTGTTAAAAATGTATAATTGTATAAAACATGTTGCTGTCTAACCCCTTCAAGGGCAAATTGAGATAACTGGTAGGCAAGCGTATTAAATTTACTCAACAAAATTCCCATGAACTTGCAATTACATTGCAAAAAAAAATGAAAAACGTTGCTTTGAGGTAGCATCAGCAGTGAATGACAATTTACTCGAAACAGTTTTTTTGTTATTCTACAGCAAGGCGCTTTTCATTTTTACGTAATAAACTAGTTGTTATGCGCAAAGCAAATGTGAAATTTGATTGTTTATATTCATTTTAGACAAAGAAGAAATACTTTTGGCGTTGGTCTCAGTACTTGTGGAACGACCCGATGAACATTGGTGCTTTCACCAAAGTGATCATTGAGGCGAAACTGCCCGAGGCCCTTGTATTTGTGGCCACCTGTGATACCGTACTGGTGCAGGTCGGGACTTCCTCGGGTCCCTCTCACATTCTGAACTTCTAGGCGTACGTCAGAGAACCCCAGGTGGCCGGACCTACCAGGGCTCTCTACTACGGCATCTCTCATAATCATATCTTGGTTTTTGCGGTGTTAAACCGCAACAGTAATCATAAATAATAACCGAGGTGGTTATTTATTTATTTATTTATTTATTTTGAATACCTAAAAGGCCCCAGCTGGGGTATTACATGAGGAATGGGTATTAATTACAGAATAAAAAAGTGATTCGAGGGCAATCTTGAATTGATGCGGGTCGGAGTGCATGGTGCAAGGTAGTTGCAGGCAGACGATTCCAGTCCCGCGCGGTTGTCAGAAAAAAGGAGCGAAGATGTGCGGTGCTTTGGGCTGGTGGAGGATACACTGCGCTTGAATGGTTTGTGCCGCTTGATGAGCGATGGACTGGCAGGATGGCTGGAACTTCGATGGGGGCATGATAAAATTTGTGAAAAAGTCATAGTCGAGATATGTGACGTCGTGATTCTAGATTAGAAAGGTGAGCACGAGTTTCAAGTTTGGAAACACTGGAATTGCAGGCATATTCAGAGTAGATAAAACGCGCAGCATGGTTTTGAATCGATTCGAGAATGTTGGATAAGTGAGATTGGTGGGATTCCCAGACAGAACATGCATACTCTAATTTTGGATGAACAAGTGTGACATACGATATTAGTTTAACTGATGGGGGCGCAAGTCTCAAGTGTCTACGTAGAAAACCCAGAGTGCGATTCGCGGAGTTGGATATGTCACGTGGGCTGACCAGGAAATGTTACTTGAAAGTGTGACACCAAAATATTTGTATGATTCAGCGGGTGAGACTGCAGTGCCGAAAATGGTGTATTCTGATTAGCTGCAGTCATGTACCCCCGCCTATCAAGACTTTGCGGAGCACGACATATTCCCGAGAAAACCCTTCTCCCGCGTTGTCTGAAAAAGCGTCCAAATTTAGATGTTCTAGCCTGTAGTAGTCCACGCGCCTTACACAGCTACCTGCTAGGTTAAAACGCTGTGCACGAACAGATCTGAATGTCGCATTTGCAGTGGAGCCCACACACCGTAAAGTTTTGGGTGCAGTTGTGTTGACGCCTCACCCTGATGTTTAGTAAAAATACCTAGAATATGCGCAAGGTTCGATTCATCCTATGCGCAAGCTTATCTCACTCTCTAAATAACCGGCAAAAACATGTTGCGCCCACATATGTGGACGTTGCTGCTCAAGATGGTTAAAGAAAAAAAAAGGCACCACTCATGAAGTGCACGAGGTTTTGTCTCGACCAGTGGCAAGCTGGTACAACTCGCCAGAAACTGAAGCCTCAAGTTTTCATCTGTTTTCATTGCCTGCGACTACAATTTGGCGAATTGATATGTTTTCGCTAGTAACATCAAAGGTATGCCAAACACCAGGTACTTTATTATTTTCGACTTGATCCAATAGTTGTTCATTAGGTTGAGCTAGTCGAGACCTTATTTTGCTGATAGCACTTTACAGTGAAGGGTAATTTGGCCAGAAAATGTTTCCTTATGCACCCGCCGTGACTGGATTTTGGGGAAAGAAATGTGAAAAAAAAACTGTCATTATCAAAGCAATATATTTAAACTGGTGATGATGCCATTACACATTGGATCATTTGGAATGACCGCCAGTGCATCTTACTAGCAATTACATAATCAAATAAGCTTGAAATGTGAAAATTAACCCATGAAGCAGCGTATGAAAAGAAAAATTTCTATACATAAGCAACAACCAGAAGACGATGTCAAGTTAAACGTTACCGTGTGATAGGTACGTCATTTTGAGTTTGCCACTATGCCATAATAAGGTGTTAAAAATAAATGCTGGTTTAAAAGAGATCTGGAAGACAGTCCTTCGAAAAACACGCAGGTTTATCAAGCTCGAGTTTGTGGGTACGTATGCTGTGTTTTTTTGTTGTTGTGGTATGCTGAAAAAAAATCAGAAAAAAATAAAACGTTATTTAACAAATAATTTTTACTGTGTAACTGTAGAAAAATATATGTTGTTATTCATCACACAATAGTTGACGTTACTATGGAGGACTTAAAAATACACAGTGGCATTTGCGAATGTAACCATTCTGCAAATATTTCGTAGCACACGCGGCTTATACGTGAATATAAATGTGAGGGAATGCTTCAACGTAGCCTTAATTAAATAGTTCTAAACTGGTTGTTGGGATATATGGCAGAATTTAAAAGATATATAAATGTGTAGTGAACTTTTGAATATGCTCTACTTCAAACTGCCAGTTCACACTTTTTATTGTTCTATAATAAAAAATGAAGAAGCCAGTCTGCCCATCGACACCAGCATTGAAATGCATGTTGTGATTTTTTTATGTTTTATACAGGATACAAGGTGTTAGCGCACAACTGCTGGGTACTTCTTGACTCCTAAATGCTTCGAACAAGCAACATAAAATTTTGTATATAACACATCAGATACGCAATATAATTAACTTTAAAGTAAACATAAAATAATTAGGAGCTCATCTTATATGTAGAAAATTTTGGCGGGTGAAGCTTGGCGTGTGTGTTCGTAGCCTATTACTTTTCTTTCTTTGTTTCTTTCTTTCTCATTGTGAAATTCCTTCTCCTAACTTTTTCCCCCTTTATTCCGGGAATCGGACCTTCACCCATCTGCTCAGCGGTGCTACACTTCTATTTCTGTACAGGCAACAATGACGATCATGGATGAAACAATGATATGTGGCAACATGAAATGACAAGTGACGCCTATAGAACAGCCGACTGACATGTCATCAATGACAGAACGCCGACCAGCCCTAAAGATGTAAAGAACATCAGATTTTTTTGTTTATATGATATATAAGAAGATGTTGGCACACAAGTATGGCACCGGCTCCTACTTAGCCCTTGAGTGAAAGTCGAGCACGTATTTAGAAAAAAAAACATACGAAACAGTGCATGAAAAATAGGACACTCGAGCACACATATGCGAAAACACATGCGCACATATCACAACACAATAATAAGGAAATCTTCAAAAGTCAACAAATTCATTCTCTGATAATGTCCCTCCTTAATATTCGATCCAACCAGCACAAAACAGCAAAGCACACGTCTGGTCCTTATGTAGATGTATTCGCTCGTGTGTACAAATTAGTCGACAGGTCATTTACTTCAGCACATACATATGATAGACTCACAAAGAGGGTTCAACTTAAATTGAGGACGACGCAGCGAGCAATGGAAAGAAAAATGGTAGGTGTAACCTTAAGAGACAAGAAGAGGGCAGAGTGGATTAGGGGACAAACGGGAGTTAAGGATATCATAGCTGCAATAAAGAAGAGGAAATGGACATGGGCCGGGCATGTAGCACGTAGACAGGATAACCGCTGGTCATTAAGGGTCACCAACTGGATTCCCAGAGAAGGGAAGCGGGGTAGGGGGAGACAGAAGGTTAGGTGGGCAGATGAGATTAAGAAGTTTGCGGGTATAAATTGGCAACAGCAAGCACAGGACCGGGTTAACTGGCGGAACATGGGAGAGGCCTTTATCCTGCAGTGGACGTAGACAGGCTGATGATGATGATGATGATGATGATGATGATACATATGATGGGTGTCATATGATACTGCACATAATAAGTACATGTGTTATACAAATGAGAGTTCGTTATTTCTTAGTACTTCTCAGCAATTCCGCTGTCTTGTAAGAAACATGTTAAGAAATTTAAAACGTGCGTCTGTAAAACTCCAGTTGGCCACGGGCCCATAAGCTTCTTCATGATAACGGTCTGCGGTCCAATGCCAACAGTTTTGATTTGAGACGGCGTCTCGGCGTGTCAGGATGTGGACAGTCTATGAGAAGGTGACATACGTCTTCATCTATAAATACCCATTCGCATTTGGAAGCTTCAGCGCTGCCAATTTTGTGAAAAATTGTTTTGTGTATGCGGTGCCTAGCCTCAACTGGTGAATAAGAGTTTCTATACTTCTATCTAATGCTATAGCGTAATTTCGAATTCAATAAACGAATCGATCTGATATAAACCTATCCTCTTTGTACTTTGATCAAACTAAGCAGTTTTGCTCATTCTGAAAGTTCTAGCCTTTAAATACTACGCAACTCATTTTTTGAAATTTGTAAACAAACAGTAACATCTTTACGATGTGCTTGTTGTGCCACTTCATCGGCAGTTTTGTTCCCAGGAATGTCGCAATGGCCAGGTATCCACTGAAATTTAATATCGTGGCTCCTTGCTTGCTTTGGTGAGCTCTTTCAGCGTTTCGTATGGCATACTATCACTAATTACTGTCGTGTTGGTACTGGAGAGTAATCTTATAGCGGCCTTTGAATCGCTGAAAAGTACCCATTTTCTCGCGTCTGCTGCCGAGTTTCTAAACTTCATAGCATACAGAATAGCTGAAATCTCAGCTGTAGTAGATGATGTCGTGCGACATAATTTAAATGATTTCTGAATATTGAACTGTGGTATGCTCATGCTGAAGACGTTGCAATACTTGAGCCATCTGTGTAAACGTGTATGTACCCTTGGATACCGCATGTGTATCTGATAAAGCGCTAGTTGTTGAGTAGCTTGGATAAACGTGTCTCTCTTTCTGATAATGCCATCCACTGAGAATTCAATGCTTGGTATTGCAAGCAGGCATGGAGGATAGTCCACTACAGAACTCTAAAATTTCTTTCATTATATATATATATATATATATATATATATATATATATATATATATATATATATATATATATATATATATATATATATATATATATATTACTGTGCACATGTATTTGTTTATGAGCATTGCTTTTATCCTGCTGTAAAATCTCCAGTGCCAATGGGTCGTCTTTGTGTAGCGTCTGTAATCGAAAAAAATGGCGGCATGTTTCGATTGTTCTCATGACTGGAAAGGGTGGTTGTCGAGTCTCAGCTATAACAAGGCTGCTGGAAGTCGCTTGTTCAACACCTAGGCAGGCGCGCAGTCCCCTAGTTAATAGTCTTTGAAGTCGCTCCTCTGAAGTGCGGGAAAGGCCGTGTAAGACTGCTGCAGAATATGCATTTTTTTTGTTGTAATAACGCATTGTGAACAGCGAGTATTGATGATACGAATCCGCTCCATGATGTCCTGGCAATTCTGCGGAGTATATTCACCAGCACATTCACCTCATTTTCGAGTTTATTTGTGTGAGGAGCCCATGATGGCTGCCTATCAAGTATTGCTTCGAGAAACCGATGCTGTGTCCGAGTCATCAGTGGTTCTCCTTCTAAATAAAGATTAAAGCATTTCAACTTCTTACGGGTGAAGGGCAATACAGCTGTCTTTGCGTGTGACGGAACCATTCCTCTTTCTTTTAAAAAGTGGTTAATAATATTTATGCCGTCTTGCAATGCAATTTGAATTAAGCGAACGTCCGTGCCAGATGCCCAAATGCGCACATCATCTGCATATAAGGAGTATTTCAACCTAGAAGGCAGTATTTTTGCTAAATCAGCCATAACACAGTTGAAAAGAAAATGCCCGAGTATGCTTTCTTGTGGCACTCCCTGTCTGACGTCGTGTTCCGCACTCTTTCCTTCGCTCGTCTCAATGAATTTTTTGCGACCTTATAAAACTTAGAGATCCACTGCAAAGACCTGCCAAACAGTCTGAGTTCCAACGTACTCAACAGAACATGAGTGTGACTGAGTGTGTCAAATGGCCTTTGATGTCTAAGAACACTGCTACCGTAAAACTACCACACATGCGTTCATGCTGCACATACGTTACTATGTCCAGTATTGCATCCATTGTGCATCTCTGTTTCCTAAAACCTGTTAAGTACTTGGAGAATACACCGGTTCTG
Source organism: Rhipicephalus microplus (assembly GCF_043290135.1). Classification (NCBI taxonomy): domain Eukaryota; kingdom Metazoa; phylum Arthropoda; class Arachnida; order Ixodida; family Ixodidae; genus Rhipicephalus; species Rhipicephalus microplus. Next base: position 77,416,562 of record NC_134703.1, read on the forward strand.
TTGCACAACCATTGAAGTCGCGCGTCAATCATTTTTCCATTACTTTACATAAACAGTTTGTCAGACTAATTGGGTGGAAGGAGTCAAGGATCAAGGGCGTCTTAGTCGGTTTTAAGATCGGAATTATGCGAGTAAACTTCCAAGGCTCGGGTACAATTTCTTGCGTCCATAGATTATTCTAAATATCTATTAGAAAGGTTGTCCCCATTGGCCCAAGGTTTTTTAGCATATTGTACCTAATGCAGTCTGGTCCAGAGGCCGATTTTCGACGACATAATGCTACAGTAGATTGCAGCTCACTTAATGTAAATACAGGGTGTATTTGATGGTGTGGGCCCAATAACAAGCTTGAATTTTTTGGCTGGCTAACGTGACAGAATTATCAAATAAAACACATTGTGATGCGCCGGGCCTACTGATAAGTTGACAAAATTCATCTGCTACCACAACTTCCCGCCTGTCCAAGGCGGGAAGTTGTGGTAGCAGATGAAACGCATGAAATGGGAACCTCTGTGATATAGGGCCACTAAATGCTTGAATTACAAGCCAACTTGTTGAAACAGGTGTGGGGAAGAGAGCGTGCCACAAAAATCACGCCAGCGTCGTCTACCTAAATTTTCTAGTTGTCTGCGTATTACACTGTGGAATTTCTGTGCTTTCTTGTGTGCTTCTAAGCTTCCACTGCGTCGATATGCCCTTTCGGAACGTCGTCTGATGGCTCTTATATAGATGTTCATACTCTCCGTCGACTGCAGCATAGTTTTTTGGGATCGAGACTTTTTGTACATTTATTGCATTATTCTGCAAAAATTAAGTAAAGCTTTCAACTGTCGTAAGTTCACTATTTTGATTTGTTAGGCGGTACCGAAAAGCTTTCCAGTTCATCAGTTTGCTGTAGCGTCTGACGTCGTCATTTCGCAAGTAGGGGTGATTTATAAGAATAGGAAAATGGTCACTTCCACGCGTTTCTACATCCGTAGTCCAGCCAACACCATTCACTAGATCTTTAGAACGCATGGTAACATCTATGCAACTTGAGTAATTATGTCCACAGACAAACGTTGGGGAGCCATCATTTAAAATAGTCAAATTGCGTTTGTCTGTGGCGCACTCAACAACGTTCCCACGTGCATCACATCGATCACAACTCCAGATTATGTTGTGCACATTACAGTCTCCACATACAAATGTATGTCAATTCGAAAGATTGAAGATATTTGTTAGCTCTTCCACCGAAATATGGCTTGAAAGTTGTAGGTAAAGATTAATCACTGTTGCGCACTGCTCACCAAAGGATACTTTACAAGCGATGAATTCCGGAAATACCGAATAACTTGAGTGAACTTGGTGAGAAGGTAGGTCCTTTCTGACGCACAGATGCACTGTGCTAGGACCACTTCGACGAGATGACTTGTATATCGCGTAGTTAGGGAGGCGGAAATCGTCATTCATTCCTGCCTCTTGGATGCGAAGTATTGGAAAGCTATATTGCAAAAGGAGTTTACGGTAGTCAGCACACTTCTTTGGAAGACTGTTGGCATTCCACTGGAATATGGAGACATTTTTATAGCGCTCATTGATATGTTACTTGTCGTAGGCTGGACCGGGATTGTCGACACAATAGTGCTTCCAGAGGCAGCAGGACTTTTACTTCTGGCAGGTTGTCTGCTTCCAGTAGAGAAGACAGGATTGTTCTAAGTGCTGCGAAAAGCATTGGTAGAATCAATTGCATGACTGATGCAGAGGCACGGTCAGCATTGAATGGTTCAATTTCTGAGGCCTGCTGAGAATAATGTTTCGATGTTGTAGCTTGGGCGAACACTGGCACTGTCGGTTCTGCTAATTTCCGCCTGAGATCGCGTAGGCATTCGCAGCTTCGACGCGTAGGTTGGGGTGCTTGAATGTACTTCTTGTGAGTGGTCTCTAGGATGTGCTCTTGACGGTTCTTTTGGTGTGTTTCTCGATTGTTGTTGTTACGGTGTGCGCTGAGGTAGATCACGTACAGGATGAACATTCTCAAGGTTTGGAGAGGGTTCATTGGGGCACGGTTTTCTTCCATGGATAAGCTCATGTAGACGCATTTTCGCAGCAGCTCTACTTTGCGGACAGCCTACATATAAAGCAGCGTGATTACCTGCACAGTTAGCACACTTAGGCTCAAGAACTGACTTGCACTCCTTATGGTGGTGTTCTTCTGAGCAGATCTTACACCGGCGTGCATAACGGCAACTTTTTGCCATATTTACGAATCGCGGGCAGTTATAGCACTGAAGTGCTGGACCGAGATATTCTTCTACTGGTGCACTGGCGAATCTTAAGCAGATTCTTCCAGGAATCGGGCGGTCATCTCGAAAAGTCAGGATCACTGTATGAGGTGGACGCAACGTTACTGCTCCATCTTCCTGGTGGTAATATTTCATTTGCCGCCGCGCTGATTTAACCCCTGCATCTCTCAAGTACTCTAGGAGTTGTTCGTCTGAATACTGCAGAGGCACATGTTTTACTTCCCCAACGTTCCTAGTGTCTGACTCTGGGATGAAAGGCTTGCCTTCCAGACCACCTACAATCGAAAGCGTCAGAATACGCTTTGCTGAAGCTAAGGAAGCTTCCATCTGAAGCTTCCATCTCTGGTCGTTCTGAATGACTGCAGTTTTTCTTTAGCAGCAGAAACTACTTCGGCTGACACTCGAATGGAGTTCACTTTCCAGAAACTAACACATTTAGCTGTTGGACGCAAGACGACTGGGATGCCCTCTGCTCGCTTCTTCTTATACGCAACCAACGTAAATGGTTCATCTTCGCCCATGTTCTCTTCATCACATAGGCTATAAGTTGACGTTTTATCGTCGAAAAGATTATCTTCTAAGCGAAGCTTCTTGCTCTCGGCTTCATCGTCTACCATTGCCACTGGGCTCACCGAAGCCATTTTGTGGTTTTGAATGAGCAAACGAACCGGCTTTATGATGTTTTGTCGCTCCTGTAAGCCCCCAGGCTTTTCATTGTGTCATGTAGAATCACTCATGTGGGTTGATGCAATTGGACGAGCATAAGGCTTGTGGTGATGGCTACCAACCACCGTAGCAGTTGCGTACTAGCCAAGTCTTTCATAAATGAACCTCGTACTTACAAGGCGCCGCGCCCTCGTATTCTTCACCCGACGTATTGTTGGCACACTGAGGAATAAATGGATACGAGCGTAAAAGTCCAAGAAAACAGCAAAAAATTGAACACTGCACAAAAACAGCGACTGAACAGAGTCACTTCTTCTTTTCATGAACATCAGTTATTGGCAGAAAGGCGCATACACGTAGGTATGTTGCTGGTGCACGTTCTGGGATGCATTTATCATCATCATCATCATCATCATCATTATCATCATCATCATCATCATGAAGACGAAAACCTGCATCGAGTATTCTGAAACAGAAGTCCCCAGCGCCCGAGATTTGAGAAGAGGTTGAGTACACATACACTCCTAAGACATGAAACCGCTAATAACAAAGAATTTAGGCCTGTATCGTGGTTCTTACTTTCTGTACAGCTATCCATCAAGTGAAACGGGTTTAACCACGAAAAAATTCCAATTTTGTAGTAGCCAGCGCTAATAATTTCGTCCTCGAGGATAGCCATGCAAGCATGGGCATGTTGAACCTCCGTCAACCAGAGAGGCATCAGTGAGACCGCACGAATAATGCCTACAACTAGCACTATAGACGCAAACAACCTGGCGATTAAAGAGAACACGGCCGTTAACATGCTCGCCGAGAAATAACGAACGGCACTATTACAAGGTGCGGTGAGTGCCGAATAAACAGAACATCGCCTAACATTGCAAATGGGCATAGTGAACGCCCCCTAATGGTTTGCCCGGCTGTTCACTTAATTAGATAATCAACTTCGGGAGTTTACGCGTGGATATTTTTTTAAACAGGCAGTAGCATTGGTCTTAGCAATTTCGCTTTGTTAATTTTATTTTATCTAGATCAGCGATTGCATGTGCCGAACGCGCCCGCTGCCAAAGCCACCTACACCTGATCGCCGTTCCTTGCTTCGCGCAAACAAGTGATGCTGTTTTTTCGGAGCTTCAGCAATTGCTCGTCTCGATCAGTTCTTCCTTCGTTAGTAGATTCCAATTTTCAGGATTACGCAAACCTCAATTTCGGCAGTGCGATTATCTCTCAGCGAAACTCAAAAGGTTACCCCCTCTAGGGGGTCTTTATGGTAATAAAGTGAAGTAAAGTGAAGCGAAGGTTAAAGCTTATCTCAGGAAGAATTTCGTATTAAAACCATAACGACACGCCTAGCAACCAGCGTTTACTCGAGCTGTCTTAGCCGTGACTGAGGTGTTCTATACTAAATTTGCAAAACACTGTGCTCAAGCTTGAGAATAATAAGATATTTCACGTAATAAATCATGACACATTTTCAACCGAGAGCCTGATATATTAAGTAATGCGGTTATATTGTATGATGCCATCAGTTTGTTGTAAGGGTACCTGTAGAAATTCATGTTAGGCGTCAGTTAAGTCGATTGCTTTACCCTGACGCTTGACCACATGTATATCTACGAAAATAATTATGCATGGTGCTGCAGAAGTGTGTACAAAAAGGTTTCCATGACATTGTTGAATCAGCTGTTATCAACGTACTCGTCTCCCTATATGCTCGGTTCCCTGCGAACACCGAGGTGTATTGATCAAAAATGAATGCCTGGGTGCGCTCACAAGCTTTGAATGAAGATACTTACCGAGTCCTTGCAAAGTGCCACGTGGTTCATGTTTCCGTTACACGGATTCCAGCGCGTCGCTTTTCTAAAGAGCGCACTTCCCTTAAAATTTCTATGCCCCTATATAAAGGCTACACCAGAACGAATCTTTTAGTTTTCTCGGGCTCTGCGTTTCACAGGCACAAAATACCTTACCAAAACTTACTTTGTTTCTTCTTTTTACATCAACTTCCTGAACAGACATTTTTCAGTGGTACTCGCGCTACTCTGAAAGCCAGTGTGGGACGACCTCCTCGATATTAAATTTAAATGCACAAGGTTTATCGGTCGTGTGAATCTGCTACGAAACATAGTCAAGACTGACTACAATATAAACGGTGTCTTGCGTGCATTCAAGTCTCTTTGAGAACTTACTTGCCGAGGTGCTTTCAAAGAGTACTCCGTATTGCTTCCTGTGTATTGTTTGACCGGCTTCGTGTTGCAATACAGCTGGGATGTTTAACAACTTCGGTGGGCAAAACTGACGCGGTGCACTGCGCACCTAACGTGTAATATAACAGTAACAGAGAAACTGCGCGCTCGGATTTGCTTATAATCATGGCTTCAAAACAACGCAGAGGCCGTAGACAGGCGCATAATACATACAAATAGCGTGTTCACTGGCTTTTACAGCGCGTTCACGCGCTTGCGTTTTACTTCTACTGTTAACGTTGCGCACATTCGTCCAGCTATATTCATTTCTTTGTGGTATCAGATTCGGTATGTGATTAGAGAAATTTCTTTTCACGGGCAGTGGACATCAATAACAGTTGAACTGAACATCTCAGCAGAACAAAACGTGCACTTACAAAAATGTGTTACAACAAGATATGTGTACTTATGAATACATTACATGGTAAACATAAAGCACAAATAGAGCGTGAATATGTACACTGTCGTCCTTTATGAAAGGGAACACGCGAGCGCGTGGCCTGTGTTCTGCCGCGGCTATCTACAGGACCATCATCGACCGACAGCAAAAGAAAATGCGTTGGCTTTTGGTAGTATTCTATTGGCAAACAAAACAACAAGTTATGACCGCTGAACAAGCCGCTGCAAGATACTGTAGGCAGCCGTTGTAGAGAGCAGGTCACGCCATCGCGTGTTATCTGTCATGAAGAACGACAGTGTACATTTCGTGTATTTGCATGGCATTTCTGCGGGTGCTGAACAGACATCAGTCTGCCAAAACCTATTCATGGATTATTAGATCTCATTTGAATGACGGAAATTTTTATTGGCTCCTGTAGAGAAATACACATTCGAAACTAAAATCACGGAGCCGGTTACAGCACCATTTGTTGTAGTTAACCTGCATTCATCTATCTCAGACATGATTTTGCCGTTCTAGAACAGTAGCACGAGGACTCGTAGGTGCATCTTCTTTCTTCGCAGCGTGAGACTTGTTTTCCGTCATCGATGCAAAATAATGTTTGAGTTATCAAATTCAAAAAGTTGAAGACCAAATTCCTCTTCAATCGTTTCTTAATTTTGCTCACGTTCGAAAGCGAAGTTCAGCCGAAGTTCTAGCCGATTTGATGAATAATATGGTTCTTATTAGAGGTTATAGAGAGCATGCGTGGTGTGATTGCTGCATGCAAATGTTACACCTCTTGCGGAGGCGTACATCACTACCACCAGGTGTGCCATAGACACGACGTTATTGCGTCGCACGAAAGCGAGCAGTAAGAATAAGTACCTCGTGATAAGTTCAGTGCAGTTTTAAACGCCTTTTGTGTTCTTACACTCTATGTGTGTGCTAGAAAAAGCTCGCTTAGTCAAATGCCTTTTCAACGTCTTGAATAGGTAGGCATGTCCTATTGGCGTGGGGGCCTCCGAAGTGATGGTGTTTTCTGGAGTTAGGAAAGCCTTTCATATTACTTTCTGTATCTTTGGACAAGGGCACGTGGTATCAGTCTAAAGCGGCACACATAACCAACGCAAATGAACGTTGCTTTCAGGGCTACCATAACACGATCAATCTGGCGCATTGCATACAGCTCCTTCGCCTTAGCATATGTGACTGTGGGCTTTTTTATTTGTGCAACTTCTTTAACAATACACCGCTAGCGAAATCGGTGCACTTCCCTATTGACAGTGGGTCTATGGCGCTCTTTTAGGGATTCTTTCTTTCGTTTTTCTTTATTATTTACAATGCAACGCACCATGTGATCACTGTCGATTATTGTAACCTTAGCTCTCTTTACTGGCAAGCGACGGAAGGTAAAAAATAGTGAAAAGAGCGAAAGTAACTCATTACCAAGACTTTGCTATTCTAATGAACTGGCCAACCAACGTAATGCTATCGTCCGGTCAAGAAAGGTAGCTAGAAGCAGCGGATTCTTAGAATTAGAAACCATCCTCTTTATATATAGGATGAACCAGGTTTCATCTCTTCATGAGGACTTTCCAGAAGAACGTGTATTTCTTTCTCTCTTGCTACACTTTGGGTATATTACTTGCGCAAACCAGAATCTAGTTATGATGCGACGAGCTAAGGTTAGTGACATGCAGCTGAACTTACCAACGCGAAAGTTTTTACATTCCGCTCCCAATGAAATGTAGTTCACGTGGTCCAGATCGAATAATAATTCATATTAATATCTGTCTCGGCTTTATGGCGCAGTACTGCGGTATGATTATGAGAGACGTTGTATTCAAAGTCCCGGTAGCTCGTTAGTGTGCACCTAAATGTAAGCGCATGGGTGTCTGTAATTCCGCTTCAGTTTAAATGCGGCCGCCACGGCAAGGATTAGGTCCCGCGAGACTGTTGACTCGGCAGTCGTATATAGTCGTATATAGCACTGAAACCACTAAACAGTTCAAGATTAAAGGCGTGGCCCCATAGGGCTTCTGCGACGCCTAACAATCGTTAAATATAGGGCACCTAGCTGGGAGTCTGCGCATGACAGTTCAGTACCAAAAGATAATGTCATACTTTTCTTACACTGGTGGAGGCTGGCGTAAACGCACTCCTCAGCCTCCGAAGCAGTGCACTCAACTGGACGTACAGCGCCGATCTCTACACAGCGTCAAGTAATTAGCTGTGCTCCTCTGCGGCATAGGCTGTCGTGATACAGAAAAAAAACATACGCGAAAGTTTGTTTCGCGCCATTCCGTTGTTTCGCAGGCGCTGCGGCGTAAACACGCTGTGCCCGCGTCACCGCTGAGCGGCTTCAGTTTCGCGTCGCGAAGCGTAAAGAAGCGTGGTCAGTAATTACTCGCTTTTACAGCGATGGTCTCTCCCAACTCGGTTCTTGCGTTTTTGGGGCGTGCTTCGGCAGCGTGAACCAAGGCGGGCCATTTCTTTTTTCGTTTGTTTTACGAGCACTTTCGGCGAGTTTTTGCCGTCGTCGTCGCCGTGCTGTTCTGTTTATTTTTTGTTGCTGCTTCTTTAACGCGGAAGGCCTCTTCTACGTTGTTATGAGGAGGATGACGCATGCACGGTCACAAACTGAGTCAGAGCAATAGAAAAAAGCGCTATCTCTGAAGGCAATAAAGGAATGTGAGCGTAAAAGACAAGTATTCCCACGGAAGAGGCGGCGAATGCAATGAGGGTGCGGTGCAGTGGCTGCGAATGCACGCAGTATTTTTCGTTTCACTTTTTATGTTGGGTCTTGCATGCTTCCGCGCCATCACCCCGCTACGTTCCAACCCTAACGTACCCCTGTAAAGTTCATACAACACAAGAGAAAGGAAGGCAAACACCGAGGGGGAACATTAACAGGACCGTCGCGCTCTGTTTGCGTGAAGCTTTATTGTTTTAAGCGCGTGGGACACTTCTGCGACGTGCCGCGAGTGGGTGATGCGTCAACGAATTTTCATTAGAACGCGCTGCTGTGGCACGCGCGGCTCTATTTTGCCTTCTCCGGTGAGGAGCGGACAACGGAGGTTTTCTCTTTGGCGCTGTCGCATCCATTCCCGTCGGTACTGCCCGCAGTGTCGCCGTATAGGAAGAGAACGAAGACTGTTATGGCACTACGCAATGAACTCGGATCGCGAAAACCAGATTGAAGGTCTACAGGGATGCGGAGGTTCACGCGTAATTCAATTTTCGCATCGCTGCTAGAGCGACTACTATAAACACGGTGATTTGGAGTTCCTGCACATTCCTACCGATTTTTCGCACCCTTTAATTTTTTTTGTTTCTTTGTCTTGCGTAGTGAGACATTGTGTTAGAAGAACAATAAGGGTCAGTTCGTATGAACTTTTTAGATGCAAAGACCAATTGGCAGTGAGAACAAGCATTCAAAGACTATGTCTGATGTAGCAGTACCTATTCATCAGCTGTCAGTTTTGGTTAGGCTGCAGACTAGAGTGTCCAAGACAAAGTTAATTAGTTTGTTTGATGTATGAACAAATCGTTTAGATCGTTTGATGGATCAATCGTTGAAATAACTAGTCGATTAAAAGGAACAAGCCCTGGCATTAAGGATGAGAGTAGCTTGGCTAGTTCGTTTATTTATTTATTTATTTATTTATTTATTTATTTATTTATTTATCTGCTCATTTGTAATTAGATTGACTTTTTGAGCAAACAGAGTGCCAATGTATAATCAAAGAGAAACTTCGTGTTACGGGTGATTGGTTTTCCGTGTCATTCGATCATTCATTCCTTTTGTTTACTCCTAATACATATTCAGCCACCAAAAGCACACGCACGCAAAAACAAGAAGACGAGGATGACGGCGCGGGTGACCTCGTCACAATCTACAGGCTAAGAACAAGTTCTTCTCTAAGATAATTATTTAATAAATAATTGATAATCATTATTTGATTGTGACAAACTGATCGTCGCTGCGGTTTTTCTTAACCTACTGGCTTTTGGTTAGGTGACCACCTCATTGCGCTTGCCGTATTGTCACACGAAAATAGCAAGAAAAGTGGTCATTTTCGTTGCTCGTGCCGCTACTGGTCGACTCTAGTGCGGCTTGAATTCACAGATGGGCTAGAACTGCGCAACAGTGATCGTTAAGCAAATTTATAATGTGCTTGCAATGCTCTAAGATGCATTTACGACTTCGAAGATGCTACAGCGTTGTGCACTTGCATATGCGCATCTTCTTTCTTAGTCATTGCCAATTTTGGCCTTGTGATATAACTAATATTATTATTTACTTGCCTTTTACGAAATATTATCATCAATTCTTTCTTGGGGGTCACCGCAGTGAAAGGACCGCTTGTCATGTCAATTAGGAGACCCCCCCCCTCCCCCCCTTAAGCAAGATTTTACAGTAATAACTTAGATAAACACTTACACAAATATATGAGAAAAAAAACAGTGCTTCAATCAAACAACTCAATAACGATAACTAAAAGTCGGCTTGATGATCATATTAAACACATGAATATACGTTAAATGGGAGACCACGCATTTATTATTTGCACTTGCTGCAACATTCAGCCTCCATTTTCTCTCCTCAATGACGTCACGAAAGGAAAACAATGCCATATATGACTCTGCTTTCACAATGTATCATTCTCGCTGCGTGCCGACTCCGGTAAAGCATTGTTCATATGAGCCGATTTACATAAGCTTTAAGATCATAATAGTGCTGGTGCCAACACTGGTAATGATAGTAGTATCTTCAGGTTCACTAAAAAAAAATGTTTTCATCATCCAGCTGACTTCGACATCTCTAAAGACGTTCGAATATTGGACTGCTTTCAAGCACGGAGCCTTGAATACATTGCGAGAATTCGAGTCTTTGCCAATTTTGTTCTTGCACGGATCTCGCACGGAAACTACCGACCGACTCCTAGGTTTGAAACTAAATGGAAATTTTTTGAAAGGGGAGCGCCGTCGCAGTGGTCTCATTGAAGCGCAGCCCGAATTGCGAACCTACTCGGTAATGGCGAGGAAATGGCGTTATCTAAGTGGACGACGGTGGAACTAAAGAAATTGCGGACAATGAGGACCCTGCTGCGGAGATGTGCCAAAGACATCGCGCCGATTTACACGGCGAATAAAAACCCAAGAGGCCGGAATTCTCGTCTTAAATGAACAAAAAAAAAAGGCACAGTGCGAATCCGTCCAACGCCTGCAGGTTTGTGCCTTCGAAAGGAAGCGAAATCAAAGAGCTATTTTCTAATGTGGTTCTAGCTGGTGAAACGAAATCAAGACTCTCAAGCTCCCTTCGTAAAAGAAAGAGAGTTTTGCTTGAAGGTGAACCCCGAAGCTCGCTCGCTGCATGTTTCCGACAGCGCCAGAGGTGACGAAAGTGAGATACAAGAAATCTAAGAAACAGAAGAAAAATAAAAATATTTACAAGGCACTATCACAGTGTACGAAATATTTAATGGCGTAAAACTAAACTATAATAATGGACTGTCGTATCCCATTATGTTCTCATTAGAGCCGATAGCAAACGCTACTGGACTAGCCAATGCTATTCAGCACAATATAGCCAATGTTAGAGAGCACAAGTCAGTGGTAGCTTAAACTACCTACCATTACATGGCTCTGCTTGTATGCGCGTAAACGTATTGGTTGCAACAAGTTCGTACGCGGATAAAAAAAACTAATAAAGTGAGCAATGTTTCGTTGTGTTTGCTAGATTTGTGTTGTAGCGGACATTACTAAAGAGGTATCTTTTTGTCAATTTTCGCAAGTAAAATAGTTGCGTTGGTGCTGACACACTAGCTGTTGCAGAATCTTGAAAGCTTGGTTAGTTTTCTGTACATTTTGTTGCATTTTAAGCGAAAAAGTAAAGCGATACCAATACAAGACTTAGGAGTCCGAGAAAGGCACCGACACTAATTATCTTAATAAACGTACGATTGATGCATTTTTATAGTGATTAAAACTTTTCATCGCCAAAGGCCAGTGGTTGCACACCAGGACAAGGACAATTCAGGCACACGCATAGTTGCTAATTGCGTACTTCAGCATAGGCGTAATTGCGAGCACGCATAGAGCACCCACTTAACACAGAAAACTGAAGTATTTCAATAAGAACAGTGCCACTAAGAATGTTCAAAAGCTCTTTCGTGATCCCAGACAGAAAGGCAGTGTTCGTTCACTGTTCGAGAATGTATTTGATACTAGGTAGTAATTGCTTTTGTTTAACGCTCAGTTCAGACACTAAGCCTCTATGTTATTATTAACTTTTTTTAGGCCTAAGTAGCCTGCCACAAGCGATTAAGATGTATTCGTATTCTTGCAGGTGGCACATTTGCGAGTACGGCATCTTGCGTTGATTGCAGAAAAAAAGGCTTTTTCTTGTTTTGTTTGTTAACAAATTATTTTATTTCTCCTTCATTATCCAGAGCAGCCCTATACAAAGTAATGAGCAGCATAATTGTTTCTCATTAAAGGTACAACCGGAAATTGGAGAATGCTGGTAAAGTTTCCAGCATTTAAGATTAATTGAAAATCTCTTGTCTGCCTTCACATGCACCACGCCCTCAGTGCGATGAAATCGGGGCATCTCACTGCGTGAACGTTTTAGCTCTGTTTTTACTTTCGTCTACTACTACGATAGCGTCACTTGGCCACAGCTAGGCGTGGCGTAGCGTGGAAGCCTTGTAGAAACAACAAAACCACTCCATATACCATCTCGTGACCTTTGGTAAATAAATTACTGGTTTGCACTGTAAACGAAAATTCGCTCGCTTGGAACACGTGTCCCCCGTTTCCTTTCGGCCTTGAGAAACGAAGACGCAATACGCAAAAAAAAAGGCTACGCCCTGCAAAGTAACGTGGCAACCCTTTCTGGTCACATAATGCTCAAAGTGCGTCCTTCTGATACATTTTTTTTTTCTGGTAAGCGTCAAATGCAAGGTCAATTTATTCGAGATTATGTCAGCGATACACGTCTCTGTAAGTTATTTCACCAGAAACAACTATTTTCTATTTATGTGCGCGGGTTTTCTCCTCAACTGAAAATGATACGCGAATGCCGCTCCTCTAGTGACTACATACGGTGACTACATACATCGCGGACACACGACCAACGACATAGGGAGCTTCGCCCCCCGAAAAAATTGGGACACGGGCAAAAGAGTCTAAGGACAGGGCGCCACTCGGTGAGATCTAGACCATCAGTACATTGCGGATGGCGGGCCGATCGGCAAAGCAACGCTGGCGTCAGAGATAGCGAATGACACAACCGTTCAAGCTAGGAATCCACCAAGTGAGACCCCCCCCCCTTATTGAGTAGAGTGTGGCTATGTGTGTATAGGTATGCATGGCATCGCAATTTTCGCAGCCAAATGTTTTCTTCTATGGAGGTATTTTCAATGATAACTTTAGTATTTGGAGCTCGTGCATCTGCTGGATCAAGACACTTTGATAGGCACGCAGCAACAAGAATCAGAACGTTGTAAGGTGACGGTCTTACAACGTTCCGTGACATCAGCCAACACTATAGGCTTCAAAAGCGTAGGTTCCCATCACCGCACGAGAAATTATACAGGTGCGATGTCGTGAGCTCTCTTTACTACAAATCCAGTCCTATCCTAGCCCGGTCGTTCTACACCACATCTACCCAAACCTATACCCCACCAATATGTGTAAAGCGTGCGGGCACAGAACAATGCTGAGCCACCAGCTCTGGAAATGTGCCGGCGACAACAGTCATGAAAATGCCGCCAATCGCGGTGCGCCTATAGCAGCTGAATCACAGGGAGCCTCGAACTCACTCATTCTTGCCCCCGCCCCGGCTGTGCGAGCCGCGCGGAAACTTCTTCTTCGTCTTCGCCGCAGCTGGAAGGCGGCCCTGGACCTAAAGCCACCTAACGCCACCGCCTAAAGCCACCGAGACCAAATTGCCGGTCCATTGTGTTCAATAAAGTCTTCTTTCTCTCTCTCTCTCTCTCTGAAGCTGGTGCTTGTTCTATTTTTCATACGTTCCTGTCGTTCACGTTCCCTCTCTGCCCCCCCCCCCCCCTCGAGATTTCATGGCAACACTGTCTTGCCTCTAGCGACACTCTACTTGTTCTCATAATGAAAGTGCAGCATAAATGTAATGGTACTGTGCGTAAATAGCATTCGAGTTCATGGTCCTAGTCATATATTTATGAATTTTAAGCCCGCAGCTGCAATGAAACATTTATAGCTGCATCTCGGAAAGATTCTGAACACTGTCGTGAGCAGGCTTGCGTCTGTGATATGAGCTCTGTATGGACTGCTCGTACGTCCTAAGAAAACTATAGCGATCGTTATTTACGCTACGCGCTCGGTACATCTTCCAAAAGCGGGTATTCTTACTACCCCCAAAGTCCTTAGAAGGTGAGTCTGCAACGATACTGGTAACACTGAGACGAAGTTAATAAGATGGGTGTCCCAGTCACCGATGTCCACGTAATGAGCTTGCATCATTGAAGTTTAATTTCTGCCCTGATGGCTCCGCGTCGCAGCCTTCGCGGTATGGTGATGGTAAGCGACACGGACATTAGTTATCCCTCCGAAGACTCGATTTCGGGGTGACGTCATCCCTTTAGCGATATACAAAGCGTGACTAACAAGACCAACAAAATCGCATCATTCGCGCAAGAACTGCTAATACCTCGCTGCATCTCGCATGTGCCAAGGTAAAAAGCCTCCGCGCTTGAGGACGTGTAATTGTGAAGGCTCCTGACATTAAAGAACCTTGATACGCCACCTATAAGGTGGTTCAGGAGTGGTGCCAACGCAGCGGCTTGAAGGCTTAACTACACGAATCTCGTCTCCAAAACAGGATTTGTTTCTTTTGTACTTTCTGCCCATTTTAATTCCACAATTTGTGTGTGCTTAACGCATACTTGCGTGTTCTGAAAACTTTTGATTCTCCGTTTAAGAGCACGTCTTCCGTTTATGTTGACCGGAGTGCCAATTAAAACATGATTGATTGATATGTGGGGTTTAACGTCCCAAAACCACCATATGATTATGAGAGACGCCGTAGTGGAGGGCTCCGGAAATTTTGACCACCTGGGGTTCTTTAACGTGCACCCAAATCTGAGTACACGGGCCTACAACATTTCTGCCTCCACCGGAAATGCAGCCGCCGCAGCCGGGATTCGAACCCACGCCCTGCGGGTCGGCAGCCGAGTACCTTAGCCACTAGATGCCAATTAAAAACAGTTCTACAATATATTCAGTATGGCAGAAATTACGTATTCAGTGATGTGCTTAAAGCTGTTTTGGTGTATTGTAGCACATACGAGTGATACGAATTATTTGCTCTTGTCTTCACGTTCGGTTGGCTGTTGTATCTTGCATAATATATCTGAGGCGTAGTATGTCTGATGTTTTGCAGCACATGCAAGCAAACTGGACGCATGCCTAGCTATATTCTTCACTTTAGAGCTTTGGCAACCACAATATGATTATGAGTGACGCTGCCATGGAGGGCTCCGAAAACTTTCACCATTTGGTGTTCCTTAACGCGCACCTAAATTGAATGTACCCGGGCTCTGGTATTTCGCCCTCATCGAAATGCGGCTGGGATTTGACCCCACGATCTTCGGGGGAGCAGTCAAGCACCATGACCTCTAAGTCGTCATGGGGGGTCAAGTATTTTGTAACGTGCACGAACTTTTACTATGCCCCGCCACGGTGGTCTCATGGCTAAGGTACTCGGCTGCTGACTCGCAGGTCGCGGGATTGAATCCCAGCTGCGGCGGCTGCATTTCCGATGGAGGCGGAAATGTTGTAGGCCCGTGTGCTCAGATTTGGGTGCACGTTAAAGAACCCCAGGTGGTCGAAATTTCCGGAGCCCTCCCTTGCGGCGTATCTCATAATTATATGGTGGTTTTGCGACGTTAAACCTCACAAATCAATCAAATCAACTTTTACCATATAGTTGTCGCGGCTTGTAGCTCTTCTACTAGACGAAACGAGTATCCAGGATTAGTGTGAAATAACTTGATTATATCATTCAGCCCGTCGTATTAGAATCATTCGCTGAAATCAAACATTTGAACTGGTGGCGACGTTTCTTTGTAGCACTTGCACCAATGCGTCATGACGTCACAGACTTTGACGCTGCCAGGTATCCAGCCTACGTCATTTTTCGTTGGTTAAATAGAATGGAATGAAAAAACTTTATTTCGTCGGTAAACAACGATCGAATTCTCTTCTAAGTGAGCCAGAAACGTTTTGCGCCGTTGGCCGAAGGAGAAGAGAAGCTTGACATGACATGTTTCGGGGAAATATTGTTGGATTCATATGACCAAAATAAAAAAGTGAGATAACTGAAATTGATAACGTCATGCCTACATTTTCCCTGCATTGATAACAACCGCATGTTCATTTATTAAAGGGGTATATTTTTTAAAGAAATTGCTATAGTCGAAAATTATTTAGTGGGCTTTAGCGTTTATTTTGTTAGGCGCCTATATATACCAATTCTATAACCATGTAGTCGGAGGTTGCACAGCTTTTGTTGCTTTCGCAACACTGAATTCCCACAGCTAACCAATGAAGACCACGCTTCCAGAACGCTATTCTGATGCTGAAAGAAGCGAGCCTTGCAAATGTTGTCAACGTCCTTAATAATTTTTTTTCAAAAGAAGTCGCACACCTGTTATAACGGAGAAGCTGTTTTACCCCTGAGCCTGACGATAGATGAGTGTCTTCGTCGCGTGTCGCGCTTTTGTTTCCATATACACCCATAAATAGCGTATGTAAGGGCCTCGATTGTGAACAAAGCGGTAGCCACACAGTCAAACGGTAAAGGATGGCTCACGCGTCAATAAGGCAATAAGTAACTGTAGCAGCGGCGCGAGTGGCAACGCCTCCATAAATCCTCTCCCGAGCGTTCTTACTCTACAAACAACTTAACAGGGCTTGTGCGAAATCACTGCCATCTGTCAGAGGTTTGACAAAGTTGCCGATTCAGCGCTATCTTAATGTGCGTATACAAATTGTATTGCTGTTGTTGCTATTACTTCTTGCATGTGTCTGCTCTGTTTGTATAGGGTCACAAAAATATCACATGGGTGTATAAGGGCGTGCACGCATTAGCGGCATTTCATGTGGTTATTACGCCGACACCTATTACTTGCGAAGAACTGCCTCGCAACCAAAAGGAGATACGAGTTGGTCACCGAGTCACATGCAAACCTGTCGTCATTGAAAATTAAGCTTTGCACCTGGATATAGGTTCTGTGCTTGTTTTCAATGTAATATATCAAGCATTGTTAGCTATCTGAATGGCATCCGTGTGGTGTAAGATGATTGGCACGAGCCATTGCCATACCACACGGCTAGGCATAGCAATGAAGGTCAGACAGTGCTGTTGACTCATCTCAAAGCTTATTTCATATGGGGCACTCTGTGGGTAATTGATGTTCTATAAAATTATTTGCATGTTATATAGCTCATCCCGTTTTATAAAAAACGTTTTCCTGTCTTTTATTTTTGAAATGAAAATATTTCTCTGCAGTGAACCCCAATGTTACGGTATGTATGAAATTGCCGCACGATCAAACTTTTTTTCAAAAAAATCCACATCTCACACACGTGGAAAGGGAGCATGATAAGTGTTATTTGTTTCAAGATTTACCATGCCGATTAGCTGGCATTTTCTAGAATATTCTTTCGCATATGCTCGTGACTAACTCAATATGTCAAGAGTATTCGCGTTGACTTCGTCGCCTTCGGGGACTATTGATACCTTGCAACTTCAACCCCTTGCGGCAACGCAGTTCGGCGTCGCGAATGAACGTCTGCGAAACCATCTTAACGCATTACCAACTCTAGCACTCCCATGGTCCAATGTAACGCACTTACCAGTACAATTTATATTTTTTAATGAGGTACGCTGCCAAAGAGGGCTCCAAGAACTTTCACCATCAAGTGTTCTTTAACGTGCACCTATATTGAACTCTACTTGGTCCTCTGGTATTTTGCCTTCATCGGTATTTCGATGAAGGCGAAATACCTATGTATTTCGGTATTTCGGTCTTCCGGTATTTCGCCTTCAGCTGGGAGAATAGCTGAAAAAAATCTGGGAGAATCCCCATTTCACTGTTTCGCCGACTAGAAAAGGAGAGTTTTTTTTCTTGACTTGCCAAAGTCAGGCAGCTGTGACCACCAAGCACTCCCTGTTCTTTCTTTCCCACCACTGGCTGTTAATTAAAACACGTCCGAGGCGGGCGCAGCAAATCTTGCTTGCCCAACGCGGCCCCGTGCGTCTGGAGTGCGCATATGGAAAGCTTATAGCGTGTCTGTCTAGCTTGTCTGACCCACTTGGCATGTGCGCTTAAACACGTAAAAAATAACAAATATTAGCAACAGCGATCTTTCTTTTTGCCCCAGGCGTACTAATTAAAATCACTTCAATACCTTCCGTGCACGTTGCACTTTCTCTGAGTTGCTCTTGTTCGTAAACAAGTACTCGAAGGCTAAATGAGAGAGAGAGACGCATTTTCTTGAAGGGGCCCTCTAACACTCTTCAAGACCTCATCGTTTCACACGTTTTTCTAGCTGCTGGAGTTCACTGAAGGCTTCAGAGATAAGAGCCATAAGAATGGCAGTGAAAGGGGCACGCATTGCAGAGTTATTCTGAGTAGAAATATCAAAATAAAATGCAGTGGATGCTTAGTGATATCAGCGCAAACATGAACTACTTTATAGAGATATATACGCCAGCATTTTATTGCTTGACTGCGCAGGACAGGAGGTGCCCTTCCTAGCGCTACATTGTTAATCAGTTTTACACACCCATCAATAAACATGTTCGCATCAATCCAAGCTACTGCAAGTGTGTAGGAGAGAGCTTAAAGTGCGGCTAGCTTTTTTTTTTCAGAAATTGAGCGATATCACATTCATTATATTGCTCGATATGTCGCAATAGCGAGATAGCTAACGTGTGGTCTTCCATTTTTTTATGTGAATGACATTTTTGCTATGACTTGCATGAAAACTCATTCGTGGCTCTGAATACCCTGCGTACTGCTCTTTCAATAACTGAGCAAAAATATTGAAAGAGCTTTATTTCTGTTGATAAATTTGGCAATTACCACTTGAATGACCATTTTTCCTCTTTCTCTTTTTAAGCGATAATAATGAGATATAACAGACAGCCCCGCCGCGGTGGTCTAGTGGCTAAGGTACTCGCAGGTCGCGGGATGGAATCCCGGCTGTGGTGGCTGCATTTTCGATGGAGGTGGAAATGTCGTAGGCCCGTGTGCTCAGATTTGGGTGCACGTTAAAGAACCCCAGGTGGTTGAAATTTCCGGAGCCCTCCACTGCGGCGTCTCTCATAATCATATGGTGGTTTTGGGACGTTAAACCCCACATATCAGACATAACAGACAATCATACCAAGGAAAGTATACAAGTAACTGTAATGTAAATGTGAAGAAAGAAAAGTGGACTAAATAAAGCTTGACTTGGGCAGGCACCGAACCCGTGACCTTCGAATAACTTATTGGAGCATGGTACACGTTATTCGAAGGTTGCCGATTGGGTCCCTAGCCCACGGCAAGTTATCGTTTTGTCCACTTTTCCTTCTACACATTTACATTACAATCACTTCTAGTAACATCCACTGTACTTTCCTTGGCATGATTGTCTGATTAATCTTATTAGCATTGAGTCTAAGAAAGAAAATAGCCCTTACATGTACACTTCTTTCATCTATCAAAACGAATCATCTGGTTAGTTTGTGTTTTGTGTTATTTATATTTTCTCTATTTTTCTCCGGACCACTTTTACTTTCGGTCTCTATTCGATGGATGTCGCATCTTCCGGTTCTGCTAAGCCAATTAAGGAACAACTTTCGTTAACTTCTGTGTGCAGTATACGATAAGGCCTCCGATACGTCCCTTTTTAGTTGGTAAGGGGGAACCGAGATATTGGCTTTCACAAATCCTCCCTAATGGGAATAAAATTCATCAAATACCATATAGATCAATATTCAACGAATACTAATTAAACAACGCGTTGGTATTCACCTTTAGGTGATATATTGCAGTTTGGTGGTAGTGTTTAAGCTAACCCATTCGCGACCGCTGACGACTATAGATGTCAGATTTGCTGACAGTATAACCGACAGCGACTATACTTGTCGTCAACAAAAATTGATCCCACGCAGAATCGAGGACGACTGTATCCGATTTAGTGGTGTTTTAGGCTAGAAGGCCCCACTTGGTTCATGTTTTTTTTTAACAGATTGTCCTTCTTTTTCCTCCTCCTCCTCCTCCTCCTCCTCCTCGTCGTCCTAGCCCCGCCGCAATGGTCTAGTGGCTAAGGTACTCGGCTTCTGACCCGCAGGTCGCGGGTTCGAATCCCGGCTGCGGCGGCTGCATTTCCGATGGAGGCGGAAATGTTGGAGGCCCGTGTGCTCAGATTTGGGTGCACGTTAAAGAACCCCGGGTGGTCGAAATTTTCGGAGCTCTCCACTACGGCGTCTCTCATAATCAAATGGTGGTTTTGGGACGTTGAACCCCACAAATCAATCAATCAATCCTCCTCGTCCTCCTCCTTCTGTCACTCATCTTTCATTGCATTGCCGCGTGTGATGCCACCCATGCGGTATTTTTGTACGCAATCAGGAAAAGACCCTTTCTAATAACAGTAACGCCAGCGTTCACGTGACTTGTGCATGCTTCTCTTTCGCAGGTTTTCGTTTTCATTTTCGCAGGTTTTCGAACTACACTGCACCATGTGTGCAGTGTAGTTCAAGAGCGTGTCAAAGCTTGCATGGCTACACTTATGGATGGTGAATTCAACGGCCAGAAAATTTTGAACACGAGAGCTCTCGCAGGGCAACCCTAACAGTAACATAGCAGCGTAGTCAACTCTTTCCTGGGGGCTTGCGGCAGATCCACACTGTAGTGAAGATCAACAACAGGCGTAAATGAAACTTATAGATGTCGTTCAACTGCGCTTGACGTCAGTGTTCTCAAATGAGTGAACAGCTGCTGAAATTGATGCGCCTAACTCATAGAATACAAGGTTTTCTTGGTCTTCTGTTAGTTAGGCGCATCGGTTTCATAGGTTCCATTATGTATTCACCAATAGACGGCTCCAACAAGAAAGTCGTCTTATTTTTCTCTGAGTCGATCTACTGATTCTTTCCCGCTCCTCCTACTAAAGCTTCTCTGTACCTAACGTGGTTTTGCACTGCTTCCAAAATCAGCAACAATGGAAGACTTCCGAGCCTCACCTGTTTTTGCAAAGCCTCCGTGATCGGTACACCTCTGAGCAAGTGACATCAAGTGATGACGTCATGATGTGATGTCATTGCAAGATTACGAAGACTTTGTGGCGATGTCACAATTATTGGCCATTTGTAACACCGAGAACACGTCATATCGTGACGTCAATGATAATTGCGATATTTTGCGTCACCCCTGCAGTTGGCACCGATGTCGAAGGGGCTCCGACGGTCAATTTTCGCGCTGCATGATGCATCTAAGGCGGTCGCCCTAATAAATCTAGCGGAAGTCGCTGAAATACGTGGATGGAGGCCGTACTGCAACGGAGGGACCGAGCAAAAGACGTCTCGTCTGATTAAGGCACGCTAATTTCCCTCTCGTCGAGCGTACGAGGCGTGTTGCGTTGCATGTTGCATATATATATGCTAAAAGCCTACCACGACGATGTTGCTGCATCAGCGCTGCTCTAGTCGCTGCGGAGGGCGTTGGGAATGAGCGCGGTTCCCTGCCAATGCTGCGGTCATTACGCTCCCCGCTGACTCCGGCGTTCGGAGAACGCAAAGAACTCCCCTCACTCGTCGCACCCTCTCTCTTTGAGAAGGTCGCCGCTTGCACGTCTGCGCCACCCGCCGCGTGGTGCCTACGCGACGAAGTGTAACGGCCGCAGCTGGCGACCGTGCTCTTTCTGGGATTGAAAGTACTGCCGGCATATATGTCTGTCGACCAACCAGCCGTGCGATGCTTCCACCCAAAAACACGTGGTGGCGGAAAACCGTACCGCCGAACTGGAAGTATTTCATTCCTTGCGTAAAGCTACATTACAAAAAAAGCAAGCTCAATTCCACGTAGCTTTTGCTTCCTACGCGTTCTTTACTGTTGGCTTAACGTTTTTTATAGCAATTCTAGGGATTAAGGGGTTTTTTTTTGTTTACGAGGTGTCTCCTGACGGGAAGAGTACCAGAGTCTTGGAAGAACGCTAACATCATCTTAATACATAAGAAAGGAGATGACAAGGACTTGAAGAATTACAGGCCGATCAGCTTGCTCTCTGTAGTATACAAGCTATTTACAAAGGTAATTGCTAACAGAGTAAAGAAAACATTAGAATTCAATCAACCAAAGGAACAAGCAGGATTTCGAACAGGCTACTCAACAATTGACCACATTCATACTATCAATCAGGTAATAGAGAAATGCTCAGAGTATAACCAACCACTATACATAGCCTTCATAGATTACGAGAAGGCGTTTGATTCAGTAGAAATATCAGCCGTCATGCAAACACTGCGGAATCAGGGCGTAGATGAAGTGTATATAAACATTCTGGAAGAAATCTACAGGGGATCAACTGCTACCATAGTGCTTCATAAAGAAAGCAACAGAATACCAATCAAGAAGGGTGTAAGGCAGGGGGACACAATTTCCCCAATGCTATTTACCGCATGCTTACAGGAGGTTTTCAGAAGCCTAGAATGGGAACAGTTAGGGATAAGAGTCAATGGAGAATACCTTAGTAACCTGCGCTTCGCCGATGACATTGCATTGCTGAGTAACTCGGGGGACGAATTGCAACTCATGATTACGGAGTTAGACAAGGAGAGCAGAAAGGTGGGTCTTAAAATTAATCTGCAGAAAACGAAAGTAATGTACAACAACCTCGGCAAGGAGCAGCGCTTCGAGATAGGTAATAGTGCGCTTGAAGTTGTAAAAGACTATGTCTACTTAGGGCAGGTAATAACCGCAGAGCCGAACCACGAGATTGAAGTAACTAGAAGAATAAGAATGGGGTGGAGCACATTCGGCAAGCACTCTCAAATCATGACAGGTAGATTGCCACTATCCCTCAAGAGGAAGGTATATAACAGCTGTATCTTGCCGGTACTTAGCTACGGGGCAGAAACCTGGAGACTTACAAAGAGGGTTCAGCTTAAATTGAGGACGACGCAGCGAGCAATGGAAAGAAAAATGGTAGGTGTAACCTTAAGAGACAAGAAGAGAGCAGAGTGGATTAGGGAACAAACGGGGGTTAAGGATATCATAGCTGAAATCAAGAAGAAGAAATGGACATGGGCAGGGCATGTAGCGCGTAGACAGGATAACCGCTGGTCACTAAGGGTAACTGACTGGATTCCCAGAGAAGGGAAGCGGGTTAGGGGGAGACAGAAGGTTAGGTGGGCAGATGAGATTAAGAAGTTTGCGGGTATAAGTTGGCAGCAGCAAGCACAGGACCGGGTTAACTGGCGGAACATGGGAGAGGCCTTTGTCCTGCAGTGGACGTAGCCAGGCTGATGATGATGATGATGATGATTTTTGTTTGATTCCAACATGAATGCATGGCTTGAATACGAAGCCAGAGACTCGTTGTTTGTCTAGTTGGCAGTCGCTTTTTTTTTCGAGAATCACTGATTTCCGCTCAGACTCTGTCTCACAAAATTATATCACTATGTCATCGTACTCAAAGCAACCGATTTCCTTTTGGATATAAGGTCGAAGGAGCCACGTCCTATCACATTGCTGTTGAGCAAGGTGTACGCATTTCAAGGACAAGATGCTGTTCTGTTCTGTTCTGTTCTGTTTTAACTGTTTTGCTGTGGAGAGGTTGAGGAGCCTTTGCCTCGGCTACTCCATATCACAAAGTTCTGCAGCGAAAAATAAAATATTAATACAGAAAGGTACCCAAAAATTAACAATACGGAAAAGGAAAAAAACACATAATAGCGCACTGAAACCAGTTCAAATAACATGCCAATACACAGTTTTCTTCACGCAGTTCACACAGTCATAAACTACTTACACGCACACCTTACTACTCTAATGCCAGTATATACATGACCACACTTTACATAATACCCATTTCTGGCTGTCAGTCATAGGCGCTTGTCCAGTCCGGTCTCCACTAAAAAGTTTGTCAGGAAGATTATTGCCTTTTTCTGAAGATGCATCTTAGATTGGAAGTAGCATACACAAACAGCTTCCTGCACAAGATACATCGATCCAACTCACCGGAATGCCATTGTGGTCATGCAGAAGAAAATGTTCGCCATAATCTTTTGGAGTGCGTTAAATACGCGAAGGAAAGAGAACAATTAAAGAACAAATTAGCAAGTTTGGACAGACGAACGAGATGCTGATGGACAAGAGTTCTGCCTAGAATGTACAGCATATCACCACTATTATAGGAACACAACATATAATAACTAACATTTTGATGGCTACCTGTTGACTTTTGTGTATTACGAATATAGAAATGAGTGAATTTATGCACTTATACGTTTGAAGCCATTTAAGCCATTTAAAAGATCTTACTTTCAAATTCGCAGAAGGAACAGTTTCGTGTGGGTTCATATCAAGAACCAGAATTGTTTTTCTTTGCCTACACTATGCACTCAACTACAACCTTTTAATAGCATTGATGCAAACCCATGCGTTTTCCCTAAATATCCCACTAGATCTAGCCCTAACTAAATCCTTCTTCAGGTAGGCAAAAATCGGATGTATGCACTAAGCGACAAAGAAGGCAAAATAACTACTAATATGGATAGGATAATTAAAATAGCGGAGGAGTTTTACAGAGATCTGTAGAGTAGCCGGGACAACCACGACCTTAATACTATAAGAACTAGCAGTAACCCAGACGACACCCCACCAGTAATGATAGAAGAGAGAGAGATAAATAGAGAGGAAAGGCAGGGAGGTTAACCAAGCTTGGCTCGGTTGGATATCTTGGGGTGGGGAAAAGGAGAATAATAGAACGGAAAGAGATAGAAAAGAAGAGGAGTAAGAAAGAGAAGCATGAATGATAGAAGAAGTCAGAAAAGCTTTGTAGAGCATGCAAAGAGGCAAAGCTGGTGAGGATCAGGTAACATCAGATCTGCTGAAAGATGGAGGACAGATTGTGTTATAAAAACTAGCCACCCTGTTTACGAGGTATCTCCTGATGGGAACAATACCGGAGTCTTGGAAAAATGCTAACATCATCTTAATACATAAGAAAGGAGATGACAAGGACTAGAAGAATTACAGGTCGATCAGCTTGCTCTCTCTAGTATACAAACTATTTACAAAAGTAATTGCTAACAGAATAAAGAAAACATTAGAATTCAGTCAACCGAAGGAACAAGCAGGACTGCGAAGAGGCTACTCAGCAATCGACCACATTCATACTATCAATCAGGTTATAGAGAAATGCTCACAATATAGCCAACCACTATACATAGCCTTCATTCATTACGAGAAGGCGTTTGATTCAGTAGAAATATCAGCCGTCATGCAGACACTGCGGAATCAGGGCGTCAATGAAGTATATATAAACATCCTGGAAGAAATCTACAGGGGATCAACGGCTACCATAATGCTTCGTAAAGAAAGCAATAGAATACCAATCAAGAAGGGTGTGAGGCAGGGGGACACAATCTCCCCAATGCTATTTACCGCATGCTTACAGGAGGTATTCAGAAGCCTAGAATGGGAACAGTTACGGATAAGAGTTAATGAAGACTACCTTAGTAAATTGCGCTTCGCCGATGACATGGCATTGCTGAGTAACTCAGGGGATGAATTGCAACTCACGATTACGGAGTTAGACAAGGAGAGCAGAAAGGTGGGTCTAAAAATTAATCTGCAGAAAACGATAGTAATGTACAACAACCTCGCAAGAGAGCAGCGCTTCAAGATAGGTAATAGTGCACTTCAAGTTGTAAAAGAGTATGTCTACTTAGGGCAGGTAATAACCGCGGAGCCGAACCACGAGATTGAAGTAACTAGAAGAATAAGAACAGGGTGGAGCACATTTGGCAAGCACTCTCAAATTATGACAGGTAGATTGCCACTATCCCTCAAGAGGAAGGTATATAACAGCTGTAACTTGCCGGTACTCAGCTACGGAGCAGAAACCTCGAGACTTACAAAGAAAGTTCAGCTTAAATTGAGGACGACGCAGCGAGCAATAGAGAGAAAAATGGTAGGTGTAACCTTAACAGAGAAGAGGAGAACAGAGCGGATTAGGGAACAAACGGGGGTCAAGGATATCATAGATGAAATCAAGAATAGGAAATGGACATGGGCCGGGCATGTAGCGCATAGACAGGATAACCGCTGGTCATTAAGGGTAACTGACTGGATTCCCAGAGAAGGCGAGCGGGTTAGGGGGAGACAGAAGGTTAGGTGGGCAGATGAGAGTAAGAAGTTTGCGGGTATGAGTTGGCAGCAGCAAGCACAGAACCGTGTTAACTGGGGGAACATGGGAGAGGCCTTTGTCCTGCAATGGACGTAGTCAGGCTGATGATGATGATGATGATGACGATAAAAGCATTCCTACTATTTATTTTTGGTAATATTAACAATTGATAGGGTTTAACGTAACGAAACTACGTTATGATATTGGAAGATGTAGTAGCGGAGATCTCCGGATGTTTCGACCACCTGGGCTCTATAACGTGTATAATATTTAAGTACAGAGACCTCGAGCATTTTCGCTTCCTTCGAAAGTGCGGCCACCGTGGACGGTGTTCAATCCGGCGACCTGCGGGTCAGCAGTCGAGCATCTAAACCACTAGACCACCATGACGGGTAATATTTATTTAGTGGTAGCGGTGAAGGTGTTGCCGTTGACACGATGCACATTACAAAATACGGCATCGATCAATCGTTGATGTCCGAAAGATTGTCGGCTCTACCATAATTGATGTATGCCTCCTAATGAGCCCAGTTTTCACCCTGAATGCCTCGTTTTGCGCAAGTTCCGCGCGCCTAGCCAATATTGCTCTGGAGCTCATTCGTCTAACGGAATACGATCCCCTATTTTCTCACCACACCTTATTCCGTTAGAGGCCTCCCCCGCCGCCTGTCTTACTGTCGCAATTCACATGCTTCAGGGAACCAACGGCCCCGCGTCGCGCATCTCAATTTGCAAAGGCATGGGCGCAGCATATTCGCGTCACTGCGCGAATGAGTCTCTTTCCACCGGGTCCCATTCTTTCCTAAGAAAATACACACAAAAAAGGAGGCCTTAAAGTTGTATGCGACAGGCAATCGCTTTGTGAAATAGGCACGAACCTCCCCCGTGCTACAGTGATCGAGCATTTATGTATTTTATTGTTTCTTTTTTATCCTACTAGGCTGGCTTCTGAGAATTGCTCGTTATGAAGACGTGCTGAGAATGGAAGTTGGATGCTTTAGTGTTGAGGTTCATTCAATATAGCGAAACACTCTAGCACACGCCCTTTCTATTTTCAACTTTGTGTTTGTTTCCTATGCGCTTCCTTTCGACGTATAGTTAGCTAATCCCGGGACGCCCTTAAAAAGGCCAAACGAAGCCAAGTAAGCACTTTCGCAACCTTCGAGAGTCCGTGGCCAGACTGATTCGCGATGTGTGTTGAAACACGTTTAGCGCGAAGTGCATGCTGATTTCCAATTCGTGGAACCCTACACGCTTGTTGGTGTACTCCTCCCGATTCCTTCTTGACATTCATGGCGGGTGCAACCACGCGTGCCGCTGCTGCATCTGGCAAAAAGGCTGGAGCTTTAGCCGCTTTGTTGTAGCGTGGGCGTATTAATTTACCAGTGCACGCGTTCCGAAACTACAAGTATGTGACACCTTATAAAGTATGGTTTATAGAGCGTGTGTCGGAGCCTGTAACGGGAGGTACCCGGTTATTGCACATTCACTCCGTCGCGGTGGTGACTACGCAGAAAGCACCAGTTCCATTGCACTGGTGTGTTGCATACTAAGAGGCACTTGCAGTGAATATAACGGGATATGCTGTGGAACCGGTTATTAAAGCGAAAACCTAATATGCTTGTTCAAACTCGAAAACTGATCGTCGTCCTATGACGTCAGTGTTCAATACGAGTGATGCGAAAAGAGAACGAAAAGCTTCACGGGATGACGTAAGCTAGGATGTCACTGCGAGGCATCGTAAATTCGTCGAATGTGGGCTGATCACGAAGGCCACGCAAGGCCATGTGAGGGGCAGAAACCTTGCAATACCTCCGATCTTGAAGGCAATATGTAACACCACGGTAAATGCAGTAAATGCAGTAAATGCGGTAAATGCAGGGGGGCGGCGGAAGAGGATCAATCCTTCACAGCGCATAGAAGCGCACACCCGGTGAAGAGGCCAATACTAAAACAATGGGACAGCAAAAGTGCTGACATCAACCAACTACGCCATAAGCGCATTTTCGGTCAATTCATGAACATGTCAGAAAGACAAAATGGCATTCACTTTCTAGTCGCCTTCAGCAAATACACAAAGAACTTTATGAGTTTTTAGATGCGAAACATGTTATGGTCGACTTCCATACGGTGTGCGTGTGGCGTGACTGACCTCACTGCGCATGCGCGTCTCCTTCTCCTCTCCCACGCTTCCCTTTCTCGCATCGCAGCGCCACCGCAGCCTACGCTCGCTCCTCGCTCTCTCTCCCGTAGGCATCCTTCCCCGCGGCGTTTACAACAATGTTCAAGTGAGAAGCCAACTTTACCAGGGGAGACAAGAAAGCGTTTACGAACCAATCTCGATAAAGCCACTCTATAAAGTGGTCCCACTTACACTTGCATTGAGTTATTCAGAACAAAGCTTTTACAAAGCACTTTTGATGAAAGGCCCTTTATAATGTTTTCTCACCTACATTTGAACTTAAATAGAACAAAGAATTTTTCATTGAGACCAACAGTGGATGATTGCTAGAAAGGGCAACCTTTATTTAGACAACAGTATGGCGAATATAAAAAATACATATTCGTTGTGGTATGAATATTAATGAGACCTAACAGACAATAATGCCAGAGAAAGTATAGGGGATGTTATCAGAAGTAGTTGTAATGTAAATGTTAAGAAAGAAAAGCGGACGAAAAGAAAACATGCCGCATGCAGGATCTCTTCGCCCACTTTTCTTTCTTCACATTTACATTAGAATTGCATTTATTCATAGCCCTTATTCTTTCGGTGGCATTGTTGTCTCTTAGTTCTCATTATTTTGTGTCTAACATTGAAATCAAGCCCTTAAATTTATACTTTCGTTCTTGGTTTTATTATTAGTACTTCAGCGTCATTGCAAGCATGTTTATTTGCTTCCTCCGGCAGTACTTTTTTTTACACTTTCGTGCCTAGCACGTGCCTCAACCACTCAAGACCAGTAAAATAACAGCAGCCGTTTTACACTCACAAAACTACAATTCTGCTTCGCAATACGACTGACGTGCAACATAACACAACGGTATTCTCGGAAATTATTTCAAGTTTCATTTTTTTTTCTTTAGCTGGCGAACTCACGGTCAGGAGGAAAGCAAACAGCGACCGCTCCTTACGGCGCGCAACGATCTCTATCGGAAACGTGCGCGGCTACCAACTGCTGCTTCTGAACTCGGCGGGTATGAAGGAAACAAGCGTATATGAAAGCCTCCACCGGGGTCTTCCTAATCAATGATGGGGCGAAAAGACAATGGTGGAGCGCGCTGGAGCGTGGCTGCGACGTACGTGACTCGTGTGTCATCTTCGAGTGTTCGAGGGTCCATGAACACACATGGGATTGCGTGCGTCTGTGCATGGATGTGTGACAACTTAGAACCACAGACACGCGCATAGCGAGAGATGTATCCGAAGATACGTGTGACAAAAGAAAAAAGATAGAGTGCGCGGGACTGTCTTTATGGATGCATGAGTATGAGAGAGAAGTACTGTGTGTGTGTGTGTGTGTGTGTGTGTGTGTGTGTGTGTGTGTGTGTGTGTGTGTGTGTGTGTGTGTGTGTGTGTGTGTGTGTGTGTGTGTGTGTGTGTGTGTGTGTGTGTGTGTGTGTGTGTGTGTGTGTGTGTGTGTGTGTGTGTGTGTGTGTGTGTGTGTGTGTTCACTGTCTACCTATCACGAACGGGTGTTGGAGATCCATACGGAGAGGCCTAACAACGCTGCCGATAAAAAAACAATAGCATTTAAAGATGAGCAAAAATGCTCGGCGGTGAAGTCGGCAGATGAAAGGGAGGGGTCGGGATGGGAAGTTAGGTGGAAAAAGGCCCGAGAGGGATGAGGCGGTGAATCCCGCGAGCTATCCGTGGCGGCCGCAGTCGATTGGGCGAGTCGACCTGGGCAATAGCGGCTGGGGCTTCTTTCGCGCACTTGGGCAGCTGCCATGAATCATCTGGCTGCACCAAGAAGGTGGTGCACCATCCCGCAGCAACAGCTGCCGTTCGTTCCGAGCCCGAGGCCTCCCGGTTGTTGCTTGCCCTTTACCCTCTCACCCGTTTCGCGAACCTTCCGTAAAAACAAAGAACAAAGCAGCGAGGTGGGAACGTGAAGCGTACTCGAAGTTAATTGTGTGCAGCGCCGCCGAAGGTTGACCTCGGGGTCTGGTCGGGAGAAAACTAACCCCGCGCTGCAGTGTCCTTCGTACGCGTAGGCTGAGCGATATTGATTACGCTAGCTGTACTGAAATTCTATATCTACGTTAAGTATGTATCAATGTAGATACCTGGCTTTTTTTTTTTTTTTCGCGCGTCCTTCTTTGTGCTTCAGCGGCGCGCCGCAAGGACCGAGCTCTTTTTTTTTCTTTGTGTGACATTCTAGTTTCTTGCACTGCATGCATTTGGTCACCTCTACGGCAAATCTTCTACTTTATTCGTACGTGTGAAGCAGACATTTTCGGGTCTCCTTCCCCGGACATACTGTAACAAAGCCCTAGCACTATCTGACTGTATTGAATTACTGCGTTTTCTCGAACATTGCCAGCACCGCCTAGAAGTTGATAATGTTGACTAACTGTTGGTATGTCATGGTAGTGAATGTCAATTAGCGTTGCCTCTTGTCGGTTATATAATGGGAAAATATAGCTAGCATCGGCTAAATGACTGAAAATTCTGGTTACTTATCCGTCAGGATCGGCTGATATTTGCTCGGCGTAGCTGTAATGGCAACCTTGTCAGCCACTTTCTCAATATCTTATGTTTTAGTGTAGTTGTTATTAAACTATTATTACGTTGTTGAAGATATTTAAATATTCAGATAACAATTACTCAAATTCATAACTACGGTGCTGTTTGATTCAAATTGAATCGAATAGGACCTCTTCCAATTCAATATTCAATTACTCGAATAGCATCCAAGATGTCCGATGTGTGCCAGCTGGAAGCTTGAGCCTTATATTCACCTTAATAGTCTATATTGAGTCCTCTCGCTATGCAAGGTTTGTTTACTTACGAATACTGATTCACGAATATTTACGAATACTTTTCCTTCCTGTAGTCATGTAGCAGTCACGAACAATCTCTTGTAATCACCAAAGAAAAATCACGCTGGACGGAAGGTTTCCAAAACACACATCGCCACTCTAGCCTATATTTTCCTGCGTGCTATAATATAACAATAGTCGATCAAGATAACGTTGCACCAGCGATGTTATTTAGGCAGCCAAATTATGCGCAGACATGTGCTGCTATCGCAGGCCATTTTCTTTGTATATCATTTTCACTGGCTGCAATATAAAGCACTATGCAAGAAACGTATTCTTTTAAATAACCATATGACAGTCAGTAAATATAGCACTTAAGAAGCTTTTCGTGTGCATAGCAACCTGGGCATTTGCCGCCATCTTAAGGGAGTGGCGTTTTATCGCAGTGCCGCAAGAATACATCGCATCCGACGTGGATAATTCGCAACTGTCTGTCATTGAAAACGATTGGCCGAGATATTAATGTGGACATATTTACTGCCCATAAATCTGAATAAGATTAAGCTATGTCTCTTACAACAGAATAAAATGAGGGAAAGGCAGGGATGTAACCAGATATTGGGGCATCTGGTTTTCTACCCGGCAACAAGGGAAAGGGGAATGGAGAAGTACAAAAGCGAAGAACAAAATAGACGCGCGAAAAATAAAAAAAGAGAGTGGGGGTGTGATAGCCTATTCAATAGGCCACTACCACGCAAAAAGTTCAATAAGGCCTTCGCCGATTTTTTGTGCGACGACAGATCATGTCGGTTTTCAAGCACTGACTGTTCTGACAAGGGTCTGTCGTCAACGCGAGCTAACGCAGCAGCTAGCTGCCGTCTTTGCACACTGTAACGAGGGCAGTGACAAAGAACGGGCTCTATTGTTTCCTCACTTTCGCAATGATCGCAAGCTGCACTGCTCTTACAACAAGAATAGGGGCCTGGCTTGGTTGAGCTCAAGCACGTCGGCGTGTTTTACTTACTCGGCACTCATCAAAGATACAATGCAGATCCAGTGAATATAAACAGAGAAGGCCCTCGACACACACAGTGCAGAGGTGGGCTCTGAGTTGACATGTGGCGTACGCTACACAAAGCGAAGCACGAGACGCCGACGGCATTCAGGCTCAGTAGAAAGCCGACCGCAAAAGTGGTCTCCAAATTTCACCCTGTTACACCAGCCAATTTTATCTCATTGTCATCATTTTTTGAAATCTCATCTCACTAGCTAATTACAACCGGAACTTATTATGTCGCTGAAGTCGTACGAGAAGGAGTCCTTCATCCTCTTTCTTCGCCAGGCTACACGGGGATGTGCCACGGCATCTTACTTACCCTGAGGTTGTCCCTTCACTTTTCACCTGTATCGTTACTCCAAGGGTACACCAGTTATCTTCCCTATGCACAGACAATGCTGCTCAGCTCCTTTTTTCTTTCTTAAACTCCACCAAACTATCGGCTACTTTCCTTTACTCCCTGATGAATGACGCTGCCTTCCTGTGTTGTTTACATACGCCTTAAATCTCTCGTTACATTCCTTACTGCGTGTTCCTGAACTTTCTCTCAAACTTTTTCGTTAACTTCTATCTCTCTACCACATGTGTCAGTGCTGACTGTTCATTCAAGAACACAGAAATAGAGATGTGCAGATGAAACATACGACCAGTCTTGGGCGTCCAAGTTACAACTGTAGTTTCCCAAGAGTTGACTCATGGTATCTCCCCAGAGATCCTGAAGTGACACCGGCGCCAATAGCAATGAGCGCAGACTTTCTGGGATTTATACGCCCTTAGGGAGAAGAGCCGACCGGATCCATGTAAACGAATAGGGAGCCTTCAAGAACCCTCCGCAAGGTATAGATCTTCACTGAACTTGCGTCGGGTGTTCCTATGTTTATTTATGCTTTTATAGTGTTGTTGCTCTTCTCGATTTTTTTTTTGATAAACATGACAAGTTATAGCTTCTCCTCCCCTCCCCACCCTCCAATGTGCCAATGTCTTTATATCGTTACTTTGCCGCAGACCATATACGTTGAGCATCAGAGATTTACTTACAAGAACTGAGATTTTGGCGCGTTTGAAGGAGTTGATATTTCAACAAGAGCAAGAACCCTAGCGCTACGATTGTGTTCCTTCTTTTGCCTCCTTTTCTTGTGTTCCTTGTTCAAGCAAGATTTACTTCTGAAACACTAATTACGAACCTTCGGTGCGTGCAAATAGCGTGAACGCCGTGCAAACCGAACGTTTGAGGACACATGAACTTGCTATTTCGGGGACTCGGTGTTGTAGAATGCCAATAAGGCAAGTAAAGAATAATAAATGAACATGTGCTCTGGTCAAACTAAATTTCAAAGATAGCTTATCTGTAGACATCAAACTTTAGACCTCCAAGAATTCGGCTCCGGTTAACTCCATCTGCGCGACATCAAAAATCATTCAAATACTGCTCGTGGACTCCTCTTAGGGTAGTTAGTGGTTGCAAAACGTGCAGTGGCACATGAAAGAAGGTTACTTTCCATACTTTCCCGTGGTGCCATCACCAGAAGTGACGTCCTGAATTAGGAAGAGTACGCGGCATAGGTCGAGGCCTCTTGAGAGTTTTCAATATTCAACCACACTTCCTGGGCAACACTAGAAAATAAGTGGTTTGTTCTGTCGCTGTTTCTGGGAGGTAATGTTATCTTTGTATGTACCATATGCTGACTGCCGAGATTCGTAAAAGGGAATGTTGCTTGTTGTAATTCACAGATATCACATCATATTTCCATGGCGCTGTTTTTTATGCTCTGGTGTTACTGTCGACAATTTTTTTTATTTTTTTTATTTCCAAGTACTATTGGCCGTCATGGCCGTAACAGGGTGGGTACAGAAAATGTAACATAAAACAAAACAAGTACAACGTATTTTAATACAGGCAGAACTAAAAAAATACATATTTATCCAGAACAAAAAAATATTTTAAAAACGTCGTTTCTAAAAACGTACACAGATATATTGTGATGGTGGTATAGTATGCACTATACGATGTATTTTCGAAAAACATGGCAATGTACGTAAAATACTATAGCAATACTCAATGTTCACGACATATTTTCAATGCGCTCTTTAAAGCTATGCTCTTCAAATTCAGTGCCGGTACTCGCATCTGATTCCACTCTTTCATCGTTCGTGGGAAAAAATATGCGTACACATCAAGATTGCATTTTGGAACCAAAAACACAAATTGATTGCATAATCTTACATTGCTGAAGGGCCCGGGAACAAGATAAGGTTTAATTTCAATATTGAGGTGTCCTTTTGATTGCAAAAAAAAAAGAAATTTAAGTCAACCGACTTTCCGGCGTTCAGCCAGCGTAGGAAATTCAAGCAACCAAAGCAATTCAGAAACGCAGTCAGTTCGAGAATAATGCGATAAAATTAGCCTTGCGGCTTTTCTCTGTAATTTTTTCATGCTATTTTTTAACCCGACTGGAAGGGATCTCGCACGGCACTGGCGTATTCTAACGTTGGCCTTAGGTAGCTCAAATATAAAACAGCTTAACGGATGGTGTTGCTAGCTTTAGTTTGCTGCGAAGGAACCATAATTTTTTTTCTGCAGCTGCACAAATGCTGTTCATGTGTGGTTTCCAACTTAAGTAATTTAAAGTGATTAAACCTAGGTATTTTATCAAGTCGGCTTCGTTTAGAGTTGTGGAATTCATCTCGTAATGACATTTGATACCAAGTTTTTTCTGTTCGTAACTCTGAGCATAACTGATTCGGATTCATTGATTTTAATTTGCCCTTTAGTGGTCCATCCTTCTACAACTCTAAAAACTTGCTTAATTGACGCCTGACCATTCTGGTTATTGATTTCACAATATATTAGTCAATGATCTGCACAAAACCTGATGGTTGTGTCGCCACTTATGTCATGAGCAATATCATTTATGTCAATAACAAAAATCAGTAGTCCCAAAACGGATCCCTGTGGTACGCCTGAAGTTATGTTTAGCAGATCCATATTGTTACCGTTTATTTCAACGTACTGTATCCGACCTGTGAGGTATGAGCGGATCCACGCTACAACTTCATAATTTATAATCATTTCCATTAGCTTATATTAACGTGGTGTGCACAACCAGGTTCAATAAATCTAAACATATAGCGTCGATGTGTTATCAGTTATTCGGTGACGTCGAAAAGTCATTAATTGTTTCTACACTGCACAATGACGGCTACACTATTGTACACTTTCTGCACCGCATTATGGCGTCTTGTGTTCAGTTTTTGGGCCCTGTATATTGTATGTTCAAGCCCTCCAAGACCTAACAAATAGCCGGCGTCTTATAGTGTGCCATCATTACTTCATATCACTCGCAATAAAAAATTGAAGTACTCAGCCATTTGAGGGACTAAGAATTATAAACACAATGATTATCGCAAGAAATGTGGCATTCTCTGTCGGTAAGCGCTGTATAAATTGTCCGTTGGGTTGCAGACAAACATGAGAAATAAAACGTGACCCATAAAAAAACCCCATCTGAGTAAAATATATCTCCCATCGGAACTTGTGTTCACAGTGAAACGTCGTAAGCGAGGCATGGTATCTTTTGCCGGAGCTTAAGTTGGCTGCTCCGCCACTTTCGTTGACCTCAGGAAAGGACTCGATGGTTATGTGAATGCAGGATTTGTCCCTTCTGTTTTTTTTTAGTTTTTCTTCCTTTCTATACCGCACAACTTCGACACCCGCCGGGAAAGCGCTATTCCACAAGTGTACACGAGAAGGTTATCGATCGCTGTTCAATAATTCATGGACGCCCGTATCGTTTTCGCGGCTGACCATTCCCCCACCACACCCACACACACACAAACACACAGTTTCAGCCCGATCTCTTCCGAGACGTTGCACTCCGAGGAGGCACGCAAACCGCGGCCAGGCGGGATATGGCTTCGCGTGCTGACTTCGGCGGGCATTGGCCGTCTAGAAAGAGAAACGGACGTGCGTTTTTTTTTTCTTTTACTGCAAAAGCCATCACGGGAACAGTGGAGGCACGTTCGTGCCATCTCCGCTGGCTTCGGCATCAGTGGTCGGTATGATTGTGCGTTCCTCGTCAATGGCACATGTTCGGTGTTTCAGGTGTCTTCCAGAAACGAGGAGTGCGTTTGTCTGCAGAATCTACAGTATCGAGCGCACAGTGCTCAGGAGTCGTGTGGTGTCTGTTATTGCTGTACTCGTTGCTGTAAGTACGTAACAATAATATCGGAGTTTTACGGGCCATGACCATGATATTATTATGAGGCACGCCGTCGTGGAAGGGTTCGAAAAGGTCGTCCGTGCCGTGTTCTTTAACGTGCGCTGAAATCGCACAGTAACGAGCCCATAGCATTTCGTCTCCGTGGAAATGTGACCACCGCTGCCAGCACCAAACCCGTGACTTTCTGGTCAGTGACCACAGAGCACTGTACCCCCGGGTGGTCTGTGACACTCTCAGGTTTCTTTAATGCATTCGCCTAAAAACGATTTGCAATGTTCTTCTTTTTCTTATCAGTTGATGTATTTCTCCTCTCCCGCCTTCCCCCGAACGCTTTCTTCCCCTAACATGATTTTCCACTGCCTCCAAGATTGGTGGCATTGCTGGTTTTTTGCACGTCGCCTGTGGTTTTGCATGGCCTCCGCGATCGGCATGCATCTGACTAAGCTACAATCTCATGTGATGACTTCACTTCAAATGTCACGTTATGCGACATCATGGTTACATCACGATGACACCGGAATTTTTCGCGATCGGTGACGTCAATATGACTCCATGTGACGATGCCCACAATAATTTTTTTGCGTCACTCGTTCTGACAGCAACGCCACGGTGCGCTGACGGTCAATTTTCGTGTGTGATAAGGCATCTACGGCTCTTGTTTTTTTTATTTCACCTTGATAGGAAGTTGTGCGTAAGTAGACTGCGCGGAAAACTGCACTTCGTGCGGACTTCATCGAAAAATGCAATAGCTTCTTCAGCATCCATTTAGCGTTTCTAACCGGTCTTCTCTAATCTGCGTTCTGTGTGCCATCCAATCGGCGCTCGCGGATATTGGTTGGCTGAAACTGCGGCTTTCGTACAAAAAAAAAATTGCCTGAAAAACAACTCTTTCATGTAATCAACGCGAAGAAGGTTGCTTGAGATTCTATTTCAGCCCCTAGCGTGGGAACTCAGTGGCGATGAAACAGCTGCTGGTAACTGTTCGTTGGTACTTGATACCACTGAACTCATTTCGCCAAAAAAAAAGAGTATTTTGGATTGGCGTTTATCTGGGAATCTGGGAATCTGGGTCAAACTCGTCAGCTGTTCGATGCTAAAAAATAAACAAAAAAGGTAAGGGGATGAAAAACAATGTTTATTCGAACAAAAGATTACCGAGAAGAATCATCTATGCACTGTGGAACTCAAACAGCGCGAAAGACTATCTCGTACCAA
Source organism: Rhipicephalus microplus (assembly GCF_043290135.1). NCBI lineage: Eukaryota > Metazoa > Arthropoda > Arachnida > Ixodida > Ixodidae > Rhipicephalus > Rhipicephalus microplus. Next base: position 77,454,070 of record NC_134703.1, read on the forward strand.
CCCGCCTAAGTATGCACTTTACCCATGAATAATTTGTATATTCCTATGAGAATACTTTGCATGTTCAGGCTACTCATTATGTTATAATGACACGCTTTTGCTGCTTGTTGTGGCTCTCCGTGAAAGTTGCCGTTAGTTGTCCGTGGGTAGAAAGCGTCCGATAGCGCTGCATTAGTAAAGAAGGGGGTGGGAACCAGACCGAGCTGATAGTTCGGTATTTCAAACGGCCCTTGTTGAGTAATAAGGAAGAGGTGGTAAGAATACAGGTAGCGCAGATAAAAGGTCAAACTCGATTAGGCTAAACTTAGCCCGAAAAAAAATCTCGCGCTTGCATGCGAATAATGTCCACGGACACGTAGGTGTGAGTGTCGATTAAGTAAATAAGTAGTCATAAACTCAATCTAATAACAGCAAGTGCTTTAAACTTTTGTTGTCCACTTTTTTTTTCAGAATCCGTGAAAGCCTTCAAATTGAGGTGTACTTTATTTCCCCTTGAAGCGACACTAAATAGCAAGACAGTTTTTCGGGTATTAGTTAAGTGCAGTGTCACGATCCCAAAAATACCACTCTCACCGCAACACGATGCTTGGTAAGCGAGAAAATGTATGAAAAAAAATTGCGGGTGGAGACGCCACCGTGAGATTCCCGCACAAAACCGCATGGCATCATATATTTTGAAGGTGTCTGCTAGGTCTTGCGTAGCTTCTAATCGATTAAATTTAAGTTAGCTGTCACCTGTGGATACCATAGGCCTACCATACGAAGGTTCATAAAGAGAGGGAGATAAAGATGTTAGGAAAGGCAGGGAGGCTAACTAGACGCACTCTCGGTTTGCTACCCTGCACTGGGGAAGAGATGAAAGAAAGAAAAGAGGTTGCATAAATATAAGAAAGGTACACACAATCACGAGCACACTTGGGGGAGCACACACAGTCTACAGGTGGTGGCTCAGGTTTGTTGTCTTCAAGTGATGTAGGAATGCTTTGGTCGTTTTCGGCGCAATTGAGGCAGATGCCCGAGGTCCCAGAATCTTCTGCACACAGAATGGTCTGGAGTCCTGTTCGTCGTCTAGCTAGTGTCACGAAAATACGAAAAATCGAAATTCGTGACGTCAGTCGCTGAAATATTGGTGCGAAATTACAAAAAATGCAACTTCAGCCTTCCTTCCTTCCGCTATTAATGAACTCATGAAGGTGAAACATATGGTATTAGAGTTTTTAGGGTCCAGTTTGTTATTCGCAACCAAGTAATTGTTTCTGTTTAGTGTCCCTATTATGCATTCCGGAAAGGCTATTACAAGAGTGGGAAGTACAAGATATGTCTGAAAACTTGGAACAAATATCACAATAAAAAACAACCGGTAAAATTGTGAAAAATATATATAGCAAAAAAATAACGATCGCATGCGACCCGATAAAGCCTGTCACTGCTTTATGATGTATTGCGGACAAAAGAAGGGGGGTTATTGCAACGTCATAGCAACGTGACAAAAAAAAATATACTCAACTTGCCATTACTGTCTGAAGATTAAGTCTAGATGATGTGGTTACTCAACATAGAATACTTTCACGAGTTATTCAGAGTGCAAGGCACCACTATGGTTATACGCGACGAGAAGAGTGACACATCCAAAATAACGGGGATGTGAGTTATGCGTGGAAAAACATTGTTGAAGAAACCCTTTAATTGTATGGATCTCATAGAAAGGTGAATTGTGAGCTTACATTTTCCGCTATAACTACAAACGTCATCACAATTGTGGACCATGTTAGAACAGAACGCTTACTAGTCTAATTGATTTGGGGCCTGAAATTTCTCAAAATAATTTGTCGTGATAATACCTCAAGCATTCAAAAAAAAAGAAATCACAATAATTAAAGTATGCATGCGACCTGATCCAAAACTATGCGGCAAGTGCAGTATAACTTTGAAAGCGGCCTTCTTGAACAGCCTTCGCAATGAACAGTTTCAAAATGTTTGACAAATGTATCATCGTGATCTGGACGTTTATGAATAGCAGTACGGGAATGAGAGAAAAAAATATATATATGGTTGGTGTTTAGCTCGGTTTCAGTTCAATGCTTTTTTTTCCTATGGGCTTAAAATTATATCTAATAGCGTATTTTGTAACGTGTACGCGTTTCATAAAATCATTTATTCGTCATATATGACGTAACGCTTTACGTCATATATAACGTAACGCGTAACACGACTACGCTTTATTCGTGTCTCTTGGTTGTGTTGGTCATTTACTGTCTCAACCACAGGTAATAAATACTAAAATATTGTCATAACGCCGGCATATACAGCATTTATGTGATGCGAAATAACGTAAATCCTTACCATCTAAATATAGCAACCAACGAAGGTAACCTCCTCTCGCAATTTCCAAGAACAATTTATGCTGGCATTCGGAGAGGGCTCAGGACCGCCAGGTGGGGTAATACATCATGGCTGTAATAATCTATGTCCCCTTCCCCCTCATGAGCTATCGTTGGTGTATCGCGATGCAAGAAAGTATCGAGGGAGTCGTAACTCATCTTTTCAGCAAAAACATTAATCTCGTTACTTTTTACTACGATATCCGTCAAAAGGTATCGGGGCTTCGTGGAACCCATTCGCCCGGAGCCGAAAGCAATCGGGGAGCGGCGAAAGATATTGATTTCAATACGCCACAGTGGTTTCGGTTGAACTCAAGGCGCAAGTATAAATTCGCAACGAGGCTACTGCAACGAAGCGCTCATTGAAAAATTTCTTCATGGTACTGGCTGAACAAAGCTCAGCGCGTTCTCTACGCCGCACAAGAAAGTGCTGTTTTCTTTTTTCTTTTTTTAAAGCATGCGCATTTTTAAATTTTTTGAAGAGAAGGTTATTCTCTTTTCACAATATCAATATCCAATAATAAGGACGAAGGTATGAAAGTTGAAGGAAAGGCTACTCACGGTACTTTAGGTTCTACTGAAAGAATCTCGGTGCCGATGAAGTTTACGGTATACCGTAAACTTCATTACGGTATATATACCGTAATGGATAATGGCCTACCACGCATATACAACGAATAACACTTATATTGAGGTATAATGTGTTGATATGGGAGGCACAAACAGGTCCAATGTTGAGTCTCGCTGGGCATGCCCTTTAGAGGCGAAGCTTCTTATAGTTGAGCCTTGTCCCACCGCCGGCGTGACATAGCACTTAAAGAGCCCGCCAAAGGCGCTACGGCGCGTGATCGCTCCCGGCGCGCCATCTCTCTCTCTTCGACAGCGAAGACAATGAACACAAGGCGTTCTACTAAATTTCAAACTTCGAAATCTTCGCCAATCATCGATGGTTGATATGTGCCATATTATGTGAGGTTCAAACAAACAGACAAAAATGCACGGCTAGCTGCAGGCTCGCAGAGCGGCTTTAGTGAGGCAACGCTGACAAGTGGACCCCCAATTTCAGGCTCGCGAACATGCTGCAAAAATGCAGCACCGGCAAGCTGACTCGCAATAGAAGCTCGCGAAGGTGCAGCGGCACGTAGACGCCGGCAAGCATACCCCGAGACGTCGAGAGTGCGGGAAGTGGCTGCAAAACGCCCGAAGTGGCTGCTACCTGAGGTTGGTGCCACCGATGCACGGTTCAACGAAATTTTCTCGAATGAAGTTTTGGGCACAGCTGTAAAGTTCGCCACCTCTTGGTGTTCGACAATAATCTGACGAAGTTCGCTAACATCCAAAACGAACAGTCCCGCGCCAATGCCGTTGCCGTGCTGCAGCGAGAGTTTGACGCCGATGATGAAGCTCACAATAAGTACATGGTTTGCTTTACTTGTAAAGATTCCTTGGTGGACTTCGAATTCCCGACAATGAGCAGTACGCGAGGCTACTGCTATTTACCCAAACTGATCACTTACCTGCTTCATACCATGTTGAGGAAACGTACATGAACGTTTGAAACGTTTCCTACGCGTGGTTCAAAACGGGTAAGTGATCTCCGCGCTTCGCCCACTCATGATCATTCACTTCGTGTATATGCGGTGATCTGCGACAGGCCTCCCACGCTTGGAATTTAGCGGAGAGCACGGAGGAAAGTTTAAGTGGAAGGACAGGGATGTTAGCCAGTTCTTAGACCGGCTGGCTACCCTGTGCTGGAAAAAAGGGTAAGGGGAATAAAAGATGATAATAATAAATGTTACGAAGAGAGAGAAAGAGAGAAATTAAAAAAAAATAGTGACAGAGGAAAGGCAACATCAAAAAGTATAAGACACTAAAGTCTGTCTCTGAGTCCAGGTGTCCGCAAAAAGCGTAGCAGAGCTTTCAAAGCCTTCTGGGCTGTGAATTGGCTCGGCCAATGACCCAGAATCCTTTGTTCCGACACATTTTCAACACGACCTATGGGCATGCCTGCATATCTCATGAGGCAAGATACACCTGCGATCATAACTGCTCCTACTCCTCTACCTCTGCTGAATTTCCTTTTGTTTGCACCATCATTATGACTTCACAACCAAACTATATTGCTGCTGCCACGCGTTACAGGGACACCTTGCATAAGATAATAATAAGTAAGTATGGAGGCATAATTAAACTAAACTTGCGGTCAAACAGGTGTTCATAAAACATGCTATCACTACAAAAACACATGTGGGCAATTGGGACAGTGAGAACGGGTCTCATTTGACTGAGAGAAAATATTTACTTTTACGAAGTCGAAGCTTCGTGTGAGGACCGTCTCACGTATGGTCATAACTACCGCAGATGCCCAGAAGTTTAGGCGCATTATTGTGGCATAAAAGAACATCTTGTTTCTTGCTTGCATCGCACAGAATGCGTAATAGTTCTACAGTATTTTGATAGCAACATCCTCGGTGAAATGTGTAATATTTCACCCAGTAAGGGTCGACATTAAGCAACCGTTTAGTTGATAACACATCGGTTACAAAATGAACCCCCTTCACCATCTTACGTAACGAAAATTTCCAGATAAACTCTGCTACTACGAAGCCTTGATAAACTCTGCCTCTACGAAGCACAACTGTACGCTGCACGAATATAATTAAAGTCGCAATAGGAACTGCAGAAGTGTACAGGTGCACACGTACTACATGCTAGTCTGTTAGCCCGTTGGCGGCGTAAAACTGTTAACGCCTCCGGAAGGCGTCGTCATCGTAAAACCTGGCCGCGGCGTTACAACGTGTTTACGACGCCTGCGTGGCTCGGCGCACATTAAAACCCGCAAGAGCGTCCTTGTCTTCAGAATTGGTTCACACACGCCACAGGCACAAAGTTTGCTCACTTTTATTGCTCTGCACATACAGCGATTGCAGTAAGGTAACAGCGATATGAAAATCAACGTGCAAATGGTTGTTGTATTGCGGTAAATGTAGTGCATTTTTTTCTAACAGTTAGCACCAACCAGTTATAAAATAGAGCGTTATCTTCAAACACAATGCAATCGCATTTTTTTGGTTTAATATGTATCTTACATGAAAAAAATATGACTTCCAAATGTTGCGTTATTTCTTTCTGTCCGAAAGATACCTCGGAGCACGGGAGTGCGACGTGGTGAAATGAATCACGCAGCGAATCACGATTTCGAAACGCACATCGGGTTCTAAATTCAGCTGTACCTAACAAAGGCTTCATCTGATTCGTTAGAAATCTTTGGTGCTCACATCAGAATATGTTGTACGAAAAGGACACAGTCTCGGAAAACAGGTGCGTAAAGGAATACGTATACACTTTTTTACAACTGGTTAGGCAAGAAGCGGTGCTGATATGAACATCTCGCACCAGTCTATCTTTTGAGGTCCTTTTCTTTGTCTTGTTGGTCGCAATACTACAGCTATACGTAACAGTATATGACAAGTTCTTGCGACGTTTATTGTATAATGTAGCTCTACGACGTAGCTTTTCAGAGGTATACGCTGTTACCCAAGCGCACTTTTCTAAAAAATATCACCTCGCATATTTTGATTTCAATGCCGGGATCACTCTTTCATTACGGATTTTCCTCAGAGGCCTCAGGAATACAAAAGCACCCTATAGGTAACGAAGGGCACGTTGGAAAGGCTCCCCTGAATGCTGTACTTACAATGACGGACAATTCAAACATACACTAAAACTTCTCGCTGTCCAACTGACAAAACTTTTTGATCACCGCATTACGTTAGTGAAGAGTAAACATATTCAGTCACAGAAACTTCGACGAACGAGGAGTTGCAGCATCTTGGTTTAGCCCAGATGAACAAAATGAAGCTGTTGATGCGAAGGTTGAAGTAGGTGACTAAGCTCTCGTCTTTTGTGCGGCGGCAAGATATAATCATCGGGGCATCCAAATACCGTGACACTGACAAAGCTGCCTCAGCGACTGCCTTCATCTTGAGCCTTCAGGTCTTGTCAGTGCCGTCTTCTCATCCCATCGCTGCCGCCCGATGTTCGACTGTCTAGAGGACACCCATAATCTATCCCAGGGCTTGCACTACTCAAGCACAAACTACGGGATGATGCGTGTGCAGCTGGCAACTCTGACAATGTCTCCTTCTATGATGTCGCTGCAGTGAAGCACGGGAAATGCTGACCAACGCTAAGCTTTGGGCCAGCGATTCCTCCTTACGAAAGTAAGAAACCGGAGAGAAAGGACGCTGGCTACTGACGATGATGACAAAAGGATACAAGCTCTGACTAACGGACTCGCTTGTAGAGAAATCTATGAATAGAGTTTTTAAATACGATTGATAGAGTTTCAAAATTACAAGAGCAGTGGACATAGATTGATTCCGCGAGCACTGAAGTAACTTTCCTGCCAACAGCTATACTTTCATTTTTTTGGCAAGTTAAGTGTTGTATATGTGAAGAACAATGAAGATAACACCGACTGCTGAGTGATGTCACATAATACGGTCATTACCAGGCTACTTAACCTGCACTCAAGAATGATTCAGTCATCTAAAATAGAAGAATACACTACTGCTAACTTAGCCCACCACTAAAGCATCCCCCATAATCAAATCTTGGTTTCGGGACATAACTAAAACTCCAGATATTATTATAACGTCAAAGTATCTTGTTAATTGACAACACAGGCATTACCAAAAGACGCATAACAACACTGCCTTCAATGAATGGCGCCATTCAGTACTTATGTCGGAGGCCTTGACAAAACCTCCACGTATAGTTCATTTCTAATAGCCAATTGTGGGTAACGTCTAAAGAAGCCAAACATGTTTAATAGACTCATACGCCATAAATACAAAATAATATATTTCAAGATATTTCATAGAGCCCTGAAGTACCATCACTTAATTCTCGTAATTAAATTCCACAAATTTTATTTATAATCTGTGACATTGAAACCAAAGAAGTTTAATTTAGTTCTGCGACTAAAGCCAGGATCATATTATGAAGGGAACCTCGAAAGAGTATTTTGAATTATTTTTCGCTACGCCGGCTTGTACAAGGTGCGACCATTGCACCACTACAGTCTATCTAGGGACCGTAACAAAAATTGTGCTGTATAAAAAATGAACAATATAACAAAAAACAGCATGCATTTTTAGGTACAGTATTCCTTGGAGATTAGCAGACTCGTTTGATTAAAATTTATTATCTCAAGCCCAGTGTCCTAAGCCTTCTTTGCGTATCTGAGTTATAGCAATATCTGCCTAACCCTTGCAGCACTATATCAACATCATCATCATCATTATCATCATCATAATTAACAGCCTATTTTATGTCAACTTAATGTGAAAGCTTCTTTCGATTATTTTCACATGAAGCTGCGTTGTGTATGGTTTATTTATTTATTTATTTATTTGAAAATACTGCCGATCCCAGAGTAATTATGGCAGGAAGGTATATACAGTAATTCAATAAAATGTGACGAATTATGAGACAATGGCAACAATACGTAATTACAAAAAAGGGCAGAAAGATTGGTAGCATGTCAATAGGGAAAAAACGCTCTCAATAAGTCACATGTCAATGAAAGGCAAAAAGAAAAAGAATAATGGGAAAACAACTGTCTCGCGAAGTTCATATTTTGCTTCAAGTGCACTTAAAAATGGTGTTAGTGATGCGCTTTCTGTGATGTGTAAGGGGAGGTTATTCCATTGTCCTGTGGCTAATGAAAAAAAAAGAATTTTTGAATATTGAAAATTATAGGAAGAATTAATTTGCACCTACGAGAGATTTTACTTTGTACGTGACAACTTCTTTATTTCATAAGCCCATCTTGCTATCTGCCGCCCATGGTAGCACTTACCACTCCTTGTTATCAGTGTGGTCGCTCTACTTGGCCATCGCTTACCTGCTCAGCCTACCATGTGAGCCGCCCAAGTGTGGCGTTTGTTATTTTTCCTGCTTTTTTAGCCTTCTGTAAACTGCAGTGATCACCAGCAATTGATGTTTCGTGGACTTCTTGTGGACCGGTGGAAGTGGTGCGAGACCCCTTGCAGTCAGAGAAAACAAATTACAGAGGAGGGGGGTGGTCGTAAGTCAACAGAACATGGAGCGTGAAATGGAAGGACTTTATTTCTCTCTCTCTCAAGGAAAGGTTAAGCTGAAGGCCGATGCCAGTTTGATCTCAAAAGCTTGTGAATAAGGTGTGTGGCCTGCAGTCACATAGAGACTGTCGCTAGCTATGTTTGTTCTTCAAACATGCAACCCTAGCACATGTATACCCACGTGCATATGTCTCAACATCTTTACAACCATCTCTAAAAAAAGGAGAAAGCTAAGTCAGCCCCACCTTAATGCGGTCCTGCCATGATGTGAAGCATCAAAAATATAGTAAGGGACCGCTTTTTTTTTAATATAGTGGGCCTGAAAAAAAGATCTATCTATCTATCTATCTATCTATCTATCTATCTATCTATCTATCTATCTATCTATCTATCTATCTATCTATCTATCTACGTCGCGCAGCTCTCGTGATCGTCTTGTTAACTTGGGGTTGACCAAATTAGTATGGGTTAGTCAAATATGTCAGGTTGGTTATGACATGAATAACATCAAAATCGCATCGCTTATGTCGTCAAATCCTACGCTCCCGGCACGTGTGCCACATAACCGTACACCATGGGCCACAGTATGTGGGTATACGCCACAAGTGACTCACAGTTTAAATCTACCAAGAAACGGTGAGAACAGACATTGGTCATTTAAATGCGAGAGCGTTAAAAAAAGCCGACACCGTCAGCATTCACCCGAAAAATGCTAAGAGTATCTGGGTCCCAGAAAAAACCGTATCCAAGCATTCTGCATGGAAATCTAGTATTCTACCACCATGTCACGCCAGGTCTCGAAACTGCTTCGGGCAAAGACCCTGTACAGCCGTAATGTTTCTGAAACGTTAGTTGTACACGCCATGCACTAAAACTTCTCTACCCAGGGCTACCATCCTTCCACGCCCAAGCGCTATATATCAGCCTACCGGCTGCTGCATATCAGCTTACATCGATTCACATGATACGTGGGATCTGTCAATTTGTTTTGTTTTTTAAGATGGATTTTATGTACCCCTAAAACTTGCACCATCTCCCACAAAAGGGATCAATGAGTAGCATGCGAAGTAGCGCGTGGGTCGACCTAAAGTTCCGTTCATCACGAGTACCTTGCCCGATGTTAACGCATACTTGCAAGCGGAGCACACTATGAATTCACTGCAGCCCCTGTCGCTGTTACACGTCCAGAACTCTTGTTGGAGCACGCCACGTGGGTTCCTCGTCACGCCACGCTGGAGCACATGGTTTCATTGCGCGTCTGCAGAATCTCGTTACCCGACGCCTTCACGCGATTGCTGAGAGAATGCAGTGGGAGTGGCCAGAGCATCTTAAACAGCCACTTACGCAGAGCCAAACGCGCTAGCACGTGTCAGCACGTTCTAACTAGGCTACAACGCATTGGTTAATCGCGCATCTACATAGCCTCGTTTCCGATGCCGTCGCATGATTACTTAGACAGTATAAGGAGGAGAGGCCACAGCGTATTACCCCGCACCTGACACAGGCCGGAATGCGCTAGCACGTGAGCACGTTCGGCAGTGCATGAGCCTGCTGTTGCGCATGCACGCTAAGGGTGGCCATGGACACCGGATAGAACAAAGGAGGGTTAAAGAGAAATTGCTGGAGTGGAAGCTCCCGCAATGCCTTGCCATCAGAAGTGAAGCCAGCTTTTGCCACTGCCAAGATGGCGAAAACATGCTCATTTTCTGTAGTGCCCGCTTAAAGAACAAGTGGCTTCGATATGTAAATGTAAATGGTACGTTAGTTTTATATTAAAAGATAAATGTTCCCGACAAAGTAACACAGAGAAACGAGTATGGGTGACTGAATCTCCAAAGAATTTAGCTCTAGTTAGTAGCTTACTAAGAAAAAATTAGAAACACTAAGACGCACTAGGAGAACTATGTGGCCCGGAAAACATTCCACGTTAAACTTGTTTGCCGTGCGAGGGAAATTCTCCGAAGTGGGAAATGCTCCGAAGGGCTAGTTGGTATGACATAACGATAGTTATAGCGCGAGAACAGAACGACGACAAAGAGCGTCTCCTTCTTGTCCCTTTGTCACTGTTATGTCCTCGCGCTACTATCGTCAGGAAATGCTTCGTTCTAAATCTTGTTTGTTGTCGCACATATTACGTGGATGTGTTCCAACTTAGTGCTTTTTGCGTTTCCTTTTACCTTTGTTTTCTTGAGTGATTCAGAATCTTTGAGAATATCGAAGCGCTGTGTGTTACATCGTCTCTATGTTTTCTAGTTTTGTTTATACGCGCCACGAAAGTGATTTTGTTACACCAGACAGTTGTACTCACTTGAAGTGTTGTTACCAGTTTGCAATAAACTTCTCTGTCTTAATCGCTGAACGGTGATACATTGTCGTGCCCCTAGTAAGATGGCCACCGCAGCCGCCATCTTGCAAGAGGCACGGCTTCACTTCTGGGCAATCATTTCCACTCCATCAGTTTTTAAATCCTCCTTGAATGGAACTTCGCCATAAGCTGCTTCGCATCTAAAATGGCTTCGGGGCGCGGACCCTGAAAATGGCGTGGACCTCATAGCTAGGGTCCATATATCCTCCTCTAGGAACCATTAGTCAATTATATAAGCTGACAGCAGGACGCCAAATGGGTTAAGGAACATAACTTCTAAACTCTTACTTTCGAAAGAGGCTTTAGGTTGTGTTGGGCAGCGTGCATGAGCTCTTATTTACGCTGCTCAACACACACAAACACACACCAGTTGCCAACGGCCACCAGTACACGCCTATAAGCTTCATAAATAACACATGTTCTAAGAAAGTTCCTTCCTGACTTTTTATCCTTGTTGCATTTACCTTTCTTTGTGAGAAATTTATTGTGCTTCTAAGCATTCGTGCACCTGGCAGGGTCGAAACATTTTTTAACCTCATATGAAAGACAACGCTGGCTTTAATAAGTCACCAACGCTGTAGATAATACAACGTGAATGTCGCTAAGTTGGTTTTCTCATGATAGACAGTAAATAACGTCTATGGCATGCACCGGTTCTGATGACACGCTTAAATTCGCTCACTTGCATGAACACTCCAAGCTGGGTGTATTTACGGGTTGTGCTTTCAAGTCACAACAGGTGCACGATCTTTTTTTTTAGTGTTAGGTTGTATTGCATCAAATAACAACCTTGAAATAGACGTAAAACTGATTACGCCTGGTCCCAAAACTCTTTTTCGGCAGGTGATTTATTTCTGTGTTATCAATAAACTCGGTAAAAAGATTACAAAGATTTCCTGTGAAAAGTATGCGATATTAAAGTTTTTTTCCTACGTTGCTGTTCCTAAAATATACGAGTTCTCCGGATGTGCAGGCTATGTACGTTTAAAAAATGCGTAAAAAAGGTAACTGTATAGACACCGGAACCAAAGTCATTTTGCTGCACTTTACCTATTTCGCTGCCGTCGATCAAAGTACCCGTTCATTTTTCGCCGCCCATTTAAGAGAGACGCTTCCGACATGTTTGTTAAATAACGCTAAGTTGATTGATGGATCCTCCCTAGCTTGCATTGTATAGATACTATATCTGCTATGGTGCTCTACCTTTCAGGAAAACATCTGCGTAACACACGCTATCTGACTTAATGATGGGTTGTTAACTTGTTTCTGATTTAGCACTTACTGCAAGCGCTCTCTAAATTTCACGTTAGAAACACACTGCACGTGCTTGGTTCAAAGCTAAGTGGACTCTTTTTGCTTAGTTGTGCGCTATACCCGGAAAGTATTTCCGTCATAAGTTTTGCAAGATTATCGTGTGCACAAAGTTTGAGTTTCAAGTTAAGTTAGGGCTGTGTTATTGGACGAGGCGGTTGCTATTAGAACGTCTGCTTGCTAGCCGACAGCATGTGCCCGCAAAGCGGCACAACATTTTAGTACTGAACTTTTCATGTATCACTGTATTCTCGATCACCAAGGGGACAGAGGAAGTTCTTGATGTGCTGTGTAAACTTGTTGTGGTTCGGTAAGCTACGGCTGATGAAAAAAAAACGACAAACAATTGCCTTTTGTGTCTTTCGTTGTCCATCAAGCAACCGTTGTCCATTAAGCTGGCTCTAAATTACAGCCCACGGGGGCCGTCGGATAAGCAGCTTCCTGGAAAGCACTGGGTATTAAAGTTTATTCGCACTCTCGTTTTCGTCAATGTTGCTAATGTTGCTTTAGTTTATAGCGTCATTCTTGCAATGACTGGAATATTTTTCATTTCCAAGGATCTATTGGTTTTCTTTTTCGGGTGTTTGTCCTGCATTCTGCTTTGAACAAGCTCGGGTGGTCATTCAGTACTCCACGAACAACAAATGCACGTCGTGAGCATAATGACGTATCATTGTTCAAGCATAAATCATTTATTACAGTCAATGACCAAACAAAAAAATTATGGGCTGCTCATCACTTTCCAAAAATATGAAGGCGATAGCCAACTTAGATATTCTGCTGTTCTACTGTTTAAAATTATGCTGATTTGTTCAACTTTTTGATAAAAACTCTGCTGATGTGCTTGCGAAGATTGTGTTCAACTTCAGAATAGGGCCCTATTTTTTATTTTTCTTCTCTCTCCTAATTCCACCGATTATTCAACCGTATTTAACATTCGTTGAAGTGACGGCGCTCACCTTTTTGCATGACGTTTCGAAAATACATGCCTTGATGTACACTTGTATCCGAACACACACACCGGTTGCATTAGAGTTTCACGATCAACTAGAATACGTCACGTCGTTTGCCTTGATTTCCAACCGCAAGAACTTGCGTCTTGAGCATAGGTCGGCAGACTCACTCATTAGCCGACTCACTTAGGCTAATTAAGACTCAGATCGAACATTGAGTCTGAGTCTAGGTGGGTCCTGCTGGGTAATATTCTCGCGAGTCTGAGTACGAGTGAGTCCGTTTGACGGAAATTTTAGTGAGTCTGAAAAAACCATTTGCATCCACATGATCTGCAATGAGCCGAAAGTGGTGAAATTGGCGTTCTCTTTCAAGTATTATTGTGCTGGCGAAGTATTTCGTAGATGCATTTGCCGGACTAGCCTATATACACCTTTACACGGGAAAATGGGATTCTACAGGCCACGCCAACGGAGCAGGAAACGGTGGAATTGCGATGTTTCCCCGTGCAACCTACACCCATTGTTGCTCTGGCTCTCTCTTCACCCCCGGAACAAGGTTTTTCCAACTTTTTGGTTCGAGGAAAAGAGAATGTCAACGTAAAAAGTTTTAGTATCTTCTTAAACAAATGTAACAGACGGTGTACATAAGGCATGACAGCGTATTTCCTGGACTTATCGCCTGGTTCACCAATCTCAGCTGGGCGGTATTTTAGGGGCGAATCTCCTCTTAGTCTAACCTTGTCACGCGTCACGCGTAACGGAGAGAAGAAGAGACGAGAAAGAAAAGAAGGCAAAAGAAATGGATGACCATTTCTCGTTTTATTTCCTAGATGGCGTTACTCTGCCGCTACTCTCCAATTCGCTGCTTCGCGTGCTTTGCCTGAGTGCGCGGAGAACGAGTGCCTCTCTCAGTCTCCTGGATAGTCACCGTTCGTGGCGGATCGTTGATGGGACATGGACGAAGCAGAGCGGCGGGCGCATTGAAGATGCTTGTGCTGGGTTTCCTTGGCTCGCGTCTCGCCGGTGTTACCGACGCGCCGTCTGCATTCTCGAACGCGATCGGACGCATGGGCGCGTGCACGGACGGGTGGACACATGGGCGGATGGATGCTTGGCCCTCTCATCATCATTCACTCCATGGATATGCTGTGATTTTTAGATGCGGAAGCATCTTATACTCGCGCCTTGTAGTGCGCCGTCCGCGCCGTCCGCACCGCTTCTCGAACATTCGACAGCTGACGCGCGCGCATGCGCCGTCGCGCCGTCGCCCACCATCTGTGCCGCGCGCGCTTCTCCTTCGAGAACATTCGACAGCTGACAGCGCATGCGCCGTCGCGCCGTCGCCCACCATCTGTGCCGCGCGCGCGCTTCTCCTTCGAGAACATTCGACAGCTGACAGCGCATGCGCCGTCGCGCTGTATATATACTCAAGGTCGGCGCTCGCTCGCTCAGTTGCCGCTCGTCCGTTGGTTTGTACGGCGCGTCGACGTCCGAAGTCGCCGTGAAATAAATGCCAACGAATCCACAAACAGAATGATCGACGTCCCTTCGACCAGCGCCGGCCAAACTGTTGGCGGAACCGCAAGCGTGTTCACTCATTTAACACCCCATTTCACAACCACGTTAACCAATTTAGCCATCGACCCAAGTAAGTCGCAATTTAACACCCGTTAACCAATTACATGCTTCCGCATCCTCCTCAGTGTTCCCCCGAGGGAAGCTGCGGGCAATTTTTTTTCTCTGGTCACCTATTTATAGAATGCTTATGCCAGTACGACTTGTAAAAGGTGCACTCCAAGATAATGAAGTTTAGTTGGGAAATTTCGTTTGATGCATTTTCAGAGACTTCATTGATTAAGTTGTTCATCAGTATATGTACGGCCTACTGAATGCTTCTTCTCTGTTCGGCTGTGCAAAAATCTTGTCTGAATAATTATACTTGACCGCTAACTTTTTTTACACTGTAAGGAAACAAAATAGCAAACAATAGGCTGCAATGAGAGTGGGCTCTTAGAAGTTCTGGGTGTTTAATACACCCGTTAATGTGTACTAATAGGTAGTTGGACTGCTGACCACAGGGTCGGGAGAGTGAATCCAGGTTGCGGCCGCCGAATTTCGATGGAGGCGAAACGCTAGACATCCGTGTACCTAGATTAAGGTGCACCTTAAAGAAACACATGTGGTCGAAGTTTTCGAAGCCTTCCTCTCCATCATCATCATCATCATCAGCCTGACTACATCCACTGCAGAACAAAGGCCTCTCCCATGTTCCGCCAAGTTAACCCGGTACTCTGCTTGCTGCTGCCAATTTATATCCGCAAAATTCTTGATCTCATCTGCCCCCCTAACCTCCTGTCTCCCCCTAACCCTCTTGCCTTCTCTGGGAATCCAGTTAGTTACCCTTATTGACCAGCGGTTATCCTGTCTACGTGCTACATGCCCGGCTCATGCCCATTTTCTGATTTCAACTAAGATATCCTTAGCTCCCGTTTGTTCCCTAATCCGCTCTGCTCTCTTCTTGTCTCCTAAGGTTACATCTCCCATTTTTCTTTCCATTGCTCGCTGCGTCGTCCTAAATTTAAGCTGAACCCTCTTTGTAAGTCTCCAGGTTTCTGCTCCGTAGCTAAGTACCGGCAAGATACAGCTGTTATATACCTTCCTCTTGAGGGATAGTGGCAATCTACCTGTCATAATTTGGGAGTGCTTGCCAAATGGGGCTCCACCCCATCCTTATTCTTCTAGTTACTTCAATCTCGTGGTTCGGGTCCGCGGTTATAACATGTCCTAAGTAGACATAGTCTTTTACAACTTGAAGTGCACTATTACCTATCTCGAAGCGCTGCTCTCTTCCGAGGTTGTTGTACATTACTTTCGTTTTCTGCGGATTAATTTTAAGACACACCTTTCTGCTCTCCTTGTCTAACTCCGTAATCATGAGTTGCGATTTGTTCCCTGAGTTACTCAGCAATGCAATGTCATCGGCGAAGCGCAGGTTACTAAGGTAATCTCCATTACCACACACAGTCACTTTACACAGTCACTTAATTATATCACGGTTTTAAGGCGCCAAACCCCAAAAGCTATTATCATTAGGTATTTATTATCTAATATTGTTATCGTCTTTCTTGAGCAAGCCCGTACGAATCACGAAACTACAGTCCACTTGCGTGATTAGGCAGGCCGTATTGTTGCTAGTCAAGTTTAGGTCATCAAAAGAGCGTTGGGCCTGGGCTAAACGTATTCTCGTGTGTTACTTTTGAGCATACAACTTAACAGGTCATAATTTTGCAGTGCTGCTTAGGGTGATGGTTTAACTGTACGTTGTGAACAGAAAACCAGCTCGTGTGATGTTGAAAAATTTAGACATCGGTGGACTGGCAACTCTTTCGTGCTTCCCTCGTCGATCAGTGAAAAATTTAGTCACACCATGAGTTATAATGATGTAATTTTGTCGTTCCAACTTCATTTTCGGAAATTGGTTGTAGTCGCTATCCACGTCTGCTTATGTTTGTGCTTTTTTGGCACCTTGCGAACGAATTTCATTGAATGGTGGTCAATTTTTTTTTAGTATATAAAGTCTTAGACATAGAGTTGCACCTTCGAGAATGCAACGTTACGAAAATTACCATTCTTCTTGCGTCCTGCATGCTCTGTACGAAAAGTTACCTTTTTAATACCTATGCATTTCTTTTATTTATCATTTTTATCACTAACAGCCTTCCTTTAGAGTATGTGACCGCGCATGCGGCCGAAGTGACCTTCCTATACAAGCGCTACTGTTCTTCATATCCGAACTGACAGAGATAACAGAAAAAATCTGAGCATATATACTAGTAAATTGCCACAAGCTCCCTGTCAGAGGGAATGAACAAGGCATGCGCTATCATAACACCATCATAACCAGCATGACAGTGTAAGCAATTTTTATCTAAATTTGTGATATTCATGTTCGACAACGAGGCGTCAATCATGCAAGATGAATTTTTGAATCGAATTTCGAATAAATAGCAATGTCTTATGAATTATTACACATCACTGATATTTGTGCATGCCTATGAAACACAACAGAGTGCTAGAAGCATGATTCTGGATTTTTCATCTGCATCATTCCCCCGCGAGATACCTCAGCCCAGGTCACGTAAAACGTTGCCGGACGTCGAATAAACTTGTATTCATCCACTAGTACGGCTGTGTATGCCAAATATAATTTATTCGTTTGACTTCTACAAGATGGATTTCTAATACTGTGTGACTCTTGGGTATTATCCACTTATCGGACGCTGCTATTACATTTATTCTATGTTTCTTATTCAGCATCAAAGGACTCAACTTGTTAAGCGTGATCGGACCACGTCTTCTTTCTTCTCACTGCTGCAGGTCTGTGCGAGTGTCTGCGGCTGGTGCGGCTGGACATGCCCAGCGCGGTGATCAGAGGTGACCCCCTGTGGCTCAACTGCTCGTTCGACCTCGAGTCTGACGACCTGTACTCGGTCAAGTGGTACAAGAATCACCGCGAGTTCTTCCGTTTTCTTCCCAGCGAGAACCCACCGGGCCAGGCCTACAGGCTGTCGGGAGTCTACGTAGACGTGAGTCTATTATAAAGTTCAGTGAAACGGAACTACTGCGCTGAGCACGTTATAGATGGTTCACACTGTCGAAGATGCGAATCTGCTCGGGGCACATCGTCACAAAATTTGATGCTCATGAATGGGTACTCATTCCTTTTTAATAGGATACTTGGGTCACGGCCAATGGCAGTCCTCCTGGAAAAAAAAGAAAATTTTTCATATTATAAGAAGATAATAATCAAATACAGCACTTCTCAAATTTAGTATATTTCTCACTTGAATCAATCGAAGAAGGCGATCCTTACGTTGACCAGTTTTACCGTCGCGTTTCGTGTTTCTGAAGCACGTTCCAATTTCTGAGGGAATTTCGTGACTCAGAACTAGAGAGAATCGATATTTCACTCGATTTTTTCGGTCGAGGCTTCGAGCTCTAACAGAAAACAACACAGGTGTTTCGCAGGTGCTGCAGATGTTTACTTTCTAGCATGCCACCCAAATGCTGGAGGAACTGCAGGAGTGTGGCACATTCAAACACAAAACCAGGAGATGAAACACACAGGAAGTGGATGAAAGCTTTATTTTTAAGTACGCAAGCAGAAACGTCAAATAGCGTGTACATTAAATCAGGAAGCTTTGGCGCAAGCCACGTGCGAACCACATTGCGCTTCGCTTTGTTTTCAGCAACCTGATTGCCGATTTATTTCACCCTCGAAATAATTAAAGGAAAGCTTGCGAATAAAACATACTGTTCATGCGTTTATTAGGTAGATGTTTTAAAAAGTCCGAACATCGCAATAAACAAACGCCCTTTTCCTTCTCCGAGAAAGAAGGCCTATACTTTGGGAAGTTAAAAAGAAAGAAAACATTCGGTGACTCTCACAGAGGGCGACATCAACGCACGAATTGGGTGACGATTTTTAACGCTTCTTAAGTGCGTAGTATTCAAAACACGTGCTTGCTTTCAGCGTCTAGCTTTGATTCTAGCTAAACAGATACGGCCTGACTTTTGCATTTGCAATACAACCTCCCGCAATTCTTCTTTGTTTCGTTGGCTTATTGAATATCAAACGTCACATTTCACTCCGGCCTTTGGAATGCGCTACTCGCTTACTTAATACAGTTCTTATTTGGGCACGACAAGGGCTCATTAGTGAGAATAAATTTTCCTTAGACAAACGAACTTGGAACGGGCTGATATGACCTCAGCGTAGCCTCAGAACAAATACTAAACATGAATCTCTGTAAACACGGGCACACTTTGAAATTGTTGAAGAATTTGTAGTAGACGCAACGTTAGAGTTCGTGCATGTTGTCGTTCCTGCGCATGAGAGCTGCCATGAGGGACCTGAGTAAATAATGAGCATGTGATTATTAAGAGATTGAAGAGGCTCTTTCTCGTGGATGCGAAACGTGTGAAGGAAATTCATTGTGTCAGGGAAGTATGCGAGACTGCGCATGACGACTTAAATGATTATTCTGAGCCTGGCATATCATTCGAGATGCTCATTAGCACCGAGCGCTGTTTTTGTGGCCGTATATGCGTCTCGCCTAAAACACGGCTAATGTCCTCTCTGACAAAACTGCTCGCCTGTGACGTGATTACATGGAACATATAGTCATACTACTTCAAAATTATTATAAATCTATACAAAAAAGTGAGGTGTCTTCACAGCGGTGCGGTGAAGCAGAGTGCTAGAATCTGAAATCGAGACAGGATGAAAAAAACTCCCGCATATCCACGAAGTCAATGAAGATGAAGGAGCTCGCTCCAGAGCTCCTTCATCTATAATAGGTTTATGATCTGCAAAGTACAAAGCCACAAGATTTTGAATAATGGGACGTAGTGAAAAGTTCTCGAAAGGTCTTGACGACGAGACCGCGCTTCCGCCGCATCGCGAGCCCTCCGGGCCGCCACCTTTGCTTCTGCGGTGTTCATAGTGGGTAGCGGTATAGACGCGCACAGAGTGATATCCTGCGAGAGAGAAAGGAAGCGCACCGAGTGCGAGCGCTATATATATGAGCGCGGCCACCTAGCGGTCCTACCAAACTAGAGCACCCACCGAGAGTGAAGCGAGCGTCGCCTGAGTGGGGGCGCGCTATTTAGTGAGCGTTCTTGAAACGAAGAGCACAACTGCGCCTCTAGCGGGAGCAATGAGCACTAGCGTACACACCGGCGCGACGACGAGAGACAATCTCCCAGCAAAAGGAGCAAGCTCCTAAAAGGGTGTATCGTCAAAATACACCGCAAGGATAATGTAGCGAACGCGTACACTTGACCAAGGCAGATGCAAGGAGCACGAGGTTTTGGGGATAACGAGTGTGCTGTGTTGGTTTTGTTATGATGAACAAATGACTAGCACGACATCTGCTAATCATGGAGCTGAGAAGTAATTTGGTCCAACACTGCTACTTATGACGTTTCAACTATTCAGGTTCATTAATTTTCATCTACATATCCTAGACATGATGGTGATGGCGATTGGGATGGCAAATAACAGCCGAGAGTGTCCACATTATTGCGATAGCAATAATGTGGAAACTCTAGCGTGAACAGGGGTCTCAAAAACCCTGACCGCGAGAGGCGCAGTCCGAAATGATCGTTTTTGTATCATTTTCCTGAGTGCAGAGTACTTTAGGACCTCGAATTGTTCGCTCATGCATCTGATGGGGAATGATCACGCCCGCAGTACAGCGCAAACTGCAGGAGATAACTAGGCAAAAGATTGCGATACTTTAGGCTCGGTCATGATAAATAAAGTCTAAAACAATAGTCTAAAATATTATGATTACCAGAAATAACCAAGCAATGTTATTAATTAACTAAAAAACACTAGAAAAGTGCATGAATCTCCACGAAGTTGAGGATGATGAGTGGGCGAAGATAGCTCCCAAAGTTTTTATGTACGTCGAAATCACCGACTAGTATGAAAGGCGGGCATATGAACGGACGGATAGATGCATGGAAGGTAGGACAGATGGACGGTGCAGGTGATCATGTATTGTGCTGTCATATACCAGATTGATGTACACATAATGTCGGTTTTTTACTGATGTTTTCGTTTTTCATTGTTCGGATGTTAAGTTTCGGTTTCGGTTTTGCGTAGCGTCATGGACGCCGAGAAGCCAAGACCTAAGGAGCGGTTCTCCTAAAACGTTTTGGAAACATGCGGCTGTCTATGTCACCGCGATAGACATGGTGCTAGCCCTCTATTCCCCCCTGTGATTCACTGGCTTTGTGTAGGTGCACCTGAACGGTCAAACAACATGAAGGGACTCGCCGCGACAAAGCGCATCTCAAGTGCCGTAAGAAGCAGGAAGTCGTATGTCGTACACTGAGCTTGCGAATTTTTGTAACAAGTACATTGGGCTGGAAAACATTACATGCTTACCAGATACATTGGTGTCATCGACTCTTTGTTAAAGACTAGTGGGACTTCAACAAACAGGAGTCACTGGGCTCGTGCTACACATTTTCTCAGGATTTACCACAGAAGAGCTGTCACACTTTTTATAGCGGCAAAGCTCTTCAGGAGCCTTGTCCGGTGTGCTACACAAAACCAAAACCGAAACTTAACACCTGCACAACAAAAAAAACGAAAATATGTTTGTGAAAAATCAGTTCCATGTGTGCACCAATCAGGTATATGACAGCACAATACATGATCACTTTGCGCCATCCGTCTGCCCATCTGTTCATCCGTGCCTCCATCCGGGAGTCCTTCCGTCCGCCTGTCCATCGGTCCGTCCTTTATACTGAACGGCGAACTCCGCGTGGAGACTATGGATCTTAGGGCCTATCTTTGCCCTTTCGTAGTCATTCACTTCGTGCAGGTGCGTGAATTTTCCTTAACTGGTCTCAAATGAAAGCGATATATTGCAGAATCAGCCACGAGAATTCAATCATTTGGAAGGTGGGATATGGATACGTTTTTCTCAACTCGGCGTCAAGTTGTATTCAGAGGTGACCCGTGTACTTCCTATGGGAACACCGTTTTTCAAATGGCAACATTAGCTTATGTTTTGTTGAAATTTCTTTTTTAGCAACTTTATAAGAATAAGAGTTTGATAGCAGTAGATGAAACTGAACTTAGAACTTTAATAATGCTCGTTGCAATAAACCGAAACCTCATTTGTCACTCCCTCAATTGCCTGCTATTATTCAATACTACTCCTCTAAGGCCAGTAGTTTAACCACTGAGGCAGACACTCATAAAACTGTCACGATGTTCAATGTGTGCTGAACAGCGAAATGTAGGTGAACGTGCACCAAGAAAGGCCAGACAGGCGCAGAGCATGGCTCAATATAGGAAGGAGTGAAATAAACCCGTACAATCGCGGAGCTATTGAGATTAAACTCCATGCCTCCTTTGCATCGAAACCGTCTGTTCCGTGCTTCAAGTTCCCGTAGAAAGTAAAAAAAGAAAGAATATTGATTCAATGAACGGAATATTTCTAAGAAAAAAAAAGAAGGATACTAAGCAACGGGACGGGTCGTTTCTCCTTCTGCGCGGGACGAGAGATTTTATCGATCACAGTCGGGCATGGCGAAGTTGGGGTGCGAGACGCAATGATCGCAAATTACGTGATCGGCCTTTTCATCTGAGACCATCCTCCCAGTGCTCTCAATAGACTGGCTCTTCGTTTTCCTTCCTTCCCTTTCTTTTTTGGTTCTGCAAACTCGGCTGTATTCACCAAGTCTCTTGGTACACGACAGACCACCGTCCTATGTCGAAGCTCTCCTCGGATGTATATATCATCTGAACGCAAAGTGAACTTTCAGGGAGCAGAGGTGGGGATGAGGTGGATTCTTAATTTCTAAAGTTTCTGCATCAAATACTCCCAGACAATTCTCTTCGTTCACTTCGCAGAATGTTCTTTGAACTGTAAAGAAGAACAGCTAGTGCTTCAATCTTGACTCAATCTAGCAGTTTATTCTCGGCAAAAAATTATATTTTCCAGAATCTTGCATTTCATGCATCGAGTGTCTCTGTATCTCGCTGCCTGCTTTCATTATTAAAGAACCCCCAGGTGGTGGTAGAAATTTTCGGAACCCTTCACTATGGCGTCTCTCCGTCAAATGATGATTTTGGGACGTTACACTTCAAAAAATAATACTATTATCTGCTTCCATTTAGCATATGGCTAAGTCCTGCGTATTAAAGTAACGCTGCTCTCTTCAATGGCTGTGATTAAGCGAACATAATCAGCGCATAGATAGTTACCTATTGTCAAAAAAAAATTATAGGGGAAATGAGTTAGCCGTTTACCTACATCGGCGGCTACGGGAATACGGCGTTTTCTTGGGAGCATTTCATAAACTCTAAAATTACAGTTTATTTTTATTGACGCGGCGAGAATTCGCATGGGAGTGCGTAAAGGTGAGGCCCATTACAGCTTGTTTTACTAGGAACAGCTGTTTCATAAATGTGGTGTTAAGGGGGTAAGAAATAGGCCCAAAGACAGGGAGGTTAGCGAAATCTTAGACCGGCTACGCTATCATATTACCCTACTAGAAGAATATCGCAGTGCATATAATGGTATCAATGAAACCTGACTCCTAATGACGTAGCTTACTGTAGATGCGTAAATGATGCACTATTATGCGTGCCAGTATGTTCACTGGCACGCAGAATCGCTCATCAACAGCCCTAAGTTCACATGTACACTTCAAATAAATTTTTAATAATAACTAAGTTTGCGTGGATGACCGATGGATACATGATAACAGACTCCAAAAGACGTTTCGCCGCACCAGTCTTCAAGCACACAAACAAAAAACACAAAGAGCGAAATATCGTAGGGTCTTGAAACCACCCAGTGCTAGAAATTCAATAGTGGTATTGTAGTTGGGCACGAGTCTTCAACAAACACACAGCTGCGGGAATTTTTTCGAACACAATGCCATAATGCCTGAGGGACACCAGTCTGATGGTCCAAAAGCGGTCCCCGCTCGCGTCATTTTTTCTTTCACTGAAGTGGCCCTGAAGCACTTTTTCAAGTAACCATGGAATGAATTCACTGGGAGAGCTTATTGTCTCACGAATTCAACGCCACAAATATTTTCAAGAATCTGTCCAGTGCGAGTGGAGTTACAAAGGTTTGTGGCCTGCTGCAATTGCATTCCCTCTCCTCTCGTCCCGACGAAAGCACTGGAAGCTAACCAGGAAGGGATAATAGGGCCACAGAAAAACGTCACGTACGCCTCGTGACCTTGAGCACTTTTTTTTCTTTTTTTTCTTTGAATGCGCGGCTTTCTCAGTGTGATTGCGTGTGCACGAGTGGACAAGTAGCGGCCTCCCACGGCGATCCCTGTATCGAGAGAGCGCGCCATGTTCAAATCACCCAATGGCTGACAGATGGGCTTCTTACGTTTGATTTTCGGGTATATTACGTGATTTGTCGAGAAAAGAGCAACCTTTAGCTTACTTTGATAGTTTATTGTGCATTTCAGGCCCCGTGCTGTGCTATAATATTTGGCTCGCGTGTTCTCGGGAGCCTCTACTACCGATCGGCAGCGTTTTCTGGCCACGCTCAAAAGTGTTGCAGGGCCATTTTAAGCTCCGTTCATGGGCTTGTCTCTCCTTCTGTCTAAGTACTCTTCCTCATCGTGCGAGAAAGAGCGGTGAGTGCACGTACATGTGGGCAGATAAGTAAGTTGCTTTAGTAGATGACGTGAGCAGATGCGAATGTTGACGTCATGGCCTAGGCTGGTCATTACACCGGGAGGTTTGGAGAGCATTGATTGTTTGTTGGAATCGATCACTGGTGATCGATCACTGGTGATCGACGCTTTTGGATTATCAATATTGGCATGTTGAATTTGTTTCGCGTGCACCTAGCACTTTCTAGTAGTTAGTTCAAGTACTCATCTTTCAGAATCAGTTTGAATTTGCCCATTTCGGCAGCATAGTGATTTTTGACAGACCTTTGCGCGAACCAGTGTGCGTGTATTGTTCGAAAGGTGCACTGGGCTGGCGAACTTGACAGAAGTACGTTCACCTCGTGATTGTGGTACAGTAACACTGAAGTTCTGCAATGAAAATAACTTTTGAAAGCCGAATATCAAATTAAAATGTCAGCTTCGCAATTTGACAATGTTAAACAGTAGTAATTGCCATAATATTATGCCAGATATTCTATAGACAGCTGTTCCTAGGAGTCAGGAAACATTTGTTCTACAAAACATTTATTTGTGAAGGTCCACCGCGTGTTTAGAGTGTCGAAGTGGCTCTCTATGACAGTTTCCAGCAATTTTAGTTTTACTTTCTTTGTTATATCAGACACAGGGTTGCATCTAGTGTCTCTAGTCGCTCCTATGACACCGTCGTAGACGCTCCTATGGGTGCGCACCAGCGCTGCAAAACTCATGCGCTCGTCAAAACTCTCTTGTTACCCCGCCTGAATTGAGTGAGGACGAGCTTAGAGTTTGAAGATGAGAACATCTCAGCTACAAGTTTCTTGGTGATGATTGTTTGCGTCAGCCTGAGACATCCATGGCAATTCATGGGTTTGTTTTGCTTATATCCTCAAGTTGTCTACTCCGCAGCAAGTGCGTGTATAGCTTCCGACCTTTGTGCACTGCCTTATAGCTACTCTGGTTACCTGCGTGGTCCACACTTCGCTGTAGCGCGGTGTGCTGGCGCTGGCTGAATAGCTTCTCCTAACTATAAGAAGCCTCCCGGCGTACATCTTGTCTCTGACTACGGAGCAGTGCGAAACCTTTTGGAACTGCACGCAATAACGTCATTTTTTAAAATACAGTTTGTGAAAAAAAAACGAAAAAATATGCTTGGATGCATATAAGGGAACGCCAACCTATGCGGAGTCAGGTGGCTCATGAAAATAGGTGATGCTAGTTCTGATAGAGAAGTTCATTGAACACTTAATTTATAGAAGAATTATTCACACCATGGGTGTCTACTATATTGAAACACCTAGAGACTCTTATCACAAGACAACAAAAGTTTCTGACAAAAGAGTATGAGTACACTTGTGTCTCACGAAAAACTATGCAATGCTTCACCGCATGGCACTAGCAATGGAGCAGCACCTCAGTTCTAATTTTCTTTGTCTATGTGAAGAGGAACATCTTGTACAACATTCATTACTTTTTACGCTGTTCCTGGGTCATTTATCTAAAGAATGTACGTATATTCTCAATTTGCTTTGTTCTTGCATATTTATAGTGTTTTTATTGCACTGTTTACCATCTGGCAACCAAAAATTCCACACTTTCCACATTTTTATTCATTCTAAAATATATTTGTTGCTCTACAATACATGTTTTCGGGAATACCATTTCACTGTACAAAGCTTGGTATGCTGTGATGCGTTCTGGAGTACATTTCAAACTGGCAAAAACGACCTTTTTGAGACATATGAAAAAGAATCATTTTCACGTGGTAGAGAAGGACTGAGCATGTTAAAAGCTCATCGGAGGTAGCTTAGGTGCCCAGTAAGGGCAAGTGTATGTTTCAGTAAAAAATGGCCAGTCGTTGATTTGCAAACGCCGTACCCCATAAACTTCCGGTCACCTAATTTACCAGCTCCTACCGTCGAACTAAAAGCAGGTTTTCAAGTTTCTTTTAAGGATAAGGAAAGCATCTGTTTAGTTTTTCAGATAAAAAGAACGTGCGTAAAGCTCAAGGGAATCTCTTACAATTTTTATGGAGCTCAAAATAACTTTTATTTGGATATATCTCGTCCAAAAAGGGAAAAAATATAGAAAATCAGCAGGCTAACTTCTAAAGCTCTTGTTGTCCATCGATGCTATCAAGGCACATTGGTAGGCGAAAGCGGATGTTATCAAGGGCCTGTGTTTGTAAACAGGGAAAGGGTCTATAAAAAATATGTTTCTGTAAGCTTCGTGCATTTCTGTCTGTGCTTCATGCGTGCGTATTACATCAAGGAATGAACAAACAAAGGAAAAAAAGAGCGAACAAATGGTACAAGACGTTTTTTACGACAAATAACCACGTGAATGTACCCCGTTTCTCATGTTCTTCCCATTTCTTTTCGGCCAACTTTCTTGCGATGTCCTTTGATGTGACCATTACTACCGCCAACGTCATCGTAAGAGCCGCGCCTTTATTGCAAGCTCTGCGCATTTTGGTTCCCACGCAACCCTGTTTCGTTATTTCTCATAGTCCATGCTTTTAGGCAGACTACATGTGCGCGCCGCCTCCTCACGTTAAGGCTGCTTACACGCGTTCGCGTTGCAACGCCACGCTTGTTCAACAATCTGGCAAGAAAAAAAAAACAGCCAATGTCGTCATAAAAAACTTCCTTCTCATGGTTTTCTCAATGCAAGTGGGTGGGTCATATGAAATGAGTGCAAAGTCGTAGGGAATTTTATGATAGTATACGCGCACGAGCCGCTCATGCTTTCTCCCTCTTGCCTGCTGACATTATACTAGGAGTTTATTTTTGCTTCACTTCAGTGTGCTCTCGTGCACTTTCTTTATCCCCTTCAATAACGACCGCCATAGTTTAAAAGCCTTATTTTCGCGTTCTTTCCACAAGTATGCATGACACATTGTTTCGAAGAAATGCAAAGGTCAAAAAAAAAAAAGCCGGCGCGCTTTCCTTTCGGGTGTGTCAGCTTTCGAAG
The DNA here is from genome assembly GCF_043290135.1 of Rhipicephalus microplus. Taxonomy (NCBI): domain Eukaryota; kingdom Metazoa; phylum Arthropoda; class Arachnida; order Ixodida; family Ixodidae; genus Rhipicephalus; species Rhipicephalus microplus. The sequence goes on from NC_134703.1 coordinate 77,481,365, forward strand.
CGCCACGCGTCTCACTGTGCGCAGGCGTAAGTTTTCTGTTTTCCTTTGTCTCGAATTTCGACTTTCCTTTGAATTTGATTTTGTTTTCTTTTTTCTGGGCTTCAGGGCTGTTTCTTGTCGGGCATCGCATGTGGCAACATGGGTTTTGTTACTAGGCGCTCTGTTTAGCCTCTTTGCTGGTCGAATTTTAACAAGAATGCGTCGCATGAAAAGCGCGCCTGAAGAAGCGAGGCTGCGAAATTTACATATCAAGAGCCACACAAAAAGGTTTGGAGTCACAGAACAAAGTGGTGCGGTGGTGCGATGGAATTGGGACAGAGCTAGAAAGAAAAGAAAAAGAAGCCGTGAGATGAGACCTGCGAGCGTGCGGTTCGATACACTGCACCTATAAAAAAATAATGGGTTTGTTGGACAGACAAAAAACGCCTGAAGTGACTTGATGCTGCTTCAATGCACTTGCTGTTGCATTGGATGAGCGTATATATATATATATATATATATATATATATATATATATATATATATATATATATATATATATATATATATATATATATATATGTATATATATATGTATATATATATATATATATATATATATATATATATATATATATATATATATATATATATATATATATATATATATGGGATATGCCACAACGGTAGCGTTGTCAACAAGGATAATTATATTTATTTCCCAACAGTTTCGGGAGGGGTCCTCCCTTCATTAGGGGATGAGTTATACTGACATGAGCTTCCAAACTTCGTTGCTGCCGTGTCCCTCTCGCCCTGAAAGATGTTTGCGAGAGTGAGAGGGAACTAGAAAAAGGAAAAAAAAACAAAAAAGGGGGAGAAAAAAGACAAAAAAATGAAAGAAAAGAAAGAAAGTGAAAAAGAGAAAGAACCACTGTCAACACTGAGAACGAAGCCAACTGTCCGTCTACATCCACATACGGTTCATATCACGTGCTGTTCAGTTCTTGACGTGTGTCGGGCCACCCAAGATTGTCGCCGCGGTGCCGGGATGGTCCGTGACGGCGTGCGTAAAGAAAGGGGTTTCCCCGTAATGGGTCGGTCGGCGGGCGGCGACCTTGTACTAACTTACTCCTCATCAGCGCCACGAATCAACAACATACTTTCCCGCCATTTCAACATAATCAGGCAAAGCAAACGACTAACTTCTATTTTCGCGAAGCCACCTCACGTGGTGTACCGCCGGGATAAAAATCTGAAGGACATTCTTGTCAGAGCAAAAACAAACACCCCCAAAATTCAATCAGGGTGCCATCCTTGCGGAAAAGCTCGATGCAAGGTATGCCCACAGATGGTCACAACACGTGAATCCAAAGCGAACCTCTCGGATTTCAAATTCTGCATAACTGAAAGCCTTAATTGTGACTCCAGTAACGTAATATACATGCTACATTGAAACATCTGCGGACAAGAATATATCGACCAAACAGACACGCCATTTCGGCTGCGGTTCAATAATCACCGGTACCACGCCACTTCACTGCCGAAGCTACCTTTATCTAGACATCTGCGCCTGCCAAACCACAGTTTTGAAAATATCAGCGTAACTCTTTTGCAGTCCGGTTTCTCAAACAGACGCGAGCGCGAACAGCGTGAGGCATATTTTATTTTCAAATTTCGTACATTAGTAGCCGGCATCAACGAGGACCCCGGAAAACTCAACTGCCTCCGAGAAGTAAGCCAGGAGAAAATTGGTGACAAAGATTGATAGCTGGAAACCATGTTTTTTTCTGACTGACCCGTACGTGTACACTGTCCTTTCTTGTGTTTTTTTTTCTTACATGCACATACAAAGTGTTTACGTTCGCCTACCACTTCATGACCATTGAAGGGAAACGGACGAAAATTAAAGATAAATAGCCGACCGACCCATTAACGAGAAACCTTTCCTTTGCGCACGCCGCCCGCCGCCCGCCGACCGACCCATTACGGGGAAACCCCTTTCTTTACGCACGCCGCCACAGACCCTCCCGGCACCGCGGCGACAATCTTGGGTAGCCCGACACACGTCAAGAACTGAACAGCACGTGATATGAACCGTATGTGGATGTAGACGGACAGTTGGCTTCGTTCTCAGTGTTGACAGTGGTTCTTTCTCTTTTTTACTTTCCTTCTTTTCTTTCTTTTTTTTGTCTTTTTTCTCCCCCTTTTTTGTTTTTTCCCTTTTTCTAGTTCCCTCTCACTCTCGCAAACATCTTTCAAGGCGAGAGGGACGCGGCAGCAACGAAGTTTGGAAGCTCATGTCAGTATAACTTATCCCCTGATGAAGGGAGGACCTCTCCTGAAACTGTTGGGAAATAAATATATTTATCCTTGTTGACAACGCTCCCGTTGTGACATATCCCATACCTTCACGAAGACTAACTGGCCCATTGAACTATTACTCCCACTATATATATATATATATATATATATATATATATATATATATATATATATATATATATATGCATGTCTGCTTGGCTGGGGGGAGCATAAAACATTTTATGTGTTGTACTCTTTCCCAGTGTAACCTAATAAATGCCTTCCAATGGGATCTGTTTACGAAGGTATTGTTATACACTTTAATTTATGCACTACAGCGCACTTTTTAGCCAAAGCCTTGGTCAAGGACGGTCAACACAAGCCTTACTGGAAGGAATTGTCGTTCCCATCAAAATGCAGCACCTCACAAGAAATGGTGACGTCAGATTTTCCTCTCTTTACGATTCGCACAAGGAAAACAAGCTCCTAGCTACTTGATTCACACTTTCTTTTTCTTTTTTTTGGGGGGTGGGGGAAGAGGGTGGCAAAGGGCGTTGGGGGAAGGATCTGCAAGTTTGCGACTGTGATGCCAGGTGTCGGTTGGATGCCATCTACGTTAAACCCCACATATCATCATCGTTGACCCGGTGATGCGCCGAACTAAAAACAAGCCCTGATAGCAGATTCCCTGTATACGCCCCCCCCCCTTGTGGCACTCGGCCAAAAAATGAGACAACCATTTAGCCAAGTGTAATATAAACTGCTCTCTGTAGTATACAGCTTGCTCTCTGTCGTATACAAGCTATTTACAAAGGTAATTGCTGATAGAGTAAAGAAAACATCAGAATTCAATCAACCAAAGGAACAATCAGGATTTTGAACAGGCTACTCAACAATTGACCACATTCATACTATCAATCAGGTAATAGAGAAATGCTCAGAGTATAACCAACCACTATACATAGCCTTCATAGATTACGAGAATGCGTTTGATTCAGTAGAACTATCAGCCGTCATGCAGACACTGCGGAATCAGGGCATAGATGAAGTATATATAAACATTCTGGAAGAAATCTACAAGGGATCAACTGCTACCATAGTGCTTCATAAAGAAAGCAACAGAATACCAATCAAGAAGGGTGTAAGGCAGGGGGACACAATCTCCCCAATGCTATTCACTGCGTGCTTACAGGAGGTTTTCAGAAGCCTAGAATGGGAACAGTTAGGGATAAGAGTCAATGGAGAATACCTTAGTAACGTGCGCTTCGCCGATGACATTGCATTGCTGAGTAACTCAGGGGACGAATTGCAACTCATGATTACGGAGTTGGACAGGGAGAGCAGAAAGGTGGGTCTTAAAATTAATCTGCAGAAAACGAAACTAATGTACAACAACCTCGGAAAGGAGCAGCGCTTCGAGATAGGTAATAGTGAACTTGAAGTTGTAAAATACTATGTCTACTTAGGGCAGGTAATAACCGCAGAGCCCAAGCACGAGATTGAAGTAACTAGAAGAATAAGAATGGGGTGGAGCATATTCGGCAAGCACTCTCATATTATGACAGGTATAGATTGCCACTATCCCTCGGGAGGAAGGTATATAACAGCTGTATCTTGCCGGTACTTAGCTACGGAGCAGAAACCTGGAGACTTACAAAGAGGGTTCAGCTTAAATTGAGGACGACGCAGCGAGCAATGGAAAGAAAAATGGTAGGTGTAATCTTAAGAGACAAGAAGGGAGCAGAGTGGATTAGGGGACAAACGGGGGTTAAGGATATCATAGTTGAAATAAAGAAGAAAAAATGGACATGGGCCGGGCATGTAGCGCGTAGACAAGATAACCGCTGGTCATTAAGGGTAACTAACTGGATTCCCAGAGTAGGGAAGCGGGTTAGGGGGAGGCAGAAGGTTAGGTGGGCAGATGAGATTAAGAAGTTTGCAGGTATAAATTGGCAGCAGCAAGCACAGGACCGGTGTAACTGACGGAACATGGGAGAGGCCTTTGTCCTGCAGTGGACGTAGTCAGGCTGATGATGATGATGATGAAGATAAACTGTAAAGTAATTTTGTAGTTAACTTTAGCATATATAAACTTATGACCATATGAAAAAAAAAGATATATTGAGTTTTTGATTTTGTTTGTTCTACCCCTCCTCACTTAATTGAGCTTCAATCGACGGCGGGCTTTGATGCCTGTGGCAGTAGGTTTCCGACACTTCTCGTTCCAAGTTTCTCTACCCATATAATGTGACCATGGAGTAATAGCTAAACGGCTAAGCGGTCCCAGCGAATGAGCGGAGACGCCAACAGCCCATGCACGGAACGCTTTCACCGCCAGCGTTTCACGGAGTGAGCCAATCGCCCGCTCGTTTCGGGTCCATGGCGAAGCGTGCGACCGTTTTCCAAATAAGGCCTCTGCCCGATTGACAGCAACGTCACTCTCGCTCAAGTGGGGACACAGCAATGCACTCCAATGAAACAAGCGTGGCATCACTCAGCCATTGCGCTTCCTTTTGCTTTGCTCTCCGCTGAACCACCCGAATGTGTTTTGCACCATACGAATGTGTTTTGCCGACGATGCAAAACAGCAATCGGAGCAGTGCTACGGGCGCTTCAGTGAAATATTTAATGTTGGGTTGTATGATCAACATAAGAAAGAATGTAGGAAAGCAAGAAAGAAAGAAAGAAAATGAAAAAAGGAAGAAAAGAAAGAAAGACACAAAGAAAGAAAGAAAGAAAAAGGAAAGAGAAAAAGAAAGAAAGAAAGAAAGAAAGAAAGAAAGAAAGAAAGAAAGAAAGAGAGAGAGAAAGAAAGAAAGAAAGAAAGAAAGAACGTGACTACTATACCAGACACGCCATCTACGATGGGATAGCCGTCGGCAAGTGGTAAGCGTTTCTCTCTCTCTCTCTCTCTCTGGCGCTCCTCACTTTAGACGATGACAGCGAGATTCCACTGGGACTAAACCATTGGTCTCGGCGCCTTCGCGTCCCGACTCGCTACTCGCTCGCGTGTAGCGAACAGCTCGTCGCGCGCCTTTGTCCTGAACCGCCACGCATACGAGCGCCTGGCCCAGCCCTGAGTAGAGTCTGAATCTCTTCCGAGCATTCGAGGGGTTCGGAGTGTGGCAAAAAGAGAGTCACTTTCTTTTCAGTACCGAAGCCCCTCGCGGAAACTATATAGGCAAGATCAGGAGGCAAGTGTTCCACCCACTCCCCCCACCCCTTCCATTTACCTTTACTAGGGTAGAGCTTGCGAGTCTCGTGAAACGCGAAATGAGAAAAGGCGTGAACATCCTTCGGCTTTTTTGCTCGGCCAGCGCGAGTGCGTTTCGTATTCAGCGATGCCTCGTGTAGTTGTGGCCCAGCGGAGGCCCCCTCTCTGAGAGCACTGCACTTATACACCTCGCCGCGGTGAATTGTTGAGCCATTTCCGAGAGTGCTGCGCTGCCGTTCTTTTATCTCGGCCTGCGTATTTGTTCCCCCCCCCCCCTATAGTCCATACACCAACAACAGTGATGTAGCTTGGCTGCTTTTTTTTTCTTTCTTTATTTTCCTTTCCTACTTTTTTTTGCTCCTTGATGCTGTCTTCACTGGATCGTCGCGTTGTATATCTATCAGCTTGTTTTTCATTTTTTTTCGCTCTTACATTTGCATAGTGTCAGGAAACTTGCTCTTAGAAAAGTGCCCAGAAGAACGTAGACATGTGATGTGTCGAGGGCTGGGCTTGCGTGGAATATAAGGCACGGGCGTGGCCGTTTCTCGGTATTTTACGAAGACTATGAAGGCTTGGCAGTGAAGTGCACTTATTATTTGTTGTTTTTTTTATTTTTTGCTGTGACTGCCTGGAAACCACATGAATATACTTGCGTGCATGTCTCTGTGACGCTGGTATATTACAGCGTCACAGACCTTTGCAATTACCTTTGCAATTACGTGTGCAACCTTTGCAATTTAGTGCGCTACAGCGTGAGAGAAAAGGTTTTTCTGACTGAAATCTGTCGAGGCAAAAAAAAAACTGATAATATTAGATAAAAGAGACAGTGGTAGCTGTCCCGGCGCCGAAGCACATGCGACTTACGAAATGCTACAGTGCAGGCGTAATGACGACATAAGTGTACTAAGAATTGCCGCTAAAGAGAAACATTGGAGTACAACCAAGTGATCTATTAACTCAAATTGAAGATTAAAAAAATATAGAAAAACAAGCCCATGCTGGGTGGATTTAGCATTGAGACATAGGCATTCCACTCAAAAAGACATGGTAGACTACTAACGCGTTTATGACGCTCAACTGTGTCACTCGCTTCCGTGAAGCGTCTCTAAAGGCACCCTTTTGCATCGCAGTGACAAAATAACTATAGACTCAAGCATAATGGGCGTTACAGGCTGGAGGAGTTCCTAATTATCTATTTAAATTTTATCTGAACTGCTCAAACTCTTAGTGATGGACGGCACGAGTGCCTTAATCAACCCACTCTTTGAGCACATAATTACCGCAAACAGCAGCTCTTCGCCTACTCACTCATCTCTAATTTCGCTTTGCGCCACGAGGCGAATGCTTCATTCCAAGATGAGCTCATATCTTTTTTTCGAAATAATTTTCCCGCTTAAAAGACAAGCAGAGAGGCATCTGTCGTAAGCGTGAGTGGAAAGGGTTAACGACTGTAAAGTTCTCGCGCGCGCATTTATAACGGCTCGCTGAAGTTGCCACTAATGGCGTCCAATCTTTCCAATGAACCAGCGTTGCGCTATCTCAAGGACACTGGCTAAACGCCCGTCTAACGCAGCTGTCCAGCTTTAATTGCCTGTCTCGGCTGACCCACTGGTTATTTGGTCGTTTCTCCCCTGTTCTCATTTTCTTAAACCTAAAACCGCGCTTGCTCAAGCACGCCTGTCGTCGCCAGAGCAAGCGAGACAAATGTATGGTCGGTTGTCCTAATTTCAAAATTTTAATCGATTTTACAACTGGAAACGATACCTCTGAAAGGTCATTGCCTACTAGAATACTGAATAGACTGCTTAGCACACCAAAGAAGGGAAAATTGCTGTTCGAGTCCCAGAAAAAATCAATTTAACTAATCTTTTTCTTTCTTTCTTTTTTGCAGCGCTGCAAGTTGTTGCAGTAAGAATAATTATGTTGGAAAATGAGAGCTGAAAATGATGGTATAGCGAATGGGTCACGCACACTTTTCCAGATGACCGGGTTGAAATGCGAAGTAAAAATAAACAAGCTTTCAACATGAGGACAGATAGACCTAACATACTTCTGTGAAAAAAGCTGATCAAGACAGAAGTGCAGAGGAATATGCGGGATTGACGAGTTGGAAAAATCTTTGAACGTGGGATGTTGCTGGAGGCATCATTTCAGCAAGTGTTGTTGGCGAAGTTGAGGGTCAGAATGGTGACTGTTATGAACCCGGCGCTTATTTTATAAAATTAGGTTAATCTTCTCCTTTTTTATATAAAAGAACGTGGGACAGCCGCAAGGAAAGGTTTAATGCTCGAGCGCTTCAAAGTGAACTTTGATAATATTATAATAAATAATATTAAATATATGAAAATGATGAGAAACATCAGCGCTTCTTTGTGTGTTTCAATTTTCCCGCGCAGACGAGCCGGAGTTCTGTGGGGAGTTTGTACCTCAAGGAGACGGACCTGAAGTCGGAGGGCCTCTACGCGTGCGAGGTGTCCGCTGATGCGCCTTCTTTTCAAACGGTGCGCTCCGAAAAAGAGCTCAAAGTGTACGGTAAGTAGTATTATATTTCCAATAAATAGGTTTATTTTCGTTTGCCATCTCCATCCAGTTGTGTTCTTCGCAAGCGCTCGGTGGTCGAATCCACAGGCCAGCTAAATGTGAAACGTATAGAGTAGCGTCAAATCAAGCCGACGACTGATCGAGCCGGCTAATTAAGCCGACTAATCAAGCCAACTCGCGATGCGGCGCCCTTAATTCGTTCGTGAAAGACTATATGATTAAGTATGATGACTAAGTTGCATTCACTGACAAAGTTAATGTAGCAAGAAAAGTATGATGACTAAGTTGCATTCACCGACAAAGTTAATGTAGCAAGAAAAAAAAATAAAAAGTAACAGGGGCACTTCGAGACCCAAGTGTATCTCTTAACAACATCACAAATTTTCTCTGATTTTTGTCGTTGTCGTCGTCATCGTTTTCATCGTCGTCGTCGTCGTCGTCATTGTTGTTGTTGTTGTTGTTGTTGATGTTGTTGTTGTTGTTGTTGTTGTTGTTGTTGTTGTTGTTGTTGTTGTTGTTGTTGTTGTTGTTGTTGTTGTTGTTGTTGTTGTTGTTGTTGTTGTTGTTGTTGTTGTTGTTGTTGTTGTTGTTGTTGTTGTTGTTGTTGTTGTTGTTGATGAGGACGATTTGGTCAGTGGCTGCAGTGACGGCATTCTTGTTCACGAAAAAGATGAGCGAAAACTTTATACACCTAAAACAGCACAGGAAGAACGAAGAATCGCAAAGAAAGATGACATCTTTTCCTTGCAATTGATTTATTTGCAGTATAAACGCCAAAAAAACATATACATCGTACCACACATCTGCAAACATCACTTATTGACGTAATCACTACGAATTAAAACACAATGTCATGGAAAAGGCGTATCTAGTCAACCTACGAAGAGCAAAATCGGAACTCAGACGTGCGCAAATCCACGGACGTGTCGCTCATAAACAAATCACCTTTCTTCTCTTTCCAAAACGCTTCCATTATTCACCGGGCCACGGCATCTGAGCTCTTGGCAAGAACAGAAACATTTGAGAACCTCGCCTCAGAAGAAAAGGAATGTCAATGTGCAGGCAAATGTGCTTCCTAAATACATCGAAGTGACAGCTCATGTTCCCTAACTCGGACGCTCAAACACAGGCCAGTTTGACCGATGTAAACCCGACCACAACTCAGGGGGATTTCACCACGTCCACCAAGCAATCCACATACGTCGAAGCGTGTTTCTTTTCACTACTGATAGCCCTCGTCGGCTTAAAGGTATACATGGACCGGTTAACTTACGTGACGCAGTAATACTACAGGCACGATGTACCTGATCGTCGCGTTCTTAATGTTTGGCGCTACTTTATGAACATGCGTAAGGTACAACCATAGCTCTTTAGACCATGGGTTGCCTGCAACACATCACCCAACTGCGTGCACTTTTCTCAAACTCTTGGCTACAAATCACCGAGATTTCGGCATACACCGGATGGGGCGAAATCACATCCGTACGAACACTTGGGCGATAAGTCATAAAAGAAGAATTTCTAGACGTTAGTTGAAAGTAGGAAAACTCACGAAGCTTACCTTGCAAGCAACGTCACTTCATTTTTTTCAACTGTGCAAATTTTCTGGTACGTAAAAACGCTCTTACATGTAAAACAGAAGAAACCCCTTATGTAATCTACCTTTTACTTTACAGATGAAGCACTACACAGCAATGCTTTCAAATATGAGCCATGTGTACTCCACATTTCACTCTCTTTTTAGGGGCGAAGGTCCTTAGGGTCGAGCCTTGTCCACTGTCAAGTGTGACATGGTATGGATATCCATATCCATATAAGTGTCCATATCCACATGGACAGCCATATGGATATTTATATGGATATCTATATGAATATCCATATGGGCACCTCAACACTAATGCGTATTGCGATTAAAAACAACTCTATTTATACTGTGCACAAGTGTTGTCACGTTTCACATGATTGAGTGGGCAATGTGCGGTAGTTATTGATCTCCCGCAGCTTCGTCCACTTACCATCATTCACTTCGTGAATGTGCTGTGATTTTTTTTACGCAAGAAATTCATTGGAAAAAGAAAGTTCTGTTCCCTATCTACGTTTCCTTTAGTCGCATGCCTCGAGCAAGAACAGGCGTCTCCACCCTTCTCAAGCGCAACGGAAGAGTAGGCAATTTATAGCTACAGATGCACAAAATATAAAATAAGACAGATTGGCGAAAAAAAAAACTATGTTTGGTGCAATAACAGAGCAGTTCACCACGGGGCCAAACTTGCTCTTGTTGCTTGAATTTATTTCCTCCAGTTCTCTCGCAGTCCCTTCTTCCAAAACAAAATTTCACATAGCGTGCCACGTGAAGTACGTCTCAGCGCAAAATGTATGCTGCTACGTCTCGCCCTTGCATCGAAAAGCGGCTACTGCAACAAGAAACACAAAGATCGATACGAGGCCCTCCAGCTTCTCGTTGCGCCAACGCCCTAAAGCAGGTAACGGTCCGACCGGCTCATGTTAGGCTTAAACATAGTAGACGGCTGTCGATAGGTGCACACGGATCTGAAAATCCACTTCATGCGATGACGACATGCCGTAAGCACTGACATCGGCTCGTGTAACTTGGAAACTTGATTGATTGATTGATTGATTATTTAATTTTTATTAATTATTTATTATTTAATTATTATTTATTTATTAATTGTCATATGGGGTTTAACGTCCCAAATTCACCATATAGTTATGAGAGACGCCGTAGTGGAGGGCTTCGGAAATTTCGACGACCTGGGGCTCTTTAACGTGCACCCAAATCTGAGCACACGGGCTTACAACATTTCCGCCTCCATCGAAAATGCAGCCGCCGCAGCCAGTATTCGATCCCGCGACCTGCGGGTCAACTAACTTGGAAACTTGAAGACGTTATAGATAAAATGCACTTCCCGTACGAACTAAGAAGGAACTGCCGGTAGCCCATCGCCAGCATCGTAAACCTTCTGCGGGTGCTCCAAAGACCTGCCCTGAAGGATTTAACGCGAATGACGGAGCGTTGGCGTGTTACGAGGTGGTGAAAATCCCTCCTACACTCGTTGTATACGTTGAAAACCGCAGGGATATTTTTCTTGTTCCATGGTCTATCGGAGCAATAGCCTTGGAGCGTGATCACGGTGTGTAAAAGAAGCAAACGCTGGCGAAAAACCGCCTGGCGACGAAGTGCAATCTTGTCACTCACCGACGAGGCGCAAAGGGAAGTGTCAATTTCGCTCGAAGAGCCACTGCATCGACAGTGCTGTAGCAAGCTTTGGCTTTCCGCTTGATATCCTCGCACTTTGTTCGGGAGCTGTTGCCACATGTAACGACACAGCACGCGAGGCAGCTGCTGTTTGACAGCGGAATTTTGTTATTTGTTTGTTGTGTGACGTGTGCTTTATAGGTGAAATTAGCCACAAGTTGAACTCAGGCTTGTGCCGTGGGCTTAGCTGCTATCAAGATTAGGTTTCCTTTTCTGTTGAACGAAGAAACACCGAACCGCCAAGCTCGAGGCTCTGGTACTGTGCATGTCCTCAGCCACGCGTCAAACTACTGTAAAATGCAGCAAGAGGAAGCGGCCATGCTGACGATTACCATGCGTGCCATTAGAATGACGAAATGGCGAGCGACACCGCCACAGAGTTTGAAGCCCCGAACCTAGCTGATGCAATAGAAAAAGGCAACGGGAAACTGTCGGTTGTTGTTGCCTAATAGTTACTCACGTATGGGAAGGTTGAGGCTACATTATAGCCGGTTATCGCAATACGTATTTGATAATTTCAACTGCCGAATTACATGTACATATATGTGGAAATCGCATGACGAAGCAAGACACGAGCTCATTCAACGCGGCAGCGTTGAGGAGCTTGTTTAGCGGTAATGATGTCGTCAGCGTCGAAGGTTGTGAGCGAGAAAGCACCGCTAGGAGTGAGTGAAATTTCGATGTAGATGGAAACCAAGATGGGATACGGGAGGCATTTGCACTTTAACTTTCTGTGCGGCACAGTGTACACGCTTCAGCAAGCACAGGACCGAGTTGACTGGCGGAACATGGGAGACGCCTTTGTCCTGCAGTGGACGTAGTCATGATGATGGTGGTGGTGGTGATGGTGGTGGTGGTGGTGCTGGTGGTGGTGGTGCTGGTGGTGGTGGTCGTGTACACGTCTATCCCGGGAAGGAATGGCAGTTAGAGATCGGGATACGTGTCGTTCGTTCGTCCGTGCGTGCGTGTGTGTGTGTATGTTGTGTGTGCGTGCATGCGTGCGTAAGAATATTATTATCTGTGGGCATGATATATCGGGGTGTCTAACGAAAAAAGCTCGTCGATTCCTTTCTCGTCTTTTGTAGATAAAAAACGAGCATGAAAATCCGCCTTTTTTTATGTGATACTTCTTTTGCATGGAAATAACCACAGCCCTCTAGCGTTTGTTGGCTGAAAACAGTATATATCCGCAGAAATACGAGAAAAAAAAACTCAAATGAATGAGCCCGCAAACTTCATTGTTGGGTTGCCTTCAGTGCTGCCATTATGCGGTCGAAAGTCCAGCCGTTTTCCCGCACTAAGTCGAAAACCTCAGCGCCCTTTCACGGCTAGATGAGGGCACTATTTTGTCACAGCTGCACTGCTTCCCCGGATTGTCCGATAAAATAACTATAAACGCGTTAGAACAAAGTACACCCAATACTACCTGAGAGAAGTACTTCGGAAGCTTAGGCTGGAAGGCGTAATTTTTGGAGGTGATAGAAAAAGGCAGAGCCCCGCCTATTTAGCTGTCCGCTTCCTTGCGGGCGTTCGGCTTATGGCTACAGAAATGTATACTATGGCTACCGCCATGTTGCAAGTCTTTGTAGCATTTTAATGGAATGTCATAGATCGTGAATGTAAAATATTGTTGCTTTGGAATGATAAATATATGGCTAGGTATTCCAGCGTTAAACGACTCTGCACACACAGAAAAAAAGGACGCACTAAGTTTCCTTTGTTTCTAGTTCATCATCGTATACGTTCTTCAAGACTATTTGTTTCTGCCTTTCTCTCTCATAACCAAGCGAATATAAAAAACAAGTCATAGAGCTCTTACGCCACATGTGAGCCTCGCACCAATAATTATCATCATATCGTCATTATTAATGCAAACTGCATTTAATTAAAGCTGAATCATGTTAAGTTCCTAACAATCGTCATGAATTTCCGTATATAAGTATAGCAAGTAGTACTACATACTCCGGCTGGCATTCATCTTCACGCACATATAAACGATATTATGGTGCTCCTAAACGTAATTCGTACCCGCCTGCTTCGCTGCCCCTGAGATTCGTGTGCTTTTATCGGTATTTTATGTGCTCTTCTATTTTTCGCGAGCACGAACGGTGCTTACAACATTGAATATAAGAATACTTATTAAAAGAAAGTCACCTTTCATGTCTGTTATTCTTTCTGCTATCCTAACTTCAGAATGCACTTTTCTGTCGTGCCTCGTTGCAGTTCTTCCTAAAAAGGGCCCCGAGATCCGCGGCACGAAGCCCCATTACAAGGTCGGTGACTTGGTCAACGTTACCTGCCACGCGGGTGCGACGAAGCCACCAGCTGTGCTCACGTGGTACATTAACGGCGAAGAGGTCAGTCAGCTTGCTGCCACTCCCATAATTATTAGTTCCCCGTGAGATCCAGTGGTGGATCTTGAGAAAGAGAGAGAGAGGAGTGCCGGTTTCTCGACTATCTTACTTCGACATGCAAGCTCGTGGCCTAAACCTACTAGAAGCATTACAGGAAGCAGTTTACAAAATAGAGGCATCGAATTTAATTACTGAGTTACAGCGTTATGAACACTTTAGTTTCTTTCAGTTTGTCGATACTAATTATCGTAAAGTATAGCTGCATAGATGAAAAAGCGTTCCTCCTACAGTCATCATATTTTAGCTTGTTTAATGCGATTCGATTCTTTGAACATATTGGAGTGGTTCCCAGAGAAATTATTATTTCTCAATATTTATGTATTTAAATGGAAGGTCGGAAGCAAATACTTCCCACGAAACGGATACTATAGATACCAAAACTTTAAGCATAATTATTATTGAGGAAATACATTCCTGGATATCGATACACTTCGTTATGGAACCCAACTACTTTCACGTGTGTTTTTCCTAAAAAGTTAGGTAATTACCATCAAAATCCCCCAAAAAAGTTTTGAATTGTCTGTGCACTCACTAGCCTTGACGAGTGCTTTGAATGCCGCAGGTTCCCCCGCAGTACGAGAAGATGTACCCGATCTTCCGCGACCGGGATCAGCTGTTCCACTCTTCCCTGGGAATCACTTTCACGGCCGAGCCACGCCACTTCAGCTACGGCATTATGAAACTGAAGTGCACTGCGACCGTTTCCGAAGCTTATTCACTTTCTAGCGAGGAGATCGTCGCAGCGCAAGACGCCAAGAACTCAGGTGCGCTTTGAGTAATTTGTGACATAAATTGTAGTCGCATAACTACACAATAAAAGAATGCCCTCTTGACCATAATAAACGTATGTTGATTATGTTTGTATGGTAAACATTCTTACTGAACCTTTAGGCATGCGCTTGGCTTCTCCTGAAGCTTTCTAATGCAGTGATGTGTGTAGACACCCTACTGAACATAGTAATTAATATTCATCACTGTTCGCGTTGTGTCAAACTTTGTACGATTTAGAACAGGTACTCTGAAAGCCTGTTCATGCTTGACTCGCAGCTTCTGTGTCCACCACTTTAGTAGTACTTTTAAAAGATCACCCATCGAAAATGGCTACTTTCCAGTCATGTCCAAAAATTCTTAATTGAGGTCCCCTACTCGTCAAACAAATCCCTTACTAAGGTAGACATACTACATCTTTTAATTTATATGTTTAGAGGATGCGATTGTGCGTCAATTGGCACCAGCACACTGTATACTCTCTCATGACAATGCTAGTTAAGAACATGACGATTATATTCAAATAAAGAGAGAGAGAGAAATATCAGAAAGGTAGGGAGGTCAACTAGACTAAGTGCAGTTTGCTACCCTACACGGGGGAGAGGGGAATGAGGGAGAAAAAGAGAGAGAGGGAGATATACACATAGCACTTAACACAAACACACACACCGCATACGCAGTTCAGGTTTCACAGGTGGTCGCACAGTGATGTTGCCCTCAAGAATTTTAGAAGAGTTCGTGTGGCTTTCTGGGCTGAGGTACTTGAAGGCCATGGTCCCAAGATATTTTCCCGAGTAAAGGGTCGATCGTCCAGCCTCCCTAAGGCACACTGGATAGTCCGGCGATCTTCTTCTAAGTCTGGACAATGGCACAGGACATGATCGAGTGTTTATACACAATGGCAGGTATCACAGTTGAAGTATTCAGCCATACCAATGCGATAACTTAATGAATTGGTGAAGGCAACGCCGACCCAACACCGACGCAGCATTGTAGAATCCCGTCGCGAAGTCTTTGATAGCACCTGTAATTGAAGCAACGAAGCGAGGTTCTGTGGACGTCCAGTGGAGCTCAGTGGACGATTCCAATGCATAAGTGTGGTATTATGTGCGATGTGGCGAAGTTGTTTTGCGGCATCGACCCTTGACAGTGGTATTAGCAGTGCGGGTGCTCCGTCGTGGGGACAACTGGCAGCGTTTATTTATTTATTTATTTATTTATTTATTTATAATACCCTCAGGGCCAAATAGCATTACAGAGGGGAGTGGATTACATTGAATAACACATGGCACATGGTGGGGAGGGAAAAATACAGCGTTAGTACGAATATAAGCAAAAGTCAGCGTACAAACAAAAATACATTAAATAGGTCCTGCGTATACAATGTTAGCTACGGTATCACGAAAAAGATGGTTGTCATTAATAGCAACAATTTCAGGGGGAAGGTGGTTCCACTCGCGAGAAGAACGAGGCAGGAACGACTGCGCAGCTGTGTTAGTACGATAGGGGATAATTCCAACCTTGTGACGGTGATCGACACGGTTGGAAAAATACTGGGGTTGCAAAATAAGTTCGTCGCGCAAGATGGGGTGGTGATACAATAACCACCTAGCCGTTGTCGGCTAGGTGGTTACCACCAATCCCACAGTGACCAGGCAGCCGTTTAGATATTATATCATATCCCTTGTTAATGGTGCGAAGACAGATTTCTTTGATTTGAGATACCATCTGACGGTAGTTCCCGCGTCGTAGACTTCGCATACATTGAAGGGCCGCCTTGGGGTCACAGAAGATTGCCAACAGAAGATAGGCCACTTTGCGGCTAGAAGTGCAATTGACCATAAGGTTTCGTAACACGCTTGTTTTTAAATACAATGAAGAAACGAATGCAATTGAATAAATAAAAGGCATCGTTGTGTGCTTTCCTGCAGGGACAGACGATGACAAGCCTTCCATAACAGGTGGACAGGCGAGCTACCACGTGGGAGACCTCGTGAACGTCACCTGCAGTTACTCGCGGTACGGGCGCCCTGTAGACCTGCAGTGGCACCTCAATGACAAAGAGGCATGTAGTTTCGATTGCATCGGCTTTCCTTTTAGAGCTACGACCACGTTACCAGCAAGTTGTGTGCGAAAAGTTGGAAGCGTCAAGTTGGAACCGACATTTCGACTCGCAGGCTTGTCTTCTTCAAGGGTGCAACTCAAAATTCCTCCTCGAATGGCAGCATTAAAGAAAACCAGCCCGTTTGTCGGAACCTCAGCTTCAGCTAAACTCCGTGTTCACGCATGTGGACAGAAAGCGAGAGAGGGTGTGGGGCGCCCGCAAGCAGTCAAACACGGCATAGTCACACTGCCGTTGGTCTATAACGCTTCGTGCAAGTCCGTTGCCTTCCGTAATTCAAGGAAAAAAATAGGAGGAAAACAACGTAAGGGAGGTTAACCAGTCTATAGGCAGCCGGTTTGCTACCCTGCGCATGGGAGAGGGAGGAGGGAGATGAAAGTTAGGAAGGAGAGAGGGAAGAGATATTAACACAGCACACTAAGCAGCAACGCGCGCACACTCATAGTTCATTCTTGTATTTCGTGGTGTGCGACATTGCTGTTACAGCCGCTTGTTCAAGTCCGTGTCGCGTAGGAATTTCAACAGTGCTTTTGTCGCCTTCTGTTGCAATGTCTTCTCTCGGGCACTTGAAAGAACAGTGTCCACAGATATTTGGCTGTTGTCGATGCGCGCAAGAACGGACGCCAGGTACTGTCTCTGGATGTCATTTCCGTAATTCAGATTTCGAGATTCATATTGCCAGCTAGACAATATGTAGGTACTGTAATTATCAGGTGTAATAAGTTCTCGACCAATGCGCAGAATCTGAGTAATAAGAAAGCCCCCCCCCCCTCAACCTTCTAACTCTGCGTGCAGGTGTCGAACCGGTACCTGGTGCACTACCCGATGCAGCGGTTCGACTCTGGCCGCCAGGTGACGTCGCTCGGTCTCCGGTTCACGGTGAGGCCGAGCCACTTTGTGCACGACGAGATGCGCATCAAGTGCACTGCGACGCTTCAGAACGGTGGTAGGGGTCCACCCTCCACATCGTCCTCGTCGCCGGGCGATGCCTACTCGGAGAAGGAGTTTGTGCTGGGCAGCAGCCACCGGTCGTCTGGACTTCACGTCCCGGGACACTACGGTGCCGGTACGTATAAGCACGCTGCATGTAATCGTAGAGCTCCCGAAACCCGAACATAGTTCTACATAAATACGATACTATTGCGAGTCGACAGCTTAAGCCAGGACGTGGCTGGTGAGGAGTGAGCCGCGAGCGCCAAGAAACGTGAAAGATGATCTACGTTCATTTATGTGTGTAAAAAGTACTTTGTTCTGTTTTCACTGACTGTTCTTTGATCTTTTACTTCACAATTTCTACAGACAGGCCTTGTGCCTACCCTGATGACAGTTCTGGCTAGATCTTCCTCATTTCTACGAGCAGGCGTAATACTGCTACCACTCCTACTGACAAAAACAATGTTAATTCAGTGAATGTCAAAGACTGTCCTGTGGATTTTTCGCATGTTGTAATTCTGAATTATTGTAAACTGCCATTCATAAATTAACACTTGTTGAATAAAGGAGGCTAGAACCAAATTTTTCATTGGGGAGTCTGTCACCCGCCGCGGCGGTTCAGCGGTTTCCACGTCGCGATGCTGAGAATAAGGTCGCGCGCTTCATTTGCTGTGCCGGCAGTCGCGTTTAAATGAAATTCAATGAAAAACACAGGTGTATTTATGTTTAAGGGCTTTTTTCTAAAAACCTGGGGGGAGGGAGTCTCTAAATCAAGCTGGATAATCTGTCAACGGCGCGCCTCATGATCGCATATTTCGGAGTTGGCACGTAAAGCCCCAGAAGTTAGATTGGGATAATCCGAATGAACAGTGGAAGTGTGATAAGATTAGTTTGCCGTTCCGGCGCCCGGGGGCGTCGATGTTGCAAGGAAATAAATACGGTGCACATGACCAGCGAGTCAGTATGGAACCCGCCAACGTACGTGTGTGTGATTCGGTCCAGCGACCGGCATGGCCCAGGACTATCCGGTTATCACAAGTGGTGACGAGGTCGACTGACGAACCGGACGGGCACTGCACAATCACACGTCGTCATGCCTGTCGTCGGGAAGCTGGATCCGTTCGACCCTAGTACATCGGAGTGGGCGGAATGCCGTGAGCGGGCCGAGCTGTACTTCATCGCGAACGACATCCCGAGCGACAAGCAGACAGCCGTATTTTTGACATGCTGCGGTCCAGAGACTTATTCTCTGCTACGAGGCCTCCTAGCACCAAGCAGGCCCGCCCAAGCAGGACTGACCGAAATTTTTACCACACTTGGCAAGCACTACGCCCCTCGCGTATCAGAAGTAGTGGCAAGTTTCAAGTTTTTCTCAAGACATCGAAAAGAGGGAGAGACCGTAAGTGACTACATTGCCTCGTTGAAGAAATTAGCCGAAGACTGTAATTTCGCAACATTTCGAGAGCGCATGTTGCGCGACCAGATAGTCAGCGAAATCAATGACGTAACCATGCAAACACGGCTGCTGGAAACGACGTGTTTAACCTTCGAAGCTGCAAAGGACACCATCGTAGCTATGGAGGCTGCGCGTAAAGATTCATGCACATTGAGCTGTCAGCAAGCACAGCTACTATCTCACGAAGCTCCGGAGCAAGCGAACGTTGTCACCTCGGGGAAAAATGATAGCTGTTGCTTCCGTTGCGGGGGAGGTCATTCTGCGCGTCGGTGTAAACACGGCAGCACAATCTGTCACAACTGCCGCCAAAAAGGGCACCTTGCAAGAGTTTGCAGAGTTCAGCCGGGAAGTAGAAATTTCGACCAGAGCCAGTCTAGTCGCGTGAACAACCTGGGCGACCTGTCTGTCTCTGCTGAAGAGCCCGAAGTTTTCGACTTGTGGACGCTTCACACAGCTAGTTCGGAGCCAATGCGCATAGCGGTTGAAGTTAATGGCATAATGCTCGATATGGAGTTGGACACCGGCGCTAGTGTGTCGACCATTGATGATGGCAAGTTTGCCGAGCTTTTTCCGTCGGTGCCGTTGGAGCCATCGAGTGTGCAGCTGAGAAGTTTTTTCGGCGATATGAAACGCGTCCAGGGAAAGCTGGAAGCAATGGTCAAACTTGGCGACAAGGAGCGCCAGCTACCACTATTTATCTTGAAACGTGTCCTATGCTGTTTGGACATAGCTGGATGAAGGCCTTCAAGCTAGGCATCGCTCAGACGGAGAGAGTCAACGTCGTGAAGTCTACGGAAGACCTGGTAAGCCAATATCACGAAGTTTTTTCGGAGCAGCTTGGCACGTTTCACGGCGTTACAGCGTCTATATCCGTACAAAAGGGCGCGAAGCCACGTTTTCTCAAGGCACGTCCGATACCATTTCCTTTGCGCGATAGGGTTTTTGAAGAACTACAGAGGATGGAACGGGAAGGCGTTATCAAACCGGTGAAAACTTCTCAGTGGGCCGCGCCCATCGTTCCTGTATTGAAGCGCGACGGCTGGGTTCGGGTCCGCGGTGATTTTAAGACTACCATAAACCCGGTGACAGTCGTCGAGTCCTACCCTATTCCTAAGATTGAGGAACTTTTTGCGCGACTTACAGGGGGCAAGAAGTTCACAAAGCTTGACTTGCAAGATGCCTACCAGCAGGTTCTAGTCGATGAGGAGTGCCAAGAGCTAGTCACCATTAACACACCGAAGGGGTTATACCAATTCACAAGGCTGCCGTTCGGGGTTTCATCAGCTCCGGCTATATTTCAGCGAGAGATGGAAAATCTGTTGCACGACCTTGACCATGTCGTAGTATACTTTGATGATATTCTGGTCACAGGAACCAGTGACAAAGAGCATTGGGAAAATTTGGGCCGAGTGTTGGATCGCCTGAAGACCGCGGGACTGCGACTGAAGTTATCTAAATGCGAATTCATGAAACCAGAAGTCCAGTACTTGGGTCATATCATTAGTGCGGCTGGGCTGCGTCCAAACCCGGCTAAGACTGAAGCAGTTCTGGAAGCCCCCGCACCCCGGGAGGTCAAGGAACTTCAGAGTTACCTCGGGTTGGTTAATTTTTACAGAAGGTTTTTGCCGAACCTTTCTGCCGTATTACAGCCGCTCAATCGTTTGTTGGCGTCGGGAACACCATGGCGCTGGGAAACTGATGAAAAGCAGGCATTTCGGAGAAGCAAGGAGCTATTGGCCTCTGCTGCTATATTGGCACATTTTGATCCAGGAAAGCCAACTGTGCTTGTCACTGATGCATCTCCCTTCGGGATTGGAGCAGTACTGGCGCAACGAGAGTCATCTGGAGAAGAGCGCCCCATTGGTTTTGCCTCCCGCAGCCTGGCAACCGCGGAGAAAAACTACAGCCAATTAGATAAGGAGGCATTGAGCCTTGTATTTGGTGTTACAAAGTTCAGGCAGTACTTATGGGGCCAGCGATTCGAAGCCGTCACAGATCACAAACCGCTGCTCGGCCTGCTCGCAGCAGACAAACCAGTTCCCGAATCCTGTTCTCCGAGAGTGCTAAGGTGGGCCTTGCTGTTGTCAGGGTACAGTTACGACCTGAAGTAGAGGCCGGGTTCACAA
This sequence comes from Rhipicephalus microplus, assembly GCF_043290135.1. Taxonomy (NCBI): domain Eukaryota; kingdom Metazoa; phylum Arthropoda; class Arachnida; order Ixodida; family Ixodidae; genus Rhipicephalus; species Rhipicephalus microplus. Next base: position 77,502,496 of record NC_134703.1, read on the forward strand.
ATTGCACATGCCGATGGGTTAAGCCGGCTACCTCTGCCAACTGCCGAATTCGTTGTTGACTACCCTGCCGAAGTGTTAATGCTGGAAGGAGTATACCCAGGGGTGCTGTCATCAAATGCTGTTACGGCAGCCACCTCCAGAGACCCGGTGCTGTCACAAGTAAGAGCACCGTTGTGGTCAGGCTGCCAGATAAACCTAGGGTCAGAGGGAAGACCCTACGAGACGCGCTTTCATGAGATGAGCGTGCAAGGGAACTGTCTATTGTGGGACAACAGAGTTATTGTTCCAAAATCCTTGCAAAAGGAAGTCCTCCAGCTGCTGCATGAGAGTCATCCAGGACTGTCCAAGATGAAGGCAGTTGCGCGTAGCCATGTGTGGTGGCCTAGCCTGGATAACGATATAGCGATAACCATTCAAAGGTGCCGTATTTGCCAGGAGCATCAAAGAGTGTCACGACCAGTGCCTGTCATGCCCTGGCCGTTCCTGGAGAAACCGTGGTCACGGCTGCATGTGGACTATGCCGGTCTTTACAGGAACACCCATTTTTTTATCGCAGTCGATGCGTTTTCGAAGTGGATTGAAGTGTTCCCGGTCTCTACATCCTCGGCTGAAGCAACTATTTCCTGCATGCGCATTATGTTCGCAAACCAAGGCCTTCCAGATGTGGTCGTGTCGGATAATGGGCCAGCATTTACCAGTGAGCTTTACTCCACATTCCTCAAGAAAAACGGGGTGAGGCGAATGCTGGTGCCGCCGTATCATCCAGCGTCAAACGGTGCTACAGAGCGGGCCGTGCAGACTGTCAAAAACAAGTTGCGGAAGGCAGGCCCTGGAGATATTCGCACTCAAATTGCCCGCATGCTCCTGACATACAGGTCAACGCCTCACGAGGTCACGGGTTGCTGTCGGTCGGAGCTGTTGTTGGGGCGGAAGCCGAGGACTGCGTTGGACCTGCTACACCCAGACCTCAGGACCAAGGTGCTACAGAAGCAACTTAAGCAGAAAATCAGATGCGACCAAGGAACAAGACCCAGGGTTTTGGGCCACCCGGGTGACCAGGTGTTCGCAAGGAACTTCCGTCCAGCACCTGCGTGGCTTCCTGCAGTCGTCACCGAACAACGCACTTCGTCCGTGGATGTTCTACTGGAAGACGGACGACGGTTAACTCGACATCTGGATCACATCCACCAGGCCCCTGAGGAACTGAGTGCAGACAACCAAAAGTCAGGCAGCCCAGTATCTACCGGTCTTGCTCCAAGCTTGGACGTGGGTCAGACGCAGCTAACTGGTCTTGCTCCAGGCTAGGACGTAGGTCAGAGGCAGCTATCTCCGGATCGTCTTCACGACACAGAGTCTAGGCAAGATCCCAGGGAAGACGTGGCGAGGGAACCGGAGCTTGCTGGCGCAGCACCCAGTACTCCTGCCCTGCGTCGAAGTACCAGAATTTGACGACCAGTATCGCGATACACACCTTAAACAATGGTTTGCAACCATTAATAAAAGGGGGAGGGATGTGATAAGATTAGTTTGCCGTTCTGGCGCCTGGGGGCGTCGATGTTGCAAGGAAATAAATACGGCGCACATGACCAGCGAGTCAGTGTGGAACCCGCCAACGTACGTGTGTGTGATTCGGTCCAGCGACTGGCATGGCCCAAGACTATCCAGTCATCACAGGAAGTGCCTCAGACAGGCTGGCCGACGTTTTGATGAAGGGACCTGCCTTGGTCAAAGGCATCATTTCATCCTTGGCGTGTTAGTTTAAGTCACCACTAACCCCCCTAAAACTAACACGCCAAGGATAACAAGGTGCCTTTGACAAAGGTAGGTCCTCCTATCGAAACGTCAACTAGCCTGTCTGAGGCACTTCCACTGTTCACCCTAATTATCCCACTACATAGATTCTTTATTTTCATAAATTGGCTTCGGTTTTGTCTCCGTTGGAGTGTTGACGAAGCCAGGGCTTTAATTTTAGTGTCAGAGATCTTTTCCAGTTTCCACGCAAAGGCAAGTTGAATAATAATAATAATAATAATAATAATAATAATAATAATAATAATAATAATAATAATAATAATAATAATAATATCTGGGGTTTTACGTCCTAAAAAGCACGATATGATTATAGGGAAAGCCGTAGTGGAAGGCCCTGAAAATTTCCACCATCTGTACTTCTTAAACGAGCGGTGACATTACACAGTACATGGTCTCTAACATTTAGCTTTTAATGAAATGCGACCACCACGGTCGGCCAAGCACCGCAACCACTACACCACTGCTGCGGGCGACAATTTGATTTGTGAAAGTGGTAGTTTAAGCCTCCTACAGAACCTTGTTAGACTAACCCCCGTATTCTAGAACGTCCCTTCACTCAACGCTTCGCCTTCACTTGAGAAAGCCGATGGGAGCGCCGTTTCTGGGCACGGCAAGTCACTGCATATCGGCAATAACCTGCTGCGATTCTTGAGTAGCGCAGCGTCATTTTCAGCCGAGCGGTGGCGCAGTGCTCAACTCTGTCAAGTGAAGAGTGTAAGTCGAGTCGAGGAGCTTTTGTGAATACGGGAGTAACACTTGATCACCTCAAGGCTTTATGTTACAGCCAACATCTGTCTTGTGTATCTACCGATGAGGAGTTTTGCCCCTTGTTTGCTTATTTGCAGTTGCTGACTCAAGCAGCTCATCTCGACGAATGCCTCTCTCCATTCTACTGCGGGCATCAGCGATCGCATTCATCGTCATGTTCACTGTTCGATGAGCGGTGTGATTGTTACTGTCAAGTCTGTGCTGTCATTCGCTTGTCGTTCGTTGAACGTTTTGACTCACTTTAGTTGTCCTCTGCGATAATCGAGTATCAGCGCCCCTCTTTTTTTTTTTCCTCACCGACTTGGTATGTGTGGTCATTTCTTTTTTGGGACTGAGCAGTCGTGTAAATATATCAGTGCCTTTCATTCACGTCCTTAACTCAGAGTGTTGACAAAGAGAAAATATGATGTGCGGGTCTTACGCCGCTCATGTTGTGTGCACGAGTGTTTGCGCATGTGTGAAACGAGGCGTAGTAAAGAAAACGAATGGAGACATTTATGAAGGAACAATCCACTTGCTTAGGCTTAAGAATTCTGCGCGATACTAATGTAGTGGAAGTCCAAGGTATTGTAGTTTACTCTCAATCACATTTTTTTCTGTATATTACGCTTGTTCGTCCATTTTTAGTGGTGTGACGTCTGACTTCTTCAAGTACTCATGTTTAAAGCAACAAACTAGTCCCCTTAGTTAAGGTATATTATGCGTATATATTTCCTCGATTGCGTGCGAGCAAACATTAACTGCATTGGTAAAAAAAGACACGGCCTTTATTTACAAAATAATGTCACAAAAGTCTTCACAAAAGCATGCACAGTCATTTGTTGGATCAAACAAGTCTTACTAAAAAAACAGCTTTATGAAGTTTCCTGTACCTCATGCTTAATCTTGTACATAAAAGCGTTTCTTAGTTTTTTCTCGGTGTGCAAAAATATTGCCACACTACCTGTCTTGTTGTAGTTTCCGCCTCGAAGCCATTTTGTTCCGAATGATTGCATTGCCGTTGTTCGATTTCACCATAAATAGGTTTTGTATGTTGAAGCTGAACATCACAATGATAAAAAAACGCGTCTATTGTTTTTTGTTTTGTGACGATTGCATGAAAAGGGTGAAATATGAATGCCGCATTCATTATATGCTCGTTTAAACTGTATGAGTGTATTGTACAAATTAGTGTAAATATACACGAATCTTTTGCTGCGCGACATTTACGGCAATTAATCGGCTTGTATTCACCACTAGAGGCATTCAACTACGCGCAGAATGTCAGCTCGTCACCATAGCCAGCTCATATAACACCACGAAATTGTCGAATCGGCGTCGCTTCATTTGGATATTTTAATTTACATTCATCATGTAGAGCATTCTTAATACAACTCCATCGCACTCTTTGGGTGTTGCTCATCATATGAACACTCACAAACTTGTCTAAGCAGCTTTCGTGCATTGCGAGATATGAGCAGGCGTGCGTGAAGGAGGAAGAACAAGAGAGAAGACAGGGAACTTAACAAGGCACATGACCGGTTGGATACCATACTAGGCATGCCTCCTCTTAGCCTACCAGGCATGCGTGCATTTCATACGTGGTCATGTGACTGCCTAGGTTTAATAGGCAATCTAATCTACGAAGTAGCATAACAAACATAATTAAAGAACAAACATTCTAGAGGTAAATGGGGACCATAAATTCGGTTAATCCATCTACTTGTATTTTTTGCGTATGGAAGTTGCTGGTCATTCAAACTAATGCAAGCATAAATAAATACCTCCGCAGGCTGTAAACAGTTTAATTGTTATGTCACAAAGTTCTCCTTTGAAAAACATTGACCTGGGAAAGTGATTGCCAAATTTATCTATATTGAACCATTATTTAAAATCCACAAGTGTATTGTGCATTTATTAACACACCCGTTACTTGATCTGTGTGATAAATGGTGCTTTCTAACGTAACGTTGCTAACTACATTTACGCGGAGACTAAAATATTTGAACTATTTGAAAAAAAACTACCATGCTGATAAACATTCTATGGCGATGACCTTTCTACCAAATACTGCAACCAACACACACTAAGCATGTCGCAGCAAATAAAAGTTATCGACCATTTTCCCGAAGGGAACCCTGATGGGATGCGAAGCAGCAGCGGGGCGCACGGCGTTGACCAGGATGACACGGGCGTTGACGCGGGTGCTAAAAGAACGGCTTGAAGCGCGACTTGGAGCTGCATTTACTCGACTAAACGTTTGTTTGAAAAGCAGAGACACGGGACCTGGGTTGGGTTTCGTATAGGTTTCATCTCAGATAAACGAGCCGAAAGGGAAGGGAGTTTTAGAATAACGTTTGCAGGTGCTGCGGGCGTTGCGAGCATAGCGGGTGCCATTTGGGTTTTAGAATAGCGTTTGCCCTCCTGCGAAGCGCAACGCGCAATAGCAGCGACACTGTAACCTCGAAACCAGCGTTTGCGGGCCGCATGTGGGCCGTACACGCCACCCACTATTTCGATTTTTTGGGGGGGGGGGTGGGGGGGGCTGGCCGCGAACGCGTACGGTTGCTCGCGTTACAACGCATGCACAGTGCCCGCGACAACACCGCAAAAACTCGCGGTGCGCTATTCTAAAACACCATAGTGTTCCCACTCGACGTGCGGCCGAGCGTTGCGGGCAGTGGAGAAGTCGAGGCGAGAGGGAAGTGTTGCGAGTGGGTGGAGGAGCCAGCAGCTGCGGACGCTGCGGCGAGCGTGTTGTGGGTGAGAGAGAGAGTGAAGTCAGCGCGCACCTGCGAGAGAAGCGTGTGAGGGGAGCGTGACGTGAAAGTGCAGCTGTAGCGTCACCTACTTGGCAACGCTCCAACATTTGCGGCAACAAGAACACGTTGCGGCTTATTCATACGGACGCGCCGCAACGCGTGTACCGTTCGTACGGATTTACGGCGTTACACACGTGCGTGAAAGAGCTGCTTCGCATCCAAAAGTCACAAGTTGGTGTCTAAAGCGGCAAAATTTTCATTAGTTATGGCAGTGAATTTGCACACAAAACTTGAAGGTGCTGAACTCGAAGATAAATTTTTGTGCTGGAAGTTGACATTCCTATATGACTTAGTTTTCCATGGTGCTTCGTATTGGGTGTAAGAGATGTGAACAATTTTTCTGCTGGTCATGTGTGAAACGGGTGTCATCTGTGTCCACACATATCTAATAATGCTTAACCTAATAGTACTTCGTGCCCCAATGTGAGATTCAGGCACTGCAGCGGCGTCTGTACATACACCCACAGCTGTAAATACACCCTAACTCGTGGATCAGTATGAGAACAATGTTACAAGTTGTATTTATCGTCTGTTAGCGTTCCTTAAATGATTATTAGGTCCAACTCAATGTACTAGAAATGACGCATCTTTTCAAATCGGAGTAGAAGGAACTTAGAAAGCAAAGAGAAGAAAGGCGGGATTTTAACTGGTTTAAAGAATTAGTAAAATGTCTTGGTAAAGAGACTGACATTTTTCTCTTTTGTCAAGAGAGAAAATACGTTCTTTTTCTGAAAATGCGATAAAGAAGGAACAGAACGAAAATAAATACTTGAATAATGAGGACTATATACACAGCCAATTGCTGCAGGTGGCAAGCTTCGATTTAAGTTAGCCAGCTCAAATACATTTACTAATGCAACTGTCTCTATTTTAACCAAACCCCAGTAGTGAAAATATGAAGTGGCTTACGTATCGCTTGGATTACAATACTTTCCCGCTCTCTCTCTCTCTCTGAGCTATACTGTTATGTAAATTCTCTATTTGCCCCTAATTTTTGTTTAAAAATATTGCTAAAAAGGTGGTTGTGTAACATCCAAATTATGAATGGAAAGGTTCCGCATCTCATTGCTTCGGTTTTCTGAAAAAAAAAACAACTTTTTTTCGAATTCAGCACTCAAACAGCCTCTCGAATCATTCACAAGTGATGTTTCCCAAAACCTCCAGAAGTGATTATATGTATGAAAGTTATGAATGAAAATAAAGTGTCATGATTTGTTTCTATTGATCGAAAATTTATTTTATTATAGACACAATTTACAGCTCAGCATTCGAAATGCTAGAAGCGTCTTCTTATCACAATAGTAATACTTCGTAACGAAACAACTTTTGATGCTTCGATGCAAGCGGCACAAAAGGTAAGCAATTTGGTTATTAAACAATCGATTGAATGGCTGTTACTTTTGCATTATCGTGCATATGTACATGTTATTGTGTGTTCCTTTAGAGAAAGGAACAACCTTTTTTTTCTTATGAGCTAATTGTGTATTCATGTGATAACTGTGCATATCCCAATTAAGCCCACCATTACATATGGTCAGCCGGGCCAACTGCAACATGTCAATAGAAAAATGATAGAGTACTGTTCTTTTCATTTGTTTAATAGTTACACAGTGCAAGCGACAATAAACAATTATTTTAACAGCGGATCAGCCTGTACGCTACGCAGCTTCGAAAAAATGTTTTCTGACGAATGCGTGTTGTCTCGCTCTTTCATTACACTTACTTTCAAAATCTTCATCGGTTTATTCTATATCTTGCTGTTTCGCAAGCATTTTGTAGTGAATAACAAAAAACTAGAACGAGCTCAGGTCGTTGAGAAAGTATATCTGCAGGGCGTGACACATATGCAGAAACAAACAAGGTTCAAGCAGGACAAGTGAGAAGCAGACTAAACAAGTACTCCTGAAGTCTAGTTAAATTTCCCAAAAAAGAACAAATGTGGCGGCAGCATTTCCTAAAATTTGCCCAATCTTCAAAAAATGCTGTGAGAATCAATCTGTAAATAATAAAAATTGCATGTAAACCCAGATGGAAGCGTTGTCGAGAATATATATCCAGCGGTAACGGACGCTGAAACTCTCCGTGCGAGCGATCGCTGGCCATGCACGCTATCGCGCTGCACCGTGGTGGTGGTGGTGATGGGTGCGTCCTGGCGGACGGTGCAGGACTCAGCCGCATAGCGCCGGGGGGAATGACATCATTATCGAGAGCCACGCAGTGTCACGCGAACTCGGGGCTCGGAGCTTCCCGCAAGCAGCTTGAGAAATGGTCTGCTCTGTGAACACGCATGTTCGACGGGGGAGGTTCGAACTGTTGGGCTGGCACCGCGATATACAGGATGCACACCATCGCATCATCCACGCAGCGACGAGAAATATTGACTCACTCGAACGGTGGTGTTGCCTCCTCAGCCTCTGCAAAAGCGGCTATGTGGGTTTCGGAGGCTAAACTGGGAAGAAGGCCTTCGCAACATTCGCGAAACTTCTCTTGAACTGGAATTATTCTTTGAAGACCGCAAACACACCTAACTTGATGAAGAAGAACGAGGTAGTTTCCTTAGTTATGCTCGACTGCGGCGCAAAATAAGAGCCTTGTAAAAAGTCAAAGAAAGAAGAAGAAGAAACTTTATTCTTTTTCTATTGTATTTTTTACCAAAATGCATTTCACGTCATGGCCCAGCATACCTAATAAATCTTACAACCTAAGCAATATAAACAATCTAAACAGCCTAACTAATCTAACAACCAGACTGTGCAATCTCAGCACCAACTCGCCCCCTCCCGCAGCCCCCTCCGCAATTTCCGGAGCCCCCTCTGCATGGCTCTTGATCATACCGTGGTTGTGGCACGTTACAGACTGTATTATTATTATTATTATTATTATTATTATTATTATTATTATTATTATTATTAGTAGTAGTAGTAGTAGTAGTAGTAGTAGTAGTAGTAGTAGTAGTAGTAGTTTATCACGCGGTTTCGGAACGCAATTACCATACCCTCGCTAACACGCACAAAACAACAGATACGGAAGAGAGTGGTAGTTGAACATGCCTGGCAATCGGAATTAGCAAGTTACCTGCTGGGGCAGCACTATATCGTGAGATCTTAAGCCGTAACGCATACAGGCCCCAGTAATAAAATAAAGCTATACCAGAATCAATGGCGTCATACCACGCTGTAGTTACGCAGCACGTATAAGCTGTCAGTTGCAATAAGCAATACACAGCTGTGCCCGAACGTTTACGCCAAGAGTCCCAGATATTCTGATGCCTGCCTTGTATGTGTCCCGTAGATACGAAAGTTTACTCCAGAGCTGTCCGGAACCAGGTTACATAAGGAAGTAGAAAGCGATCTCCAATGGACACTGCGAGCTTGGTCATGCATGCTGTAATGGTTAGGTCGGGTCGGCAAACAAGCGTGCGACTATGATAGTATGGCATGTCTGCCCTTGGCACTTCACCTTACCGAAGTGAACCATTCAGAACTGTGCTTCATGCCTTTCATCCCGTTTCCTGCAAAGGACGACTTGAACCTTTGTAGGTTAGCTTATATCTTTGAACCAATATTAAAACCGGCTGGGGTACAGTCATACATACTACAAAAAATAGTTTCAAACAATTTCACCAAAATAAAGTCACTTTTCTACTGGAAAAACTCGTGACATTGTTTTCAAGAAGTGAGAAAACACTGTCCCACAGTCTCATGAAGGCACTACCTCGCGATTGCATCGACAGGTGTATGAGAATAAACGGCAGATGCAAGTGGCACTGCTGAGTGTCACTTTTCAAGTCATGACGAAGAAAATTGTGCTGACCACATTTCATCAGGAGAACACCACCCGCAGTAGCACCTCATGTGAGCCTTCATAGTGCTGTGGTATGTTTTTGTAAAGCTTACTTCACCTCATGAACCAACCAGTTTTTGTCCATTTTGCGGTCCATGTTCTTGCTGTCAGAATACTCGAGTGCAGCTGTTGTCGCCGGGCGTGAAAGAATTTTCTTTAAGACTAGAGGTAAGATGTGAGTGACTTAGCGCTGCGTGAATATCAACGTTTGATGTGGTAAAAATTTTTTGAGAGAAGAAAAAGTGGGACGTATATGTCCCAATGTCACACGAAGGGTTAAAACGACTTGCATTTTCTCAAGTTTGTGCAGCCCGCTACCGTGCCAATTTTCTGCTGCCGAATCATGCTCAGCAATACGCCTATAGTTACAACCCGAGATGTTGTCTCTGGCAGCTTTTCGGTATATTTTTGACAGTGTCGGTTGATCGGCCAGCATTCAGACAAGCAAGGGCCATGTTTGATGTTGCGTTAGTTAACAGCCTGCTTTTAGCGAATGGATTTTTTTTCACTGGTAGCGCAATGTGATTGAGTCCATACTTAGCGCGACATGATCCGGGTTCATAGGTTGCCTTCGACCTGCAACGTTTAAAATAAAAGATTTCGAAAAATTAGAATCCTCTAATCGATTTTATTACGACAAGAGCACAAAGTTCATTTGTTCGTATACACAATGGTGCTTCCAAAAACTACAGATGTAACAGCGGGAAATACATCGTAACTCCTTTTATTCTGTTGTTTGCCTTGTTGAATCGTATTTGCGCAGGCAAGTAGCACTGTAAAAGAAGAGGGCTATTTTTTCCGGGTTATAAGCAAATTATTTCTCACTTTTGGTTTTTCCGATATCACTTTAGGGTTTCTTTTTGATAACATATTGTATGTCGGAATTCGATACTAGGGAAGGCTGTGTGGTCTTGGCCATTATCGATTAATCCGGCGTTCAAGCCTCCAGATACTCACGGGTTATGTTTGATAAGCTCGCAGAAGTTAACGTCAGTAGAATAACACTGAATTCACAAGAAAATGCGCCCTCGAAGGCTCCACGATACTTCTACCTTCTCGAATTCAAACGTACGCTGTGCATTCAAGGCTCGGCAATACACAAGGGTTTAGGTATGCACTGAAGTACTTTGGTTCGAAATGAAGTCTTTTTTTTTTCTTTTCAAGTGTAACTTCATACCATAGTCATTTTCTCTATTAGCTGCCGAAGTAACAGTTAGTGGATGGTGCCGTGCCACAGTCGCTGCTCTGAAAGAAGTTTACCGCATACGTGTTCCGTATTAACTACAGAAACACCTTTTATGTTACATTTGCTTTGTATATCAAGGCTGCTAGAAAGACTGAGACTATATGTCAACTAAGACTTCCTCAATTCATGCGACAAATGCACACGAAATCCATAATGACTCATTCATTCAATATGTACTGCAATATTTTGGCACACTTCACTCATTATCCTCGTACTCTACCGACGTAGCAAGGTTCAAGCTCAAGAGGATAGCACAAAGAAAAAGTACCAATGATTTCACTGGAACCGATTGTATTATTTAATCCGAATGAACATTGGAAACAGACGGCGGCTGCAGCTATACTATCACGTGACCATGGAAGAGACGGCCCATTCGCTTGCGCGCTCAGCGGGTGGGTCGCGAGCTATTGCTACACGAGGGTTTACCCGAATCAACTTGAATTCCGCCGGGACGTTTCTTTCAGTTTTATCCCTAATAGAACGCGACGCGTGTACCAGAAAGCACTGATCGAGATTCTCCGGCGCCCTGTCCTCCAATTTGTCTTCACACTGAGCAAGTTCTCGGCGCGCCTTTCGCTCATTGCTGGGGCCTCTTCTTGTCCTATTTTTTTTTAACATTTCTTTCGTACCTTTCATTCAACGTTCCCAGTCGCTTACGCGGCCTATTTCTATTTTATTTTGTTATTCTATTGCGTTACTCTATTGTGTTACCACAATATGTTACCCCTATTTCTATTCTGTTACTCGACGGCGAAGTGTCGCAATGAATTGGTGGAATGTCGACCAGCGTCTGCGAGACAGTGCATCGAAGCTGCAGCCTCATAGATGGCACAGCATGTGAGTCCTTAACATAGCAGTGATTGAAACGAAAGTATGCATGGAATGTAATATAGATATTAGAGTAATTAAGCTGCTATCGCAATAGAAACTTCCGCGATTACTTGGTGTTGCGTCACAGCCCCGCCATTCGACAGGGGAACAATAATGCGAAACAACGTTTGCACGTAGTTTTATCGAAGAGCGTAGTAGACACGACATTTATTATATTTCATTTTGATGCTTGCAGTGTCAGCACATTTTTTTTTGCGTTCCGGTGTTTCGAGCGATGCACGTATTCACCTAAAGCCTTTATTTTAATTTCCTGTTTATTTGTTCCTGATATATTTTTCTTTTTGCCTTGCACATTTTGTCTTGTTGTTTGTAATTCTTTGTACATTCACTTCAAGGGCGCGGCTCTTGCCCTGTCAGAGCTTGAATTCAACGCTCTCCTTTGCTTACTAAAACAATAGATTCGTTTGGTCAAGCACTGTTTTTTACTTAATGAATTGAGCTAAATTATTCTGGTATCAGGTCATTCATAGCAATTTTTTACAACTTCGAAAATGCGAAATTGATGGCAAATATTGCCCCAAGAAGCCTTAGGTCAGAATTCTGCGACACTGGAGGTGCATTTCTCGAGTTTCTAATGTAAAATTCAACCACCGATACCGTGCACTGGGCTCAACGCCCCTCGACATACTTACCTCAACATAAAAAAAACTTATTCTCCAAAATACTTGTGATAATATGCGTGAAATACCGTAAAAATGACTATAGTACAAAACTATAGATTTTCTCCAAAATGTGCAGACAAAACGCTGATGATGATAATAATAAACAAGAGTACATAGATTACGCAGTGTTTGTGAACGTTCATAAAAAAAAAACTTCATACAACTCACCTCCCGAAAAGGATGATACGTGTATGCTTGAGTCCCATGTGCTTAGATTTAGGTACACGATAAAGAATCCCTTGTGGTCGGAATCTCCGGAGCTCTCCACTATACGGCGTCTCTCATAATTATATGATGGTTTTTGGACGTTGAACATCAACAATTATTATTATTTTTATTATTATTATTATTATTATTATTATTATTATTATTATTATTATTATTATTATTATTATTATTATTATTATTATTATTATTATTATTATTGGCACGTATATGCGGTCACAAGGAGGCATAGTGGTCGTCATGTAAGTTTTTACCCTAGGAACATGCCCACAATTGTTATTATTACAGGTTAACGCCACAAAAGGGAATTTTGACGGTGTAAGGTGACATTGTCCCGTCGCAGTATGTGGTGATGATCAGGTCTGTTTGTCATAGCATTCCGAAACTTTTCGCGTGCACTCGAACTGTTGAACAAGGAGCAAAAAAAGCTTTTGTCGTTGAATGTATCTCTGTTTTCATCTCTGCACTCGAAGCTGGGATGCATTTGTGAGACACGTACGCAATGTACATGAACAGGCCGCCCCATAGCGTTCCCGGAAAAGCCAAAGAGTGGCCTAATTAATTTAGGCGACGCGCCACTCAAGCCACCGTAATGAGTTTTGAGGCAGCACCCGCTGATGCGAAGAGGCCTTTTGCAGCCTTCGTAGCAATGAAGCGGGTGTGCCGTATGCGCGTGGAAAATGTTTTTCGTGGTTCCCTTGAAGAAAGGACTCGCGTTCGAAAAAAAATAAAACACCTAGAGGGAAGAGAAGATTGCCTACTGGTAACTTTTGCAACCACAGAAGACGTTTTTTTTTTTTTGAAGCCTTGGATGTTGAATTTGCTAATATCAATAAAAAGCAGAGAAGATCTTTTTGAAGTTGGAGCTTTCTCTTCAAAGACACACAAATCCATAGCACTGGTGGCCTGGCTCCCAGCACCTCAGCGAATGTATGTGCAGATGTAGGTGCAAAGGTTATGGAACATCAGTGAACTGTTATACGATTCTTTCTTTGAATCTACTCTACAGTTCTCGTCAAAAATTTGCAGGCCATGCTTCTGTAGAAACACATAGGATAGTGGCCCGCGAAGTCTTGATCCCCTGTTCATCGACCTGACCGCTGCGGATGGCCGTGACAGCAACTGCTTTGTTAATTTTTCAACAGTAAAAGAAGAGCCAAATCGGGAACGAAAAATTCAGTAGCGCGTTACACTCTAGAGAACATCTGTAGGCGAGAGCCTTCTGCACACTTTGTAATGTGTTAAATTTTGCGATCTAGGTCCTGACTTCTTTCTGGACATAACTAGCCGTGTTTTGAGAGATGAGCATGAAATTACTCTGCAGTTCTCAGATGATTTCAAAATTATTTGAGACGTATTGCACATTCCATTTGTTTATGCCACTATTCAATTCGAATTACATAAGACCGCAAGAATCGCTATTCACAGAGAGCTAGGAATCAACTTCTCTGCTACAGTGCACAATCGGCCTGCGTAGAATCTGGTTCATGTCAACGTCTCCAGTACTTTTTTGCTGAGGATGTTCTTTCCGAAGCATGATAAAAAAACTCTACACGAAGAACACGAGAAATCTACCTAATATAGGAAGAAAACATTAAAGTATTTAGCGAGTGACAGGCTTTAGCGAGCATTTATTTTTATTGGTGGCATTGGCTAAGGAAACGCCCCACCGGGGTGGTCTAGTGGCTAAGGTACTCGGCTGTTGACCCGCCGGTCCCGGGATCAAATCCCAGCTGCGGCGGCTGCATTTTCAATGGAGGCGGAAATGCTGTAGGCCCGTGTGCTCAGATTTGGTTGAACGTTAAAGAACCCCAGGTGGTCGAAATTTCCGAAGCTCTTCACTACAATGTCTCTCATAATCATGTGGTGGTTTGGGGACGTTAAACCCCACATATCAATTGGCAAAGGAAACAAGTGCTTGATCACTAGTGTCCGTCGGATCGCCCACATGGACCCATAGTGAAAGATTAAACCCTTGCATTGTCTAAGGATACCTGTATAGTGATGCTCTTCCAAGTACTTGCTAGTGACCAGCAATTGTATATGCCGGAAAGCTTGATCATCTCGCAGTGGAACGGCAGCAGTGTCAAAGCCATACGATTAGAAATAAACTTATCAAATATATATAAGGCAGCCATGCAAGAACGCATTTTGCCATATCAATACATTAGTATGTTGTACAAAGGGACATTATATTTATTATCTCAAGAGATTAAGACTGTGTGATGCCAACCTCACGTATTTCATTTTTTTTCATTTTTTTAAACTCGACCTTCAGTCTATGCTTACTAAAGCTGGCTCTTCCTTCTGCGTGCTCAATACATTTTTCTTATTGAATCGTTCTTATTAAGGTTGTCCAGTGAGCTGCTTTCGCATTCCTATAATAAACGTGATTCAAACATGCTTTCACGATTCACCATCAGCTGCTAATCAACGAAGATTTTACCACATTTTTCGATAGAGACAGCTGTACGTGCACAATCTGGACAGCGTTGCTTGCGCGCAACGTACGTACCTCAGCCGTTCTTGGTATTTAATTCACAGCGTTCAGGAGGACCCCCAAGTACCACCTTGCGCTGCGAGCATCACGTCCTTTATCCTGGTCCGCCAAGTTAGGCATGCTCAACATGCCTCCACACGAAACAGCTAATGTGACGTTAGACAAAGCCAGGCTGAGATGCCTTTATATGCTGAGGCGCTTTGTTCATATTGTTGCGCGCAAGAACCGGAGCAGCCCACGAGTGTACGCGACCAGAGGCGATGCAGCCGTGAACGGACACGCTCTTACTTACCCGGCAGAGCGCGACAGCAGCCAGCCTCCCATTCGAGGCATGGCTCGGCAAGGCGTGGTGATGAATGGCGTTGGCGCGGAAAAGAGATTACGTGGCCATCCAAACACCCGTGTTTAAGCTGGCCGTCGAGAAGCCCTGGCGTCGTAGAGTGTTTTGTCGTGACTGTGGTCCCGTTGTATACGAGATAATCGACTTCTTTGTTTTTCTTTCCCGACTTATGCAGAGAAAAAGGAGAGGATTTGCCTGTGGCTTGAAAAAGAAAGCGAAATACTATGAAAGGATGAAGAAGGAGAATCTCTAGATAGATGTTTCTGGAAATGCTCTCGCCATTAGTTGTTTGCGCGCAATATTTCGTGGAAGATATTTGCGAATGCTGCAGTCCTTGCTGTTGCGTCAGGCATTACTAGTTACATTGTGTTACTATGCTATATAAATAAGGCATGTTTGTACGGAGCCTTGCACTCGCTCAGTCGGTGAAGCGTCGGGCCCTTTTCGACGTGGGCCGGGGAGTCGGACGTTCGATTCCCAATGGAGTAAATTTACCTTACCGAATTTTTTTGTTCATTTGTTGGCTTTCACTCTGCACATGTCATATTTGTGACGGAAATACGTCGCCAAAGTCTTGGCAGGGCCCGGCACAAAACAATCTCGTGTTAAAAAAGAACCTTTTTAGCCAACTGAGGTCGTAACAGAGACATTACTACTGCAAGACGTTACCTATATACTATCAGTTGAGAACGAGTGCTCAGCCAACCATAGCAAAGAGCAACCATCGTTTAGCCTGTGCCAACCATACGTACGTCTAGAAGTACGCAGGCAGATATCCAAGGAAGGCCCCCATTCAGGGCAGTCATATACCATCGAAATTATTATGAACATCATGGACATTATCAGGCTCCATCATATACTGAAAGCTGGTGACAGAAACCAAGGAAGGTATTGTCTTTATTAAAAAAAATGAGGAGACAGGCATGTCTTCAGACTTTTCGTTCCTCAGTCTGCTTCATCATGTCGAACTGTACCATCCACGTAGGGCGTAGAAGAATAAAATGTGAGAGGATAATTCCCTCTACTCTCATTCTAACCTACGTCACTGAGTGACAGTTCGCTCGGTCTATGACGTCACCACGCCTTCACTTTCTTGCATGGTATGTAATGTATTATCATAGGTCGGCAAACTCACTCATGAGTCGAGTTTCACTAAGGCTCACTCAAACTGAGATCAAGCCGTGTGCCAGAGCCTGAGTTAGTTCTTGAGGGTGATATTCTGGCGATATTGAGTCCAAGAAAGTCCGGTTGAAAAGTATTTTAGTTGGCCTTAGTCCCAGTGAGCCTGGTTGGGAAAAACTTCGGTGAGTGTAAGTCCCAGTGAGCCCCATAGGGTAAAAAAGTATATTCTATAGGTGAGTATCAATGATATCCATATTTGTTGCTTATTTATTTCGCGAGCACTTCGTTGCGAGAACTTTTTTTTTCAAAATTTAACACATCAATTATCTGAGAAGATCCTATAAAATATAATGTTCACATTACACAGTAAGCTACACGTGCTCGTTGCAATGAATTTGGGTGTACGCCACTCTTTTGTGAGAATACAGTCACCGCACTGTTCGATTGTTGTGTTGAAACAACACGGAGGTGTTTTGCCGACTGAGATTCTCCGCGACTCAGCATGAAAAATTAAAAGGTTCACTTATCTCGCACCTCTGTGAAGGGCATGCATGCCTAGGCTGATTTTTCAGCAGTTTTTCTTGATCGGGGTCCTTCTCGCTACTTTATCTCCGCCCCCCTCCTCTTTCCCCTGTCACGCATTTCTTTCTTTTTCATCATATTGACTTGTTTTCATAGAGTAAACCTTCAATTGATAGTCAGCGCCTGCTTGGGCTTTCTTCTTCTCTTTTGCGCTACTGTCTGTTTTTTCGCGGTGCTACACCATGCCCAGAACACGTCGCATGCGCACACTCTGTAAAGGTATGTTTGTGCTTATACGCCTCAGGTGCAAGTTTAGAACAACACAGAGCTGAGCTGGCTGGCAGCTTTAAATTTGAAGTACTTCGCATGCAAGCACGAACCCAAGAGGGAAAGCAGAAAAACACATACAAACGCGTCGTTTTCTGTTGACTTCTTTCTCATATCCGTGCTCGCACGCCCTGTCATTTAACATGAGTGTACTTGGTGGGCAAAAAGAAAAACAAAAAAACGACAGCTCCACGAATAAATCTTGATTACTTGGGCTTTTGCCGCGTACAAAAGTCCTGATGCGTATAGGCTTCCAAGCCTGAATTGTTAAGGTATTTAAACATTAAGTACTTTGAAACAAAATCTTAAGTTGTTAATCCTGAGGCAAATTCGATTAACCTGTGGTTTCACTGCGGATTTCACGTACACTTATCTAATATTGTTTGCCTAAACAGCCACCTACGCACCTGAATACCAAGACTTGCTTCTAACGTGGTGCGCATAAAATCTGTGATATCGCGTAGGCGCACTCGGCTCTCTTAGATGAACGGCGAAGAAGCTGTGTTCGCAATAAGGAGAAATCGCTGTGTACGCAAAACCATGCGGGAAAACGAAGCCGCACGCGATAGAAAAAAGAGAGAGGGGGAGAAAATATGGAGAAAGACGAGCGTGCGTTAAGTTGTGCAGCTCGCCCCAGCTCCGAATTTACATCGGCGTACACCCAAGCAGCACCGCCAACCGTGGAGGTAAAAATAATAGACGTGAGGACACGAAGAGCGTATCCGCGTATACGTCTCATTTCGGCTCGGCGGTGAAACTGCTAGCGGGCGATTCTCCGAACTTGTGCCCCTCGGCACCATCTTTCTCGCCCGGGAAGGGAGGGGGGGATGAAGCTCCTGCGGCTGCGAAGGTGAAATCTAATAAAGCTCGCGTCGTACTCGGTTTCCACACGACTACACGACGGTATTCCCATCGCGCGCACGACATTTGCTTGCAATAGCTGTACCTATTAGGAGTAAAAAAACAAAAAAAATGATTCGTTGAGGTCTCGTTTTGTCTTTTTTTATGTTGCTACTGCCAGCCTCGAATCTCGCTCAATAAATTAGTTACGTGGCTCCGATCCCTTCTGCTCACGAAGCTTTGTCTTGATATGAACGTGCGTGGCAAGAAGTCACTGTTCAGCCCGCAACGAGGGCCACAACGATAGCTAAGTGTTAAAAAACAATACGAAGTGGGGTATTGAATATATAGCGGACATTAAGTGCGGTGAGCAGTAGGAGGAGAAGGAAAGAAATAAGCGGAAGAGCAGGGTGGCTAGCCCGTTCTTAGACCAGCTGGCTACCCTGTGCTAGGGAAAGGGGTGAGGGGAATAAAAGGTGATAGAAAAGAGATGTTACAAAGAGAGAGAGGAGGTAGAGAGAGAGAGAAGAGAGAGAAAAGATAGCGAAAGAAGAAAAGCATAGTTCAAGAAAGTACGACATCAAAGTTCGTCTCTGTGGCCAGTTGTCCGCAAAAAAGGTAACAAAGCTTTCAAAGCATTCTGGACTGAGGATGGACTCGGCCAATGGCCAAGAATCCTTTGTTCCAACAAAGGCGGATCGTCTAGTTTATCTGGAGCTTCAGTAGGTTCTTGTCTTGGCCTGTTGAAATGGGTACACTCACACAGTAGGTGGACGCTAGTTTCTTCGTAGCTGCAGTAAGTGCATCTAGAAGAGCTGGCCATTCCAATAAGAAAAGAGTATGCGTTCCTGAAGGCCATGCCATGCCACAGACGGCAAGGAAATGTGTCCGGAGCTCGAGATAATCCTGAGGGAATACGAAGGTTGAGATAGAGATCCATGTTATGTAGACGACCATTTGTGAATTCCATTGAGTTCCACTGTACCAGTGTAAGGTCACGTGCAAGCGAACGAAGTCTTGTAGCTGCGTCGGCTCTTGAGAACGGGATGACTGTACGTCAGGAACAGAGGAGGAGCTCTTCCACGAGCTACGAAAAAAGTACTTCGCAAA